>NC_092341.1:307500000-308927500 GCF_046630445.1 Rutidosis leptorrhynchoides
ACCATTGAAACACATCACGTCTCTCGAATACGGTAAACCATATATTCTATTATGCTTAAGAAAGTTTAGATCTTTTTGGAATATTAATACGTCACCCAACCAAGTCTCTCAATTGGATGAGCCGTCTGAACGGGTATGCCTGTTGTCAGACTGCACGGGCGTCAGGGGTAAGGGACGTTGCTGTTTATTCAGAATCTTCAAGCCTATCGTACTACCAGTGACATGTCTTACGACAGGGGCTTTTAGGACCAGTGTAATGAATACAAGGCCTCTACCTATTCATGAGCCAGCATTCCATAATCTCGGTAGAATAACTGAAGTAATTATAGCATGCACTTGCTTTAACCTTATATGAATTACGAATTTTATCGCATTTACTTTATCTGTCTTATAAACTAGAAAACCCAAAATTAGGTAACCACTACTCCTTCATAACTTTCTTAAGCTTTAATATAGGTTCGATTCTACTGATATCTTAAAAATACAACTCTAGGTCATACTTCTCTTACTCATAATAAGAAGTAGTACGATTTAGGCCCCGCTAAATATAAATTTAAAACAGTACCCCCCTCTTGGTGGTTGATTCTGACTTGTTGCGAGCTAAAGACACCGCACAAATAAAACCGTCCGTTTCGGCCATATCATTAATCGAGTTAGTTGATTGAATTATATTTTTCAGATATTTAATAGGTTTTAATTATAGAATACAATCTACGTTAATTATGAATCATCTAAGTGAACAATGTTTCTCTTATTCGGTTATTTCGTTTAGTTTAATTTCGTTTTACTTTAATTTAATTCATTTCAAATCAAAAGTCCCCATTTACTTGTGATAAGTATTAATTTCTAAAGTCTTAACTAAGTGCTGTATGTGGAATGAAATGGTCTTTTACTTATTCATTACTATGTGATCGGGTTTAGTTGTCTGACTTTGTGTGACAATTGTTAAGTATTTTGCTAGTTAATTTTATAGGCTAGATTCTACACATCAGTAGTTCATGCTCTCTTAGAATATACGTATAGGTTTGAGGGACTCGTGGCGTTGACTTACCAGCCTCTTGGACCACTATATTGATAAATTGCACTATATTTCATCGTCAGAATCATATTCGGGAACAATAATCGAGCATTTTATAAGTTTTATCCATTGCGAAATTGAAAAGTTTATATAGATTGAAAGAAAAAGGGGAGAATAAATGTATATATATTGTGTATAATTGGGTTATTTATATAGATAAAAAAATCTTTCTTTTAATTCAATTTCATCATAACTATTTTATATAATTAGTCAAAAATGTCACGTCAACTCCTACGCTCCTTACAGTTGAAGTTGGAATCTTAGACACGCCCCATTGATGCTTCGTAACACAAAATTGGGGCCTGAGTTAGTTGTCACATAGGACCTACGCCGTGAATTTTGATGTGTAACATATGGTCTAATATTAGAATAAACGAGAGATAAGGGGTACACGCGCGTTGCAACGATGAGATTTTTGCGGTATCGATTTGGGACGTTTTTTTTTGGGAATGCATTGTTTAATTACACACATTATATTTGATATTTGATATTTGATATTTGATATTTGATATTTGTACAAAATGGTGCAACGTATATTTCTCATATATGATCGATCTTTTTTGTACAAAATATGATCTAACATCTTCTTATGAAACGTTTGATAGTGTTTGTTATGCTTGGTGTAAAATTTAACATATTTTACTATTTGATACATCACATCGATAAAAATATGATTGTTATGTTTGGTGTAACATGATTATTTTTAATTTTTATCAAATTCACATAATTTAATATATTGTACTAATCCATATCACTGCAAGAAATCGCAAAATGGGGACGATGCTTTTCCAGACGACCTCAAGTCGTCCGGGAAAGTCCTATAAATGACAAAACTCGCTGCTTTTTTGATCAACTTTTCTGAAAAGTTTGACCAAAATTTTGCGGACGACGCGGTGTCGTCCCTGAAAGTGTTTTTTTAACTTACGCTAGAAAATATTGGCTCCAAAAAGTAAATAAAATAAAATTTTGGCGCCATATCATCCAGAATAAAATTTCAATGTTTTTGGTTATAAATTAATGTTAACTTATATAATTATTATATTAAATTTTTAATTTATTATTATTAATGAAAATTTTCTTATTATTTATAAAATTAATAATAACTGAAAATTTTATTATTATATATTAATTAAAATAAATATTATATTTACTTATAGAAATATATATATTAATATATATTTTAAATATTATATTTAATTTTATATAAATTATTAATATATAATTTTAGTATCGTCATCCTCGTCATCATCTTTTTCATCATCACCATCGTCGTCATGATCATCATCATCGCCATCATCTTAATCATCATCATGAACGTCGTCGTCATCAATTTCATATATTTTCGTGTATTTGTTTGAACATATAATATTTAAAAATAATAATTATACATCTACAATTCTAATCCATCGTTAACAATCCTATTATCCAATATTCTTTGTTAGAATGTCCTAAATTAATCCTAAACAGGTCTTCCGCAGTGGCTTTAAAAAAATATTAGGTGTATTTTAGCCTCACATGTAATAACGGATTCATAGTGATCGATGTGAAGAAAGTTTTAGGATAATGGTGTGGTTGGGGTAAAAGAAATGTTAATAATTTTGTTTAAATAGGATTAAATTTACAACTGAAATGTCATTCCAGAAGATCTTTTCGAACAACATGTCGTCCGAAAAAGTTACCCGCGAAAATTTTCACTTTTGGGAGCCAAAAATAATTTTCACGGAAAAAAGCAACAAAAAAATTACATTTTTTTCCCGAACGACAAAATAAAATGAATATTACTAGGGATGACAATGGATCATATATGGATCTGGTGATGTAATATCCATATCCATTTAGTTTTTTTGTTTATCCATATCCATATCCATTTAATATCAGTTCATCCATCCATATGCATATCCATTGGATTGAATGGGTTGATGGATAAATGTTATAAAATTTTCTATTATGCGATGAAAACAAAAAAAGTATTATAGCAAAAATAAATATAACATGATATAATTAACGTTTATTTACAAGAGTGTATAATCTTTATCAAAGATATAACACAATTTTTTGAATTTACTATTAAAAACAGATTAAGAAAAATTAAATATGTAATTTGTATATTTATTTTGTTAAATATAGATGTTTTATTGTAATATATATTATAGTTATTTCATTATAAGGTTGAAAGTAAGATGTAAATCTAACAGTAAATGCATTTGTATAAATAAATATGTAAACATATATCTATATTTATGTATCTTTATATGTATTTAGGGAATTAATGGATATATTGAAACGTCCCAATCCCGATACCAAACATCAACATCATTTTTTTTGGACAGTCACCTGGTGCAGGCAATTGGAGCGACGCTCTAGGTTTTGGAGTGGCACTCCATTTCACTTCATGATGTGTGTAGAGGTGTATACGAAATAGTTATATATTTATTACGAAATACTATTAAATACGATACAATTTTACACAAGTTATTTATTTATTTATAGAGTGGATATACCTAAACCTTGCTACAACACTTATAGGCAGTGTACCTAATCGTACATTAGTGTAGTTTTTAGTAAGTCCGGTTCGTTCCACAGGGAGCTAGCCAAATTTAACGCTATATTTTTAAAACTATATTTGTATAAATATAAATATAAATATAAACATAAGTAGTATTATTATTATAAAAGGGGGTTTTTACCTTTTAATGATCGGTTTGTCGATTTTAAAACTTTAGTCGCAGTTAAAACCTAATGTAAAATAAAAATAACTTAATTTAAAGCTTAAAGTAAATGACGAAAAATAAAGTGCGATAAATTAAAATGCGATAAAATAACATGACAATAAATAAAATTGCGATAATTAAAAAGTACGATAATTAAAATGACAATAAATTAAAGTGCGATAATTAAAAGTGCAATTAAATATGAAATAAAGGAATTATGCTTATTTAAACTTCCGTAATCATGATGTTTGACGTGTTGATTTTAGTTTATTACCATTGGTTAATTGTCCTTTGTCCTGGATTATTCAATATGTCCATCTGGTTTTTGTCCATAACAGTCCATCAGTCACAAATATAAAGTGCGAGTGTCCTCGTCAAATTATCCTTATATCCAAAGTCAAATATTCTAACTAATTGGGGACTTAAACTATAATTACACCAATTTTCCTTGTATATAATTCACCCCTGTTTTAATAAGTCCATAGACTATTAATCCATTCCCGTGTCCGGTTAAATGAACGATTATTAGTACTTATAAATATCCCCCCCCATCGTGTCCGATCGAGTGTATATGGTTATTTATAGGTACGTCCAATTGTAAATATTTATATTAAATTAACGAACTATCATTCAATTAAACAAATATAAAGCCCATTAATAGCCCATAGTCTAATTTCCACAAGTGTCGTTCTTTTGTCCAAACCCCAATTATGTTACAAAGCCCAATTACCCCGTCTTAAATATTTAGCCCAACATCATGATTACTTCAATTTAAATAAGCATAATAATAACTTAGCTACGAGACATTAATTTAAAAAGGTTGAACATAACTTACAATGATTAATAATATCGTAGCGTTACACGGACAGAATTTCGACTTACACACTTACAACATTCGCTAACATACCCTTATTATTATTAAAATTAAAATTAAAATTAAAATTAAAATTAATATATATATATATATATATATATATATATATATATATATATATATATATATATATATATATATATATATATATATTACGTTGAGAGATAGAGAAGAGAAAAAGATGTACATAAATCGGCTGAAAACTGGGAAATTTATAGATGTGGCCACCAACTTCTTGCCATGCGATCGCATGGAATTTGGTCTTGCTGGCCATGCGATCGCATGGCCTGGGATTCCAGCTCACATTCGATTGTCACCTAGTTTGCCAACGATTTTATATATAATATAATATATATATAATTTTAAGAATTAATTATATATTATATTATATTCATGTGCATAGTTGACTTGTAATTTTTAGTCCGTTGCGTCGAGCGTTGAGAGTTGACTCTGGTCCCGGTTCCGGATTTTCGAACGTCCTTTCGTACTATTTAATATCTTGTACTTTGCATTTTGCGCCTCGTACTCTTGTAATTTTGAGACGTTTCTCATCAATAATTTGAACCACTTTGATTGTACTTTGTACTTTTTAGCTTTTTGGTCGTTTGCGTCTTCAAATCGTCGAATCTGTCTTTTGTCTTTACCTTTTATTATTTAAATGAATATCACTTGTAAATAGAACAAATGCAACTAAAAGCTTGTCTTTCTTGAGGGATAATGCTATGAAATATATGTTCGTTTTTAGCATTATCAAATATTCCCACACTTGAGCGTTGCTTGTCCTCAAGCAATATAGTCTTGAAATAAAAATACTAGAATCACTTCTTTATTCTTCACACTTTGTACATCGGTGATTTCTATACGGCGGTATAAACAATGGTAGTAACATTGTGGTTTACAGTCCCACATGACTATGAAAATTTAGATCCTTTAAGGAAATTGGATCTTTTATGAAAACATTTGATCTTTTAAAAATTAAATCTAGCTTTTACCCTAGATAAGTTTTCCGGAATAACCCTTCACCGGTGTTTGCAAATTGTTTTTGTGGGTTGTGTGGGTTTCATATTTAAAATTTTAGCTCAAAACTTGCAGTTTCGTGTCACCCACTTGCTAACCTTGTATTGGGAAAGCAACACGTCCAGTATACTTGCTCTGTATATTACCTTTCGGTAAACTACCGTCCGATTGTAAAGGAAAGCGTTGAACAAGCAACTGTTAAGGTAATGTTCCTTGACATGCTTTTGATTATGGTCTATAACGTGTCGGATGCAATTACTATCCTTTGTAAGAGCAATAGTAAAGATCACCCTATAGTTTTTCGGTCTGGCACAAGGTCCTGTCTTCGACCATGCTATGCAACCACCGTTCTTACGGTTGACACCCGATTTGGTTCAGGTGACCTAATGAATTCCAGGTCAATTCCTAGGATTTTACGTTCAATGGTAATGAACGCATTAAAAATGGGTTTTTTGAAAACAAATCGGTTTGTAATTTGATCAAAATATTTTCTCGTTCAAGCTCGAGTTTAGATATCATCGAATTCCATGAGTTTGTAATTCTCAATCTTTAAAAGTCAATCTCAAGGATTGAGTAATATCAGTCTTAAAAGCTTATTTTTGATCTTTAAGGAGATTATCCTTTCTGGGGATCTGATTCATTAGTCTTATAAGCTAATTTGCACGGTGCCCCCCATTGTACAAGACAGATCCTCTCATGGTTAGGATAAGTCTGATCACTTGGTGACCCTGTTTGATGCTGAGGTCCGTGGATTTCCAGTTGATTTTCGAGAAAACTTTTCAAGGTTTTTCGTAGACTCTACAACTGGTCTGGACGACAACCTCCTGACCTAAATCAAGAAGCGCGTGTCTTTTTCGGAAGACTTTACTTCCTTTAAATGATGGAATTGATTCATCGTGTAGATCCATCTTTCTTTCAAATATATTACAATTTACCGGGTAAAACGGTTAATTTTGTCTAAAACAAAAGTATCTTCAATTATTTGTACAAAAATATGTGATATATGTTTTAAATAACTTGGTAAATTTTTCCCACACTTGGCTTTTATTTTCCTTTCTTTGCCTTTTTATTATCCTCTATTCCATTTTAAATGAATTCTAACATTTTAAGTTGTTTCTCAATTTATGTCCTTTACGAGGTAACAATAATTTCGGTGTTAACACCTAGTTTTATCGCTCATAAATATGTATAAACATGATTTTGAGTTCATTTAATTGAAAATTTTGAAAAATTTTACTAGAATTGGGTAGTCAGTATATAAGACTAGGGTTGTTCTTTATTATCAGAGAGCACTAGATTCTAATACAACTACTGCATTACTAGTATTTTTAATGGTAACCAAGTGTATAAGTCAAAAAAATTTTAAAATTCGAAAGAATTTAACCCCTTCCCACACTTAAGATCTTGCAAGGCCCTCATTTGCAAGAAATTAGTAACAATTTAAATTATTGAGGGTGATTAGCGTAGAAAAATGATTAAATTTTATCAAAGTTTCCAAACATATTGGCGTTTGTTTGTTGAATGATAAATGGTGCACATCATTTGTTCATTCCATCTTGTTGTTACATCACATTTGTTTTTCATTTTTGTCGTCAAAATTAGTAGCTTTTGCTGAACTTAATGCCAGTCTTTAAAAATGCGCTGTTTTACCCTGTTGTGTACAACTGACAATATACATACATACAAATAATAACATGCATGGTAATTTGAAATGGGACTTAACATCCCACTTTCAAATCAAATATAAAATATTAGTACAACATAATAAAAATATTAAACATTACATTAAAAGTATCATAATTTTATATGTTTAAACATAAATAAATAAAAATAATAAAAAGATAAAAATCACCAACGGGAACTATATCAATCTGGATAGGGGTTCCAGTTCATGTCGTCGGGCAGGTACCATGGTTGGTTATAGGTGTACTGATAGGCATGGTTAGGGTCGTAGAGAGTAAATGGTGGTCGCATATCGGGCTGGTGTGGAGGATAGTAAGCAGGTCGGGTCGGTACGTAGTGATCCTGAGGTGATAGCTGGCTCATGATCTGATGCTGATGATAGTGCCATCTATCATACTGTCGTTGCCTAGAATGCTCGTATACATCCTAGGCGTGCCACTGCTCGTACCGACTATGTCTATCCTCGTTTGTCATTTCTACCTCATCTATACGCTGGTAGACGTCAGTCATAGCCTCCCTAATGACATCCCTAATGTCATCCGCTTCCTCCATTTCCTCATCTGAACCTCTCTCTACCTGTGGATGATTACCATCATATGATACTGCCTGATTGCGTCTGCTCTTTAATACCTTAGCACCCTGATAGACCTTCAATCCTAAAGTATCATCCTGTTCCCTACATACCATAAGTGGACACCCTTGATCCCTATCTATACCCAAATACTCTCCTACATAAGGTAAAATAACACTTAAGGTAAAATAAATCATGTAAGGTTATCTTCTCCTTGTTTTTTACCTCTTTGTGTAATCGAAGTAGCTAAAAATCTATGTATAATACGTAGCTCTGCTTTGTTAATATCTAAATAAGAGTGTCTTCCTCCCAGTGAAAAAACATTATAATTTGACATACGCCTCCAGATGGCGTTCGCGTCAAAATTCCTATCTACCCGCTCCCCATGATAAATCAAATTTGTACAATCGGGTAGTAGTAATTCACCAGTAGTGTAAATCTGTAAAGCCCTGGCTATGTCCAGCATGGACATCCTGTACATCCTACGGCCAAGAAAAATCTAAGAAAACTTCTATCATCTAACCTAACTACATCCGCATTAAGTGAAATAGTACTCATAAGCTCAACACACCATTCCTTATATACAGGCCTACGAATGGTGAATAAACGTTCCCTAATCGAGAAAAGAAGAGCTGCCATACCTTTGGATCAGATGCTGCCTAACTGAGTTAACTAGTTAGACCCTTTCCAAAGGCTCCCAATCGATTACCCTCGGCACTTCTACATTTTTCGTTACCAGTTTGAATTCGTTACTTTGATATGTCGGGTAATCTCTCCAACTTCGATCAAATCTCAGATTAGGATGCAACTGTGCTTCATGAATCATTGGGTGTTCTACTATCGGATGAATCTGAAATATTACGTAGGCATTAACATATTCTTGTTGCGGATCATAATATGGTACGTGTTGATCAGGTTGTTGTTGTTGTTCCTGTTGTTGCTCCGGTTCATATTGCATTTCTGGTTCAGGTTCTAGAGCAGGTTGCCTAGATGATGATGATGCACCATCAGTATCGGTATTTTTCTGCAAAACACATTAAACACAAAATTTGTGCATCTAAATATGCATTAGTGTTAGCAAAATAACAACTTGAAACAATTACAATAACATGTTCAATCAAAATTAAACTTATATACATTTTCACAATTTTAACAATTCTACACTTTTTCAAATAAGCATATATGAAAATGTTTACAAAGTTCATAAGCATTCTACTCAAATAACATGTCAAAATAACCATTACTAGCAATTAAACAAGTTTCAAATGGCATTTACATCAATTTCATCAAGTTCATGAATTTTAGACCTAAAAAGTCTACTTTAATTCTCAAAAATCATGTTTAGGATCAAAGTTTGGATCATTTAGCTACCTAAACATGTTACACTACTTAATTTAGCAATAATTCATGACAAAAATCGGCCATAACCTGTTTATATCAAAAAGGGCCAAATTGCTCAAGAACACAAACCCTAGATTTCTAAAAATTTTGAAGTTTTTGGCTTCAAATCATGTTAAATAGCATCAATCTGGGTTATACATGCATAATGAAATGTCCTGTTCTTATTGATTAAAAACGTTCCATATTAATTGGTTTCGTTGCGAGGTTTTGACCTCTATATGAGACGTTTTTCAAAGACTGCATTCATTTTTAAACAAACCATAACCTTTATTTCATCAATAAAGGTTTAAAAAGCTTTACGTAGATTATCAAATAATGATAATCTAAAATATCCTGTTTACACACGACCATTACATAATGGTTTACAATACAAATATGTTACAACAAAATAAGTTTCTTGAATGCAGTTTTTACACAATATCATACAAGCATGGACTCCAAATCTTGTCCTTATTTAAGTATGCGACAGCGGAAGCTCTTAATAATCATCTGAGAATAAACATGCTTAAAACGTCAACAAAAATGTTGGTGAGTTATAGGTTTAACCTATATATATCAAATCGTAACAATAGACCACAAGATTTCATATTTCAATATACATCCCATACATAGAGATAAAAATCATTCATATGGTGAACACCTGGTAACCGACATTAACAAGATGCATATATAAGAATATCCCCATCATTCCGGGACACCCTTCGGATATGATATAAATTTTGAAGTACTAAAGCATCCGGTACTTTGGATGGGGTTTGTTAGGCCCAATAGATCTATCTTTAGGATTCGCGTCAATTAGGGTGTCTGTTCCCTAATTCTTAGATTACCAGACTTAATAAAAAGGGGCATATTCGATTTTGATAATTCAACCATAGAATGTAGTTTCACGTACTTGTGTCTATTTTGTAAATCATTTATAAAACCTGCATGTATTCTCATCCCAAAAATATTAGATTTTAAAAGTGGGACTATAACTCACTTTCACAGATTTTTACTTCGTCGGGAAGTAAGACTTGGTCACTGGTTGATTCACGAACCTATAACAATATATACATATATATCAAAGTATGTTCAAAATATATTTACAACACTTTTAATATATTTTGATGTTTTAAGTTTATTAAGTCAGCTGTCCTCGTTAGTAACCTATAACTAGTTGTCCACAGTTAGATATACAGAAATAAATCGATAAATATTATCTTGAATCAATCCACGACCCAGTGTATACGTATCTCAGTATTGATCACAACTCAAACTATACATATTTTGGAATCAACCTCAACCCTGTATAGCTAACTCCAACATTCACATATAGAGTGTCTATGGTTGTTCCGAAATATATATAGATGTGTCGACATGATAGGTCGAAACATTGTATACGTGTCTATGGTATCTCAAGATTACATAATATACAATACAAGTTGATTAAGTTATGGTTGGAATATATTTGTTACCAATTTTCACGTAGCTAAAATGAGAAAAATTATCCAATCTTGTTTTACCCATAACTTCTTCATTTTAAATCCGTTTTGAGTGAATCAAATTGCTATGGTTTCATATTGAACTCTATTTTATGAATCTAAACAGAAAAAGTATAGGTTTATAGTCGGAAAAATAAGTTACAAGTCATTTTTGTAAAGGTAGTCATTTCAGTCGAAAGAACGACGTCTAGATGACCATTTTAGAAAACATACTTCCACTTTGAGTTTAACCATAATTTTTGGATATAGTTTCATGTTCATAATAAAAATCATTTTCTCAGAATAACAACTTTTAAATCAAAGTTTATCATAGTTTTTAATTAACTAACCCAAAACAGCCCGCGGTGTTACTACGACGGCGTAAATCTGGTTTTACAGTGTTTTTCGTGTTTCCAGGTTTTAAATCATTAAGTTAGCATATCATATAGATATAGAACATGTGTTTAGTTTATTTTAAAAGTCAAGTTAGAAGGATTAACTTTTGTTTGCGAACAAGTTTAGAATTAACTAAACTATGTTCTAGTGATTACAAGTTTAAACCTTCGAATAAGATAGCTTTATATGTATGAATCGAATGATGTTATGAACATCATTACTACCTTAAGTTCCTTGGATAAACCTACTGGAAAAGAGAAAAATGGATCTAGCTTCAATGGATCCTTGGATGGCTCGAAGTTCTTGAAGCAGAATCATGACACGAAAACAAGTTCAAGTAAGATCATCACTTAAAATAAGATTGTTATAGTTATAGAAATTGAACCAAAGTTTGAATATGATTATTACCTTGTATTAGAATGATAACCTACTGTAAGAAACAAAGATTTCTTAAGGTTGGATGATCACCTTACAAGATTGGAAGTGAGCTAGCAAACTTGAAAGTATTCTTGATTTTATGAAACTAGAACTTTTGGAATTTATGAAGAACACTTAGAACTTGAAGATAGAACTTGAGAGAGATCAATTAGATGAAGAAAATTGAAGAATGAAAGTGTTTGTAGGTGTTTTTGGTCGTTGGTGTATGGATTAGATATAAAGGATATGTAATTTTGTTTTCATGTAAATAAGTCATGAATGATTACTCATATTTTTGTAATTTTATGAGATATTTCATGCTAGTTGCCAAATGATGGTTCCCACATGTGTTAGGTGACTCACATGGGCTGCTAAGAGCTGATCATTGGAGTGTATATACCAATAGTACATACATCTAAAAGCTGTGTATTGTACGAGTACGAATACGGGTGCATACGAGTAGAATTGTTGATGAAACTGAACGAGGATGTAATTGTAAGCATTTTTGTTAAGTAGAAGTATTTTGATAAGTGTATTGAAGTCTTTCAAAAGTGTATAAATACATATTAAAACACTACATGTATATACATTTTAACTAGAGTCGTTAAGTCATCGTTAGTCGTTACATGTAAGTGTTGTTTTGAAACCTTTAGGTTAACGATCTTGTTAAATGTTGTTAACCTAATGTTTATAATATCAAATGAGATTTTAAATTATTATATTATCATGATATTATCATGTATGAATATCTCTTAATATGATATATATACATTAAATCTCTTTACAACGATAATCGTTACATATATGTCTCGTTTAAAAATCATTAAGTTAGTAGTCTTGTTTTTACATATGTAGTTCATTGTTAATATACTTAATGATATGTTTACTTATCATAGTATCATGTTAACTATATATATATCCATATATATGTCATCATATAGTTTTTACAAGTTTTAACGTTCGTGAATCACCGGTCAACTTGGGTGGTCAATTGTCTATATGAAACATATTTTAATTAATCAAGTCTTAACAAGTTTGATTGCTTAACATGTTGGAAACATTTAATCATGTAAATATCAATCTCAATTAATATATATAAACATGGAAAAGTTCGGGTCACTACAGTACCTACCCGTTAAATAAATTTCGTCCCGAAATTTTAAGCTGTTGAAGGTGTTGACGAATCTTCTGGAAATAGATGCGGGTATTTCTTCTTCATCTGATCTTCACGCTCCCAGGTGAACTCGGGTCCTCTACGAGCATTCCATCGAACCTTAACAATTGGTATCTTGTTTTGCTTAAGTCTTTTAACCTCACGATCCATTATTTCGACGGGTTCTTCGATGAATTGAAGTTTTTCGTTGATTTGGATTTCATCTAACGGAATAGTGAGATCTTCTTTAGCAAAACATTTCTTTAAATTCGAGACGTGGAAAGTGTTATGTACAGCTGCGAGTTGTTGAGGTAACTCAAGTCGGTAAGCTACTGGTCCGACACGATCAATAATCTTGAATGGTCCAATATACCTTGGATTTAATTTCCCTCGTTTACCAAATCGAACAACGCCTTTCCAAGGTGCAACTTTAAGCATGACCATCTCTCCAATTTCAAATTCTATATCTTTTCTTTTAATGTCAGCGTAGCTCTTTTGTCGACTTTGGGCAGTTTTCAACCATTGTTGAATTTGGATGATCTTCTCGGTAGTTTCTTGTATAATCTCCGGACCCGTAATCTGTCTATCCCCCACCTCACTCCAACAAATCGGAGACCTGCACTTTCTACCATAAAGTGCTTCAAACGGCGCCATCTCAATGCTTGAATGGTAGCTGTTGTTGTAGGAAAATTCTGCTAACGGTAGATGTCGATCCCAACTGTTTCCGAAATCAATAACACATGCTCGTAGCATGTCTTCAAGCGTTTGTATCGTCCTTTCGCTCTGCCCATCAGTTTGTGGATGATAGGCAGTACTCATGTCTAGACGAGTTCCTAATGCTTGCTGTAATGTCTGCCAGAATCTTGAAATAAATCTGCCATCCCTATCAGAGATAATAGAGATTGGTATTCCATGTCTGGAGATGACTTCCTTCAAATACAGTCGTGCTAACTTCTCCATCTTGTCATCTTCTCTTATTGGTAGGAAGTATGCGGATTTGGTGAGACGATCAACTATTACCCAAATAGTATCAAAACCACTTGCAGTCCTTGGCAATTTAGTGATGAAATCCATGGTAATGTTTTCCCATTTCCATTCCGGGATTTCAGGTTGTTGAAGTAGACCTGATGGTTTCTGATGCTCAGCTTTGACCTTAGAACACGTCAAACATTCTCCTACGTATTTAGCAACATCGGCTTTCATACCCGGCCACCAAAAATGTTTCTTGAGATCCTTGTACATCTTCCCCGTTCCAGGATGTATTAAGTATCTGGTTTTATGAGCTTCTCTAAGTACCATTTCTCTCATATCTCCAAATTTTGGTACCCAAATCCTTTCAGCCCTATACCGGGTTCCGTCTTCCCGAATATTAAGATGCTTCTCCGATCCTTTGGGTATTTCATCCTTTAAATTTCCCTCTTTTAAAACTCCTTGTTGCGCCTCCTTTATTTGAGTAGTAAGGTTATTATGAATCATTATATTCATAGATTTTACTCGAATGGGTTCTCTGTCCTTCCTGCTCAAGGCATCGGCTACCACATTTGCCTTCCCCGGGTGGTAACGAATCTCAAAGTCGTAATCATTCAATAATTCAATCCACCTACGCTGCCTCATATTCAGTTGTTTCTGATTAAATATGTGTTGAAGACTTTTGTGGTTGGTATATATAATACTTTTGACCCCATATAAGTAGTGCCTCCAAGTCTTTAATGCAAAAACCTAATTCCAAATCATGCGTCGTATAATTTTGTTCGTGAATCTTCAATTGTCTAGACGCATAAGCAATCACCTTCGTTCGTTGCATTAATACACAACCGAGACCTTGCTTTGATGCATCACAATAAATCACAAAATCATCATTCCCTTCAGGCAATGACAATATAGGTGCCGTAGTTAGCTTTTTCTTCAATAACTGAAACGCTTTCTCTTGTTCATCATTCCATTCAAATTTCTTCCCTTTATGCGTTAATGCAGTCAAGGGTTTTGCTATTCTGGAAAAGTCTTGGATGAACCTTCTGTAGTAACCAGCTAGTCCTAAAAACTGGCGTATGTGTTTCGGAGTTTTCGGGGTTTCCCACTTTTCAACAGTTTCTATCTTTGCCGGATCCACCTTAATACCTTCTTTGTTCACTATGTGACCGAGGAATTGAACTTCTTCCAACCAAAATGCACACTTTGAAAACTTAGCGTACAATTCTTCCTTTCTCAATACTTCTAACACCTTTCTCAAATGTTCACCGTGTTCTTGGTCATTCTTTGAGTAAATAAGTATGTCATCAATGAAAACAATGACAAACTTGTCAAGGTATGGTCCACACACTCGGTTCATAAGGTCCATGAACACAGCTGGTGCATTAGTTAAACCAAACGGCATGACCATAAACTCGTAATGACCATAACGTGTTCTGAAAGCAGTCTTTGGAATATCATCTTCTTTCACCCGCATTTGATGATACCCGGAATGTAAGTCAATCTTTGAATAAACAGACGAGCCTTGTAGTTGATCAAATAAGTCGTCGATTCTCGGTAGTGGGTAGCGGTTCTTGATGGTAAGTTTGTTCAACTCTCGGTAGTCGATACACAACCTGAATGTACCATCTTTCTTCTTGACAAACAAAACAGGAGCTCCCCACGGTGATGTGCTTGGTCGAATGAAACCACGCTTTAAAAGTTCTTGTAATTGGCTTTGTAGTTCTTTCATCTCGCTGGGTGCGAGTCTGTAAGGAGCACGAGCTATTGGTGCAGCTCCTGGTACAAGATCTATTTGAAATTCAACGGATCGATGTGGGGGTAATCCCGGTAATTCTTTCGGAAATACATCAGGAAATTCTTTTGCGACGGGAACATCATTGATGCTCTTTTCTTCAGTTTGTACTTTCTCGACGTGTGCTAGAACAGCATAGCAACCTTTTCTTATTAGTTTTTGTGCCTTCAAATTACTAATAAGATGTAGCTTCGTGTTGCCCTTTTCTCCGTACACCATTAAGGGTTTTCCTTTTTCTCGTATAATGCGAATTGCATTTTTGTAACAAACGATCTCCGCTTTCACTTCTTTCAACCAGTCCATACCGATTATCACATCAAAACTCCCTAACTCTACTGGTATCAAATCAATCTTAAATGTTTCGCTAACCAGTTTAATTTCTCGATTCCGACATATATTATCTGCTGAAATTAATTTACCATTTGCTAATTCGAGTAAAAATTTACTATCCAAAGGCGTCAATGGACAACTTAATTTAGCACAAAAATCTCTACTCATATAGCTTCTATCCGCACCCGAATCAAATAAAATGTAAGCAGATTTATTGTCAATAAGAAACGTACCCGTAACAAGCTCCGGGTCTTCCTGTGCCTCTGCCGCATTAATATTGAAAACTCTTCCACGGCCTTGTCCATTCATGTTCTCCTGGTTCGGGCAATTTCTAATAATGTGGCCCGGTTTTCCACATTTATAACAAACTACATTGGCATAACTTGCTCCGACACTACTTGCTCCGCCATTACTCGTTCCGACACCATTTGTTCCTTTCGTTCTATTAACCCCTGGTCCGTAGACCTCACACTTCGCCGCGCTATGACCATTTCTTTTACACTTGTTGCAAAATTTGGTGCAGAACCCCGAGTGATTCTTTTCACACCTTTGGCATAGCTGCTTCTGATTGTTGTTGTTGTTGCGGTTATTATTGTTGTTGGGATGATTGTTGTAGTTGTTGTTGTTGTTGTTGTTGTTGTTGTTGTTGTTATTGGGCCGTTTGTTGTAGTTGCGATTGATGTTGCGATTGTTGGGATAATTGTTGCGATTATTGTTGTAATTGCTGTTGTTGTTGTATTGGTGATTCTTATCACTGTTTTCCTCCCACTTTCTTTTGACTTGCTTCACATTGGCCTCTTCAGCAGTCTGTTCTTTAATTCTTTCTTCAATTTGGTTCACGAGTTTGTGAGCCATTCTACATGCCTGTTGTATGGAGGCGGGCTCGTGTGAACTTATATCTTCTTGGATTCTTTCCGGTAATCCTTTCACAAACGCGTCGATCTTCTCTTCCTCATCTTCGAATGCTCCCGGACACAATAGGCACAATTCTGTGAATCGTCTTTCGTACGTGGTAATATCAAATCCTTGGGTTCGTAACCCTCTAAGTTCTGTCTTGAGCTTATTGACCTCAGTTCTGGGACGGTACTTCTCGTTCATCAAGTGCTTGAATGCTGACCACGGTAGTGCGTACGCATCGTCTTGTCCCACTTGCTCTAGATAGGTATTCCACCATGTTAACGCAGAACCTGTGAAGGTATGCGTAGCGTACTTTACTTTGTCCTCTTCAGTACACTTACTTATGGCAAACACCGATTCGACCTTCTCGGTCCACCATTTCAATCCGATCGGTCCTTCGGTTCCATCAAATTCCAAAGGTTTGCAGGCAGTGAATTCTTTGTAGGTGCATCCTACACGATTTCCTGTACTGCTAGATCCAAGGTTATTGTTGGTATGTAGCGCAGCCTGTACTGCGGCTATGTTTGAAGCTAGAAAAGTACGGAATTCCTCTTCATTCATATTCACGGTGTGTCGAGTAGTCGGTGCCATTTCCTTCAAAATAGTTAAATGGAACAAGTTAATCATACAGAATATTAAGAGTAGTTAATAGTATTTCGTAGCATAATATGAACTCATTTATAAAAGCTTTTTCTTCATATTAGCGTTTTATAAGTTTAAATTCGGGTAGTACCTACCCGTTAAGTTCATACTTAGTAGCTAATATACAATTCAACTACTACAATTCTATATGAAAAACTGATTATAATAATATTTCGCGTTCAAACTTTTACACAATATTTTACAAACTTACAATACCGCTTATTTTACATAAAGCATGAAATATAGCACACAATAACTTTGATACAAGATAGTTGTGAAGATAATTCTAACTAGTACACAAGTCGTTCAGCAAAGGCAATAAAGACACGTAATTCATACGTCCAGAAACAAGTCATGCATTCTGGTTTTACTAGGACTACTTCCCATCCTTGGTCTTGTGCAACATAACCGTTATGGCCGTTGATAAGACAGCGTGTTGTAACGTCGTCAAAGGGACGAGGGTTACGTAATGTCCAACAGTCCCGTAATAATCTAAAAACCTCATTTCTTACCCCAATTACCGACTCCGTCACTTGTGGAAACGTTTTGTTTAATAGTTGTAGCCCGATGTTCTTGTTCTCACTTTGGTGAGAAGCTAACATTACTAATCCGTAAGCATAACATGCTTCTTTATGTTGCATGTTAGCCGCTTTTTCTAAATCACGAAGTCCAATATTCGGATATATTGAGTCAAAATAATTTCTTAACCCGTTCCGTAAAATAGCATTTGGGTTCCCCGCAATATATGCGTCAAAGTAAACACATCGTAACTTATGGGTTTCCCAATGTGATATCCCCCATCTTTCAAACGAAAGTCTCTTATAAACCAAGACATTCTTGGAACGTTCTTCGAATGTCTTACAAACTGATCTCGCCTTAAATAGTTGTGCCGAGGAATTCTGACCGACTCTAGACAAGATTTCATCAATCATGTCTCCGGGTAGGTCTCTTAAAATATTGGGTTGTCTATCCATTTTGTGTTTTTAAACTGTAAAATAGACAAGAGTTAGATTCATAAAAAAAATACTTATTAATACAAGCAATTTTTACATATGTCATAATGCATAAGCACACTATATTACATATATTACACCACACGAATACAACTATCTTATTCCGACTCGCTCGTTTCTTCTTCTTCGGTTTTGGTTCGTTTTGCCAAGTTTCTAGGGATATATGATGTTCCCCTAATACGAGCCGTAATTTTCCACATTGGTTTAGAAAAACCTGGTGGTTTAGAGGTTCCCGGGTCATTGTTACAACTTAAGGGCTTCGGGGGTTGACGATACATATAAAGTTCATCGGGGTTGGAATTAGATTTCTCTATTTTTATGCCCTTTCCCTTATTATTTTCTTTTGCCTTTTTAAATTCAGTTGGGGTAATTTCTATAACATCATCGGAATTCTCGTCGGAATCCGATTCATCGGAGAATTGGTAATCCTCCCAATATTTTGCTTCCTTGGCGGAAACACCATTGACCATAATTAATCTTGGTCGGTTGGTTGAGGATTTTCTTTTACTTAACCGTTTTATTATTTCCCCCACCGGTTCTATTTCTTCATCCGGTTCCGATTCTTCTTCCGGTTCCGATTCTTCTTCCGGTTCCGACTCTTCTTCCGGTTCCTCTTCGGGAACTTGTGAATCAGTCCACGAATCATTCCAATTTACATTTGACTTTTCATTATTATTAGGTGAGTCAATGGGACTTGTTCTAGAGGTAGACATCTATCACATAATATCAAACGCGTTAAGAGATTAATATATCACATAATATTCACATGTTAAAAATATATAGTTTCCAACAAAATTTGTTAAGCAATCATTTTTCAAGTAAACACGGTCGAAGTCCAGACTCACTAATGCATCCTAACAAACTCGATAAGACACACTAATGCAAAATTCTGGTTCTCTAAGACCAACGCTCGGATACCAACTGAAATGTCCCGTTCTTATTGATTAAAAACGTTCCATATTAATTGGTTTCGTTGCGAGGTTTTGACCTCTATATGAGACATTTTTCAAAGACTGCATTCATTTTTAAACAAACCATAACCTTTATTTCATCAATAAAGGTTTAAAAAGCTTTACGTAGATTATCAAATAATGATAATCTAAAATATCCTGTTTACACACGACCATTACATAATGGTTTACAATACAAATATGTTACAACAAAATAAGTTTCATGAATGCAGTTTTTACACAATATCATACAAGCATGGACTCCAAATCTTGTCCTTATTTAAGTATGCGACAGCGGAAGCTCTTAATAATCATCTGAGAATAAACATGCTTAAAATGTCAACAAAAATGTTGGTGAGTTATAGGTTTAACCTATATATATCAAATCGTAACAATAGACCACAAGATTTCATATTTCAATACACATCCCATACATAGAGATAAAAATCATTCATATGGTGAACACCTGGTAACCGACATTAACAAGATGCATATATAAGAATATCCCCATCATTCCGGGACACCCTTCGGATATGATATAAATTTCGAAGTACTAAAGCATCCGGTACTTTGGATGGGGTTTGTTAGGCCCAATAGATCTATCTTTAGGATTCGTGTCAATTAGGGTGTCTGTTCCCTAATTCTTAGATTACCAGACTTAATAAAAAGGGGCATATTCGATTTCGATAATTCAACCATAGAATGTAGTTTCACGTACTTGTGTCTATTTTGTAAATCATTTATAAAACCTGCATGTATTCTCATCCCAAAAATATTAGATTTTAAAAGTGGGACTATAACTCACTTTCACAGATTTTTACTTCGTCGGGAAGTAAGACTTGGCCACTGGTTGATTCACGAACCTATAACAATATATACATATATATCAAAGTATGTTCAAAATATATTTACAACACTTTTAATATATTTTGATGTTTTAAGTTTATTAAGTCAGCTGTCCTCATTAGTAACCTATAACTAGTTGTCCACAGTTAGATATACAGAAATAAATCGATAAATATTATCTTGAATCAATCCACGACCCAGTGTATACGTATCTCAGTATTGATCACAACTCAAACTATACATATTTTGGAATCAACCTCAACCCTGTATAGCTAACTCCAACATTCACATATAGAGTGTCTATGGTTGTTCCGAAATATATATAGATGTGTCGACATGATAGGTCGAAACATTGTATACGTGTCTATGGTATCTCAAGATTACATAATATACAATACAAGTTGATTAAGTTATGGTTGGAATATATTTGTTACCAATTTTCACGTAGCTAAAATGAGAAAAATTATCCAATCTTGTTTTACCCATAACTTCTTCATTTTAAATCCGTTTTGAGTGAATCGAATTGCTATGGTTTCATATTGAACTCTATTTTATGAATCTAAACAGAAAAAGTATAGGTTTATAGTCGGAAAAATAAGTTACAAGTCATTTTTGTAAAGGTAGTCATTTCAGTCGAAAGAACGACGTCTAGATGACCATTTTAGAAAACATACTTCCACTTTGAGTTTAACCATAATTTTTGGATATAGTTTCATATTCATAATAAAAATCATTTTCTCAGAATAACAACTTTTAAATCAAAGTTTATCATAGTTTTTAATTAACTAACCCAAAACAGCCCGCGGTGTTACTACGACGGCGTAAATCCGGTTTTACAGTGTTTTTCGTGTTTCCAGGTTTTAAATCATTAAGTTAGCATATCATATAGATATAGAACATGTGTTTAGTTTATTTTAAAAGTCAAGTTAGAAGGATTAACTTTTGTTTGCGAACAAGTTTAGAATTAACTAAACTATGTTCTAGTGATTACAAGTTTAAACCTTCGAATAAGATAGCTTTATATGTATGAATCGAATGATGTTATGAACATCATTACTACCTTAAGTTCCATGGATAAACCTACTGGAAAAGAGAAAAATGGATCTAGCTTTAATGGATCCTTGGATGGCTCGAAGTTCTTGAAGCAGAATCATGACACGAAAACAAGTTCAAGTAAGATCATCACTTAAAATAAGATTGTTATAGTTATAGAAATTGAACCAAAGTTTGAATATGATTATTACCTTGTATTAGAATGATAACCTACTGTAATAAACAAAGATTTCTTGAGGTTGGATGATCACCTTACAAGATTGGAAGTGAGCTAGCAAACTTGAAAGTATTCTTGATTTTATGAAACTAGAACTTTTGGAATTTATGAAGAACACTTAGAACTTGAAGATAGAACTTGAGAGAGATCAATTAGATGAAGAAAATTGAAGAATGAAAGTATTTGTAGGTGTTTTTGGTCGTTGGTGTATGGATTAGATATAAAGGATATGTAATTTTGTTTTCATGTAAATAAGTCATGAATGATTACTCATATTTTTGTAATTTTATGAGATATTTCATGCTAGTTGCCAAATGATGGTTCCCACATGTGTTAGGTGACTCACATGGGCTGCTAAGAGCTGATCATTGGAGTGTATATACCAATAGTACATACATCTAAAAGCTGTGTATTGTACGAGTACGAATACGGGTGCATACGAGTAGAATTGTTGATGAAACTGAACGAGGATGTAATTGTAAGCATTTTTGTTAAGTAGAAGTATTTTGATAATTGTATTGAAGTCTTTCAAAAGTGTATAAATACATATTAAAACACTACATGTATATACATTTTAACTGAGTCGTTAAGTCATCGTTAGTCGTTACATGTAAGTGTTGTTTTGAAACCTTTAGGTTAACGATCTTGTTAAATGTTGTTAACCCAATGTTTATAATATCAAATGAGATTTTAAATTATTATATTATCATGATATTATAATGTATGAATATCTCTTAATATGATATATATACATTAAATGTCTTTACAACGATAATCGTTACATATATGTCTCGTTTAAAAATCATTAAGTTAGTAGTCTTGTTTTTACATATGTAGTTCATTGTTAATATACTTAATGATATGTTTACTTATCATAATATCATGTTAACTATATATATATCCATATATATGTCATCATATAGTTTTTACAAGTTTTAACGTTCGTGAATCACCGGTCAACTTGGGTGGTCAATTGTCTATATGAAACATATTTCAATTAATCAAGTCTTAACAAGTTTGATTGCTTAACATGTTGGAAACATTTAATCATGTAAATATCAATCTCAATTAATATATATAAACATGGAAAAGTTCGGGTCACTACACATAATATACTAACAATTTAACTCTAATTACACTAGAAATTAACAAAATTAAATTAGGTAAATTATTGGTAATTATCACAAAAACTAAGAAATTTAAGAGTTTAGGGGTGTAATTTTTACCTTCTTGCTAAAAAATCCGAACCTATGCATGATTGTAGCGAAGTTTTGTGAGAAATTTGGAGTAATTTGGTGAAAAAATGGTGAAAATTGAGAGGATTTTGTGTGCGTGTTCGTGTGTTGTGTGTGTGTTTAATGGAGACAGAGAGCAGTCGCTGGAAGTTTATCATTCTGACCTGAAATTGGTCCCCATGCGACCGCATGAAATTTGCAAAGGAACCCCATGCGATCGCATGGGGTCTGATATATATATATATATTTTTTTTAAGAAAAACCTTATACTTTTAAAGCAAATAATTAATTAAAATTTAAAATTTTGTTTCTTTTTTAGGATGAGGGCGTTTCGGATCGTTGTTCTAGTCCGTCTCTCAACAAAGTTTTAAATTTTGTTACTTTTTAAGCGTCGTTTTAAAAGCAAAGATTTTTTAGTTTTTTAATGTTTTTGGCATACTTTAATTCAATAAGATTAAAAATAATGATAATAAAAGTTCTCGTCCCTCCCTTGGGTAGAGCAATTTCGGTTCAACGACCTAGTTTTCAACTCACGACGAATTTTTAGAAATCACATTTTTAACTTAATGAAATAAAGTAAATTTTTGTTTTTAAATTCACACCAAACTTAAATTTAAAATGCATAAAATTAAAAATTCATATTATTAAAATTAAAAATTCACACCAAATTTATATTATATTTTTGTTTTTATATATACAAACTTAAAAATATTAATTTTTCAAATAAGTACAAACTTAAATATATTGATTTTAAAATGTTTACAATATTAATTTTAATATTTATATATTAAAAATAAGGTAAAAATTAAAATTAAAAATCTTTTTGGTCTTTTATCCTACTTTAATCAATCAAATATTATCAAAAATATACGCCCCTCTTTTGGGTAAAGTAATTTCAGTTCCATAACCTAGTTTTACTCCTGACGAATTTTTGAAATATTTTGGATTGATTGATTAAAAATATTTATACCTTAAGAATAAACGGTAAATTTCGCAGTGATGTAATAAATTTTTGTATGATATCAATAATTTCGGTTACACATACCTAATTTTATTGAATACCAATTTAATACTTTATAGCGAACGATTCAGCGTTTATTATCAAAAGGTTAAAAGCAATAATAAAAAAAAATAAAACTGTACATACTTACCTGTGAGATAGAATTCTCAAAGACCTGCTTTAGCTGACTCATAGGAGAGTCGTGTGATTTGGTTCTCCATAGCTACGTAAGCGTAACCTCGATTCTTCAATATCTTTTCTTCTAAACATATAAACGGTCCTTCTCTGCATAGAGTAACAAATTCGGTATTTGAATATGTTTGATTATTTGAACATTTACCTTCGTGTGACCATTTTCCGCATTTATGACATCTTTCAAGGTGTCTTGCTCTTCTTTTTGTTGCGGATTTTGATTTTCCTCTACCAAAATGTATCTTATGATGATCTTTTCTGAGTTCTTTTCTTACTCCGTCCATTTTGCCTCTTATGAATGATACCAGTTCACTCGGAAGGGTGTCATTATTACGTTTAGTAATCATAGCATGTAGCATTAGACCATGGTTCAGATCAAAGGAATTCTTCATCTCGTAAAACCTAAAAAAAATTAAAAATTCAGAATGGGGGGAGAAGACTAGTTCTTTAGGGTCTGCTAGGGAAAGACCATTCGGATCCCATTCTCGAAAACTTACACGTAAACAGAATACCTAACTCTAACAGAAATATATATTACCCTAAAAAGATTCGAACCTTCCCACACTTAGTTAGTTGTGGTGTCAAAATTATGATTAACTTCATCTTCAACTTCCATTGGATTATCTATGTAATGTTTAACTCTGTGACCATTAACCTTAAATTCAATTCCATTTGAATTTATTAATTCTACTGTTCCGTATGGGAAAACTCTTTTGACTATGAATGGTCCAGACCATCTTGATTTCAATTTTCCAGAAAATAGCTTGAATCGTGAATTGAAAAGAAGAACTCTGTCTCCTTCTTTAAATTCTTTTGAACTTCTGATTCTTTTATCATGCCATTTCTTCGTTCTTTCCTTATAGATTAACGAATTTTCGTATGCTTCATGTCTTAATTCTTCTAATTCGTTTAATCGACTTAATCGTAGACGTCCAGCTTCATGTAAATCAAGATTACATGTCTTCAAAGTCCAAAATGCTTTGTGTTCAATTTCTACTGGAAGGTGACATGCTTTTCCGTAAACGAGTCTAAAAGGTGTGGTTCCAATTGGAGTTTTATAGGCTGTTCTAAAAGCCCAGAGTGCATCCTCCAATTTCATGGACCATTCCTTCGGATTTGATCCTACGGTTTTTTTTAGAATACGTTTTAAAGCTCGGTTGGTATTTTCAACTTGTCCACTTGTTTGTGGATGATAAGCGGTTGAGATTTTATGAGTTACTCCATATCTTTTGAGAACTTTCTCAAGTTGATTATTAAAAAAAGGAGTACCCCGATCACTTATTAAAGCTTTCGGTGTTCCAAACCTTGCAAAAAGACGTTTTAAAAAGTTGACTACAACTCGTGCATCGTTAGTTGGGAGAGCTTGTGCTTCCGCCCATTTAGATACATAATCAATGGCAACGAGAATGTAGAGATTATTATGAGATTTTGGAAATGGACCCATAAAGTCAATACCCCAAACGTCAAATACTTCACATATTTGAATGACATTTTGTGGCATTTCATCACGTTGACTTATTTTTCCGGCCCTTTGACAAGCATTACAGGATTTGCAAAGAAGGTGTGCGTCTTTGAAAATTGTAGGCTAATAGAATCCAGCATCGTAAACTTTTCTTGTTGTAAGTTGAGGCCCATAATGCCCTCCTGTTGGTCCTGTGTGACAATGGTTTAAGATTTGACTGGCTTCATCTCCGAATACACATCGGCGTATTATTCCATCGGGACAACTTTTAAACAAATGTGGATCTTCCCAAAAATAGTATTTTATATCACTAAAGAATTTCTTTCGTTTTTGGTACGACAATCCTTTTTCAAGGAATACACATACTAAGTAGTTTGCATAGTCTACAAACCATGGAATTTCATTATAATCTATCTTCAATAGATATTCATCAGGAAAGTTATCTTGTATAGCCGATTCATTTAGGACTTCTAATTCAGAATTTTCAAGAAGAGAAAGATGATCAGCTGCGAGATTTTCTGCTCCCTTTTTGTCTCGGATTTCAATATCGAACTCTTGTAAGAGTAAGATCCAACGGATTAATCGTGGTTTGGCATCTTGTTTCGAAAATAGGTATTTAAGAGCAGAATGGTCGGTATAGACCACCGTTTTAGCTAGAACGAGATATGAACGAAATTTGTCAAAAGCAAAGACAATAGCAAGGAGTTCTTTTTCAGTAGTTGTGTAATTCGTTTGTGCTCCTTGTAATGTCTTACTAGCGTGATAAATAGGATGAAATCATTTTTCAATCCTTTGTCCTAAAACGGTTCCCATTGCAAAATCACTTGCATCGCACATAAGTTCAAACGGTATATTCCAATTTGGAGTTATCATGATCGGCGCATTAGTGAGTTTTTCTTTAAGAATATTAAAAGATTTTATACATTCATCTGAAAAGATGAATGGAGCATCCTTTTCTAGGAGTTTATTCATAGGAGTGGCAATTTTAGAAAAATCTTTTATAAAACGTCGGTAAAAACCGGCATGCCCTAGAAAACTCCTAACTCCTCTAACATTGGTGGGATGTAGAAGTTTAGCAATTACATCTACTTTAGCTCTATCCACTTCAATTCCTTCCTTTGAAATTTTATGACCGAGAACGATGCCTTCTTTAACCATGAAATGGCATTTCTCCCAATTAAGTACTAGATTTGATTGTTCGCATCTAATAAGCATTTGTTCAAGATTGACTAGACATGATTCAAATGTATTACCGAAGACTGAAAAGTCATCCATGAAAACTTCCACGCATTCTTCTATCATGTCGTGAAAAATCGCCATCATACACCTTTGAAAGGTCGCAGGGGCGTTGCAAAGTCCAAATGGCATGCGTTTGTAAGCAAAAGTACCATAAGGGCACGTGAATGTGGTTTTCTCTTGATCCTCGGGTACTATTGGAATTTGAAAATATCCAAAAAAACCGTCAAGAAAACAATAGTAACTATTCCAGGCTAATCTTTCCAACATTTGATCAATGAAAGGTAAGGGAAAGTGATCTTTTCTGGTGGCTTCATTTAATTTTCTATAATCAATACAAACACACCATCCTATTACAGTCTTAGTAGGAATAACCTCATTTTTTTCATTTTTGATGACAGTCATGCCACCCTTCTTAGTTACACATTGAACTGGGCTTACCCATGGACTATCAGAGATTGGATAAATTAAACCTGCATCAAGCAGTTAAATAATTTCTTTCTTAACAACAACTTGCATATTAGGATTTAGTCTTCGTTGGCGTTGCACATACGTTTTATGACCTTCTTCCATAAGGATTTTATGTGTGCAATACGAAGGACTTATTCCTTTAATGTCATGAATCTTCCATGCAATAGCTGGTTTATGAGCTTTTAACACAGAAATGAGTTGAGATTTTTCATTTTTCGTAAGAGAAGACGATAGTATTACAGGTAATTCAGATTCACCATGTAAATAAGCGTATTTCAAATGATTTGGAAGTGACTTTAACTCTAATGTCGGTGGTTCTTCTATCGATGATTTGTATCGGTATCTGTCTTCCTCTTTTAGCATTTGAATTTCTTCTGTTGTTGGTTCATATCCATTAGCCATGAGTGCGGCTAACATTTTAGTTTCATCAATTAGTTCAGTTCCTTCTCCTAAAGAACATTCTCCTGTTCCTTGTAATTCTGGAAATTCTTCTAACAATTCTGCATGTGAATCTATAGTTTGAATATAATAACATGTATCATCTGCAGATTGCGGTTGTTGCATGGCTCTATCCACAGAAAAGGTAACACTCTCGTCCTCTATACTTAGGGTCAGTTTCTTACCGAACACGTCTATTATTACTTTATCCGTGTTTAAGAATGGTCTTCCTAATATTAGAGGAACTCGAGAATCTTCTTCCATATCCAGAATAACAAAATCTACTGGAAATACTAAAGTACCAACTTTAACTAGCATGTTTTCCATTATCCCTCTAGGATATTTTACTGAGCGATCGGCTAGTTGTACACTTATTCGTGTTGGTTTCAATTCTCCAAGGTCTAGTTTAGCGTATAGTGAATATGGCATTAAATTTATACTAGGACCTAAGTCTGTCAATGCTTCTATTGAACTAAGACTACCCAGAAAACATGGAATTGTGAAACATCCTGGATCTGAAAGTTTTTCTGGTATCTTATTCAACAATACTGCAGAACAATTAGCATTCATTGTAACAGCCGAGAGTTCTTCCATTTTCTTTCTATTTGTGATTAGATCTTTCAAAAATTTAGCATATCTTGGCATTCCTGAAATCACATCAATGAAAGGAAGATTTACATTTATCTGTTTAAACATATCCAAGAATTTGGATTGCTCGACTTCAAGTCTTTCTTTTCTCATTTTACTCGGGTATGGAAGTGGTGGTTGGTATGGTTTAGCATAAGGTTTAGCCTTAACTGTGTTATCTTCATTAACCTTTTCAACTACCGGTTCTTTTTCCTTATCTTGCTCAGATTGTGGTTCTTGTGGAGTAGGAATAGCTTCATCAGAAATTACAGGTATTTCAGGTGGTTTAAGTGTAATACCACTTCTTGTAGTAATGGCTTTAGCTGTTTCATTCCGGAGGTTAGCATTTGTATCGCTAGGTAGACTTCTCGGTTTTCTTTCACCTATCAACCTTGCTAGATTGCTTACTTCTTGTTCCAAATTTTGGATAGAAGCTTGTTGATTTCTAAATGCTTGAGCATTTTGTTCATTCGTTTGTTTCTGAGATATGAAAAATTGAGTTTGAGATTCAACTAATTTCGACATCATGTCTTCTAAATTTGGCTTTTTATCATCGGTTTGTGGTGGTTTATTTTGAAAAATAGGTCTTTGCTGATTGTAAGTATTATTGGATACTTGCTGATTGCTAGGACCTTGTTGGTTGTTGTATGTAACATTTCAGTTATAATTCTGGTTTTGATTGTAGATTGGTCTTGGCGGTTGATAATTATTTTGATAATTATTTCCAGGCCTTTAGTTCATATATGAAACATTCTCTCTTTGTTCCATTGTTTGTTCAATACTGAGAAAATCTTTTTGTCAAATGTGGTCCTCCACACTGCTCACAACTAATTCGTATTGAGTGAATATCTTTAGTCATCTTTTCCATTCGTCGTTCCACAGCATCTATCTTTGCGGAAATGGAATCTAAGTCATGGCTAGAATCGGCTCTAGCCGCTTTAGATGATCTAATGATATCTTTTTCTTGATGTCACTCATGTGAGTGGGAAGCAGTGTTATCAATAATTTTGTAAGCTTCAGTTGCGGTTTTCTTCATAATGGAACCACCAGCTGCTATGTCTATGTCTTTTCTTGTAGTGATGTCACATCCTTGGTAGAATATTTGTACTATTTGATAAGTGTCTAAACCATGTTGCGGACATCCTCTCAATAACTTTCCAAATCTTGTCAACGCTTCATATAGAGTTTCGTTTGGCTTTTGTGTGAACGTAACAATTTCTCCCTGAAGTCTTACGGCTTTAGATGCCGGAAAGAATTGTTTAAGAAATTTTTCAACTAAAACGTCTCATGTATCAATCGCCCCTTCAGGTAACGATTCTAACCAATCTTTGGCTTCTCCCTTTAAAGTCCAGGGACATAACATGAGATAAATCTGTTCATCCTCAACTTCTCTTATTTTAAATAGAGTACAGATCCTATTAAAGGTACGAAGATGTTCATTTGGATCTTCCTTCGGCGCACCACTAAATTGGCATTGATTAGTTACCATGTGTAGGATTTGTCCTTTGATTTCATAATCTGGCGCATTAATGTCTGGTTGAGTAATTGCGTGACCTTAGCCAGTGCGTTTAGCTCTCATTCGGTCTTCCATACTTAGAGGTTCCAGATTCTCCATGATTGAATTTGTTGAATCTGAATCACTAGAGGATTCTGATTTAATGGTTTGTTCCTCGACAATCTCTGTTTGAATGATTGGTGGTTCCGGAGGAAAGATTAGTGGTTCAGGATCTCTGAATTGTCCCTGAGTATCCTCCGGATTCTCAATTGTGAGGTCGGGTTTAAAAAATGGATTATCGGAAATTTGAATTGGAGTAATTGGTCGACTTGATGACGATTCTAAAGAAAAATCAACGGCAACAATATTGGCTAGATGTCTTGATCTGGTTACAGGTGGTGAACGTATGAAAGGTGGTGAACGTTTTGTTCGGTGCATTCACTGAATATCCTATTAGTTATAAAAGATAAAAATTATATAAGTTATCAAATTAATAGACTTTTCTGATTTTGCTCACGTTTCGAATAGCCAATAGATACAGCAGGTAGCAGGACCCTTTAAATCGGAAGCCCACAACTCGCCACTAACAAATCCAACTATTACTACGAACCAGAAAATTTTGGATGTCTATCAATTTAACTGCTTAAAATAATTTTTCGTCGAAATTTAAAGAAATTTTAGAGAAGAATTAGAAAATTCTATGTCTTAAAATCTAGAGCGGCAAGAAATAAGAAAGAAAAAGAGCGCGTCGAAAAATGTCGAAAAATAAAAGGTCAAAAAATAATAAAAAGAACGTAGCGCGTCGAAACTTAAAAGTCTAAAAACTAAGAATTAAAAGTTGCGTCTAAAAATATTAAAGCTTAAAAGAAATACTATATCCAAAACGGAAATAAATTAAAAAGTACTAAAATCTTAAAACGACGTCGCAAAATTATAAAGCACTTAAATCTTAGTCTAAAGAAAAAACACTTAAGGGATTTTACGGCAAAGCCTAAAAATCTAGAAATAAAAAGAACTACGGCAAATACTAAATTTAAAACTGAGTGCGAACTATAAAAATACAAATTACGAATTACAATTAAAAAGATATAAAAATAAAAAGAAACTTAGAGTTTATAAAAAAAATACAATTTTTATAATAATATTATTTTTATATTTTTATTTTATAAAAGTATTAGTTTTATAATTAATAAAACTAAATATAAATTAAAATAAAAAAATAATAAAACTAAAATTAATTAAATAAATAACTAACCCTAATTAGGGTTTATAATAATAATAATTAAAATATACTCCGTAATTAATGCAGTAGGTCAGAGGTATCAGGCGTGTCAGGTTACCTCATGCGATCGTATGAGGTTTCCTTGTTAATTCCATGCGGTCGCATGGTTCATGGATCCAGGCCAGATATTGGGCCGCCACAGTATTGTGGCCCGATTACACTTTTACTTGTTTTTTTCTGTTTTTATAAAATATTTATATAAACAAATAAAAACTTATATTTAAAAAAAACTAAAATAAAAATGAAGAAACTTATTAATTTTATATATATATTTAACAAACTCTTAAAAATATATATATTTTGTTTTTCTTTTTTATATTTTTGTATTTTTAATATTTAAAACGTATTTTTACAAGAGTAAACTAAAACTTAATAAAAATCTTCTTTTTTTATATATAGCGTTTCGCTTCCGGCGTTTAAGTAGTCCCCGGCAGCGGCGCCAAAAATTACTTGATGTGCGTAGAGGTGTATACGAAATAGTTATATATTTATTACGAAATACTATTAAATACGATACAATTTTACACAAGTTATTTATTTATTTATAGAGTGGATATACCTAAACCTTACTACAACACTTATAGGCAATGTACATAATCGTACAGTAGTGTAGTTTTTAGTAAGTCTGGTTCGTTCCACAGGGAGCTAGCCAAGTTTAACGCTATATTTTTAAAACTATATTTGTATAAATATAAATATAAATATAAACATAAGTAGTATTATTATTATAAAAGGGGGTTTTTACCGTTTAATAACCGGTTTGTCGATTTTAAAACTTTAGTCGCAGTTAAAACCTAATGTAAAATAAAAATAACTTAATTTAAAGCGTAAAGTAAATGACGATAAATAAAGTGCGATAAATTAAAATGCGAAGAAATAACATGACAATAAATAAAATTGTGATAATTAAAAAGTACGATAATTAAAATGACAATAAATTAAAGTGCGATAATTAAAAGTGCAATTAAATATGAAATAAAGGAATTATGCTTATTTAAACTTCCGTAATCATGATGTTTGACGTGGCGATTTTAGTTTATTACCATGGGTTAATTGTCCTTTGTCCTGGATTATTCAATATGTCCATCTGGTTTTTGTTCATAACAGCCCATCAGTCATAAATATAAAGTGCGAGTGTCCTCGTCAAATTATCCTTATATCTGAAGTCAAATATTCCAACTAATTGGGGACTTAAACTATAATTACACCAATTTTCCTTGTATATAATTCACCCCTGTTTTAATAAGTCCATAGACTATTAATCCATTCCCGTGTCCGGTTAAATGAACGATTATTAGTACTTATAAATATCCCGCCCATCGTGTCCGATCGAGTGTATATGGTTATTTATAGGTACGTCCAATTGTAAATCTTTATATTAAATTAACGAACTATCATTCAATTAAACAAATATAAAGCCCATTAATAGCCCATAGTCTAATTTCCACAAGTGTCGTTCTTTTGTCCAAACCCCAATTATGGTACAAAGCCCAATTACCCCGTCTTAAATATTTATCCCAACATCATGATTACTTAAATTTAAATAAGCATAATAATAACTTAGCTACGAGACATTAATTTAAAAAAGTTGAACATAACTTACAATGATTAATTATAGCGTAGCGTTACACGGACAGAATTTCGACTTACACACTTACAACATTCGCTAACATACCCTTATTATTATTAAAATTAAAATTAAAATTATAATATATATATATATATATATATATATATATATATATATTATGTTGAGAGATAGAGAAGAGAAAAAGATGTACATAAATCGGCTGAAAACTGCGAAATTTATAGATGTGGCCACCAACTTCTTCCCATGCGATCGCATGGAATTTGGTCTTGCTGGCCATGCGATCGCATGGCCTGGGATTCCAGCTCACGTTCGATTGTCACCTAGTTTGCCGACGGTTTTATATATAATATAATATATATATATATATATATATATATATATATATATATATATATATATATATATATATATATATATATATATAATTTTAAGAATTAATTATATATTATATTATATTCATGTGCATAGTTCACTTGTAATTTTTAGTCCGTTGCATCGAGCATTGAGAGTTGACTCTTGTCCCAGTTTCGGATTTTCGAACGTCCTTTCGTACTATTCAATATCTTGTACTTTGCGTTTTGCGGCTCGTACTCTTGTAATTTTGAGATGTTTCTCATCAATAATTTGAACCACTTTGATTGTACTTTGTACTTTTTAGCTTTTTGGTCGTTTGCGTCTTCAAATCGTCGAATCTGTCTTTTGTCTTCACCTTTTATTATTTAAACGAATATCACTTGTAAATAGAACAATTGCAACTAAAAGCTTGTCTTTCTTGAAGGATAATGCTATGAAATATATGTTTGTTTTTAGCATTATCACTTCACCAGATGCCCAGTTCCCAGTTTGCTGTCGGGATTAAAACCCCTTTATGTGGAGCGGCGCTCCAGCTTTTGGAGCGGCGCTCCACTTCACTGGAAATGGAGCTATTTTGTTGTTAAAAATCCAAACACAAGTTCATCACCAACCGAGTCTTAAATCACATTGACATGTTTAAAAGTGGATTACAACCCAAAATACAAAAATGTTTACATATCCACAACATCGGGTACTCAAGACCCATAATTTAACAAAGGGTACATTTCGACACATTACACCAATTTGACCAAAAGTTGAGCATGGCCATAGGGACCATTTACCAAAAGCGTCTTCTTAAGACCTCCAACATGAGAGCTAAGCCAACCCTTACCCTTGTCCTTTGAAGTTCCACAATCAATAAAAATAGTAAAACAACGAGGGTAAGCTATATTGCTTAGTGGGGGAACAAATATACGAATATCCATACAACTTACCAACTTGAATTACCACACATTTCAATACATATGCATATACACATAGCACCACAACCGCATAGCACAAAGATAATCCGATATAACAAGCTAAACACTAAACTGTAATATCCAACACTTCATGGTTAACCATTAGCACAAGGGAGTGGTCCTTACAAGGACCACCAATTGTTCACAACAACTGTTAGTGGCGCGAACACACGATACACACTAACCCCATGGTGACACGAACACACGATATCACCGTATAACACATGGTGGCACGAACACAAGATACACACCACATAAACCTTGGTGGCACGAACACACAATACACACCATATAATACATGGTGACACAAACACACTATATCACTACTCAACCACAACAACTCAAGCAAGTAAACTATACACATAAATTCATAAGTATTCCACTCACCTTGATCTCTTAGATGAGCTAGCACCGACGCTTGATGTGATGGCCCTGTCAAAACACTTAACGACTCCGTCACTTGGTCCCATAGCTTGATCGAACTTAAAATGAATTTAATAAACAACATTGCATTCTTTTATCTCAAAAGTTTCACAAAAAGGAAATTTACCAAAATATGTAGTTTAAACAAACCCAACATATTAAATATCCAAAGTTGACATAAAACATAGCCAACCAAATACCCACAAGTTTAAATATCCAAAAAGAGAATGCAAGTTTAATGTTTCATAAATTTTTTAACAAAATCTGCACATATGCATGCAGACATTTCTAACACAGCGGAAGCACCAAACAAATCAAGTACCTGTGAAAACATGCGAGTAAACTGTCAACAAAAATGTTGAGTGAATTATAGGTTTAAATAAACGTATAAACTTTAGACCACCAGATTTGAAAAGTTAGAAAACATAAAACATTATTCCATTATCTATGAGCCACCTGGTAACCACTTAACCATTTACTTACCCTTGCCAAACACAATATATATACACTGAACAGGTGTATCTTCAAATAAATACGAAGTACTAATACATTTCGATTATAAATTGCTAGTGCGACTGTCATAACCCGACCTTAACCATAAGGACGATTACAATAACATATGATTTCATCGCGAGATATTGACCTCTATATGCTACATTTTTCAAAAACTGCATTCGTTTTTACAATACAAACCATAGCTTTTATTACAAATACAAGGTTTAAACAACTTAATAATGATTATCGTTTAGCGATAATCTTAGACTTACAAACTTTACATGTGATAATAACAATACGACTTCCAACATATTTTACATTACAAATCCTCCGATATGCAGTTTTATTTTTGACACAAATATGCATACTCAAGATCTTGCTTAAATTCAACATGTTGCAGCGGAAGCTTTTAGTTATCACCTGAGAATAAACATGCTTAAAACGTCAACATAAAGTTGGTGAGATATAGGTTTAATGCCGGCAGCGTTATAAATATAGACCACAAGATTTCATATATAAACGTTTTAATAAAAATATTCTAAGTTGTTGAGCACTTGATAACCATACTTAACATTTAATCAACGTCGCATATTCCCTTTATTATGAAATCTTACTACACTTTACCAAGTGTAGTCACCGAAATGAAGTACTGTGCAACCGTTGATTACTGGTCGTCCAGTCCGGTTGGGGTTGTCAGGCCCGATAGATCTATCAACAGGATTCGCGTTTACAATACCTCATGTAAATAGTAGTTACCAAGTTACAGGGAAGTATGCCAGTGGTACAACTCAACGTAGAATATGTAACATCCCGCGTTTTTCCGTTAAATTTATTTTTAACACCGTCTTTTTCTTTTAAATAATACCTTTCGTTATTTAAATTCGTAGTTTCCGTTGACTAACGTTCATAAAAATTCCGTCATTTAATTATAACATCTCTCGTTAACTTGCGTTTTAAAAATATTCGATCGGTTAAATCCCGCACCCGCTTTGAAACTCGAGGGACCGGAGTTGCCAAATGGGCAAACTAGTTGACTAGGTCAACTAGTCAACCCATTTTTCCACCATTCAATCCCTCTCTCTCTCTCTCTTTCTTTTTTTTTCTCTCAAGAACACAAACATAATTCATCATCTAAATTCGGATCGGGAAGCAAACTTCAAAACAAATTACATATTCGTGATCCTCTCATCATCCTCTTCGATTTGGTACCAATTTCATCCATTTTGGGTAACATTTCTAAAACACTAAATTTTCTCTAAATTCGTGTTTTTGACTTGAAATGTTGTTAGTTAGTGTCTATGGCTCGTGTATAACATGAATATATGATTTGTATGTTCGATCTTGATGTTTTGGTGTAACTAGCTTGAAAATGAAAAGTGTATGCTTAATCTTTGATTTTGGATGATGAAATGTGTTTAGATGTTAATGTTTGTGTGTTCAAAGTGTTAGTTACTTCAATAGCTTCGTTTTGGTGTGTTGATTGACATGAAAACCTTACATTAACATGATTAGTGATTTTGAGGTTTGGTTAGGGTTTGACAACTCTTAAAACGAACTTTTGATGCGTTGAATGCTTATTAATGTTATTGATAAGTGTTTAGTTGTATTACATGTTTCATTACCTTCAAAACGGCATATCGTATGTATAAATCGGATTCCCGAAACTTGAATTGCAATTGATGAACTTGAAACCTTGTTTTGGAACGTTTAACGAACTTTCGACGAGATTTTTGTTGTCTAAAATGATAAATTTGATTTAAGAAATGTATCTAGTTGTGTTCCTTGTCGAAAGAGCTTTCCGGTGATATAAAATACATGTCTTGATTGTTTGCGGATCATAAACTAGGATTGATTGAAGTTTGGCTCGTGCCTTGTGTTTTCTGCAAACAGGACCTGTAAGCCTCTTGGGACGCCGTCCCAACCTCCTAGACGCCGTCCCACCTTTTGAACCTAGACGCCGTCTAGGGTATCAGGACGCCGTCCCACCCTTCAATGTGGGACGCCGTCTAGCCATTTGGGACGCCGTCCCATTGTGCTAAAACTGGCTGTTTTGCTTGGTCATTTGACGTAAAATGTTTGATATGCTACGGACCTCCGATTAACATGAAACTTGGCCAACATGCTCATATATGATTATATAACTTAGAAAAATTGTCGGATACCCGACCCGACATCGTTGACTTTGACTTTGACCAAGTTTGACTTTTAGCCAAACTTAACCAAACTTTTATACAATCATTCTAACATGCTTTTATACTTGTTTCTTGTATGAAACTTGACAACGTGATTCACATGCTATACTTAATCGAGTCGTAACGAGCCATAGGACTAATTGAACACATTTCACCCGACCTTGTGTCGTAACCGGTTAATTGATACAACTTACTTGTTTAGGTCAAGGCTAAGCAACTTTCATGCACAACGTTTACTTGTTGAAGTACTTTTATACTCGTGCACTCGAGGTGAGATCATAGTCCCACCTTTTCAACAACTTTTTATACTTTTAAATTGTGGGCTGAGAAACATATACTTTGTTACATTTTGTACTACTTACTTTTATACTTTGAACACAAGTACAAGGAAAACAAACATTCTACAGCGAGTTTAGAACAAAAATCCTCAATTCGATTATCATTAGTTACACTTGCCGGGTGTAAGCGAGAACTTATGTTATATGGCCATATGGGTTGACAACCCTCATCCTTGACGGTTCGCTACCGTCTACGGATGAAATATATTTTCGAGAATCAGTGTTTGTTCTAGCACTAAGTGATGGGGTATACAATGGAAGGAATGTTAAGCTTTGATAATTGGGTGCTCGCGAACCAACTTTTGGAATGCAACTTTTGGATGATCAATTTATGGAAATACTAAATCTTGTGGTTCAAAATATAACATTTACTAATACACCTATGATTTCACCAACGTTTTTCGTTGACAGTTTTCTATATGTTTCTCAGGTTCATACTTGGCTATTTGATACATGCTTCCGCGTACACTCATACTTGCTTGGGGTCAAGCATACATGCATACACTCTGATTATTTGCTTGGAGTCAAGATACATACATACATACGCTAGTGATAGCACCTTTGGATTCAAACTTTTGTTTACATACTTACGCTATTTATAGCAACTGTGTTTTTAAACTAATTATGTCGCAAGTTATTTCATTTATACTTTATGACTTTTGTAAACTTAGACTTGTTGTCGAACGGTTTTGTAAACTAAACTTGCAAGTCTTGTACCTTTCAAATGAATGCGACATAATTTTGGTCAAACGAGTCTCATATAGGGACTACGACCACGCAACGGGACCTAAGTTAACGGCGCCGTCAATAACGGTTTTGGTCGGGTCGCTACAGATGGTATCAGAGCGTTGGTTGTAGGGAACTAGGACGTGCATTAGTGTGTCTAACAGAGTCGTTAGGACGCATTAGTGAGTCTAGACTACAACCGGATAGTTAGCATTTGCATTCTGACATACATTTGCTATAGATAGCACTTACTTGACTACTTGTGCATTATACTTGAATCATTCTTAGGCAAACTTTTTAATGGTACCCAACCTTCATCATACGAACTCGTATTCCGCCACTTTTTGGTAACACACGTAAATTCATGATTCATACACGTATGGATGACGACGACTTCATTAGTCACACTCGTTCGGGAACTCTGACTCCTTGGTTGTTATTTCCCCCGTCTCATCTTACTATCCATGAATGTTGTAAAGTCACTGTCACTACTCTAGATGAGTATCGTCATCACCATTTATCGCTACGGTTGCGTATTACTTGTTATCATGACTTGTTACTCTTTTCATACCTAAATACAATATTGTCTGACTCGAACCACATTGACGTGAACAATCATTGATACACTTCCCTCGGGGAACGCTTGTTTATAGTTGCACAAATTCTTTCGATTTAATACGAGTCATGTTTGAGACGTCGTTACATTTTGTTCATTTTAGATTTTCGCGATGACACGAACTTGAATCTATAGAGTGATGTGGGAATGGAGGTATGAGTTAGCATAATATAACTACACTCGATCAACGTAGTTATATTACGGTAAGACATACCAAAGTTCTAGTGACGCGTGATGGTGGTTAGACTCGATCAACCTAAACACCACCATGTGCCATGTACATGACTTCATCTTTTCAGGTTTGGACATCCGAAAACTTCGAGAATATTTATAACAACCATACCAGGGACACACCTTCAATTATTGTCAAATTATACTTGTGCTTCCGAATGAATTACCGATTCCTCTCGACTTCAACCGTATGTTACACGTGTATACTATCTCGTCCTCGCACAGTCTTATTGACTAACTACAATTTACTCGTTATGCTCGCACCGAGGCGGAAACTTCTCTCTCATCACACTCGTACTTCCGGTTCAGGAAATCTTTACTCTAAACTCTCAATGGAGGGAGAGACTCTCCACGTTATACTAGTATTCACCTCGAGGGTGAATAGTCCCGACGAACGTTTTTCTTTCAGAAACCGAGGAGAACTTGCCCCGACGAACGTTTTTGGAAACCGATAAATCTTCCGCGACGCGAATTTTCTTGAGAAACTTGTCCTAGCTAACGTTTTCAATTCCTAGCAAACTTGTTCAATATGCCTTAGGGAAATATACCCCGTTTCGGATCGAGATCCTCGTTTCACTTCTAGATTTTGGAGTGCCTCACAAAAAGCCTCGGGACCGCGTTTAGACATGAGTACCGCGTACCATCCACAACCCGACGGACCGAACAAACATACGATTTAAGTCTTGAAAACCATAATACGAATTTGTATTACCAACTTCAAATTTTCTTGAGAAACGTCTTTGCCTTTAATCAAACTCTCTTACTACAAAATTTTCATTCGAGTATTGACGCCACGCCTTCGAAACCTTATATGACCGGAAACATCATTCTCCTTTTGTCGAACCAAGTAAACGATGACCAATTCACCGGGACCGGGATTATGCATGAGCGACCGAGAAAACTTATCCATATCCAAGAAAGACCCAACACGACTCGTTGTCGCCAAATGAGCTACGCCGATTTAGACGTAAACATTTCAAATTCCATGTGGGAAACCGCGTCGCGTTAAGAGTCGCACCTTGGAAAGGTGCAATCCGTTTCGGGAAAACGTAGGAAGCTAAATCCGCGATATTTTGACCCTTTAAATTCTTGGGGTGTTTTGGACCCGTCGCTAGCCGTTTAGACCTTTCCGACTCATTTTGGGGTCTCCGTTATCCTACATTCGACGTATCAACTCAAAGACGTGTTTTGCGAAACGAGAACTTGTTATCTTCTTTGATGAACTCACTATCGACGATGAACCTCACTTCCTAGGAGGACCGGAAACCATAAAATCATGGAACCAAACCTTAAAACGACATACGACCCCGACCTTCAGGTTCGTTGAAATACCCTAGAACGTACTTCTCCTTCATTCGTAGAATTGGCAACACAAAATCTCGAGGAAGATTCAACAACTACTACTTCCAACTAAATTTCGGGACGAAATTTCTTTTGAGTTGTGGATAATGTAACATCCCGCGTTTTTCCGTTAAATTTATTTTTAACACCGTCTTTTTCTTTTAAATAATACCTTTCGTTATTTAAATTCGTAGTTTCCGTTGACTAACGTTCATAAAAATTCCGTCATTTAATTATAACATCTCTCGTTAACTTGCGTTTTAAAAATATTCGATCGGTTAAATCCCGCACCCGCTTTGAAACTCGAGGGACCGGAGTTGCCAAATGGGCAAACTAGTTGACTAGGTCAACTAGTCAACCCATTTTTCCACCATTCAATCCCTCTCTCTCTCTCTCTTTCTTTTTTTTTTCTCTCAAGAACACAAACATAATTCATCATCTAAATTCGGATCGGGAAGCAAACTTCAAAACAAATTACATATTCGTGATCCTCTCATCATCCTCTTCGATTTGGTACCAATTTCATCCATTTTGGGTAACATTTCTAAAACACTAAATTTTCTCTAAATTCGTGTTTTTGACTTGAAATGTTGTTAGTTAGTGTCTATGGCTCGTGTATAACATGAATATATGATTTGTATGTTCGATCTTGATGTTTTGGTGTAACTAGCTTGAAAATGAAAAGTGTATGCTTAATCTTTGATTTTGGATGATGAAATGTGTTTAGATGTTAATGTTTGTGTGTTCAAAGTGTTAGTTACTTCAATAGCTTCGTTTTGGTGTGTTGATTGACATGAAAACCTTACATTAACATGATTAGTGATTTTGAGGTTTGGTTAGGGTTTGACAACTCTTAAAACGAACTTTTGATGCGTTGAATGCTTATTAATGTTATTGATAAGTGTTTAGTTGTATTACATGTTTCATTACCTTCAAAACGGCATATCGTATGTATAAATCGGATTCCCGAAACTTGAATTGCACTTGATGAACTTGAAACCTTGTTTTGGAACGTTTAACGAACTTTCGACGAGATTTTTGTTGTCTAAAATGATAAATTTGATTTAAGAAATGTATCTAGTTGTGTTCCTTGTCGAAAGAGCTTTCCGGTGATATAAAATACATGTCTTGATTGTTTGCGGATCATAAACTAGGATTGATTGAAGTTTGGCTCGTGCCTTGTGTTTTCTGCAAACAGGACCTGTAAGCCTCTTGGGACGCCGTCCCAACCTCCTAGACGCCGTCCCACCTTTTGAACCTAGACGCCATCTAGGGTATCAGGACGCCGTCCCACCCTTCAATGTGGGACGCCGTCTAGCCATTTGGGACGCCGTCCCATTGTGCTAAAACTGGCTGTTTTGCTTGGTCATTTGACGTAAAATGTTTGATATGCTACGGACCTCCGATTAACATGAAACTTGGCCAACATGCTCATATATGATTATATAACTTAGAAAAATTGTCGGATACCCGACCCGACATCGTTGACTTTGACTTTGACCAAGTTTGACTTTTAGCCAAACTTAACCAAACTTTTATACAATCATTCTAACATGCTTTTATACTTGTTTCTTGTATGAAACTTGACAACGTGATTCACATGCTATACTTAATCGAGTCGTAACGAGCCATAGGACTAATTGAACACATTTCACCCGACCTTGTGTCATAACCGGTTAATTGATACAACTTACTTGTTTAGGTCAAGGCTAAGCAACTTTCATGCACAACGTTTACTTGTTGAAGTACTTTTATACTCGTGCACTCGAGGTGAGATCATAGTCCCACCTTTTCAACAACTTTTTATACTTTTAAATTGTGGGCTGAGAAACATATACTTTGTTACATTTTGTACTACTTACTTTTATACTTTGAACACAAGTACAAGGAAAACAAACATTCTACAGCGAGTTTAGAACAAAAATCCTCAATTCGATTATCATTAGTTACACTTGCCGGGTGTAAGCGAGAACTTATGTTATATGGCCATATGGGTTGACAACCCTCATCCTTGACGGTTCGCTACCGTCTACGGATGAAATATATTTTCGAGAATCAGTGTTTGTTCTAGCACTAAGTGATGGGGTATACAATGGAAGGAATGTTAAGCTTTGATAATTGGGTGCTCGCGAACCAACTTTTGGAATGCAACTTTTGGATGATCAATTTATGGAAATACTAAATCTTGTGGTTCAAAATATAACATTTACTAATACACCTATGATTTCACCAACGTTTTTCGTTGACAGTTTTCTATATGTTTCTCAGGTTCATACTTGGCTATTTGATACATGCTTCCGCGTACACTCATACTTGCTTGGGGTCAAGCATACATGCATACACTCTGATTATTTGCTTGGAGTCAAGATACATACATACATACGCTAGTGATAGCACCTTTGGATTCAAACTTTTGTTTACATACTTACGCTATTTATAGCAACTGTGTTTTTAAACTAATTATGTCGCAAGTTATTTCATTTATACTTTATGACTTTTGTAAACTTAGACTTGTTGTCGAACGGTTTTGTAAACTAAACTTGCAAGTCTTGTACCTTTCAAATGAATGCGACATAATTTTGGTCAAACGAGTCTCATATAGGGACTACGACCACGCAACGGGACCTAAGTTAACGGCGCCGTCAATAACGGTTTTGGTCGGGTCGCTACAGAATATATATTTTTAATCACTTGTGTCCATAACGTAAATCATAAAATGCATGTATTCTCATCCCGAAATATTTAGAGTTTAAAAGTGGGACTATATACTCACTTTTGCCTTGAAGGTAATAAACACGACTTGGCTCCGATTGATATCACAAACCTAACCATATATATAATATATCAACATATTTTCTTTTCAAGTAATCGTTACATATATACATATATATATATATATATATATATATATATATATATATATATATATATATATATATATATATATATATATATATATATATATATATATATATATATATATATATATATATATATATATATGTATGTATGTATATATATATATATATATATATATATATATATATATATATATATATGTATATATATATATATATATATACTTTTAATACTTTTAATATTTTCTTAGTCCGTAGTTAGCAGTCCGATGTTAGTGGTCCACAATTAGTTGCTTAAATAAAATAAATAAAGACCCCATCGTATTCGTATTGATCAGAATTAATCTCGACCCATGGTACCATGTTGTCAAGTGACGTGTTGCGTACATAAAGTACCGTGTTGTCAAATGACGTGTTGCGTACAATCATGAGGTCTTATGATTAATCTTCTCGTGTTTTTTACGGGTGGTCCTGAAATATATAAAATCAAATCATAAGTAAATATATATGAAATATCATATTAATTAGAAAATATATGATTAATTTAATTTTTCTCCAAATATTTTCGTAGCAAAACTAGCTTCGGATACCCGATCTTGTTTTAGTCGTAGTTTCTTCATCACAACTCCGTTTTTGTTGGTTCAACTTGCCACTTCCTTGGATCGAATCAAATTTTAAGAATATGAACTAATAATACCTTAGTTTGTATTCAAAATCACAGGTTATAGGTCAAACTTTGGTGAAACTTATGAAAGTGATCATTTTCCATCATAAAAACAACATTTAATGATCATTTTTCTAAAAATACTTACACTTTGAGTTAAACCATGAAATTTTTATGTGTTAACATATTCATAAGAAATATCATTTTTCCATAACATGAACTTCGAATTCAAAGTTCAAGATAGTTTTTATTTATCCAACCCAAAACAGCCCCCGGTTGCACTCCGACGACGTAGATTCAGTTTTTAAGGTGTTCTTTGTAAAACCAAGTTATATCTTGTTAAGTTAGCATATCATTATGATATATTACAGGTCTTGAAGTGTTTTAAAATTCAAGTTAGAATGATCTATTTAGTTTACGAACAAGTTTGAAATCATTCAAACTATGTTCTTGTTGTTAAAATTTTATACCACAAAATAAGATAGCTATATGAATATGAATTGAATAAGATTATGAATAAGGTTACTACCTCAAGTTACTTGGACAAAGTTACTGTAAGAGATGAGAAAAATCCTAGAATCAAAAGAGTGGTGGAGTTGGATTGAAAGGTTGGAAGTAAACTTGTTTACTTGGAAGGATTTTTGAAGTGTTCTTGAATGGATTTTCTTATGATGATTAAGAGTTGTTTTTGAAGCTAGATCTTCGTGGTTATTTTCTGAGATTGTGAAGAACACTTAAGGTTCCTAAGAGTGTATTTTTGGTTAGAGAAAATGTGTAGTAAAAATGAAAATGGAATGGAGTATAAATGGTGGTGAAAAGATGTATAAATTTGTAATATTGTGCAAAAGTCTTGTAATATGCCAAATTGATTAATCATACATGCTAAGATCCAAAATTGTCTGACTCATGGCTGCTAATAAAGTGATTGTGATGTGTATATACCAATAGTAAATACGTATAGAAGCTGGGTATGATACGGGTACATATACCCTAGATATACGTATAAAAATCTTGAGAAAACGGAACGAGGATTCAAATATAGCTATCTTTTGTAAATATACTTATATTGTTTTATGTATATAAATCCTTTAAAAGTGATAAAATACATATCTATACGATACATGTATAAGCATTATAATTTTTAAGTATTTAAGTCGAAGAATGTCACATATAGTTATCGTTTTGAAAAATTAAGTTAGTAGTCTCAAAATATACTTATAACTCATTGTTATTAGTACACAATGAGATGTTAAAACATTCTTAGATCATGTTAAATATATAAAAATACATATATATACACAAACGTATAATTATCGTATGTTATATAGTTCGTGATATCATCGGTCAAATTGGACGGTCAAACGTTGTGTAAAACTCTTTTCAAAAACATAAGTCTCAACAATTTAGATTGCTTATCATGTTGGTAAGGTTTAATTTATGTAAATATTAATCTTATAAGTGTAAAACGATCGGAAAAATCCGGGTCGTTACAGTACCTACCCGTTAAATAAATTTCGTCCCAAAATTTTAAAGTTGTACCTATTTTGCGTTCTCGGGAAACAAATGTGGGTACTTTTGTTTCATCTGATCCTCTCATTCCCAAGTAAACTCGGAACCTCTTCGAGCATTCCAACGAACCTTAACGATTGGTATGTTGCTCTGCTTGAGCTGTTTAACTTCACGGTCCATGATTTCGACTGGTTCTTCTATGAATTGTAGTTTCTCATCGACTTGGATTTCTTCAAGAGGAATGGTGAGATCTTCCTTTGCAAGACATTTTTTGAGGTTTGAGACGTGAAATGAATTATGTACTCCGGCGAGTTGTTGTGGTAACTCGAGTCGATAAGCTACCGGTCCGATGCGTTCGATGATCTTGAACGGGCCTACATACCTTGGGTTCAGTTTACCCCTTTTTCCAAAACGTATTACACCTTTCCAAGGTGACACCTTTAGCATAACCATGTCACTGATCTGAAACTCTAATGGTTTCCTTCGGACATCCGCGTAGCTCTTTTGGCGACTACGGGTTGTTTTCAATCTCTCCTTGATTTGTACTATCTTCTCAGTGGTTTCGTGTATGATCTCGGGACCAGTTAATTGTCGATCTCCTACTTCATTCCAACATATAGGGGATCTACACTTCCTTCCATACAGTGCTTCAAATGGTGCAGCTTTAATGCTCGCATGATAACTATTATTATACGAGAATTCTGCTAATGGTAGATACTTATCCCATCCGTTTCCAAAATCAATCACACATGCCCTGAGCATGTCTTCAAGAGTCTAAATTGTTCTTTCACTCTGCCCGTCAGTTTGTGGATGATATGCGGTGCTCATATCCAAACGAGTTCCCAGGGCCTCCTGTAGTGATTGCCAAAACTTTGATGTAAATCTACTATCACGATCGGATATAATGGAAATAGGTATTCCATGCCTTGAAACAATTTCCTTTATGTATAATCGTAATAGTTTCTCCATTCTATCTGTTTCCTTTATAGGTAAGAAATGTGCAGATTTGGTGAGACGATCAACTATTACCCAAATGGTGTCATAACCCCAGGCAGTCTTAGGTAACTTTGTGATGAAATCCATGGTAATACCATCCCATTTCCATTCTGGGATTTCTGGTTGTTGAAGTAACCCTGACGGCTTCTGGTGTTCTGCTTTGACTTTGGAACAAGTTAAACATTCCCCAACATATGTTGCAACATCTGTCTTTAAATTAGGCCACCAATAATGCGTCTTAAGATCTTGATACATCTTTCCAACTCCAGGATGTATAGAGTATCTTGTCTTATGTGCCTCGTTCAATATCAACTTCCTTAATCCACCCAACTTTGGTACCCAAATACGGTTTGCAAAATATCGAATTCCATCTTCCCGTATAACGAGTTGTTTCCCATACTTCTTCATTATTTCATTTCCTATGTTTTCTTTAGTAAGAGCTTCTCGTTGAGCCTCTTTGATTTGTGAGTTGAGATTCATGCGAATTTTTATGTTCATCGCTCGTACTCGAATTGGTTCCCGTTCCTTTCTGCTTAGAGCGTCGGCCACTACATTCGCTTTCCCGGGATGATAGCGAATCTCACAATCGTAGTCGTTTATCAGCTCGACCCACCTACGTTGCCTCATGTTCAGCTGTTTATGATCAAAAATATGTTGAAGGCTTTTATGATCAGTAAACACAGTGCATTTAACCCCATATAAATAGTGTCTCCATATCTTCAATGCAAACACTACTGCTCCCAATTCTAAATCATGCGTCGTATAATTCTGCTCGTGAATCTTCAATTGTCGGGATGCGTATGCTATAAATTTCTTCCATTGCATAAGGACGCAACCAAAACCTTGTCGCGAAGCGTCACAATATATCTCAAAATCATCGTTCCCTTCAGGTAACGATAAAATAGGTGCTGTAGTCAACTTCTTCTTCAGTAATTGAAATGCACTTTCCTGCTCAGAAGTCCATTCGTACTTCTTCCCTTTTTGCGTTAACGCTGTTAATGGTTTAGCTATTCGGGAAAAATCTTGAATAAACCTTCTATAATAACCAGCTAAACCCAAAAATTGGCGTATTTGCGTTGGTGTCTTAGGAGTCTCCCATTTTTCAATGGCCTCAATTTTAGCTGGATCAACCTGAATTCCTTTGCTACTAACAACGTGGCCAAGAAATTGCACTTCTTTCAACCAAAATGCACACTTATAAAATTTGGCGTATAACTGTTCTTTTCTTAACAATTCTAATACCAACCTTAAATGCTGCTCATGCTCTTGCTCACTCTTGGAATAGATAAGAATATCGTCAATGAAAACGATAACAAACTTATCTAAATACGGACTACAAACTCGATTCATGAGGTCCATGAATACAGCTGGCGCATTAGTCAACCCAAACAGCATAACCAAAAATTCGTAATGACCATAACGTGTCCGAAAAGCAGTTTTCGGAATATCTTCTTCTTTGACATGTAATTGATGATAGCCCAATCTTAAGTCAATTTTCGAGTACACACATGATCCTTGCAGTTGATCAAATAAGTCGTCAATTCTCGGTAGTGGATACCAATTCTTGATAGTTAACTTATTTAATTCACGATAATCTATACACATCCTAAAAGATCCATCTTTTTTCTTGACGAATAAAATCGGAGCTCCCCACGGTGAAGTACTTGGTCGTATGAATCCACGGTCCAGTAATTCTTTTAACTGACTCTGAAGTTCTTTTAACTCAGACGGTGCAAGTCTATATGGAGCACGAGCCACTGGTGCAGCTCCTGGTACTAGATCTATTTGAAATTCTACAGATCTAAATGGAGGTAATCCCGGCAACTCTTCCGGAAAGACTTCAGGAAAATCTCTTGCCACAGGCACGCCATTGATGCTCTTCACTTTTTCCTTCATTTTGACTTTATTAACATGTGCTAAGATAGCATAACACCCTTTCTTCAAGCACTTTTGAGCTTTCATACAACTAATGAGTTTTAGCTTTGAGTTACCCTTCTCTTCATAAATCATTACTGGTGTTTTATCCTTACGAGGAATGCGAATTGCCTTCTTGGCACACACAACTTCAGCTCCTATTTTGGACATCCAGTCCATGCTGACTATTACATCAAAACTTCCTAATTCTACGGGTATCAAATCAATCTTAAATATTTCTCCGGCTAAATTTATTTTACAATCACGGCAAATTTTATCGGCTTTAATTAGTTTACCATTAGCTAACTCAATCATGTACTTAGCATCTAGAGGTAATGATGAACAATTCAATTTAACGTAAAAGTCTCTACTCACGTAACTTCTATCAGCACCAGTATCAAATATAATAGATGCGGATAAGTTATTAATGGTAAACGTACCCGTAACAAGCTCCGGGTTTTCACACGCCTCTCTAGCATTAATAACAAATGCTCTTCCACGTGCAGATCCATTATTCTTCTATGGATTCGGACACTGGCTCTTATAATGACCCTGTTTCCCACACCCATAACAGGTAACAGTGGCCAAGGCAGTTCTATTTGCATTAGTGGCAGGAGTCTTGGTGCCATTTGTATTTGTAACAGGAATCCGACAATCTTCAGCAAGATGACCCCTTCGATTACAATTTTTGCACACCACATTACAATAACTAGAGTGATGTTTGTGGCATCTGTTACATAAAGGATTTCGTCCTTTATAACCTGAGTTCGAACCGCTACCCGCACCTTGCGTGGTTTCTTGTTTCTTGTTGGATTGTTGATGATTACCTTCCCACTTTCTTTTGTTTCCCGATGTCTTGACATCGGTGTTCTTATCCAGAATAATCTGGTCCATCAACTCGTTCGCCATGGTGATGGCTTCATGAATAGTCTTGGGTTTCGATGCTGTAACATTTGCTTTGACATTTTTAGGCAAACCATCTTTGTACAGTTCTATCTTCTGTTCTTCGGTTGGTGCCAATTCGGGACATAGCATAGCTAATTCCTTGAATTGTTGATTGTAGTTGGTGAGTTCAGTACCAACAACTTTCAGGCTTCGTAATTCAGCTTCCAACTTCCTAACCTCGTTCCTTGGACAATACTCGTTGATTAGCATTGTTTTGAATTCTTCCCAGGGAGTATCATAAGCTACATCTCCTCCTACGGCCTTCACATAGTTTTTCTACCATGTGAGTGCACTATCTTGTAAGGTGCACAATACATACTTGGTCATGTCATTCTCAATACAACCACTGATTTTAAACACAGACTCAATCTTTTTGATCCACCGGGTTAAACCGACCGGTCCTTCTGTTCCACTTAATGATGAGGGCTTGCAACCTTGAAAAGTTTTGTAAGTGCATCTCACACGAGGATTTGGGTTAACTGCAGCACCTCTTGTAGCCTCGACCCATAACATTCTGTCGTTCACTCGTTGATTGATGAGTTCCTAGATTTCTTGTTCCGTCATTCGGTTCAATCGCGCCATAATCTTCAATAAAAATGGAAGAAAAAAAAATTATTCACATGGAATATTATAGATGTAGTATGTATTTACAGTACATCGTAGCTTATTAATAATATGAACCAGTTATTATTATAAAAGCCTTTTCTTCTTATTAGCATTTTATAATTATACCTAGGGTAGTACCTACCCGTTAAAGTTCATACTTAATAGCTTAGTACGAAAATCAATTACTATCACCCAAATAATACTCAACCATGGAAAATTATTGCATTTCACACTTCACTATTTTACATATGCTTATCTTACATCAAACATTAAACAAACCACACTAGTAATATTATACAAAACGTTATATGATCCCATGGTTTAAAACAACAGCGCATCATTTAACCCAAAACGTTTGTGTTCAAAGAAATCGCTTATAGGTTATCTTGACTGTCTCCCTGCGTTTTGGCGGAGGGGCTGAAGAACTGGATGCCACGATAGAACTAATAGGAATAGCGAGAATAGGGGTGGAAGTGTCTGGTGGAGTTGGTGCCACAACATCCTCACTAAACTTGGGATTTGGATTTTCCAATTCAGTAACCTTTCGTTTCTTTCCTCTTTCAAACTTGTATTTCATAATTTCCTGTATTTCTTCCTCCTCAGGATCACTTTCCGGTTACTCTTCAATTGATTCATCCGAAAATTGTGAGTCTTCCCCAAAGGTATCGTTTTCATCATCGGACAGGTTAATGACTGGAACACCATCTGAAGATTCTGGTTCGGAGTCGCTGAATGTGATAACAAGTTCTAAGCCAGACATCTATCACATAACAACTAGCACGTTAGTACCACATAATATTTACATATTAATTTTTTTTAACCAACAAGGATAAGCAATAGTTTTCGAAATCAAACACGGTCAAAGTCCAGACTCACTAATGCATCCTAACAAACTCGATAAGACACACTAATGCAAATTTTATGGTTCTCTAAGACCAACGCTCTGATACCACATGTCATAACCCGACCTTAACCATAAGGACGATTACAATAACATATGATTTCATCGCGAGGTATTGACCTCTATATGCGACATTTTTCAAAAACTGCATTCGTTTTTACAATACAAACCATAGCTTTTATTACAAATACAAGGTTTAAACAACTTAATAATGATTATCGTTTAGCGATAATCTTAGACTTACAAACTTTACATGTGATAATAACAATACGACTTCCAACATATTTTACATTACAAATCCTCCGATATGCAGTTTTATTTTTGACACAAATATGCATACTCAAGATCTTGCTTAAATTCAACATGTTGTAGCGGAAGCTTTTAGTTATCACCTGAGAATAAACATGCTTAAAATGTCAACATAAAGTTGGTGAGATATAGGTTTAATGCCGGCAGCGTTATAAATATAGACCACAAGATTTCATATATAAACGTTTTAATAAAAATATTCTAAGTTGTTGAGCACTTGATAACCATACTTAACATTTAATCAACGTCGCATATTCCCTTTATTATGAAATCTTACTACACCATACCAAGTGTAGTCACCGAAACGAAGTACTGTACAACCGTTGAATACTGGTCGTCCAGTCCGGTTGGGGTTGTCAGGACCGATAGATCTATCAACAGGATTCGCGTTTACAATACCTCATGTAAATAGTAGTTACCAAGTTACAGGGAAGTATGCCAGTGGTACAACTCAACGTAGAATATATATTTTTAATCACTTGTGTCCATAACGTAAATCATAAAATGCATGTATTCTCATCCCGAAATATTTAGAGTTTAAAAGTGGGACTATATACTCACTTTTGCCTTGAAGGTAATAAAAACGACTTGGTCTCCGATTGATATCACAAACCTAACCATATATATAATATATCAACATATTTTCTTTTCAAGTAATCGTTACATATATATATATATATATATATATATATACTTTTAATACTTTTAATATTTTCTTAGTCCGTAGTTAGCAGTCCGATGTTAGTGGTCCACAATTAGTTGCTTAAATAAAATAAATAAAGACCCCATTGTATTCATATTGATCAGAATTAATCTCGACCCATGGTACCATGTTGTCAAGTGACGTGTTGCGTACATAAAGTACCGTGTTGTCAAATGACGTGTTGCGTACAATCATGAGGTCTTATGATTAATCTTCTCCTGTTGTTTACGGGTGGTCCTGAAATATAAAATCAAATCATAAGTAAATATATATGAAATATCATATTAATTAGAAAATATATGATTAATTTAATTTTTCTCCAAATATTTTCGTAGCTAAACTAGCTTCGGATACCCGATCTTGTTTTAGTCGTAGTTTCTTCATCACAACTCCGTTTTTGTTGGTTCAACTTGCCACTTCCTTGGATCGAATCAAATTTTAAGAATATGAACTAATAATACCTTAGTTTGTATTCAAAATCACAGGTTATAGGTCAAACTTTGGTGAAACTTATGAAAGTGATCATTTTCCATCATAAAAACAACATTTAATGATCATTTTTCTAAAAATACTTACACTTTGAGTTAAACCATGAAATTTTTATGTGTTAACATATTCATAAGAAATATCATTTTTCCAGAACATGAACTTCGAATTCAAAGTTCAAGATAGTTTTTATTTATCCAACCCAAAACAGCCCCCGGTTGCACTCCTACGACGTAGATTCAGTTTTTAAGGTGTTCTTTGTAAAACCAAGTTATATCTTGTTAAGTTAGCATATCATTATGATATATTACAGGTCTTGAAGTGTTTTAAAAGTCAAGTTAGAAGGATCTATTTAGTTTGCGAACAAGTTTGAAATCATTCAAACTATGTTCTTGTTGTTAAAATTTTATACCACAAAATAAGATAGCTATATGAATATGAATTGAATAAGATTATGAATAACGTTACTACCTCAAGTTACTTGGACAAAGTTACTGTAAGAGATGAAAAAAATCCTAGAATCAAAAGAGTGGTGGAGTTGGATTGAAAGGTTGGAAGTAAACTTGTTTACTTGGAAGGATTTTTGAAGTGTTCTTGAATGGATTTTCTTATGATGATTAAGGGTTGTTTTTGAAGCTAGATCTTCATGGTTATTTGCTGAGATTGTGAAGAACACTTAAGGTTCCTAAGAGTGTGTTTTTAGTTAGAGAAAATGTGTAGTAAAAATGAAAATGGAATGGAGTATAAATGGTGGTGAAAAGATGCATAAATTTGTAATATTGTGCAAAAGTCTTGTAATATGCCAAATTGATTAATCATGCATGCTAAGATCCAAAATTGGCTGACTCATGGCTGCTAATAAAGTGATTGTGATGTGTATATACTAATAGTAAATACGTATAGAAGCTGGGTATGATACGGGTACATATACCCTAGATATACGTATAAAAATCTTGAGAAAACGGAACGAGGATTCAAATATAGCTATCTTTTGTAAATATACTTATATTGTTTTATGTATATAAATCCTTTAAAATTGATAAAATACATATCTATACGATACATGTATAAGCATTATAAGTTTTAAGTATTTAAGTCGAAGAACGTCACATATAGTTATCGTTTTGAAAACTTAAGTTAGTAGTCTCAAAATATACTTATAACTCATTGTTATTAGTACACAATGAGATGTTAAAACATTCTTAGATCATGTTAAATATATAAAAATACATATATATATATATATACATAAACGTATAATTATCGTATGTTATATAGTTCGTGATATCATCGGTCAAATTGGACGGTCAAACGTTGTGTAAAACTCTTTTCAAAAACATAAGTCTCAATAATTTAGATTGCTTATCATGTTGGTAAGGTTTAATTTATGTAAATATTAATCTTATAAGTGTAAAACGATCGGAAAAATCCGGGTCGTTACAGCGACTAGCTCGAAATGAGGCTGTCAAACCCGATAGATCTATCCATAGGATTCGCGTTCACCAGTAGAAACCAGTGATTACAGTTACCAGACTAGGGAATATTTTCATTTAACTCATAATGAATAATTTAAATTTAATTGCCACTTGTGTCTAAACGTAAAACAAAATGCATGTAATCACATCCTGTGATGACCCGGAAATTTCTGACCAAATTTAAACTTAATCTTTGTATGATTAACATTTTCGACACGATAAGCAAAGTCTGTAAAACTGAATCTCAAAATTTTTGAAATACTTTTATATATTTAAATACCTTTCGGTTGTTTTCGACGATTCGCGAACAATTATATGTAAATAGATACATATATACTATAACTTGAAAAGGTAACAATGTATTAATTATTTGATACCGTACATTAAACTTATTGGTTTAAATATCTATTTGAATATATATGATAAGTTGAAATATTTATTATTAAAATTTATTTATAAATAACTTCCAATGTGTATTTAAAAAACTGATTTATATATATTAAAAAGATATATACATATATATAATTTCAAGTTATTTAGTAAACGATAGTAACATTTCAAATTGCTACAGTACCCAAAATGCTACAGTGTTTTTGAAAATCACTATTTGCTACAGTAAAATTGACTTTGCTACAGTGAATTGCTACAGTAACTTTGCTACAGTGGTATATTTTATGGATGATTTAACACTATATTTTGACAAAGGTACGATTCACGAAACGTAAAGTACAAGTTTTCTCAGCGTACGAAAGGGCGATCGAAAAACCGGAACCGGGACATAAGTCGAGTGACAACGTACGACTTATCGGAACAAAAATTACAAGTCAACTATGCACGTGAATTTAATATAATATATAATTAATTAATTTAAATTATATATATTATATTTATATTTATTTTATATTATGTCGACAAGCTAGGAGCCAAAACAATGTGAGCTGTCCCTGGTCCTCATGCGAGTCGCATGGCCAGAAGGCCATTTCCATGCGAGTCGCATGACTCCAGATTTCAGGCCACATCTATAAATTTCAGTGTTTTCGCTCGATTTAAATCACACACATACACAAATATATATATACTCCGTAATATTATTTATTATTTATTATTATTATTATTATTATTATTATTATTATTATTATTATTAATAAGATTATTATTAATCTTATTATTTTTTATTATTATTAGTGTTATTATTTTTGCGATACAAAAATAATAATGTACAAAAAAATATTACGACGGAGTGATGTCCAAGTAATTTTCAAAATGAGTTTTCGAGCAAGCTAGAGCTAAGGAAATTATGGGTTATTGCCAAGGAGGTTATGGGTAATGTTCGGGGGTATTTTTTTGTGAATCAAACCTCGTGTTTATCATCTCCGATGCGTCTACGTGCTTTCCTGCAATATTGTATATCAATATTAAACAGTGAGTTTCATTTGCTCCCATTTTAATTGCTTTTGCAATATATATTTTTGGGCTGAGAATACATGCGCAGTTTTATAAACTGTTTTACTAAATGGATACAAATACTAAAACTGATTTTGTGTGAGTTTCATATGATCCCTTTTGCTCAATATATTTTTGGGCTGAGAATACATGCGCAGTTTTATAAACTGTTTTACTAAATGGATACAAATACTAAAACTGATTTTGTGTGAGTTTCATATGATCCCTTTTGCTCAATATATTTTTGGGCTGAGAATACATGCGACTGTTTATAAATACTGAAAATACTAGATTTATATGCGTGAGTTTCATTTGCTCCCTTTTTAATTGCTTTTGCAATCTATATTTTTAGGCTGAGAATACATGCACTCTATTTTAAACGCAATGGATACAAGTACATACTAAATTCTACACTGAGTTTGAACCGAAAATCCCTTAGCTTTGGTAACTAGTAACTGCCAGTTATAAGAACTGGTGGGCGCAGGTAGTAGTATATGGATCCATAGGGCTTGACATCCCCGTCCGAGCTAGAGCGCTAGCCTTTTAACGGACGTATGCTATTTGAGAAACGTACACGTTGGTTTGCGTGTATTATTAAGATGATTATACAAAGGGTACAAATTATATAAACGTTAAAGTTTAGTTACCAGGGTGCTCAACTTTGTAGAACCGATTGATAAACGTTTCGGATGAAACAACTAAAATCTTGTGATCCACCTTTTATTTAAAACATAATGATAAACGTTTTGAATAAAACAACTGAAATTTTGTAATCCACATTGATATACGGATTATGTGTAATATTAAAACTATGAACTCACCAACCTTTGTGTTGACACTTGAAGCATGTTTATTCTCAGGTTTCTAGAAGTCTTCCGCTGTTTGCTCATACGTGATACAAGTTATGTGCTTGGAGTCATACATGCTATATACAAGAAACTTGCATTCATCAAACCATTACCATGTATCTTATTTTGACTGTATTGTCAACAGATGTATTATTGTAAACCATTTAAATGGTGATTGTCTATACGTAGGAATCATCAGATGTAAAAAAACCTGGAATTTATATATTCATTTATGAAATACCTTTTCAAACGAATGCAATGTTACAAAACGTATCACATAGAGGTCAAATACCTCGCAATGACATCAATGAATGACGTGTTCGTCCATATGGATTTGGAGTGATCGTCACACATCCCAAAAATACTTTAAATAGTATGAAAAGCGAGACTATAACTCACCTTAAAGCAAATGAAGTAACCACACAAAAAGCGAACAGCAAACGAAGTAAAGTGATCAAGAATGATCACAACGCCGACCTATAAATAAAGCAGGTCGATATAAATAACTAACTTAGGTCAAGTCTTAGTATGATAGTTATAGTACTTGTCGCAAGTAAACATAGAACAACACTTGTAGTGACCCGAAATTTTCCATGTTTATATATATTAAATGAAATTGATATTTACATGATTAAGTGTTTCCAACATGTTAAGCAATCAAACTTGTTAAGACTTGATTAATTGAAATAGGTTTCATATAGACAATTGACCACCCAAGTTGACCGGTGATTCACGAACGTTAAAACTTGTAAAAACTATATGATGACATATATATGATTATATATATAGTTAACATGATATTATGATAAGTAAGTATCTCATTAGGTATTTTAACAATGAGTTATATACATAAAATTGTGTTTATTGAATTAAGAAACTTGAAACGATATATATAACGATTATCGTTATAATGACGTCTTACTAATTACATATGAATCATATTAAGATATTTTTACACTATGTTTAATCATGATAAATGATAAGTAAACATGTCATTATGTATATTAACAATGAACTACATATGTAAAACAAGACTACTAACTTAAGAATTATGAAACGAGACTTATATGTAACGATTATCGTTGTAACGATATTTTAATGTATATATCATATTAAGAGATATTCATACATCATAATATCATGATAATATAATAATTTAACATCTCATTTGATATAATAAATATTGGGTTAACAACATTAATTGAGATCGTTAACTTAAAGGTTTTAAAACAACACTTACATGTAACGACTAACGAAGACTTAACGACTCCATTAGAATGTATATACATGTTGTGTTTTGATATGTATTCTTACACTTTTGAAAGACTTCAAGACACATATCAAAGTACTTCTACTTAACAAAAATGCTTACAATTACATCCTCATTCAGTTTCATCAACAATTCTACTCGTATGCACCCGTATTCGTACTCGTACAATACACAGCTTTTAGATGTATGTACTATTGGTATATACACTCTAATGATCAGCTCTTAGCAGCCCATGTGAGTCACCTAACACATGTGGGAACCATCATTTGGCAACTAGCATGAAATATCTCATAAAATTACAAAAATATTAGTAATCATTCATGACTTATTTACATGAAAACAAAATTACATATCCTTTATATCTAATCCATATACCAACGACCAAAAACACCTAAAAATACTTTAATTCTTCAATTTTCTTCATCTAATTGATCTCTCTCAAGTTCCATCTTCAAGTTCTAAGTGTTCTTCATAAATTCCATAAGTATAGTTTCATAAAAATCAAGAATACTTCCAAGTTTGCAAGTCTACTTCCAAGCTTTCTAATACATTCCAAGTAATCATCTAAGATCAAGGAATCTTTGTTATTTACAGTAGGTTATCTTTCTAATTCAAGGTAATATTCATATTCAAACTTTGATTCAATTTCTACAACTATAACAATCTTATTTCGAGTGAAAATCTTACTTGAACTATTTTCGTGTCATGATTCTGTTTCAAGAACTTTCAAGCCATCCAAGGATCCTTTGAAGCTAGATCCATTTTTCTCATTTCTAGTAGTTTTATCCAGAAAACTTGAGGTAGTAACGATGTTCATAACATCATTCGATTCATACATATAAAGCTATCTTATTCGAAGGTTTAAACTTGTAATCACTAGAACATAGTTTAGTTAATTCTAAACTTGTTCGCAAACAAAAGTTAATCCTTCTAACTTGACTTTTAAAATCAACTAAACACATGTTCTATATCTATATGATATGCTAACTTAATGATTTAAAACCTGGAAACACGATGAACACCATAAAATTGGATATACGCCGTCGTAGTGAAACCAGGGGCTGTTTTGGTTTGGATAATTAAAAACTATGATAAACTTTGATTTAAAAGTTGTTCTTCTGGGAAAATGATTTTTCATATGAACATGAAACTATATCCAAAAATCTTGGTTAAAATCAAAGTGAAAGTATGTTTTTCAAAATGGTCATCAAGATGTCGTTCTTTCGACGGAAATGACTACCTCTTTAGTAATTGACATGTAACTTAAATTTCTGACTATAAACCTATACTTTTTATGTTTGGATTCTTAAATTAGAGTTCAATATGAAACCATAGCAATTTGATTCACTCAAAACGGATTTAAAATGAAGAAGTTATGGGTAAAACAAGATTGAATATTTTTGATCTTTTTAGCTACGGGAAATGTTTAACAAATCTACACAAATCATATTCTAGCTAACTTATATTGTATTATACATGTATTATAATATATTATGTAATCTTAGGATACCATAGACACATATGTAAATGTTTTGACATATCATATCGACCCATGTATATATATTATTTGGAACAACCATAGACACTCTATATGCAGTAATGTTGGAGTTAGCTATACAGGGTTGAGGTTGATTCCAAAAATATATATACTTTGAGTTGTGATCTAGCCTGAGACGTGTATACACTGGGTCGTGGATTGATTCAAGATAATATATATATATATCGATTTATTTCTGTACATCTAACTGTGGACAACTAGTTGTAGGTTACTAACGAGGACAGCTGACTTAATACACTCAAATCTTTAAAACATAATAAAAATGGTTGTAATTATATTTTGATCATACTTTGATATATATGTACATATTTGTATAGGTTCGTGAATCGATCCGTGGCCAAGTCATATATATATATATATATATATATATATATATATATATATATATATATATATATATATATATATATAAAGTGAGTTATAGTCCCACTTTTTAAATCTAATATTTTTGGGATGAGAATACATGCAGGTTTTATAAATGATTTACAAAATAAACACAAGTACGTGAAACTACATTCTATGGTTGAATTATCGAAATCGAATATGCCCCTTTTTATTAAGTCTGGTAATCTAAGAATTAGGGAACAGACACCCTAATTGACGCGAATCCTAAAGATAGATCTATTGGGCCTAACGAACCCCATCCAAAGTAATAAACATGCTTAAAACGTCAACAAAAAATGTTGGTGAGTTATAGGTATAACCTATATATTATCAAATCATAATAATAGACCACAAGATTTCATATTTCAATATACATCCCATACATAGAGATAAAATTCATTCATATGGTGAACACCTGGTAACCGACATTAACAAGATGCATATAAGAATATCCCCTATCATTCCGGGAAATCCTTCGGACATGATATAAACGAATTCGAAGTACTAAAGCATCCAGGTGATTATTAAGAGCTTCCGCTGTTGCATACTAAAATAAGGACAAGATTTGGAGTCCATGCTTGTATGATATTATGTAAAAACTGCATTCAAGAAACTTATTTTTGATGTAATATATTCTTATTGTAAACCATTATGTAATGGTCGTGTGTAAACGGTATATTTTAGATTATCATTATTTGATAATCTACGTAATGCTTTTTAAACCTTTATTGATAAAATAAAGGTTATGGTTGTTTTAAAAATGAATGCAGTCTTTGAAAAAGGTCTCATATAGAGGTCAAAACCTCGCAACGAAATCAATTAATATGGAACGTTTATAATCAATATGAACGGGACATTTCAGTTGGTATCCGAGCGTTGGTCTTAGAGAACCATAAATTTGCATTAGTGTGTCTTATCGAGTTTGTTAGGATACATTAGTAAGTCTGGACTTCGACCGTGTTTTCTTTAAAAACGATTGCTTAACACTTTTGTTGGAAACTATATATTATTAACATGTAAATATTATGTGATATATTAACCTCTTAATGTGTTTGATATTGTGTGATAGATGTCTACCACTAGTAAAAATCTCATCGATTCACCTAATAATAATGAAGAGTCGAATATATTTTGGGAAGATTCACAAATTCCCGAAGAGGAACCGAAAGAAGAGGAACCGGAAGAGGAGGAACCGGAAAAGGAGGAACCGGAAGAAGAAGAGGTTCCGGAGGAAGAAATATTGATACCTATAGTAAATCGATTAAATAAAAGAAAATCCTCAACCAACGGACCAAAGTTAATAATGGTCAATGGTGTTTCCGCCGAGAAAGCAAAATATTGGGAAGATTACCAATTTTCCGATGAATCGGATCCCAATGAGGATTCCGATGATGTTATAGAAATTACCCTGGCCCATTTTAATGAGGCAAAAGAAAAATAATAAGGGAAAAGGCATCAAAATAGAGAAATCTGATTCCGACCCCGATGAACTTTATATGTACCGTCAACACCCGTATTTTCAATATCGTGACAATAACCCGGGAACCTCTAAACCACCAGGTTTTTATAAACCAATGTGGAAAATGGTGAATCGTATTAGAGGAACATCATATATCCCTAGAAGATTAGGAAAAAGAACCAAGTCCGAAGAAGAAGAAACCAGTGATTCAGACTAGAGGGGTGTGAGCATGTTGTGTAATAAATGTATTGTAGTGTGCTTGTACTTTTATGTTCTATGTAAAAATTGCTTGTATTGTTTGTTATTACGAATATAATCCTTGTCTATTTTACAATATAAAAACAAAATGGACGTTAAGGGTAGACAACCGAATATTTTAGAAGGCCTACCAGAGGATATGATTGAGGAAATCTTGTCTAGAGTCGGTCAGAATTCATCAGCACATTTAGTTATGGCGAAATTAACTTGTCAAACATTTGAAAGACTTTTCAGAAATGCTTTAGTTTATAAAAGGCTTTCCTTTGATAGGTGGGGTATATCACATTGGGGAGACCGTAAATTACGCCGTGTTTTCTTTAAAGCGTTAAATGCAGGGAACCCAAATGTAATTTTACGCTACGGGTTAAGAACCTATTTTGACTCAACATATCCCAACATAGGATTTCGTGAATTAGAAAGAGCTTCTAACATGCAACGTAAAGAAGCATGTTATGCTTACGGGTTAGTGATGTTCGCTTCTTACTAAAGTGAGAAAAAGAACATCGGATTACAGCTTTTAAATAAAACTTTCCTACAAGTGACGGATTCAGTAGTTGGGGTGAGAAACAAGATTTTTATATTATTACGGGGTTGTTGGACATTACGAAACCCTCGTCCTTTTGACGACATTACAACATGCTGCCTAGCTAATGGTCATAACGGCTATTTTCCACAAGACCAAGGATGGGAAGTCGTCTTAGTAAAACCAGAATTCATGACTTGTTTCTGGACTTATGAATTACGTGTCTTTATTTCCTTTGCAGAACAACTTGCGTATTAACTAGATTTATCTTCAAAACTGTCATGTATCATAGTGTACTATATTTCATGTTATATGTAATATAGCGAAGTTGTAAGTTTGAAGAAAATATTTGTATGTGATATATTATTTTAATCAGTTTTTCATATGGAATTAAATTAGTTGAATTGTATATTAGCTACTAAGTATGAACTTAACGGGTAGGTAGTACCCGAATTTAAACTTATAAAAGACTAATATGAAGAAAAAGCTTTTATAAATGAGTTCATATTATGCTACGAGATACTATTGACTACTCTTAATATTCTGTATGATTAAATTGTTTCATTTGACTATTTTGAAGGAAATGGCACCGACTACTCGACACACCTTGAATATGAGCGAAGAGGAATTTTGTGCCTTTCTTGCTTCAAACATAGCCACAGTACAGGCCGCGCTACATACCAACAATAACTCTGAATCTAGCAATACAGCTAACGGCGCAAGAAAACGTGTAGGATGCTCCTACAAGGAATTTACTGCCTGCAAACCTTCAGAATTTGATGGGACCGAATGACCAATCGGATTGAAATGGTGGACCGAGAAAGTTGAATAGTTGTTTGCCATAAGTAAGTGTGCTGAAGGAGACAAAGCGAAGTACGCTACGCATACCTTCACAGGTATTGCATTAACATGGTGGAATACCTATCTAGAGCAAGTGGGACAAGATGCTACTTACGCGCTACTGTGGTCAGCATTCAAGCACTTGATGAACGAGAAGTACCGTCCCAGAACGAGAAGTAGTGACCCGAAATTTTCCATGTTTATATATATTAAATGAAATTGATATTTACATGATTAAGTGTTTCCAACATGTTAAGCAATTAAACTTGTTAAGACTTGATTAATTGAAATAGGTTTCATATAGACAATTGACCACCCAAGTTGACCGGTGATTCACGAATGTTAAAACTTGTAAAAACTATATGATGACATATATATGATTATATATATAGTTAACATGATATTATGATAAGTAAGTATCTCATTAGGTATTTTAACAATGAGTTATATACATAAAATTGTGTTTATTGAATTAAGAAACTTGAAACGATATATATAACGATTATCGTTATAATGACGTCTTACTAATTACATATGAATCATATTAAGATATTGTTACACTATGTTTAATCATTATAAATGATAAGTAAACATGTCATTATGTATATTAACAATGAACTACATATGTAAAACAAGACTACTAACTTAAGAATTACGAAACGAGACTTATATGTAACGATTATCGTTGTAACGATATTTTAATGTATATATCATATTAAGAGATATTCATACATCATAATATCATGATAATATAATAATTTAACATCTCATTTGATATAATAAACATTGGGTTAACAACATTAATTGAGATCGTTAACTTAAAGGTTTCAAAACAACACTTACATGTAACGACTAACGAAGACTTAACGACTCCATTAGAATGTATATACATGTTGTGTTTTGATATGTATTCTTACACTTTTTAAAGACTTCAAGACACATATCAAAGTACTTCTACTTAACAAAAATGCTTACAATTACATCCTCATTCAGTTTCCTCAACAATTCTACTCGTATGCACCCGTATTCGTACTCGTACAATACACAGCTTTTAGATGTATGTACTATTGGTATATACACTCTAATGATCAGCTATTAGCAGCCCATTTGAGTCACCTAACACATGTGGGAACCATCATTTGGCAACTAGCATGAAATATCACATAAAATTACAAAAATATTAGTAATCATTCATGACTTATTATATGAAAACAAAATTACATATCCTTTATATCTATTCCATATACCAACGACCAAAAACACCTACAAACACTTTGATTCTTCAATTTTCTTCATCTAATTGATCTCTCTCAAGTTCCATTTTCAAGTTCTAAGTGTTCTTCATAAATTCCATAAGTATAGTTTCATAAAAATCAAGAATACTTCCAAGTTTGCAAGTCTACTTCCAAGCTTTCTAATCCATTCCAAGTAATCATATAAGATCAAGGAACCTTTGTTATTTACAGTAGGTTATCTTTCTAATTCAAGGTAATATGCATATTCAAACTTTGATTCAATTTCTACAACTATAACAATCTTATTTCGAGTGAAAATCTTACTTGAACTGTTTTCGTGTCATGATTCTGTTTCAAGAACTTTCAAGCCATCCAAGGATCCTTTGAAGCTAGATCCATTTTTCTCATTTCCAGTAGTTTTATCCAAAAAACTTGAGGTAGTAATGATGTTCATAACATCATTCGATTCATACATATAAAGCTATCTTATTCGAAGGTTTAAACTTGTAATCACTAGAACATAGTTTAGTTAATTCTAAACTTGTTCGCAAACAAAAGTTAATCCTTCTAACTTGACTTTTAAAATCAACCAAACACATGTTATATATCTATATGATATGCTAACTTAATGATTTAAAACCTGGAAACACGATGAACACCATAAAATCGGATATACGCCGTCGTAGTGAAACCGGGGGCTGTTTTGGTTTGGATAATTAAAAACTATGATAAACTTTGATTTAAAAGTTGTTCTTCTAGAAAAATGATTTTTCATATGAACATGAAACTATATCCAAAAATCTTGGTTAAACTCAAAGTGAAAGTATGTTTTTCAAAATGGTCATCAAGATGTCGTTCTTTCGACGGAAATGACTAGCTCTTTAGTAATTGACATGTAACTTAAATTTCCGACTATAAACCTATACTTTTTATGTTTGGATTCTTAAATTAGAATTCAATATGAAACCATAGCAATTTGATTCACTCAAAACGGATTTAAAATGAAGAAGTTATGGGTAAAACAAGATTGGATATTTTTGATCTTTTTAGCTACGGGAAATGTTTAACAAATCTGTACAAATCATATCCTAGCAAACTTATATTGTATTATACATGTATTATAATATATTATGTAATATTAGGATACCATAGACACGTATGCAAATGTTTTGACATATCATATCGACCCATGTATATATATTATTTGGAACAACCATAGACACTCTATATGCAGTAATGTTGGAGTTAGCTATACAGGGTTGAGGTTGATTCCAAAAATATATATACTTTGAGTTATGATCTAGCCTGAGACGTGTATACACTGGGTCGTGGATTGATTCAAGATAATATATATCGATTTATTTCTGTACATCTAACTGTGGACAACTAGTTGTAGGTTAATAACGAGGACAGCTGACTTAATACACTCAAATCTTTAAAACATAATAAAAATGGTTGTAATTATATTTTGATCATACTTTGATATATATGTACATATTTGTATAGGTTCGTGAATCGATCCGTGGCCAAGTCTTATTTCCGAGGAAGGAAATATCTGTGAAAGTGAGTTATAGTCCCACTTTTAAAATCTAATATTTTTGGGTAAGAATATATGCTGGTTTTATAAATGATTTACAAAATAGACACAAGTACGTGAAACTACATTCTATGGTTGAATTATCAAAATCGAATATGCCCCTTTTTATTAAGTCTGGTAATCTAAGAATTAGGGAACAGACATCCTAATTGACGCGAATCCTAAAGATAGATCTATTGGGCCTAACGAACCCCATCCAAAGTACCGGATGCTTTAGTACTTCGAATTCGTTTATATCATGTCCGAAGAATTTCCCGGAATGATAGGGGATATTCTTATATGCATCTTGTTAATGTCGGTTACCAGGTGTTCACCATATGAATGAATTTTATCTCTATGTATGGGATGTATATTGAAATATGAAATCTTGTGGTATATTATTATGATTTGATAATATATAGGTTAAACCTATAACTCACCAACATTTTTTTGTTGACGTTTTAAGCATGTTTATTCTCAAGTGATTATTAAGAGCTTCCTATATATATATATATATATATATATATATATATATATATATATATATATATATATATATATATATATATATATATATATATATATATATAATTGCGATAGTTACAATGTAATTTCTTATTGTAAACCATTATGTAATGGTCGTGTGTAAACGGTATATTTTAGATTATCATTATTTGATAATCTACGTAATGCTTTTTAAACCTTTATCGATAAAATAAAGGTTATGGTTGTTTTAAAAATGAATGCAGTCTTTGAAAAACGTCTCATATAGAGGTCAAAACCTCGCAACGAAATCAATTATTATGGAACGTTTATAATCAATATGAACGGAACATTTCAACACTCAACATGCTTCGGTTTGATTAGAACAGCGTAAGGACACGTACCTTCTATTTTTAGAAAGTTTCTATTTTTGGAAAGTTTCTATTTTAGGAAAGTTTCTATTTTAGAAAGTTTTCATATTTAACAAGTTGCTATTTTTAGAAAGTTTTTAAGTTAGGAAAGTTTCCTTAATTAGAAAGTCAACAAAAGTCAACTAAAAGTCAAAGTCAACCGAAAGTCAACTCAAAAGTCAACCTTGGTCAAACATAGTCAACATTAATTTGTAAAGTATAAGTTATATTAATAATATAAGTTATAATGTTATTTAAAGTCATAAATGTATAATTATGTCATATCATAAGTTTAATTAAATTAAAATGAATTATTAAAGTTAACATAAGTTTAAATGATATAATTAATATAACATAAGTATTTAATTAATTAATTAAATATTAATCATAATATAAGTATTATTAATTAATAATAAATTTTTAATCATATCATAAGTATTATTAATTAATAATGAATTATTAATCATATCATAAGTTTTTAATTATAATTATTAAATCATAAGTATTTAATAATTAAATTATAATTAAATAATAACTAGGCCTTATAATAATTAAATAATTAATTAATCTTTATTATAAGTCTTATTATAATAATCTCATAACATAAGTTTAATACTTTCCATAAGTATTTTTCATTAATAATGAAAGTATTATTAATCATAAGTTTAATTAAAAGTTTCTAATTAATCAAAATGTAATTAATAAATGATATAATAAATATGTATATCATAAGTCTTAAATTAAAATAATTACTTTTTATATCATAAGTAATTTATTAATAATTAAAATCATTATTTATATCATAAGTCTTATTTAATAACCATAAGTTTTAATTAAAAGTTCATCGGGTCATAACTTGAGCCCCGGGAGTTGGTTTTCGGCGAGTCTTATATATATCTCCGCCTAACCAAACCACCCGACACATTAGTGTTCTCAAGAACACCCCAATAACAGCCACCAAGTCATGACCATCAGCTATATATCAACTTGGAGCTTTAATCCGTTCAAAATCAAGTTTTAGTCATAACGGGTGATCCGTGGCTCGGATTTCGATGACCCGAACATGAAAGTTCATCCAATCATCAATCCTAACACACTAGTACACCCTAGAGACTCCAAAAGTGGTCAAAAAGTCGGACCAAACCTGAAACAATTCTTTTTTATATTTTGATTTCAGGAAAACACTATTTTAATCATATCTTAAGCTCCGGGAATCAAAATAACATGAATCCGGAGTTTAAATTAATGTATTGATAAGAGGAACACATCTAGAGACTTTAATTTAAAATTTACATCAGTTTATTTTACAGAAATGATCAAATAAGCTGCTGTCCCAAATCAATCAAACCGAAAACATGCGATAACGAGTGATTCTATGTATACAATCAATAATACAACAACATACAATCATCATACTATCATAATAACGTATAAATGCAGAAAAATTAAAGAAAAATCAAAAATTTAGGGTTAGGGTTTATACCCTAATCAAGAATTGATTTATGTAGACGCGTAGAGAACGAGATAAGGAATCCGATTGTGTAAACGATTTGATGATCCAAGTAATATTTGATGATGAAATGATGGTGATGGTGATGATGGTTGGCGACGGCCAAAAGAAGAAAAAGGGAGAGAGTTTGAGAGAAAATGTAAAGGCTAGGTTTAGATGGAAAAATGAAATGAAAGATAATTTGCAAAAATGAAAAAACAAATGGGAGTATACTCCCCTCCCATGTATTCAGTCGAATGGGGGGTCATGGGGTGGGCCTCATGGCCCAATTTTGCTATTTGAAGAATTACTTGTGGCCCGAATGCTCGATCGAAGTCCGAAACGCGAAAACGCTATTACGTGATTAAATAATCGAGGAGATAACAAATACACGACGAAAAATATATATAAACACTATATATAATCATATGACATTAAAATATCATATTAAAAATAATTTGGATTTAAAAATGCCCAAAATTTGACCATTGGTTTGAAAACCGAACAGATTCGCCGGATAGAAATCCACGATTTGTATAAACGTACAAATTAAATTATGAATACAAATATTCACATAACACATAATAATTAATATATTATTAATAAAATAATAATTTAGTTCATAGAAATGATGTGGCACGAATAACAATTAACGAACGTTAAATAATAAACGGTAAAAGATAACGGAAAAAGTAGGGTCGTGACACTTGAGCTTCACTATCGACCAATCTCAAACCACCTAATAATTTACACACACACAAGCTATAAACAACTATAGCTCTTGCAACCCAAAGCATCCCAAGTGCAATTTCAACCCAAATTGCACCTTAACCTCCAACTTGGTTAACAAGACCCCAACACTCCAAAATCACTAATGGCTAGTGATTTTTGCTCAAACCCACCAACATATAACTTAGGGTCAAGAGCTTGAAACATTTTTTGACTTGTAACCACAAGTGCCATTTAAAACCCATTTATCCTTGACTTCCCATAACCAGGTCAATTTAGACCCAAATAATTATAATCACCAACAATTAGTAGTTTAAGACCTAAAGTCATTACTTAGACTCAAAATTATGTACTTCAAGTACCACATGACTCATTTTACCACATAACCCCATTTTGACCCAAATTAGGGTTTACACCCTAATCCATGAGTTTTCTAGTGATTTATAAGAACATGCAAGACTTGTATCTCACAAATTTATAACCCAAACCCTAGTACATCCAATTAGGGTTCATACACCCAATTAGTAACTCAAGAACCCGAATCTCACAAGGAAGTGGGTCTTGAACACCAAACCACCCCAAACCCTAACCCATACACAAAATTATACAAATTAATTTGGATTTAGGGCTTACCATAAGTGTAGATTAAGATTAGATAGTAGCTACACCAAGATTGGACTTCGATTGGGGATGGATTTGGCTTCTTCTTCACAAAACTAGAGCTTTCTCACTCTGAAACTTTCTCTTTCTAAGCTTGAGTCTTTGAAGGTGTAAAAATGGAGATAAGAGACTGATTTGGGTCAGTCTTCTAACCTTAAAATGACCCCATGCAAAATTGCACACTAGTCCTATTAATTTTTAAGTTTTGCAAATAGCACCCGTCCACGTTATATGGAACGGCGCTCCAATAAGTGGAGCGGCGCTCCAACGTGCTGTGACAGAAATCAGAATGTTACATATATCCATGGATGCAACTTACCTTTGTCCATATTCATATCAATTTAGATTCACCCATATCCGTATCTATATCCATTTAGGTTAATCCATATCCATCACGAAGCGAGTGGATTGGAGGAATATCCAAAAGATCGGGTGGTTATATCCATCCCTAAATATTACGTTTCAGGACGACGTGGCGTCGTCCGGAAAGAAAAGTCAAACAATTCAGTAAAGCTGACCAAAAATCGGTTTTTTGTCATTTAGTCGACTTTTCTGGATGACACCATGTCGTCCCGAAAAGTGTCGTCCCCGTTTATCGACTTTCTTGTAGTGTTCTAACATTTAAAACAATTCGAAAAAATAGCAAGTTTTAGTGGTCCAGCAAGTAACCAGTCACATATTATTTACGTTAAAACATCTTTTGAAAATTTAATACATACAATGATATTTTTTAAGGTATATAACCTACATTAGAATAAAAGTAAAAGTATATAATGTAATGATACTCAAAAAGTCAAGCAAGTGTCTAATTAATTTATTTCATCTTATCTCTTTACTATTTGCTTGTTGAATATAGAGGTCTTGTATAGTAACTTGGTGTATAAATATGCATCCAATGCAAGTCTAATACGTATTCAATTTCTTGAAGATAATTCTCACATTCTTTCTCTATTCTGATATTACTATAAGTCACTAATAAGATATTAGGCCACTAAGGGTAGTAATCAACTACTAAATTTTAACACGTTATCAGCACGATAGCGTAATCAAGGTTAATTCAAGCAATCACTAGTCATTAATCAAGGTAAGAAATTCTTTAACGATATCTTATTTTACTTTTTAGTAAGCTATATATTATTATGATCATAGACAACATTAAAATGTATTGTTATACACTTGAAAGAAATGAGCGACTAATGAAACTATTAATAATAATAAACTTAACTACTATTAATATATGACTTACACCGTTAATAATATTAGACTCAAATATATCGGATATTGGACTACTAACATTTTGGACTACTAACATTTTGAACTAATAACTTTTATTAAGTTCTTAGTGCATTTGTATTGTTCTTATTATATGGTTGGCTCTGCCACCTAAGTGATATATGTTTGGTTATACCGCCTGGATAATATATGGTCGACACTGTCGCCAAAGTATAATTTATGTTTACCAACATTATATTTCTGTTATTTAACTCTTATTAATTTCACTAACATTTATATTTATGTTATCTAAAATTTATTTATTATTACTTATGCAATTAATCATTATTTATTTTATGCATACTAATGTTAATTTTTAAATTTATTATTTATGCATAATATATTTATTCTCTTAATCTTCGTATTTATACTAAACGTATTTATACTAAATGTATCTATAGTAATCGTATTTATACTAATAAAATTCTTTTATTAAAATTATTATTAATACAACGAGTACATAACAGTCGTTAACATCAACTAACGATGTTACAACGGCCATATATACATAACAGTTGTTAACGTCAATTGGCGACATTACAACGACGATATTTTTCAAATATAAAATAAACATCTCCGTTTTCACATTTTTACAAATCAATCTTCATTTTCTCATATTATCACTCTCAAAAGTTTTTGTAAAGATGATTCACCCAAAAATAATTTTCCATATTGTATTGGTCATTCTAAGTATCATCATTGTTGCTAATATACCACCGGATGAACCTATACTCTATCCTATCTTTGTGGTTTTATTATTTGTAATCATGTCATTATTATGTTGTTTGCTACTTATGAATTTAAACTGATTCTAATTTCATGTTGTTATTTGTCTATGAATAGAAATTGATAATGAGTATGATTTATGTTGTTCATCTTTCTGAAAATAGAAATTGTCAAACTTATCAAAGCTCGAGTTTGATGCTCTAGACGTATCGGGAACAAACTACACATCATGGGTCATGGACGTAGAAATAAATCTTGGATCATTGGGTATTCTAGAAACTTTAAAAGAACAGAATACTTGTTCTGATCAAGATAAATTAAAATCAATTGCCTTTATTCGTAAACATATTGATATCACCTTAAAACATATGTATCTCACTATCAAAGATCCACATGTTTTATGGAAAAGTATCAAGAGTAGATTCGATAATATTGATATCACCTTAAAACATATGTATCTCACTATCAAAGATCCACATGTTTTATGGAAAAGTATCAAGAGTAGATTCGATAATCGAAAAGAAATATTACTCCCAGATGCGGGGGAAGAATGAAGAAATCTAAGGTTCCAAGACTTTAAAAGGGTAAGTGAATACAACTCGACTTTGTTCAAGATCCATTCAAAGCTTCAATTATGTGGTCAAGAAATAAGTGATGCTGATATGTTGGAGAAAACTTTCTCCACAATGCATTCTGCAAACATAACTGTACAAGAAAATTTGAGAATACAGAATTACAAAACTTTTTTCAGACTTCAAACTTATCTCCGTGTTGCAGAAGTGAATAAAGAATGACTGATTAAAAATCAAGAATCTCGTCTTTCGGGTGCGCTAACATTCCCTGAAGCTAATGTTATTAACAATAATAATAATAATAATAATAATAATAATAATAATAATAATAATAATAATAATAATAATAATAATAATAATAATAATAATAATAATAATAATAATAATAATAATAATAATAATAATAATAATAATAAAAGAAAAAATGCACATGGAAGAGGACATAGACGAGGTCGTGGTCATATTGGCCAAAACCATCAGCATGGAAATTACCATAACAATAACAAAAATCATAACTATGTTCGAAATCACCCTTATGGTAATGGTTGTGGTGGTGTTCGTGGTCGTAATGGTTATGGTGATCGTGGTTGTGGACAAAGAAATAATAATCCACAAAATTATAAATTTCAACCACCATACAATCTCACAAATCACAATGTTGAAGGAGGCTCTTCAAAGAATATTGAATTCTTATTATCGATGTGGTAAAGTTGGCCACTGGTCTAAAAACTGTCGAACAATCAATATTATGTTAATCAATATTAAGAATCCCTAAAGGGAAAAGAAAACGAGGCAAATCTTGTGGATGACCTTGATACAAAAATCACTGAGCCAACAAGTGACTACTTTAATGAATAAATTTCTAGAATATATATATATATATATATATATATATATATATATATATATATATATACACTTTAATGAATAAATTTCTAGAATATATATATATATATATATATATATATATATATATATATATATATATATATATATATATATATATATATATATATATATATATATATATATATATATCCTATTATATGCCCTTATCAAATAAATGGATGTAGATTTTCGATCTATACCATATCTACTTTACTATATATTTCCTTATTATTTACTTTCATTTATAACATATTTTGAATGTAATATATAGACGAAGTATGTACTCGTTATTTGTTTCTCATATTTTTGAAGTTCATGATGTATACTACTAGAGTGAAAAATCAGTCAAATGGTGGAGATCTTTGTATTGCAGACAGTAGTACCACACACACTATACTCAGATCTAAAAAAATTTCACTGATTTTAAAGCAACAGAAGGAACTGTACATACTATATCAGGCCCTGTGGACTTAATAAAAAGAATGGAAAAGGTAAAATTCATGTTAACAAATGGTACAAATTTTCTAATAAATAATGCCTTATTTTCTCCCATGTCAAAGAGAAATTTGTTAAGTTTCTCTGACATACACCAAAATGGATATGGTTATCAATCAGTGACAACTGAAAATGATAAATATCTAAGTATCATTGAAAAGAATCATGTGATTAAAAAACTACCAAGACTTAGTTCTGGTTTACATTATACATATATAAACGTACCAGAACCACACATGGTAGTTAATGAAAAGGCATGTGATCATGTAATGATCAATCTGTGGCATGAGAGATTAGGCCACCCAGGATCAACAATGATAAAAAGAATAATTCTAAATACAAATGGACATCCATTGAAGGATCAAAAGATCACTCATGATGCAATTATCCCATGTACATCATGCTCACTTGAAAAATTGATAATAAGACCATCACCTCTTAAGGTTGAAAAAGAATCACCAATGTTTCTTGAAAGAATTAAAGGTGATATATGTGGACCAATTCATCCACCAGGTGGACCATTTAAATATTTCATGGTCGTAATAGACACATCTAGTAGATTGTCTCATGTTTGTCTATTATCAAGTCGAAATGTAGTATTTTAAAAATTTCTTGCTCAAATTATTAAATTGAGAGCACATTTCCCTGATTATACTATTAAAAGGGTGAGACTAGATAATGCCGATGAGTTTTCATCTCAAGCATTTAATCATTTTTGCATGTCTATTGGAATTGTTGTTGAACATCCTGTTGCCTATGTGCATACACAAAATGGTTTAGTTGAATCACTAATTAAACGATTGCAGTTAATAGCTAGACCATTGATAATGAGAACAAAACTCCCAGTATCTGTATGGGGTCATGCAATTTTGCATGTTGCATCATTGATTCTCATTAGACCAAATGCAAGTCATACATATTCTCTCTTGCAACTTGCTTTTGGCCATCTGCCAAATATTTCCCACCTTGGAACATTTAGTTGTGCAGTTAATGTTCCTATCGCACCGCCACAACGCACTAAAATGGGTCCTCAAAGAAGGATGGGAATATATGTTGGTTATGAAATATCTTCAATCATAAGATATATTGAACCCATGACATGTAATGTTTTTACAGCACGTTTTGTTGATTCTCACTTTAATGAAAAATTGATCCCTAAATTAGGGGGAGAAATAAAAAATAAATAAAATGATGTTTAATGGTGTGAATGTCAATTAATGTATTTTGATCCTCGCATAAAAGAATACGAAATCAAAGTTCAAAAAATAATGCATATGCAAGAACTTGCGAATAAATTTCCTGATGCATTTACAGATGCAAAAAGAGTGACTAAATCATATATACCAGCAGTAAATGCTCCAGCTCGAATTGAAATTTCAAAAGCTGACAATAAAGTCACTCATGAGTCATTTTCACGCCTGAAACGTGGGAGACCAATTGGTTCTAAAGATATAAATCCTCAAAAATGAAAATCAGCTGATAATGAGGTAAAAGAAAGTGTTCAAAAAGAATCGCAAATCAATACTCCTTCTGCAGAAGAGATTGATGATGTCAATACGGTAATTGAAATCAATTATGCACATTCAAAAATATTATGGAACCGAAATGAAAAATCTTGATGAGATATTTTCATATAATGTTGCATTTGACATCATGAATGATGATGATGATCAAGAACCATAGTCTGTCATTGAATATCAAAATAGACATGATTGAGATCATTGGAAAGGAGCAATACGAGCTGAATTTGAATCGCTCAATAAAAGAAAAGTTTTCGGATTCATCGTTCTCAGACCTAAAGATGTGAAACCTGTGGGGTATAGATGGATTTTTGTGCGAAAAAAGAAATGAGAAAAATGAAGTTACAAGGTGTAAAGCTAGACTTGTAGCTCAAGGTTTTTCTCAAAGACCAGAAATTGATTATTAGGAAACTTATTCTCCTGTTATGGATGCAATTACTTTTAGATACTTAATTAGTCTGACAGTTTCTAAAAATTTAGAAATGCATCTCATGGATGTTATTACTTCTTATCTATATGGATCACTTGATAGTGATATATATATATATATATATATATATATATATATATATATATATATATATATATATATATATATATATATATATATATATATATATAATCTCGAAAAACCAAGTATTGCCTTGGTTTACAGATTGAGCATATGCCCAATAGTTTATTTGTACATCAAACAACTTATACCGAAAAGGTTTTAAAGAATTTTCGATATGGACAAAGCAAACCCATTGAGTACTCATATGGTTTTTAGATCACTCAATGTCGACACTGATCCATTTCGTCCATGTGAAGATCATGAAGATATTCTTGGACCAGAAGTACCATATCTTAGTGCAATTGGAGCTTTTATATATCTTATAAATTGTATAAGACCTGACATTTCTTTTGTAGTTAATTTGTTGGCAAGGTTCAACTCAGCTCATACCAAAAGACACTGGAATGAGATCAAACACATATTTTGGAATGGGATTATTTTATTCTAACGATTCAAAACAAGATTTAGTTGGTTTTCAGATGCAGGTTATTTATCTGATCCACATAAAGTTAAATCTCAAACTGGATATGTATTGCTAAATGGAGGTACCGTAATTTTACGACGTTCTCAAAAACAAACACTTGTTGCAACATCATCAAACTTGTAAAATGCCAAAGTGATTGCATTACATGAAGCTACTCGAGAATGCGTTTGGTTGATATCAATGACACAACTCATTACTGATTCTTGTAAACTAGAACATGATAAGAATCCAACAACTACCTATGAAGATAATGCAGATTGCATAGCACAGATGAAAGAAGGGTATATCAAAAGTGACCGAACAAATAGCTCCTAGATTCTTCTCATATACTCAAGATCATATTAAGGACAACCAGATTGAAATGACATATATTCAATCCAGCAAAAACTCTGCTGATCTTTTCACCAACGCACTTCCAATTGCTATTTTCAGAACACACATTCACAATATTGGCATGAGACATGTTCAAAAGATGTAACAGCTCAACGATGTCTACTTGAGGGGAAGTCAACTCCATGCTGCACTCTTTTTTCCCTTAGCTAAAGTTTTTTCCTACTGGGTTTTCTTAGCAAGGTTTTTAACGAGGAAGTACTAGTCACTCTCAAATAAAATGAATTGTCATCCAAGGGGGAGTATTATGATACTAAAAAGTCAAGCAAGTATCTGATCAATTTATTTCATCATATCTTTTTACTATTTGCTTGTTGAATATAGAGGTCTTGAATAGTAACTTGATGTATAAATATGCATCCAATGTAAGTCTAATACGTATCCAGTTTCTTGAAGATAATTATCACTTTCATTCTCTATTTTGATATTACTATAAGTCACTAATAAGATATTAAGCCACTAAGGGTAGTAATCAACCACTAAATTTTAACATATAACATATTTCAGTAAATTACACTAATGGTCCCTGTAGTTTATTGTAAATTACGTCGCTCGTCCTTATCTTTTAAAAATTACATGGTTTATCCCTGTGATTCTAAATATCAACGGCGCTGGTCCTTGTGGTTTATTGTAAATTACGTCGCTCGTCCATATCTTTTTAAAATTACATGGTTCGTCCATGTGGTTTTATATATAAACGACGCTGATCCCTATGGATTAATATTATTATTTTTATTGTTGTTATTATTATCATTACTATTAGATCTTAAATTGATAGAAATTTCCCATATGAGATCTTAAATTTATGTAATACTATGAGTTTTTAGATCAAAAATCTCTATATAATTAATCTATATATATATATATATATATATATATATATATATATATATATATATATATATATATATATATATATATATATATATATATAGTGGAATCACATTAAGATGGTTGTAAGCGATTTCCATGCATGGCAATTAGGATCAGATGTGTTATGTGTGGGTTTATTTTCAAAAGGAACTATATTGGATATTGAAAGATGTGTTTGGACGGTTAGGGTGGCTCATATATATGGCTTGCCGTCTATTTCAGACAAATCTCAACGTATACGTGTATCATTATTCAGACTCACTTATGCTCACTTATACACATGCTCTTATGAATGCCTTTTTAACAAGTACTCCGCATCTCACTTTAGTTTGATCATCATTTCTTTTATTCATTGACAGGTCAAACTTCTCTCTTTATGCTCACTTGATATAGTGTGCATTTTGGAAGATGAAAGCTAAACACGGATGATGTACGTAGAGTCGTGGACTATTTAGTAAAAGCTGTTAACGAGATTACTAAACAAACCTTATATGTATGAACAGCAACATTCCTACATTGATTCAGTAAAGTAAAACAAAGAGCGTGTCTATATAATAAATCATGTATAAATCCCGCAAATTTGCAGGTTATAATCTAATAATAATAATAATAATAATAATAATAATAATAATAATAATAATAATAATAATAATAATAATAATAATAATAATAATAATAATAATAATAATAATAATAATAATAATAATAATAATAATAATAATAATAATAATAATAATCCACAGGGACCAGCGCCATTGATATTTAAAACCATAGGGACGAATCATATAATTTTAAAGAGATAGGGACGAGCGACATAATTTACAATAAACCACAGGGACCAGCGCCGTTGATATTTAAAACCACAGGGACGAACCATGTAATTTTTAAGAGATAGGGAAGAGCGACGTAATTTACAACAAACCACATGGACCATTGGTGTAATTTACTCAACATATTTTGTAGTTTCAATTTCTTATAGGCATAACCAAATTTAATTGTCACACCCCCAAATAGGGCTTGGGGTATTTGTGACTAATTATATCAAATCACAGTTATATAGACGAGAACGACTCTATATGAGACGTTTCATTGAGTTTTGCAGCGGAAGATAAATAGATTACATTGTATTTAGAGCATTAAATTTCTTTAATTGATATGATATGTAATGAAGACTCCAAGCATAGCAAGCAATCATCATCAGATTAGCAAATGCAAGTCCTTCAAATTATCCATGAATGACTCGTTTAAATATTGCTTTCAATTAGCAAATACACAGCGGAATCATTATGTAGGAACTGAGAATAAACATGCTAAATAGTGTCAACCAAAAGGTTGGTGAGTTCATAGGTTTATCATAAATAATAATTTCAATAATAGTGTTAGACCACAAGATTTAATAAGAGTTGATTGATATAGAAATATCAATCTAAAAGTATTGCTGAGTTTGTAATATTGCGACTAAACAAAAGTTACCCCGTGACACTTGTTATTCGTGTCGTTGAATCATTATTATGTAGTCAAAGATCAACGGTCAACTGACTAGAGACGTCACTCTCAGTAGCGCTACTCACAATAACTAAGCTTGCGTCTTATACCTCAGCAATTAACGATATTACGGGAGGGATTTAGCATGACAAAGCATGTATATAGCATAAAAGTTTGAGTACTTGTGTCTAAACGTAAAACAGTTATAAAAGTTGCGCATGTATTCTCAGCCCAAAAATATATATAAAAAGGGAGCAGATGAACTCACGATACTGTATTTTGTATTTCGTAGTAATTAAGAGTATGATGGCACTGAACAAGTGCAGAGTTGTCCTCGGATTCACGAACCTATATTAAGTATATATATTAACACACATACTGGTAATCGAATAAGTTTGTATATATTATTTCAATTTTTATATATATTTCTGTATATATATACTTATATATATATATATATATATATATATATATATATATATATATATATATATATATATATATATATATATATATATATATATATATATATATATTCCATATATAAGTATTTGTTTGATGAAATAATATTAATAATGATAATGAATAACGAGTTGTATTATTTTATAATAACAATAATAATACTAGTAGTAAAATGATAATAATCATAATAAGGTGTAAAATTAATAATAATTATTATAATAATTGTAAAAGTGAAAGTTCTTATAATAATTAAAATGTTATATGTTTATAGTAGTAATGATCTTAATAATTTTTGTAATATCTACAATAATAATCATAGTATTAGTAATAATAAGAATGATATTAGTAGTAAAAATAATAATAATAATAATAATAATAATAATAATAATAATAATAATAATAATAATAATAATAATAATAATAATAATAATAATAATAATACTATAGTGTTAATGATAGCAAAAATAATAATTTTTGTAAAAATGATAATACTTTTTCTAATAAAGATAGTCATATTAGTAATAATAATAATGATAACATTAATAATAATACTTATATAAAATGATACTAGTACTAATAACAATGATAATAATAGTTTCTATTGTTTTCAAAATAATAATAATAATAATAATAATAATAATAATAATAATAATAATAATAATAATAATAATAATAATAATAATAATAATAATAATAATAATAATAATAATAATAATAATAATTCTAATCATAATAATGATAGTGATATTTAAAACGATAATAATAATGATAGTTTTAATAATAATATTAGTAATAATTATAATGATAATACTAATGATTATAATAATAATAATACTAGTAATAAGAATAATACTTTTAATACTAGTAACAATAATAATTAATACCAATAATAACAATAATAATATTAACAATTAATAATAATAATAATAATAATAATAATAATAATAATAATAATAATAATAATAATAATAATAATAATAATAATAATAATAATAATAATAATAATAATAATAATAATAATAATAATAGGAATGAAAACTACCTTAATATGCTTTTCTTAAAAAAATGCCCAAGACGGGACTCGAACCCGTGACCTCTCGCTAACACAAAACACCCCTTAACCATCTGAACCAATCCGTTTTTCTGTTTTAATACCACTTCCAAATATATTAACCCCGTAATCTGCTTACTGTTCTTCTTCCTTTACATAACAAAATGACTGGAACCCATTTAACCATGACAACGAGTTTACGGTTTGTATTAGGACCTAGAAGCGACTTGTTCTGGTGGTTGGATTTAACAAACACGAAAAGAGAAAGAAAAAAATATGAAGAAACAGTAGAAGCTGTTCGTAGAAGAAGAAAAAAAAAATTTATAAACTCAAATCGTGATTTTGAAATTAAGGCTGTTTTAGACAAAGATCATAACATGAATTGTGTCGCAAATCACCATTTGAAACTTTCTGAATCATCAATTTCAATAGAAACACTAAAACAAATAGGAATTTCGTGATAAACAATCCGTTGACTTTTTAAAATTAAAACTTTGACTTCGAAATTAGAACTCGATATAAGGAATTGGAGTCTGAGATTTAACAGGTAGTTTGAATGAAGGATTACTAACAAAACTACATTTACACTTTTTGAAATTTCATTCGAATTCAAGGTTTTGAAAAATTGCATCATGAACAGAGCTATACGGTAAAAAAATAAATAAATAAACTCCTATTTTGTTTTATAATTTGCAGTAGTTAATTGAGTGTGAGAATAACAGATGAAGATTGATCGTTTTATAACAATAAGTGATCGAAAGAGTACAATTCTTTAGCCAGTAGAAGAAATAAAATAAAGCAAAAGCAGATCAGGAAGAAAAAATAAATAAATAAAAAGAAAACAGATCGTGATCTGGAAAGGAGAAAAAAATAAAAGCAGATTCCTAACCTAATTTTGTTATCTACATTTTTATATTTAAATTATATTAATAATTAATAATAATAATAATAATACTAATAATAATAAAGATAATTGTATTAATAATGATTTTAATAATAATAATAATAATGATAATAAAAAATGATAATGATAATATTATTTATAATAATAATAATAATAATACTAATAATAACAAATAATAAAAATGATGATATTAATAATAAAAATCTTAATAATAAGAGTAATAATAATCATTAATAATGATAATGATAATAATATTAATAATAATAATAATAATATTAGTAACAATAATAATAATAATAATAATAATAATAATATTAATAATATTAGTAATGATAATTCTTAAATGATAATACTAATAATAATGTTAATGATATATATTTTGTTAATGATATTACTAACCATCATAATAGATGATAAATAATAATAATAATAATTTTGATAATAATAATAACAATATTAATAATAGTATTGTTTTGACAATACTGATAATGATAATTATAAATGAAAATGATAATATTGTTAAATATAATAATACAAGTAATAATATAACAGCAATATTATCTTGTATAAAGTTTTACATTTTTAGTTATAACAATTAAGTCGTATTATATTTCAAGTTTATATTCATTTAAAATTATTTGTTCGTGAATCATCGAAATCAATAAAAGATTAAGTTTAAATTTGATTGAAAATTTTTGGGTTGTCACAGTATCCCCTTGTTAATAGAAATTTCATCCCGAAATTTAGTTGTTTTCATCAATCGGCATTGTTCATACATAGACGAGGATATTTACGTTTTATTTGGTCTTCACGTTCCCAGGTATGCTCGGGGCCTTGCGTGAATTCCAACAGATAGAATATTGTTCTGTTTCAAGAGTTAAAATCATACAAACTATAATTTCTACAAGTTCTTCTACGAAGTGCATCTTATTATTAATGTGGAGGTTATCTAAAGGATTAACAAGAGTATCATTTGACTAGGTTATCCTCAAAAGAGATGATCATGCTATACAAGAATTTCAGTACATATGAAATGTGTTATGAATAATATTGAGCTCATTTAAAACCTTGAGCGTTTATGCCACAATATTAGGGCAGACAAATAGAGAGGAGTTCGTGAAAATCACAGTCATGAAATTTGTTAGAGATCTTCATTGTTTACAATAAGAATATTTTAATGATGAATATAAGTTGAAAAATAAAGTTTTATCACTATTGAATAATATGGATAAAATGATTTGATTATAGGAAGAGTATAAACGAAGCTATCGTAAAAGAGTGAATGAGAAAATTAAATGTTCGCCTTAACTTTTGACGTAGTCACAATTGATTTTCGGAATTTAAGGGATTAAAGAAATCTTCATAATCTTTATAAGATTTGATTCTCCGGTAATTAAGAAAATTAGGATTTTCTTTAATTAAATGCGGTGAATTGCCTCGATTGATGTGTCTGGAAATTTGCTATAAATTAGCTTCTTCCGTTTCATCATGTTCACCACTTCTATACTTTCTTTCTCAATTCATACTTCTAAAAGATTTGTTAATATGCTCAATCCAGTATTGTTACTTGTTATTATATTGACCATATATGCAGTCATTCTTCTTTTTCATTTACCACCAGAGGAATCTGTTTACTTCTACTATGCTCTTGATTTTATAGTGTTTTTAGTTCTTCCGTGTCTTTATATTTCTATACGCATTGATATACACGGTTTGTAATTTTGAAGTCGTTATCGGGATTTATATTTTCCCTTATATGTCGGAGCTTTATGATTTTGTTTCTTCTTCCCGACTTCAAGTCAAGCAAATAATGGTCCAGAACTCGTAGGTATGGAGTTTCGAATTATCATAATATACAAAGTAGAAAGGAAAGGTAATAGCACGATTTGATTTGTCAAATTACCAGAATATTCGGAAAAGACCGAATCATCAAGAAAAATATTTTCTTGATATGTTTAGAGGTTAAATAGAATGTAAGAGTCGTGTTACATGGCAAATGATGATTGTAAAGTCTGTGAATCATCATCTCCCGTTAGAAATTTATCATGACTTACTGTAATATAATCACGTTGGCCTGACGTCATTATATTATACTAACTCATGCTTTAATTCCCAACACTTCTCCAGAATTCATTCATAATTTATACTTAAGTTTTACTGAAGTTTCCAATATAATGTAATACAGATAGCACGAAGAGGTATATAATTTCGGACGAGAATATTTATGAAAATATCTTCGAAAATATCGAAGATATTTATGATGATATTTTGGAATTTCTAAGTTCGAAAGTTGATGAAGAAAAAATTTCCGAAAACTTTTAACATGACTTCGGAGCAAGATATTCTTTAAAGATTTCATCGGATCCAGAATTACCTGGATTCTTTGAATATAGGGTTTGGTCCTTGTATTTGTCCTTGATGTCCTCCATGGTTAGCTCAATCTGTTTTTCAGTTCCAAATCTGAGCTTTTTCAATACGTCATTCTTGATCATCAAACTTTTGGCCATTATGACCATCTATAGCTTTAGCTGCTTCGTCAGCATTCTCAAGGTTAACAAATCTGAATCATTGATTATCAATCCGAGGTGTTTTCAAGAAATTTCATTTTTAGATGATTAAACGCTGATTGTGATCGTCAACGGATCTAATGGTTGTCGAATAGGCGTTGTTGATTTCAAAAGTAATGAATGATAATTTCGGTGGTTTGATGTGATAATTCATCATAGAATACGAATGAATATAATTCATGAATGTAGTGATCTTTAGGAAGTTAACACCTGCTAAAGCTTTACTTGGATTCTGATATGTCAAAATCAAGATATATAATTGAATTTGTATGCAAATGGTTGTTCCTTAGTGAACAGATACATATATCTTGTGAATGTAAGTAGTATAGTTACTGACTATTGAATCAGAATTTGTACGATGTAACATATTAATGTGAGATATAAATATTTCTCGGGTTTTACCTACCCGTTAAAATATTTTCACAATTAACAGTTTGTACAAAAGAGAAGATATACGTTCATATATGTATTCTTCAGATATAATCATGGTTTTAATGAGTTAATATAATATTAAACTCATTTGATTTGCGGTTGGAACGAGAATAAATAATCTCCAAAACTTGAGAGTACATAATCATCGCGGAATATTTCTTTAATGAAGTTATGAATCAATACTTCATCGTTCATTATTATTTATATACCTCGGTATATGATGTTGTTGCTCGTGAAATCCTTGTGAAATTCACAAGACACGAATAATGTTTTTCTAAAAAGTTTCGAGTATCTCGAAAATGGAAGTATACAATCAATCATGTATTTGAGTAATACACTTGGTTTATTATGAAATGGAGTTTATTGTGTTGAAGCAGTGATTAACGATTGTTAAGTCATTAATGAAGGATGTACATTATAGCACATTAGTGATATGAATTAACCAAGTAGTACATACTAGTTAAGATTCACACGTAATAGCTTAGTACGAAAAGATTTATTATTGTTTTAAAACATATATATATATATATATATATATATATATATATATATATATATATATATATAAAGTATACATATATAATCTTCAGGAAGAATGAGTCAATACATCTTAACTCATTATTACTAATATTCCTTGGTATCTAGGGGGCGTATGATGTTGATATCCGAGGTACCGAGTGTGATATTGAGACGTGGGATGCGGATGTTGTTGTTGGTGAAGCTGATGCTGATGGTACTGATGGTGCAGGTTATGCTGCTGGTGCTGCTGATGCTCTTAGATTTCGCACCATATTCTCCAGAGCCACTACTCGAGCGCGAAGCTCGTTGACTTCATCTATTATTCCGGGATGATTGGCGGTTCGGACAAGCGGATGAATAAGATCTAGAATTTTCGATATTATATATTCGTGACGGGATATCCTGGAAATGAGGGTGAAAATAGTGTTCCGAACGGGTTTGCAGGTAAGTGCTTCAGGTTCTTCGCCAATAGGACAATTTGATGGGTGAAAAGGATCACCTTCTTCACTTCTCCATTGATTGATTCGACTACGAACCCACCCCCAATTCATCCAAAATAGATGATGGCTAATTGGTTCGTTTGTTCCGGTTACGCTGCCATTTGAGCTCGAGGAATCAAGTGAGTAATCCATATTATGTGATTGGAATTAGGGTTTGATATAAAATGAGTGTTGGATACTGAATGATATATTCGTCTCCTTGAATACGTATATATAGCAAAAAAGATTTCTGTGATTTAAGGAAAAAATTTAGGAAAAGTGTTAGACAAAGTCTATTGGGACAGATATGATAAGATATGATTTGTCTGTACTCCATTTATGCAATAATTGCAGTATGACGTGTCTAGATTAAAAATGATAAGTATGTAATCAAATAATATTTTGATTAAAGATTTTCAATTCGTAATGGCCTATTCAGGTCTAGGGGCTTGAGCTATAGGATCCTTTAAATCGGTAATCCAAACCCTTCCATTCTAGAGTTTCGTAGACGCCAATCGTCATGAAAATTGATCAAAAATAACTAGAAAGCAAAGATTTTTGAAAGTAATGAATATGAATAGTGATGACATTATAATGTCTTTGAGATTTTCGATAACTTAATGACATTTTTCGGTTCGCAAATCGATGCATAAAGGCTTAAGAAATATAGGTACGTGATATAACAGGGAGGTATATACGTTTGAGTATGAATAGTAATAAATATAGGAGTTTCAATAATCATGGATAATATTTCATGTAATACCTATGTAATACACAAAACCACGATAGATGACATAGGAATGTCGAGTATTTCAGAAATCTTGGTGTCGCATTTAAATGTGGTGGCGGAATTGGATAGTACTTAGGAAAGTGAGCAGAGTTCTTAGATTGGCTCGGTATTCTAAGATAAGTAAAGTTTCTAAAGTATAGTGTAGCATTTAACAATTAAAGGCAACAATTAAATGTAACAATTTAACGCACTATAGTCAAGGAAAGTTGTAGTCCTACATTGCTAAGGTACTTAATTGTATAAGGCACACATAAAATGCAATCCTGGTTCTCTACAACAACACTGCTCTGATACCAATCTGTCACACCCCCAAATAGGGCCTGGGGTATTTGTGACTAATTATATCAAATCACAGTTGTATAAACGAGAATGACTCTATATGAGACTTTTCATTGAGTTTTGCAGCGGAAGATAAATAGATTACATTGTATTTAGAGCATTAAATGTCTTTAATTAATATGATATGTAATAAAGACTCCAAGCATAGCAAGCAATCATCATCAGATTAGCAAATGCAAGTCCTTCAAATTATCCATGAATGACTCGTTTAAATATTGCTTTCAATTAGCAAATACACAGCGGAATCATTATGTAGGACCTGAGAATAAACAAGCTAAATAGTGTCAACCAAAAGGTTGGTGAGTTCATAGGTTTATCATAAATAATAATTTCAATAATAGTGTTAGACCACAAGATTTAATAAGAGTTGATTGATATAGAAATATCAATCTAAAAGTATTGCTAAGTTTGTAATATTGCGACTAAACAAAAGTTACCCCGTGACACTTGTTATTCGTGTCATTGAATCATTATTATGTAGTCAAAGACCAACGTTCAACTGACTAGAGACGTCACTCTCAGTAGTGCTACTCACAATAACTAAGCTTGCATCTTATACCTCAGCAATTATCGATATTATGGCAGGGATTTAGCATGACAAAGCATGTATATAGCATAAAAGTTTGAGTACTTGTGTCTAAACGTAAAACAGTTATAAAAGTTGCGCATGTATTCTCAGCCCAAAAATATATATAAAATGGGAGCAGATGAACTCACGATACTGTATTTTGTATTTCGTAGTAATTACGAGTATGATGGCACTGAACAAGTGCGGAGTTGTCCTCGGATTCACGAACCTATATCAAGTATATATATTAACACACATACTGGTAATCGAATAAGTTTGTATATATTATTTCAATTTTTATATATATTTCTGTATATATATATATATATATATATATATATATATATATATATATATATATATATATATATATATATATATATATATATATATATATATATATATATATATATATATATATTCATTCCATATATAAGTATTTGTTTAATGAAATAATATTAATAATGATAATGAATAATGAGTTGTATTATTTTGTAATAACAATAATAATACTAGTAGTAAAATGATAATAATCATAATAAGGTGTAAAATTAATAATAATTATAATAATTGTAAAAGTGAAAGTTCTTATAATAATTAAAATGTTATATGTTTATAGTAGTAATGATCTTAATAATTTTTGTAATATCTACAATAATAATCATAGTATTAGTAATAATAAGAATGATATTAGTAGTAAAAATAATAATAATAATAATAATAATAATAATAATAATAATAATAATAATAATAATAATAATAATAATAATAATAATAATAATAATAATAATAATAATAATAATACTATAGTGTTAATGATAGCAAAAATAATAATATTTGTAAAAATGATAATACTTTTTAATAATAATAATGCTAATAAAGATAGTCATATTAGTAATATTAATAATGATAACATTAATAATAATACTTATATAAAATGATACTAGTACTAATAACAATGATAATAATAGTTTGTATTGTTTTCAAAATAATAATAATAATAATAATAATTCTAATCATAATAATGATAGTGATATTTAAAACGATAATAATAATGATAGTTTTAATAATAATATTAAGAATTATAATGATAATACTAATGATTATAATAATAATAATAATACTAGTAATAAGAATAATACTTTTAATACTAGTAACAATAATAATTAATACCAATAATAACAATAATAATATTAACAATTAACAATAATAATAATAATAATAATAATAATAATAATAATGATAATAATAATAATAATAATAATAGGAATGAAAACTACCTTAATATGCTTTTCTTAAAAAAAAAAAAATGCCCAAGACGGGACTCGAACCCGTGACCTCTCGCTAACACAAAACACCCCTTAACCATCTGAACCAATCCGTTTTTCTGTTTTAATACCACTTCCAAATATTTTAACCCCGTAATCTGCTTATTGTTCTTCTTCCTTTACATAACAAAACGACTGGAACCCATTTAACCATGACAACGAGTTTACGGTTTGTATTAGGACCTAGAAGCGACTTGTTCTGGTGGTTGGATTTAACAAACACGAAAAGAGAAAAAAAAAATATGAAGAAACAGCAGAAGCCGTTCGTGGAAGAAGAAAAAAAAATATATAAACTCAAATCGTGATTTTGAAATTAAGGCTGTTTTAGACAAAGATCATAACATGAATTGTGTCGCAAATCACCATTTGAAACTTTCTGAATCATCAATTTCAACAGAAACACTAAAACAAATACGAATTTCGTGATAAACAATCCGTTGACTTTTTGAAATTAAAACTTTGACTTCGAAATTAGAACTCGATATAAGGAATTGGAGTCTGAGATTTTACAGGTAGTTTGAATGAAGGATTACTAACAAAACTACATTTACACTTTTTGAAATTTCGTTCGAATTCAAGGTTTTGAAAAATTGCATCATGAACAGAGCTATACGGTAAAAAAAATAATAAAAAAATAAACTCCTGTTTTGTTTTATAATTTGCAGTAGTTAATTGAGTGTGAGAATAGCAGATGAAGATTGATCTTTTTATAACAATAAGTGATCAAAAGAGTACAATTCTTTGGCCAGTAGAAGAAATAAAATAAAGCAAAAGCAGATCAGGAAGAAAAAAATAAAAAAAATAAAAAGAAAACAAATCGTGATCTTGAAAGGAGAAAAAAAATAAAAGCAGATTCCTAACCTAATTTTGTTATCTGCATTTTTATATTTAAATAATATTAATAATTAATAATAATAATACTAATAATAATAATAATAATAATGATAATTGTATTAATAATGATTTTAATAATAATAATAATGATAATAAAAAATGATAATGATAGTATTATTTATAATAATAATACTAATAATAACAAATAATAAAAATGATGATATTAATAATAAAAATCTTAATAATAAGAGTAATAATAATCATTAATAATGATAATGATAATAATATTAATAATAATAATAATAATAATAATAATATTAGTAACAATAATAATAATATTATTAATAATATTAGTAATGATAATTCTTAAATGATAATACTAATAATAATGTTAATGATATATATTTTGTTAATGATATTACTAACCATCATAATAGATGATAAATAATAATAATAATAATTTTGATAATAATAATAACAATATTAATAATAGTATTGTTTTTGACAATACTGATAATGATAATTGTAAATGAAAATGATAATATTGTTAAATATAATAATAAAAGTAATAATATAACAGCAATATTATCTTGTATAAAGTTTTACATTTTTAGTTATATTATATTTCAAGTTTATATTCATTTAAAATTATTTGTTCGTGAATCATCGAAATCAATATAAAGATTAAGTTTAAATTTGATTGGAAATTTTCGAGTTGTCACATTAATGTTTTGTACAATTTCACTAGATGACAATTTGGAAAAAATGGGTTGATATTCAAAGCCTTCATTATTGTCCTTCGTTGTTAATCGATCAAAAATTTTCAAATTTATGTTTTCTTTCTTAAAATAAATATTCATGTCTTTTTTCTTAAAAAGATACTCCATACCTAAACTGACAAATATTAAACTAACAACTAAAACAATTTATGCATCAAATACCCGCATTATTGAGTTACATCCAAAACTATTATTGAGTTACATGGAAGTTTAAGACCATAGCCAATTCGATTAAATAGATTCAACGATCTAATTGATTTACTTAGTGAATCGTACCCTACCTAAACTGACAAATATTAAACTAACAACTAAAACAATTTATGCATCAAATACCCGCATGCTAGCGCACCTCGAACAAAGAGATTCACTAGAAATGTAATTGTCGATTTGCAATTGTTGAGGATAACGACCTTAAACAAATAATATGCAATAAAACTTTAGCCATCAAAATCACCAATTGCATACAAACAAAATAATGACGAAACACCTTGCACAAACAACCCACAAAATTACTTGACAACTTGAACTTGTAAAAGTCAGCCTAAGATCGGCCTTAAAAAATTTAAACGTTATGGACAAAACAAGTAACCAAATGTATGGTCACCGAAGACAAAATCTAAGCGGCTGATAAAAAGAAGGCGGAAGTCAATACCGAGTGTCTAAATACCGACACAATACACGGAACACTTGGTGTTTCGGCTAGATCGATGTAGTCATGTATAAAGAAAAACCAAAGAAATGAATGGCGTGGGTCACATAATCTCAGTGATGAATCAGACCAGTCTTATAATAAACAATAAGGGAAGTATTCGAGAAAAAGAAGACGCCGAGTTCAAGGGGAAGAGATGGAAAAGTTCGGGGTATTCATCAAAGACGCTAAAAGAGTTCCGGATGAGAGGGTTGCAAATTGTCCGTTCTTCGTTTGATTGGTCGGCCTCTTTTTTCCGGTCTTGTATGCTTTTGGTATCTTTTGTGTTTCTATTTATGTTGTACTGTCTTGGTGTTTCGATGCGAACTTTGTAAGGTTGGCGTTCTTGTTTTTGCTCGGTTGTCGATGGTTTGTTCATTTTTGAAGTTTCAGTTTTTGTTGAAGTCTCTTTTGCTAATCGAAGTTCTTGTTTTTTCGGCTAAAAAAAAGAAAAAAAAAAAGAAAATAATTTAATTTTACAAGTACTCAAGAGTAATAGAAACAATATTTCCAAAATACGCAACTCCAACACCCCTTATGTTACACTTGATATTTAAAGAGTGAAGGGTAAAATAAGTATTTTACATATATAATAAGACTATTTCAACTAGAAAGACAGTTTTGTGTTTATAAATAATAGAGATGGAGAGAGTAAAATGCTAAATATGGACAAACATGTCTTCCATCTTCATTATAACCAAAAGCCCCAAACAGTCATTTCATTTCTATTATACTTTCCCAAAAACAGCTAATTCTGTAGAAGGCAGACTTGTCAAAATGGAGCACTTTTGGTTCTTTGAAGCCTAGATTCTTTTGGAATATGGGGAACACACCCCTGCAAATAAACAACATTTTATATTAATATTTATCAACAATTAGTAATGTATTTAATAAATACATAATTTTTTTAGCATAATTATGTGCATTTGTTTTTTGTTAAATACAAACGCACACCCCCAACACAATCTATTATATACACAAAATTGTCACTAAGACTTGAACCCATGAGCTTAAAGTCAACATATCGTCAAACCAATGACCCTCAACATTATGTGCATTTATATGCATTTGATGAACGTCTTATTTTTTGTTCTTAGAAATGCCAACTCAGAGTCAACTTGAATTTTTATAAAAACAAACACAAATGTACACTTATGAACTCACGCAGCGTTGAGGGTTATAAGAACAAATACAAATGTACACGTATGAACTCACACAATTTCTTGGTTTGAGGGTTACCTTGAAATAACACATTTGTTGAAGATCTAATTTTCTTAAATATCATATGGTAAGTTGGTAACTATTAACAAAATACGGATACGGTAAACTTTATAAGTAATGCATAAATTTGATTTTTAATATTAAAATAAAAAGATAAAGAGACTATAAATGTCACCCAGAAATATAAATGGTGTACGAGATTTAAATATATTGTACAACCAACAGTATACATATATTTATATGCAATAATTAGTTTGAAGGTGCACACACAGCTGTATCATAGTCATGGATTCTTTAAAACCCATAGAATATTCAAATGCTACTTCAAAATGCCAGTACATTATTAGCAAAAAGCGACCTTTTTTCCCTTTCAGGTGCGAGTTATCAAATTTTCTATGCGAACTAATCTCAAGACGATTCGAAGTCGTGCAAGATGAACTATCGTGGCCATAAGGGGACAATTACTTTTGTGAATAAATTTGCGTGTCCTAATGATTCGAACCTGAACCTGTCGTCGATTAGTTAAAACTATTGACAAGCCACTTTTTTCCACTAACATCACTCCGCTATCCTTTGCGGTTAAAAGAAGACGACCTTTTATCAACTAAAATACTAAAAATGATTTTTAAGTGAGTCTCCGTTCTAATTAGTTTTTTATATATTTTATATTTTTATGTTATTAGTTATAGAAAATCCAAAAGCACTCATCTTTTTCCACTTTTTTGGTTTTTCTATTAATTTTATAGATAAATATTAGACTTATTTACTCATATTTCAATAAAAAAAAAAATAGATGTGATAATTAATATAATAAATTAAGAATTTTTCTAAGGACAGCCCTTAGAACTGTCATTAAGAGATTCGGATACGCAATAATCGTTTGTACATTTAAAAATAACCGCTCTCTTTCTACAAATAAGTACCACAACTAGCTTAACGTACAACCACATTATGCGTAAATAATTCTTAATGACAGCCCTAACGATTGTCATTAGAAAAATTCATAAGTTATGTTCCATTATAAAAGCTTCCAGCATCAACTCTTTACTGGTATTTTTTACAAAAATCATCATTCTACATTTTTCCGCTTTTCAGACAAGTAACTAGATAGTTAAAAAGCTACTCCCTACTATATTTCTATCAAGATTAATATATTGTAGAGCCAACCCAAAAATTTTAATAAAAAAAAACAGAAAAGAAACTTTCCAATAAAAGGACCCCAAACCACTTGATTAGCCAACAATTTTATGTTGTATTTACTTATCGTAGTGTTTATCATCTAGTGCTCAAAAGATCCAATACATTTTTAGTTTTTTTTTTTTAAAAGCATTAAAAAAACCTACGCTGTTTTTTATATCAAACCAAACCAACACAAAAATAGAAATAAAACACAAGGGGGATTCGAATGCCCAAAAAAAAAAAAAAAAAAAAAAAAAAAAAAGTTTTTCTTAAACAAAAAGTCTAAACATTTACAATGAGGTAGTGATCATTAATTTTCGTTTGTACACCATCCAATATTATTTTATAATGTTACACAATAACAAAAAGTGTAAAACATTTACAATGAGGTAGTGATAAATAATTTCATTCTTTACACCATCCAATTTTTTTTTTTTTACAATGTTAGACAATACAATACTTTTGAACATGTTCTATAGTGTATAAATGACAATGACAATTAGTAAGGAATTAACCCTTTAAATACGTCAAACATTTCGTAGTTAAATAAACCTTCAAATATACGGAGTATTTAAAAAAAAATATACTCATTATGTCCCATAAAAAGAGTCTACATTACTATTTATATACTAACTCCGTCTCATTCCAATAGGCTAGTATTCCATTTTGGGTTGTCTCATTCTGATAGTCCACTTCCATAAATAGAAAGGAAAGATGATATTTCATTGGTGGGTGGATTTGGAGAGAGAAGATATTTCATTGGTGGAGAAATGAAGTTAGTGGAATTTCCTAAAACTGCGTGTTTTTTGTGTGTGGACTATTGGAATGAGACGGAGTTAGTATATCTCCAAAATAGATAAATGTCTTTTATTTAAAATAATACCAAAAAAAGGCTGAAATTTTAATTGTATCCTTTATAAATGGAAGTCAGCAAAAAAGATTTCTAATAATTTCTTTTATTTATCACTTAATCTATTAAGAAAACTAATTAATTCAATAATAATTTATTAAATTAAGGTTAAAATTGATATTTTAACAAGATATCTTAACTTGGAACATATTTTGTTGGAGACATTTATAGCTTAACGGAGTGAGTATATATTTTTCACAACAAACAACGTACCTACAAACATTTACACTTTTGGAAAATTATAATATATCTCTTTTGAAAATTCTAGTGATTTTCTTACGCTAGTACAGAAAACAACTTTATTGATGCTCCATTTTGATGAAGGATAAAATAACATAATATTTAATTATCTACTGAATATTTTGTTATAAAGTTGTGATATAGAAAAATATGGAATACTCCTTAGCCCTTACTGCTCAATGACAAAATTAAATAGAATATTAAATAATAATAATAATAATAATAAATAATCCTAATGGCTGTCTTTAAGGTTTCATATTTTGCTTTACATTAAAAATAATACTTTAATAATTATTATTATCAAGAAATAACTACCATCAATAAAAAAATACTCACTTCTTTTTGCAGCCTTTTTAGCTTAGCATTTTCCTTTGCTAATCGCATTACTTCACGCTCCAACTCATCTGCACGGGCCTGTAAATTATTACCGTAACAAACTTTAATGTTTTTTATAGTTAAACTTACAAAATTAAATTAAAATATAAGTATTATAATGGAAATATAATTTTTATATATAAATGGATAATGTAGAAAAGAGGGAAAAAGCACTATTTTCAATACTAGTAAATAATTTAAAATATTTATAAAAAAGGGAACTTTTAGATCAAACTAATTTTAATTAACAAATATCTTTGACATATATGACCAAAAAACACAATGCGAAACTTGTAAAACAAATCGAAATTCGAAATTATTAAATGAATTAACAATAATAATAATAATAATAATAATAATAATAATAAATATGAATAAAACTATGATGAGAACACTTTTTTTTAAAGATCAACAATAGATGAACCTGTTTTCTAGCTCTAGATCGAGCAGCTGATTCCCTATTTTTCATCAACCGCCGGAACTTTTCACTGTACTCCGGTGGTGACATGGACGGTGGGGAGCTACTATATGATGGTGGAGGTGGTGGAGGATTAGGATTAGGTTTATGTCTTTTATTACAAGGGTGTTCATGGGTAGAGTTAGTAGTGGTGAGTAGGGTTAACATAGTGGTAGTTGATGACGGTTGATTGAAGAAATGAGTGGTGGTTACCGGTGACCGGAGAGGCGGTGGAAAGAAGTTTTGGAAGTGGTTGGTCGCCGGAGAAGAGAGACTAGTGATATCTTTCCATACGTCATCATTTGGTTTCATTGAGAATAGTGTAGAGTTTGGCGAGATATCATGGAATGGTTGAGCTATTGCTTTCAAACTCATCAATCAATATTACATTTTGTAGATTTTTATAATTTCACTTACCACCCTTGTGTTTATGTCAATAAACAAAATTACTCCATCCATTTTAACTTTTTGTCGTTAAAGAAAAATCAATTTTATACTCCGTAGTATTTAATTTAATAAATCTATAATGATAATACAATAAATAAATAACTAAGGATTATTCAAATTATAAAATATTCAAAAATAAAATAAAAATTGTAAACCTCCTCATATCCTATGATGATGTAATTAAAATAAGTAATTATATTTAATAAAAATATTAACATGTTAATTATATAATATATAAAACATTATATACAACTTTATAGTAAACACTCACATGATCATATGTACAATATTGGAAGCATTATGTACAACCTTATGATAAAACACTCCATGAACATATGTACAAACTTTAAAATAAATTGTACAATCTTTTACAAAACACCTCATGAAAACATGTACTCGTACAAATTTTGAAACATATTGTACAACCTTAATATAATAATTGTATTTATAAAAAATAAGAGACATTTGTTATTATTAATAATTATTATTAATAATTATTATTAAAAATATAATTACATATTTTTTAAGCAAACTTTATTATTATAATTATTTATTGTATAATTACAATTATTATATTGCTATGATTCAAATGCGAATTTTCTTTACGAGATTAATTACGTTACATATGTATGCGAAATAAATGTCTCAATAAAATGTTGTAATGTATGTTTTAATGACAAGAAAAATAGTAATTGTGATAAAAAATTGAAAGAGGGTGGTGGGAGAATAAATACAATTCATTTATTCTGACCAAGTTAAGTACATCAATTTGTTTGTAAAAACAAAGAGAAGTTTTTTAGTCGAAATATGTGGTTTCACATGTCATTAAACTAAATGACTTTATCATTTACATTCACTTAATACTTAAAACATATTATTAAATTCTTTCATTTAAACAAACTCATGGTTCCATAGCTCATTTCACTCGTAGTTTATGAAAATTGTAATTGACATATGTACTTTTTACTCATTTTTTCCTTCCATTACTTTTTATTCACTTTGTTTTACATCTATAAAGTAAAGAAATAAAAAGATTTTACTTTATTATATTTATCTTTTTCTATTTTTAAAAGTGAGTTATTAATATGAGACAACTTTAAAAAATACATGAAATTGAATAAGTATATCGTAAGAGTTTCTTGAAAATATAAGCTATGAAATAAACATAAATTGTGTGTGAAATAAAAATAACTAGTGGCTAGAGCTTCCTTGTATATAGAGCTTCATTGTATAAATGAGACTAATTGAAGTTTCTATTTAAATTAGAAAAAAACTAGAACTTATGTTTTAAATTTTTAATAACTTGTTCGAGTTTAAATATATTAAGTGACACAATTTTCTTTGAAGATTGAAATAAAATTAAATGAACATTAGTAACGTCTCTTGCTTGTTTTGAGAAACTTTTCGGGCTAAAAATAAATATGGGCAAAAGTTTCTTGTAAGGGATTGGAACTTCACAACCTAAGGTTGAAAGTGTAGCTTCTAAACACGGTTGTCATGTACGTAAACTACCCTTCACTTATTTAGGCATGCCTATTGGTCAAAAGATGCACAAAAAAAGCGTGGAACTCGGTTATTGAAAAGTTTAACAAATGATTAGCGGATTGGAAAGCAAAAAACGATGTCTTTTGAGGGACGGTTGACACTTATCAAATATAGTAGTTTGCCACTCTACTTCTTCTCATTGATTCATGCTCCCTCATGTGTCATCACCCTTCTTGAGAATATGCGCCTTAAGTTTTTTGAGGCGGGTCGAGGAGTGATTCTAAAGGGAATCAGTTTTACTACCATACGGGGAGGGCGGGCGGGCTTAACATTAGGTCACTTAAATCGAAAAATTTGGTTTTAATGGGTAAATGGTGGTGGCGCTTTCGGGTCGAGAATGGGTCGCTTTGAGTTAGTGTAATCAAAAGTATTTATGACTAAGGGACAGTGGGTTGGGGCTTAACTCTTCTAATCTTTTGTTGATAAATAGTTTAGTGTGGAAAAGCATCATCAAAATCGGAGCAGATTTGAACAAGATTGGTTTAAACTTCGAAGGCGTATTCAAAAGAAAGATTGGTGATGTGAACGACATTTTTTCTGGAAGGATTCATGGGCTGCAGACTCTCGGTTAAAAGATCTGTTTCCTCGATTATACAAACTGGAATGCAACACAAATGCTAATGTTAAAGATATGATGTGGTTTGTAAATGGATCCTAGTGTTTTAGTTGGGAATGGTTCAGAACGTTAATAGGGAGAAACAAAGGTGAATTTGATCAAATGATTTCATTGGTCTCTCGTGTTGAAGGATCGGGACATGGAAGCAGCATGTGGAAATGCAACCTAGACAGCAGCTGAGTATATAAATCCAACATAATGGCTTCAAAAATTGATAAATTATCCATACTGAGAAATAATGTATGCACAGAAACAGTGCGCAATAACCTTATCCCTCAAAAGGTTGGAGTTTTCGTGTGGAGGCTTTTAAGAGGAAGAATTCCTACAAGAATCGAACTTTACAAGCGAGGCATTGATATTAACACATTGTTATGCCCATTGTGCAACAATGAGGTCGAATCGGTGAATCACGCCATGCTCGCATGTAAGTATGCGAAAGACATTTGGATTGGTATTCACAAATGGTGGAATTAAAACCTCTCACCCAACGCTAATATGGATAACATATATAATGGGGCTGGCTTCAAAAACTCATCGGGGTATCATGCTAAAGTTTGGGAAGCAATCGTGTGGACAACACGTTATTTCATTTGGAAGAATATGAATCATAAAGTGTTTCGCAATGACGCATGAGCTTCTTCAAAAGTTATAAGTGAGATCCAAGTTAAAAAGTTCGAATGGATCAATAATCGCTCAAAGAAATTCATCTTGATTGGCTCCAATGGTTATTGAACCCAAGTAATCTGAGCTTCCGATGGAGTAACAATCTATATCCCAGATGAAAATCTCATCTTCATGATTAATATATGTACATTATTGGTCGCAGATAATAGTCTCATTGTCTCTTGTATGTATGTGTAGCTATATGTAAATATAAGTCGTGTATCTCGTGTTACTCGTGTTGACAGTGGCTTAATCTTATGGCCACTTCTCCAAACACTTGTGCATAATCCATTTATGTATATATATATATATATATATATATATATATATATATATATATATATATATATATATATATATGTGTGTGTGTGTGTGTGTGTGTGTGTGTGTGTGTGTGTGTGTGTTTGCTTTAAAAGAAAATTACAAAAATTAAGTGATATAAATGGATCAAAAGTAAATGATGATGAAAGATAATGAAGTAATAATGTAATTTCACCTAAAATTTATTTTTCATAAATTTTTGAAATTTTTTTGTACTAAATAAGACAATTGTTAAAATTTATTCAAAATAAACTTAAACTCTAATAACCTCTTAAAATTAGTGTGGCAAACACTCTTTTATGTCACACATAAATACTCCGGAATGTTTATTTGTCTTTTTATGTTAATTCACATTCTTAAATTTTAATTATAAGTTCTAGCTCTAACTCAAATTATAAGCATCAATCTTCAAGTATAAAATTTTAGCTCCAACTTAGTTTTATCAAATACATTCCATATAATGCAGTGTATTACCAGCAAGAAGTCTTATTAATTTAAAAAATGACGAGTACAATAAATGGTTAATATAATGTAATTAGCATCTAAATGATGGATATATCACTAAACTATTAATAAAAGTGATTACATTAAAAATGTACACATTTTAATATAAAGTAATATTTTTACCTAATTTTTCTATTAAAAGTAAGTTAGGATGTGTTTGAAAAAACTGAATAATTTAACGCTGAATGATTCATAATCTGAATGATTCAAAGTCTCTGAATAAATCTAGTTTAAATAAATATAAGTTGTTTGATAATCATTTGAATGAACAATATGATTTGAGTAAAATTATTAACGTGTTACATAGATAAAAATTTACTGTAATATACATGTTTTTGAAGTGTTCTAGATATTTGATAAGAATATTACGGAAAATTTAGGTGTTTAATGGTTAAGAGAGTATTTCAACTATGAATGATTCGACACTGAATGCTGAATCATTCAACATCATATGTCATTCAGAGCTCAGAAAAAACGCGCTGAGTGCTTAATGGTTCCTCATTCAGCGTTGAATCATTTAATTAAAAGGTAAATAAACACACCCTTATTTTTATTTAGACTATTTAAAATATTGTTTTATCAGATATAACAAAATACAAACATATCATTACATTTAAGCTGAGTGTGTGTGTATATATATATATATATATATATATATATATATATATATATATATATATATATATATATATATATATATATATATAGGATTAAGAGGGAAGAACATGCTGGGGGAAGTGGGAAAGCATTTTGAACTACAAATTTATGGATGTGAATATGTGAGACCGGTGACCATAATATTCTAAAGTTTAATATTGATGACTGTGTGGTTCAGAATGCTTTTCCCATTTTCCCCCAACATATTTCTCCCTCTTGATCATCTATATATATGTGTGTGTGTGTGTGTGTCACGAATATTAACAAGTCATGGTCTCAAAAAGGAATTTTGAACGCTAAGTTCTTGATTAAATGATTCCACTCACTTCTTGATTAAATGATTCCTCTCAATAGAGCAAGAGTTCGTGTCTCTAACTGCATTGGGTATCCGACTATTCGTGGTCAATTTCACCGTTTATCACCGACGGTGGCTATAAATAGATACCGGCCCACCGTCGGTCTTAGTCGATCTCGGCGTCGTTGGCCATCGTCACTCCTTGACGGTAGTTTCAACTATTTTTTTGTTTGGTTTTAATTATTCTATTTTCTTATTGGTCCACGACTAAAATCGACCCTAAAATGGACACCAAAATCGACACTGAACGACACCCCACTTTAATCAATTTTAAGGTTCATTTTCGATCTTGAAATGGACTACTGAAAATGGACTACATATACCTTGTGCTCTAATAATCAGATAAGCTTTGATTTAAGCTCTTGACTTTTTATTAGGTTAGTCTAGTCAAGGGCGTTGTGAACCGTAATTGTGAAAATGTTGGTTGGTTTGTTTATTTTTAAAATACTACTCCCCCGTCTCAAATTTCTTATCCTGTTATGATTTTTGAAGTATTTTTCTTCCAACTTTGACTTTAATTTTTTTTATTATATATTATTCAATAAAATTTATAACAACGGATTGATTTTTGAATTTATTTTTAACGGTATAACGTTTATTAAGTATTATGTAACACATAAAAAATAATATAAGGTCAAAATTGAAAAGAAAAAACATCTAAAGTTAAAATAGGTTAAAGATTTGGAAGGAAAGATGTATAATAATAAAATTCGTATATAATCACTCCGTCCCAAAAAAACTGTCTACCTTACTATTTTTGTTTGTCCCCAAAATATTGTCATTTACTTTAAATAACAATAAAAAACTGCCAAAGTTCCAATTACACCATTTTTATTATTGGAAATTCAGCATTAAATATAGAAATTAATTTATAACATACTTTTTATAACAATATTAAATAAGGGATAAATTAGACAATTCACTAATATATCTTAAATACAATAAAAAAGTCAAACCAGACGTTGTCAAATGAAACTAAAAATGTCAAATGATATATACATATAAATATACCCACCACAATAGGCAACTAATTTTCTAGTTCCTCATAAACAATTTATAAAACGATGTTTTCTATTATTGATTATCTGCTGCTAAAACAGCAATAACCAAATAAACATTTGAATAATAACTGGTGTTTTCTATTTCTAAAATACGAAATTAAATAATGAAATGATTAAACTTGAGACATGATCAAATCAACTTGTCTGTTTATAAAAAGCAACCTTTGTTGATGGCCTAAAAAAGCAAAAATATCTCGTTGGTAGTGGTTCCATGGTTCCGTTGTTCCCGCTTATTTAATAAAAGCAATTAACTTACCTTTAATAATACAATATATAAGTTGCCTTAGGCTTATTCTATCTCAGCTTCATTTTTGATCCGTTAACCCACATGGCACAAGTGACGCCCAATAACCCAACGTCACTTTTTGACACATACAAGCGTTGCCTTAGGCTTATTCTATCCCAGCTTCAGTTTTGATCCGTTAACCCACATGGCACAAGTGACGCAATAACCCAGCGTCACTTTTTGATGCATACAAGCGTCGGTTCAATTTTTGACGGAACATCATGTGAGCGTGAGAGCATGGGAGGACTGTGTTGGAAAATCGTGTGTACTTTTAAATCAGATTAACGCAGCGGATAGTTAAAATAATAATCAATTACGTAGTATTATTTTATAAACCATTTACAAATTTAAATATTCATATATTTAAATTTAATAAAACATGCACATGATTAACGATCTCAAAGATCCAGTTACACCATAATAATTGTCATGATTATTAAATCATAAGATGAGTTAACGATATACCTTTCTTGAAAAACGGAGAGAAACCTACGATCAAAAGTATGACCGTCTCTTTGGATAGTTCACACTACACTTTCAAACAACGTCAATGGATGCTAGTCCAAACCCAAGTAACAAATTAATCAACCATTGATTAATTTTATGAAACAACTAAATAATACTCCTTACTATTTAGTCGTCTTTCTTTCCAAAAGGAACTAAAAATATTATATGAGATTGTTTTATTTTTCTCTGTTTTTCAAATCTTCGTTCATCTCACTCTTAAGCATGATCATACATATATATATATATATATATATATATATATATATATATATATATATATATATATATATATATATATATATATATATATATATATATATATATATATATGCAAAAGTAAACCACTTGATTTTAAAACGCGTAAACATGATTGAGGTTTTAACTTCTTTTGTAATTTTTCTTTTCAAAGTCGTATTTCTCAAATACATTGGGGGTATATTATATAACTTATAATTAATAATTTCTATCATGTCGCTTTCATGTAAATAGTAAATTAATTAATTTCGTTTCATCTACTATTCATATGAATAGTAAATGAAATAATTTCGATTTACTATTTTGTTACTTGAGTAATATATATACATCATATATATATATATATATATATATATATATATATATATATATATATATATATATATATATATATATATATATATATTATTTGACGTCTCGGTGTATATGTGTGTGACCACGAAGGCTCAAATGAAGTTGGTCATATAGTTATATGTTGTACCTTGCACATTAATCCTACAGACTCCCACTTGTGCATGACACAACACTAAGTAACTATACAAACAATGGTAAGCGTCTAGCAACACGTCATTGTCCCCAAATTCATGTGAGCGTAGTTTCTCGAAACTGTTTATGGTAAGTTTTAAATGTCATTCGTCCTTTTGTTTCAGATACTTTAGTTAAACTTGAGATATGGATCATCGGTCATTCTCATTTGTTTAACAATTTTGTTTCTCGGTCTTAGAACTGAATTAGATCACCAAATTAATTAAGTATCATCTTAATTACATCTAGGTGCGGCCACACAAATATCTTATTCATTCATCGAGGAGCTCAAAAAGTATCTAACTCCAAACATTTTAGAGGAACAAATCCTATATTGCATACACGTGTCTATCACGAGCTTTACATTATACCTAATAATGGCCTTTATAACAGCCTTATTCTAGACAGCGTTTAACCATATCAAAATACAATGCTACACTCATCAAGACGGGCGTGCATCTCAAGTCTAAGGACACAAAAACATAATCACTAAAAGATTTACTACTGACTACGATCCATGTAGTGACATCTCATGGTTGGGTCATTCCAATATTCATCATCAATGAATACATATGAATTTTGGTCTCAACAAGTTAACTATTCATCATCAATGAATATAACCAAAATTTCACATTAATCTTAATTCATGTTATTCCCATAACATGACCGATTATGGAGATTTTGAATAATCAACAATTATTTCATGGATTAAACATGCTAATATAGAACACAGTGATATAAATGAAAACGATCATACCATCAATATATCAATTCATTATGATAAAACTGTTTAATGTTCCAAAAATATCCAAATACTAAATTACAAATTAAAAATATCAGCAGCATAACGAAGTCCAATACTACTAGCATGATCATCATGCTTGTTGTGTGTCATGAGTTTCGTGAACGGGTCAGCCACATTATCATTTGTATGAACCTTTAAGAATACTAATATCATTCCTCTTAATGACTTAATGAATGTAGTCAAACTTTTGAAGAATGTGCCAGATATTTTTATGTACATGTGATTCTTTCAAAAGTATATTAACACTCGAACTAGAAGATTAAATGTTGTGTACTACTCTGAGTATAACAACAAACTTCCTTATCCAGACAACTTTCTGAGCAGCTTCGCAGTCAACAATGTATTCTGCTTTTGTTGTAGATTGTTCAATAGTGCTCTGCCTAGAGCTCTTTCAATCAACTGTCTTGCCCATCATGACAAAGAAACAACGTGACTGGATCGAGAATCATCTTGATCAGTTTGGAAACTAGAATCAGTATAAAACTTAATACTTAACTCTTCTTTCAAACCACCGTAAACCAATAACATATCATTAGTACTCTGCAAATACTAAAGAATATTCTTAACAACAATCCAATATACTTCACCTGGATTATGTTAATAATGACTCGTCAAACTCAAAACTAATGAAACATCGAGTATAGTACATATCATGGCATACATAATGGATCATATAGCCGAAGCATATGTGATACATTTCATTTGTCTCACCTCATCTGTTGTGATAGGACTTTTGAGACTTTCTCACGGTTATGCCCTTTTGCATTGGCAAAGCTCCATGCTTGGAGTTTTGCATGCTAAATCTCTGCAAGATAATGTATGTACTTTGATTCAAACCAATAAGCCAATTGGATCTATTGTATAGATCCTCATTCCAATAATATAAGTAGCTTCATCAAGATCCTTTATGGAAATACATTTTCCAAGCCAAGACTTGACATCTTGCAAGTTGGAATGTTATTTCTAATAAGTAATATGTCATCAACATATAAGATCAAGAAGACTACTCTGCTCCCACTAGCTCTAATGTAAACTCAGGGCTTATCTTGGTTTTGAGAAAAATTAAACACTTTGATTTTCTCATTAAACTTAAGATTCTAGCTCCTAGATGCTTGCTTTTATCCATAAACGGATTTTAGAAGCTTGCATACTTTATTAGGATGCTTAGGATTCATAAACCCTTCCGGCTAAACCATATATACGTCATCGCTTAGGTCGCCATTTAGGAAAGCGGTTTTGACATCCATTTGCCATATTTCATAATCATGAAAAGCAGCTATGGCAATAAGTATCCTAATTGATTTAATGCTCGCGACTGATGAAAAAGTTTCCTCATAATCAATTCCTTGAGTTTGAGTATAACCTTTTGCCACCAACCGAGCCTTAAAAGTATTTACATTACCGTCCATATCAGTCTTCCTTTGAAGACCCATTTTTTTTACCTCATTGTCTTACAATTGGGTAGAAGATCAATCAAGTCTCATACTTGATTATCCTTCATGGATTGCATATCTGTATTCATAGAATCTAGTCATTTTCAGATTCAGGATCTGATATGGCATCACGCAGCTAGAGGGTTCATCATAATCCCTTAGTTGAGGTTTATCTGAATTAATCAGATAATTAAACCTCATAAGCCGATGAGTTCTACTAGATCTATAAAGTGCAGGTGTAACACGTTCTGGCTCACCAACAGTGCACTCAATTTCAATGTGTGGATTGCTAGTGCTTACTGAAGGTATGTTACTTTAAAGTACTTGAATTTCTTCAAGATCTACTTTACTCCCACTGACTTCTTGTAAGAGAAGATCTCTTTCCAGAAATTCAGCAGACTGAGCAGAAAATACGTTGTCTTCAGCTTGGTAGTAAAAGTAGTAACCCATTGTTTTCTTTATGTATCGTATAAAGTAACATTAGATAGTTCTGGTTTCTAATTTATTTGAAGTGTCATGCTTCACGTACGCTTTACAACCCCAGACTTTCAGATAAGACAACTTGGGATTCTTCCCATGCCATAACTCATATGGTGTCTTTTCTACCTTCATAGTTGGAATGACATTGAGTATGCCTGCAGTAGACTCTCATGCATATCCCTAAAAGACGGTAGTAGAGAAATCAGACTCATCATAAATCAAACTATATCAAGTAAAGTTCGATTTCTCTTACTCAGACACACCATCGTGTTGTGGTGTGTAAGGTAGAGTGAACTATGAGACAATCCCACAATTCTTTAGGTGGTCCAAAAAAACTCTTGACTCAAAAACTCACTTACTCCATCGGAGCGAAGTGCTTTAATGGTCTTTCCAAGCTGATTATCTACTTCATTTTGGAATACTTTTGAATGTTAAAATAACTTTATATTTATGTTTCAGCAAGTGAACATAATCATAGCTACTGTACTCATCAGTAAATGTAATGAAGTAAAATTAACTAAATCTATACATTGTTCTTAAAGGGCTACATACAACAGTATGTATTAGTCCTAAAAGATCTTTAGCTCTTTTACCTAAATCGGAGAAAGAAGCATTTGTCATCTTTTCACATAAACATGACTCGCATACATCAAATGACTCAGAGTCAATTGATTCTAAAAGTCCATTAGATTAGAGTTTTGAAATGCATTGTTTGTTTATATGACCAATATGATAATGTCATAGATAGGTCTTATTCAGGTCTTGCTTGAAGACTTTGGCGATGTAGGTATACACAGAATTCTCATTTGAAATTACACTATGCAAATCAATTTCAAAAATACCATCACGTTGATAGGTATTAAGATAAATATATTATCCTTAGAAACTGAAATACCTAAGTGTGTAAATGTAAGTTCAATACTAACATCTTTCGAACTATGTCGCTCGCAAAATTGAGAGCATAATTGATGTTAAAGCTAAGGGGTACGAAATAGTTTATATTTTTACTAGGAAATACTATTAAATATGCTACAATTTTACATAAGTTTTAATTATTTATTTACAAATGGGATATACCTAAACCTTGCTACAACACTATAGGCAGTGTACCTAATCGTAGAGTAGTATAGTTTTTAGGAAGTCCGGTTCGTTCCACAGGGAGCGGGCTTATTGCACACTATATTTTTAAACAACTATATTTGTACAAAATATATATAATTATATATAATAATATATAAAAGGGGCTTTACCGTTTAATGACCGGTTTGTTAATTTATATTTTAAGCGAAGCGTATAGTAAATGACGATATTTAAATAACAATATAAAATAAATAACAATAATTAAAATAACAATAAATAAAAGTACTAGGAAATATGAAATAAAATATATTATGCTTATTTAAACTTCCGTAACCATGATGTTTGATGTTTTGATTTTAATCTATTGTCCTGGGTTAATTGTCCTTTGTCCTGGATGTATTTGAAACCTATCTGGTTTTTGTCCATAATAGTTCATCGGTCATAATTATAAACTGCTCGGCAAATTTAACCTTATACCCGAAGTCAAATACTCCAACTAACTGGGGATTCGAACTGTAACAAGGTTTTAATACTTTGCTTAATGAATACACCAGGTTATCGACTGTGTGTAAACCAAGGTTTTAATACTTTGTTAACAATTACACCAATTACCCTTGAATGTAATCCACCCCTGTTTTAATGAGTCCATTGACTATTAATCCATCCCCGTGTCCGGTTAAATGAATAATAATTCGTACTTATAAATATCCCGCCCATCGTGTCCGATTAAGCGTATGTGGTTATATATAGATACGTCAATCATAACCTTTATATTAAATTAATGAGGTATCGTTAATTTAATATAAAGCCCATTAATAGCCCATAGTCTAATTTCCACAAGTGTCGTTCTTTTGTCCAAACCCCAATTATGGTACAAAACCCAATTACCCCGTCTTTAATATTTAGCTCAACATCATGATTACTTCGGCTCAAATAAGCATAATAATAACTTAAGTACGAGACATTAATTTAAAAAGGAGAACATAGCTTACATTGATTATTTATCGCGTAGTAGTACACGGACATAATTTCGACTTCAAAAACCCGTAAAATAACCTTTACATAACCCGAACTAATCTAATATAAAACTACCCTATACTATATATATTATATATATTTATTTATTTATTTATTATAGAGTATTATTATTCTTATGTTATTTTACTCGGCCAAATGCTCGAGCCTTTTATAGGCATTTCTGAAATCTTGTGCTCCGCGAGTCGCGATAGAAAAAGGTTGGGATCTCCGCGAGTCACGGAGATCGTGAATACAGCTCATCCAAGTTTGGAACTTTGCTTTGCCGACATATTATTTATATGATTATAATATTTAAATAATTAATATAATTATTTAAATATTATATTATATTCTCGTGCATAGTTGACTCGTAATTTTTAGTCCGTTGCGTCGAGCGTTGAGAGTTGACTCATGTCCTGGTTCCAGATTTTCAAACGTCCTTTCGTACTATTTTATATCGTGCACTTTACTCACTTTTTAGTGGCACTTTTAAGTGTACTATGGCTTTAGTGGCACTTTTTCTTCAATTCTTTAATCTTCGTGCTTCGTCTTCACAATTATTTATTTAAACAATTACAATGAAAATATAATACAATTACATATAAAAATCTATTATTTAGGAGGGATATTGCTATGAAATATATGTTCCTTTTTAGCCTTATCAAATATCCCCACACTTGAGCGTTGCTTGTCCTCACGCAATACAGAACTTGAAATAAAAACATACATGAATCACTTTTTTATTCATCACACTTTGTACATTAGTGATTTTGATATGGTGGTATAAACAATGATAGTAACGATAGAACCATGATTAAAGGTGGGTGTGTCATCCACAGTTGCCTCGGGTTTAGGTCAACGACACTTGCAATCAAATAGCCGATTTACTTTCGGTTTCCAAAGCAAAGTGCACATTTGAAAGGCGGTTTACAGTCCCACATGACTATGAAAATTTAGATCCGTAAGGAAATTGGATCTTTATGAAAACATTTGATCTTTTGAAAATTCAATCTAGTTTTTACCCTAGATAAGTTTTCCGGAATAACCCTTCACCGGTGTTTGCAAATTATTTTTGTGGGTTATGTGGGTTTCAGATTTGAAAATTTTAGCTCAACACTTATGGTTTTGTGTTACCCACTTACTAACCTTGTATTGGGAAAGCAACATGTCCAGTATACTTGCTCTGTATATTACCTTTCGGTAAACTACCGTCCGGTTGTAAAGGAAAGCGATGAACAAGAAACTGTTAAGGCAATGTCCCGTGACTTGCTTTTGATTATGGTCTATAAACGTGTCGGATGCTATTACTATCCTTTGTAGGAGCAATAGTAAAGATCATCCTATGATTTTTCGGTCTGGCACAGGGTCCTGTCTCCGACCATGCTATGCAACCACCGTTCTTACGGTTGACACCCGATTTGGTTCAGGTGACCTAATGAATTCCAGGTGAATTCCTAGGATTTTACGTTCAAAGGTAATGAACGCATTGAAAATGGGTTTTCAGAAAACAAATCGGTTTTATTTTTGATCAAAATATTTTCTCGTTCAAGCTCGAGTTTAGATATCATTGAATTCCATGAGTTTGTAATTCTCAATCTTTAAGGTCAATCTCAAGGATTGAGTAATATCAGGCTTAAAAGCTGATTTTTGATCTTTAAGGAGATTATCCTTTCTGGGAATCTGATTCATTAGTCTTATCAAGCTAATTTGCACGGTGCCCCCCCCATTGTACGAGATAAATCCTTCTCATGGTTAGGATAAATCTGACCACTTGGCGACCCTGTTTGATGCTGAGGTCCGTGGATTTTCTGCTGATTTTAGAGATGACTTTTCTAGATTTTTCGTCAACCTACAGCTGGTCTGGACGACAACTTCATTGTAATGACCCGGAATTTTCTGACCAAATTATACTTATGAGATTAATATTTACATAAATTAAACCATACCAACATGATAAGCAATCCAAATTGTTGAGACTTGTATTTTTGAAAAGAGTTTTACACAACGTTTGACCGTCCAATATGACCGATGATATCACGAACTATATAACATACGATAATTATACATTTGTGCATATATATGTATTTATATATATTTAACATGATTTAAGGATGGTTTAACATCTCATTATGTACTAATGACAATGAGTTATAAGTATATTTTGAAACTACTAACTTAAGTTTTCAAAACGATAACTATACGTAACATTCTTTGATATATATACTTATAATCTATAATGCTTATACATGTATCGTATATATAATGTATTTAATCACTTTTTAAGGACTTAAATACATAAAACAATATAAGTATATTCACAAAAGATAGCTATATTTGAATTCTCGTTCCGTTTTCTCAAGATTTCTATACGTATATCTAGGGTATATGTACCCGTATCATACCCAGCTTTTATACATATTTACTATTGGTATATACACATCAAATCAACATCCTAATCAACATTATTACTACCCTAGATATGAGGTAACTAGGATTTGTCAAGTAGTATGAATTATTAGTAAGAAAACAAAATTAGGAATCCTTTTCTTTCTTTATAAACTAAAAATGTTTTTATAAATGAACACCATTTCTTCACTCCATTTTCTCATATCTACACCCTCATTTATCTCTCAAAATACTCTTAACTTCATACTTGATCATCTCCAAGCATTTTCCCCATCATTTAGCTTCAATTACAAGCCTTAAACACCATAAGAAAACTCTTTCAAGAACATATCAAAATAACCACCCATTTGAAGAAGTTTACTTCCAACCTTTTGATCTAACTCCACCACTCTTTGATTCCAAGATCATTTCTTATCTTTTGCAGTAACTTTGTCCAAGTAACTTGAGGTAGTAACCTTGTTCATAATCTTATTCAATTCATATTCATATAGCTATCTTATTTTGTGGTATAAAATTTTAATAACAAGAACATGGTTTGAATGATTTCAAACTTGTTCGCAAACTAAATAGATCCTTCTAAGTTGACTTTTAAAACACTTCAATACCTGTAATATATCATAATAATATGCTAACCTAACAAAATATAACTTGGTTTTACAAAGAACATCTTAAAAACTGAATCTACGTCGTCAGAGTGCAACCGGGGGCTGTTTTGGGTTGGATAATAAAAAAACCATCTTGAACTTTGAATTGGAAGTTCATGTTATGGAAAAATGATATTTCTTATGAATATGTTAACACATAAAAATTTCATGGTTTAACTTAAAGTGTAAGTATTTTTAGAAAAATGATCATTAAATGTTGTTTTTATGATGGAAAATGATCACTTTCATAAGTTTCACCAAATTTTGACTCATAACCTATGATTTCGAATACAAACTAAGGTATTTTCAGTTCATATTCTTAAAATTTGACTCGATCCAAGGAAGTGGCAAGTTGAACCAACAAAAACGGAGTTGTAATGAAGAAACTACGACTAAAACAAGATTGGGTATCCGAAGCTAGTTTAGCTACAAAAATATTTGGAGAAAAAGTAAATTAATCATATCTTTTCTAATTAATATGATATTTTTTATATAATTACTTATGATTTGATTTTATATATTTCAGGACCACTCGTAAACAACACGAGAAGATTAATCATAAGACCTCATGATTGTACGCAACACGTCATTTGACAACACGGTACTTTATGTACGCAACACGTCATTTGACAACATGGTACCATGGGTCGAGATTAATTCTGATCAATAGGAATACGATGGGGTCTTTATTTATTTTATTTAAGCAACTAATTGTGGACCACTAACATCGGACTGCTAACTACTGACTAAAAAAATATTAAAAGTATATATATATGTAACGATTACTTAAAAAGAAAATATGTTGATATATTATATATATGGTTAGGTTCGTGATATCTATCGGAGACCAAGTCGAATTAAATACCTTCAAGGCAAAAGTGAGTTTCATTTGCTCCCTTTTTAATTGCTTTTGCAATATATATTTTTGGGCTGAGAATACATGCGCTGTTTTTATAAATGTTTACAAAATAGACACAAGTACTTAAAAATATATTCTACGTTGAGTTGTACCACTGGCATATTTCCCTGTAGCTTGGTAACTACTATTTACATGGGTATTGTAAACGCGAATCCTGTTGATAGATCTATCGGGCCTGACAACCCCAACCGGACTGGACGACCAGTATTCAACGGTTGCACAGTACTTCGTTTTGGTGACTACACTTGGTACGGTGTAGTGAGATTTCATAATAAAGGGAATATGCGACGTTGATTAAATGTTAAGTATGGTTACCAAGTGCTCAACCACTTAGAATGCTTTACATACACTTGCGAGTGTATTATGTTTATGATTATGAAATCTTGTGGTCTATTAACATATTGAAATGATTGTTATGATAAACCTATGAACTCACCAACCTTTTGGTTGACACTTTAAAGCATGTTTATTCTCAGGTACGAATTAAGTCTTCCGCTGTGCATTTGCTCAATATAAGGACATTACTTGGAGCCGATCATCGCAATGGGACCAAATCTTGATGACTTAGTCCAGGTGGATTAGGACGGGTCCTTTCAGTTGGTATCAGAGCGGTGGTCGTAGCGAACCAGGTCTTGCATTAGTGTGTCTAACTAGTAGTTGTTAGGATGCATTAATGAGTCTGGACTTCGACCGTGTCTACATGTCAAAAGTTTTGCTTATCATTTCTAGTCGAAAATCATCTGCTTATCATCCTTAGGAAATTACCTGCTTATCATTCATAAGTCTAGATACGTTTTACTACATTTACTGCATTGATAGTGTATAGACGAATTCTTATCTTAGCATATCTGTTATTGCGAACTTTGACTGATATCTTTTCAAAGATTCTCCGTAATTTAAGGGATTTTGGTATTATATATACATATGTAAATTATGTATTGAAGAGTACCAAATCTAAGTCCTATAATCTATTCCATACCAAAAATTCATTTTCCCCATTATACAAGATGGATTCCGCAACTAGTTCGAATTCTTCAGATTCTGACAGTTATGCCGATATGAATTTCCATTCGGGCTCCGAAAGCAGCGTCACCGGAATGGATCAACCAATTTCCCATCATCTATTCTGGATGAATTGGGGATGGGTTCGTAATATACTAAATCACTGGAGACAAGAAGAAGGTGATCCATTCCATCCACTAAATTGCCCTCTTGGCGATGAACCTGAAACACTTACCGGCGAACCTATTCGAAACACCATTTTCTCTCTCATTTCTAGAGTATCTCGTCACGATTATATACTATCCCATATTACAAATCTTGTTCATTCGCTCGCTCCAACCGCCAATTATCCCGGTGTACTAGCAGAAGTTAACGAACTTCGCGCTCGCGTGACGGCTTTGGAGAACATGGTGCGAAGGTTGCAAACACCGGCAGCAGCACCAGCAGCATAATCAGCACCACCATCAATAACATCAACAATACCATCATCACCACTAACAAACAACATCCGCATCACACGTCTCGACATCATAATCTGTCCCACAAACATCAACATCATACGCACCATTGATACTAAGGAGTACCAACAATAATGAACGATGAAGTATTGATCCATAACTTCATTGATATTCTGCGAAGAATATGTGGTTTCAAAAAGTTTTAGAGATTTCTTATTCTAGCTCAAACCGAAAAGCAAATGAGATTAATATCATATTAACTCATTAAATTCATGATTTCATCTGAAGAAAATATATATGTATATATATTTTCATAAAGATTGTAATTAAAAGTTCTTTTGTACAAAATATTAATGGTGAAATTTTTTTTTAACGGGTAGGTAATACCCGAGGAATAATTAGATTTCATCTTAATAAGTTACATTGTACATTCGTCGAAGCTGATTCAACAGTCATTTACTATCCTACTTACAACCACCGATATACGTATCCGTTCACCGCAGAATAACCATTTTCATTCAATTTCATATTTGGATTTTGACTTCCCAGAATCCAACAAGTGGCATATGAAGAAAACATATGACAAAATAAAATCTGTTAGAAACAAACAAATTAACTATGAAAAATTTTGTTAAGAATCCACGCTAACTGTTCCAGCTAACTGTTCCTAGCTAACTGATTATATTTTATTTATCGCAGTTTATTTATCGCAATTTAATTATCGCACTTTTATTTATTGTCATTTAATTTCTGTAATTATTTTATGCACTTTAAATATCGGGACACGTATACAATGTTTTGACATATCATATCGACGCATCTATATATATTATTTGGAATCACCATAGACACTCTATATGCAGTAATGATCGAGTTCTCTATACAGGGTTGAGGTTGATTCTACAATAATATATATAGTTTGAGTTGTGATCGAGTCTGAGACGTATACGGGTCACGACACGTATTAATTAATTCGTATATTATATATTAAACTATATATGAATTATTGGACTGTTACTGTGGACTATCGACTGTGGACTAATGACATTGGACAATTAAAATGAATTAAAATATTGATTATAACATAGGAAACTAAACATTTCTTCAAGATTGCCACTTGATTTCATCTTAAACCTCATTGTATCTCGACGATTACAATCAGCGTTCAAATCTATCATGATTCTTAAAAACAACTCAACCGATAGGATAAACCAACCGCACTTCATCTACGGAAGAAAAGATTGATGCATATAGTTATGCACCTGAAAAACCCTCGGAAACTGAGTAAACGTTTGACACGTATCTGTTCTAGTTCCTTTGACATTGTTATTACCGAAGATCGTTTTGCAATCCCTTTCCAAAGTAGCTAATTTTGTCACAGCTCCAGCAAGTCAACTCCGACTTTTCATCCGAAACAACTTTATTATAACCGCGATATATATGCGTACTCTTTATTGTTACTAGGGAACCTTTTATATTCCACAATATTACCATCAGCGATTAATCATTCTAAAAACACAATTCTCCTAAAACTACCTCGGTTTGATAACCGATGACCCAAATCAGTTAACTTTGAAAATGCTGACGAAGCATCATGTTGTAGATGATCTTAATGGCCAAAAGTTTGATGATAAAGAAAGGAGTGTTAGGAACGCTCGATAGAAAATTTAGTACCGAAAAGCAGATTATGCGAAACTATGAAGAAAGCCGTGGATAAATCACAAAGAATAAGTTTGCCTTTAAAAAATCCAAATGATTCTGTGCCTGCTGAAATCGTTAGCAAACATCTTATTTCTCATTCTAAACCTTCACAGACAAATCTTCTTCATCATCCATTGATATTAGAAATTCTAAGATATTCTCGTATGTTCTATTATAAATATCCTCCATATTTCTGGCGATATTTTCACAACTATTCTTATCTGAGATCATTTATCTCTCCGTAATATCTGCAACATAAAAGAAACTGTGTTAGTTTCTAAATTCTGAAACCTTCGAGTTTAAAATATGAATGTTTTGAAGTAGTGTTGGGAACTGAAGCATGGAGTAGTATAATATAATGACACTTGATCAACGTTATTATATTACAGTAAGTCATGCTGAGTTTCTAATAAAGCATGATGATTCACAGTACCGTCATCATGTGCCATTTACACGACTCTTACATTCTATCTAATATCTAAACATATCAAGAGAATATTTTTCTGGATGACTCGGTCATCTCCAGGGTATTCTAGTAATTTAACAAATCAAAATCGTTCTATTACCATTTTCTTCTTAGAGCATTAGCTATGTTCATTCTGAATTTCATATCTACGAATTCCGGACCATTACTCGCTTGACTCGAAGTCGGGAAGAGAAAACGAAAGCATGAAGCTCCAAAAAAATAAGGAAGAATATAAACTCCGATAATAACCCCGAAATTACAAACCGTGTATATCGATGCAGATAGCAATATAGAGACACGGGAGAATTAGAAACACTATAAACACAAGAGTATAGTGAAATATTCGACAGAGCAATCGAAACAGATTATTGAATATAATCAAAGAAGATCCTGATTTCCTTAATCACCAAAGAACCAAATCTTATTACGTAAGATTCTCTTTAAATCCCTTAAATCCCGGAAATCAATCATAACTACATCATCGGTTAAGACGAATATATTTTACTCATCTCACTCTTTTACGATAGTCTCATTTATATTCTTCGCATAATCGAATCGTTTTATCTACATTACTCAATGATGATAAAACTCCATTATCACCTTATATTTGTCATGAAAACCTTCTTTTTGTTATCCATAACAACCTCTATCAAATTTCGGGGACGAAATTTCTTTAACGGGTAGGTACTGTAATGACCCGGAATTTTCTGACCAAATTATACTTATGAGATTAATATTTACATAAATTAAACCATACCAACATGATAAGCAATCCAAATTGTTGAGACTTGTATTTTTGAAAAGAGTTTTACACAACGTTTGACCGTCCAATATGACCGATGATATCACGAACTATATAACATACGATAATTATACGTTTGTGTATATATATGTATTTATATATATTTAACATGATTTAAGGATGGTTTAACATCTCATTATGTACTAATGACAATGAGTTATAAGTATATTTTGAAACTACTAACTTAAGTTTCCAAAACGATAACTATACGTAACATTCTTTGATATATATACTTATAATCTATAATGCTTATACATGTATCGTATATATAATGTATTTAATCACTTTTTAAGGACTTAAATACATAAAACAATATAAGTATATTCACAAAAGATAGCTATATTTGAATTCTCGTTCCGTTTTCTCAAGATTTCTATACGTATATCTAGGGTATATGTACCCGTATCATACCCAGCTTTTATACATATTTACTATTGGTATATACACATCAAATCAACATCCTAATCAACATTATTACTGCCCTAGATATGAGGTAACTAGGATTTGTCAAGTAGTATGAATTATTAGTAAGAAAACAAAATTAGGAATCCTTTTCTTTCTTTATAAACTAAAAACGTTTTTATAAATGAACACCATTTCTTCACTCCATTTTCTCATATCTACACCCTCATTTATCTCTCAAAATACTCTTAACTTCATACTTGATCATCTCCAAGCATTTTCTCCATCATTTAGCTTCAATTACAAGCCTTAAACACCATAAGAAAACTCTTTCAAGAACATATCAAAATAACCACCCATTTGAAGAAGTTTACTTCCAACCTTTTGATCTAACTCCACCACTCTTTGATTCCAAGATCATTTCTTATCTTTTGCAGTAACTTTGTCCAAGTAACTTGAGGTAGTAACCTTGTTCATAATCTTATTCAATTCATATTCATATAGCTATCTTATTTTGTGGTATAAAATTTTAACAACAAGAACATGGTTTGAATGATTTCAAACTTGTTCGCAAACTAAATAGATCCTTCTAACTTGACTTTTAAAACACTTCAATACCTATAATATATCATAATAATATGCTAACCTAACAAAATATAACTTGGTTTTACAAAGAACATCTTAAAAACTGAATCTACGTCGTCAGAGTGCAACCGGGGGCTGTTTTGGGTTGGATAATAAAAAAACCATCTTGAACTTTGAATTGGAAGTTCATGTTCTGGAAAAATGATATTTCTTATGAATATGTTAACACATAAAAATTTCATGGTTTAACTCAAAGTGTAAGTATTTTTAGAAAAATGATCATTAAATGTTGTTTTTATGATGGAAAATGATCACTTTCATAAGTTTCACCAAAGTTTGACCCATAACCTATGATTTCGAATACAAACTAAGGTATTTTCAGTTCATATTCTTAAAATTTGACTCGATCCAAGGAAGTGGCAAGTTGAACCAACAAAAACGGAGTTGTAATGAAGAAACTACGACTAAAACAAGATTGGGTATCCGAAGCTAGTTTAGCTACAAAAATATTTGGAGAAAAAGTAAATTAATCATATCTTTTCTAATTAATATGATATTTTATATATAATTACTTATGATTTGATTTTATATATTTCAGGACCACTCGTAAACAACACGAGAAGATTAATCATAAGACCTCATGATTGTACGCAACACGTCATTTGACAACACGGTACTTTATGTACGCAACACGTCATTTGACAACATGGTACCATGGGTCGAGATTAATTCTGATCAATAGGAATACGATGGGGTCTTTATTTATTTTATTTAAGCAACTAATTGTGGACCACTAACATCGGACTGCTAACTACGGACTAAAAAAATATTAAAAGTATATATATATATGTAACGATTACTTAAAAAGAAAATATGTTGATATATTATATATATGGTTAGGTTCGTGATATCTATCGGAGACCAAGTCGAATTAAATACCTTCAAGGCAAAAGTGAGTTTCATTTGCTCCCTTTTTAATTGCTTTTGCAATATATATTTTTGGGCTGAGAATACATGCGCTGTTTTTATAAATGTTTACAAAATAGACACAAGTACTTAAAAATATATTCTACGTTGAGTTGTACCACTGGCATATTTCCCTGTAGCTTGGTAACTACTATTTACATGGGTATTGTAAACGCGAATCCTGTTGATAGATCTATCGGGCCTGACAACCCCAACCGGACTGGACGACCAGTATTCAACGGTTGCACAGTACTTCGTTTTGGTGACTACACTTGGTACGGTGTAGTGAGATTTCATAATAAAGGGAATATGCGACGTTGATTAAATGTTAAGTATGGTTACCAAGTGCTCAACCACTTAGAATGCTTTACATACACTTGCGAGTGTATTATGTTTATGATTATGAAATCTTGTGGTCTATTAACATATTGAAATGATTGTTATGATAAACCTATGAACTCACCAACCTTTTGGTTGACACTTTAAAGCATGTTTATTCTCAGGTACAAATTAAGTCTTCCGCTGTGCATTTGCTCAATATAAGGACATTACTTGGAGCCGATCATCGCAATGCGACCAAATCTTGATGACTTAGTCCAGGTGGATTAGGACGGGTCCTTTCATTCATGACCTAAATCAAGAAGCGCGTGTCTTTTTCAGAAGACTTTACTTCCTTTTAATGATGGAATTGATTCATCGTGTAGATCCATCTTTTCTTTCAAATATATTACAGTAAATCGGGTAAAACAGTTAATTTAGTCCAAAACAAAAGCACCTGCAATAACTTTACAGAAACATGTGATATATAGTTTTTAATTGAATAACTTGGTACATTCTCCCCACACTTAGTTTCTTTCTTTGCCTTTTTATTCTCCTTTATTCCATTTTAAATGAATTCAATCGTTTTAGGGTGTTTCTCAATTTATGTCCTTTCCGAGGTAATGATAATTTCGGTATTAACACCTAGTTTTCACCGTTCATAAATATATATAAACATGATTTTAAATTCATTTAGTTGAAATTTTTTTTAAAATTTTCACAAAATTTGGCAAATAAAACCAAGTGTAAACCCGAGAGAATTTATAACCCTTCCCCACACTTAAGATCATGCAATGCCCTCATTTGCATGAAATCAGACTATAATTATAAATTCATGAGGGTGATTAGTGTAGAAAGTAGTTAAACATACCATAAAATTGCAGGATGATAGATGGTGCACCTCATCGTTCATTCCTTCTTGTTTTATCACACATGTTTTTCTTCAAAAACGGTTGCTTTTCTGAACTGTTTGATAATTTTTGAAAATGCGTCTTTTACCCTAATCGTGCATTTTTATTAACGAGTTATGCACTAACCCGAACCCCTAATTTAACGTTAAGTGGGTGATAATGCTAAAAACGAACATATATTTTATAGCATTATTCCTTAAGAAAGACAAGATTTTAGTTGGTATTGTTCGATTTACAAGCGATATTCGTTTAAATTTTAAAAAGAGAAGATAAAAAGCAGATTCGACAAATTGAAGACAAAAAGGTCCAAAGAGCTAAAAAGTACAAGATACAATTAAAAAGGTTCAAAATATTGATGAGGAACGTCTCAAAATGACAAGAGTACAAGTTACAAAACGCAAAGTACGCGATTTAAAATAATACGCGGGGACGTCCGAAAATCCGGAACCGGGACCTGAGCCAAGAAGAAACGCCCGACACAACGGACCAAAAATATCTAGTCTACTATGCACAAGAATATAATATAATATATATATAATTATATATAATTATATATTATATATATTATTATTATTATATTACGTCGGCAAGAAGAAAACAAAGTAGTTGGCTGAATCCAGGGTGGCCATGCGACTCGCATGGCCAGAAGCACAAAATCATGCGAGTCGCATGGTGTGAGATTGCTGGTCAGGTCCTATATAAAGCCAGTTTTCTGCCGAGTTTTACACACCAAATTTACATCTCTCTCTCAATATATAAGTAATATATATTTATAATTTATATTTTAATTTTAATTATAATTCTAATAATAAGGGTATGTTAGCGAATGTTGTAAGGGTGTAAGTCGAAATTCTGTCCGTGTAACGCTACGCTATTTTTAATCATTGTAAGTTATGTTCAACCTTTTTATATTAATGTCTCGTAGCTAAGTAATTATTATGCTTATTTAAAACGAAGTAATCATGATGTTGGGCTAATTACTAAAATTGGGTAATTGGGCTTTGTACCATAATTGGGGTTTGGACAAAAGAACGACACTTGTGGAAACTAGACTATGGGCTATTAATGGGCTTTATATTTGTTTAACTAAATGAAAGTTTGTTAATGTTAATATAAAGATTTACAATTGGGCGTCCCTATAAATTACCATATACACTCGATCGGACACGATGGGCGGGGTATTTATATGTACGAATAATCGTTCATTTAACCGGACACGGGAATGGATTAATAGCCACTAGAATAATTAAAACAGGGGTGAAATTACATTCAAGGGTAATTGGTGTAATTGTTAACAAAGTAGTAAAACCTTGGTTTACACGCAGTCGATAACCTGGTGTATTCATTAAACAAAGTATTAAAACCTTGTTACAATTCGAATCCCCAATTAGTTGGAATATTTAACTTCGGGTATAATAATAATTTGTCAAGGACACTTGCAATTTATATTTATGACTGATGGACTGTTATGGACAAAAACCAGACGGACATATTGAATAATCCAGGACAAAGGACAATTAACCCAAGGGCATAAAACTAAAATCAACACGTCAAACATCATGATTACGGAAGTTTAAATAAGCATAATTCTTTTATTTCATATTTTATTTCCTTTATTTTATATTTAATTGCACTTCTAATTATCGCACTTTTATTGTTATTTAATCGCACTTTTAATTATCGTACTTTTAATTATCGCAATTTAATTTTATCGCATTTTTTTATTATTCGCAATTTCATTATCGTTATTTACTTTACGCTTTAATTTAAAGTCTTGTATTTATTTTATATTTTACATTAGGTTTTAACTGCGACTAAAGTCTTAAAATCGACAAACCGGTCATTAAACGGTAAAAACCCCCCTTTATAATAATAATATTACCTATATATATATTTGTATTTTTATAAAAGTAAACTAATATAGCGTTGAGCTTTGTTTAAAGATTTCCCTGTGGAACGAACCGGACTTACTAAAAACTACACTACTGTACGATTAGGTACACTGCCTATAAGTGTTGTAGCAAGGTTTAAGTATATCCATTCTATAAATAAATAAATATCTTGTGTAAAATTGTATCGTATTTAATAGTATTTTCTGCTAAAATTTAATAGTATTTTATACCCCTCTGCTTTGACATCAAGTATTTTTGGCGCCGCTGCCGGGGATATTTTCGCCGAAGCGAAACGCCATATTTTTAATTTTTAAGTTATAATTAGTTTTTGTAAAATTTATATTTTTGTTTAAAAATTAAAAAGATATAAAAAATTAAAAAATCTTTTAAAACCGAAAAAAAAAAATATATTTTTAGTATATTTTTAAGTTTTTCTTTTATTTTTACAAAATTATAAAGTATTTTAAGTTTATTTTTAAGTTTTTATTTTAATTATATATATATATTTTATTTAAATAGAAAAAAAAAAAAAAAAAATAATAAGTAATCGGGCCAAGGTACTGTAGCAGCCCAACTTTTGGCCTGGATCCGAACCCCATGCGAGTCGCATGAGATTTCAACTAAACCCCATGCGAGTCGCATGAGGGGTCTGACAGGACCACATCTGAACCCTAAAAACGCAATAATTACGGATTATAATATATTATTATTATAATTAAACCCTAATTTGATTATTATTAATTAAGTTTTTAGTTTAATTAATTTTAATTACTTTTAATTAGTTTTATTATATTTAACACTTAATACTTTAATATAATTAATATAAAAATAATATTTTAATAAAAATTGTATTTTTTTTATAACTTTTTATTTCTTTTAATATTTTGTCCCTTTTTAATCGTTGTAGCGTAACTTTTGTATTTTTAGCTCATAATTAATTTTAAACTTAGTTTTTGCTATAGTTATTTTTACTCCTATATTTTTAGGCTTTGCCGTAGAATTCCTTAAGTGCTTTTTTTTCTTAGACTAAGATTTAGGTGCTTTAGAATTTTGCGACGCCTTTTTAAGTTTTAGTTTCTTTTTAAGTTATTTCCATTTGGGATTTAGTTTTTCCTGTAAGCTTTAATATTTTTAGACCTTTTACTATGTACCAATTATCATTACAATTAGTAATTTCAATTTGCGATTATAATTTTAAGTTAGTTGTAGTAATAAGGTTAGGTTAGTAAAGTATTTTTAAGTTTTTATAAGTTTCTTTTATTTTTCCGTCACCTTTTATTTTTCAACCATTTTTTTTCTTTTTCGACCTTTTTCGACGAACTCTTTTTCTCTCTTATTTCTCGCTATTCTAGTTTTTAGGACATAGAATTTTTTCTACTTCTTATCTAAATTTCTTAAAATTACGAAAATTTATTTTGAGTGGTTAAATTGATAGACATCAAAATTTTCTGGTTCGTAGTAATAGTTGGATTTGTACGTGGACCGGGTTATTGGAGCCAAACAGTCCTCAATTATATTGAGACCAAACGAATCCTGCCCCTCTGCTGCATCTTTTGGCTATTCGAAACGTGGGCAAAATCAGAAAAGTCTATTGATTGGATAACTTATTATAATTTTTCTTTCCTTTTTAAAACTAATAGGATATTCAGTGAATGCACCGAGCAAGACGTTCATCACCTTTTGTACGTTCACCACCTGTAACTCGATCAAGACATCGTTTAACAAATATAACCGCCGTTGATTTTTCTTTAGAATCGTCATCCAGTCGACCAAGTACTTCAGTTCAAATTTCCGATAATCCATTTTTTGAACCCAACCTCACAATTGAGAATCCAGAAAATATTCAGGAACGGTTCATAGATCCTGAACCATTAAACTTTCCTCCGGAACCACCAATCATTCAAACAGAGATTGTTGAGGAACGAACTATTAAATCAGAATTATCTAGTGATACCGATTCAACAAATTCAATTATGGAGAATCTGGAACCTTTAAGTATGGAAGACCGAATGAGAGCTAAACGCACTGGCCAAGGTCACGCAATTACTCATCCAGACATTAATGCGCCAGATTATGAAATCAAAGGACAAATTTTACACATGGTGACTAATCAATGCCAATTTAGTGGTGCGCCGAAGGAAGATCCAAATGAACATCTACGTACCTTTAATAGGATCTGCACACTATTTAAAATCCGAGAAGTGGAGGATGAACAAATATATCTCATGTTATTTCCCTGGACTTTAAAGGGAGAAGCCAAAGATTGGTTGGAATCGTTACCTGAAGGGGCGATTGATACATGGGACGTTTTAATTGACAAATTTCTTAAACAATTTTTTCCCGCATCTAAAGCCGTAAGACTTCAAGCAGAAATTGTTACGTTCACACAGAAGCCAAATGAAACTCTATATGAGGCGTGGACAAGATATGGAAAGTTATTAAGAGGATGTCCGCAACATGGTTTAGACACCTGTCAAATAGTACAAATATTCTACCAAGGATGCGACATCACTACAAGAAAAGACATAGATATAGCAGCTGGTGGTTCGATTATGAAGAAAACCGAAACTGATGCTTACAAAATTATTGATAATACTGCTTCCCACTCACATGAGTGGCACCAAGAAAAAGACATCATTAGATCATCTAAAGCAGCTAGAGCCGATTCTAGCCACGACTTAGATTCCATTTCGGCAAAGATAGATGCTTTCGAGAGACGAATGGAAAAGATGACTAAGGATATTCACTCAATACGAATTAGTTGTGAGCAGTGTGGAGGACCACATTTGACAAAAGATTGTCTCAGTATTGAATTAACAATGGAACAAAGAGAGAATATTTCATACATAAACCAAAGGCCTGGAAATAATTATCAGAATAATTATCAACCGCCAAGACCGATTTACAATCAAAACCAGAATTATAACCGAAATATTCCATACAACAACCAACAAGGTCCTAGCAATCAACAAGTATCCAATAATACTTACAATCAGCAAAGACCGAATTTTCAAAATAAACCACCACAACAAACCGATGATAAAAAGCCGAATTTAGAAGATATGATGACGAAGCTAGTTGAAACTCAAACGCAGTTTTTCACATCTCAAAAACAAACCAATGAACAAAATGCTCAAGCATTTAGAAATCAACAAGCTTCTATTCAAAATCTGGAAAAAGAAGTAAGTAACCTAGCAAGGTTAATAGGTGAAAGAAAACCGGGAAGTTTACCTAGTGATACAAATGCTAACCCCCGGAATGAAACAGCTAAAGCTATTACCACAAGAAGTGGTACAACACTTAAACCACCTGAAATACCTGTAACTTCTGATGAAACTATTCCTACTCCACAAGAACCACAACCTGATCAAGATAAGGAAAAAGAACCGGTAGTTGAAAAGGTTAATAAAGATAACACAGTTAAGGATAAACCTTATGTTAAACCATATCAACCACCACTTCCTTACCCGAGTAAAATGAAGAAAGAAAAACTTGAAGCCGAGCAATCCAAATTCTTGGATATGTTTAAACAGATAAATGTAAATCTTCCTTTCATTGATGTAATTTCAGGAATGCCAAGATATGCTAAATTCTTGAAAGATCTAATCACGAATAGAAAGAAAATGGAAGAACTCTCGGCTGTCACTATGAATGCTAATTGTTCAGCAGTGCTGTTGAATAAGATACCAGAAAAACTATCTGATCCAGGAAGTTTCACAATTCCATGTTTTCTGGGTAGTCTTAGTTCAATAGAAGCATTAGCAGACTTAGGTGCTAGTATAAATCTAATGCCGTATTCACTATACGCTAAACTAGACCTTGGAGAATTGAAACCAACCAGAATAAGCATACAACTAGCCGATAGATCAATAAAATATCCTAGAGGGATAATGGAAAACATGCTAGTTAAAGTTGGTACTTTAGTATTTCCAGTAGATTTTGTTGTTTTGGACATGGAAGAAGATTCTCAAGTTCCTCTCATATTAGGAAGACCATTCTTAAACACGGCTAAAGCAATGATAGACGTGTTCGGTAAGAAACTGACCCTAAGTATAGAGGATGAGAGTGTTACCTTTTCAGTTGATAGAGCAATGCAACAACCACAATCTGCAGATGATACATGTTATTATATTCAAACTATAGATGCACATGCAGAATTATTAGAAGAATTTCCAGAATTACAAGGAACAGGAGAATGTTCTTTAGGAGAAGGTAATGAACCAATTGATGAAGCTGAAATGTTAGCTACACTTATAGCTAATGGATATGAACCAACAACAGAAGAAATTCAAATGCTAAAAGAAGAAGACAGATATCGATATAAATCATCGATAGAAGAACCTCCGAAATTAGAGTTAAAGCCACTTCCAAACCATTTGGAATACGCTTATTTACATGGTGAATCTGAATTACCTGTAATAATATCGTCTTCTCTTACTGAAAATGAGAAATCACAACTCATTTCTGTGTTGAAAGCTCATAAACCAGCCATTGCATGGAAGATTCATGATATTAAAGGAATAAGTCCTTCGTATTGCACACATAAAATCCTTATGGAAGAAGGTCATAAAACGTATGTGCAACGCCAACGAAGACTAAATCCTAATATGCAAGATGTAGTTAAGAAAGAGATTATTAAACTGCTAGATGCAGGTTTAATTTACCCAATTTCTGATAGTCCATGGGTAAGCCCAGTTCAATGCGTGCCTAAGAAGGGTGGCATGACTGTCATTACAAATGAGAAAAATGAGCTTATTCCTACTAGGACTGTAACAGGATGGCGTGTATGTATTGATTATAGAAAATTAAATGACGCCACCAGAAAAGATCACTTTCCCTTACCTTTCATAGATCAAATGTTGGAAAGATTAGCCGGAAATAGTTACTATTGTTTTCTAGATGGATTTTCCGGATATTTTCAAATTCCAATAGCACCCGAGGATCAAGAGAAAACCACATTCACGTGCCCTTATGGTACTTTTGCTTACAAACGCATGCCATTTGGACTTTGTAACGCCCCTGCAACCTTTCAAAGGTGTATGATGGCGATTTTTCACGACATGATAGAAGAATGCATGGAAGTATTCATGGATGACTTTTCAGTCTTCGGTGATACATTTAATTCATGTCTAGTTAATCTGGAACGAATGCTAATTAGATGCGAAAAATCAAATCTAGTACTTAATTGGGAGAAATGCCATTTCATGGTTAAAGAAGGCATCGTTCTTGGACATAAAATTTCAAAAGAAGGAATTGAAGTGGATAGAGCTAAAGTAGATGTAATTGCTAAACTTCCACATCCCACCAATGTTAGAGGAATTAGGAGTTTTCTAGGGCATGCCGGTTTTTACCGACGTTTCATAAAAGATTTTTCTAAAATTGCCACTCCTATGAATAAACTCCTAGAAAAGGATGCGCCATTCATCTTTTCAGATGAATGTATCAAATCTTTTAATATTCTTAAAGAGAAACTCACTAATGCACCGATCATGATAACACCAAATTGGAATCTATCATTTGAACTAATGTGCGATGCAAGTGATTTTGCAATGGGAGCCGTTTTAGGACAAAGGATTGAAAAACGATTTCAACCTATATATTATGCTAGTAAGACATTACAAGGAGCACAAACGAACTATACAACTACTGAAAAAGAACTCCTTGCTATTGTCTTTGCTTTTGACAAATTTCGATCATATCTCGTTCTAGCAAAAACGGTGGTCTATACCGACCATTCTGCTCTTAGATACCTATTTTCAAAACAAGATGCTAAACCAAGATTAATCCGTTGGATCTTACTCTTACAAGAGTTTGATATTGAAATCCGAGATAAAAAAGGAGCAGAAAATCTCGCCGCTGATCATCTTTCTCGTCTTGAAAATCCCGAATTAGAAGTTCTAAATGAATCGGCCATACAAGACAACTTTCCTGATGAATATCTATTGAAGATAGATTATAAAGAAATCCCATGGTTTGCAGACTATGCAAACTACTTAGTTTGTGGATTCCTTGAAAAAGGATTATCGTACCAAAGACGAAAGAAATTCTTCAGTGATATAAAACACTATTTCTGGGAAGATCCACATCTGTTTAAAAGTTGTCCCGATGGAATAATACGCCGATGTGTATTTGGAGATGAAGCTAGTAAAATATTAAACCATTGTCACACAGGACCAACAGGAGGGCATTATGGGCCTCAACTAACAGCAAGAAAAGTTTATGAAGCTGGATTCTATTGGCCTACAATTTACAAAGACGCACACCTTCTTTGCAAATCCTGTGATGCATGTCAAAGGGCCGGAAAAATAAGTCAACGTGATGAAATGCCACAAAATGTCATCCAAGTATGTGAAGTATTTGACATTTGGGGTATTGACTTTATGGGTCCATTTCCAAAATCTCATAATAATCTATATATACTCGTAGCCATTGATTATGTATCTAAATGGGCGGAAGCACAAGCTCTCCCAACTAACGATGCACGAGTTGTAGTCAACTTTTTAAAACGTCTTTTTGCAAGGTTTGGAACACCGAAAGCTTTAATAAGTGATCGGGGTACTCATTTTTGTAATAATCAACTTGAGAAAGTTCTTAAAAGATATGGAGTAACTCATAAAATCTCCACCGCATATCATCCACAAACAAGTGGACAAGTTGAAAATACCAACCGAGCTTTAAAACGTATTCTAGAGAAAACCGTAGGATCAAATCCGAAGGAATGGTCCATTAAATTGGAGGATGCACTCTGGGCTTTTAGAACAGCCTACAAAACTCCAATTGGAACCACACCTTTTAGACTTGTTTATGGAAAAGCATGTCATCTTCCAGTAGAAATTGAACACAAAGCATTTTGGGCTTTGAAGACATGTAATCTTGATTTACATGAAGCCGGACGTCTACGATTAAGTCAACTAAACGAATTAGAAGAATTAAGACATGAAGCATACGAAAATTCGTTAATCTATAAAGAAAGAACGAAGAAATGGCATGATAAAAGAATCAGAAGTTCAAAAGAATTTAAAGAAGGAGACAGAGTTCTTCTTTTCAATTCACGATTCAAGCTATTTCCTGGAAAATTGAAATCAAGATGGTCTGGACCATTCATAGTCAAAAGAGTTTTCCCATACGGAACGATAGAATTAATAAATTCAAATGGGATTGAATTTAAAGTTAATGGTCACAGAGTTAAACATTACATACATGGTCCGATGGAAGTCGACAACGAAGTTAATCACAATTTCGACACCACAGTTAACTAAGTGTGGGGAGAATCAAGTGTTTAAGGGATAATATGTATTTCTGTTAGAGTTAGATTGTCTGTTTTCGTGTAGTTCTCGAAAATGGAACACGTATGGTCTTTCCCTAGCAGACCCTAAAGAACTAGTCTTCTCCCCCCATTCTGAATTTTTATTTTTTTTAGGTTTTTACAAAATGAAGACTGCCTGTGAACTAAACCATGGTCTAATGCTACACGCTTTGATCACTAAACGTAATAATGACATACTCCCGAGTGAAATAGTATCAGTAATCAGAGAAAGAATGGACGGAGTTAGAAAAGGATCCAGATGCGAAGATAATAAGTTACAATTTGGTAAAGGAAAATCAAAATCCGCAGCGAAAAGAAGAGCACGACACCTAGAACGATGTCACAAATGCGGAAAATGGTCATATGGAGGTAAATGTTCAAATAATCAAACCTATTCAAATACCGAGTTTGTTACTTTATGCAGAGATGGACCGTTCATATGTTTAGAAGAAAAGACAATGAATGCTCGAGGTTACGCCTATGCAGCCATGGAAAACCAATTAAACCGACTATCTTATGAATATAATAGATCATATAACTAAGAAATCTATTTCACAGGTATGTCTGTACAGTTTTTATTTTTATTTTTATTTTTAACCTTTTGATAATAAACGCTAATTTGTTCGCTAAAAAGTATTAAATTGGTATTAAATAAAATTAGGTTTGGCGACCGAAATTATTGATATCGTTCAAAAATTTATTACATCACTGCGAAATTTAACGTTTATTCTTAAGGTATAAATATCTTTAATCAATCAACCCAAAATATTTCAAAAATTCGTCATGAGTTAAATTAGGTCTTGGAACCGAAATTACTTTACCGAAAAGATGGGCGCATATTTTTGATAATATTTGATTGATTAAAGTGGGATAAAAAGACAAAAAGATTTTTAATTTTATTTTTACCATGTTTTTAAAATTAATATTTAAATCTTAAGTTAATATTGTAAACTTTATAAAAACAATATTTTTAAAATTGTAAATATTTGAAAAATTAATATAAGTTTGGTGTGAATTTATAATATAAATTTTTAAAATAAGTTTGGTGTGAATTTATAATATGAATTTATAAATTAAGTCTGGTGTGAATTTTTAAAATATGAATTTTTAATTTTATGCATTTCAAATTTTAAGTTTGGTGTGATTTTTTTTTTATATTAATTTTGAATTTTATAATTGTGTGAATTTAAAAACAAAAATTTACTTTATCTCATTAAGTTAAGAATATGATTTTTAAAATTCGTCGTAAGTTGAAGACTAGGTCTTTGAACCGAAATTGCTTTACCCGAGGAAGGGACGAGAACTTTTATTATCATTATTTTTAATCTTATTGATTTAAAGTATGCCAAAAACATTAAAAAATCCAAAAATCTAAGCTTTTAAAACAATCGCTACAAAAAGACAAATTTTAAAATTTTGTCGAGGGACGGACTAGGGCATCGTCCCGAAACGACCTCGTCTTAAAAAGAAACAAAATTTTTAAATTTTATTAAATTTTATGTTTTAAAAGTATAAGGTTTTTATATAAAAAAAAAAAAAAAAAAAAATTAAAAAATCCAGAATTACACCCCATGCGAGTCGCATGGGGATGGGCAGGAAGCCATGCGACTCGCATGGCCATTAAAAACTGGACAGGAACAAAATTCCAGCCGAGCTGCTCTGTCTCTCACAATAACACACACACACATACACGAAAACTCTCCAAACTCTCTCAATTTTTCACCAATTTTCACCAAATTTCTTGCAAAAATTTCACAATAATCATGCCTAGATTCAGTAGTCTCAACCCCTTCAGGAGAAAGGTAAAGATTTCACCCCTAATCTCTTTAAATTCGAATTTTTGTGTTCTTGAGCTAGAAAATTTATATTTTGATTTTGTTAAATTTAGGTGTAATTAGAGCTAAATTGATGTTATATTATGCATATATATCCTAGATAGAAACTATTTAACATGAATTGAAGCTAAAAACTTCAAATTTTTAAGAATCTAGGGTTTGTGTTCTTGAGCAATTTGGGGCTTTTTGATATAAACAGGTTATGGCCGATTTTTGTCATGAATTGTTGCTAAATTAAGTAGTGTAACATGTTTAGGTAGTTAATTGATCCAAACTTTGAGCCTAAACATGTTTTAAAGTGGACTTTTTAAGTCTAAAAATTCATGAACTTGGATAATTTGATATAAAGGCCATTTGAAACTTGTTTCATTGCTAGTAGTGATTATTTTGGCATGTTATTTAAGATAAATGCTTATGAACTTGATGTACATTTTTCGTATATGCTTATTTGACAAAGTGTAGACTTGACAAAAATATGAAAATGAGCACTAGTTTGATTTGAATGCCATGTAACAAGTGTTTAATTGCTATAATGATTATTGTTGACATGTTTAAGAGTTTAAATGTGATAAAACATTGTATACATTTTCGTATGTAAAAATGTAGAATTGTTATTGTTAAGAAAATGTGTATAAAATGTGTTATGAATGGAACATGTCATCATAATTGTTTCAAGTTATTATTTTGCTAACACTAATGCATATTTGGATGCACAAATTTTGTGTTTAATGTGTTTTGCAGAAAGCCGATACTGGAGGTTCAGGAGCATCATCATCCAGGCAACCAGAGCCCGAACCGGAAATGTTTCATGAACAAGAACAGCATATGCAACAAGAAGAAGAAGAACAGGAGGAGCAAAATATTCCATATCACGATCAAGATCAGTTATTCATGAATCAGTTTCGTCAATTCGCTCCACATCAAAGGATTCTGAGCTTAGACATTAATGAAGATCAGTTACACCCAAATCTGAGATTTGATCGATGTTGGATAGAGTATCCAGATTATCAAAAGAACATGCACATTCTCTACTTTAAGGTTGTTGAAATGCCAAGGGCAATTGACTGGGTACCTTTGGAAACAGTTGACCTTGCCGAACCGATTCGGGGATTATTGGTGCAAAGGTATGGTAATTCTCAGTTTAACGATTGGATGCGCCTATTTTCCATTCGTAGAACCATATATAGGGAATGGTGTATAGAATTACTTAGTACTATTAAGTTAAACAGTGATGTTAGGAGGATAGATGATAGAAGCTTTATTAGATTTCTGTTAGGTGGACGAATGTACAGAATGTCCATGATAGATTTAGCTAGGGCCTTACAGATTTACACCCCTGCTGAACTTTTGAGCCCCGACTGTAATAGCCTGATTGCCCAAGGAGAAAGGGTAGATAGGGAATTTGATATTAACGCCATCTGGAGGCGTATGTCCCACTTTAATGAATTTCACGCCAGTGGAAATCATACATACTTAGATATAGACAGAGCTGAACTCCGGGTGATTCATAGATTCTTAGCAAACACAATTACACAAAGGGGTAGGAATAAGGAGAAATTGACCGTAAACGATTTGTTCTACCTCAAGTGTATTAGAGACCCGAGGAGTTTCGTTAACATTCCCTATTGTGTTGGTTATTATCTCGCTAATGTAGTTTCGGGGATGAAATCGGGGAGTATTATAGGTGGTGGTATTTTCATTACTCTCATTGGAGAGTATTTAGGTGTAGATAAGCACCAAGGGGGTCCAATGAACGAAATAGAGGACGGAGGTGAAACTATAAGTTCAAACCTTTATCACGGTGCAAGGGTATTATTGATGAGACGTGGTCGGGTATATCGATACGAGGGACCTCAGCGACAGGTAGAGAGAGGTTCGGATGATGAGATGGAGGAGGCGAACAACATTATAGGAGTTGTTCGGGAGACTGCTCTTGATTTAGGCATTCGTATGGAGGATGAATACATGACGAACTATGATAGGCATATGCAGTACGAGGCATGGCAACGCCGGAATGACTACGAGCATTCCCGGCAACGAGAGCATGGCCGATGGGATTATCATCAGCGCCAAATTATAAGCCAGTTGCAGCCTGGCGAGATGTATTATCCGACCCGACCCGCATACTATCCCGCACATCAGCCAGAAATGAGACCACCCTATGATTCATATGATTATGACGCAGCATACCAGTTCACCTATAATCAGCCATGGAACCCGGACGCGAACATGAATTGGGATCCATATCCTAATTTTCCTCCTAACCCACCTCCTGATCAGTAGAGATAAGTTGGTAATTTTATTTTTATTTTAAACACTTAACATTTTATTACGTTTATGTAATGTTTGATATTCTTATTATTATTGTGTACTAATATTTTTCTTATAGTTTGAAAGTGGGATGCCAAAGTTCCATTTCAAATTGCATGTATGATTATATTTGTATTGTATGAATTCTCTTTTATGCACAAAACAGGGTAAAACAACGCGTTTTCAAAGACTGGCATTAAGTTCAGCAAAAGCAAGTAATTTTGACGACAATGATGCAAAATGTATGTGAAATAACAACAAGACGGAATGAACAAATGACGTGCACCATTTATCATTCAGCAAACAAACGCCAATATATTTGGAAACTTTGGTAAAAATTTAATCATTTTCACACAAATCACCCTCAATAATTTAAATTGTTACTGATTTCTTGCAAATGAGGGCATTGCAAGATCTTAAGTGTGGGAAGGGGTTAAATTCTTTCGGATTTTAAAATTTTTACTTTATACACTTGGTTACCATTAAAAATACTAGTAAAGCAGTAGTTGTATTAGAATCTAGTGCTCTCTGATAAAAAAAAGAACAGCCCTAGTCTTATATACTGACTACCCAATTCTAGTAAAATTTTTCAAAATTTTCAATTAAATGAATTCAAATCATGTTTATACATATTTATGAACGATAAAACTAGGTTTTAACACCAAAATTATTGTTATCTCAGAAAGAACATAAATTGAGAAACAAACTAAAATGTTAAAATTCATTTAAAATGGAATAGAGGACGATAAAAAGAAAAATAAAAACCAAGTGTGGGAAAATTTACCAAGTTATTTTAAACATATGTCACATATATCTGTAACAAATAACTGAAAATACTTTTGCTTTGGACTAAACTAAACTATTTTACCCGATGAAATAAAAGAAGAGATGGATCTACACGATGAATCAATTCCATCATTAAAAGGAAGTAAAGTCTTCCGAAAAAGACACGCGCTTCTTGATTTAGGTCATGAAGTTGTCGTTCAGACCAGCTGTAGGTTGACGAAAAATCTAGAAAAGTCATCACTAAAATCAGCAGGAAATCCACGGAGCTCAGCATTAAACAGGGTCGCCAAGTGGTCAGATTTATCCTAACCATGAGAAGGATTTATCTCGTATAATGGGGGGGCACCATGCAAATTAGCTGGATAAGACTAATGAATCAGATCCCCAGAAAGGATAATCTCCTTAAAGATTAAAAATCAGCTTTTAAGACTGATATTACTCAATCCTAGAGATTGACCTTAAAGATTGAGAATTACAAACTCATGGAATTCGATGATATCTAAACTCGAGCTTGAACGAGAAAATATTTTGATCAAAAATACAAACCGATTTGTTTTCTGAAAACCCAATTTTCAATGCGTTCATTTCCATTGAACGTAAAATCCTAGGAATTCACCATGAATTCACTAGGTCACCTGAACTAAATCGGGTGTCAACCGTAAGAACGGTGGTTGCATAGCATGGTCAAAGACAGGACCTTGTGCCAGACCGAAAAATTATAAGGGTGAGCTTTACTATTGCTCCTACCAAGGATAGTAATTGCGTCCGACAAGTTATAGACCATAATCAAAAGCATGTCACGGGACATTGCCTTAACAGTTGCTTGTTCAACGCTTTCCTTTACAACCGGACGGTAGTTTACCGAAAGGTAATATACGGAACAAGTAAACTGGACGTGTTGCTTTCCAAATACAAGGTTAGCAAGTGGGTGACACAAAACCGCAAGTTTTGAGCTAAAATTTTCAAATCTGAAACCCACCAAACCCACAAAAATATTTTGCAAACACCGGTAAAGGGTTATTCCGGAAAACTTATCTAGGGTAAAAACTAGATTTCGAAAGATCAAATGTTTTCATAAAGATCCAATTTCCTTAATGGATCTAAATTTTTATAGTCATGTGGGACTGTAAACCATATCGTTACTTCTATTGTTTATACCGCCGTATAGAAATCACTGATGTACAAAGTGTGAAGAATAAAGAAGTGATTCTAGTATTTCAAGACAATATTGCTTGAGGACAAGCAACGCTCAAGTGTGGGAATATTTGATAATGCTAAAAACGAACATATATTTTATAGCATTATTCCTTAAGAAAGACAAGATTTTAGTTGGTATTGTTCGATTTACAAGCGATATTCGTTTAAATTTTAAAAAGAGAAGATAAAAAGCAGATTCGACAAATTGAAGACAAAAAGGTCCAAAGAGCTAAAAAGTACAAGATACAATTAAAAAGGTTCAAAATATTGATGAGGAACGTCTCAAAATGACAAGAGTACAAGTTACAAAACGCAAAGTACGCGATTTAAAATAATACGCGGGGACGTCCGAAAATCCGGAACCGGGACCTGAGCCAAGAAGAAACGCCCGACACAACGGACCAAAAATATCTAGTCTACTATGCACAAGAATATAATATAATATATATATAATTATATATAATTATATATTATATATATTATTATTATTATATTACGTCGGCAAGAAGAAAACAAAGTAGTTGGCTGAATCCAGGGTGGCCATGCGACTCGCATGGCCAGAAGCACAAAATCATGCGAGTCGCATGGTGTGAGATTGCTGGTCAGGTCCTATATAAAGCCAGTTTTCTGCCGAGTTTTACACACCAAATTTACATCTCTCTCTCAATATATAAGTAATATATATTTATAATTTATATTTTAATTTTAATTATAATTCTAATAATAAGGGTATGTTAGCGAATGTTGTAAGGGTGTAAGTCGAAATTCTGTCCGTGTAACGCTACGCTATTTTTAATCATTGTAAGTTATGTTCAACCTTTTTATATTAATGTCTCGTAGCTAAGTAATTATTATGCTTATTTAAAACGAAGTAATCATGATGTTGGGCTAATTACTAAAATTGGGTAATTGGGCTTTGTACCATAATTGGGGTTTGGACAAAAGAACGACACTTGTGGAAACTAGACTATGGGCTATTAATGGGCTTTATATTTGTTTAACTAAATGAAAGTTTGTTAATGTTAATATAAAGATTTACAATTGGGCGTCCCTATAAATTACCATATACACTCGATCGGACACGATGGGCGGGGTATTTATATGTACGAATAATCGTTCATTTAACCGGACACGGGAATGGATTAATAGCCACTAGAATAATTAAAACAGGGGTGAAATTACATTCAAGGGTAATTGGTGTAATTGTTAACAAAGTAGTAAAACCTTGGTTTACACGCAGTCGATAACCTGGTGTATTCATTAAACAAAGTATTAAAACCTTGTTACAATTCGAATCCCCAATTAGTTGGAATATTTAACTTCGGGTATAATAATAATTTGTCAAGGACACTTGCAATTTATATTTATGACTGATGGACTGTTATGGACAAAAACCAGACGGACATATTGAATAATCCAGGACAAAGGACAATTAACCCAAGGGCATAAAACTAAAATCAACACGTCAAACATCATGATTACGGAAGTTTAAATAAGCATAATTCTTTTATTTCATATTTTATTTCCTTTATTTTATATTTAATTGCACTTCTAATTATCGCACTTTTATTGTTATTTAATCGCACTTTTAATTATCGTACTTTTAATTATCGCAATTTAATTTTATCGCATTTTTTTATTATTCGCAATTTCATTATCGTTATTTACTTTACGCTTTAATTTAAAGTCTTGTATTTATTTTATATTTTACATTAGGTTTTAACTGCGACTAAAGTCTTAAAATCGACAAACCGGTCATTAAACGGTAAAAACCCCCCTTTATAATAATAATATTACCTATATATATATTTGTATTTTTATAAAAGTAAACTAATATAGCGTTGAGCTTTGTTTAAAGATTTCCCTGTGGAACGAACCGGACTTACTAAAAACTACACTACTGTACGATTAGGTACACTGCCTATAAGTGTTGTAGCAAGGTTTAAGTATATCCATTCTATAAATAAATAAATATCTTGTGTAAAATTGTATCGTATTTAATAGTATTTTCTGCTAAAATTTAATAGTATTTTATACCCCTCTGCTTTGACATCAGTGGGGTTAAACTTCCCCACTCTTAGCTGACGACATGTGAAGTCGGTAGAATAAGTTCCACGAATTAGAGTAGTGAGCCAGTTATTTACATCTCGGGTGGTGTATAATATATCAATGGGTTTAAAGTTTAGACTCGCCCGATTGTCACTACTTAATTCTTTTTTAAGTGTAGCTTTTAGTAAATGGATATGTCTCTTTTCTGGTTCTTGGTCAAATGGATTGATATACACCGACATACATACTATAGGGTGGACAATTCCTAACATTTCCTTCCGTTTATTCTCAGGATCAAAGTTTTCACCTCTATTACCCATTTGGGTGAAATCCGAGGTGTCATTATTTATTAAAGCTCGTAGTTCATCTTCGGTAGATGACTCGTCTATTGAGAATATTGGGTTGGAAGGTTGTTGAATAGTGAATTTCGGGATCGAAGCAAATTCTTCTTCATTAATCGGTCCCACCCTTTTGGTCTCGGGGGTAAAATTTTCAACGTTATCATTTTTCCATGAGTACCAATTTGTCACCCTTACTTCTTCTTCATCCATTGATGGATCGTTGATTTCGTCGGTAGAGGCTAATGTGTCGATATGTTGTGAATTTGGTAAAGCTGAATAAAAAGTATCATCGGGATAGTTGGTGATTTCGGAGCTCTCGAATTCATCAAAATTTGATGATATGAGATTTTTTTGCACAATACTCCTCAGATCAACAGGTGTGTAGTCTGATAGAGTTTCAGCTTGCCGGTTTACAAACTCTCTCATTTGTTCATTTTGAGCATTGAGTTCTTCGAGTTTGATTTTCATATTGTCTAATAAATTTTCAGACACGTAATTTTCCTCGTCTACTGGTTGTTGAGTTTGGAAATATTCTTGAGAATAATCCCAATTTGAATTGTATTCTTCATAATCATTCCATTCAGGTTTCGTGGGTGCGTAATTTTCCATAGGAACGTAATAATAACATTCCCATGTTGAGTGATAATCTCCGCAGATTTCACAACCAGTTATTGCTTCGTCATTCGTGATCCAAGATTGACCGAACGAATTGTCATCAACACCCGTTTGAGAGTATTGATTTAATTGATTTTGGATATCAAAAAGAGTTTCCATAGCCTTGTTTTCAAAATTTTCCATTTTATTGCGATGGCCAAATTTTAGCTACAATGTGGTGCATTTACTAATTATCCTATTAGTTATAAAAATAGAAAAACTTATATAAGTTGTCCAATTAATAGACTTTTCTGCTTTTGCCCACGTTTCGAATAGCCAAAAGATGCAGCAGGGAGCCAGAACCCTTTAAATCGGAAGCTCACAACTCAGCCACTAACAAATCCAACTATTACTACGAAGCAGAAAATTGTCAACGTCCATTAATTTAACCACTCAAATAATTTTTCTTTCCGTTTGAGATATTAGATAAGAAATAGAGAAAATTTCTAAATCCTAAAAACTAAAGCGTCGAGAAATAAGAAAGAAAAAGAATGCGCGTAAAAAAAACATCGAAAAATAAAAATAAGAAAATAGCGCGTCGTGACTTAAAAGGCACTAAAATTTTAAAATCGTCGCAAAATTCTAAAGCACCTAAATCTTAGTCTAAAGAAATAGCACTTAAGGGATTTTACGGCAAAGTCTAAAAATCTAGAAGTAAAAATAACTATGGCAAAAACTATGGATTAAAACTAAATACGAGCCAAAAACATACAAATATTACGCTAAAAACAAATAAAAAGGGACAAAATATAAAAATATACTAAAATCCGTAAAAAGTACAATTTTTATAAAAATATTACTTTTATATTATTTATTTAATAAAACTATTAATTTTATAATTTAATAAAACTAATTAAACTAAATAAACAAAATAATAATAAAACTAAAACTAATTAATAAATTAATTAACTAATTTAGGGTTTATTAATAATAATAAATAATAATATACCGTAATAAATGCTGGTTTAGGGTTTCAGGCGCGTCAGACAGGGCGGCTCCGCGAGTCGAGGTTCCACTTGCCTTACAACTCCGCAAGTCGCGGAGGATGTAAAACGTTTTTTTTTTTTTTTAAATTTTATATTATTTTTCTAAAAATATATTTATACAAATATATATTAAAAATATAGCGTTTCGCCGAGTCCCCGGCAGCGGCGCCAAAAACTTGATGTTAAAGCTAAGGGGTACGAAATAGTTTATATTTTTACTAGGAAATACTATTAAATATGCTACAATTTTACACAAGTTTTAATTATTTATTTACAAATGGGATATACCTAAACCTTGCTACAACACTATAGGCAGTGTACCTAATCGTAGAGTAGTATAGTTTTTAGGAAGTCCGTTTCGTTCCACAGGGAGCGGGCTTATTGCACACTATATTTTTAAACAACTATATTTGTACAATATATATATAATTATATATAATAATATATAAAAGGGGGTTTACCGTTTAATGACCGGTTTGTCGATTTATATTTTAAGCGAAGCGTATAGTAAATGATGATATTTAAATAACAATATAAAATAAATAACAATAATTAAAATAACAATAAATAAAAGTACGAGGAAATATGAAATAAAATATATTATGCTTATTTAAACTTCCGTAACCATGATGTTTGATGTTTTGATTTTAATCTATTGTCCTGGGTTAATTGTCCTTTGTCCTGGATGTATTTGAAACCTATCTGGTTTTTGTCCATAATAGTTCATCGGTCATAATTATAAACTGCTCGGCAAATTTAACCTTATACCCGAAGTCAAATATTCCAACTAACTGGGGATTCGAACTGTAACAAGGTTTTAATACTTTGCTTAATGAATACACCAGGTTATCGACTGTGTGTAAACCAAGGTTTTAATACTTTGTTAACAATTACACCAATTACCCTTGAATGTAATCCACCCCTGTTTTAATGAGTCCATTGACTATTAATCCATCCCCGTGTCCGGTCAAATGAACAATAATTCGTACTTATAAATATCCCGCCCATCGTGTCCGATTAAGCGTATGTGGTTATATATAGATACGTCAATCATAACCTTTATATTAAATTAATGAGGTATCGTTAATTTAATATAAAGCCCATTAATAGCCCATAGTCTAATTTCCACAAGTGTCGTTCTTTTGTCCAAACCCCAATTATGGTACAAAACCCAATTACCCCGTCTTTAATATTTAGCTCAACATCATGATTACTTCGGCTCAAATAAGCATAATAATAACTTAAGTACGAGACATTAATTTAAAAAGGAGAACATAGCTTACATTGATTATTTATCGCGTAGTAGTACACGGACATAATTTCGACTTCAAAAACCCGTAAAATAACCTTTACATAACCCGAACTAATCTAATATAAAACTACCCTATACTATATATATTATATATATATATTTATTTATTTATTATAGAGTATTATTATTCTTATGTTATTTTACTCGGCCAAATGCTCGAGCCTTTTATAGGCATTTCTGAAATCTTGTGCTCCGCGAGTCGCGATAGAAAAAGGCTGGGATCTCCGCGAGTCGCGAAGATCGTGAATACAGCTCATCCAAGTTTGGAACTTTTCTTTGCCGACATATTATTTATATAATTACAATATTTAAATAATTAATATAATTATTTAAATATTATATTATATTCTCGTGCATAGTTGACTCGTAATTTTTAGTCCGTTGCGTCGAGCGTTGAGAGTTGACTCATGTCCTGGTTCCGGATTTTCAAACGTCCTTTCGTACTATTTTATATCGTGCACTTTACGTTTCGCGATTTGTAATTTGCACAAAAATTGTTCTCCTTAAATTTCAAAAATCCGTGCAAGTCTTTTACTCACTTTTTAGTGGCACTTTTAAGTGTACTATGGCTTTAGTGGCACTTTTTCTTCAATTCTTTAATCTTCGTGCTTCGTCTTCACATTTATTTATTTAAACAATTACAATGAAAATATAATACAATTACATATAAAAATCTATTATTTAGGAGGGATATTGCTATGAAATATATGTTCCTTTTTAGCCTTATCAATAATGTTATTGTTCCAACAAAACAATAATACCACTTAGAGAAGTAAGTTCAGAGGTACCAATAGCGTTAACAAAAGCTTAATCCCCCTTTCCTACTTGCAAATCCAGTGTGTCTTTCTTCAGTCTATTACTTCTTCTCATTCCATTCATATTGTTACAGGTGTGAAGGCCACAACCAATTAACAAAGATATAGGAATCACTAGAAGAAGTATATAACTATATATGGAATATACCTGATTTGCTAGTCTCACAAGCGTTGCATTTTCTCAGCTCAGATTGGAAGATAAGACAACTTCCTTCTCCAATTACCAACCTTTTCATAATGGAAACATTCGACGTCTTTTGTTGGGCTTTCCTTCTTGGAAGGTGGAATATTTTTCCTAGCAAATGATTTGTCATTTTTCTTCCACAAAGTATTCGACTTATTCTTTTTAACCCTTCAATCCTATTTCTTCCTGATCATCGAACAACATTCGATAATCATTTTGCGGAGCAGTAGCAACTGCCACAACAGGAAGAAAGGATATGGGTTCTAAACTTTATTCAACTTCCAATTATGCTTGAGAACAATTCTCGGGTTGCAGTGCCTGTCTAGGAAGTTTGAACATTGAGTTTATCCTTCTCCAATAAATAAGGAAGTGTGTTTGGTTTACGTTTTGATTATTTAACATCTACAACAGAAATAAGATTCAATTTAGTATTTTAGATATTGAGCTTTAATAAATTAACTACCCAAGTTTTTTATAATTTTTAAAAACAATTAATTTACGAAAGCCTAAGATCCACATAGAGGTTCCATAGCCACATCTGTTGATCAGCTAGCAGTTATGGAGTCCATTGGTAGGCAGCGAGTACCAATTGCATCACAAGTGCAACTCTTAGTTCTTTATGGGACCTAGAGATATATGTAGTCCAACAAACCACTATTATCTAATGGCATGTTTGTCCCATCATTGCCTCGAACTCAGGTCTCACCATGAATACGATTAAGTCATCCAATTTGGAAACAGTGGAAATTCACGCTAGTCTCACTAGATCGAAAAATCCACCTCGTGGCTATAATTCAGCCTAGTCTCACTAGATCAGAAAAATAACGAGGAGTGTTTGCAAGCTCATTGGATGACATGACTTAAATTTGACGGGCATTTTGAAAAAAGTTTGTGTCAACGAATAATGCATTCACACAAGATTCGCTACACTATTAGTTAATTTTTTTTAACCAATTGTATATGTCGATTATGTTTGTGATCTAATTTGTTATTTAATTTATAGGATATAAAAATAACAAATACACAAACGTGTATCAATTTTAATGACTTTCAAAATCATTTAACATTAAACTTGTTAGAGTTTAACTTATTTTAAAATCATCAATTTTAATCTTTGAAACTCGTTTAGAGTTTTATTTAATGTTTCCATAAAAAAACATATGTAATTTAAGTCTCAAAATTATTTAACTTTAAACTCGTTAGTGTTCAACTTTTTAAAATCAACAATTTTAATATTTGAAACTCGTTACCGGTTTTATTTAATGTTTCCTTTCAAAAACATTTAGCATATATTATAATCAACAATTATATATAAATGCAAAAATAAAACACAATCATGCATCACACACATAACCTAGCCCAAAAATCCTATGCTTGATCCCATGAGCCGACATGGGATCAAGAGGTCAAACTAAGGGTAATATCGTAGCTTCCACTTGATTCAATAACCAAGTGAAAAACTTGACAAACGCCATCGTTGTTAACTTGACCTGTTCGCCATCTTCTAAGTCAAACTCCATGTTGCATCTTTATCTTTAATCTTCATCTTATTACATTTATTTAAAATTGAAAAATAAAACTAATCTAATACTTTTACAATTTAGAATAAACTTAAATACAATACTATAAAAATGAAAAATAAATATAATACAACTTTGGCTTCAAAATGCTTTTTTTATAAAAATAAATAATCAATATGACTTAATATTGCCGTAATCAACAATCACAACAATCATACATAGGTCGGGGCATTATGGGCTATGTATGCAATCATAATTTTAATAACTACATTATTAAACTTAAATATGGCTTGTCCATGGTTACAATGAATGTGTATAACCATGGAATAAAACAATCAACAATTATAATAAATATTCAAGTCATAACAATTAAATCTACAATTTTAAATAGTGATATTCTTTTAATCATATTTGTGCGTCATAAGGTTAAGTCTAAATCAACCGTGTTTACTTTAAAAAACAAAAAGGTTTCGACTTTTACCAATTCACCACAAAGCTAAATTTAAAGAAAATCACGCGACAATTAAGATGGTGTAAAAGCGGCTCGGATACCACTGTTGGAAAATCGTGTGTACTTTTAAATCAGATTAACGCAGCGGATAGTTAAAATAATAATCAATTACATAGTATTATTTTATAAACCATTTACAAAATTAAATATTCATATATTTAAATTTAATAAAACATGCACATGATTAACTATCCTAAAGATCCAGTTACGCCATAATAATTGTCATGAATATTAAATCATAAGATGAGTTAACGATATACCTTTCTTGAAGAACGGAGAGAAACCTACGATCAAAAGTATGACCGTCTCTTTGGATAGTCCACACTACACTTTCAAACAACGCCAATGGATGCTAGTCCAAACCCAAGTAACAAATTAATCAACCATTGATTAATTTTATGAAACAACTAAATAATACTCCGTACTATTTAGTCGTCTTTCTTTCCAAAAGGAACTAAAAATATTATATGAGATTGTTTTATTTTTCTCTGTTTTTCAAATCTTCGTTCATCTCACTCTTAAGCATGATCATATATATATATATATATATATGCAAAAGTAAACCACTTGATTTTAAAACGCGTAAACATGATTGAGGTTTTAACTTCTTTTGTAATTTTCTTTTTCAAAGTCGTATTCCTCAAATACATTAGGGGTATATTATGTAACTTATAATTAATAATTTCTATCATGTCACTTTCATGTAAATAGTAAATTAATTAATTTCGTTTCATCTACTATTCATATGAATAGTAAATGAATTAATTAGGATTTACTATTTTGTTACTTGAGTAATATATATACATCATATATATTTTATTTGACGTCTCGGTGTATATGTGTGTGACCCCGAAGGCTCAAATGAAGATGACCATATAGTTATATGTTGTACCTTGCACATTAATCCTACAGACTGGTCATGTTCGATTATTAGGTACTTTTGATTCTACTCTAAATTTACATGGCCGCTAGTTCCTACTCAGTTTTATGCCAAATTACTAATCTGGCCTAATTTGTCTTAATAATCAACTTTAATTAACCTCTGGGCCCATTACCATATTTAAAAGGGGTGTGATATTTTCACTCACAAATTTGATAAATTCACTTATACTATACAGTGATAAATTGTAGTGTACAAACAGCTAATGCACAATAAAAGTGAATTTATCAATAATGCAAGTGGATTTATCATCTCCCTAAAAGTTCGGTTCCATAATTTTGATTTCTAAATACATACATAATAAGATAAAAATGTCACTTTTTGTTATTGTATTTAGCAGTTCAATAATTATTTTTTTAAAGGCAGTATTTACATCACCAAGAGGGGACTTAACCACCTTCGCAATCATATCCGCCCACACACGTGTTAGGAGGAAACCCAAATCGCAACAACCTTGGCAGTAAGGTTAAAGGTTAGGAAAACCCCATTTGAGAAGCTAATTGCTGGCAGTACCAGGAGGTTTTACCGGCCATGCCCTCGGATTGGTCCGGGTTTCCTCCAGGGTAGTAGTTGGGGGCGGGTTATGCAATTACGGGAGATGAACGAGTGGATGATTTAGTCCCCTTTGGTGATCCCAAACTGATGTCCAAAAAAAAGTAGCAATTAGATCCCGTCCTTTGAAATCGAACATGCGCCTACTCGTTGAGGACAAACAGGACACCCCTCGTATACCACTCAGGCAATGCCTCGGTAGTTAGTTCAATAACTATGTTTTAGCCTAATTTTGTGAAACTCAAACAATTGATTATGGTAACATTACATTACTACACCAGTGTTATTTTAAAGAGGTTCTCTTTTTCATTATAGCAAAATCTCCTAGATGGAAAATGTAACGGAAATTTGAAGGCATGATCTATTAGAAAATACAGTATAACTTAAAAAATATGGTCAATAACTATAGTAATATTAAGATTAAGAATTAAGAATACTAATAACAAAAGGAAATGTATGTAAAAGAAGATTGTGTTATGTAAATATTATCAAACAATACAAATACAATTGTACACTTATAAATCAAGAATTCTTCAAACTCCAAACCAAATTCAGATAAACATAAAATGCTAATCACAGTTTAATCAAGAACACAATGGGTTCAATTTACCACTCTACAATCTAGCCTAATCTCTTGACCACCACCACTAATGCTGCTCATCTTGATCATTGATTTCACAAAAGCTTTCTCAAACACTTGTTTCGAGCTAGCAAATTTCGAGACCAAGGCTTTGGTGTTTCCAGTGGTGACCAACGATTGATCAGACTAAAAAATACTCTTTCCTTGAAGAAGCAACTTATAATATTTGTTGTCAAAAGTTGTAGGTGTCGAGTCAAGATTTGCACCTGCGTTTTTCACATTGTTTCCTGCAGGGCAAACGCTTCGTAAACTGGCTGCAAATGAAGACTGTAGCGTCGGGTCGATACTTTGCTGAATATGTTGTATTTGAGAAAACGCTCTTATGAGAAATTTACGAACTATACCGAGAAACAAAATATATTTGTTTTGTTATGATGGTTTAGAACATTTGGAACATATCTTTAGCGTTTAAAGTTCTTTTAGATAATGTTTTAAATCCTTTTAGATAAAGTTCTTTTTCCTTTGGTGTTTCGCTTTCTCTAGCGTTTTGTGCTTGAGTTAGCGTGGTTGTTTTCTCTCTTTTGTAGCTATAAGGTGTGCTTATAGCTCCAGCTCTTTACGTTCTCTTTATTCTTTTTTTATTTTTTAATAAAAGCTTCGCTGGGGTAACCCTTTTACCCAAAAAAAAAAAATAATAAAAACTTACTTTGCATATCGTAAAGATAATTGGCATTATTGAATTTTTTTATTTATTAAAATGATCTTGGATCATGAATTTGACAACATGATGTTGTTTGAGAAAGAGAATTAAAACATATTGATTTTGAATTTAATTATTCAAAATGACCTATTGAGTTTGGAATATATTCGAATTATAAGGTTTAGTACCTTCTTGTAATAGTTAACGAGAAATAAGATGGCCCACTACTCGATGCAAGGTTGGAGAATTCGGATCTCGGGGAGATCTCGTTTGGACTTTTTAGGGAGATCTCGGCATCTCGGAATAATCTCGGGGAGATCTCGGGCGTTGACTTACGTTGACTTTATAGTTTTTTTTAATAAAAATATACATAAAAACATAAATATATGTATATTTATATACGTTTTCACGAGATTTTACAAAAATATGCAAGAAATGTGCGAGGAAATCTTAGAAATTACAAAATTTACAAGAAAATCTTACAAATTAGCAAGAAAATTCGAGAAATCGTGACTTTGACTAAGTTTGACCTCGTTGATCGAGAAATCTCGGGAGATGAACATCTCGTCTCGGTTACCTTCTAAAAACGAGATATCGGGGGAGATCTCGGGGAGATCTCGTGAGATTTACAACACTGACTCGATGATGTAGTTCGTTAACTATTTAATGGAAAACTTCAGAACGTATTGTTGATTGTTCTAATTTGTTTTAGTTTCTTAAAGAAACATGTATATGAGATAGTGGATGTCGGGATCTTAAACTTGAAGAATCGATATTGCATTCCACGAAAGGGTTGTGATGAGAACTATGTGGATATATTGCATATCTCATGAGTGTAAGAAACATGTTTGGTTTAACATGTTTAGTTAAAACATGTTTGGTTTAACATGTGTGGTTGAAACCTATTTGGTTTAACCTAACTGTGATCATTAGAACTCTTATATTAGTTCAGTCGATGATCACAAGTGAGAATGACTTGGTGGTCATTTAGTTGAAACCTATTTGGTTTGACCTAGGTGTGATCCTTGGCACTTTCGTATTAGTTCAGTCACGAGTGAGAATGACTTGGTGATCATTTCTGATTGTATCGGTTATCATTTGAATGACATAATGATAATCATGGATGGAATTGACATACCCATCATTAAATTGAAAAGCACAATTAAAATGTATGAGGCTTCTTTCTATAGATTTTCATGAAATTTTTTGTACCAGTTAAATTGTATTTTAGTGCACAACTTGAAATGAAATAGTTTTGGTTGGTTCACTTATATAAACCTACTACATTTCATAAAAGGGTGTTAGTCAATGAAATATTACTTCTTCTTTATAATTATATTTTTAACGGAGTGGTAAAAGATTTGAGTAATATTGCCTTCAAAATGGGTCATAACAATAGTTGAAAAGAAGTTAGTTATGTCATTAAATGACATGGATTATATTTGAATACATTTAGTAAGATGTGATTCAAATTTGTGATTTGAAGACGCATGTTAATGCGAATGAAATGGCTTAAGGATACGTCATAATATGAGAAAATTCCAAGTGTGAATTAAAGATACGACACTATAATGCAGTGTCTAGCTAGATTAATATCTCGGTTGGTAGATACTGTCACACCCCCAAATTAGGGCCTAGGGTATTTGTGACTAATTATATCAAATCACAGTTGTATAAACGAGAACGACTCTATATGAGACGTTTTGAATAAAACATTTATTAATAAAACAGCGGAAGCATTAAAAGTTTTACATCAAATTTAAACTGAAATAATAATAATAGTCTTAATGCAAAGTAAATGTAATGAAATGAAGACTCCATGTAGCAGCATTCAATTCATCAAGTAGCAATCATGGCAATCATTTTATTCGTCACCTGAGACAAAACATGCTTAAAGTGTCAACCAAAAAGGTTGGTGAGTTCATGAGTTTATCAAAATCAATCATTTCCGTTATAATAATAGGCCACAAGATTTCAGTTTCATAAATATCCGTACACTAGCAAGTGTATAAAAGCATTCTATAAGTTGTAGGCACCCGGTAACAAGCCTTAACGTTCATGTTTTACCCTCTGAAAGTACACCGAATCAGGTGTGTTATATAAACTTCGAAGTACTAAAGCATCCCATAGTCAGGATGGGGTTTGTCAGACCCAATAGATCTATCTTTAGGATTCTCGCCTACCGTACATAGACAAGTAGTTTAATGTTACCAAGCTAAGGGTATATTTCTGGTTTAAACCCACATAGAATTAGTTTTAGTACTTGTGCCTATTTCGTAAAACATTTATAAATCAGCGCATGTATTCTCAGCCCAAAAATATATATAAAAAGGGAGCAAATGAAACTCACCTTAAATAGCAGTTGAAGTATTCCACGCAAGAAAGGAAAGTAAAGCAAGTAAGTGACCGATATATCAACTAGAAGTAGTTCTTTAAGAGAGAAATGAGAGATTAAGGTGTAAGTTTGAAATGAGAAATGTATGTGGTATTTATAGTTGAAAATGTTAGGTAAAAAAAAATTAAAATAAAATAAGTAAATCTTAAAAGTTAAAATAAGAAAAATTATTTTGTATTTTTATTAAAAGTAAATCTTAAAAGTTAAAATAAGAAAAAGTAGTTTGTATTTTTATTAAAAGTAAAATCTTAAAAGTTAAAATAAGAAAAAGTAGTTTGTATTTTTATTAAAAGTAAAATCTTAAAAGTTAAAATAAGAAAAAGTATTTTGTATTTTTATTAAAAGTAAATTTTAAAAGTTAAAATAAAAAAAAGTAGTTTGTATTTTTATTAAAAGTAAAATCTTAAAAGTTAAAATAAGAAAAAGTAGTTTGTATTTTTATTAAAAGTAAAATCTTAAAAGTTAAAATAAGAAAAAGTATTTTGTATTTTTATTAAAAGTAAATCTTAAAAGTTAAAATAAGAAAAAGTAGTTTGTATTTTTATTAAAAGTAAAATCTTAAAAGTTAAAATAAGAAAAAGTAGTTTGTATTTTTATTAAAAGTAAAATCTTAAAAGTTAAAACAAGAAAAAGTATTTTGTATTTTTATTAAAAGTAAATTTTAAAAGTTAAAATAAAAAAAGTAGTTTGTATTTTTGTATTTATTTATTAAAAGTAGATATAGTTTTGATTTTTTTTTTATAAAATTCTATAAAAAAAAATTTGTTTAATATATTTCTAAGAACATTTAACATTTTATTTCTATATTTGTTTAATTATTAAATACGAATTTTATATAAAAATTATTATTATATTTAGTTTTTATAAAAATTAATATTTATGATTATTAATTTATAGTTTTTATTAGTTTTATAAATGTTATAATATTATGTATTATTTAGTTAATTATATATTCTATTAACTAAATAACAAAAGTAATATAAATATTATATATATATTCATTGATGTAATTATGTTATATTATATATCATAATCTTATTTATAATATTTATAATTATATTATTTATTTTAAGCGTACGTTTATTCGGTCAACGTTAAATTTATTCGTATATAACAACTCTAGGTATTTTAGTAAAATCGGAAGTCGAAAAGTGAGGGTTGTTATAGTACCTACCCGTTAAAAGAAATTTCGTCCCGAAATTTAGTTTTTGCCATCAATCAGCGTTGTTCGTACCTAAACGAGGATATTTACGTTTTATCTGGTCTTCACGTTCCCAGGTAGGTTCGGGGCCTTTCGTGAATTCCAACGGATAGAATATTGTTCTGTTTCATGCATTTAAATAATACGAACCCTAATTTCTTACAGGTTCTTCTATAAAGTGCATTTTATCATTAATGCGGAGGTTATCTAAAGGATTAATAAGAGTGTCATTTGACTAGGTTATCCTCAAAAGGGATGATGGTGTTATACGAGCATTTTAGTAAACTGAACACATGAAATGTGTTATGAATAGTATTGAGCTTATTTAAAACTTTGAGTGTTTATGTCACAATATTAGGGTAGACAAAACAGAGAGTAGTTCATGAAAATTATAGTCATGAAGTTTGATAGAGATCATCATTGTTTACAACAAAAATATTGTAATGATGAATATAAGTTGAAAAAATAAAGTTTTATCACTACTGAATAATATGGATAAAACGATTTGATTATAGGAAGCGTATAAATGAAGCTATTGTAAAAGAGTGAATGAGAAATTAAATGTTCGCCTTAACTTTTGACGTAGTCACGATTGATTTTTGGAATTCAAGGGATTAAAGGAAATCTTCGTAATCCATAAGATTTGATTCTCCGGTAATTAAGGAATTTGAAATTTTCTTTGATTAAATGAGGTGAATTGCTTCAATTGCTGTGTTTGGAATTTTGCTATAAATTAGCTTCTTCCGTTTCATTATCTTCACCACTTCTATACTTTCTTCCTCAATTCATACTTCCAAAGATTGTGAGAATGCTCCATCCAGTTCTTATCCTGGATATTTTTCTGACTATCATTTCAGTAATTCTTCTTTTTCATTTACCACTAGAGGAATTTGTTTTCTTCTACTATTACCTTGGGGTTATAGTGTTTTTAATTCTCCCATGTCTTTACGTTGCAATACGTATTGATATACACGGTTTGTAATTTCGGTATCGTTATCGGGCTACATATTTTCCCTTATATGTCGGAGCTCTTTGCCTTTTTATTCTCCTCTCGACTCTAAGTAAAGCGAGTAATGGTCCAGAATTTGTAGGTATGAAGTTTCGAATGGACCTACTGTTCTAAGCGTAATATCACGATTTGATTTGGTAAATTACCAGAATTACTGAGGATAGAACTATCAAGAATATATTTGCTTAATATGTTCAGAGATTAAGTAGAATGTAAGAGTCGTGTAACATGGCAAATGATGATTATAAAGTCTATGAATCATCATCTTCCATTAAAAATTTAGCATGACTTACTGTAATATAATCATGTTAGCCTGACGTCATTATATTATACTAACTCATGCTTCAATTCTCAACACTACTTCAAATCATTCAAAATTTGAATTTAAATTTTACGGAATATAGAAACTTAAACAGTTTTCCTTTATGATGTAATAAAGATATTGCAAAGAGATAATTAATTGCGGACAAGAATCGTTATGAAGATATCTTTAGAAATATCGAGGATATTTATAACGAAAGATATGATGATATTTTAGAATTTCTAAAATCGATGGATAATGAAGAAATTCTTCTGTAAGGATTTAGAATGCGTAAAAAGATCTTCTGTGATTTCCTTCAGAAATCGAATCATCTAGATTCTTTGGTTATAGGTTTAGTCCTTGGGATTTGTCCTTGGTCTCCTTCATGTTTTGCTCAATCCGTCTTTCAATACCAGATATTCTTTTGAGCTTTTCCAACACACAATTCTTTATTATCAAGCTTCTGGTCATTAAGGCCATCTACAGCTTTTGCTGCTTCATCAGCATTCTCAAGGTTAACTGATCTGAATCATTGATTATCAATCTGATATGTTTTCAAGGATTTTGAAGAATGTACAATGTAATATATTAATGTGAATGTTAAATATTTCTTGGGTATTACCTACCCGTTAAAATATTTTCACAATTAATAGTTTGTACAAAAGAATTTTTAAATACAATCTTTATGAAAATATACATACATATATATTTTCTTCAGATGTAATTATGGATTTAATAAGTTAATATAATATTAAACTCATTTGATTTACGGTTGAAACGAGAATAAATAATCTCCAAAACTTTTGAGATTACATAATCGTCGCGAAATATTTCTTTAATGAAGTTATGAATCAATACTTCATCGTTCATTGTTATTAATATACCTCAGTAAATGATGTTGATGCTCGTGGATTTCTTGTGAAATTCATAAGGCACAAATGATGTTTTCGAGAAATTTTCGAGTACATCGAAAAATAGGAGTGTAAAATCACACATGCATTTGAATAATACACTTAGTTTATTATGAAATGGAGTTTATTGTACTGAAGCAGTGATTAATGATTGTTAAGTCATTAACGAAGGATGTACATCATAGCGTATTAGTGATATGAATTAACCAAGTAGTACATACTAGTTAAGATTCACACGTAATAGTTTAGTACGAAAAGATTTATTATTGTTCCAAACCATATATATATAAAGTATACATATATAATTCTTCAGGAAGAATGAGTCAATACATCTTAACTCATTATTACTAATATTCCTTAGTATCTATGGGCGTATGATGTCGATGTTTGAGGTACCGATTATGATGTTGAGACGTGGGATGCTGATGTTGTTGTTGGTGAAGCTGATGCTGTTGGTGGTGATGCTGATAGTACTGGTGGTGCTGGTGCTGGTGCTAGTGCTGCTGTTGGTGCTGCTTGTGGTACTTGGTTAGTAAGTGTGAGCCTAGCTACCAAATCGCGCACTATTTTCTCCAGGGTTTCTACTTTATGCTCAAGTCTATGGATTTGTTCTACCCATTCCTCTGTAAGGTTTGTCAATTCTTGATATTTAGTTCGAAGTCTTCTAACTTCTTCTAATAACCCTTTCTGGTTAGAATTCGAGAGTAGAGGACGAATATTGTCGTTAGTTACATCGAGTCGACCTTCGAGGCGGAAAATCCTTGCGAAAAGAGTGAAAACGGTATTGCGAACAGGTTCGCCAGTAAGAGGATCGAGTACTCCGACGTTTGGTGGTAAGTTTGGCTCGTGATAAGGAGTACCTTCTTCATTTCTCCATAGGGTGAGTATTTCGCGAACCCATCCCCATTTTCTAAAGAAATCATGGTAATTGATCGGTGGGTGTGCTCCTGTCACGCTATCTTTGGAGCTAGAGGAACTTGAGGAATTAGGTGAGAAATCCATATTATGTGTTTGGAATAGGGTTTGATATGAAATGGGTGTTGAATATTGAATGATATATTCATCTCCTTGAATACGTATATATAGCAGAAAGATTTCCGTAATTTACGGAGGAAATTTAGGAAAAGTGTTAGACAAGGTCTATTGGGAATAGATATGCTAAGATATGATTTGTCTATACTCTAATAATGGCAGTATGACGTGTCGAGATTATAAAATGATAAGTATGTAATCTAATAATCTTTCGATTAAAGACTTTCAATTCGTATACTGTGATAACCCAATGACATTTCCCGGTTCGCAAACCGATGCATAAAGGCATAAGGCATATAGGTTCGTGATATAACAGGGAGTTATATACGTTTGAGTATGAATTATAGGAGTTTCAAAAATCTTGGATAATATTTCATGTAATACATATGTAATACACAAAACCAGGATAGATGACTAGGTGAGTTGTTCTTAATAAGTTCACCACTTATTAAGTGCGTAAGTGACTAAGTGTTGTATGATCACTATAGTCAGGTTTGATATTGTGCACCATACCCAAACATCTATGCCACCGCCGAGTCACTTGAATGATCAATTGTTACAGGTTGGCCCAGGAATTCTCGACCAAAATCTAAGTTTGGCATTCGAAATCCACAAGCGTCCCATAGTGGTACCAAGGATCACCCTAGGCCTTAAGTAGCGTTGACGTTCGAGTAATTTCACATTATCGTGTATGTTATAATCTTAAGATTTAAGTATAGTTTCTAAGATATAGTGTAGCATTTATCAATTAAAGGCAACAATTAAAGGCACTATGGTCAAGGAAAGTTGTAGTCCTACATTGCTAAGGTACCTAATTGTATAAGGCACACATAAAATGCAATCCTGGTTCTCTACAACAACCTGCTCTGATACCAATCTGTCACACCCCCAAATTAGGGCCTAGGGTATTTGTGACTAATTATATCAAATCACAGTTGTATAAACAAGAACGACTCTATATGAGACGTTTTGAATAAAACATTTATTAATAAAACAGCGAAAGCATTAAAAGTTTTACATCAAATTTAAACTGAAATAATAATAATAGTCTTAATGCAAAGTAAATTTAATGAAATGAAGACTCCATGTAGCAGCATTCAATTCATCAGGTAGCAATCATGGCAATCATCTTATTCATCACCTGAGACAAAACATGCTTAAAGTGTCAACCAAAAAGGTTGGTGAGTTCATGAGTTTATCAAAATCAATCATTTCCGTTATAATAATAGGCCACAAGATTTCAGTTTCATAAATATCCGTACACTAGCAAGTGTATAAAAGCATTCTATAAGTTGTAGGCACCCGGTAACAAGCCTTAACGTTCATGTTTTACCCTCTGAAAGTACACCGAATCAGGTGTGTTATATAAACCTCGAAGTACTAAAGCATCCCATAGTCAGGATGGGGTTTGTCAGACCCAATAGATCTATCTTTAGGATTCGCGCCTACCGTACATAGACAAGTAGTTTAATGTTACCAAGCTAAGGGTATATTTCTGGTTTAAACCCACATAGAATTAGTTTTAGTACTTGTGCCTATTTCGTAAAACATTTATAAATCAGCGCATGTATTCTCAGCCCAAAAATATATATAAAAAGGGAGCAAATGAAACTCACCTTAAATAGCAGTTGAAGTATTCCACGCAAGAAAGGAAAGTAAAGCAAGTAAGTGACCGAGATATCAACTAGAAGTAGTTCTTTAAGAGAGAAATGAGAGATTAAGGTGTAAGTTTGAAATGAGAAATGTATGTGGTATTTATAGTTGAAAATGTTAGGTAAAAAAAAACTAAAATAAAATAAGTAAATCTTAAAAGTTAAAATAAGAAAAATTATTTTGTATTTTTATTAAAAGTAAATCTTAAAAGTTAAAATAAGAAAAAGTAGTTTGTATTTTTATTAAAAGTAAAATCTTAAAAGTTAAAATAAGAAAAAGTAGTTTGTATTTTTATTAAAAGTAAAATCTTAAAAGTTAAAATAAGAAAAAGTATTTTGTATTTTTATTAAAAGTAAATTTTAAAAGTTAAAATAAAAAAAAGTAGTTTGTATTTTTATTAAAAGTAAAATCTTAAAAGTTAAAATAAGAAAAAGTAGTTTGTATTTTTATTAAAAGTAAAATCTTAAAAGTTAAAATAAGAAAAAGTATTTTGTATTTTTATTAAAAGTAAATCTTAAAAGTTAAAATAAGAAAAAGTATTTTGTATTTTTATTAAAAGTAAATCTTAAAAGTTAAAATAAGAAAAAGTAGTTTGTATTTTTATTAAAAGTAAAATCTTAAAAGTTAAAATAAGAAAAAGTAGTTTGTATTTTTATTAAAAGTAAAATCTTAAAAGTTAAAATAAGAAAAAGTATTTTGTATTTTTATTAAAAGTAAATTTTAAAAGTTAAAATAAAAAAAGTAGTTTGTATTTTTGTATTTATTTATTAAAAGTAGATATAGTTTTGATTTTTTTTTGTATAAAATTCTAAAAAAAAATTTGTTTAATATATTTCTAAGAACATTTAACATTTTATTTCTATATTTGTTTAATTATTAAATACGAATTTTATATAAAAATTATTATTATATTTAGTTTTTATAAAAATTAATATTTATGATTATTAATTTATAGTTTTTATTAGTTTTATAAATGTTATAATATTATGTATTATTTAGTTAATTATATATTCTATTAACTAAATAACAAAAGTAATATAAATATTATATATATATTCATTGATGTAATTATGTTATATTATATATCATAATCTTATTTATAATATTTATAATTATATTATTTATTTTAAGCGTACGTTTATTCGGTCAACGTTAAATTTATTCGTATATAACAACTCTAGGTATTTTAGTAAAATCGGAAGTCGAAAAGTGAGGGTTGTTATAGATACTTCCACCTTGAGGGTCCGACTAAGTGTCGGGAATACATTATAATTGACTTGACATTAAGGGGTCAAGCTAGAAAAAAAAAGGAATTATATGTATTCTTTGAGCCTAAACTTCATAAGATTATGATGACTGGAAGTAATTCAAATTATCTTGCGATGATAAATTGAATTATATGGACTTTAAAGATGTCCAAGAGGAATTCTCTTTACACATAATTAAAGAAACCTCCTTCATAAGTGGCATATCATTGCGCATACGAAGGAAATAAGACTGAATGATTGATAAGAGACATGATTTATAAGAAACCCAGGATGGTGTTTAGTCTCAAGCGGATTTTGTCATGATACAAGGGATGTGATGTTAGATTCGTTGTGAGAAAAGTATGGAGAATTAGAATGATGCATCTTCTATTCTCAAGCTTTGGTCTTAAGTCTATGGCATGCTAGACTAGACATGTTAATGTTGATCACCTGCAGGGATCTATTAACAGTGAATATTCCATTGTATGGAATTTACGTACATACAAAATCAAAGTTTCATTCAGTAACATGAAGATTTGTTGATAATAATGATGTGGATTAAATCCATTTTATATGGAATTCAATAAATTTGAAGATAATTATAAACATAAAGATATCTATCTTTATTATATTATCTTGGATGTTGAATTTCCTAACTAGATTTCAGATTTACATGTATGATTTGAGTGCAAAAACTTTATTAAGTTTTCTAAATTCGATGTCTTTAGGTCCAACCTAGAATATGATTTAGAATTGCTCAATATCCATTAAAATCTGAAACATGAAAGATGTAAATCTTATGTGGGGGCATTTGATCGCATCATTGAATAGAATCATATTTGATATATATGATTAGGATTGAAACTTATATCAAGTTACAAGACATGTGGGGGAAGCTGTGAATGGATAAGCATTAACCTACTAGTTGTGTAAGTTGAACACAAAACCATGGAAATGTGAGGGTACATTAGAGTAGGTTGAAAACTCGTTCTCGATAGAGCAACTTGGTCATTGAATGGACTTCTCACTAGAAACGGAAGTCATTCAGGCTTGCATTTTGATATCAAGTATGATAAATGATTCATTTGAGGGCTATTCAAGACCTTTTCAGCCAATGATAGTAATTAAGATTGACGTAGTCAATATAATTACGATAGAACAACTAATCTCTTTATAGGTTATCTTGGTTAACTTTGTAGAGTTAACTGATAACAATTGGGATCCGACAACCATGGGGTTGAGAAGAGATTACGTTGTGGAATGAGACTAAAGCCCTTGAAAATATAGTTTATATGAAGGAAACCTAACCCAGTTGACTGGAGATCCTAAGATCTAGGTTCAATAGGACAACCTAATTGTATAAACTGTGGGTGGTTACTGTGGGGGAGTTCATAAACCTCCAAAACTAATTAAGGGAGTTGTACAACTTCCTAGTCCATTCCGATAAATAAAAGTGACATTATATGAGGCTAAGCTTTTGGTTTTTATTGATTTTTAAAGATAAAAGCTTAAGGCTATTGGAGATCTTTAAAAAATCACCTACGTGAGAGAGAAGTGGGGTCGCTTCGAAGGGAATTAAATGGGAATTGCTAACAGCTCTTGCAGAACCAGGCTAGTGTTTCAGGACCATAATGAACACGACTATGAAGACTTGACAATGTCAGGGAGAATCCTGTGTGAAGTGTATTGTCGTCTACCCAAATAGCAGACCAGTTCAAAGACATCGCGTCTACTGTGAGCTAGGAGACTAAGTGCATTTCATAAGGGAAGGTTCAAAGGGTAACACCTACCTATCCGATGCAGGATTCAACTGTTGAAAATATTAAAATTAAAATAAAAATAAGCTATTTGTAAATGGGTTATCTTATCCCATTTTTTTATTAAAATTAAAATTAAAATAATCTTTATATATAAATGGGTTATCTTATCCCATTTAACAGTTTACAGCCGACAAACCCTAAATTTCAACATCTCCTCTCTCCCTTCCAATTTCATCCCCAAATTCAACCTCTCCGACACCAATCTACCGTTTCTCCTGCTATTTGATGATTATCGCTGTTATTCTCCATTTACGATGCTACTCGGTCTCTATTGTCGCATTTGAATCACTTCAACTCAGCTATTCATTCATTAAGTAAGTATATATGTTTAATCGATTCATTCATTAGTAGTTTTTAGATAATTCATTCATACATTGGTTTATTAATTCGATTCATTCATTATTCATTCAGAAATTGTCAATTGATTCATTATTCATTCATTCATTCATTCATTCATTCATTCATTCATTCATTCATTCATTCATTCATTCATTCATTCATTCATTCATTCATTCATTCATTCATTCATTCATTCATTCATTCATTCATTCATTCATTCATTCATTCATTCATTCATTCATTCATTCATTCATTCATTCATTCATTTAATTTGTTGATTTATATGTGTAATTGTTTGATTCAGTTGTATCTAGCTTGTGATTTTGATGTATGCTCAACATGCTTTCAATATGATTATGCGGTGGCTAATAATGTTGCGTTTGTATCTAGCTGTTGTAAACAAGTGTTAATTTATTAACTTCTGATTTAGAAGTATGCTCAACATGCTTTCAATATGATTATGTGTTGGCTTATAGTGTCACGTTTGTATCTAGCTGTTGTAAACAATTTTTCATCTATTAACTTGTATAAGCTCAATTACAGGTAGTTAGAGGATGTTCGGATCTAAAAGGCAACTGCAAAAATATGAAAAACAAAAACTTAAGCATAATCCTTAACCTCCAGTATCTAAATCAATTCCTTCTTCTCCTGCTTTTCAATCAAGCTTGCACACACGATTTCGACCACTTAGTCAGCATAATCCTCAACCTTCAGTATCTAAAACACCATTCCCTACATTTAATCCCCAAGTTTCATTGTCTAAAACACAATTTGCAAGTTCTAGTCAGCAATCATCTTTCACTAACACACAATTTTGACATTTTCGTGGTTCGGTTCACGATAACTCATCATCATCAACTTCTAACCATGAGCACTCCGCATCCTCTAAAGAAACACCTGTTGAGTCTATTTTGAATGCAGAAAATAATCAACTTAATGAACATGAGAACGAGGAGGTTGAGATCATAGGTAATTTTTCGTATTTTGTTGCTAAATTTAACTTTTGCTTTTCTAATATCGTTGCTAATAATGATTTGAAATTGTGTAGATACGAATGGTAATATTATTAGAAAACAAAGAATGACAACAAAAGATGTAGAAAAGCTAGTAACGGGTGAAAAATTGTTGGTTCATCTCAATGGATTTGATCAGCCTATCAAGTCTGGAGGGTCACTATGCACTAGATTTATGGGTAGATGTTTAAAACAACAACATTTTTGCCCTATTAAGGCAAAGGATTGGCGTGAAGTTAAAATGAGATGTGGTGTTATGCTTATGCAACACATCCGGGTAAGATTTATATTTAATCATTTTTAGTATTAGTATTTTGTTTAATATTAGTTGTTGATTTCAGTTTCTTTATCTATCTGACATTCTTTTGGTTATTTTTGGCAGGAAAAATTCTCATTACCTGAAAGAGAGAATGTTGATAGGGTTTTGTTTTTAATACTCGATGATAAGTATAGGGCTCGAAAGTATCGAGTGAAGTGTGATTTGTTTAAGTTGGTTACTGATATTGCTCAAATACATCATATATATATCTCGCAATATCGCGTGAAATACTCTCGAATCAAGGATAGTTAAGGCGGTTTCTACAAGTAATACACAAAGTTGATCCCGATACAAGTTATGGTCAAATTAGCGCTCTAAAATGATAAAACAAGGCTTCAGATATGTTGAACGCCGTCCAAAATGATTGGGAATCCGTCCAAATTAATTTAGATTATGAAAAAACGAGACAGTAACATCAGTTCAACTGGTCGCTGTCCAAATCAGTGGGACGCCGTCCAGCCCTTTACAACTGGACGCCATCCAGAATTTTAGACGCCGTCCAGCCCTTTACAACTGGACGCCGTACAGTAGTAGGTTTCTGCCTACTTTTGACTTTTGACCCACTTTAACCACTTTAAAAGTGAATGATTGGGAGAGATACGATGAGATACGAACCAGAGGAGTTAGAAGAAGATTTTAGGAGCTATTTTGGAGAACTCCAAGCTCTTTGAAGAGGCTTAACATCCAAGAATCAAGATTCAACACCTTCTTCATTCAAGATTCATTCTTCTAGTAGGTTGTTTTCTTGATCTCAAACAATGAATTCTACTTATCACTTGATTGCTATTTTGTTTGTTAATATGATTGTTGGCTAAACTCTATAATGTTTGTCTAGATTAATAACTGAGGTATCGGATGTAATCTTATGGATTGAATGTATTTTGTGTGATAGTTTTAAGTTTGATTCAAGAACATGCTTATTGATGTTAAAAATCATTTGTAACTAGTTAATTGATATGTTGTTGATAAAGAGAACTCTTGTTGATTTATCATATTGATTTACAATCAGCTTGTCTTAGATTGATTGTTTACTAAACCGGACCAAGGGAGTAAATTAGATTCAATTGGTTAGACGATATAGGGATGAATTGTATGCAACGAATGTTTGTACAATTATTGATAACTATGAACATAGAAGTCAAGTTTCAAGCCTTAGAACTAGTTAAGTTATCCGATTACAAATACAAGAACTATAGTGAAAAGGGAACCCTTGATCTTGTAACTGTGTTTGCGTGTTTACTAAAGAGAACTCTTGGTGAACCTATTAGATAACTTACACACATATTCATTCAATCGGGTCCTAACAATATAACTTATATCCAATATCGAGGGTAAAATATCTAGATGAACATTTCGTCTCTTTGATCTAAATCAAACTATCTTATTTGCTTTCTTTGCACTTGTTTTCATTATATAAACTTAAAAGACCAAAAATATTGTTTTTACTTTTAATCTTCTCTGATTTGGCTAATCGTTAAATAGCCACAAAAATATAATATCTTGTACCTGTAAGTTTCATTTACTTAGTTAGTCATAATATAGTTTCTAATTCTAGTTTGACTAATACAACTGTCCTTGGAATGATACACGGATTTTACCATTTACTATACTACTACACGATCGGGTACACTGCCCGTTAGTGTGTAACAATCTTTAATCGGTATTTTTCCATACTATTTCATACAACAATTCATATACCACGTTCACCACATCAAGTTTTTGGCGCCGCTGCCGGGGACAGTTTTGTGTCAAAATAGAATTATTAACTAATTTGTGATTAAGTAGTTTCTTAATTCTTTTTAAATTATTAATTGTCTTTGATTTTTAAACTTATAGAATCGGTGCGTTTAATAGTTTTGTTAGTTGTGTGATTGACAGATTTTAGGTTGCATATGCCACATACCCGAAGTTCAGATTCTCCATTACTTACACCGCTTACAGAACCTGATAGAAAGCTTGGTAGAATCCCAAAAGAAGTACTTAAAATTTTTGAATCTTCATCAAAGCAAGAAACTTTTGATTCAGAATCAAGTACAACCAAGCCAAGATATTCTGAATTTGGTGAACCCGTTCATCCTCCAAATTTTGAAATGGAAGGAGAGGCAAGACCGGTGGTACCAAGACAGTCAATAGCTGAGGTAAAATTTGAAATAAAAGGACCTATTCTCCAAATGAATAACAACATATGTCAATTTGGTGGTGGTCCGAATGAAGATGCAAACGAACATATTCGTCTTTTTCAAGAGATATGTCTTCTATTCAAGCTTCAACCGGACACTGATCAAGCCATATTTTTAAGACTTTTCCCATGGACACTCCACGGGGAAGCACATAGTTGGTTGGATTCATTTCCCGAGGCTACGATAGAAACTTGGGATGGTATGTTGGAAAAATTTCTTAAGAAATATTTTCCAGCTTCTAAGTCCGCGAGACTCCAACAAGAAATTACCTAATTTTGTCAAAAGCCGATGGAAACCTTGTATGAAGCATGGAGTCAATTTTCCAAAATGCTAAGAGGTTGTCCAAACTATGGTTTGGATACCTTCCAAAAAGTTCAAATCTTTTACAAGGGTTGTGATGTTGCAACCCGAATTTCCATTGATCAAGCGGCAGTAGGTTCACTCATGGACAAAACTGAGCAAGATGCTAATGAGATAATCAAAAAGCAAGCCGAATATTCTCATGAATGGCATCAAGAAAGACCCATGACCCATCATGCTCAAGTCTCAAGCGCCGGTGCTTATGATGACATTGGTTCTCTTAGCGTGAAGATAGATGGTGTTGCTTTTAACATGGAAAAGATCACCAAGGAAATCCATGGAATGAAGGTGGGGTGTGAATACTGTGGTGGTTTACATTTAGGAAAAGATTGTGATGCAGGTTTAACAATGGCTCAGAAAGAAGAAGTGGCTTTCATAAGCCAAAGGAATAACAACCAATTTCATGGAAGAGCTCAATTTAACTGAAACTTCAATAACCCTTACAACCCTTAAGGTCAAAATTCTAATTTCCAACAAGGGTCAAGTAGTGGGTTCCAACAACAAACTCCGGATTTTTATCAAAAACCCCAACATGAAGAGAAAAAGTCAAATATGGAGAGTTTGTTGGAGAAGTTAATTGCATCGCAAACTCAATTTGTTACCAATATAAGCCAAACGAATGAGAAGAATGAGCAACAATTTAGAAACCAACAATATTCCATTCAAGTATTGGAACAACAGATGAGTAATCTTGCTAAATTATTAAGCGAAAGAAAACTGGGAGAATTGCCAAGCAACATGCAATCTAATCCCCGAAACGAGCAAGCAAAAGCTATCACCACCCGAAGTGGGGTAACCTATGATCCACCAAGAATGCCAGAAGTCTCTGACTTTCGTGTTCCATTAATGAAAGAGAATGAACTAGGTAGTGTAAATGAACCGGAGAAGGAGCCGGAAAATGTGGTTGAAAGTGTTGACAATGAGCACACAGACGGTCAAGAAGACACGGTGCGAGTCAAACCGGTTGTTAAAGCGTATCAACCACCACTCCCATTCCCAAGAAAATAAAGATTGGAGAAGCTCGAGGAAGAAAAATCAAGATTCATGGAGCTCATCAATAAAGTTAACGTAAATTTACCTTTTATTGATGTTATTGCAGGAATGCCTAAATATGCTCGATTCTTGAAGGACATGCTGACCAACTGAAAGAAGATGGAAAGCGTTTCATCGGTCACTTTAAATGCTAGATGTTTAGCCCTGGTGTCCAACACACTTCCCGAAAAGCTTCAAGATCCGGGTTATTTCACTATTCCATTTCTAATGGGTGACCTTGATTGTATGAGGGCATTAGCCGATTTGGGGGCTAGTATCAATTTAATGCCCTATTCGATTTACCTTAAATTAGCTCCTGGGGAACTCAAGACCACACGAATGGCTATTCAACTAGCTGACCGCTCTATAAAATTCCCTCGAGGAATAATAGAGAATATGTTAGTTAAGACCGGGAATCTGATTTTTTCGGAAGACTTTGTGGTTTTAGACATGGAAGTTGATGACAGAATACCAATAATTTTAGGTCAACCATTTTTAAATACTGCTAGATGTGTCATTGATTTTTTTGATCAACAGTTGACCCTTAGAATTGGTGAAGCTAGTGCGACTTTTGCAATTGACAAGTCATTAAAATATCCTGAATCTTCAGATGATACTTGTTATTTTATGCAAAGCATAGATTCGCAATATGAGTTCTTGCAGGAATTTTCCGAATCGGATGAAACAGGTACATAAGATTTGGCGAGTGGAGATGAAAAATTTCCTGAAGAAGAAATGGATGTGATGGCTACATTAATGGCAAATGGGTATGAGCCAACTGAGGAGGAGTTAGAACAACTGAACAAGGATAGTGAGTACCGGAGTAAACCCTCAATTAAGGAACCTCCAATTTTGGAGCTTAAGCTGCTCCCTGATCATCTTGAGTACGCTTTCCTTCAGGAAGATTCGAAGCTTCCGGTAATTATTTCCTCACTTCTTTCTAAACATGAAAAAGAACGTCTTGTTTCCTTGATACAGGCCCACAAACTGGCCATTGCATGGAAAATTCATGATATAAAAGGAATTAGTCCTTCTTATTGCACTCACAAGATCTTAATGGAAGAAAATTCCAAACCAGTGGTGCAACGTCAAAGGAGGCTAAATTCTCATATGCAAGATGTTGTCAAGAAGGAGATCATTAAATTGCTAGATGCAGGTCTAATCTACCCAATCTCAGACAGTCCATGGATAAGCCCAGTCCATTGTGTTCCTAAAAAGGGTGGTATAACTGTTACCACCAATGATAAAGACGAGCTTATCACTACACAAACTGTTATGGGGTGGCGAGTTTGTATTGACTATCGTAAGTTAAACGATGCCACTAGAAAAGATCATTTTCCGCTACCATTCATTGATCAAATGTTAGAAAGACTAGTGGGAAATAGCTTTTATTGTTTCCTAGATGGTTTTTCGGGGTACTTTTAAATTCACATCTCCCCCGAGGATCAAGAAAAGACTACCTTCACGTGTCCCTATGGCACCTTTTCATACCGCCGAATGCCCTTTGGTCTATGTAATGCTCCCGCAACATTCCCAAGGTACATGATGGCCATTTTCCATGATATGATTGAAGAATGCATGGAAGTGTTTATGGATGACTTTTCAGTCTTCGGTGACACTTTCGATTCATGCCTTCTAAATTTGGATAAAATGCTAATTAGGTGTGAGAAATCAAACTTAGTGCTAAATTGGGAGAAATGCCACTTTATGGTTAAAGAAGGCATTGTCTTGGGGCACAAAATCTCAAGTGTTGGTATTCAGGTGGATCTAGCAAAGGTTGACGTCATTGCCAACCTTCCACCTCCTTCAAATGTGAAGGGTGTGAGAAGTTTTCTTGGGCATGCCGGGTTTTACCGGCGATTTATTAAAGATTTTTCAAAAATTGCAACGCCATTGAATAAACTTCTCAAAAACGATGCACTCTTTGTTTTCAGAAGTGAATGCACTAAGGCATTCAACATTTTAAAACAAAAACTTGTTAACACACCAATAATCATAGCTCCAAATTGGTCATTACCATTCGAGCTAATGTGCGATGCATCAGATTTTGCAGTTGGTTCAGTTTTGGGCCAACGGGTTGAGAAACGTTTTCAACCCATTTATTATGCAAGAAAGACTTTACAAGGAGCCCAATTGAACTACACAACAACCGAAAAAGAGCTCATTGCTATCGTCTTTTCTTTTGACAACTTCCGATCATATCTTGTCCTATCGAAGACAATTGTCTTCACCGATCATTCGGCATTGAAATATCTTTTCTCTAAGCCGGATGCCAAACCTCGATTGCTAAGATGGGTCTTGCTCTTGCAAGAGTTTGATATCGAGATTAAGGACAAGAAAGGTGCTGAAAATCTCGCGGCTGACCATCTTTCTAGACTTGAAAATCACAATCTTGAAGTACTCCATGAATCGAGTATTAAAGATGATTTTCCCGGTGAATACCTCATGCAAGTAGAGAAGGTGGAAGACCCGTGGTATGTTGATTTCACCAATTACATTGTTGGGGGTACCTAGAAACCGGTTGGTCACATCAGAAAAGGAAGAAATTCTTTAGTGACCTAAAATACTATTTTTGGGAAGACCCTTATCTATTTAGGCGATGTGCGGATGGAGTTATTCGCAGGTGCGTTTCGAGGAAGGAATGCACTCAAATTCTTCTTGATTGTCACCTTGGTCCTACGGGTGGGCATTTTAGACCCCAAATCACGCGGAGGAAAGTTTACGAGGCCGGTTTCTATTAGCCTACAATATTCAAAGATGCCTACACTATTTGTAAGGCTTGTGATGCATGCCAACGGGCCGGTCAAATCACTAAACGGGATGAAATGCCTCAACAAAGCATCTAAGTATGCGAGGTGTTCGATGTTTGGGGAATTGACTTTATGGGGCCCTTTCCAAAGTCTCATTCTTATCTCTACATACTTGTTGCCATAGACTATGTTTCAAAATGGGCGGAGGCAAAACCTCTCCCAATAAATGATGGCCGAGTTGTAGTAACCTTTTTGATGGAACTTTTCGCAAGGTTTGGCACACCAAAAGCCCTTATCAGTGACCGAGGCACCCACTTTTGCAATAAGCAATTAGAAAAGGTGTTAAAAAGATATGGAGTGATCCATAAAATTTCAACATCTTATCATCCCAAAACAAGTAGGCAGGTGGAAAATACCAATCGATCTTTAAAACGCATACTTGAAAAGACCGTTGGTGCAAATCCAAAAGAGTGGTCTGTTAAGTTAAACGATGCATTGTGGACCTTTCGCACGGCCTACAAAACACCTATTGGAACCACTCATTTCCGTATGGTATTCGGGAAAGCATGCCATCTCCCTTTGGAGATTGAATACAAAGCGCATTGGGCACTAAGGGCATGTAATTTGGATTACAAAGAGGCGAGTCAATTACATTTAACCCAATTGAATGAATTAGACGAGTTAAGGCTTGAAGCCTATGACAACTCTCTAATTTATAAAGAAAAGACCAAACAATGGCACGATAAGCGATTGAAAAATCCAAGAGAATTCATGGAAGGAGATCGTGTCCTTGTTTATAATGCCCGTTTCAAATTATCACTAGGAAAACTCAAGTCTCGATGGTCGGGACCATTTGTTGTTAGAAGAGTGTACCCTTATGGTACAATTGAAGTGGTGACCTGGAAGGGCAACATTTTTAAAGTGAATGGCCACCGAGTCAAACACTATGTCGATGGTCCCCTAGAAATCGAAGATGAGGTTAGCCTCAACTTCAAGAACAAAGCTTAAATCAAAATGGGGACGAGTTGGGTGAACGACTCGTTAAAAAAGGGTTCACGAGTGTAAATACTTTGAATTGTGTATTTATTACTTGTACGATTTTTTATTTTGTGCAAAATGATATACATTAGGATTTTTAACTTGCGAGTGTCGAAAAATTTGATCAGAAGTTTTCAGTACACTTGGACATCGTCCAAACATACTGGACGCCATCCCATCCTTAACAACTGGACGCCGTCTAGAAATTGGGACGCCGTCCCACGCTTCACACTTGGACGCCGTCCAGACTGCCTGACCCAGAAAAAATAAAAGCATTTTATATCTTTTCACCCAAATTTTCAACCACAAAACACACTCCTCTCTATTTTTCTCTCCTACAAATGAACCAACTCTCAAAAACCCTAATTTCTTCTTTCAATTTCGTGATTTCTTCCTTCAAATCCAAGCTCGAATCATATTTTCTAGGGTATTGCTACTCCCTTTTCACACTTTTCTTTCTTAATTACTTAATTTGTATGTTTATATGTATAATTTGGTGAAAGATAAGTGTGAGATGTTTGATTTGCATGATTTTTGCTTAGACTAACATGCCTTAGTTGTTTAATTACCCATTATGTCTTGATTTTGCAATAATTACATGTTTAATGGGTGTGTTTATGAATCTAGGGTTTGTAGTGATTAAATCCGAAATTAGGGCTTTTACTTTAGACTTTTGGGTTTGTTTGTGATGTTTATGAAGATTGTGAATGCTTAATATGTTGTTGGTGTTATAGATGTCAATTTGGCCGGGTCATAAATTGAATTTTCTTGAATTTCTAGCATGCTTTGAATTGTAATATTCTTATGAAAGATGTATGCTTGATTTTCATATGTTTAGGCCTATTGAAGTGGATTGATGGTATGGCATGCTATAATGTAGTTGCGTTATGGAAAGATAATAGTCATTTTGAACTAAATTGTGATACTTTTGCTATGATTGTAATGGATATAATTTGCATACAAGTTCTACATGTTATGACCTAGATTTATGAACGCAACATGCTTGAGTCCTAAGTTGATGCCTAATTGTTAATTTTGTGATCCACATTTTTGAAAGTATATTTGCAAGCTTATGTTGACTTTGGTTGACTTTGATTAAATATTTTGAACATACACCTTTTCTTATATGAATCACAATGCTTATGAACTTTGAATGGAATGACTAAATTCCCTTGCCACTCGGTTATGTTTTTAGCTAACACTAACACAACGGTTTCTATGTTCTTTTGGATTGATGTTATTGTGTTTTGCAGGGACAATCTAGCCGAGGTGGACAACCAAAAAGGGACAGAACATCAAGAAACGTTCCACCACCACCACAACAACATTATACATCATCTTCCGAAGAAGAAGAGGAGGACCTAAATGATCCTCAAGTTTGGTTAAGACAAATTCAGAACGACGAAGATTACGCAGGGACTTTTAATAGGATAAACAGTAGGCCAATAAATGTTACGTGGTATTTTATTTGGGCCCCATTGGATGAGGTGGGTATGCACAACCATGTTTCCCGCCTATTAGCCATTCCCTACGATAGGATCATTTCCTACGCATGGGAGCACGTTTTTAGCATCCGCTAACCAATTTATCCAGTGTTATTAAAGGAATTTTACTCAACTTTAAGGTTTAATAACGTTCGTGATCCTTTGTCAAATGAATTTCTTCGGTTTCGCCTAGGGGGTGTAGATAGAGGGTTAAGCAGAGTTGGGTTATGTAGAGTGTTGGGCATTTTCGAGGAGCTTAACGACAATCAATTGAGAATTTACTTGACAACTTCCGATTACCATGGTAGAGTTCCCTTTAATGAGATAGGTTTTTGGCAAAGAATTTGTGGGCCGAATGCATCTAGGCCATTTAAATCAAGTAGGCACAGGTATAATGAAATTGCAAGCCCTGATGATAGACTTCTTCATCAACTTATCGCATGCACTTTCAATGCGAGAGTCGAGGGAAATGAAAAGGTTAAAATGATGGATCTTTGAATAATGGATCAAATAAAACGGGGTTGCTATACTGATATTCCGGAATGATAGGCAACTATTTTCTAGCTATCGCCACTGAGACACGAAGAGAAAACCCGCTTCTTGGGGGTCACTATATCACGAGGATTGCTCGTCACTTTAACATTGATTTCAGCCGATTGATGGAGTATGATCACACCATGAAAGCTATAAAGAAAGTTTCTTATGTAAATGCTGAGATTCTTATGTACGACGGAAATAGGCGTTTAGTGCCTTTCGTCGCAGGTGGAGCAAGTGGTAGTGGAGCAAATGTTCAACAGGAACAACAAGAGGAAGAGGAAGCGGAAATGGAAGCTCAAACTAATGTTCATGATCATGGGCCTTGGAATCCATCCCAAACTAGTTGGGATAATTTGGTTAATAGTGTGAACAACATGAGGTTGAGTTCGAATGAGCAGAGGACTCATAACGATCGTATGTGGGATAGTCAACAGAGAATGGAGCAACGCCAGATTGCTCAAGTACATAATCAGGGGTGGAACAGTTATGGTATTGATTGGAATAACCACAACACCGAGTTATTTTATTGCAACCCCGATCAGTACTATGGGACAACACGCTTGACACCCACATACTACACTGATCCTCAAAACCCACCTCCTCATTACCCAATTTATGATTCTAACACTGCGTTGCAGGATGCCAGGAACAGGTTTGAGCAGCAATACCCGCAGGGATACCCAAGCAGAGATGGCTCAGGAAATTACATTTGGCCGTGCGACAACTGAAGGCCTGCGTGCCTATTATCATTTTGTTACATTACTTTGAGACTATCTATTTATTTGTTATGGTGTGTATTAAACAAATGTTTGGTTTGTATTTTTAAACTAATTTGATAATGGTTGTATTTGCAGAAACACCGCTATTTTTAGTATTATTTGTTTGGTTTGTTATTTTGTACAGCGTGATTGAACTTCAAAAGACTGGCAGTAAGTTAAGCAACATTTGATATTATGATGTATGTTTGATGCTAATCGCGGAGTGGACGATGCTCTTATGCAGGCAGTAAGTTCAGCGGCATCCGTCTACATGTTCCACGATTTACAGGTTAAAAATTTGAAAATTTCTACAATCACCCTACCACTTTGCCCTCTAAATTTAATCCTTTTTCTGATTTCATGCAATAAGGGCCTTGCATGATCTCAAGTATGGGGTGGGAGAATAGAAATTTATCGGGAATTCGTTTTACAAAAATTAAGGAGTTTATGATTAAAATTTTAAAATTGTAAGGTAGCCTTAGAAACGAAAATTGTCCAAGAACCATTTTACATACATTTTGTCCTGAAAACTATTAAAAGAAATGTTGAGTTATGTTTTAAATTATTAATAGTCTTTGAAGTTGCACTATCATTCAATTATTTGGATGAAAATCCTACTAGTTTAGTAAAGCTAACTTGTAGGTCACTTGTACCAAAACGAGTGTAACCGTGAGAGAGCGGTGATTGCATAGCTTGGTCAGAAACCGGACCTCGTGCCATATCAAAAACCTAAGGGCGGTCTTCATTGTTCAGAACCAGGGCAATGCATGCGCTCGACCACTTTGTATAACCCATAGGAGTAAAGTCTCCCAATCGACACACTTGCTGATTTATTTCAGAAGTTATAGTCCATACCAGTTGTAGGGTGACGAAAAATCTTGAAAAGTCATTGCTAACATCGACTGGAAACCTACCATGCCTCAACATCAAACAGGGAAACTGGTAGTCAGACTTATCTCGATGAGGGAGATCTGTCTTGTCAAATGGGGAGTGCACCATGATACACAAAATATCTGTGATTGATCAGATCCTCAGTGGATAACATCCGAAAAGGTAAAATATCAGCTTTTAAGACTGATGAACCACAATCTTCATGATTGATTTAACGGATTAGATGATTACCTCATGATTATCGATGATATCCGGACGTAATGTGTATCCTCCTAAGCACATTATTTTCTTACCAACATCTCGTGATGTTAGGTACTGTGGGAGGGATTGGCTTGACCAATAGCGGAAAACCCGCACTCATTTTCCAAAATTCAGAAAATCCGACAAAAATCGGAAAATGTGCCTAGTGTTAAAACTAGCATGATATTTTCAAAACCATAAAACATTTTCATGAGGTCCTGATTTTCCTAGGACCAAATTTTTCGGATACTTGGCTCTAATCTCTTAAAAATGTGTGCGTGTGTTCTCATTGTGTATATAGCGTGAGTGTGATTACAATAAAGGTGTGTTATACTTAAAGCGTGTATTTCATATAGCGTGAGTTTGCATTTCAAATAAACATGTGTGTTTCATGTGCTTCGCGTAACTTGTGTGATGTGTGTACTCTATATTGTGTAAGTATGTTTGATATTATTCTACTTTGTAAGAAAGAATTGCTTGAGGACAAGCAAGGTTTAAGTGTGGGGTGTTTTGATATTGCTCAAACACATCATATATATATATATATATATATATATATATATATATATATATATATATATATATATATATATATATATATATATATATATATATATATATATATATATCGCAATATCGTGTGAAATACTCTCGAATCAAGGATAGTTAAGGCGGTTTCTACAAGTAATACACAAAGTTGATCCCGATAAAAGTTATGGTCAAATTAGCGCTCTAAAATGATAAAACAAGGCTTCAGATATGTTGGACGCCGTCCAAAATGATTGGGACGCCGTCCAAATTAAGGGAGATTATGAAAAAACGAGACAGTGAACATCAGTTCAACTAGACGCCGTCCAAATCAGTGGGACACCGTCCAGAATTTGGGACGTCATCCAGCCCTTTACAACTGGACGACGTCCAGTATCTAGGATGAAATGCCCCGTTCTTATTTATTAAAAACGTTCCATATTAATTGATTTCGTTGCAAGGTTTTGACCTCTATATGAGACGTTTTTCAAAGACTGCATTCTTTTTAAAACAAACCATAACCTTTATTTCATCAATAAAGGTTTAAAAAGCTTTACGTAGATTATCAAATAATGATAATCTAAAATATCCTGTTTACACACGACCATTACATAATGGTTTACAATACAAATATGTTACAACAAAATAAGTTTCTTGAATGCAGTTTTTACACAATATCATACAAGCATGGACTCCAAATCTCGTCCTTATTTAAGTATACGACAGCGGAAGCTCTTAATAATCACCTGAGAATAAACATGCTTAAAACGTCAACAAAAATGTTGGTGAGTTATAGGTTTAACCTATATATATCAAATCATAATAATAGACCACAAGATTTCATATTTCAATACACATCCCATACATAGAGATAAAAATCATTCATATGGTGAACACCTGGTAACCGACATTAACAAGATGCATATTTAAGAATATCCCCATCATTCCGGGACACCCTTCGGATATGATATAAATTTCGAAGTACTAAAGCATCCGGTACTTTGGATGGGGTTTGTTAGGCCCAATAGATCTATCTTTAGGATTCGCGTCAATTAGGGTGTCTGTTCCCTAATTCTTAGATTACCAGACTTAATAAAAAGGGGCATATTCGATTTCGATAATTCAACCATAGAATGTAGTTTCACGTACTTGTGTCTATTTTGTAAATCATTTATAAAACCTGCATGTATTCTCATCCCAAAAATATTAGATTTTAAAAGTGGGACTATAACTCACTTTCACAGATTTTTACTTCGTCGAGAAGTAAGACTTGGCCACTGTTGATTCATGAACCTATAACAATATATACATATATATTAACGTATGTTCAAAATATATTTACAACACTTTTAATATATTTTGATGTTTTAAGTTTATTAAGTCAGCTGTCCTCGTTAGTAACCTACAACTAGTTGTCCACAGTTAGATGTATAGAAATAAATCGATAAATATTATCTTGAATCAATCCACGACCCAGTGTATACGTATCTCAGTATTGATCACAACTCAAACTATATATATTTTGGAATCAACCTCAATCCTGTTTAGCTAACTCCAACATTCACATATAGAGTGTCTATGGTTGTTCCAAAATATATATAGATGTGTCGACATGATAGGTCGAAACATTGTATACGTGTCTATGGTATCTCAAGATTACATAATATACAATACAAGTTGATTAAGTTATGGTTGGAATAGATTTGTTACCAATTTTCACGTAGCTAAAATGAGAAAAATTATCCAATCTTGTTTTACCCATAACTTCTTCATTTTAAATCCGTTTTGAGTGAATCAAATTGCTATGGTTTCATATTGAACTCTATTTTATGAATCTAAACAGAAAAAGTATAGGTTTGTAGTCGGAAATATAAGTTACAAGTCGTTTTTGTAAAGGTAGTCATTTCAGTCGAAAGAACGACGTCTAGATGACCATTTTAGAAAACATACTTCCACTTTGAGTTTAACCATAATTTTTGGATATAGTTTCATGTTCATAATAAAAATCATTTTCTCAGAATAAAAACTTTTAAATCAAAGTTTATCATAGTTTTTAATTAACTAACCCAAAACAGTCCTCGGTGTTACTACGACGGTGTAAATCCGGTTTTACGGTGTTTTTCGTGTTTCCAGGTTTTAAATCATTAAGTTAGCATATCATATAGATATAGAACATGTGTTTAGTTAATTTTAAAAGTCAAGTTAGAAGGATTAACTTTTGTTTGCGAACAAGTTTAGAATTAACTAAACTATGTTCTAGTGATTACGAGTTTAAACCTTCGAATAAGATAGCTTTATATGTATGAATCGAATGATGTTATGAACATCATTACTACCTTAAGTTCCTTGTATAAACCTACTGGAAAGAGAAAAATGGATCTAGCTTCAACGGATTCTTGGATGGCTCGAAGTTCTTGAAGCAGAATCATGACACGAAAACAAGTTCGAGTAAGATCATCACTTGAAATAAGATTGTTATAGTTATAGAAATTGAACCAAAGTTTGAATATGATTATTACCTTGTATTAGAATGATAACCTACTGTAAGAAGTAAAGATTTCTTGAGGTTGGATGATCACCTTACAAGATTGGAAGTAAGCTTGCAAACTTGGAAGTATTCTTGATTTTATGAAACTAGAACTTGTAGAATTTATGAAGAACACTTAGAACTTGAAGATAGAACTTGAGAGAGATCAATTGGATGAAGAAAATTGAAGAATGAAAGTGTTTGTAGGTGTTTTTGGTCGTTGGTTTAAGGATTAGATATAAAGGATATGTAATTTTGTTTTCATGTAAATAAGTCATGAATGATTACTCATATTTTTGTAATTTTATGAGATATTTCATGCTAATTGCCAAATGATGGTTCCCACATGTGTTAGTTGACTCACATGGGCTGCTAAGAACTGATCATTGGAGTGTATATACCAATAGTACATACATCTAAAAGCTGTGTATTGTACGAGTACGAATACGGGTGCATACGAGTAGAATTGTTGATGGAACTGAACGAGGATGTAATTGTAAGAATTTTTATTAACTAGAAGTATTTTGATAAGTGTATGGAAGTATTTCAAAAGTATATAAATACATATTAAAACACTACATGTATATACATTTTAACTGAGTCCTTAAGTCATCGTTAGTCGTTACATGTAAGTGTTGTTTTGAAACCTTTAGGTTAACGATCTTGTTAAATGTTGTTAACCCAATGTTTATAATATCAAATGAGATTTTAAATTATTATATTATCATGATATTATCATGTATGAATATCTCTTAATATGATATATATACATTAAAAGTCTTTACAACGATAATCGTTACATATATGTCTCGTTTAAAAATCATTAAGTTAGTAGTCTTGTTTTTACATATGTAGTTCATTGTTAATATACTTAATGATATGTTTACTTATCATAATATCATGTTAACTATATATATATATATATATATATATATATATATATATATATATATATATATATATATATATATATATATATATATATATATATATCCATATATATGTCATCATATAGTTTTTACAAGTTTTAACGTTCGTGAATCACCGGTCAACTTGGGTGGTCAATTGTCTATATGAAAACTCTTTCAATTAATCAAGTCTTAACAAGTTTGATTGCTTAACATGTTGGAAACATTTAATCATGTAAATTTCAATCTCAATTAATATATATAAACATGGAAAAGTTCGGGTCACTACAGTACCTACCCGTTGAATAAATTTCGTCCCGAAATTTTAAGCTGTTGAAGGTGTTGAAGAATCTTCTGGAAATAGATGCGGGTATTTCTTCTTCATCTGATATTCATGCTCCCAGTTGAACTCGGGTCCTCTACGAGCATTCCATCGAACCTTAACAATTGGTATCTTGTTTTGCTTAAGTCTTTTAACCTCACGATCCATTATTTCGACGGGTTCTTCGATGAATTGAAGTTTTTCGTTGATTTGGATTTCATCTAACGGAATAGTGAGATCTTCTTTAGCAAAACATTTATTCAAATTTGAGACGTGGAAAGTGTTATGTACAGCCGCGAGTTGTTGAGGTAACTCAAGTCGGTAAGCTACTGGTCCGACACGATCAATAATCTTGAATGGTCCAATATACCTTGGATTTAATTTCCCTCGTTTACCAAATCGAACAACGCCTTTCCAAGGTGCAACTTTAAGCATGAACATCTCTCCAATTTCAAATTCTATATCTTTTCTTTTAATATCAGCGTAGCTCTTTTGTCGACTTTGGGCGATTTTCAACCGTTGTTGAATTTGGATGATCTTCTCGGTAGTTTCTTGTATTATCTCAGGACCCGTAATCTGTCTATCCCCCACTTCACTCCAACAAATCAGAGACCTGCACTTTCTACCATAAAGTGCTTCAAACGGTGCCATCTCAATGCTTGAATGGTAGCTGTTGTTGTAGAAAAATTCTGCTAACGGTAGATGTCGATCCCAACTGTTTCCGAAATCAATAACACATGCTCGTAGCATGTCTTCAAGCATTTGTATCGTCCTTTCGCTCTGCCCATTAGTTTGTGGATGATAGGCAGTACTCATGTCTAGACGAGTTCCTAATGCTTGCTGTAATGTCTGCCAGAATCTTGAAATAAATCTGCCATCCCTATCAGAGATAATAGAGATTGGTATTCCATGTCTGGAGACGACTTCCTTCAAATACAGTCATGCTAACTTCTCCATCTTGTCATCTTCTCTTATTGGCAGGAAGTGTGCTGATTTGGTGAGACGATCAACTATTACCCAAATAGTATCAAAACCACTTGCAGTCCTTGGCAATTTAGTGATGAAATCCATGGTAATGTTTTTCCATTTCCATTTCGGGATTTCGGGTTGTTGAAGTAGACCTGATGGTTTCTGATGCTCAGCTTTGACCTTAGAACACGTCAAACATTCTCCTACGTATTTAGCAACATCAGCTTTCATACCCGGCCACCAAAAATATTTCTTGAGATCCTTGTACATCTTCCCCGTTCCAGGATGTATTGAGTATCTGGTTTTATGAGCTTCTCTAAGTACCATTTCTCTCATATCTCCAAATTTTGGTACCCAAATTCTTTCAGCCCTATACCGGGTTCCATCTTCCCGAATATTAAGATGCTTCTCCGATCCTTTGGGTATTTCATCCTTTAAATTTCCCTCTTTTAAAACTCCTTGTTGCGCCTCCTTTATTTGAGTAGTAAGGTTATTATGAATCATTATATTCATAGATTTTACTCGAATGGGTTCTCTATCCTTCCTGCTCAAGGCATCGGCTACCACATTTGCCTTCCCCGGGTGGTAACGAATCTCAAAGTCGTAATCATTCAACAATTCAATCCACCTACGTTGCCTCATATTCAGTTGTTTCTGATAAAATATGTGTTGAAGACTTTTGTGGTCGGTATATATAATACTTTTGACCCCATATAAGTAGTGCCTCCAAGTCTTTAATGCAAAAACAACCGCGCCTAATTCCAAATCATGCGTCGTATAATTTTGTTCGTGAATCTTCAATTGTCTAGACGCATAAGCAATCACCTTCGTTCATTGCATTAATACACAACCGAGACCTTGCTTTGATGCGTCACAATAAATCACAAAATCATCATTCCCTTCAGGCAATGACAATATAGGTGCCGTAGTTAGCTTTTTCTTCAATAACTGAAACGCTTTCTCTTGTTCATCATTCCATTCAAATTTCTTCCCTTTATGCGTTAATACAGTCAAGGGTTTTGCTATTCTGGAAAAGTCTTGGATGAACCTTCTGTAGTAACCAGCTAGTCCTAAAAACTGGCGTATGTGTTTCGAGTTTTCGGGGTTTCCCACTTTTCAACAGTTTCTATCTTTGCCGGATCCACCTTAATACCTTCTTTGTTCACTATGTGACCGAGGAATTGAACTTCTTCCAACCAAAATGCACACTTTGAAAACTTAGCATACAATTCTTCCTTCCTCAATACTTCTAACACCTTTCTCAAATGTTCACAGTGTTCTTGGTCATTCTTTGAGTAAATAAGTATGTCATCAATGAAAACAATGACAAACTTGTCAAGGTATGGTCTACACACTCGGTTCATAAGGTCCATGAACACAGCTGGTGCATTAGTTAAACCAAACGGCATGACCATAAACTTGTAATGACCGTAACGTGTTCTGAAAGTAGTCTTTGGAATATCATCTTCTTTCACCCGCATTTGATGATACCCGGAACGTAAGTCAATCTTTGAATAAACAGACGAGCCTTGTAGTTGATCAAATAAGTCGTCGATTCTCGGTAGTGGGTAGCGGTTCTTGATGGTAAGTTTGTTCAACTCTCGGTAGTCGATACACAACCTGAATGTACTATCTTTCTTCTTGACAAACAAAACAGGAGCTCCCCACGGTAATGTGCTTGGTCGAATGAAACCACGCTCTAAAAGTTCTTGTAATTGGCTTTGCAGTTTTTTCATCTCGCTGGGTGCGAGTCTGTAAGGAGCACAAGCTATTGGTGCAGCTCCTGGTACAAGATCTATTTGAAATTCAACGGATCGATGTGGGGGTAATCCCGATAATTCTTTCGGAAATACATCGGGAAATTCTTTTGCAACGGGAACATCATTGATGCTCTTTTCTTCAGTTTGTACTTTCTCGACGTGTGCTAGAACAGCATAGCAACCTTTTCTTATTAGTTTTTGTGCCTTCAAATTACTAATAAGATGTAGCTTCGTGTTGCCCTTTTCTCCGTACACCATTAAGGGTTTTCCTTTTTCTAGTATAATGCGAATTGCATTTTTGTAACAAACGATCTCTGCTTTCACTTCTTTCAACCAGTCCATACCGATTATCACATCAAAACTCCCTAACTCTACTGGTATCAAATCAATCTTAAATGTTTCGCTAACCAGTTTAATTTCTCGATTCCGACATATATTATCTGCTGAAATTAATTTACCATTTGCTAATTCGAGTAAAAATTTACTATCCAAAGGCGTCAATGGACAACTTAATTTAGCACAAAAATCTCTACTTATATAGCTTCTATCCGCACCCGAATCAAACAAAACGTAAGCAGATTTATTGTCAATAAGAAACGTACCCGTAACAAGCTCCGGGTCTTCCTGTGCCTCTACCGCATTAATATTGAAAACTCTTCCGCGGCCTTGTCCATTCGTGTTCTCCTGGTTCGGGCAATTTCTAATAATGTGGCCCGATTTTCCACATTTATAACAAACTACATTGGCATAACTTGCTCCGACACTACTTACTCTGCCATTACTCGTTCCGACACCATTTGTTCCTTTCGTTCTGTTAACCCATGGTCCGTAGACCTCACACTTCGCTGCACTATGACCATTTCTTTTACACTTGTTGCAAAATTTGGTGCAGAACCCCGAGTGATACTTTTCACACCTTTGGCATAGCTGCTTCTGATTATTGTTGTTGTTGCGGTTGTTATTGTTGTTGGTATGATTGTTGTAGTTGTTGTTGTTGTTGTTGTTGTTGTTGTTGTTGTTGTTGTTGTTGTTGTTGTTGTTGTTGTTGTTGTTGTTGTTGTTGTTGTTGGGCCGTTTGTTGTAGTTGCGATTGACGTTGCGATTGTTGGGATAGTTGTTGCGATTATTGTTGTAATTGCTGTTGTTGTTGTATTGGTGATTCTTATCACCGTTTTCCTCCCACTTTCTTTTGACTTGCTTCACGTTGGCCTCTTCAGCCGTCTGTTCTTTAATTCTTTCCTCAATCTGGTTCACTAGTTTGTGAGCCATTCTACATGCCTGTTGTATGGAGGCGGGCTCGTGTGAACTTATATCTTCTTGGATTCTTTCCGGTAATCCTTTTACAAACACGTCGATCTTCTCTTCCTCATCTTCAAACGCTCCCGGACACAATAGACACAATTCTGTGAATCGTCTTTCGTACGTGGTAATATCAAATCCTTGGGTTCGTAACCCTCTAAGTTCTGTCTTGAGCTTATTGACCTCGGTTCTGAGACGGTACTTCTCGTTCATCAAGTGCTTGAATCCTTTTACAAACACGTCGATCTTCTCTTCCTCATCTTCAAACGCTCCCGGACACAATAGACACAATTCTGTGAATCGTCTTTCGTACGTGGTAATATCAAATCCTTGGGTTCGTAACCCTCTAAGTTCTGTCTTGAGCTTATTGACCTCGGTTCTGAGACGGTACTTCTCGTTCATCAAGTGCTTGAATGCTGACCACGGTAGTGCGTAAGCATCATCTTGTCCCACTTGCTCTAGATAGGTATTCCACCATGTTAATGCAGAACCTATGAAGGTATGCGTAGCGTACTTCACTTTGTCCTCTTCAGTACACTTACTTATGGCAAACACCGATTCGACCTTCGCGGTCCACCGTTTCAATCCGATCGGTCCTTCGGTTCCATCAAATTCCAAAGGTTTGCAGGCAGTGAATTCTTTGTAGGTGCATCCTACACGATTCCCTGTACTGCTAGATCCAGGGTTATTGTTGGTATGTAGCGCAGCCTGTACTGCGGCTATGTTTGAAGCTAGAAAAGTACGGAATTCCTCTTCATTCATATTCACGGTGTGTCGAGTAGTCGGTGCCATTTCCTTCAAAATAGTCAAATGGAACAAGTTAATCATACAGAATATTAAGAGTAGTTAATAGTATTTCGTAGCATAATATGAACTCATTTATAAAAGCTTTTTCTTCATATTAGCGTTTTATAAGTTTAAATTCGGGTAGTACCTACCCGTTAACTTCATACTTAGTAGCTAATATACAATTCAACTACTACAATTCGATATGAAAAACTGATTATAATAATATTTCGCGTTTAAACTTTTACACAATATTTTACAAACTTACAATACCGCTTATTTTACATATAGCATGAAATACAGCACACAATAAATTTGATACAAGATGGTTGTGAAGATAATTCTAGCTAGTACACAAGTCGTTCAGCAAAGGCAATAAAGACACGTAATTCATACATCCAGAAACAAGTCATGCATTCTGGTTTTACTAGGACTACTTCCCATCCTTGGTCTTGTGTGTGACAACCCGGAAATTTCCAATCAAATTTAAACTTTATCTTTATATTATTCTGACACGATAAGCAAAGTTTGTTAAGTTAAATCTCAAGAAATTTAAACTGTGTTCATACATTCATTATAACCTCGACCAAATTCCGATGATTCATGAACCGTTATATATAAATAGATATGTATATATATGTATATATATATATATATATATATATTATAACTTGAGAATATTAATAAAGTATTAAACGTATATTACTTTACACGAACGCATTTGTTTCAATATGTTTATCGATGGAATTAGAAGATAATATCAAATGATTGATTTATCAGATACATTGTGATATGATTACGGGTCTATGTTATGAGGTCCACTGTGATTTAAGAAATCTATTCTTTTTGACAACATTCGGAAAATGGTAAAGTGATTTATAAGTAAGAAAGTGGAGTATAAATAACTTAGATGTTGGATATCGACAAGTTAAGTAACTAGACATTTTTCATACGTTTATTTAACCTTTGGACTTTATCCCATGCTTCACCAACAGACCGTAATTTAAAAACTTGAAACCTATTATGAATATATATGATTCTACTTTTCTAAAACATTTTATGATATAACGATTTCCATTATTTTAACCTTTTAACAAAATGATTCTTAAATATATTTAGTTTTGGAAAACAAAATTATCATATTTATTTGATTTATTTTCAAACGTACAAAAACGTTTTTAGTTTAAAAAGAACTTTATTATTAAAACGTATATAACTTTTATAAATATCTAGAACCACTTTTGACAACTCATTACTTAACCAGTATGATAAATATAACGATATTTATATTTTATTTTATTAAATATAAATAATGATTTAAATTAATTTTATATATATTTATACGCGTATTATACGTACATAGTTTTATACTTTTACTATACTTTAACTTTACCTTTACTTTACTTTTACTTTACTTTAACTTTAATAATTCATACTTTAATAATTCACTTTAATAATTCATACTTTAATAATTCACTTTAATAATTCACTTTAATAATTCAAAAATCTATTATAAATAGAATTCAATAGGTTTTATTATTTCATAGAAACTTGAAATATATTTCTCTAAACTCTCTCAATCGACTTACATATATATATTTACTCAGTATTATTTCAAGATATTATTAGTATACATAAAATACTACGACGAGGTCATGAGCGTATTATTTCAAAATGGATTTTTCGAGCGGGATAGAGCTAAGGAAAACATGGGTTATAGCTATGGAGGTGATGGGTATGGTTCATGGGTATGCTTGTGAGGTCAATCTAGTGTTTATCGTCTCCGTTGCGTCTACATACCTTTCCTGCAATATTGAATCTCAATATTGATACGTGAGTACTCGTAAATTATTTTTACATATTAATAGTGTATCCCTGACTAGTGCTCGAGAATATAGGATTATGCATGCTTGTACTTTTGATATTGCCCTTAGATAGGTTATGTTGAATCCTGAATTAGTTACACTTGCGGTTGAGATAAGGTATACGATATGCATGTCCTTGGAAGGCTAGCGAAAAATTGAGAACTTTTCATTTAGATATCGAATGGGTTCGATGAACGGATTAGAAGTTATAGTCTATTGAATTTTTATAAAAATGATTATTAGTATCATCGTTATTATCGTCGTTCTAGTTTTATCTTATTATTATCATTATTAATAAAAGGAATTTTCATTAAAAATTGTTATTTTTATTATTATTACTATTGTTATCATCGTTAAAGTTATAATTAGTATTATTATTATTATTATTATTATTATTATTATTATTATCTTATTATTATTATTATTATTATTATTATTATTATTATTATTATTATTATTATTATTATTATTATCATTATTAATATATATCACTTTAAAAATGGTTATTGTTATTGTTATTATTATTATTATTATCATTAAAATAGTTATTAGTATTATTAATAATATCATAGTAATTATCATTATTAGTATTATTGTAATTAAAACTAATATTAGTAACACCTAATTCTTTTTAGTACTATTATTATTAGTATTATAAACACAATATAAAAGACGATTAAAAGCTATTAAACGAAACGATTAGGAAATAATGAGTATGAGTATCATGATGAAATTAAAATATTATAAGATATTGATCTAGATAAAATTATCATTCTTATTATTTTTATCATTACTATTATTATTAAAAGTATCGTTAGTATTAAAACTATCATTTTAACAAAAAATATCATTTTAATAGAAATGTCATTGTTATTATAAAATATCATTATTATTATCATTTTAAATAGAATTATTATTTTAAAGTTAATATTAAAAAGTATCATAAATATTAAAGTTATCATAATTAGAATTATCGTTTTATTATAATATCATTGTTAGTAAATATAAATATTGATATTTTTAAAAGAATAATAATAATTATTATTGCAAAATAATACAACTTTTACTTATTATTATTATCAATGTTATTTTATTAAATAAATATGTAATACAAATAATATAATTACCTTAACAAAACCTATCATAATATTTTTTTTAAATTAACTTTATAAATTTTAATACTTAAGATATATAAAAGTATATTTTTATATAAAATTTTATTTATTAATAAATGAATTATATTATTTACTCTATTAAATATTTTAAAAATATTTAAAAATATAAAACGACGATATTTAAACTATATAATAATCATGTATAAATTTTGGAAGTCATTTTGAGTCAAATTAACTTTTGTTGATCTTTGCATATTAGTCTCGAGCATTAGGATTGTGGTACACTATGACTTGACCTAATTTGTTAGACAAATATTGACCAACACATAAATATATATAATTAATTTAGGTTCGTGAATCCGAGACCAACCTTGCACTTGTTCAATGACGTTATATGTATTTTTACTATGAAATACAGTATGGTGAGTTTCATTTGCCTTTTTACCCTTTATATTTTTGGGCTGAGAATACATGCGCAATTTTTATAAATGATTTACAAAATAGACACAAGTACGTGTGATGTCGAACGAGGTGTATATAAAATAGTTATTATTTTACTAGGAAAAACTATTAAATACGATACAATTTTACACAAGATATTTATTTATTTATAGAATGGATATACTTAAACCTTGCTACAACACTTATAGGCAGTGTACCTAATCGTACAGTAGTGTAGTTTTTAGTAAGTCCGGATCGTTCCACAGGGAAATCTTTAAACAAAGCTCAACGCTATATTAGTTTACTTTTATAAAAATACAAATATATATATAGGTAATATTATTATTATAAAGGGGGGTTTTTACCGTTTAATGACCGGCTTGTCGATTTTAAAACTTTAGTCGCAGTTAAAACCTAATGTAAAATATAAATACAAGACTAAATTTAAATCGTAAAGTAAATAACGATAATGAAATTGCGAATAATAAAAATGCGATAAAATTAAATTGCGATAATTAAAAGTACGATAATTAAAAGTGCGATTAAATAACAATAAAAGTGCGATAATTAGAAGTGCAATTAAATATAAAATAAAGGAAATAAAATATGAAATAAAAGAATTATGCTTATTTAAACTTCCGTAATCATGATGTTTGACGTGTTGATTTTAGTTTTATGCCCTTGGGTTAATTGTCCTTTGTCCTGGATTATTCAATATGTCCGTCTGGTTTTTGTCCATAACAGTCCATCAGTCATAAATATAAATTGCAAGTGTCCTTGTCAAATTATTATTATACCCGAAGATAAATATTCCAACTAATTGGGGATTCGAATTTGTAACAAGGTTTTAATACTTTGTTTAATGAATACACCAGGTTATCGACTGCGTGTAAACCAAGGTTTTACTACTTTGTTAACAATTACACCAATTACCCTTGAATGTAATTTCACCCCTGTTTTAATTATTCTAGTGGCTATTAATCCATTCCCGTGTCCGGTTAAATGAACGATTATTCGTACATATAAATACCCCGCCCATCGTGTCCGATCGAGTGTATATGGTAATTTATAGGGACGCCCAATTGTAAACCTTTATATTAACATTAACAAACTTTCATTTAGTTAAACAAATATAAAGCCCATTAATAGCCCATAGTCTAGTTTCCACAAGTGTCGTTCTTTTGTCCAAACCCCAATTATGGTACAAAGCCCAATTACCCAATTTTAGTAATTAGCCCAACATCATGATTACTTCGTTTTAAATAAGCATAATAATAACTTAGCTACGAGACATTAATGTAAAAAGGTTGAACATAACTTACAATGATTAAAAATAGCGTAGCGTTACACGGACAGAATTTCGACTTACACCCTTACAACATTCGCTAACATACCCTTATTATTAGAATTATAATTAAAATTAAAATATAAATTATAAATATAAATATATTTACGTATGAAGAGGAAGAGAAAAAAGATGTTTAAAACTCGGCAGAAAACTGGCTTTATATAGGACCTGACCAGCAATCTCACTCCATGCGACTCGCATGATTTTGTGCTTCTGGCCATGCGAGTCGCATGGCCACCCTGGATCCAGCCAACTACTTTGTTTTCTTCTTGCCGACGTAATATAATAATAATAATATATATAATATATAATTATATATAATTATATATATATTATATTATATTCTTGTGCATAGTAGACTAGATATTTTTGGTCCGTTGCGTCGGGCGTTTCTTCTTGGCTCAGGTCCCGGTTCCGGATTTTCGGACGTCTTCGCGTATTATTTTATATCGTGTACTTTGCGTCTTGTAACTTGTACTCTTGTCATTTTGAGACGTTCCTCATCAATATTTTGAACCTTTTTAGTTGTATCTTGTACTTTTTAGCTCTTTGGACCTTTTTGTCTTCAATTTGTCGAATCTGCTTTTTATCTTCTCTTTTTAAAATTTAAACGAATATCGCTTGTAAATCGAACAATACCAACTAAAATCTTGTCTTTCTTAAGGAATAATGCTATGAAATATATGTTCGTTTTTGGCATTATCAAATATTCCCACACTTGAGCGTTGCTTGTCCTCAAGCAATATTGTCTTGAAATACTAGAATCACTTCTTTATTCTTCACACTTTGTACATCAGTGATTTCTATACGGCGGTATAAACAATGGAAGTAACGATATGGTTTACAGTCCCACATGACTATAAAAATTTAGATCCATTAAGGAAATTGGATCTTTATGAAAACATTTGATCTTTTGAAAATTAAATCTATTTTTACCCTAGATAAGTTTTCCGGAATAACCCTTTACCGGTGTTTGCAAAATATTTTTGTGGGTTTGGTGGGTTTCAGATTTGAAAATTTTAGCTCAAAACTTGCGGTTTTGTGTCACCCACTTGCTAACCTTGTATTTGGAAAGCAACACGTCCAGTTTACTTGTCCCGTATATTACCTTTCGGCAAACTACTGTCCGGTTGTAAAGGAAAGCGTTGAACAAGCAACTGTTAAGGCAATGTCCCGTGACATGCTTTTGATTATGGTTTATAACGTGTCGGACGCAATTACTATCCTTGGTAGGAGCAATAGCAAAGCTCACCCTTATAATTTGTCGGTTTGGCACAAAGTCCTGTCTTTGACCATGTTATGCAACCACCGTTCTTACGGTTGACACCCGATTTAGTTCAGGTGACCTAATGAATTCCAGGTGAATTCCTAGGATTTTACGTTCAATGGTAATGAACGCATTGAAAATAGGGTTTTCAGAAAACAAATCGGTTTGTAATTTTGATCAAAATATTTTCTCGTTCAAGCTCGAGTTTAGATATCATTGAATTCCATGAGTTTGTAATTCTCAATCTTTAAGGTCAATCTCTAGGATTGAGTAATATCAGTCTTAAAAGCTGATTTTTAATCTTTAAGGAGATTATCCTTTCTGGGGATCTGATTCATTAGTCTTATCCAGCTAATTTGCATGGTGCCCCCCCATTATACGAGATAAATCCTTCTCATGGTTAGGATAAATCTGACCACTTGGCGACCCTGTTTAATGCTGAGGTCCGTGGATTTCCAGCTGATTTTAGTGATGACTTTTCTAGATTTTTCGTCAACCTACAGCTGGTCTGAACGACAACTTCATGACCTAAATCAAGAAGCGCGTGTCTTTTTCGGAAGACTTTACTTCCTTTTAATGATGGAATTGATTCATCGTGTAGATCCATCTCTTCTTTTCTTTCATTGGGTAAAACAGTTTAGTTTAGTCCAAAGCAAAAGTATTTTCAGTTATTTGTTACAAATATATGTGGCATATGTTTAAAATAACTTGGTAAATTTTCCCACACTTGGCTTTTTATTTTTCTTTTTATCGTCCTCTATTCCATTTTAAATGAATTTTAACATTTTAGTTTGTTTCTCAATTTATGTCCTTTCCGAGGTAACAATAATTTCGGTGTTAAAACCTAGTTTTATCGTTCATAAATATGTATAAACATGATTTTGAATTCATTTAATTGAAAATTTTGAAAAATTTTACTAGAATTGGGTAGTCAGTATATAAGACTAGGGCTGTTCTTTTTTATCAGAGAGCACTAGATTCTAATACAACTACTGCTTTACTAGTATTTTTAATGGTAACCAAGTGTATAAAGTAAAAATTTTAAAATCCGAAAGAATTTAACCCCTTCCCACACTTAAGATCTTGCAATGCCCTCATTTGCAAAAAATCAGTAACAATTTAAATTATTGAGGGTGATTTGTGTGGAAATGATTAAATTTTTACCAAAGTTTCCAAATATATTGGCGTTTGTTTGCTGAATGATAAATGGTGCACGTCATTTGTTCATTCCGTCTTGTTGTTATTTCACATACATTTTGCATCATTGTCGTCAAAATTACTTGCTTTTGCTGAACTTAATGCCAGTCTCTGAAAACGCGTTGTTTTACCCTGTTTTGTGCATAAAAGAGAATACATACAATACAAATATAATCATACATGCAATTTGAAATGGAACTTTGGCATCCCACTTTCAAACTATAAGAAAAATATTAGTACACAATAATAATAAGAATATCAAACATTACATAAACGTAATAAAATGTTAAGTGTTTAAAATAAAAATAAAAATTACCAACTTATCTCTACTGATCAGGAGGTGGGTTAGGAGGAAAATTAGGATATGGATCCCAATTCATGTTCGCGTCCGGGTTCCATGGCTGATTATAGGTGAACTGGTATGCTGCGTCATAATCATATGAATCATAGGGTGGTCTCATTTCTGGCTGATGTGCGGGATAGTATGCGGGTCGGGTCGGATAATACATCTCGCCAGGCTGCAACTGGCTTATAATTTGGCGCTGATGATAATCCCATCGGCCATGCTCTCGTTGTCGGGAATGCTCGTAGTCATTCCGACGTTGCCATGCCTCGTACTGCATATGCCTATCATAGTTCGTCATGTATTCATCCTCCATACGAACGCCTAAATCAAGAGCAGTCTCCCGAACAACTCCTATAATGTTGTTCGCATCCTCCATCTCGTCATCCGAACCTCTTTCTACCTGTCGCTGAGGTCCCTCGTATCGATATACCCGACCACGTCTCATTAATAATACCCTTGCACCGTGATAAAGGTTTGAACTTATAGTTTCACCTCCGTCCTCTATTTCGTTCATTGGACCCCCTTGGTGCTTATCTACACCTAAATACTCTCCAATGAGAGTAATGAAAATACCACCACCTATAATACTCCCCGATTTCATCCCCGAAACTACATTAGCGAGATAATAACCAACACAATAGGGAATGTTAACGAAACTCCTCGGGTCTCTAATACACTTGAGGTAGAACAAATCGTTTACGGTCAATTTCTCCTTATTTCTTCCCCTTTGTGTAATTGTGTTTGCTAAGAATCTATGAATCACCCGGAGTTCAGCTCTGTCTATATCTAAGTATGTATGATTTCCACTGGCGTGAAATTCATTAAAGTGGGACATACGCCTCCAGACAGCGTTAATATCAAATTCCCTATCTACCCTTTCTCCTTGGGCAATCAAGCTATTACAGTCGGGGCTCAAAAGTTCAGCAGGGGTGTAAATCTGTAAGGCCCTAGCTAAATCTATCATGGACATTCTGTACATGCGTCCACCTAACAGAAATCTAATAAAGCTTCTATCATCTATTCTCCTAACATCACTGTTTAACTTAATAGTACTAAGTAATTCTATACACCATTCCCTATATATGGTTCTACGAATGGAAAATAGGCGCATCCAATCGTTAAACTGAGAATTACCATACCTTTGCACCAATAATTCCCGAATCGGTTCGGCAAGGTCAACTGTTTCCAAAGGTACCCAGTCAATTGCCCTTGGCATTTCAACAACCTTAAAGTAGAGAATGTGCATGTTCTTTTGATAATCTGGATACTCTATCCAACATCGATCAAATCTCAGATTTGGGTGTAACTGATCTTCATTAATGTCTAAGCTCAGAATCCTTTGATGTGGAGCGAATTGACGAAACTGATTCATGAATAACTGATCTTGATCGTGATATGGAATATGTTGCTCCTCCTGTTCTTCTTCTTCTTGTTGCATATGCTGTTCTTGTTCATGAAACATTTCCGGTTCGGGCTCTGGTTGCCTGGATGATGATGCTCCTGAACCTCCAGTATCGGCTTTCTGTAAAACACATTAAACACAAAATTTTTGCATCCAAATATGCATTAGTGTTAGCAAAATAATAACTTGAAACAATTATGATGACATGTTCAATTCATAACACATTTTATACACATTTTCCTAAAAATAACAATTATATACTTTTACATACGAAAATGTGTACAATGTTTTATCACATTTAAACTCTTAAACATGTCAACAATAATTATTATAACAATTAAACACTTGTTACATGGCATTCAAATCAAACTAGTGCTCATTTTCATATTTTTGTCAAGTCTACACTTTGTCAAATAAGCATATACGAAAAATGTACATCAAGTTCATAAGCATTTATCTTAAATAACATGCCAAAATAATCACTACTAGCAATGAAACAAGTTTCAAATGGCCTTTATATCAATTTATCCAAGTTCATGAATTTTTAGACTTAAAAAGTCCACTTTAATTCTCAAAAACATGTTTAGGCTCAAAGTTTGGATCAATTAACTACCTAAACATGTTACACTACTTAATTTAGCAACAATTCATGACAAAAATCGGCCATAACCTGTTTATATCAAAAAGCCCCAAATTGCTCAAGAACACAAACCCTAGATTCTTAAAAATTTGAAGTTTTTAGCTTCAATTCATGTTAAATAGCTTCTATCTAGGATATACATGCATAATATAACAACAATTTAGCTCTAATTACACCTAAATTTAACAAAATCAAAATATAAATTTTCTAGCTCAAGAACACAAAAATTCGAATTTAAAGAGATTAGGGGTGAAATCTTTACCTTTCTCCTGAAGGGGTTGAGACTACTGAATCTAGGCATGATTATTGTGAAGTTTTGCAAGAAATTTGATGAAAAATGATGAATTTTTGAGAGGGTTTTGTAGATGGTTCGTGTTTGTGTATGTGTGTTTGTGAAAAAGAGCAGCTCGGCTGAATATTTGATCCTGTCCAGTTTTTAACAGCCATGCGAGTCGCATGGTTTCATGCCCATCCCCATGCGACTCGCATGGGGTTAAATTCCAGTTATATTTTTTTTTTTTTTTTTTTTTTTTTTTTTTTTTTTTTTTATAAAATCTTATACTTTTAAAACATAAATAAATAAAATTTTAAAAATTTTGTTTCTTTTTAGGACGAGGTCGTTTCGGGACGATGCCCTAGTCCGTCCTTCGACAAAATTTTAAAATTTGTCAATTTCAAGCAATTGTTTTAAAAGCTTAGATTTTTGGGTTTTTTAATGTTTTTGGCATACTTTAAATCAATAAGATTAAAAATAATGATAATAAAAGTTCTCGTCCCTCCCTCGGGTAAAGCAATTTCGGTTCAAAGACCTAGTCTTCAACTTACGACGAATTTTAAAAATCATATTTTTAACTTAATGAGATAAAGTAAATTTTTGTTTTTAAATTCACACAACTTAAATATAAAATTCAAAATTAATAATAAAAAAAATCACACCAAACTTAAAATTTTAAATGCATAAAATTAAAAATTCATATTTTAAAAATTCACACCAGACTTAATTTAAAAATTCATATTATAAATTCACACCAAACTTATATAAATTTTTCAAATATTTACAATTTTAAATATATTGTTTTTACAAAGTTTACAATATTAACTTAAGATTTAAATATTAATTTTAAAAACATGGTAAAAATAAATTTAAAAATCTTTTTGTCTTTTTATCCCACTTTTATCAATCAAATATTATCAAAAATATGCGCCCCTCTTTTCGGTAAAGTAATTTCGGTTCCAAGACCTAATTTAACTCATGACGAATTTTTGGAATATTTTGGGTTGATTGATTAAAGATATTTATACCTTAAGAATAAACGTTAAATTTCGCAGTGATGTAATAAATTTTTGAACGATATCAATAATTTCGGTCGCCAAACCTAATTTTATTTAATACCAATTTAATACTTTTTAGCGAACAAATTAGCGTTTATTATCAAAAGGTTAAAAATAAAAATAAAAATAAAAACTGTACAGACATACCTGTGAAATAGATTTCTTAGTTATATGATCTATTATATTCATAAGATAGTCGGTTTAATTGGTTTTCCATGGCTGCATAGGCGTAACCTCGAGCATTCATTGTCTTTTCTTCTAAACATATGAACGGTCCGTCTCTGCATAAAGTAACAAATTCGGTATTTGAATAGGTTTGATTATTTGAACATTTACCTCCATGTGACCATTTTCCGCATTTGTGACATCGTTCTAGGTGTCGTGCTCTTCTTTTCGCTGCGGATTTTGATTTTCCTTTACCAAATTGTAACTTATTATCTTCGCATCTGGATCCTTTTCTAACTCCGTCCATTCTTTCTCTGATTACTGATACTAATTCACTCGGTAGTATGTCATTATTTCTTTTAGTGATCAAAGCGTGTAGCATTAGACCATGGTTTAGTTCACAGGCAGTCTTCATTTTGTAAAAACCTAAAAAAAATAAAAATTCAGAATGGGGGGAGAAGACTAGTTCTTTAGGGTCTGCTAGGGAAAGACCATACGTGTTCCATTTTCGAGAACTACACGAAAACAGACAATCTAACTCTAACAGAAATACATATTATCCTTTAAAGACTTGATTCTCCCCACACTTAGTTAGCTGTGGTATCGAAATTGTGATTAACTTCGTTGTCGACTTCCATTGGACCATGTATGTAATGTTTAACTCTGTGACCATTAACTTTAAATTCAATCCCATTTGAATTTATTAATTCTATCGTTCCGTATGGGAAAACTCTTTTGACTATGAATGGTCCAGACCATCTTGATTTCAATTTTCCAGGAAATAGCTTGAATCGTGAATTGAAAAGAAGAACTCTGTCTCCTTCTTTAAATTCTTTTGAACTTCTGATTCTTTTATCATGCCATTTCTTCGTTCTTTCTTTATAGATTAACGAATTTTCGTATGCTTCATGTCTTAATTCTTCTAATTCGTTTAGTTGACTTAATCGTAGACGTCCGGCTTCATGTAAATCAAGATTACATGTCTTCAAAGCCCAAAATGCTTTGTGTTCAATTTCTACTGGAAGATGACATGCTTTTCCATAAACAAGTCTAAAAGGTGTGGTTCCAATTGGAGTTTTGTAGGCTGTTCTAAAAGCCCAGAGTGCATCCTCCAATTTAATGGACCATTCCTTCGGATTTGATCCTACGGTTTTCTCTAGAATACGTTTTAAAGCTCGGTTGGTATTTTCAACTTGTCCACTTGTTTGTGGATGATATGCGGTGGAGATTTTATGAGTTACTCCATATCTTTTAAGAATTTTCTCAAGTTGATTATTACAGAAATGAGTACCCCGATCACTTATTAAAGCTTTCGGTGTTCCAAACCTTGCAAAAAGACGTTTTAAAAAGTTGACTACAACTCGTGCATCGTTAGTTGGGAGAGCTTGTGCTTCCGCCCATTTAGATACATAATCAATGGCTACGAGTATATATAGATTATTATGAGATTTTGGAAATGGACCCATAAAGTCAATACCCCAAATGTCAAATACTTCACATACTTGGATGACATTTTGTGGCATTTCATCACGTTGACTTATTTTTCCAGCCCTTTGACATGCATCACAGGATTTGCAAAGAAGGTGTGCGTCTTTGTAAATTGTAGGCCAATAGAATCCAGCTTCATAAACTTTTCTTGCTGTTAGTTGAGGCCCATAATGCCCTCCTGTTGGTCCTGTGTGACAATGGTTTAAAATTTTACTAGCTTCATCTCCAAATACGCATCGGCGTATTATTCCATCGGGACAACTTTTAAACAGATGTGGATCTTCCCCGAAATAGTGTTTTATATCACTGAAGAATTTCTTTCGTCTTTGGTACGATAATCCTTTTTCAAGGAATCCACAAACTAAGTAGTTTGCATAGTCTGTAAACCATGGAATTTCTTTATAATCTATCTTCAATAGATATTCATCAGGAAAGTTGTCTTGTATGGCCGATTCATTCAGAACTTCTAATTCGGGATTTTCAAGACGAGAAAGATGATCAGCGGCGAGATTTTCTGCTCCCTTTTTATCTCGGATTTCAATATCAAACTCTTGTAAGAGTAAGATCCAACGGATTAATCTTGGTTTAGCATCTTGTTTTGAAAATAGGTATCTAAGAGCAGAATGGTCGGTATAGACCACCGTTTTTGCTAGAACGAGATATGATCGAAATTTGTCAAAAGCAAAGACAATAGCAAGGAGTTCTTTTTCAGTAGTTGTATAGTTCGTTTGTGCTCCTTGTAATGTCTTACTAGCATAATATATAGGTTGAAATCGTTTTTCAATCCTTTGTCCTAAAACGGCTCCCATTGCAAAATCACTTGCATCGCACATTAGTTCAAATGGTAGATTCCAATTTGGTGTTATCATGATCGGTGCATTAGTGAGTTTTTCTTTAAGAATATTAAAAGATTTGATACACTCATCTGAAAAGATGAATGGCGCATCCTTTTCTAGGAGTTTATTCATAGGAGTGGCAATTTTAGAAAAATCTTTTATAAAACGTCGGTAAAAACCGGCATGCCCTAGAAAACTCCTAACTCCTCTAACATTGGTGGGATGTGGAAGTTTAGCAATTACATCTACTTTAGCTCTATCCACTTCAATTCCTTCTTTTGAAATTTTATGTCCAAGAACGATGCCTTCTTTAACCATGAAATGGCATTTCTCCCAATTAAGTACTAGATTTGATTTTTCGCATCTAATTAGCATTCGTTCCAGATTAACTAGACATGATTTAAATGTATCACCGAAGACTGAAAAGTCATCCATGAATACTTCCATGCATTCTTCTATCATGTCGTGAAAAATCGCCATCATGCACCTTTGAAAGGTTGCAGGGGCGTTACAAAGTCCAAATGGCATGCGTTTGTAAGCAAAAGTACCATAAGGGCACGTGAATGTGGTTTTCTCTTGGTCCTCGGGTGCTATTGGAATTTGAAAATATCCGGAAAATCCATCTAGAAAACAATAGTAACTATTTCCGGCTAATCTTTCCAACATTTGATCTATGAAAGGTAAGGGAAAGTGATCTTTTCTGGTGGTGTCATTTAATTTTCTATAATCAATACATACACGCCATCCTGTTACAGTCCTAGTAGGAATAAGCTCATTTTTCTCATTTGTGATGACAGTCATGCCACCCTTCTTAGGTACGCATTGAACTGGGCTTACCCATGGACTATCAGAAATTGGATATATCAAACCTGCATCTAGCAGTTTAATAATCTCTTTCTTAACTACATCTTGCATATTAGGATTTAGTCTTCGTTGGCGTTGCACATACGTTTTATGACCTTCTTCCATAAGGATTTTATGTGTGCAATACGAAGGACTTATTCCTTTAATATCATGAATCTTCCATGCAATGGCTGGTTTATGAGCTTTCAACACAGAAATGAGTTGTGATTTCTCATTTTCAGTAAGAGAAGACGATATTATTACAGGTAATTCAGATTCACCATGTAAATAAGCGTATTCCAAATGGTTTGGAAGTGGCTTTAACTCTAATTTTGGAGGTTCTTCTATCGATGATTTATATCGATATCTGTCTTCTTCTTTTAGCATTTGAATTTCTTCTGTTGTTGGTTCATATCCATTAGCTATAAGTGTAGCTAACATTTCAGCTTCATCAATTGGTTCATTACCTTCTCCTAAAGAACATTCTCCTGTTCCTTGTAATTCTGGAAATTCTTCTAATAATTCTGCATGTGCATCTATAGTTTGAATATAATAACATGTATCATCTGTAGATTGTGGTTGTTGCATTGCTCTATCAACTGAAAAGGTAACACTCTCATCCTCTATACTTAGGGTCAGTTTCTTACCGAACACGTCTATCATTGCTTTAGCCGTGTTTAAGAATGGTCTTCCTAATATGAGAGGAACTTGAGAATCTTCTTCCATGTCCAAAACAACAAAATCTACTGGAAATACTAAAGTACCAACTTTAACTAGCATGTTCTCCATTATCCCTCTAGGATATTTTATTGATCTATCGGCTAGTTGTATGCTTATTCTGGTTGGTTTTAATTCTCCAAGGTCTAGTTTAGCGTATAGTGAATACGGCATTAGATTTATACTAGCACCTAAGTCTGCCAATGCTTCTATTGAACTAAGACTACCCAGAAAACATGGAATTGTGAAACTTCCTGGATCAGATAGTTTTTCTGGTATCTTATTCAACAGCACTGCTGAACAATTTGCATTCGTAGTGACAGCCAAGAGTTCTTCCATTTTCTTTCTATTCGTGATCAGATCTTTCAAGAATTTAGCATATCTAGGCATTCCTGAAATCACATCAATGAAAGGAAGATTTACATTTATCTGTTTAAACATATCCAAGAATTTGGATTGCTCGGCTTCAAGTTTCTCTTTCTTCATTTTACTCGGATAAGGAAGTGGTGGTTGGTATGGTTTAACATAAGGTTTATCCTTAACTGTGTTATCTTCATTAACCTTTTCAACTACCGGTTCTTTTTCCTTATCTTGATCAGGTTGTGGTTCTTGTGGAGTAGGAATAGTTTCATCAGAAGTTACAGGTATTTCAGGTGGTTTAAGTGTTGTACCACTTCTTGTGGTAATAGCTTTAGCTGTTTCATTCCGGGGGTTAGCATTTGTATCACTAGGTAAACTTCCCGGTTTTCTTTCACCTATTAACCTTGCTAGGTTACTTACTTCTTGTTCCAGATTTTGAATAGAAGCTTGTTGATTTCTAAATGCTTGAGCATTTTGTTCATTGGTTTGTTTCTGAGATGTGAAAAACTGCGTTTGAGTTTCAACTAGCTTCGTCATCATATCTTCTAAATTCGGCTTTTTATCATCGGTTTGTTGCGGTGGTTTGTTTTGAAAATTCGGTCTTTGCTGATTGTAAGTATTGTTGGATACTTGTTGATTGCTAGGACCTTGTTGGTTATTGTATGGAATATTTCGGTTATAATTCTGGTTTTGATTGTAAATCGGTCTTGGCGGTTGATAATTATTCTGATAATTATTTCCAGGCCTTTGGTTTATGTATGAAATATTCTCTCTTTGTTCCATTGTTAATTCAATACTTAGACAATCTTTTGTCAAATGTGGTCCTCCACACTGCTCACAACTAATTCGTATTGAGTGAATATCCTTAGTCATCTTTTCCATTCGTCTCTCGAAAGCATCTATCTTTGCGGAAATGGAATCTAAGTCATGGCTAGAATCGGCTCTAGCTGCTTTAGATGATCTAATGATATCTTTTTCTTGGTGCCACTCATGTGAGTGGGAAGCAGTATTATCAATAATTTTGTAAGCATCAGTTTCGGTTTTCTTCATAATAGAACCACCAGCTGCTATATCTATGTCTTTTCTTGTAGTGATGTCGCATCCTCGGTAGAATATTTGTACTATTTGACAGGTGTCTAAACCATGTTGCGGACATCCTCTTAGTAACTTTCCATATCTTGTCCACGCCTCATATAGAGTTTCATTTGGCTTCTGTGTGAACGTAACAATTTCTGCTTGAAGTCTTACGGCTTTAGATGCAGGAAAGAATTGTTTAAGAAATTTGTCAACTAAAACATCCCATGTATCGATCGCCCCTTCAGGTAACGATTCCAACCAATCTTTGGCTTCTCCCTTTAAAGTCCAGGGAAATAACATGAGATATATCTGTTCATCCTCCACTTCTCGGATTTTAAATAGTGTGCAGATCCTATTAAAGGTACGTAGATGTTCATTTGGATCTTCCTTCGGCGCACCACTAAATTGGCATTGATTAGTCACCATGTGTAGAATTTGTCCTTTGATTTCATAATCTGGCGCATTAATGTCTGGATGAGTAATTGCGTGACCTTGGCCAGTGCGTTTAGCTCTCATTCGGTCTTCCATACTTAAAGGTTCCAGATTCTCCATAATTGAATTTGTTGAATCGGTATCACTAGATGATTCTGATTTAATAGTTCGTTCCTCAACAATCTCTGTTTGAATGATTGGTGGTTCCGGAGGAAAGTTTAGTGGTTCAGGATCTATGAACCGTTCCTGAATATTTTCTGGATTCTCAATTGTGAGGTCGGGTTCAAAAAATGGATTATCGGAAATTTGAACTGCAGTACTTGGTCGACTGGATGACGATTCTAAAGAAAAATCAACGGCGGTTATATTTGTTAAACGATGTCTTGATCGAGTTACAGGTGGTGAACGTACAAAAGTTGATGAACGTCTTGCTCGGTGCATTCACTGAATATCCTATTAGTTTTAAAAAGGAAAGAAAAATTATAATAAGTTATCCAATCAATAGACTTTTCTGATTTTGCCCACGTTTCGAATAGCCAAAAGATGCAGCAGAGGGGCAGGATTCGTTTGGTCTCAATATAATTGAGGACTGTTTGGCTCCAATAACCCGGTCCACGTACAAATCCAACTATTACTACGAACCAGAAAATTTTGATGTCTATTAATTTAACCACTTAAAATAAATTTTCGTAATTTTTAGAAATTTAGATAAGAAGTAGAAAAAATTCTAAGTCCTAAAACTAGAATAGCGAGAAATAAGAGAGAAAAAGAGTTCGTCGAAAAAGGTCGAAAAAGAAAAAAAAAATGGTTGAAAAATAAAAGGTGACGGAAAAATAAAAGAAACTTATAAAAACTTAAAAATACTTAACTAACCTAACCTTATTACTACAACTAACTTAAAATTATAATCGCAAATTGAAATTACTAATTGGAATGATAATTGATACATAGTAAACGGTCTAAAAATATTAAAGCTTACAGGAAAAACTAAATCCCAAATGGAAAAAACTTAAAAAGAAACTAAAACTTAAAAAGGCGTCGCAAAATTCTAAAGCACCTAAATCTTAGTTTAAAGAAAAAGTACTTAAGGAGTTTTACGGCAAAGCCTAAAAATCTAGGAGTAAAAATAACTATAGCAAAAACTAAGTTTAAAATTAAAAATGAGCTAAAAATACAAATATTACGCTACAATGATTAAAAAGGGACAAAATATTAAAAGAAATAAAAAGTGATAATAAAAAAAAATACAATTTTTATTAAAATATTATTTTTATATTAATTATATTAAATTATTAAGTTTTAAATATAATAAAACTAATTAAAAGTAATTAATTAAACTAAAAACTTAATTAAGAATAATAAAATCAATTAGGGTTTAATTATAATAATAATATATTATACTCCGTAATTAATGCGTTATTAGGGTTTGTTTGTGGCCCTGTCAGACCCCTCATGCGACTCGCATGGGGTTTAGTTGAATTATCATGCGACTCGCATGGTGCTCGGATCCAGGCCAAAAGTTGGGCTGCTACAGTACCTTGGCCCGATTACTTATTATTATTTTTTTTTTTTTCTGTTTTTCTAAATAAATAAAAGATTTTTAAAATATAACTTATATTTTTATAAACTTAAAATAGAAATAAAGAAACTTATAAAACTTAAATATTTACAAAATCTTAAAAATACTAATATTTTTGTTTTTCTTTTTATATTTTTCGAATTTTTAAAAACGTATTTTTACAAAAACGACTTTTAATAAAAGTAACTAAAAATTTTTTTTTATTTTTTTATATTAGCGTTGCGCTTCCGGCTTTTAAGATAGTCCCCGGCAGCGGCGCCAAAAATACTTGATGTCGAACGAGGTGTATATAAAATAGTTATTATTTTACTAGGAAAAACTATTAAATACGATACAATTTTACACAAGATATTTATTTATTTATAGAATGGATATACTTAAACCTTGCTACAACACTTATAGGCAGTGTACCTAATCGTACAGTAGTGTAGTTTTTAGTAAGTCCGGTTCGTTCCACAGAGAAATCTTTAAACAAAGCTCAACGCTATATTAGTTTACTTTTATAAAAATACAAATATATATATAGGTAATATTATTATTATAAAGGGGGGTTTTTACGTTTTAATGACCGGCTTGTCGATTTTAAAACTTTAGTCGCAGTTAAAACCTAATGTAAAATATAAATACAAGACTAAATTTAAATCGTAAAGTAAATAACGATAATGAAATTGCGAATAATAAAAATGCGATAAAATTAAATTGCGATAATTAAAAGTACGATAATTAAAAGTGCGATTAAATAACAATAAAAGTGCGATAATTAGAAGTGCAATTAAATATAAAATAAAGGAAATAAAATATGAAATAAAAGAATTATGCTTATTTAAACTTCCGTAATCATGATGTTTGACGTGTTGATTTTAGTTTTATGCCCTTGGGTTAATTGTCCTTTGTCCTGGATTATTCAATATGTCCGTCTGGTTTTTGTCCATAACAGTCCATCAGTCATAAATATAAATTGCAAGTGTCCTTGTCAAATTATTATTATACCCGAAGATAAATATTCCAACTAATTGGGGATTCGAATTTGTAACAAGGTTTTAATACTTTGTTTAATGAATACACCAGGTTATCGACTGCGTGTAAACCAAGGTTTTACTACTTTGTTAACAATTACACCAATTACCCTTGAATGTAATTTCACCCCTGTTTTAATTATTCTAGTGGCTATTAATCCATTCCCGTGTCCGGTTAAATGAACGATTATTCGTACATATAAATACCCCGCCCATCGTGTCCGATCGAGTGTATATGGTAATTTATAGGGACGCCCAATTGTAAACCTTTATATTAACATTAACAAACTTTCATTTAGTTAAACAAATATAAAGCCCATTAATAGCCCATAGTCTAGTTTCCACAAGTGTCGTTCTTTTGTCCAAACCCCAATTATGGTACAAAGCCCAATTACCCAATTTTAGTAATTAGCCCAACATCATGATTACTTCGTTTTAAATAAGCATAATAATAACTTAGCTACGAGACATTAATGTAAAAAGGTTGAACATAACTTACAATGATTAAAAATAGCGTAGCGTTACACGGACAGAATTTCGACTTACACCCTTACAACATTCGCTAACATACCCTTATTATTAGAATTATAATTAAAATTAAAATATAAATTATAAATATAAATATATTTACGTATGAAGAGGAAGAGAAAAAAGATGTTTAAAACTCGGCAGAAAACTGGCTTTATATAGGACCTGACCAGCAATCTCACTCCATGCGACTCGCATGATTTTGTGCTTCTGGCCATGCGAGTCGCATGGCCACCCTGGATCCAGCCAACTACTTTGTTTTCTTCTTGCCGACGTAATATAATAATAATAATATATAATATATAATTATATATAATTATATATATATTATATTATATTCTTGTGCATAGTAGACTAGATATTTTTGGTCCGTTGCGTCGGGCGTTTCTTCTTGGCTCAGGTCCCGGTTCCGGATTTTCGGACGTCTTCGCGTATTATTTTATATCGTGTACTTTGCGTCTTGTAACTTGTACTCTTGTCATTTTGAGACGTTCCTCATCAATATTTTGAACCTTTTTAGTTGTATCTTGTACTTTTTAGCTCTTTGGACCTTTTTGTCTTTAATTTGTCGAATCTGCTTTTTATCTTCTCTTTTTAAAATTTAAACGAATATCGCTTGTAAATCGAACAATACCAACTAAAATCTTGTCTTTCTTAAGGAATAATGCTATGAAATATATGTTCGTTTTTGGCATTATCAACGTGAAACTACATTCTATGGTTGAATTATCAAAATCGAATATGCCCCTTTTTATTAAGTCTGGTAATCTAAGAATTAGGGAACAGACACCCTAATTGACGCGAATCCTAAAGATAGATCTATTGGGCCTAACAAACCCCATCCAAAGTACCGGATGCTTTAGTACTTCGAAATTTATATCATGTCCGAAGGAGGATCCCGGAATGATGGGGATATTCTTATATGCATATTGTTAATGTCGGTTACCAGGTGTTCACCATATGAATGATTATTTTTGTCTCTATGCATGGGACGTATATTTATGAGAACAGGAAATGAAATTCTTGTGGTCTATTAAAATGATGGAAATAAATGATTATGATAAACTAATGAACTCACCAACCTTTTGGTTAACACTTTAAAGCATGTTTATTCTCAGGTGTTAAAGAAATCTTCCGCTGTGCATTTTCTTATTTTAAAGATATTACTTGGAGTCTTTCATAGCATATTTCGAAGAACGTTGCATTCGAGTCATTGAGTTCATCAAAGATTATTATTAAATCAATTTATAGTTGGATAGTGGATATTATGAAATGGTATGCATGCCTGTCAATTTTCGATGTAAAGAAATTTTGTCTTTTAAAAACGAATGCAATGTTTGTAAAATGTATCATATAGAGGTCAAATACCTCGCAATGTAATCAACTATTGTGAATCGTTTATAATGTATATAAACGGGTCATTTCAGTTGGTATCAGAGCGGTGGTCTTAGCGAACCAGTTCTGCATTAGTGTGTCTAACTGATAAGTCGTTAGGATGCATTAGTGAGTCTGGACTTCGACCGTGTCTGCATGTCAAAAGTTTTGATTATCATTTCTAGTCGGAAATCATCTGCTTATCATCCATCGGAAATTACCTGCTTATCATTATTAGTCTAGACACATCTTGCTACATTAATTGCATGAGTAGTGTATAGACAAAATTCATATCTTAGCGTATCTGCTAAATCATATCTTATCGTATCTGTTACTTAAACTTTGCCTGACATATCCCGCAAATTCCTCCGTAATCTATGAAATCTTTTGATCTCTATATATAGATATCCTATGTAAATAGAATACCACCCGATAGCCGAAAAATCATTTTTTATCGAAAATCCTTTATCCAATCGTACGAAATGGAATTTGTCATCAGTTCAAGTCACTCGGATTCCGAAATGGAATCCCATTCAAGCTCCGAAAGCAGTGTGACCGGAATAGATCAACCAATCAGTCATCACCTATTCTGGATGAATTGGGGATGGGTTCGTAGCCTCCTCAATCATTGGAGACAAGAAGAAGGTGATCCCTTACATCCACCACATTGCCCTCTTGACCAAGAACCTGAAGCACTTACCGGCGAACCTGTCCGAAACACCATTTTCTCGCTCATTTCTAGAGTATCTAGTCACGATTATATATTACATCAAATTTTAGATTTTATTTATCCGCTCGTCCGAACCGACAATCACCCCGGTGTAATAGAAGAAGTCAACGAGCTTCGTGTTCGGGTAGTGGCTTTGGAGAATATGGCGCAGAGATTACAAACACCAGCACAGCATCAGCAGCATAACCAGTACCACCATCATCAACGCCAACAGTACCATTACCACCTCCAACCACAACCGCGTCGTAAACCTCAACTTCACAATCTGTCCCACGAGCATCAACGTCATATGCACCATAGATACCAAGGAGTACCAACAACAATAACTGACGAAGTATTAATTCATAACTTCATTGGAGAAACATTCCGCAGCGATTATGTAATCTCTAAAGTCTTAGAGATTATCTAATCTAGCCCAAACCATAAATCAGTTAAGCAAACCAAAATGATAGAAGGAAGAGTAGAAACCCTGACAAAAATGGTGTGTGATTAACAAGCTAAACTTGCTTTACCAACAGCATCAACAGTACCGTCAGCGTTACCAGCATCGTCAGTACAGTCAACATCCGAATCAACAACACCGATAACATCACAAACTTCGTCAGTTCAAGAATCACTGTGGACATCATTACGAATCAATAACGTGTATATTGTATCAACGAGTTATGAAGAATTAACTCATTCCCTTTGAAGAAATTATATGTATATTATATATATATATATATATATATATATATATATATATATATATATATATATATATATATATATATATATATATATATATATATATATATATATTTTGAAATAAATCTTTCCGTGCTAAGCTATTGTGTGTGAATCTTAACTACTCAGTTAATTCATATTACAAATATGCAATAATGTACGTCCTTCGGCCGCAACTTAACCAGCGTTAACTACAATCTCTGTCGCAATTCAACAAATTCCAATTCATAATAAATCAAGTATATATTTGATTTTACACTTTCATCATCGATGTACCCGAAACTTTTCAGATAACATCATTCGTACTTTGCGAAATTCACAAGAATTCCACGAACCGAACATCATACATCAACAAATAACGAAGTATTGATTCATAATTTCAATGTCATTAAAGAAATACTGCGTAAAAGTTATGTACTTTTTAAAGCCTTTAGGGATTATTCAATTCTAGTTTCAACCGTAAATCAAATGAGTTTAATTTAACATTAACTCATTAAATCTATGTTACATCTGAAGAAAATATACATATATATATTTTCATAAAGACTGTAATAAAATTCTTTTGACCAAAATATTAATTGTGAAATTTTTTTTTTAACGGGTAGGTAATACCCGAGAGATATATAAATTCACAATTAATATGTTACATTCTTCGAATCTGATTCAGCAAATCATCCATTATACTCCCTACTTTCACAACAATATACATTCTTTTATAGAAATCAAAACAACCATACTCATTCAAAATTTAATTACATATTCTGATTTTGAAATCTCAAAATTCAACTTTTGATATGACCAAAATCATCACTCTTAGATCCTTACATCTTTCACAAGCTATATTTTGACTTCAAAACTGTGTTAGAACATCAAATGTATGTTAACGATTACAATCTGTGTTCAAACCCTTCAAAAATTTCTGAAGACACTTCGAATGATGAGCAATCGAGATGATGATCCAACCACATGTTACCCACAGTTATGTACCAGAAAAACTCTTGAAACCAAAGTAAAAGTTTAAACAACGTATCCGGGTCAGATTCTTTGGCATTTATTAGCAAAAATAACTTTGCGACTCCTATTCAAAGTAGCCAGTTTGTCACAGCTCCAGCAAGTCAACTTCAACTTTTCAGTCAGACTAACCTTATTATAACCTTGAGATATACACCTTCGTTACCAGGGAACCTTTTACATTCCACCACATTATTAGCAGATGTACCAACAACTTCATTACCCTTTGACTTTAGCCTCTCCAAAAAGTCATTATAATTATTCATTGAAACCCCATCATTTACTCATTCGCATCTTGTAATGAGAATTGCCATACGAATCATTGGGAATTAGCAATCAGTATTTTGAAATCTTGCAGGATGTCTACGCCAACAGTTATATGTGTATATATAATGTCTATCTTCTGGACTTAATTTGAATGTGAAGTTTCTGAAAAACACTCCGAACTACGAATTGGTTCTCCGAAAATGAAAAAAAAAAATGCTGATGAAGCAGCAAAAACTATAAACGACTTTAAACGGTAAAAGCTGGATGATAATGATGAAGTGTGTTGGCAAAGCGCAGAAAAAGAGAAGTTTTGGAACTGAAAAATGGATTGAGCAAAGTAGGAAGGAGGCTGTGGACAAATTACAAAGACTGAACCTGACTTCAAAGGATCCAAATGATTCAGTACCTACTGAAGTCATTAACGAATACCTTGCTCCTGACTCTAAACCCCTGCGGACAATATTCTTCATCATCCTCTGATATTAGAAATTCTAAAATATCATCATATCTTTCATTATAAATATCCTCCATATTTCTGAAGATATTTTCTTAATTTCTCTTATTTGAAATCATTTACCTCTTCGCGCTATTTGTATTACATCATAAAAGAAACTATTTTAGTTTCAAAATTCTGAAACATTCAAGTTTAAAATAGGAATATTTTGAAGTAATGTTGGGAACTGAAGCATGAATTAGTATAATATAATGACACTTGATCAATGTGATTATATTACAGTAAGTCATGCTGAGTTTCTAAATGGAACATGATGATTCACAGATCATAACATCATCATGTGCCATGTTATACGACTCTTGTATTCTATTTAACCTCTAAAATATCAAGAAAATATTTCTTGATGATTCGGCCTTTTCCAAGGTATTCTAGTAATTTGACAAGTCAAGATCGTGCCATCACAATTTCCTTCCTAGAACATTAACAATGTTCATTCCGAAATTCATATCTGTGAATTCTGGATCATTACATACGGTGCTTAATCTCAAGAAGAGGAAACGAAAGAATGAAGCTCCGAAATAGAAATAGGAGTATAAATCGCAGCAGATAGAAGGGAGCATTAACTGTGGATGACAATAATTATAGAAGACAGAAGCAGGGACTTCGAAATATAAAGGAGGATATAAAGCCCAATGACGACCCAGAAATTATAAACCATATATATCGATGCATATAGCAATATAAAGACATGGGAGAACTAAAAACACTATAAAACTAAGAGTATAGTAAAAGTAAATAGATTCTTCCGGTGGCAGATGAAAGAAAAGAATGACAGATATGAAAGTTAAGAGTATATCAAGAATCAGAACTGGATGGAGCATATTAGTGAATAAAAGGTGTGAGTTATGGAAATAAGGAAACGAAGGGGGAGAATATATAGTAAAATATCCGACAGAGCAATCAAAACATATTATCACATTTAATCAAAGCTGATCTTAACTTCCTTAATTTTCGAAGAACCAAATCTTATTACGAAGATTTTCTCTAAATTACTTGAATTTCGAAAATCAACCGTGACTATGTCATTGGTTAAAAAGAACGTGCATTTACTAATTTCATTCTTTTGTGATAACTTCACTCGTACCCTTCACAAAAAAATCAAATTGCTTTATCTATATTACTTGATGATAATAAAACTCTAATTTTCAACTCGTATACGTCATGAAAACATACTTATTGTCAGCCATGACCATTCCATTCAAATTTCGGGACGAAATTTCTTTAACGGGTAGGTACTGTGACAACCCGGAAATTTCCAATCAAATTTAAACTTTATCTTTATATTATTCCGACACGATAAGCAAAGTTTGTTAAGTTAAATCTCAAGAAATTTAAACTGTGTTCATACATTCATTATAACCTCGACCAAATTCTGACGATTCATGAACCGTTATACATAAATAGATATGTATATATATATATATATATATATATATATATATATATATATATATATATATATATATATATATATATATATATATATATATATATATATATATATATATATATATATATTATAACTTGAGAATATTAATAAAGTATTAAACGTATATTACTTTACACGAACGCATTTGTTTCAATATGTTTATCGATGGAATTAGAAGATAATATCAAATGATTGATTTATCAGATACATTGTGATATGATTACGGGTCTATGTTATGAGGTCCACTGTGATTTAAGAAATCTATTCTTTTTGACAACATTCGGAAAATGGTAAAGTGATTTATAAGTAAGAACGTGGAGTATAAATAACTTAGATGTTGGATATCGACAAGTTAAGTAACTCGACATTTTTCATACGTTTATTTAACCTTTGGACTTTATCCCATGCTTCACCAACAGACCGTAATTTAAAAACTTGAAACCTATTATGAATATATATGATTCTACTTTTCTAAAACGTTTTATGATATAACGATTTCCATTATTTTAACCTTTTAACAAAATGATTCTTAAATATATTTAGTTTTGGAAAACAAAATTAACATATTTATTTGATTTATTTTCAAACGTACAAAAACGTTTTTAGTTTAAAAAGATCTTTATTATTAAAACGTATATAACTTTTATAAATATCTAGAACCACTTTTGACAACTCATTACTTAACCAGTATGATAAAGATAATGATATTTATATTTTATTTTATTAAATATAAATAATGATTTAAATTAATTTTATATATATTTATACGCGTATTATACGTACATAGTTTTATACTTTTACTATACTTTAACTTTACCTTTACTTTACTTTTACTTTACTTTAACTTTAATAATTTACTTTAATAATTCATACTTTAATAATTCACTTTAATAATTCATACTTTAATAATTCACTTTAATAATTCATACTTTAATAATTCACTTTAATAATTTATACTTTAATAATTCACTTTAATAATTCAAAAATCTATTATAAATAGAATTCAATAGATTTCATTATTTCATAAAAACTTGAAATATATTTCTCTAAACTCTCTCAATCGACTTACATATATATATTTACTCAGTATTATTTCAAGATATTATTAGTATACATAAAATACTACGACGAGGTCATGAGCGTATTATTTCAAAATGGATTTTTCGAGCGGGATAGAGCTAAGGAAAACATGGGTTATAGCTATGGAGGTGATGGGTATGGTTCATGGGTATGCTTGTGAGGTCAATCTAGTGTTTATCGTCTCCGTTGCGTCTACGTACCTTTCCTGCAATATTGAATCTCAATATTGATACGTGAGTACTCGTAAATTATTTTTACATATTAATAGTGTATCCCTGACTAGTGCTCGAGAATATAGGATTATGCATGCTTGTACTTTTGATATTGCCCTTAGATAGGTTATGTTGAATCCTGAATTAGTTACACTTGCGGTTGAGATAAGGTATAAGATATGCATGTCCTTGGAAGGCTAGCGAAAAATTGAGAACTTTTCATTTAGATATCGAATGGGTTCGATGAACGGATTAGAAGTTATAGTCAATTGAATTTTTATAAAAATGATTATTATTATCGTCGTTATTATCGTCGTTCTAGTTTTATCTTATTATTATCATTATTAATAAAATGAATTATCATTAAAAATTGTTATTTTTATTATTATTACTATTGTTATCATCGTTAAAGTTATAATTAGTATTATTATTATTATTATTATTATTATTATTATTATTATTATTATTATTATTATTATTATTATTATCTTATTATTATAATTATTATTATTATTATTATTATTATTATTATTATTATTATTATTATTATTATTATCATTATTAATATATATATCACTATTTAAAAATGGTTATTGTTATTGTTATTATTATTATTATTATTATCATTAAAATAGTTATTAGTATTATTAATAATATCATAGTAATTATCATTATTAGTATTATTGTAATTAAAACTAATATTAGTAACACCTAATTCTTTTTAGTACTATTATTATTAGTATTATAAACACAATATAAAAGACGATTAAAAGCTATTAAACGAAACGATTAGGAAATAATGAGTATGAGTATCATGATGAAATTAAAATACTATAAGATATTGATCTAGATAAAATTATCATTCTTATTATTTTTATCATTACTATTATTATTAAAAGTATCGTTAGTATTAAAACTATCATTTTAACAAAAAATATCATTTTAATAGAAATGTCATTGTTATTATAAAATATCATTATTATTATCATTTTAAATAGAATTATTATTTTAAAGTTAATATTAAAAAGTATCATAAATATTAAAGTTATCATAATTAGAATTATCGTTTTATTATAATATCATTATTAGTAAATATAAATATTGATATTTTTAAAAGAATAATAATAATTATTATTGCAAAATAATACAACTTTTACTTATTATTATTATCAATGTTATTTTATCAAATAAATATGTAATACAAATAATATAATTACCTTAATAAAACCTATCATAATATTTTTTTTAAATTAACTTTATAAATTTTATTACTTAAGATATATAAAAGTATATTTTTATATAAAATTTTATTTATTAATAAATGAATTATATTATTTACTCTATTAAATCTTTTAAAAATATTTAAATATATAAAATGACGATATTTAAACTATATAATAATCATGTATAAATTTTGGAAATCATTTTGAGTCAAATTAACTTTTGTTGATCTTTGCATATTAGTCTCGAGCATTAGGATTGTGGTACACTATGACTTGACCTAATTTGTTAGACAAATATTGACCAACACATATATATATATATATATATATATATATATATATATATATATATATATATATATATATATATAATTAATTTAGGTTCATGAATCCGAGGCCAACCTTGTACTTGTTCAATGACGTTATATGTATTTTTACTACGAAATACAGTATGGTGAGTTTCATTTGCCTTTTTACCCTTTATATTTTTGGGCTGAGAATACTTGCGCAATTTTTATAAATGATTTACAAAATAGACACAAGTACGTGAAACTATATTCTATGGTTGAATTATCGAAATCGAATATGCCCCTTTTTATTAAGTCTGGTAATCTAAGAATTAGGGAACAGACACCCTAATTGACGCGAGTCCTAAAGATAGATCTATTGGGCCTAAAAAACCCCATCCAAAGTACCGGATGCTTTAGTACTTCGAAATTTATATCATGTCCGAAGGAGGATCCCGGAATGATGGGGATATTCTTATATGCATATTGTTAATGTCGGTTACCAGGTGTTCACCATATGAATGATTATTTTTGTCTCTATGCATGGGACGTATATTTATGAGAACTGGAAATGAAATTCTTGTGGTCTATTAAAATGATGGAAATAAATGATTATGATAAACTAATGAACTCACCAACCTTTTGGTTGATACTTTAAAGCATGTTTATTCTCAGGTGTTAAAGAAATCTTCCGCTGTGCATTTGCTTATTTTAAAGATATTACTTGGAGTCTTTCATAGCATATTTCGAAGAACGTTGCATTCGAGTCATTGAGTTCATCAAAGATTATTATTAAATCAATTTATAGTTGGATAGTGGATATTATGAAATGGTATGCATGCCTGTCAATTTTCGATGTAAAGAAATTTTGTCTTTTAAAAACGAATGCAATGTTTGTAAAATGTATCATATAGAGGTCAAATACCTCGCAATGTAATCAACTATTGTGAATCGTATATAATGTATATGAACGGGTCATTTCATTGTGGAACATAACCGTTATGGTCGTTGATAAGACAGCGTGTTGTAACGTCGTCAAAGGGACGAGGGTTACGTAATGTCCAACAGTCCCGTAACAATCTAAAAACCTCATTTCTTACCCCCAATTACCGACTCCATCACTTGTGGGAACGTTTTGTTTAATAGTTGTAGCCCGATGTTCTTTTTCTCACTTTGGTGATAAGCGAACATTACTAATCCGTAAGCATAACATGCTTCTTTATGTTGCATGTTAGCCGCTTTTTCTAAATCACGAAGTCCAATATTCGGATATATTGAGTCAAAATAATTTCTTAACCCGTTGCGTAAAATAGCATTTGGGTTCCCCGCAATATATGCGTCAAAGTAAACACATCGTAACTTATGGATTTCCCAATGTGATATCCCCCATCTTTAGAACGAAAGCCTTTTATAAATCAAGGCATTCTTGGAATGTTCTTCGAATGTCTTACAAACTGATCTCGCCTTAAATAGTTGTGCCGAGGAATTCTGACCGACTCTAGACAAGATTTCATCAATCATGTCTCCGGGTAGGTCTCTTAAAATATTGGGTTGTCTATCCATTTTGTGTTTTTATACTGTAAAATAGACAAGAGTTAGATTTATAAAAAAAATACTTATTAATACAAACAGTTTTTACATATATCATAAAGCATAAGCACATTATATTACATATATTACACCGCACGAATACATTTATCTTATTCCGACTCACTCGTTTCTTCTTCTTCGGTTTTGGTTCATTTTGCCAAGTTTCTAGGGATATATGATATTCCCCTAATACGAGCCGTCGTTTTCCACATTGGTTTAGAAAAACCTGGTGGTTTAGAGGTTCCCGGGTCATTGTTACAATTTAAGGACTTCGGGGGTTGACGATACATATAAAGTTCATCGGGGTTGGACTTAGATTTCTCTATTTTTATGCCCTTTCCCTTATTATTTTCTTTTGCCGTTTTAAATTCAGTTGGGGTAATTTCTATAACATCATCAGAATTCTCGTCGGAATCCGATTCATCGGAGAATTGGTAATCCTCCCAATATTTTGCTTCCTTGGCGGAAACACCATTGACCATAATTAACCTTGGTCGGTTGGTTGAGGATTTTCTTTTACTTAACCGTTTTATTATTTCCCCCACCGGTTCTATTTCTTCATCCGGTTCCGATTCTTCTTCCGGTTCTGATTCTTCTTCCGGTTCTGACTCTTCTTCCGGTTCCTCTTCAGGAACTTGTGAATCAGTCCATGAATCATTCCAATTTACATTTGACTCTTCATTATTATTAGGTGAGTCAATAGGACTTGTTCTAGAGGTAGACATCTATCACATAATATCAAACGCGTTAAGAGATTAATATATCACATAATATTCACATGTTAAAAATATATAGTTTCCAACAAAATTTGTTAAGCAATCATTTTTCAAGTAAACACGGTCGAAGTCGAGACTCACTAATGCATCCTAACAAACTCGATAAGACACACTAATGCAAAATTCTGGTTCTCTAAGACCAACGCTCGGATACCAACTGAAATGTCCCGTTCTTATTGATTAAAAACGTTCCATATTAATTGATTTCGTTGCGAGGTTTTGACCTCTATATGAGACGTTTTTCAAAGACTGCATTCATTTTAAAATAAACCATAACCATTATTTCATCAATAAAGGTTTAAAAAGCTTTACGTAGATTATCAAATAATGATAATCTAAAATATCCTGTTTACACACGACCATTACATAATGGTTTACAATACAAATATGTTACAACAAAATAAGTTTCTTGAATGCAGTTTTTACACAATATCATACAAGCATGGACTCCAAATCTCGTCCTTATTTAAGTATGCGACAGCGGAAGCTCTTAATAATCACCTGAGAATAAACATGCTTAAAACGTCAACAAAAAAGTTGGTGAGCTATAGGTTTAACCTATATATTATCAAATCATAATAATAGACCACAAGATTTCATATTTCAATATACATCCCATACATAGAGATAAAAATTATTCATATGGTGAACACCTGGTAATCGACATTAACAAGATGCATATATAAGAATATCCCCATCATTCCAGGACAACCTTCGGATATGATATAAATTTCGAAGTACTAAAGCATCCGGTACTTTGGATGGAGTTTGTTAGGCCCAATAGATCTATCTTTAGGATTCGCGTCAATTAGGGTGTCTGTTCCCTAATTCTTAGATTACCAGACTTAATAAAAAGGGGCATATCCGATTTCGATAATTCAACCATAGAATGTAGTTTCACGTACTTGTGTCTATTTTGTAAATCATTTATAAAACCTGCATGTATTCTCATCCCAAAAATATTAGATTTTAAAAGTGGGACTATAACTCACTTTCACAGATTTTTACTTCGTCGGGAAGTAAGACTTGGCCACTGGTCGATTCACGAACCTATAACAAATATGTACATATATATCAAAGTATGTTCAAAATATATTTACAATACTTTTAATACATTTTGATGTTTTAAGTTTATTAAGTCAGCTGTCCTCGTTAGTAACCTACAACTAGTTGTCTACAGTTAGATGTACAGAAATAAATCGATATATATTATCTTGAATCAATCCACGACCCAGTGTATACATATCTCAGTATTGATCACAACTCAAACTATATATATTTTGGAATCAACCTCAACCCTGTATAGCTAACTCCAACATTCACATATAGAGTGTCTATGGTTGTTCCGAAATATATATAGATGTGTCGACATGATAGGTCGAAACATTGTATACGTGTCTATGGTATCTCAAGATTACATAATTTACAATACAAGTTGATTAAGTTATGGTTGGAATAGATTTGTTACCAATTTTCACGTAGCTAAAATGAGAAAAATTATCCAATCTTGTTTTACCCATAACTTCTTCATTTTAAATCCGTTTTGAGTGAATCAAATTGCTATGGTTTCATATTGAACTCTATTTTATGAATCTAAACAGAAAAAGTATAGGTTTATAGTCGGAAATATAAGTTACAATTCGTTTTTTTAAAGATAGTCATTTCAGTCGAAAGAACGACGTCTAGATGACCATTTTAGAAAACATACTTACACTTTGAGTTTAACCATGATTTTTGGATATAGTTTCATGTTCATAAGAAAAATCATTTTTCCAGAAGAACAACTTTTAAATCAAAGTTTATCATAGTTTTTAATTAACTAACCCAAAACAGCCCGCGGTGTTACTACGACGGTGTAAATTCGGTTTTACGGTGTTTTTCGTGTTTCCAGGTTTTAAATCATTAAGTTAGCATATCATATAGATATAGAACATGTGTTTAGTTGATTTTAAAAGTCAAGTTAGAAGGATTAACTTTTGTTTGCGAACAAGTTTAGAATTAACTAAACTATGTTCTAGTGATTACAAGTTTAAACCTTCGAATAAGATAGCTTTATATGTATGAATCGAATGATGTTATGAACATCATTACTACCTTAAGTTCCTTGGATAAACCTACTGGAAAAGAGAAAAATGGATCTAGCTTCAACGGATCCTTGGATGGCTCGAAGTTCTTGAAGCAGAATCATGACACGAAAACAAGTTCAAGTAAGATCATCACTTGAAATAAGATTGTTATAGTTATAGAAATTGAACCAAAGTTTGAATATAATTATTACCTTGTATTAGAATGATAACCTACTGTAAGAAACAAAGATTTCTTGAGGTTGGATGATAACCTTACAAGATTGGAAGTAAGCTAGCAAACTTGGAAGTATTCTTGATTTTATGAAACTAGAACTTGTAGAATTTATGAAGAACACTTAGAACTTGAAGATAGAACTTGAGAGAGATCAATTAGATGAATAAAATTGAAGAATGAAAGTGTTTGTAGGTATTTTTGGTCGTTGGTGTATGGATTAGATATAAAGGATATGTAATTTTGTTTTCATGTAAATAAGTCATGAATGATTACTCATATTTTTGTAATTTTATGAGATATTTCATGCTAGTTGCCAAATGATGGTTCCCACATGTGTTAGGTGACTCACATGGGCTGCTATGAGCTGATCATTGGAGTGTATATACCAATAATACATACATCTAAAAGCTGTGTATTGTACGAGTACGAATACGGGTGCATACGAGTAGAATTGTTAATGAAACTGAACGAGGATATAATTGTAAGCATTTTTGTTAAGTAGAAGTATTTTGATAAGTGTATGGAAGTCTTTCAAAAGTGTATAAATACATATTAAAACACTACATGTATATACATTTTAACTGAGTCGTTAAGTCATCGTTAGTCGTTACATGTAAGTGTTGTTTTGAAACCTTTAGGTTAACGATCTTGTTAAATGTTGTTAACCCAATGTTTATAATATCAAATGAGATTTTAAATTATTATATTATCATGATATTATCATGTATGAATATCTCTTAATATGATATATATACATTAAATGTCTTTACAACGATAATCGTTACATATATGTCTCGTTTAAAAATCATTAAGTTAGTAGTCTTGTTTTTACATATGTAGTTCATTGTTAATATACTTAATGATATGTTTACTTATCATAATATCATGTTAACTACATATATATATATATATATATATATATATATATATATATATATATATATATATATATATATATATATATATATATATATATATATATATATATATATATATATATATATATATATCATATATATGTCATCATATAGTTTTTACAAGTTTTAACGTTCGTGAATCACCGGTCAACTTGGGTGGTCAATTGTCTATATGAAAACTCTTTCAATTAATCAAGTCTTAACAAGTTTGATTGCTTAACATGTTGGAAATATTTAATCATGTAAATATAAATCTCAATTAATATATATAAACATGGAAAAGTTCGGGTCACTACACAATTGATCGAAACGATTGACGAAATCGTAGTTCCGGCTCCTAAGGCCGAGGATAAATCTGGCGGCAACAAAAGAAAATGGGAAGCCCCCCAATCAAGCAACAACTACAACAACAACAACTTCACCAAAAAGCCTTTCACCTCCGACGCCAAGAAAAGTTATGGCGGAAATAAACCCTTTTGCAACAAATGCCACAAACACCACTATGGTGAATGTAGCCATCTATTTTGCCACCGGTGCCAAAGGGGTGGTCATGTGGCCAACAATTGTAGAAGTGCCACCCCCGTCGCTCAAAAGGTGCCCAATGCACCAAAACCGGGTACTTGTTATGAATGTGGCCAAACGGGTCATTTTAGAAATGCATGTCCGAAGAAGAAAGCCAACACCAACACACGCGGACGAGCTTTCAACATCAACACCAAGGAAGCCCGAGATGACAATGAATTAGTCACGGGTACGTTTCTCCTCAACAACACTTATGTTACTTGTTTATTCGATTCGGGTGCCGATAAGAGTTTTGTATCCAAGACTTTGACTCATTCTTTTAATACTCCACCACATCCACTAGATACCACTTATACCATTGAAGTGGCCAACGGAAAACTATTGAGTGCCGACACATATTACCGGGGGTGTACGTTAAACATTTTGGGTAATGAGTTTGAAATTGACTTGATACCCATGGAACTAGGAAGCTTCGATGTAATAATCGGTATGAATTGGCTAGCCAAAACGAAATCTCACATCCTTTGTGATCTTAACGCAAACCGAATTCCTATCGAGAATGGTGAACCTTTGATCGTCTATGGCGATAAGAGTTGCACCGGACTCAACCTCGTTTCATGCATTAAAGTTAGAAAACTACTCCGTAAGGGTTGTGTTGCGATCCTTGCTCACGTTAAGAAAGTCGAGTCCAATGAGAAGCACATCGATGATGTGCCAATTGTTAGTAACTATTCCGATGTATTTCCCGACGAATTGCCGGGTCTTCAACCTCATCGACCGGTTGAATTCCAAATCGATCTTATTCCGGGAGCCGTGCCCGTAGCACGTGCACCATATAGACTCGCTCCATCCGAAATGCAAGAATTGCAAAGTCAAATCCAAGAACTACTTGATCGTGGTTATATCCAACCTAGCCATTCACCTTGGGGCGCTCCGATTTTGTTTGTTAAAAAGAAAGACGGATCCCTACGAATGTGCATTGATTATCGTGAACTAAACAAATTGACGGTTAAGAACCGATATCCTCTTCCTCGCATCGATGACCTCTTTGATCAACTACAAGGGTCTTGTGTATATTCAAAAATCGATCTCCGCTCGGGTTATCATCAATTAAGGGTTAAGGGGGAAGATGTCTCCAAAACCGCTTTCCGAAGTCGTTATGGTAGCTATGAATTTTTTGTAATGCCATTTGGTCTCACTAACGCACCGGCGGTGTTCATGGATCTTATGAACCGCGTGTGCAAACCGTATCTTGACAAATTCGTTATCGTGTTCATCGATGATATTTTGGTCTATTCAAAAAGCGAAGAAGAACACGAGGAACACCTCCGACTTGTGCTTGAACTTTTAAGACAAGAACGACTCTATGCCAAATTCTCCAAGTGTGAATTTTGGTTAAAGGAAGTTCAATTTCTTAGTCATGTTGTAAGTGACCAAGGTATTAAAGTCGATCCAACGAAAATTGAAGCCATTAGTAAATGGGAGACTCCTACTACTCCTACTCACATTCGTCAATTCTTGGGTCTCGCCGGATACTATCGTAGATTCATCAAAGATTTCTCTTTGGTTGCTTGTCCTCTAACCACTTTAACTCACAAGGGAAAGAAATTCAATTGGGCGACCGAACAAGAATCCGCATTTCAAATCTTGAAAACAAAGCTAACCACCGCTCCTATCTTGTCACTTCCCGAAGGCAATGACGATTTTGTTGTGTATTGCGACGCCTCGAAACATGGTTTTGGGTGTGTGTTGATGCAATGAACGAAAGTCATTTCTTATGCTTCTCGACAACTCAAAATTCATGAACGAAACTACATGACACATGATCTCGAACTTGGAGCCTTTGTCTTTGCACTTAAAATTTGGAGACACTATCTTTATGGAACCAAGAGTACTATCTTTACCGATCACAAAAGTCTCCAATACATCTTCGACCAAAAGCAACTAAACATGAGACAACGAAGGTGGATTAAAACCTTAAACGATTACAATTGCGAGCTTCGTTACCATCTCGGGAAGGCAAATGTAGTAGCCGATGCCTTAAGTCGAAAAGAAAGAGCGGTGCCTCTTCGTGTCCGAGCCTTAAACATCACCATCCACACTAACCTTAATAGCCAGATTCGGGTAGCCCAAGATGAGGCTCTCAAGGATGAAAACGTTTCACACGAGCTCTTGAACATTCTCGTCTCTCGATTCGAAGTTAGGGAGACCGGACTTCGATATTTCGCCGGAAGGATTTGGGTGCCTAGATATGGGGATCTACGAAGTCTTATTTTAGATGAAGCCCATAAGTCACGATACTCGATTCACCCCGGTGCCAATAAGATGTACCACGACCTTAAACAATAATATTGGTGGCCAAACATCAAAAGGGACGTAGCTACTTATGTTTCCAAGTGTTTGACATGTTCCAAAGTCAAAGCCGAACACCAAAGACCGTCTGGACTACTTCAACAACCCGAGATCCCGCAATGGAAGTGGGAAAGGATAACGATGGATTTTATCACCAAACTACCAAAAACGACGGGCGGTTATGATACAATTTGGGTTATTGTTGACCGTCTCACCAAATCCGCACACTTTCTCGCTATGAAAGAAACGGACAAAATGGAGAAACTTGCACAACTTTACATCAAGGAGATCGACACGGTGTACCTTTATCGATTATCTCTGACCGAGATGGCCGTTTTGTTTCTAGATTTTGGCGTACCTTGCAAGAAGCGTTAGGAACGCGTTTAGACATGAGCACCGCATATCATCCCCAAACCGATGGGCAAAGCGAACGCACAATTCAAACCTTGGAGGAGATGTTACGAGCTTGCGTGGTTGATTTTGGAAAAGCTTGGGACAAGCACTTACCTCTCGCCGAGTTCTCTTGCAACAATAGTTATCACGCGAGTATTAAAGCCGCACCTTTTGAAGCGTTATATGGCCGAAAATGCCGTTCTCCTCTTTGTTGGGCCGAAGTAGGCGACGTACAAATCACTGGACCCGAACTCATTCACAAAACCACCGAGAAGATCGTTCAAATCCGAGATAGGCTTCGGACGGCCCGGAGTCGTCAAAAGTGCTATACCGACAAAAGACGCAACGACCTTAAATTTCAAGTCGGTGACCGCGTCATGTTAAAAGTCGCACCTTGGAAAGGTGTCATTCGTTTTGGAAAACGTGGGAAATTAAATCCGCGGTATATTGGTCCTTTCGAAATCTTGGAGCGTATTGGAACCGTTGCTTATCGTTTAGATCTTCCGCCTCAATTGAGCTCCGTTCATCCTACCTTCCATGTATCTAACTTGAAAAAGTGTCTTGCCGAACCCGATATCGTCATCCCTCTCGAGGAACTTACTATTGATGACAAACTTCATTTTGTGGAAGAACCGGTTGAAATTATGGACACCTCCGTCAAGACATTGAAACAAATCCGAATCCCGATTGTCAAAGTCCGTTGGAACGCCAAAAGAGGACCCAAGTTTACTTGGGAAAGGCAAGATCAAATGCAAAAGAAATACCCTCACTTATTCCCGATTCCGGAAACGCAAGATTTTGAGGAAGAAACAACGACCGCTACGCCTACTTAAATTTCGGGACGAAATTTCTTTTAAGGAGTAGGTAATGTAACATCTCGCCTTTTTCCGTTTACTTATCCGTTTAACTATTTAAATTCCTTTATATGTTTATGACATCCCTCGTTAATACGCGTTTTTAAAATATCTCGTTTAGGTAATTCACGCACCCGCAACCGAACTAGAGGGACCATTGTTGCCAAGAGAGCAAAGAGGTGACTAGGTCAACTAGTCAACCCTTCACTCTCACCCATTCATTATCTCTTTCATTTTCCCTTTTTCTTTAATACTTCCACAAAATCTCTCAAACACCAATCCAGGAAATCATCATTTAAATCAAATCGAGCAAGCATCAATCAAAACAAATTACATATTTGGAATCCTTGCAACTTCCTCTTCGATTCCATACCGATTTCATTACATTTGGGTAACTTTCTAAAATCACTAGATTTTGTGTTCTTGATGTTTTTAACTTATAAAGTTGTTAATTAGTGTCTATGGCTCAAGTCTAACATGAATATATGATTTATATGTTCGATTTTGTTATTTGAAGTAACTAGCATGAACATAAACTTTGGTGTGTTTGATTTGGTGATTTGGTTGATTGAATGATGTTAAATGCCATAAATGCATGTATTAAATGTGTTCCTAACATCACTAGCTTCAATTTCATGTGTAGGTTGCTTGAGAAAACTCCATAAACTTGATTAGTGATTTTGGTGAATTTGGGTTAGGGTTTGATAAGCTTGAAATGAATATTTGATGCATTGAATGCCATGATTTATTGTTAGTAAGTAGTTAGTTGTATTGTATGCTCGATTACCTACAAAACGGCATGTTGTATGTATGCATTAAATGTCCGAATCATAAATGTGCACTTATCAAATTTGAGTATTAAATGTGTGCATTAATTGATCATTTACTTTGGAAAGCCGATCGTTACAAATAACGTTTTTGGTTGATGAAATGTATTTAGTTGTGTTCTTTGTCAAATTACCTTTCTAACGATATAAGATACGAGTTCTAAGTATTAGCGGTTTGCGAGTTATGCTTGAAAGTGTTTTGAATTGAGACTTGGACATTTGAGACTGACCAGGTACCAGTGCCCGTGTATTGTCGCAGCGCGGCAATCCTGGGTCGCAGTGCGGCCTAAGCCGTGTTCAGGTTCTGACCTACATGTCAATTATATGAAAAATGTTTGGCACCCTATGGACCTCCGATTCACATGAGACTTGTTCTAACATGTTTATATATGAATAAAAACCTCAGAAAAATAGTTCGGGACCCGACCCGAACGTGTTGACTTTTTCGTTGACTTTGACCGACCAAAGTTTGACTTTTGTTCAAACTTAACCAAATGATTATGCAACCTTCCTAACTTGTTTCTATACTTGTATCTTGCATGAAACTTGACAATTTGATTCACATGCTACATAATCGAGTCGTAACGAGCCATAGGACTAATTGAACATCTTTGACCTATCGGGTTTACCGTTATTTATACGACCTATTTGTTTAGGTCAAGACTAGCACTATCCTTCGCACACGTTACTTTGTGAAGTACTTTTCATACGTGCACTCAAGGTGAGATCATAGTCCCATCTTTCAAACAACTCTTACGCTTTAAACTATGGGATGAGAAATATATACGTATCATACTTTTACACCTTGAACACAAGTACGAAAATGAACATTCCACGTACGGGTTTGAACGAAAATCCTCAATTCAATTATCATTAGTTACACTTGCAGGGTGTAAACGTGAACTTATATTATGTGATCACATGGGCTTGACGAGCCTCATTCGGACGGTTCGCTACCGTTAGCGGATGAAATATATTTTCGGGTCTAGTGTATGTTCTAACACTACGCAAAGGGTGCAAAACAGTTAAGTTTGATAATTGGGTGCTCGCGAAACAAATAACAACTTTGGAATGCAAATGATTTAGATAATCATATTATATTAAATCTTGTGGTTCAAATGCAACGTTTACTAAAACACATATGATTTCACCAACGTTTTCGTTGAAAGTTTTCTATATGTTTTCTCAGGTCCTTGAAAGCTACTTGATACATGCTTCCGCACTCTTTTTGATACTTGCTTGGATGTCGAGTATACATGCATAGTTGGAGCGTCTTTTGACTACTTTAAATTGTGTCGCATAGGTTTCATTCGTACGTTAAACTTTGTAATGTAACTAGTCTTTTGAACTACATTTGTAAACTTGAAACATCCTTTTACTTATGAAATGAATGCGACATATTTTGGTCAAACGTCATGTTAAAGACTTATGACCACGTAACGAGACCTAAGTAGTCGGCGCCGTCAAACATGATTTGGTCGGGTCGCTACACTTTACATATGTGTGGGTTATATAACGGCATAAAGATTCTCCTTAGCACGGTAACGTTTAATCATTGGTTTTGAATCGATGAACGCGAATATTAGATATGGATCCATAGGGTTTGACATCCCCACTCGGGCTAGTCGTGCTAGCATTTAATGGGTATTTGATACTTCGAGGACATACGCACTCGCCAAGTGTACTTTTAGGGGGTATTACTATTACGTTAAGTTAGTTACCGGGTGCCCACGGATAAGCATATACTTTATCATACTGATTCGAATTACTGATTTAAACTGCTTGTTGAAGCACTGAAATCTCGTGGTCTACATTACTGATTACAAACAAACTATAGCTCACCAACATTCGTGTTGACTTTTTAAGCATGTATTTCTCAGGTGCTTAGACGTTGTTGCTTCCGCTGTTAGACTTGCTGTCTTGGTGTTATAGACTTGCTGTTACAGACCTACTGTGTTAGATTTTCGCTGCATTACTTAGAGATGTCTCAATCATGGAACTTTTCTTTTGCATTCGTAACTTACGTTATTTTTCAAACAATGGCTTTGTAACGACCTTTGGGGCACATACTTATGTTAATGCTTCTATTCATAAGAAGCACGTAATCTTTTGTAAAATGCTATCTTTTTATGAATGAAAAACTGGTTTTCAAACAGCATATAGTGTTTGACCTTGTAATGATCCTGTTGTTGATGAACCGTACATGATGGTTTTGTACCGGGCGTCACAGCAAGAGATGAGAAACTTCATTTTCATACTACAGGTGCTCGTAGCCATGCACGAATAAGAGATGATTTTGTGAGTTTACTAATATCCCTGAAATTTAGAATTTAATCCGTGATAATTGTCTCTTTAATTACTATTGTTACTTTAATTACAGATGATGAAAAATAATAGAGAACTATATCCCCTTGAGTTTTTTGATATCGTTTATAAATCGAAAGATGGAGCATATGTTAAAGATATATCTAAGGATTTTATGGTATGTTTTAAACTTTATTGAATTTCGCTTGATATCTGAAATCGTATTAATGTACCATTTGGTTGTCTTTATATATCATAGGATACGGCAAGTGGGGAAGTGAATAAAAGGATTCTAAGCCTCGAGGACACATAATCTCTTGATTCTCACAAGAGGTCAAAAATTGAGAGAGATGTTGTGATGGAGCTTATGGGCCCAGATAAGAATGGACGAGCTCGATTTCACGGGAAAGGAGTAACAAAATCGTAAGTAACAGATTTTAGTCATGACCTAAGAAGAATTAGAAGCGATATGAAAGGACCCGTTCATATACATTATAAACGATTCACAATAGTTGATTACATCGCGACGTATTTGACCTCTATATGATACATTTTACAAACATTGCATTCGTTTTTAAAAGACAAACTTTCTTTACAACAAAAATTGACGGTATGCACACCATTTCATAATACATCCAACTATAATTGACTTAATAATAATCTTGATGAACTCAATGACTTGAATGCAACGTCTTTCAAAATATGCCATGAATGACTCCAAGTAATATCCTTAAAATGAGTTAATGCACAACGGAAGATTTCTTTAATACCTGAGAATAAACATGCTTTAAAGTGTCAACCAAAAGGTTGGTGAGTTCATAGGTTTATCATAACAATCATTTCAATATATTAATAGACCACAAGATTTCCGTTTATAAATATATGTACACTCGCAAGTGTATACAATTATTCTATAAGTTGTAGGCACCCGGTAACAAGCCTTAACGTTCATGTTTTACCCTCTGAAGTACACCAGATCAGGTGTGTTTAAAATAACCTCGAAGTACTAAAGCATCCCATAGTCAGGATGGGGTTTGTCAGGCCCAATAGATCTATCTTTAGGATTCGCGCCTACCGTACATAGACAAGTAGTTTAATGTTACCAAGCTAAGGGTATATTTCTGGTTTAAACCCACATAGAATTAGTTTTAGTACTTGTGCCTACTTCGTAAAACATTTATAAAACAACGCATGTATTCTCAGCCCAAAAATATATATTGCAAAAGCAATTAAAAAGGGAGCAAATGAAACTCACCATACTGTATTTCGTAGTAAAAATACATATAACGTCATTTAACAAGTGCAAGGTTGGCCTCGGATTCACGAACCTATATTAATTATATATATTTATATGTTGGTCAATATTTGTCTAACAATTTTTGGTCAAGTCATAGTGTACCACAATCCTAATGCTCGAGACTAATATGCAAAAGTCAACAAAAGTTAACTTGACCCAAAATGACTTCTAAAATTTACACGTGTTTATTATATAACTTAACTATAGTCGTTTTATATATTTAAATATATTTATTAGATTTTATAATAATAAAAGTCATTTATTAATAAAAATTTATATTAACGTTTATATATGATAAAATATACTTTTATATATCTTAAGTAGTAAAATTTATAAAGTTCACTTAATATCTTAAAACTATAGTGGTAAGTATTATTAATGTAATTATATTACGCGTGATGAAAAATATCTTTGTATCCCCTATTTATTTGATAAAATAATATTGATCATAATAATAATAAGTAAAAGTTGTATTATTTTGTAATAATAATTATTATTATTCTATAAAAAAATAACAATATTTATATTTACTAAAAATGTTATTATGATAAAATGATAATACTAACATAATAGTAATAATGATATTTTATAATAACAATGATATTTCAATTAAAATAATAACGACGATAGTAATAATAATCATTTTAACAATAATACTAAAATTCAGTTGACTATAACTTCAAATCCGTTCATCGAAACCATTCGATATCTAAATGAAAAGTTCTTAATTTTTCGCTAGCTTTTCAATGACATGCATATCATATACCCTATCTCAGTAGCATATGTATCTAATTCAGGATTCAACAAACCTATCTAAGGACAATATCGAATGTACAAGCATGCATAATCCTATATACTCGAGCACTAGTCAGGGATACACTATTGATATATAAAAGTTAAGTTATGAGTGCTCACGTATCAATATTGAGATTCAATATTGCAGGAAAGTACGTAGACACAACGGAGATGATAAACACTAGATTGACCTCACGAGCATACCCATGAACCATACCCATCATTTCCATAGCTATAACCCATAATTTCCTTAGCTTCGACTCATTCAAAAAACTATTTTGAAATCACTCGGACATCACTCCGTCGTAATATTTTATGTATACTAATAATATCTTAAAATAATACAGAGAAAATATATATATATATATATATATATATATATATATATATATATATATATATATATATATATATATATATATATATATATATATATATATATATATATATATATATATGTAAATCGATTGAGAGAGTTTAGAGAAATATATTTTCAAGTTTCTATGAAATAATGAAACCTATTGAATTCTATTTATAATAGATTTTTGAATTATTAAAGTGAATTATTAAAGTATGAATTATTAAAGTATGAATTATTAAAGTGAATTATTAAAGTATGAATTATTAAAGTATGAATTATTAAAGTGAATTATTAAAGTATGAATTATTAAAGTGAATTATTAAAGTATGAATTATTAAAGTGAATTATTAAAGTAAAAGTAAAGGTAAAGTTAAAGTATAGTAAAAGTATACAAACTATGTATGTATAATACGCGTATAAATATATATAATATTAATTTAAATCGTTATATATATTTAATGAAATAAAATATAAATATCGTTATATTTATTATACTGGTTAAGTAATGAGTTGTCAAAAGTGATTCTAGATATTTATAAAAGTTTAATAATAAAGTTTTTTTTTTTTTAAACTGAAAATGTTTTTGTACGTTTGAAAATAGATTAGTAGAATATTATGGAAACCAATTCTCCACTAGCTTTTGTCTAACTTTCGTAAATGACACTTTTTATTTTTATTTATAAATAGCTTTACAAATTATTCCGAATATCGTTAAGAGGAATAGATTTCTCAAATCATAGTGGACCTCTCAACAGAGACTTGTAATCATAATTCAATGTTTCTGATAATTCAATCATTTAATATATTTTTTTTTAATTTCGTCGATAATCATATTGAAACAAATACGTTCATATAAAGCATTATACTTTTAAATACTTTGTTGACATTTTCAATTTATAACATATACACATATACATACATATTCATATATGTTCATTTAATGGTTCGTGAATCATTAGAATTTGGTCGAGGTTTAAATGAATGTATAAACATAGTTTAAAATCCTTGAGATTTAACTTAACAAACATTGCTTATCGTGTCAGAATAATATAAAGATAAAGTTTAAATTTAGTCGGAAATTTTCGAGTCGTCACAGTACCTACCCGTTAAAGAAATTTCGTCCCCGAAATTTGATAGAGGTCGTTATGGCTAACAATGAAAATGTTATTATGACGATTATGAAGTTTTATCATGTCTAAGAAGTATGGATAAAATAATTCGATTACTCAAAGCGTATGAGGGAAGTTATCGTAAATGAAGGAAATAAGATTATAGTGATTCGTCATATCTTTTGACGTCATCACAATTGATCTCCGAATTTAAAGAAAATCTTTGTAATCTATGTTGGATTTGATGCTTCGGTGATTAAGGAGATTATGATTCTCTTCGAATTAATACGATAATCCATCTTGATTTCTCTGTCGGCTATTTCACTATAAATCCACCTCCTTCGTTTCCTTACAACTCACACCTTCTATTCTTCCTCCCTCAACTCATATTTTAAAGTATTTGTCAATATGCTTCATCCAGTACTGATTCTCGATATACTCCTCACTTTCATATCTGTCGTTCTTCTTTTTCATCTGTCTCCGGAAGAATCTATTTACTTCTACTATACTCTCGGTTTTATAGTGTTTTTAGTTCTTCCGTGTCTTTATATTGCTATATGCATTGATATATACGGTTTATAATTTTTGGGTCGTTGTTGGGTTTTATATCTTCCTTTATATTTCAAAGCCCCTGCTTTTGTCTTCTATAATCATTGACATCCACAGTTAATGCTCCCTTCTATTTGCTGCGATTTATACTCTAATTTCTATTTTGGAGTTTTGTCCTTTTGTTTCTTCTTCTTGCGATTAAGCAACGTTTGTAATGGTCCAGTATTCGCAGATATGAATTTCAGAATGAACATAGTTAATGTTCTAAGAAGGAAATGGTAATGGCACGATCTTGATTTGTTAATTTACCAGAATACCTTGAAAAGACCGAATCATCAAGAAAATATATTCTTGATATTTTTAGAGATTAAATAGAATACAAGAGTCGTGTAACATGGAACATGATGACGGCATGGTCTGTGAATCGTCATGTCCCATTAGAAACTCAGCATGACTTACTGTAATATAATCACGTTGATCAAGTGTCATTATATTATACTAACTCATGCTTCAGTTCCCAACACTACTTCAAAACATTCATAATTTAAACTCAAAAGTTTATAGAATATAGAAACTAATAGTTTCTTATATGATGTAACACTGATAGCGCAAAGAGATAAATGACTTCAGATAAGATTAGTTGTGAAAATATCTTCAGAAATATCGCGGATATTTATAATGAAAGATATGATAATATCTTAGAATTTCTAATATTGATGGATGATGATGAAGATTTGTCTGTAAAGGTTTAGAATAAAGAGTAAGGTATTCGTTAATGACTTTAGCAGGCACTGAATCATTTAGATTCTTTGAAGGCAGATTTAGTCTTTGTGATTTGTCCACAGCCTCCTTCATAGTCTGTTCAATTCGTTTTCCAGTTCCAAACCTTCTCCTTTTCTCAGCTTTTCCACCTTACTATTCTTTGTCATCAAACTTTTTACTGTTAAGATCGTTTACAGTTTTTGATGCTTCATCAGTATTTCGAGAACTAGTTCGCAGTTTAAGGTGTTTTTCAGAAACTTCACATTCAAAGTATATAAGTCCAGAAGATAGACACATATAATTGTTGGCGTAGACATGCTGCGAGATTTCAAAATACTGATTGCTAATTTCTGATGATTCATATGGCAATTCTCGTTACAAGATGCAGATGAGTAAATGATGGGATTTTGATAAATATAAAGATTTTTCGGAAAGTCAAAGATCAATGAAGTTGTTAATAAGTTTACTGCTAATGTGGCGAGATATGAAAGGTTCCCCGGTAATAATTATGAAGGGGTAATCATTATAATAAGGCTTATTTGAATGAACAATTGAAGTTGGTTTGCTGGAGCTGTGACAAAATCGTCTATTTTTAGAAGGGATTGAAAAGTTATTTTAGCTAGTAAATGCCAAAAGGTCTGACATGGATACATGTTAAATTATGACTTTGGTTTCAAGAGTTTTTCAGGTACGTAACTGTGGATAACATGTGGTTGGATCATCATCTCGATTGTTCATTATTTGAAGTGTCTTCAGGTATTTCGATGGGCTTGAACACAGATTATAATCGTTAATATACATACGATGTTCTAACACAGTTTTGAAGTTAAAGTATAGCTTTGAAAGATGTAAGAATCTAAGAGTGATGATATCGTTTATAACTTGAATTGAATTCGGCGATTTCAAAATCAGAATATGTAATTAGATTTTTGAATGTGTATGGTTGTTTTGATTTCTATAAAAGAATGTATATTGTTGTGAAAGTAGGGAGTATAATGGATGATTTGCTGAATCAGATTCGAAGAATGTAACATATTAATTGTGAATTTATATATCTCTCGGGTATTAACTACCCGTTAAAAAAAATGTCACAATTAATATTTTGTACAAAAGAATTTTATTACAGTCTTTATGGAAATATATGTGTATATTTCTTCAGATGTAATATAGATTTAATGAGTTAATATTAAATTAAACTCACTTGATTTATGGTTAAGGCTAGGATAGATAATTTCTAAACTTTAGAAATTACATAATCGTCGTAGAATGTTTTCCCAATGAAGTTATGAATAAATACTTCATCGTTGTGGTATTCCTTAGTATCTACAGGGCGTATGACGTCGATGCTCATGGGACAGATTGTGAAGTTGAGGTTTGCGATGCGGTTGTTGTTGGTGGTGGTAATGGTACTGTTGGTGTTGCTGATGGTGGTACTGTTTATGCTGCTGGTGCTACTGCTGGTGTTTGTAACCTTTGCACCATATTCTCCAAAGCCACTACCCGAGCGCGAAGCTCGTTGACTTCTTCTATTACACCGGGGTGATTGTCGGTTCGGACGAGCGGATAAATAAAATCTAGAATTTGGTGTAGTATGTAATCGTGACGAGATACTCTAGAAATAAGAGAGAAAATGGTGTTTCGGATAGGTTCGCCGGTAAGTGCTTCAGGTTCTTCGCCAAGAGGGCAATGTGGTGGATGGAAGGGATCACCTTCTTCTTGTCTCCAATGATTAAGGAGGCTACGAACCCATCCCCAATTCATCCAGAATAGATGATGACTAATTGGTTGATCCATTCCGGTCACACTGCTTTCGGAACTTGAGTGGGATTCCATTTCGGAATCCGAGGGACTTGAACTAATGACGAATTCCATTTCATACGATTGAATAAAGAATTTTTAGATATGAAATGATTTTCCGGCTATCGGGTGGTATTCTAATTATATAGAGCAAAAGGTTTCGTAGATTATGGAGGAATTTACGGAATATGTCAGGCAAAGTTTACAGTAACAGATACGCTAAGATATGAATTAGCAGATACGCTAAGATCTGAATTTTGTCTATACACTATTAATGCAATCAATGCAATAAGATGTGTCTAGACTAAGAATGATAAGCAGGTAATTTCCGAAAAGAATGATGAGCAAAACTTTTGAAATGCAGACACGGTCGAAGTCCAGACTCACTAATGCATCCTAACGACTATCAGTTAGACACACTAATGCAGACCTGGTTCGCTAAGACCACCGCTCTGATACCAACTGAAAGGACCCGTTCATATACATTATAAACGATTCACAATAGTTGATTACATCGCGACGTATTTGACCTCTATATGATACATTTTACAAACATTGCATTCGTTTTTAAAAGACAAACTTTCTTTACAACAAAAATTGACGGTATGCACACCATTTCATAATACATCCAACTATAATTGACTTAATAATAATCTTGATGAACTCAATGACTTGAATGCAACGTCTTTCAAAATATGCCATGAATGACTCCAAGTAATATCCTTAAAATGAGTTAATGCACAACGGAAGATTTCTTTAATACCTGAGAATAAACATGCTTTAAAGTGTCAACCAAAAGGTTGGTGAGTTCATAGGTTTATCATAACAATCATTTCAATATATTAATAGACCACAAGATTTCCGTTTATAAATATATGTACACTCGCAAGTGTATACAATTATTCTATAAGTTGTAGGCACCCGGTAACAAGCCTTAACGTTCATGTTTTACCCTCTGAAGTACACCAGATCAGGTGTGTTTAAAATAACCTCGAAGTACTAAAGCATCCCATAGTCAGGATGGGGTTTGTCAGGCCCAATAGATCTATCTTTAGGATTCGCGCCTACCGTACATAGACAAGTAGTTTAATGTTACCAAGCTAAGGGTATATTTCTGGTTTAAACCCACATAGAATTAGTTTTAGTACTTGTGCCTACTTCGTAAAACATTTATAAAACAACGCATGTATTCTCAGCCCAAAAATATATATTGCAAAAGCAATTAAAAAGGGAGCAAATGAAACTCACCATACTGTATTTCGTAGTAAAAATACATATAACGTCATTTAACAAGTGCAAGGTTGGCCTCGGATTCACGAACCTATATTAATTATATATATTTATATGTTGGTCAATATTTGTCTAACAATTTTTGGTCAAGTCATAGTGTACCACAATCCTAATGCTCGAGACTAATATGCAAAAGTCAACAAAAGTTAACTTGACCCAAAATGACTTCTAAAATTTACACGTGTTTATTATATAACTTAACTATAGTCGTTTTATATATTTAAATATATTTATTAGATTTTATAATAATAAAAGTCATTTATTAATAAAAATTTATATTAACGTTTATATATGATAAAATATACTTTTATATATCTTAAGTAGTAAAATTTATAAAGTTCACTTAATATCTTAAAACTATAGTGGTAAGTATTATTAATGTAATTATATTACGCGTGATGAAAAATATCTTTGTATCCCCTATTTATTTGATAAAATAATATTGATCATAATAATAATAAGTAAAAGTTGTATTATTTTGTAATAATAATTATTATTATTCTATAAAAAAATAACAATATTTATATTTACTAAAAATGTTATTATGATAAAATGATAATACTAACATAATAGTAATAATGATATTTTATAATAACAATGATATTTCAATTAAAATAATAACGACGATAGTAATAATAATCATTTTAACAATAATACTAAAATTCAGTTGACTATAACTTCAAATCCGTTCATCGAAACCATTCGATATCTAAATGAAAAGTTCTTAATTTTTCGCTAGCTTTTCAATGACATGCATATCATATACCCTATCTCAGTAGCATATGTATCTAATTCAGGATTCAACAAACCTATCTAAGGACAATATCGAATGTACAAGCATGCATAATCCTATATACTCGAGCACTAGTCAGGGATACACTATTGATATATAAAAGTTAAGTTATGAGTGCTCACGTATCAATATTGAGATTCAATATTGCAGGAAAGTACGTAGACACAACGGAGATGATAAACACTAGATTGACCTCACGAGCATACCCATGAACCATACCCATCATTTCCATAGCTATAACCCATAATTTCCTTAGCTTCGACTCATTCAAAAAACTATTTTGAAATCACTCGGACATCACTCCGTCGTAATATTTTATGTATACTAATAATATCTTAAAATAATACAGAGAAAATATATATATATATATATATATATATATATATATATATATATATATATATATATATATATATATATATATATATATATATATATATATATATGTAAATCGATTGAGAGAGTTTAGAGAAATATATTTTCAAGTTTCTATGAAATAATGAAACCTATTGAATTCTATTTATAATAGATTTTTGAATTATTAAAGTGAATTATTAAAGTATGAATTATTAAAGTGAATTATTAAAGTATGAATTATTAAAGTGAATTATTAAAGTATGAATTATTAAAGTATGAATTATTAAAGTGAATTATTAAAGTATGAATTATTAAAGTGAATTATTAAAGTATGAATTATTAAAGTGAATTATTAAAGTAAAAGTAAAGGTAAAGTTAAAGTATAGTAAAAGTATACAAACTATGTATGTATAATACGCGTATAAATATATATAATATTAATTTAAATCGTTATATATATTTAATGAAATAAAATATAAATATCGTTATATTTATTATACTGGTTAAGTAATGAGTTGTCAAAAGTGATTCTAGATATTTATAAAAGTTTAATAATAAAGTTTTTTTTTTTTTAAACTGAAAATGTTTTTGTACGTTTGAAAATAGATTAGTAGAATATTATGGAAACCAATTCTCCACTAGCTTTTGTCTAACTTTCGTAAATGACACTTTTTATTTTTATTTATAAATAGCTTTACAAATTATTCCGAATATCGTTAAGAGGAATAGATTTCTCAAATCATAGTGGACCTCTCAACAGAGACTTGTAATCATAATTCAATGTTTCTGATAATTCAATCATTTAATATATTTTTTTTTAATTTCGTCGATAATCATATTGAAACAAATACGTTCATATAAAGCATTATACTTTTAAATACTTTGTTGACATTTTCAATTTATAACATATACACATATACATACATATTCATATATGTTCATTTAATGGTTCGTGAATCATTAGAATTTGGTCGAGGTTTAAATGAATGTATAAACATAGTTTAAAATCCTTGAGATTTAACTTAACAAACATTGCTTATCGTGTCAGAATAATATAAAGATAAAGTTTAAATTTAGTCGGAAATTTTCGAGTCGTCACACGATAACTCTATGAACAATCACGATGGTACACTGTTGGTTCAACTTGAATCACAAAGACTACAAATTGAATCTCAAAGAAAACAACTTGAATCTCAAAGCCAACAACGTGTGTCCCAAAATAAACAGATCATGAGTTTGCAGCAAACAGTTGATGATGTTAGAGGAGAATTTCAACTATTCCTAAGTGTATTTCAAAACTCTTATGCTGATGTCCCACGTGAAAATTTATCTTGAACACAGGTATAATTTTGTCAACAGTTTCATGATATTGATGCAAATGATGTAGGGCATTTAAGTATAATTTTGCATTGCAGGTCTCTTCAAGGACATCGCGTGAAGAAGCGGATAGAGATTGTTCAACGAACACATGATTGAATCGGTATGTTATTCCAATATATTAAGTTATTCAATATTTGGATATTGTGCTTTAGGGTTATTTGTGTTTAGCTCACATGTATTAGTTTATAAAAAGAAGTGTCGAACTATGAACTTAAATTTTTTAATGAAGGTGAATTGTATTAAAGTTGAATTGTTAGTTTAAAATCTTTATATGCTTGTTGTATGTTATAGTGACATTCTGCACCTTTTCATCGCGTTTGGTAATGTATAGTGGTGATATAAGTGCACGGGTCAGAGAGTGTCAAAATAGGTTAAATAGGTTAAATTTTCTGAGTTTTGGTGCAGGTCACAAAGGCCCCTCATACTTAATATTAAAGTGAAGCTTCTGTTGCAGATGATGAATTTGATGAACCCTAGACATATATTGCAATACAAATTAGAAATTAGATACTCAGTGGTTTAACTAGTCGACAATTCAAGTTATTTTAAAAAACTAACAGAGATAAAATGATATGAAGTTCGTTTCATTATAAGGGAGTCAGAGTTGAAAAATATCTAGTCAAATTAGGGGTGAATAAACTGTTTTTCCGACCTGAAGTTCATTTTTCTGACCCGTTTTTCATATTTGTACAGGAAATTGGTACAAAAGTTCAAGTTTGGATATGGTTTCAAGAATCAATTATGAATCCAAGCCTACTGTATGATTTCCTTTTATGGACCTAAAGTTCGTTTACTGTATGATTTACAGTAAGGTAGTTAGAATCAAAAGTGTAATCTATGAATTTGGGTCCTTTTATGGACTTTTGAAGACTTTAAACTCATTTGACTTTGTAATCTGTGAATTTGAGTCATTTTTAGGTTGAAATAGTCAGATGTAACTAGCTGTGTATATGACTACAAAGTTGAATGTATAAAATCATGTTTCCATGTGAAATTTCTCATTTTGCGTACATACATACATATATATATATATATATATATATATATATATATATATATATATATATATATATACACACATATATATATACACACACATATATATATATATATACACATATAATATATATACATATATATATATAATATATACACATATATATATATATATATATATATATATATATATATATATATATATATATATATATATATATATATACATATATATAAAAATTGTGAAAATAATATGTAGATGTTACAAAGCTTCTCTCATATCCTCATGCTTAAATGTATAACTACTTTCTTGCCTCAAATCCTCACACTCACATGTGTGAGTAATGTATCATAGTATTATACATTTGAGAGTGTGAGGAATTCCCTCAAATCTTCACACTTTGAAGCATAAAAATATACATTAATAACTCACACTCATTTGTGTGCAAATGCAGTTTCATTTTATTACGTCAAATGTGAAGTTGATAAATGCACACTCTTTGAAGCGTGAAAATAGTTATAAATATGCGTGTAGATTAGACCTTTTTGTTGTAGTGGTTACTCCGTATGTTACAATTCAATTCCATGATAACATCGTTGATTATAGTTCTAAAAAAAAAACACCAAAGTATATTAATTACACACATCCACACGCTTACAATATAGCCAATTGGTTTCGATTTAGGAATACATACAAAATAAGAAATTTCAATGCTAAAGAAATCAAACCGGAATAAGAATGTGCACAAAATCAATTTACCCATCTACAATTCAACCTAACTTCCTGACCACCACAGGGTATACTACTCATCTTGATCATGGACTCGACAAATGCCTTCTCAAACTCTTCTCGAGAATTCGCAAACTTCGTAACCAATGTTTTGGTTGTTGGGTTAGTAATTAAGGCTTGATCAGAAGTGAAAATGCTCTTTCCTTCAAGAAGTAACTTGTAGTATTGGTTGTCAAAGATGGTAGGCGATGAATCCAAATTCGCACCCGCTGCTCTCACTTTGTTATGCATTGGGCATACATTGCGTAAGCTAGCTGCGAATGATCGTTCCATCGATGGATCAACGTCTTGTTTGGTTGCAAAGTTGTGGATCCTGTTTTGGAATGAAGAGCAATGTGCAAAACCAAGAGTATGTCCTCCTGCAAAGTTTCGTAGGAAATTGTAATTGTTGTTAATCTATCTAATTACACAACAAATAATTTTGAGGATTGTTTTGATTTTAAACAAATTGAGAATGTACCTGAGAGTGCAACCAAATCCTCCATAGAAAGACCTCTTTGCGCAAAACTTTGTTCGAGTTGAGATATGTTCGAAGTGGGAGCGGGCAATTGTCTAGTTTCTAAAGCTTTTGAAATTCTGCCATCTTTACGCCCGGTTGGCACAACCCAATGGGGACCTCCAGACTATAATACGAGTAAGGTTTAGAGTTTAGAGATTAGGACTTAGCACTTTTTTAAATGTTATGATAAGGGGTGTGCGTGTTTTTATGTTTTGTATAGTAATAGCTTGTTACCTAATGTTCACAAACCCTTGCACTTACATAATGTTCTTGTTACCCCAAACATAGTAAAAAATCTCATTTCTGTTCGTCAATTTACTCGTGATAACATTGTCTCTGTTGAATTCGATCCTTTTGGATTTTCTGTGAAGGATTATTTGACGCGCCGTCTTCTTCTCCGTTGTGACGGCACCGGGGATCTCTACCCTGTCACTTCACCATCTAATCAACATGCTCTCACTATTAGTCCGGTTACGTGGCATCAACGTCTTGGTCATCCAGGGCATGATGTTTTTCGAAAGCTTCTTTCCAATAAAGATATTATTTGTAATAAAACTAAGTCTTCTGTTTTGTGTCATGCGTGTCAACTAGGCTAACACATTATCTAACAATTATTTGCATCAAAAGAGTTTTGAAGCGACTCTTTGGCGGCCGCTATTGACCGGTTTCAGAGTCCAATGGGAGAGAAATCACTTCTTGTGTAAAGGCACATATGGCTGAAATTGAACCATGACCTCTATTTTATTTTATGTTACATGTCATTTAACCACTAGGTTAGCTAACAGCTTATACGTATAGCGGGTACATGTGCTATATTTTAGTATTTGGAAACAATAGTGTCACACTGTCACCAAAAAGATAAAGGTGTTTGATGTTGCGATTCAAACGCTAAGAAAAAATAAAACATATATTTATACTTACTAGATGAACTGCATCTCTTGCTGCTAAAGCAACGATATCAGCACACGACACAGTACCCGGACATGCAGCCTCTAATGCTTTCTTTGCATTATCAATAACATAAAAAGCATGAAGCGATATGTTTGGTGGACCATCTTTCTCAGCTTGATTGTTTGTGGTCGAGTTCAACAACACCGAACCATCGCAACCCTTTAAAATCAAGTTTTGAAACCGAATGAAGAAACGAGTTTTAACGGATCAATAAAGACTAGTAATGAAAGTTAACTTACCCTAATGAAGCAATCATGGAATTGCATTCTGAGAAGTGCAGCAGGAACTGTTCTATCATTCAACATGGCTTTCTTTACAGCATTTGTAACAGTTGATTCAACATTGGGACATGTTTGATCATAATAGTTGGAACTCAATGCATTAGCCTCATTAAAACGGATTACTGCTAGCACAAAAAGTCCTAAAAGAATTGAAGAAAGATTGCATGATGCCATTTAATTAACAAATAAAGCTTAATTATTTTTTGTTGTGATGAAGATTAATGAAGGTCCAAGTATTTGTAGGGAAAAAAAAGATGGTTTTGTTTCATTTTTCAATAAAATAGTTAAAGGTTTTGTATTGTGGTGTTTGCAAATTTGGTAACCAGAAACTGCTTAGGTTTAACATTGTGAGTTGTTAAGGCATAAATTAGATTTATAAAATTGGTAGAACGTGTAAGTATATTATTGTAAGCTTCCAAATTACTTTTCAGTGGTATCTTTGAGTTGAATAAAAGATTTAAGTAACCAACTTAATTATACTTTAAGTTTATTATTGACAAAATTTCATTCCTCGTCCCTGAACTTTACATCAAATTTGACTACATGTCCTTTTTTTTTTGTGCATTCCTCGTCCCTAAAGTATCAAAACACTACATCTCTCGTCCTCCCGTCTACTTCCTGTCTATCTCAGTCGTTAAGTCAAGCATGTACAAAACATGTGAGGGTATTTTAGTTTTTCTTCCTCTTTGTTCCCTTTACCCCTTCCTTATAGACTTCTCCCTAATTCAAACCTAAAAAAATATAAACCCTAATTTCTAATCAATTAACCAACACCCTTAATTAAAATAAAAAATGAAATTAATTAAATCCAACTCATTAATTGGTTGTGAAGTATCGATCCTGTAATCTTATCTTACTCTTTTTGGTTGAATTGAAAGACTCGGCTTCTAATTGAGGGATCTGGGCTTGTAAATTTTTGTAATCGACTTCTAATTGAGGGATCGATTTCTAATTGAGGGATCTGTGTGAACAGCGAGATAAAAATAGCTTGGTGGACTGGAACACACACAACACGATTAGTTGTATCAATAACCTGAAGTTAATTTTGAAATTAATATTAAATGAAAGATAATTTACAATTAAAATACTGTACTAGGAACGCTAATGGCGGAAGGAGAATTATGTGATGATACGTCGACTGCATCCATGTTCGCAGTAGAGTAAATGATACAATACCTAATTGATTACTGAGTACTATTATTCTACCCTCTGATTAACAAACAAGTTTCACATATTTCCATTGGGTTTACACATAATAATGGCGTTAATGGACTATCCTTATGGGATCCACTTGTACTAGCTGATGACGTGATTCCGGTTATTACGTTTAAAAGGGTTGAGACAATGATCAAATGTTCTTCATCTTTAGATAAGCCCAGATCTCTTAATCAGAAACCGAGTTGGATTTAATTAATTTCAATTTTTATTTTAATTAAGGGTGTTGGTTAATTGATTTGATTTCTTGATTAGAAATTAGGGTTTATATTTTTTAGGGTTGAATTAGGGAGAAGTAAGTAGATAAGGAGGGGTTAAAGGGAACAAAGAGGAAGAAAGACTAAAATACCCTCACATGTTTTGCACATGCTTGACTTAACAGTTGAAATAGACATGAAGTAGACGGGAGGACGAGGGATGTAGTGTTTTGATACATTAGGGGCAAGGAATGCACAAAAAATAGAATAAGGACATGGAGTCAAATTTGATGTAAAGTTCAGGAACGAGGAATGAAATTTTGTCTTTATTATTTCTTAGAAATCGTTTTATCAATTGGTTACTTACCTTATGTATATATTAGCTAGAAAATACCTACATAAGTTTTTCTTTTTACTTTTTGTACTCGTATAATGTAATTAATATGTTTTATAAATACAAATCTAGACCCTTAGTTTAACATCTAGCAGCGTTTATATACAATTTGGTGACCAATTGTATAAACTTTTTCATAGATATACATCTCATGAGGAGACGAGGTTTAAGTGGTTCTGCTTTCTAACATCTCAGACAACTATATAAAAGGTGTTGCTAAATTATTACTGATTTGAATATAAGTTTTTTGTGAAAATACCGTACGCGTAACATTAACAATAAGCCATGTTGTGATAATTATTACGGAGTATATTAGTATATAACACCTTTTCAACCATATCACCATGTTTTATAACACCGATTAGAAGAATGTAGTGTATACAAGTATATTGTTTCACTTGATTAATTTTTTAATATATAAATAATAATTAATAATTGTAATAGTTTAATTAATACATATATACTCCCATGTTTATTTTATTATAGATACAAAAATGGAGTGAGTAGGGAATGAATTAACTAGTATTACGTAGGATAATATTATGTGCTTTTGGTAGGAATGATCAGGTAGGCAACTAAGTTCATCACTTCTTTACAATAATATACAACGCACTGTCTTAATTAAATTACAAATCTAATTCAATCGTAAAACAAGTAGACAGTTAAATAGATATTGAATTTACCAGCATCTTTAAGTTTTAGTTGAAAATATCAAATTTAAAGTTTTAAATAATTACTTTGTACTTTATTTGGCAAAAATGCAAGTAATTAATTAAGTTTAAGATCAAAAACATCTATTATTTCCTGGTATGTATCCAGTTGTTTCAACATTTTAACTAGATGACGTTTTGAGCATGTGCAATTTAGGCAATCGAACTGAGTTCAAAATATTTTAAAAGTACCTAAAGTTTAAAAGACCTACAAATTCTTGTCATCGCGACAGGAAAAAAAAGAGAGAAACAAGTTTTTTTACTGGTGACGATGATAATGATGTTTGTGGAAAACGTTAATATATTTGTATACTCGCCTCTATCGATAATGGTGGCTTGGGTATAGGGAGTCTTAATTCGTTTAATGTTGCCTTGCTTCTTAAGTGGTATTGGCGCACATTCACTATTCCAACTGCACCATGGGTGAGACTTTTAAAAAGTATTCACGGAGATGACTTGGGATTCAATAACAGAGGATGTAAGTTTCGTGGCACTTTGAGTACTATAGTTGATACGGTCAAAGCTTTTAAATCGCAAGGTATTTTCCCTCATAATATTGTTCAGCGCAACCTTGGTAATGGTATCAATACTCGTTTTTGGACTGGTACTTGGATCGGTTCCAATCCTTTGGCTGAATCCTATAATCGTTTATTTCGACTTGAAACTCATAAGGATTGTACCGTTTAGAATAGATTTGATGGAGTTAACTTCATGTGGTCTTGGGCACGTAACCCTTCTCCTTCGTGTAACCTGTCAGTCCTACAAAATGTCGTCTCCAGCTCGACTCTTTCTAATGAAGAAGATTCATGGAAATGGCTAATTGAGGATAATGGGATTTTCTCTGTTAAAGGTACCCGTAATTATGTAGACGACATCATCTTACCTTCTTCAACGTTTCCTACAAGATGGGTAAAATCGGTGCCGATAAAAGCTAACTTGTTTATTTGGAGGTTATTATTGGATCGTCTTCCGTTTCGACTAAATCTGGCTCTTCATGACATTAACGCTGATTCTATCATTTGTCCACTATGTAGCATCGGGGTAGAGGAGCGAGATCATTTGTTTCTATTTTGTAATACGTTCACTTCACTTTGGCAACAACTCAAGACTTGGACGGGTATTACATGGCCTACTTTCCTTACGACTGATGTGACGACCCAGAAATTTCCGACCAAATTTAAAACTTAATCTTTATATGATTTCGGCAAGATAAGCAAAGTCTGTAATATTGATTCTCAAAATTTTTGAACTAATGTTATATATTCAGTTAACCTCTGACTATTGACCGATGATTCACGAACATCTATATATATATATATATATATATATATATATATATATAGGGGCAGGATCAATGGGGAAGTAACCAATCGGGGGGAAGCAAAAAAAAAAATTCGTTTTTTGAAAAAACTTTGTTCACGAAAATTATAGATTGGATGAAAATAAGAACATTTAGAAAAGACACTTCGTGATGAATGTTATTATTTTGGCGGGAAAACGATCGACAAAAATAACATTCAAGATAATATTGTTCGTGAAGAATGTTAACGTTTTTTTTCTTCATGTTTTGTGAAGTAAAATTTAGCCCGATTTAGGGTTTATGGTTTAGGGTTTGGTGTTTTGGGTTAATTCCATAAACCCAAAACACCAAACCCTAAACCCTAAACCCTAAACCCTAAACTCTAAACCGTTCGTGTTAAAAACTCAAACTAAATCCTAAATCTAAACCCTAAATCTAAACCCTAAACCCTAAATTTCTAAACCCTAATATCTAAACCCTATAAACTCTAATATCTAAACCCTAATATCTAAACCCTAATGTCTAAAACCTCAACATACGCTCGAAAAACACGATAATTGTTATATATTACTTCTTCGAGCGTGAACCCGTCAAAATAATAACATTCATCACGAAGTGTCTTTTCTAAATGTTCTTATTTTCATCCAATCTATAATGTTCGTGAACAAAGTTTTTTCAAAAAACGAAAGAAAAAATTTTTTTTGCTTCCCCCGCTTCCCCCCGATTGGTTACTTCCCTCTTGATCCTACCACTATATATATATATATATATATATATATATATATATATATATATATATATATATATATATATATATATATATATATATACACACACACAATAAGTTAGAATATTAATTATTCATAAATAACTTGCAATGTGTATTTAAAAACTGATTTATGTATATTAAATAAAGATATATACATATATATAATTTCAAGTTATTTAGTAAACGATAGTAACATTCGTTTATTGATTCGATTGATATTTAGATAAGTTAACTAAAACATTTAAGATGAACAAGTAAAACACTAATTTACTACAGTATTTTCGAATTGCTACAGTACCCGAAAAGCTACAGTGTTTTCGAAAATCACTATTTGCTACAGTGAAAACGACTTTGCTACAGTAAAACATTATTTGCTACACTAAAAACAACTTTGCTACAGTAAATACTATTTGCTACAGTAACACACTATTTGCTACAGTAAAACACTATTTGCTACAGTGAAAATATGTCGACAAACAAGAAAACAAAACATATTGGGTGCGTATCAGCTGGCCATGCGATCGCATGGCAAATGGGCATGAAACCCATGCGATCGCATGGGGTTCAGTTCCAGGCCACATCTATAAAGCTCGCAGTTTTTGCTCCGAATTCATTCACTTCTCTCAATCTATATCGATATCTCTCTATATTTATATTATAATTATAATTATAATTATAATTATAAATATTATTATTATTATTATTATTATTATTATTATTATTATTATTATTATTATTATTATATTATTATTATTAAGATTAATATTATTATTAATCTTATTATTATTAGTAGTATTAGTATTATTATTTATACATAAAATACTACGACGAGGTTCTGCTCGCATGTTTTCAAAATGGGTTTTGCGAGCGGGATATAGCTAAGGAAATTATGGGTATGGTTCGAGGGTATTGCTCGTGAGTCAAACTAGTGTTTATCATCTCCGTTGCGTCTACGTACTTTCCTACAATATTGAATCACAATATTGATACGTGAGCATTCAAATCTTATCTTTTATATATTAATAGTGTATCCATGTCTAGTGCTCGAGTATATATGTTTATGCATGCTTGTATGCTTTAATTTTGTCGTTAAACAGTTTATGATGAATCACGAATTTGATACATATGCTACTGATATAAAGTATATGATATGCATGTTTTTGGAAAGCTGGCGAAAAATTATTAACTTTTCATTTAGAAATCGCGTGATTTCAATGAACGAATTAAAAGATATGGTCAACTGAATTATGTTTGACGTTAATTGAAATTGTGTTTGAAACTGTGAATTAATATTTAAACAACTTGTCTATGAGATTGATAAATTGGATTTTTAGATATTATTAATCCAGTAAATGAATTTCTATATAAGGCACGTCTCGTTTTGTTGAACAATTGTTAAAGTTGACTGTCTTATCAGGTGTTAAAGCTTTATAAACACTATAGTCTGATTTTACAAGTATTGAAAAACTATGTGAAATAATAAAATATTTTCGATTGCCATGATAATTTAAATATAATATAGCTCCTGAAATAAATAATATTTTGAGTTTGATAAACTATAAATTCGTTCAATTATCAAGACTTATACTATGATAATAAACATGTATAGATTTAAAGATCATATTGGGTCAGGTTAACTTTTGAGATGAATTTTGTTAACTTTTGCATGTCGGTCTCGAGCATTAGGATTGTGATACACTATGACCTGACATAGCTTGTTAGACATGTATTGACCAACATATGTTCTCTAGGTTGAGATCTACGGTTATTTTGCATTCCGAGTTTCGGTCATATTTCGGTGAATGACCTTATGTGCTGCTAAGGTGAGTTTCATTTTCTCCCTTTTTAAATGCTTTTGAAATCTATATTTTTGGACTAAGAATACATGCACTTTACTTTAAACGCAATGGATACAAGTACATACTAAATTCTACACTGAGTTTGAACCGAAAATCCCTTTTGGTAACTAGTAACTGCCGGTTATAAGAACTGGTGGGCGTGAATAGTTGTATATGGATCCATAGGGCTTGACATCCCCATCTGTTCCAGGTATAGAAACCCTAGCCTGAACTATAAAACAGACGTATGCTATTTGAGGTTAGTACACGTTGGTTTGCGTGTATTGTACATGTTGGTTGCATGTATGTTAAAACAGGGGTACTTATTATATAGACGTTAAAGCTTAGTTACCAGGGTGTTCAATTTTGTAGAATATTTTGATAAACGTTTCTGGATGAAACAACTGAAATCTTGTGATCCACCTTTATATACAGATTATGCGCAACATTAAAACTATGAACTCACCAACCTTTGTGTTGACACTTTTAAGCATGTTTATTCTCAGGTTCCTAGAAGTCTTCCGCTGTTTGCTTATACGTTATACAAGCTATGTGCATGGAGTCATACATGCTTTATTTGAGAAAACTTTGCATTCATAAAATCATCACCATGTATCTTATTTGACTGTATTGTCAATGGATGTATTGTTAGAAACTATTATATACGATGATTGTCTATACGTAGAAATCATCAGACGTCGAAAACCTTGGATTTATATATTCATTTATGGTGTACCTTTTCAAAAGAATGCAATGTTTACAAAACGTATCATATAGAGGTCAAAACCTCACTATGAAATCAATGAATGATGTATTCGTCCAAATGGATTTGGACTGGTCATCACAGTTGGCATCAGAGCTTGAGGTCATAGAGAACCAGAATTTGCATTAGTGTGTTTAACTGGTAATTGTTAGGATGCATTAGTGAGTCTGGACTATGACCGTATCTGTTTTTACCGAGTTTTACTTATCATTTCTTGTCAAAAATTACATGCTTATCATTCTTAAGTCTAGATACATCTTACTGCATTGATTGCATGAATAGTGTATAGACAAAATTCATATCTTAACGTATCTGCTAATTCATATCTTAGCATATTTGTTACTGTAACTTTGCTTGACATCTTCCGAAAATTTCTCCGTGATTTATGGAATTTTGGTATTATATATACATATGTAAATTATGTATTGAAGAGTACCAATCTAAATTCTATAATCTATTTCATATCAAAAATCATCTCCCTAATTATACAAGATAGATCCCGTATCTAGTTCAAATTCCTTAAACTCCGACAGCTATTCCGATATGGATATTCACCTGAACTCCGAAGACAGTGTAACCGGAATGGATCAACCAATCAGCCATCACTTATTCTGGATGAATTGGGGATGGGTTCGTAGCCTGCTTAGTCATTGGAGACAAGAAGAAGGTGATCCCTTCCATCCACCATATTTCCCTCTTGGCGAAGAACCTGAAGCACTTACCGGCGAACCTGTTCGAGACACCATTTTCTCTCTCATTTCCAGAGTATCTCGTCACGATAATATACTATCTCAAATTCTAAATCTTATTCATCCGCTCGTCCGAACCAACAATCATCCCGGTGTAATAGAAGAAGTCAACGAGCTTCGCGCTCGGGTAGTGGCTTTGGAGAATATGGTGCAAAGGACCGGCATCAACAGTACCACCGACAACCACACCAACAATACCATTACCACCACCAACAACAACAATCGCATCGCAAACCTCAACTTCACAATATGTCCCACGAGCATCAACATCATACGCCCTGTAGATACCAAGGAATGCCAACAACAACAAACGATGAAGTATTGATTCATAACTTAATCGAAGAAATATTCTGCAGAGAATATGTAGTTTCTAAAAGTTTTAGAGATTATATATTCTAGTGCAAATTGTAAATTAGATGAGTGGGCGGATAGAAATAATGAAGTGAAACCCTGACTGGAATAGAGCGCTATTTACAAGCTAGACTTGTTATACAAGCAGCATCAATAGTACCGTCAACATCACCAGCACGTCAGTACTATCAGCATCGTCAGCACTAGCAGCACCTATAACATCACAAGATCCGCCAGTTCCATAATCACCAACATCATCACAAATCCACAACGCGTATATTGTATCAACGAGTTATGAAGTATTAACTCATTTCCCCTGAAGAAATTATATGTATATTATATATATATATATATATATATATATATATATATATATATATATATATATATATATATATATATATGAATTTTGAAATCAAAATAAATCTTTTCGTACTAAGCTATTACGTATCAATCTTAACTGGTAGGTACTACTCGGTTAGTTCATGTTACTAATATGCCTTGATGTACATCCTTCGTTAATGACTTAACAATCGTTAACTATAATCTCTGCTTCGACCTAATAGATTCCATTTCATAATAAATCAAGTGTATTATTCAAATACATGTTTGATTTTACACTTTCATTTTCTATGTACTTGAAACTTTCCAGAAAACATCATGCGTATCTTGCGAAACTCACAAGAATTCCACGAGCATGATGTTATGCGAGGTGTATACGAAATAGTTATATTTTTATTGCGAAATACTATTAAATACGATACAATTTTACACAAGTTATTTATTTATTTATAGAGTGGATATACCTAAACGTTGCTACAACACTATAGGCAGTGTACCTAATCGTAGAGTAGTATAGTTTTTAGTAAGTCCGGTTCGTTCCGCAGGGAGCTAGCCAAGTTTAACGCTATATTTTTTAACAACTATATTTGTATATATATATATATATATATATATATATATATATATATATATATATATATATATATATATATATATATATATATATATATAAGTAGTATTATTATTATTATAAAAGGGGATTTTTACCGTTTAATGATCGGTTTGTCGATTTTAAAACTTTAGTCGCAGTTAAAACCTAATGTAAAATATAAAAAATAAAAATAACTTAACTTAAAGCGTAAAGTAAATGACAATAATTAAAGTGCGATAAATTAAAATGTGATAAATAAAATGACAATAAATAAAAGTGCGATAATTAAAAAGTACGATAATTAAAAGTGCAATTAAATAAAATGACAGTAAATAAAAGTGCGATGAAATATGAAATAAAGGAATTATTCTTATTTAAACTTCCGTAATCATGATGTTTGACGTGTTGATTTTAGTTTATTACCATGGGTTAATTGTCCTTTGTCCTGAATTATTCAATATGTCCATCTGATTTTTGTCCATAACAGTCCATCAGTCATAAATATAAAGTGTGAGTGTCCTCGTCAAATTATTCTTATATCCGAAGTCAAATATTCCAACTAATTGGGGACTTAAACTATAATTACACCAATTTTCCTTGTATGTAATTCACCCCTGTTTTAATAAGTCCATTAACTATTAATCCATTCCCTTGTCCAGTTAAATGAACGATTATTAGTACTTATAAATATCCCGCCCATCGTGTCCGATCGAGTGTACATGGTTATTTATAGGTACATCTAATTGTAAATCTTTATATTAAATTAACGAACTATCATTCAATTAAACAAATATAAAGCCCATTAATAGCCCATAGTCTAATTTCCACAAGTGTCGTTCTTTTGTCCAAACCCCAATTATGGTACAAAGCCCAATTACCCCGTCTTTAATATTTTAGCCTAACATCACGATTACTTCGATTTAAATAAGCATAATAATAACTTAGCTACGAGACATTAATTTAAAAAGGTTGAACATAACTTACAATGATTGATAATAGCGTAGTGTTACACGGACAGAATTTCGACTTACACACTTACAACATTCGCTAACATACCCTTATTATTATTAAACTTAAATTATAATTATAATTATAAAATATAAATATAAATATATCGTGAGAGATAGATAGAAAAAGGATGTGTTAAAATCGATCAGAATGCGCGACTTTTATAGCCCCACATTTCACTGTATATCTCCACGAGTGCTGAACTTTTAAGCTTTAAACCTCCGCGAGTGCGGAGGTCTGGAATCCAGCTCACAAATTGAATTAAACGTGGGCTGCTTTGATTAAAATAATATAATATATATATATATATATATATATATATATATATATATATATATATATATATATATATATATATATATATATATATATATAATTAATTATATATTATATTATATTCTTGTACATAGTTGACTTGTAATTTTTGGTCCGTTGCGTCGCGCGCTGAAAGTTGGTTCATGTCTCGGTTCCGGATTTTTGAACGCCTTTTCGTACAATTTAATATCTTGTACTTTGTGTTTCAAGGCTTGTACTCTTGTAATTTTTAGACGTTTCTCATCAATAATTTGAACCACTTTGATTGTACTTTGTACTTTTTAGCTTTTTGGTCATTTGCGTCTTCAATTCGTCGAATCTGTCTTTTGTCTTCACCTTTTAATATTTAAACGAATATCACTTGTAAATAGAACAATTGCAACTAAAAGCTTGTCTTTCTTGAGGGATAATGCTATGATATATATGTTCGTTTTGAGCATTATCAAATATTCTCACACTTGAGCGTTGCTTGTCCTCAAGCAATATAGTCTTGAAATAAAAATACTAGAATCACTTCTTTATTCTTCACACTTTGTACATCAGTGATTTATATACGGCGGTATGAACAATGATAATAACGATGTGGTTTACAGTCCCACATGACTATGAAAATTTAGATCCTTTAAGGAAATTGGATCTTTATGAAAACATTTGATCTTTCAAAAATAAGATCTAGCTTTTACCCTAGATAAGTTTTCCGGAATAACCCTTCACCGGTGTTTGCAAAATCTTTTTGTGGGTTTTGTGGGTTTCAGATTTGAAAATTTTAGCTCAAAACTTGCGATTTTGTGTAACCCACTTGCTAACCTTGTATTGGGAAAGCAACACGTCCAGTATACTTGCTCCGTATATTACCTTTCGGTAAACTACCTTCCGGTTGTAAAGGAAAGCGTTGAACATGCAACTGTTAAGGCAATGTCCCGTGACATGCTTTTGATTATGGTCTATAACGTGTCGGATGCAATTACTATCCTTTGTAGGAGCAATAGTAAAGATCACCCTATAGTTTTTTTGGTCTGGCACAAGGTCCTATCTTTGACCATGCTATGCAACCACCGTTCTTACGGTTGACACTCGATTTGGTTCAGGTGACCTAATGAATTCCAGGTGAATTCCTAGGATTTTACGTTCAATGGTAATGAACGCATTGAAAATAGGATTTTCAGAAAACAAATCGGTTTGTAATTTGATCAAAATATTTTATCGTTCAAGCTCGAGTTTAGATATCATCGAATTCCATGAGTTTGAATTCTCAATTTTTAAGGTCAATCTCAAGGATTGAGTAATATCAGTCTTAAAAGCTGATTTTTGATCTTTAAAGAGATTATCCTTTCTGGGGATCTGATTCATTAGTCTTATAAGTTAATTTGCACGGTGCCTCCCATTGTACGAGACAGATCCTCTCATGGTTAGGATAAGTCTGACCACTTGGCGACCCTGTTTGATGCTGAGGTCCGTGGATTTCCAGCTGATTTTCGAGAAAACTTTTCAAGATTTTTCGTAGACTCTACAACTGGTCTGGACGACAACTTCCTGACCTAAATCAAGAAGCGCGTGTCTTTTTCTCGGAAGACTTTACTTCCTTTTAAATCAAGTGGCACATTTCTTTCAAATATATTATAAGAAATTGGGTAAAACTGATAAAATTGTCCAAAACAAAAGTATCTTCAATTATTTGTACACAAATATGTGATATATGTTCTAAATAACTTGGTAAATTTTTCCCACACTTGGCTTTTATTTTTCTTTCTTTGCCTTTTTATTTTTCTCTATTCCATTTTAAATGAATTCTAACGTTTTGGGTTGTTTCTCCATTTATGTTCTCTTCGAGGTAACAATAATTTCAGTGTTAACACCTAGTTTTATCGTTCATAAATATATATAAACATGATTTTGAGTTCATTTAGTTGAAAATTTTGAAAAATTTTACTAGAATTGGGTAGTCAGTATATAAGACTAGGGCTGTTCTTTATTATCAGAGAGCACTAGATTCTAATACAACTACTGCGTTACTAGTATTTTTAATAGTAACCAAGTGTTTAAATTAAAATTTTAAAAATCTGAAAGAATTTAACCCTTTCCCACACTTAAGATCTTGCAATGCCCTCATTTGCAAGAAATCAGTAACAATTTAAATTATTGACGGTGATTAGCGTAGAAAAATGATTAAATTTTACCAAAGTTTCCAAACATATTGTTGTTTATGTTGAATGATAAATGGTGCACATCATTTGTTCATTCCTGCAATTGTTATTTCACATATATTTTGCATCTTGTCGTCAAAATTAGTTGCTTTTGCTGAACTTAATGCCAGTCTTTGAAAATGTGCTGTTTTACCATGTTTTGTACATGAAATAAACTACAAACATATATATACATATTTTTGAAGTTGGGTATATCACCCCACATTCAAAAATTATTAAAAATCTAATAATAAAAGTTAGAAAATTATAAAAACTATTATAGTATCAAAAGAAATATTAAAAGTATAAAATTACAAGTTACCAAATAAATAAAAATAGGCATAAAAGAAAATTAGGGTTGATGAGGATGGTGCCAATAGGGATCCCATTCATAGCCGTATGTGCTGTAGAATTCTTGAGCTGGGTCATATGTAGGGTATGGTGGTCGGGTCTATATAGTTCAGGGAAGAAATACGGGCATTGGAGTAGGAATATAGTTTGTATTTATGTGTGCACAATGACTTATGATTTGGTTTTGATGATACTGCCAATCTTGAAATGCTCTTTGTCTAGCCATTTCATACTCATGTTGAGCCATAAAATTTGCATTTCTGTCATCTGATTCCCCCCTCTCGCATTACCTTGCTGCTGATCTCTTTCGACCTGTGGATGATGGCCATCATATGGTGCTGCAGCGTTATGTCGTTTCTTTAAAACCTTAGCACCAAGATATACTTTCAAACCAATTGTATCACGGGGTTCTGGTGCTGCAATTATTAATCCCCCTGACTTCTATCAACACCGAGATACTCAGCAATTAAAGTAACAAAGATACCACCTCCTATTATACCATTAGGCCGTATACTCCTAACCATAGCCGATAAATAATAACCCACATAATAAGATATACTCACAGCACTCTGTAGGTCTCGAATACACATGAGATAAAATAAATCATTTTCATTTACTTTCTCTTTGTTCTTACCTCGCTGTGTAATCGAATTTGCTAAGAACCTATGGATTACTCTTAGCTCAGCTCTATCAATATCAGTATAAGAGTTATTCTCCCCTACAAAATCGGTTATGCCTAGTCATTCTACTCAATATTTCATTCATATCAAAATTTTCATCAACCCTCCTACCATTAACTATCAACCTTTGACAATCAGTAGATGCTAGTTCCTCAGGCGTATATATACACAAAGCCTGAGCCATGTCTAGTAGAGACATATGGCGCATCACACCTCCTAATAAAAATTTAATAAAGCTACGATCGGTTAGGGTAGCTACCCGATCATTTATTTCAACACTACATAATAATTCCACAAACCATTCTCTATATACACGCCTACGTATATTAAACAAACATTCCCAATCAGTAAAAGTAGAATTACCATACCTTTGTGTAAGTAATTCTCTGATTGGACCGGCCAATCCCACTGTTTCTAACGGTTCCCAATCTATTACTCTGGATACTTCAACAACATTAGACTGAAGGGTGTGCAAGTTCATCTGGTATTTTGGATAATCTATCCAATGTCGGTCAAACCTTAAATTAGGATGTAAATCTGCCAATTCTATATTTGAATATGAAATGAATTGATGCGGTAGATTTTGTCTATATTGGTTGTTAATCTCCTGTTCTTCTGCATTCTCAGGAGGAGCATTGTGAGCCTGAGATGCTGATGAAGATTCACCCCTTTCAGTCTGCAAAACACATTAAACACAATTTTTGTGCATCCAAATATGTATTAGTGTTAGCAAAATCATAAATCAAAACAATCATACTGATATGTTTAATTCATATTAAACTTTATATGCATTTTCACAATATTAACAATTCTACACTTTTACAAATAAACATATATGAAAATGTATACAATGTTCTTTAACTTTTATCTCAAATAACATGTCAAAATAATCATTACTAGCAATTAAACAAGTTCTAAATGGCATTCATATCAATTAAATTGAGTTCATGCATTTTTGACTCAAAAAGTCTACTTTAATACTTGAAAATCATGTTTAGGATCAAAGTTTTGATCATTTAGCAACCTAAACATGTTACACTACTCAATTTAGTATAAACTAACAACAAAATTCGGCCATAACCCGTTTATATCAAAAAGCCCCAATTTTGCTCAAGAACACAAACCCTAGATTACTCAAAATTGGAAGTTTAAGGCTTCTAATCATGTTAAATAGCATCATTCTAGGTTATACAAGCATAATACACAAACAATTTGACCAAAATTAAACTAGAAATCATCAAAATAAAATTAGGAATAAATTTATTCAAGAACACTAATAATTCGAATTAAAGAGTGTTTAGATGTAGAAATTACCGATCTCCTTGAGAAAATTCTTGGTAGCATCTTTCTCAACATGGTTTTAGCAAAAAATTTGATGTTTAAAGGTGAAAAATCGCGATTTTTAGAGGGTTTTGTGTGTGTTTTTCGCAAAAAATATGGGTATGGGTTGTGTTGGGGACTGGTCTGTTCGACCAGTTAACCCCAACTGGGTTTTGATATCTCCGCGAGTGCGGATGTGGGCCCCTTTAAAGTACCGCGAGTGCGGTTTTTTTTAATAAAAAAACCTTTAACTATTAAAACATAAATTAATAAATTTTTAAAAATTTGTTTCTTTTAAGAATGAGGGCGTTTCGGATCAGTGTCCTAGTCCGTCTCTCAACAAAGTTTTAAAATTTGTTATTTTTTAAGCGTCGTTTTAAAAGCAAAGATTTTTGCATGTTTTTGGCATAATTTAATTTAATAAGATTAAAAATAATGATAATAAAAGTTCTCGTCCCTCCCTTGGGTAAAGCAATTTCGGCTCAACGACCTAGTTTCTAACTCACGACGAATTTTAAAAATCATACTTTTAACTTAGTAAAGTAAATTTTTGTTTTTAAATTCACTCAAACTTAAATTTAAAACGCATAAAACTAAAAATTCATATAAATATCATTGATATTTTTATACATTAATTTTGCAAACTTATATTTAAAATATTTACAAACTTAAATATATTAGTTTTAGAAATTTTCAATAAAAATTTAATATTAATTTTAAAAACAAAGTAAAATTAAAAATTAAAAATCTTTTTGGTTTTTTTTTATCCCACTTTAATCAATCAAATATTATCAAAAATATACGCCCCTCTTTTCGGTAAAGTAATTTCGGTTTCATAACCTAGTTTTACTCCTGATGAATTTTTGAAATATTTTGGGTTGATTGATTAAAGATATTTATACCTTAAGAATAAACGGTAAATTTAGCAGTGATCTAATAAATTTTTGTATGATATCAATAATTTTGGTTACGCATACCTAATTTTATTGAATACCAATTTAATACTTTATAGCGAACGATTCAGAGTTTATTATCAAAAGGTTAAAAGCAATAAAATAAAAATAAAAACTGTACATACTTACCTGTGAGATAGAATTCTCAGAGACCTGCTTTAGCCGACTCATAAGAGAGTCGTGTAATTTGGTTCTCCATAGCTACATAAGTGTAACCTCGATTTTTCAATATCTTTTCTTCTAAACATATAAACGGTCCTTCTATGCATAGAGTAACAAATTCGGTATTTGAATATGTTTGATTGTTTGAACATTTACCTTCGTGTGACCATTTTCTGCATTTATAACATCTTTCAAGGGGTCGTGCTCTTCTTTTTGTTGCGGATTTTGATTTTCCTTTACCAAAATGTATTTTATGATGATCTTTTCTGAGCTCTTTTCTTACTCCGTCCATTTTTTCTCTTATGAATGATACTAGTTCACTCGGAAGTGTGTCATTATTACGTTTAGTAATCATAGCATGTAGCATTAGACCATGGTTCAGATCAAAGGAATTCTTCATCTCGTAAAACTTAAAAAAAAATTAAAAATTTAGAATGGAGGGAGAAGACTAGTTCTTTAGGGTCTGCTAGGGAAAGACCATTCGGATTCCATTCTCGAGAACTACACGAAAACAGAATATCTAACTCTAACAGATATAATTATTATCCTAAAAAGAATCGAATCTTCCCACACTTAGTTAGCTGTGGTGTCAAAATTGTGATTAACTTCATCTTCAACTTCCATTAGATTATCTATGTAATGTTTAACTCTGTAACCATTAACCTTAAATTCAATCCCATTTGAATTTATTAATTCAACTGTTCCGTACTGGAAAACTCTTTTGACTATGAATGGTCCAGACCATCTTGATTTCAATTTTCCAGGAAATAGCTTGAATCGTGAATTGAAAAGAAGGACTCTGTCTCCTTCCTTAAAGTCTTTTGAACTTCTGATTCTTTTATCATGCCATTTCTTTGTTCTTTCTTTATAGATTAACGAATTTTTGTATGCTTCATGTCTTAATTCTTCTAATTCATTTAATTGACTTAACCGTAGACGTCTGGCTTCATGTAAATCAAGATTACATGTCTTCAAAGCCCAAAATGCTTTATGTTCAATTTCTACTGGAAGATGACATACTTTTCCGTAAACGAGTTTGAAAGTTGTGGTGCCAATTGGAGTTTTGTAGACTGTTCTAAAAGCCCAGAGTGCATCCTCCAATTTCATGGACCATTCCTTCGGATTTGATCCTACGGTTTTCTCTACAATACGTTTTAATGCTCGGTTGGTATTTTCAACTTGTCCACTTGTTTGTGGATGATAAGCGGTTGGGATTTTATGAGTTACTCCATATCTTTTGAGAACTTTCTCAAGTTGATTATTACAAAAATGAGTACCCCGATCACTTATTAAAGCTTTCGGTGTTCCAAACCTAGCAAAAAGATGTTTTAAAAAGTTGACTACAACTCGTGCATCGTTAGTTGGGAGAGCTTGTGCTTCCGCCCATTTAGATACATAATCAATGGCAACGAGAATGTATAGATTATTATGAGATTTTGGAAATGGACCCATAAAGTCAATACCTCAAACGTCAAATACTTCACATACCTGAATGACATTTTGTGGCATTTCATCACGTTGACTTATTTTTCCGGCCCTTTGACAAGCATCGCAGGATTTACAAAGAAGGTGTGCGTCTTTGAAAATTGTAGGCCAATAGAATCCAGCATCGTAAACTTTTCTTGCTGTGAGTTGAGGCCCATAATGCCCTCCTGTTGGTCCTGTGTGACAATGGTTTAAGATTTGACTGGCTTCATCCCCGAATACACATCGGTGTATTATTCCATCGGGACAACTTTTAAACAAATGTGGATCTTCCCAGAAATAGTGTTTTATATCACTAAAGAATTTCTTTCTTTTTTGGTACGAAAACCCTTTTTCAAGGAATCCACATACTAAGTAGTTTGCATAGTCTGCAAACCATGGAATTTCATTATAATTGATTTTCAATAGATATTCATCAGGAAAGTTATCTTGTATGGCCGATTCATTTAGAACTTCTAATTCAGGATTTTCAAGACGAGAAAGATGATCAGCGACGAGATTTTCTGCTCCCTTTTTGTCTCAGATTTCAATATCAAACTCTTGTAAGAGTAAGATCCAACGGATTAATCTTGGTTTGGCATCTTGTTTCGAAAATAGGTATCTAAGAGCAGAATGGTCGGTATAGACCACCGTTTTAGCTAGAACGAGATATGAACGGAATTTGTCAAAAGCAAAGACAATAGCAAGGAGTTCTTTTTCAGTAGTTGTGTAATTCGTTTGTGCTCCTTGTAACGTCTTGCTAGCGTAATAAATAGGTTGAAATTGTTTTTCAATCCTTTGTCCTAAAACGGCTCCCATTGCAAAATCACTTGCATCGTACATAAGTTCAAACGGTAGATTCCAATTTGGAGTTATCATGATCAGCGCATTAGTGAGTTTTTCTTTAAGAATATTAAAAGATTTGATGCATTCATCCTAAAAGATGAATGGAGCATCCTTTCCTAGGAGTTTATTTGTGACGATCGCTCAAATCCATATGGACGAACACGTCATTCATTGATTTCATTGCGAGGTATTTGACCTCTATATGATACGTTTTGTAAACATTGCATTCTTTTGAAAAGGCACACCATAAATGAATATTTAAATCAAAGGTTTTCGACATCTGATGATTTCTACATATAGACAATCACCATAAATAATAGTTTACAACAGTACTTCCGTTGACAATGCAGTCAAAATAAGATACATGGTGATGATTTGGTGAATGCAACGTTTCCTTGAAAAATATATCATGTAAGACTCCATGCACATAGCTTGTCTAACATCAAAGCAAACAGCAGAAGACTTCTAGGAAACTTGAGAATAAACATGTTAATAAATGTCAACACAAAAGTTGGTGAGTTCATAGTTTTAATGTTGCGCATAATCTGTATATAAAGGTGGATCACAAGATTTCAGTTGTTTCATCCAGAAATGTTTATCAAAATATTCTACGAAATTGAGCACCCTAGTAACTAAACTTAACGTATATATAATTTATACCCTTTGTATAATCATCTTAATAATACACGCAAACCAACGTGTACGCTTCTCAAATAGCATACATCCATTAAAAGGCTAGCGCTCTAGCTCGGACGGGGATATAAAGCCCTATGGATCCATATACAACTACTCGCGCCCACCAGTTCTTATAACTGGCAGTTACTAGTTACCAAAGCTAAGGGATTTTCGGTTCAAACTCAGTGTAGAATTAAGTATGTACTTGTATCCATTGTGTTTAAAATAAATTGCATGTATTCTCAGCCCAAAAATATATATTACAAAAGCAATTAAAAAGGGAGCAAATGAAACTCACCTTAGCAGCATATAAAGTCGTTCACCAAAATGTGACCGAAACTCGGATTACCAAATAACCGTAGATCTCAACGTATCAATATTGTGATTTAATATTTTAGAAAAGTACGTAGACGCAACAGAGATGATAAACACTAGGTTTGACTTGAGAACAATACCCTTGAACATTACCCATAACCTCCTTGGCAATAACTCATAGTTTCCTTAGCTCTAATCCGTTCAAAACTCATTTTGAAAGTGACACTCTCATGACCTCGTCGTAGTATTTTATGTCTAATACAAATATTACTAATAATAATATTAAGATAAATAATAATATTAATCTTAATAATATTAATAATAATAATAATAATAATAATAATAATAATAATAATAATAATAATAATAATAATAATAATAATAATAATATATTTATACGGAGGAATATAAGAGAGAAGTGAATGAGCAAACAAAAACAGAATTCGATCGAATTTATAGCACTTGGCCTGAAATCCACTGCCATGCGATCGCATGGCTTGGTAGAAGGATTCCCATGCGATCGCATGGGGTCCTTTTCCAGCTCACAAAGCTTTTGTCCAAATGTTTGTCGACATAATTTTTATATTAATATATAATATATATAATTTATATAATTAATTATATATTATATTAAATTTACGTGCATAGTTGACTTGTAATTTTTGTTCCGATATGTTGTACGTCATCACTCAATTTATGTCCCGGTTCCGGTTTTTCGAATGTCCTTTCATACGCTTGGAAAACTTGTACATTACATTTTGGGACACGTACCTTAGTCAAAATATAGCCTTAAATTATCCCTAAATTATATCACTCGAAATATAACTTATACATTTGAGTGTTTTGGTCATTTACTTCTATAAATCATCATCTCGCTATTTGTTAAAATACATTTTAAAATAGTATTTTACTATAGCAATTCACTGTAGCAATTCACTGTAGCAAAGTCAATTTCACTGTAGCAAATAGTGATTTTCAAAAACACTGTAGCATTTTGGGTACTGTAGCAATTTGAAAATGTTACTATCGTTTACTAAATAACTTGAAATTATATATATGTATATATCTTTTTAATATATATAAATCAGTTTTTAAATACACATTGGAAGTTATTTATAAATAAATTTTAATAATAAATATTTCAACTTATCATATATATTCAAATAGATATTTAAACCAATAAGTCTAATGTACGGTATCAAATAATTAATACATTGTTACCTTTTCAAATTATAGCATATATATATATATATATATATATATATATATATATATATATATATATATATATATATATATATATATATATATATATATATATCTATTTACATATAATTGTTCGCGAATCGTTGAAAACAACCGAAGGGTATTTAAATATATAAAAGTAGTTCAAAAATTTTGAGATTCAGTTTTACAGACTTTGCTTATCGTGTCGGAAATGTTAATCATACAAAGATTAAGTTTAAATTTGGTCAGAAATTTCCGGGTCATCACAGTACCTACCCGTTAAAGAAATTTCGTCCCGAAATTTGAGTGAGGTCGTCATGGCTAACAATAAAAATGTTTTAATGATGAATATGAGTTGATAATAGAGTTTTATCTATGTTTGAATAATATGGATAAAATAATCCAATTACTCGAAGCGTATGAGAGAAGTTATCGTAATCAAGTGAAATGGAGAATAGAGATGCGACTTATCTCTTGATGTAGTAACGATTGATTTCCGAATTTTAAGGAATAGAAAATCTTCATAATTTAAATAAGATTTGATTTTTCAGAATTTGCGGAAATTAGGATTTTCTTTGATTAAATGCGTAATCTGCCTCTATTGCTGCGTTCGATATTTTGCTATAAATTGACCTCTCCCGTTTCATTATTTTCACTACTCCTGCATCTTCTTCCTCATTTCATACTTTCAAAAGATTGTGAAATGCTTCATCCAGTTCTGATTCTTGATATACTCCTAGCTATCGTATCCTTCATTCTTCTTTTTCATCTGCCACTAGAGGAAGTTATTTTCTTCTACTATTACCTTGGGGTTATAGTGTTTTTCATTCTCCCGTGTCTTTATATTGCTATACGCATTGATATACACGGTTTGTAATTTCGGGGTTGTTATCGGACTTTATATTCTCCATTATATTTCGGAGCTTCATGATTTCGTTTTCTCTTCCTGACCTTAAGTCAAGCAGATAATGGTCCAGAATTCGTAGGTATGAAGTTTCAGATGAACATAACTAATGTTTTAAGAAAGAAATGGTAATAGCACAATCTGACTTGTCAAATTACCAGAATACCTCGAAAAAGTCCGAATTATTAAGAAAATATTTTCTTGATATTTTTAGAGATTATATAGATTGAAAGAGTTATGTAACATGGTTCATGATGAGGGTGTGATCTGTGAACCTTTGTCACGTTCCATTAGAAACTCAACATGACTTACTGTAATATAATCACGTTGATCAAGTGTCATTATATTATACTAACTCATGCTTCAGTTCCCAACATTAGTTCAAAACATCCATTTTTTTCGAATTTTTCAGATTTTAGAAACTAAAATAGTTTCTTTTATGATGTAACACAGATAGCGCGAAGAGGTAATGATTTCAGATAAGAATGGTTTCGAAAAATATCTTCAGAAATATGGAGGATATTTATAATGGGAGATACGATGATATCTTATAATATTTAAGATAAGATGATGATGAAGAATATTGTCCGCAAAGGTTTTAGAGTAAGGAGCAAGGTATTCGCTAATGATTTCAGCAGACTCTGAATCATTTAGATTCTTTGAAGGTAGATTTAGTCTTTGTGATTTGTCCACAGCCTCCTTCATGGTCTGCTCAATTCGTTTTTCAATTCCAAACCTTCTCTTTTTCTCTGCTTTACCACCATACTATTCTTTATCATCAAACTTTAGACTGTTAAGGTCGTTTACAGTTTTTGCTGCTTCATCAACATTTTTCCAAAATTCGGAGAACTAGTTTCGTAGTTTGGGGTGTTTTTCGGAAAATTCACATTCGAAGTATGTAAGTCCAGGAGGTAGACGTTATATGTACACATATAACTGTTGGCATAGACGTGCTACAAGATTTCAAGATACTGATTGCTAATTCCTGATAGTTGGTATGGCAATTGCCGTTACAAGATGTGGATGAGTACATGATACGGTTTCAACGAGTATAAGGATTTTTCGGAAGGTCAAAGATCAATGAAGTTGTTGGTAAATTTACTGCTAATGTGGTGGAACATGAAAGGTTCCCAAGTAACAAAAACGTATATGCCAAAGTTACAAGTCTGAAAGGTCGTCGTTGACTGGTTGAACGGTTGATAATACTGGATACTTTTGAAAAGGAATTGCAAAGTTATTTTCGGTAAAAACAATGCTAAAGGATCTTGCACAGATTTAAAGTCAAAGTATAGCTTTGAAAGATATAGAGATCTAAGAATGTTGTCACCGGTTTAGAGTTATGACTTGGATTCTGATCCATCAATAATATGTAATTGAATTTGTATGAAAACGATTGTATATCGTTGTGAGCATTGTTAATCATTTTTTAATCAAATTTGAAGAATGTACAGTGTAACATATTAATTGTGAACTTAAATATTTCTCGAGTAGTACCTACCCATTAAAGATTTCACAATTAATACTTTGTACAAAAGAATTTTTATTACCGTCTTTATGAAAAAATATGTATGTATATTTTCTTCAGATCTAATACAGATTTAATGAGTTAATATCATATTAAGCTCATTTGATTTTCGGCTTGACTTAGAAATGATTAATCTCTAAAACATTAAAGATTACATAATCTTTGCGGAGTATTTCGCTAATGTAATCGATACTTCATTATTTATTCTTATTTCTCGGTGAAGGATGTTGATGCTTGTGGAATTTTTGTGAACCTTACAAGGCACAGATGATGTTTTCTGGAAAGTTTCGATTACATCGAAAATGAAAATATAAAACCAACCATATAATTGAATAATATACTTAGTTTATTATGAAATGGAATTCATTGAATTGGAAACAGAGATTGTAGTTAACGATGGTTAAGTCATTAACGAAGGATGTACATCATAGCATATTAGTAATATGAATTAACCGAGTAGTACCTACCAGTTAAGATTCACACGTAATAACTTGGTACGAAAATATTTATTTTGATTTTAAAATTTATATATATTAAATATACATAAAATTTCTTCAGGGGAAATGAGTTAATACTTCATCGGTTATTGTTGCTGGTATTTCTTCGTAATTACGGTGCGTATGACGTTGATGCTCGTGGAATAGATTGTGAAGTTGAGGTTTGCGATGCGGTTGTTGTTGGTGGTGGTAATGGTACTGTTGGTGTTGTTGTCGGTGGTACTGTTGATGCTGGTGATGCTGCTGGTGCTTGTAACCTTTGCACCATATTCTCCAAAGCCACTACCCGAGCGCGAAGCTCGTTGACTTCTTCTACTACACCGGGATGATTGGCGGTTCGGACGAGCGGATGAATAAGATCCAGAATTTGAGAGAGTATATGATCATGACGAGATATTCTGGAGATGAGAGAGAAAATGGTATTATGAACAGGTTCGCCGGTAAGTGCTTCAGGTTCTTCACCAAGAGGGCAATGTGGTGGATGGAAGGGATCGCCTTCTTCTTGTCTCCAATAATTAAGTAGACTACGAACCCATCCCCAATTCATCCAGAATAGATGATGGCTAATTGGTTGATCCAATCCGGTTACACTGTCTTCGGAATTCAGGTGAATATCCATATCGGAATAGCTGTCAGAGTTTAAGGAATTTGAACTAGATACGGGATCCATCTTGTATAATTAGGGAGATGATTTTTTTTTATATGAATTAGATTATAGAATGTAGTTTGGTATTCTTCAATACATAATTTACATATATATATATATATATATATATATATATATATATATAATACCAAATTCCATAAATCACGGAGAAATTTTCGGAAGATGTCAGGAAAAGTTTACAGTAACAGATACGCTAAGATATGAATTTTGTCTATACGCTATTCATGCAATCAATGCAGTAAAACATTTCTAGACTAGGAATGATAAGCAGGTAATTTTTGACAAAAATGATAAGCAAAACTTTTGACATGCAGACACGGTCGAAGTCCAGACTTACTAATGCATCCTAACAACTATCAGTTAGACACACTCATGCAAGACCTGGTTCGCTAGGACCAATGCTCTGATACCAACTGTGATGATTGCTCAAATCCATATGGATGAACACGTCATTCATTGATTTCATTGCGAGGTATTTGACCTCTATATGATACGTTTTGTAAACATTGCATTCTTTTGAAAAGGCACACCATAAATGAATATTTAAATCAAAGGTTTTCGATATCTGATGATTTCTACATATAGACAATCACCATAAATAATAGTTTACAACAGTACTTTCATTGACAATGCAGTCAAAATAAGATACATGGTGATGATTTGGTAAATGCAACGTTTCCTTGAAAAATATGTCATGTAAGACTCCATGCACATAGCTTGTCTAACATCAAAGCAAACAGCGGAAGACTTCTAGGAAACCTGAGAATAAACATGCTAACAAGTGTCAACACAAAAGTTGGTGAGTTCATAGTTTTAATGTTGCGCATAATCTGTATAGAAAGGTGGATCACAAGATTTCAGTTGTTTCATCCAGAAACGTTTATCAAAATATTCTACGAAATTGAGCACCCTAGTAACTAAACTTAACGTATATATAATTTATACCCTTTGTATAATCATCTTAATAATACACGCAAACCAACGTGTACGCTTCTCAAATAGCATACATCCGTTAAAAGGCTAGCGCTCTAGCTCGGACGGGGATATCAAGCCCTATGGATCCATATACTACTACTCACGCCCACCAGTTCTTATAACCGGCAGTTACTAGTTACCAAAGCTAAGGGATTTTCGGTTCAAACTCAGTGTAGAATTAAGTATGTACTTGTATCCATTGCGTTTAAAATAAATTGCATGTATTCTCAGCCCAAAAATATATATCGCAAAAGCAATTAAAAAGGGAGCAATGAAACTCACCTTAGCAGCATATAAAGTCGTTCACCAAAATGTGACCGAAACTCGGATTACCAAATAACCGTAGATCTCAACGTATCAATATTGTGATTTAATATTTTAGAAAAGTACGTAGACGCAACAGAGATGATAAACACTAGGTTTGACTTGAGAACAATACCCTTGAACATTACCCATAACCTCCTTGGCAATAACTCATAGTTTCCTTAGCTCTAATCCATTCAAAACTCATTTTAAAAGTGACACTCTCATGACCTCGTCGTAGTATTTTATGTCTAATACTAATATTACTAATAATAATATTAAGATAAATAATAATATTAATCTTAATAATATTAATAATAATAATAATAATAATAATAATAATAATAATAATAATAATAATAATAATAATAATAATAATAATAATAATAATAATAATAATAATAATAATAATAATAATAATAATATATTTATACGGAGGAATATAAGAGAGAAGTGAATGAGCAAACAAAAACAGAATTCGATCGAATTTATAGCACTTGGCCTGAAATCCACTGCCATGCGATCGCATGGCTTGGTAGAAGGATTCCCATGCGATCGCATGGGGTCCTTTTCCAGCTCACAAAGCTTTTGTCCAAACGTTTGTCGACATAATTTTTATATTAATATATAATATATATATAATTTATATAATTAATTATATATTATATTAAATTCACGTGCATAGTTGACTTGTAATTTTTGTTCCGATATGTCGTACGTCGTCACTCAATTTATGTCCCGGTTTCGGTTTTTCGAATGTCCTTTCGTACGCTGAGAAAACTTGTACATTACATTTTGGGACACGTACCTTAGTCAAAATATAGCCTTAAATTATCCCTAAATTATATCACTCGAAATATAACTTATACATTTGAGTGTTTTGGTCATTTACTTCTATAAATCATCGTCTCGCTATTTGTTAAAATACATTTTAAAATAGTGTTTTACTGTAGCAATTCACTGTAGCAATTCACTGTAGCAAGTCAATTTCACTGTAGCAAATAGTGATTTTCAAAAACACTGTAGCATTTTGGGTACTGTAGCAATTTGAAAATGTTACTATCGTTTACTAAATAACTTGAAATTATATATATATATATATATCTTTTTAATATATATAAATCAGTTTTTAAATACACATTGGAAGTTATTTATAAATAAATTTTAATAATAAATATTTCAACTTATCATATATATTCAAATAGATATTTAAACTAATAAGTTTAATGTACGGTATCAAATAATTAATACATTGTTACCTTTTCAAATTATAGCATATATGTATCTATTTATATATAATTGTTCGCGAATCGTCGAAAACAACCGAAGGGTATTTAAATATATAAAAGTAGTTCAAAAATTTTGAGATTCAGTTTTACAGACTTTGCTTATCGTGTCGGAAATGTTAATCATACAAAGATTAAGTTTAAATTTGGTCAGAAATTTCCGGGTCATCACACTTTGTGTTTCACGGCTTGTACTCTTGTAATTTTTAGACGTTTCTCATCAATAATTTGAACCACTTTGATTGTACTTTGTACTTTTTAGCTTTTTGGTCATTTGCGTCTTCAATTCGTCGAATCTGTCTTTTGTCTTCACCTTTTAATATTTAAATGAATATCACTTGTAAATAGAACAATTGCAACTAAAAGCTTGTCTTTCTTGAGGGATAATGCTATGAAATATATGTTCGTTTTTAGCATTATCAGAGCACCAACATCATTCACCTTGGAATATCAATAAGAATAGATAATGAAGTATCGATTACATTAGTGAAATACTCCGCGAAGATTATGTAATCTCTAATGTTTTAGAGATTATTTATTTCTAGTTCCACCCGAAAATCAAATGAGTTTAATAGTATATTAACTCATTAAATTCGTATTACATCCGAAGAAAATATACATATATATTTTCATAAAGACTGTAGTAAAATTCTTCTGTACAAAATATTACTTGTGAAATTTTTAACGGGTAGGTAATACCCGGGAAATATATAAGTTCACAATTAATATGTTACACTGTACATTCTTCAATTTTGATTCAAGAATCATTAACTATACTCACTATATTCACAGCGATATACATTCTTCCATAAGAATCATAACAACCATTTTCATACAAATTCGATTACACATTCTGATTTTTGACAGATCAGAATTCGAATCAAGATTTTAACAGAAGATATCACTATTAGATTTTCACATCTTACAAATCCATACTTTGAATTCAAAACTGTGCTAGATCCCCTTTGACATTATTATTACTGAAAATAACTTTGCAACTCCTTTTCAAAGTAGTCAGTTTTGTCACACCTCCAGCAAATCAACTTCGATTTTTCATTCGAATAAGCCTCATTATAACTTTGACATACACGTTTGCTCTTTTGTCGTCGTTACTGGGGAACCATTTATATTCCACCACATTATCAGAAGATGTACCAGCAACTTCGTTACTCTTTGGCGTAAACCTCTTCGAAAAATCATTATATGTACTCATTGAAAATCCATCATCTACTCATCTGCATCTTGTAACGATAATTGCCATACCAATTACCGAGAATCAGCAATCAGTATTTCGAATCTCGCAGCATTTCTACATCAACAGTTATATGTATACATATAACATTTATCTCCTCGAATCATGATCTTCAATTCTGAAATTCTGAAAAGCACCCAGCCTACGAATCAATACCCTGAATTTTAAAAAATGCTGATGAAGCATCAAAAACTGTAAATGACCTTAACAGCCAAAAGTTTAATGATAAAGAATAGTGTGTTAGCAAAGCTCAGAAAAAGAGAAGGTTTGGTACTGGAAAACGGATTGAGCAAACTATGAAGGAGGCTGTGGATAAATCACGAAGACTAAGCCTGCCTTCAAAGAATCCAAATGATTCAGTATCTGCTGAAGTCATTAACAAATACCTTACTTCTGCTTTACGGACAAAACTTCTTCATCATCCTTTAGTTTCTAAAATCTGAAAAATTCGAATTTAAAATATGAATGTTTGTGAAGTAGTGTTGGGAATTGAAGCATGGGTTAGTATAATATAATGACACTTGATCAACGTGATTATATTACAATAAGTCATGCTGAGTTTCTAATGGAACGTGATAAAGGTTCACAGATCATACCCTCATCATGAACCATGTTACATAACTCTTTCATTCTATTTAACCTCTAAAATATCAAGAAAATATTTTTCTTGATGATTCGGTCTTTTTCGGATATTCTAGTAATTTGACAAATCAAATCGTGCTACTACCTTTCCTTTCTACTTTGTATATTATGATAATTCGAAACTCCATACCTACGAATTCTGGACCATTACTTGCGAAAAGAAAACAAAAGCATGAAGCTCCGAAATAGAAAGGGGGTATAAATAGCAGCAAACGGAAAAGATCATTAACCGTAGATGTCAATAATTATGGAAAGACAAATACAAGGAAGGATTATGAAAATCACCACCCCAGGAGCCAAATAGAAGTAAACAGATTCCTCCGGAGGAAGTTGGAAAAGAAGGATAATTGTTGCGACAGTTAGGAACATATCAAGCATATTGACAAATGTTTTAGAAGTATGAATTGGAGAAGAAAGTATAGAAGATGGGAGATGTGGAAGTAAGGAAATAAAATGGGTGGATTTATAGTGAAACATCCGACAGAACAATCGAAATAGATCATTGCATTTAACCAAAGAAGATCCTAATTTTCTTAATTACCGAATAACCAAATCTAATTACGAAGATTTCCTCTAAAATCCCTTAAATTCCGGAAATCAACCGTGACTACGTCACCGGTTAAGTCGAATCTGCATTTACTCATTTTCATACTTTTGCGATAGCTTCACTCGTACGCTTCACATAATCGAATCGTTTTATCTATATTAGTCAATAATGATAAAACTCTATTTATCCACTCATATTCGTCATAAAAACATTTTTATTGTTAGCCATGACGACCTCACTCAAATTTCAGGACGAAATTTATTTAACGGGTAGGTACTGTGACGACCCGAAAATTTCCGACCAAATTTAAAACTTAATCTTTATATGATTTCGGCAAGATAAGCAAAGTCTGTAATATTGATTCTCAAAATTTTTGAACTAATGTTATATATTCAGTTAACCTCTGACTATTGACCGACGATTCATGAACATCTATTTGTAAATAGATATATATATATATATATATATATATATATATATATATATATATATATATATATATATATATATATATATATATATATATATATATATATACACACACAATAAGTTGGAATATTAATTATTCATAAATAACTTGCAATGTGTATTTAAAAACTGATTTATGTATATTAAATAAAGATATATACATATATATAATTTCAAATTATTTAGTAAACGATAGTAACATTCATTTATTAATTCGATTGATATTTAGATAAGTTAACTAAAACGTTTAAGATGAACAAGTAAAACACTAATTTACTACAGTATTTTCGAATTGCTACAGTACCCGAAAAGCTACAGTGTTTTCGAAAATCACTATTTGCTACAGTGAAAATGACTTTGCTACAATAAAACACTATTTGCTAAACTAAAAACGACTTTGCTACAGTAAATACTATTTGCTACAGTAATACTATTTGCTACATTACACACACTATTTGCTACATTAAAACACTATTTGCTACAGTGAAAAATATGTCGACAAATAAGAAAACAAAACATATTGGGTGCGTACCAGCTGGCCATGCGATTGCATGGCAAATGGGCATGAAACCCATGCGATCGCATGGGGTTCAGTTCCAGGCCACATCTATAAAGCTTGCAGTTTTTGCTCCGAATTCATTCACTTCTTTCAATCTATATCGATATCTCTCTATATTTATATTATAAGTATTATTATTATTATTATTATTATTATTATTATTATTATTATTATTATTATTATTATTATTATTATTAAGATTAATATTATTATTAATCTTATTATTATTAGTATATTAGTATTATTATTATTTATACATAAAATACTACGACGAGGTTCTGCTCGCATGTTTTCAAAATGGATTTTGCGAGCGGGATAGAGCTAAGGAAATTATGGGTATGGTTCGAGGGTATTGCTCATGAGTCAAACTAGTGTTTATCATCTCCGTTGCGTCTACGTACTTTCCTACAACATTGAATCACAATATTGATACGTGAGCATTCATATCTTATCTTTTATATATTAATAGTGTATCCATGTCTAGTGCTCGAGTATATATGTTTATGCATGCTTGTATGCTTTAATTTTGTGACGCCCCGTACAAAACCATCGTGTACGGATCATCAACAACAGGATCATTACAAGGTCAAACACTATATGCGGTTTAAAATAAGTTTGCATTCATAAGAAAAGGTAACGTCATAACCAACGTCAAATGTTTAACATACGATAATGTGCCTCTACGAATAGAAGGCGATAATAATAGTACGTGACCCATAGGTCGTTACAAATACATTGTTCAAAAGTAATAAAGTTTGAATGCAAATTAAATGTTTCATGCGAAGACATCTCTAATAAGTGCAGCGGGAGTCTACAAAGCATGGCAACTACAGCGGAAGCAATCAAACCTTAAGCACCTGAGAAAAACATGCTTAAAAATGTCAACACAAAGGTTGGTGAGCTATAGTTTAAGTATAACAGTAATGTAAGGTAGGCCACGAGATTTCGGTGTTTCAAAACAGTATGAAAAGTATATGTATAACAGTGGGCACTTGGTAACTAACTTAACCTAAATAACACCCCCTAAAAGTACACTTGGCGAGTGCGTAAGTTTACAAAGTATTAAACACCCGTTAAATGCTAGCGCTACTAGCCCGAGTGGGGATGTCAAACCCTATGGATCCATATCTAAGATTCGCGTTCATCGGTTCAAAGACCAATGACTAAACGTTACCGAGCTATGGGGAAAGTTTATGCCGTTGTATAACCCACACATATATAAGTTTAAGTACTCGTGCCTAGTATATAAAACGTAAAATGCGCATGTATTCTCAGTTCCCAAAATAGTTAAAGTAAAAAAGGGATGCTATAACTCACAGTGGAAAGTAGTAAAAGTCGATACGCGGGAATAGTAAGCAAGTGGTTTGTCCGAAAGGTCCTCAACCTAAGTCAAAAGTTACTAAGTTAGTAAATCGTTCCCAAAGGTTTAAAAGTATGTAAATTAGGTCTTAAGTATCATCATCATTCATCATCAAACAAAAAGTGTAAAGTAAGTTTCAATCAAGAATAGAGTTTGAAATAAAGGCTGACTTCGTTCAGTCGCCACGACCTCTATACAAACTGAAATGTGGTGAGACCAGTGGTCATGGCTCCGTATATGAGTCCCCTAGAGGCTGACCAATTTCCAGAACCAAACTCATCTTCGTTTGACCGTGGCGACGGTTTAAGTGCGAGTAGGTCAGAAATTTCAGCACAACGTTAAAAGGGTGTAGTGAATTTCGGATGGCCATAAATCCTAAACCGTAACTCGGATTAAGACGAGGTCTAAACAGAAAATCATATAATCGAACCGAACTAGCTGTAAATCAACTTTTCCAGTAGCCCAGGTTATTGATCAGTTCCAAAAACAGTAAGTAAAGGTGTTCCAGTGGGTTATTGGTGCTTGATGCTCATCACGGTTCTCATCCTTGATGCGTATAGCTTCAAGTATACAACTCGTTGATGTGTTTGCATCATCTAAACCAATTTGTGACCATCATAACACTAGTGTAAGTCTAAGATATGTAGCACAACTCACTTAAGAGTTGTAAGTAGTTTGATGAACCAAAGTTACATCAAGATCTTAGATCCGACACATACATGAGTTCTAATAGTAATATTAAGCTACAAACTTGAAAGTAAACTAAATAAACAAGATTTTAAGTTGTAGAACTTAGATCTTAGCTAGATCTTAAAGATCCTAGACTAGAAAGTCTAGATCTAGTGTTCTTAAGTTAGATACTAAGTTACAAAACTTGGATCTACACTTTAATGAAACCATAAGTTATGAAACTTAGATTTTCAACTTGTAAAATGTATATAAGCTTATAAGCTCTTGTTTACAACAAATTTAAAAGAACATAAGTTATAAAAACTTAGATCCAACATAAGTATATGAAGTTATAACTAGAAAGTTATACTTCCATGTTCTTGAACTTATAAAGTTAACTTTAGTTTCAAGAAATATGAGATCAAGTTTAACTAGTAATACTTTACCAATAACAACAATCACGAATTTAAAATACATAAAATGAAGAGATAAACTAAATCTACAAGTAATAAGTTCATGGTTGTTCATACTTAGGAAGATTCAAGCGAAGGCTTGGATCTTTAAGAAAGTAAACCTTAAGTTTACAAACATGAACACGAGTATGATTTATAAAGCTCATGAACTTTTCTTTTTAACAAGTTTTATGGAGGAATCAAACTATAAACTTGATCCGCCTTGGTTCTTGTTTGTTCTTGTATAAACAAGATAATATGAAGAATAAACTAGAAAGTTTGATTCTTAACAACTAGTAAGTTAACAACAACAAACAACAAGTAAGTAAACAACAACCAAAGAACAAGTAATTTGATGATGATGATGGTGGCGGTTTTCAAAGAAGAAAAGAAGAGAAAATGGAGTCTTGTTACTTACAAGTTTGAGAGAAAAAAGTGAGTAAAAGAAGTTGCAAGTAAGTTGTGTGTGTGGAATGAGAGGATACAAGAGAATAAGTAACACAAAAAATAAAACTTGAACTCCCTTTTACCCAAGGTGGCCGACGGTTTGAGAGAGCCAAAAGGGGAAGGTCACATGTGTAGTGACCCGAACTTTTCCATGTTCTTATATATTAAATGAAATTGATATTTACATGATTAAATGTTTCCAACATGTTAAGCAATCAAACTTGTTAAGACTTGATTAATTGAAATAGGTTTCATATAGACAATTGACCACCCAAGTTGACCGGCGATTCCCGAACGTTAAAACTTGTAAAAACTATATGATGACATATATATGGATATATATATATATATATATATATATATATATATATATATATATATATATATATATATATATATATATATATATATATAGTTAACATGATATTATGATAAGTAAACATATCATTAAGTATATTAACAATGAACTACATATGTAAAAACAAGACTACTAACTTAATGATTTTGAAACGAGACATATATGTAACGATTATCGTTATAATGACATTTAATGTATATATATCATATTAAGATATATTAATACATCATGATATCATGATAATGTAATAATTTAACATCTCATTTGATTTAATAAACAATGGGTTAACAACATTTAACAAGATCGTTAACCTAAAGGTTTCAAAACAACACTTACATGTAACGACTAACGATGACTTAACAACTCAGTTAAAATGTATATACATATAGTGTTTTAATATGTATTCATACACTTTTGAAAGACTTAAAGACACTTATCAAAATACTTCTACTTAACAAAAATGCTTACAATTACATCCTCGTTCAGTTTCATCAACAATTCTACTCGTATGCACCCGTATTCGTACTCGTACAATACACAGCTTTTAGATGTATGTACTATTGGTATATACACTCCATTGATCAGCTCTTAGCAGCCCATGTGAGTCACCTAACACATGTGGGAACCATCATTTGGCAACTAGCATGAAATATCTCATAAAATTACAAAAATATGAGTAATCATTCATGACTTATTTACATGTAAACAAAATTACACATCCTTTATATCTAATCCATATACCAATGACCAAAAACACCTACAAACACTTTCATTCTTCAATTTTCTTCATCTAATTAATCTCTCTCAAGTTCTATCTTCAAGTTCTAAGTGTTCTTCATAAATTCTACAAGTTCTAGTTTCATAAAATCAAGAATACTTCCAAGTTTGCTAGCTTACTTCCAATCTTGTAGAGTGATCATCCAACCTCAAGAAATCTTTATTATTTACAGTAAGATATCTTTATAATACAAGGTAATACTCATATTCAAACTTTGATTCAATTTCTATAACTATAACAATCTTATTTCGAGTGGAAATCTTACTTGAACTTGTTTTCGTGTCATGATTCTGCTTCAAGAACTTTCAAGCCATCCAAGGATCCTTTGAAACTAGATCCATTTTTCTCATTTCTAGTAGCTTTATCCAGAAAACTTGAGGTAGTAATGATGTTCATAACATCATTCGATTCATACATATAAAGCTATCTTATTCGAAGGTTTAAACTTGTAATCACTAGAACATAGTTTAGTTAATTCTAAACTTGTTCGCAAACAAAAGTTAATCCTTCTAACTTGACTTTTAAAATCAACTAAAAACATGTTCTATATCTGTATGATATGCTAACTTAATGATTTAAAACCTGGAAACACGAAGAACACTGTAAAACCGAACATACGTCGTCGTAGTAACACCGCGGGCTGTTTTGGGTTAGTTAATTAAAAACTATGATAAACTTTGATTTAAAATTTGTTCTTCTGGGAAAATAATTTTTCTTTTGAACATGAAACTATATCCAAAAATCATGGTTAAACTCAAAGTGGAAGTATGTTTTCTAAAATGGTCATCTAGACGTCGTTCTTTCGACTGAAATGACTACCTTTACAAAAATGACTTGTAACTTATATTTCCGACTATAAACCTATACTTTTTCTGTTTAGATTCATAAAATAGAGTTCAATATGAAACCATAGCAATTTGATTCACTTAAAACGGATTTAAAATGAAGAAGTTATGGGTAAAACAAGATTGGATAATTTTTCTTGTTGTAGCAACGTGAAAATTGGTAACAAATCTATATTAATCATATCCTAGCTAACTTATATTGTATTATACATGTATTCTAATATATTATGTAATCTTGGGATACCATAGACACGTATGCAAATGTTTTGACATATCATATCGACCCATGTGTATATATTATTTGGAACAACCATAGACACTCTATATGCAGTAATGTGGGAGTTAGCTATACAGGGTTGAGGTTGATTCCAAAAATATATATACTTTGAGTTGTGATCTAGCCTGAGACGTGTATACACTGGGTCGTGGATTGATTCAAGATAATATATATCAATTTTTTCTGTACATCTAACGTTGGACAACTAGTTGTAGGTTACTAACGAGGACAGCTGACTTAATAAACTTAAAATATCAAAATGTATTAAAAGTGTTGTAAATATATTTTGAATATACTTTGATATATATGTACATATTTGTTATAGGTTCGTGAATCGACCAGTGGCTAAGTCTTACTTCCCGACGAAGTAAAAATCTGTGAAAGTGAGTTATAGTCCCACTTTTAAAATCTAATATTTTTGGGATGAAAATACATGCAGGTTTTATAAATGATTTACAAAATAGACACAAGTACGTGAAACTACATTCTATGGTTGAATTATCGAAATCGAATATGCCCCTTTTTATTAAGTCTGGTAATCTAAGAATTAGGGAACAGACACCCTAATTGACACGAATCCTAAAGATAGATCTATTGGGCCTAACAAACCCCATCCAAAGTACCGGATGCTTTAGTACTTCGAAATTTATATCATATCCGAAGGGTGTCCCGGAATGATGGGGATATTCTTAAATATGCATCTTGTTAATGTCGGTTACCAGGTGTTCACCATATGAATGATTTTTATCTCTATGTATGGGATGTGTATTGAAATATGAAATCTTGTGGTCTATTATTACGATTTGATATATATAGGTTAAACCTATAACTCACCAACATTTTTGTTGACGTTTTAAGCATGTTTATTCTCAGGTGAATATTAAGAGCTTCCGCTGTTGCATACTAAAATAAGGACAAGATTTGGAGTCCATGTTTGTATGATATTATGTAAAAATTGCATTCAAGAAACATATGTCGATGTAATATATTTCTATTGTAAACCATTATGTAATGGTCATGTGTAAACAGTATATTTTAGATTATCATTATTTGATAATCTACGTAATGCTTTTGAAACCTTTATTGATAAAATAAAGGTTATGGTTGTTTTAAAAATGAATGCGGTCTTTGAAAAACGTCTCATATAGAGGTCAAAACCTCGCAATGAAATCAATTAATATGGAACGTTTATAATCAATATGAACGGGACATTTCAGTTGGTATCCGAGCGCTGGTCTTAGAGAACCAGAAAATTTGCATTAGTGTGTCTTATCGAGTTTGTTAGGATGCATTAGTGAGTCTGGACTTCGATCGTGTTTTCTTTAAAAATGATTGCTTAACATTTTTGTTGGAAACTATATATTTTTAACATGTGAATATTATGTGATATATTAATCTCTTAACGTGTTTGATATTATGTGATAGATGTCTACCTCTAGAACAAGTCCCATTGACTCACCTAATAATAATGAAGAGTCAAATGTAAATTGGAATGATTCGTGGACTGATTCAAAAGTTCCCGAAGAGGAACCAGAAGAAGAGTCAGAACCGGAAGAAGAATCGGAACCGGAAGAAGAATCGGAACCGGAAGAAGAAATAGAACTAGTGGGGGAAATAATAAAATGGTTAAGTAGAAGAAAATCCTCAACCAACCGACCAAAGTTAATTATGGTCAATGGTGTTTCCGCCAAGGAAGCAAAGTATTGGGAGGATTACCAATTCTCCGATGAATCGGATCCCGACAAGGATTCCGATGATGTTATAGAAATTACCCCAACACAATTTAATAAGGCAAAAGAGAACAATAAGGGAAAGGGCATAAAAATAGAGAAATTTGATTCTAAACACGATGAACTTTATATGTATCGTCAACACCCGTATTTCTTAAGTTGTGACAATAACCCGGGAACCTCTAAACCACCAGGTTTTTCTAAACCAATGTGGAAAACGACGGCTCGTATTAGGGGAACATCATATATCCCTAGAAACTTGGAAAAATGAACCAAAACCAAAGAAGAAGAAACGAGCGAGTCGGAATAAGATAGTTGTATTCGTGTGGTGTAATATATATAATATAGTGTGCTTATGCTTTATGATATATGTAAAAATTGCTTGTATTAATAAGTATTTTTTTATGAATCTAACTCTTGTCTATTTTACAGTATAAAAACACAAAATGGATAGACAACCCAATATTTTAAGAGACCTACCCAGAGACATGATTGATGAAATCTTGTCTAGAGTCGGTCAGAATTCCTCGGCACAACTATTTAAGGCGAGATCAGTTTGTAAGACATTCGAAGAACGTTCCAAGAATGCCTTGATTTATAAAAGGCTTTCATTCGAAAGATGGGGGATATCACATTGGGAAATCCATAAGTTACGATGTGTTTACTTTGACGCATATATTGCGAGGAACCCAAATGCTATTTTACGCAACGGGTTAAGAAATTATTTTGACTCAATATATCCGAATATAGGACTTCGTGATTTAGAAAAAGCGGCTAACATGCAACATAAAGAAGCATGTTATGCTTACGGGTTAGTAATGTTCGCTTCTCACCAAAGTGAGAACAAGAACATCGGGCTACAACTATTAAACAAAACATTCCCACAAGTGACGGAGTCGGTAATTGGGGTAAGAAATGAGGTTTTTAGGTTATTACGAGACTGTTGGTCATTACGTAACCTTCATCCTTTTGTCGAAGTTACAACACATTGTCTTACTATCGGTCACAACGGCTATGTTCCACAAAACCAAGGATGGGAAGTGGTATTAGTAAAACCAGAATGCATGACTTGTTTCTGGACGTATGAATTACGTGTCTTTATTGCCTTTGCTGAACGCCTTATTTATTAACTAGAATTATCTTCACAACTACTTTGTATCAAAGTTTTATGTGCTATATTTCATGCTATATGTAAAAAAAAGCGGTATTGTAAGTTTGCAAGTTATTGTATAAAGGTTTGAATATGATATTTTTTTTTTTTTTTTGTGATTAGTTTTTCATATAGAATTGTAGTAGTTGAAATGGTATGTTAGCTACTAAGTATGAACTTAACGGGTAGGTACTACCCGAATTAAAGAGTATAAAACGCTAATATGAAGAAAGAGCTTTTATAAATAAGTTCATATTACGCTACGAAATACTATTGACTACTCTTGATATTCTATATGATTAACTCGTTTCATTTGACTATTTTGAAGGAAATGGCACCGAATACTCGACACACCTTGAATATGAGCGAAGAGGAATTTCGTGCCTTTCTTGCTTCAAACATAACCGCAGTACAGGCTGCGCTACATACCAAAAATAACTCCGAATCTAGCAATGCAGCTAACGGCGCAAGAAATCGTGTAGGATGCACCTACAAAGAATTCACTGCCTGCAAACCTTTGGAATTTGATGGAATCGAAGGACCGATCGGATTGAAACGGTGGACCGAGAAGGTCGAATTGGTGTTTGCCATAAGTAAGTGTACTGAAGAGGACAAAGTTAAGTACGCTACGCATACCTTCACAGGTACTGCGTTAACATGGTGGAATACCTATCTAGAGCAAGTGGGACAAGATGATGCTTACGCACTACCGTGGTCAGCATTCAAGCACTTGATGAATGAGAAGTACCATCCCAGAACCGAGGTCAATAAGCTCAAGACAGAACTTAGAGGGTTACGAACCCAAGGATTTGATATTACCACGTACGAAAGACGATTCACAGAATTGTGCCTATTGTGTCCGAGAGCGTTCGAAGATGAGGAAGAGAAGATCGACACGTTTATGAAAGGATTACCGGAAAGAATCCAAGAAGATATAAGTTCACACGAGCCCGCCTCCATACAACAGGCATGTAGAATGGCTCATAAACTAGTGAACCAGATTGAGGAAAGAATTAAAGAACAGGCGGCTGAAGAGGCCAATGTGAAGCAAGTCAAAAGAAAGTGGGAGGAAAACGGTGATAAGAATCACCAATACAACAACAACAGCAATTACAACAATAATCGCAACAACTGTCCCAACAATCGCAACATCAATCGCAACTACAACAAACGGCCCAACAACAACAACTACAACAATCATCCCAACAACAATAACAACCGCAACAACAACAATCAAAAGCAGCTATGCCAAAGGTGTGAAAAGTACCACTCGGGGTTCTGCACCAAATTTTGCAACAAGTGTAAAAGAAATGGTCATAGCGCGGGGAAGTGTGAGGTCTACGGACCAGGGGTTAACAGAACAAAAGGAACAAATGGTGTCGGAAAGAGTAATGGCAGAGCAAGTAGTGTCGGAGCAAGTTATGCCAATGTAGTTTGTTATAAATATGGAAAACCGGGCCACATTATTAGAAATTTCCCGAACCAGGAGAACACTGATGGACAAGGCCGTGGAAGAGTTTTTAATATTAATGAGGCAGAGGCACAGGAAGACCCGGAGCTTGTTACGGGTACGTTTTTTATTGACAATAAATCTGCTTATGTTTTATTTGATTCGGGTGCAGATAGAAGCTATATGAGTAGAGATTTTTGTGCTAAATTAAGTTGTCCATTGACGCCGTTGGATAGTAAATTTTTACTCGAATTAGCAAACGGTAAATTAATTTCAGCAGATTATATATGCCGGAATCGAGAAATTAAACTGGGTAGCGAAATATTTAAGATTGATTTGATACCCGAAGAGTTAGGGAGTTTTGATGTAATAGTTGGCATGGACTGGCTGAAGAAGGTGAAAGCAGAGATCGTATGTTATAAAAATGCAATTCGTATTGTACGAGAAGAAGGAGAACCCTTAATGGTATACGGAGAAAAGGGCAACACGAAGCTACATCTTATTAGTAATTTGAAGGTACAAAAACTAATAAGAAAAGGTTGCTATGCTGTTCTAGCACACGTCGAGAAAGTACAAACTGAAGAAAAGAGCATCAATGATGTTCCCGTCGCAAAAGAATTTCCCGATGTATTTCCGAAAGAATTACTGGGACTACCTCCACATCGATCTGTTGAATTTCATATAGATCTTGTACCAGGAGCTGCACCAATATCTCGTGCTCCTTATAGACTCGCACCCAGCGAGATAAAAGAACTGCAAAGCCAACTGCAAGAACTATTAGAATGTGGTTTCATTCGACCAAGCACATCACCATGGGGAGCTCCTATTTTGTTTGTCAAGAAGAAGGATGGTACATTTAGGTTGTGTATTGACTACAGAGAGTTGAACAAAGTTACCATCAAAAACCGTTATCCACTGCCGAGAACTTACGACTTATTTGATCAACTACAAGGCTCGTCAGTTTATTCGAAGATCGATTTACGTTCTGGATATCATCAAATGCGAGTAAAGGAGGATGATATTCCAAAAACTGCTTTTAGGACGCGTTATGGTCATTACGAGTTTATGGTTATGCCATTTGGATTGACTAACTCACCAGCTGTGTTCATGGACCTTATGAACCGAGTGTGTGGGCCATATCTTGACAAGTTTGTCATTGTTTTCATCGATGACATACTTATTTACTCAAAGAATGATCAAGAGCACGAAGAACATTTGAGAAAAATGCTAGAAGTATTGAGGAAAGAAAAACTGTACGCTAAGTTTTCAAAGTGTGCATTTTGGTTGGAAGAAGTTCAATTCCTCGGTCACATAGTGAACAAAGAAGGTATCCAGGTGGACCTGGCAAAGATCAAAACCGTTGAAAAGTGAGAAACCCCAAAAACTCCGAAGCATATACGTCAATCTTTAGGATTGGCTGGTTACTACAGAAGATTCATCCAAGATTTCTCCAAAATAGCAAAACCCTTGACTGCATTAACGCATAAAGGGAAGAAATTTGAATGGAAGGATGAACAAGAGAAGGTGTTTCAATTATTGAAGAAAAAGCTAACTACGGCACCTATATTGTCATTGCCTGAAGGGAATGATGATTTTTTGATTTATTATGACGCATCAAAGCAAGGTCTCGGTTGTGTATTAATGCAACGGATGAAGGTGATTGCTTATGCGTCTAGACAATTGAAGATTCACGAGCAAAATTATATGACGCATGATTTGGAATTAGGCGCGGTTGTTTTTACATTAAAGACTTGGAGGCACTACTTATATGGGGTCAAAAGTATTATATATACCGACCACAAAAGTCTTCAACACATATTTAATCAGAAACAACTGAATATGAGGCAGCGTAGGTGGATTGAATTGTTGAATGATTACGACTTTGAGATTCGTTACCACCCGGGGAAGGCAAATGTGGTAGCCGACGCCTTGAGCAGAAAGGACAGAGAACCCATTCGAGTAAAATCTATGAATATAATTATTCACACTAACCTTACTACTCAAATAAAGGAGGCGCAACAAGGAGTTTTAAAAGAGGGAAATTTAAAGGATGAAATACCCAAAGGATCGGAGAAGCATCTTAATATTCGGGAAGACGGAACCCGGTATAGGGCTGAAAGAATTTGGGTACCAAAATTTGGAGATATGAGAGAAATGGTACTTAGAGAAGCTCATAAAACCAGATACTCAATACATCCTGGAACGGGGAAGATGTACAAGGATCTTAAGAAACATTTTTTGTGGCCAGGTATGAAAGCCGATATTGCTAAATATGCAGGAGAATGTTTGACGTGTTCTAAGGTCAAAGCTGAACATCAGAAACTATCTCAAAGCTGAACATCAGAAACCATCAGGTCTACTACAACAACCTGAAATCCCGGAATGGAAATGGGAAAACATTACCATGGATTTCATTACTAAATTGCCAAGGACTGCAAGTGGTTATGATACTATTTGGGTAATAGTTGATCGTCTCACCAAGTCAGCACACTTTCTACCAATAAGAGAAGATGACAAGATGGAGAAGTTATGATAATGCTAAAAACGAACATATATTTCATAGCATTATTCCTCAAGAAAGACAAGCTTTTAGTTGCAATTGTTCTATTTACAAGTGATATTCGTTTAAATAATAAAAGGTGAAGACAAAAGACAGATTCGACGATTTGAAGACGCAAACGACCAAAAAGCTCAAAAGAACAAAAGACAATCAAAAAGGTTCCAATTATTGATAAGAAACGTCTCGAAATCACAAGAGTACAAGATTCAAAACGCAAAGTACAAGATATTAAATTGTACGCGAGGACGTTCGGAAATCCGGAACCGGGACTAGAGTCAACTCTTAACGCTCGACGCAACGGACTAAAAATTACAAGTTAACTATGTATATAAATATAATATAATATATAATTAATTATATTAATTATATATATATTATATATATATAATAAAAACCGTCGGCAGCAAGAAACTCCAAGGGTGTGAGCTGTAAATACCTCTCCGCGACTCGCGGAGTTTTAAGGGCATTTTGCCGCGAGTCGCGGAGCCCCAAAAATCAAGTCTGGCTATAAAGCCAACCGAATTCTGATCAAATAAAACACATCTTTTTTCTCTTCCTCTTCATACGTAAATATATTTATATTTATAATTTATATTTTAATTTTAATTATAATTCTAATAATAAGGGTATGTTAGCGAATGTTGTAAGGGTGTAAGTCGAAATTCTGTCCGTGTAACGCTACGCTATTTTTAATCATTGTAAGTTATGTTCAACCTTTTTATATTAATGTCTCGTAGCTAAGTAATTATTATGCTTGTTTAAAACGAAGTAATCATGATGTTGGGCTAATTACTAAAATTGGGTAATTGGGCTTTGTACCATAATTAGGGTTTGGATAAAAGAACGACACTTGTGGAAACTAGACTATGGGCTATTAATGGGCTTTATATTTGTTTAACTAAATGAAAGTTTGTTAATGTTAATATAAAGATTTACAATTGGGCGTCCCTATAAATTACCATATACACTCGATCGGACACGATGGGCGGGGTATTTATATGTACGAATAATCGTTCATTTAACCGGACACGGGAATGGATTAATAGCCACTAGAATAATTAAAACAGGGGTGAAATTACATTCAAGGGTAATTGGTGTAATTGTTAACAAAGTAGTAAAACCTTGGTTTACACGCAGTCGATAACCTGGTGTATTCATTAAACAAAGTATTAAAACCTTGTTACAATTCGAATCCCCAATTAGTTGGAATATTTATCTTCGGGTATAATAATAATTTGACAAGGACACTTGCAATTTATATTTATGACTGATGGACTGTTATGGACAAAAACCAGACGGACATATTGAATAATCCAGGACAAAGGACAATTAACCCATGGGCATAAAACTAAAATCAACACGTCAAACATCATGATTACGGAAGTTTAAATAAGCATAATTCTTTTATTTCATATTTTATTTCCTTTATTTTATATTTAATTGCACTTCTAATTATCGCACTTTTATTGTTATTTAATCGCACTTTTAATTATCGTACTTTTAATTATCGCAATTTAATTTTATCGCATTTTTATTATTCGCAATTTCATTATCGTTATTTACTTTACGCTTTAATTTAAAGTCTTGTATTTATTTTATATTTTACATTAGGTTTTAACTGCGACTAAAGTTTTAAAATCGACAAACCGGTCATTAAACGGTAAAAACCCCCCTTTATAATAATAATATTACTTATATATAAATTTGTATTTTTATAAAAGTAAACTAATATAGCGTTGAGCTTTGTTTAAAGATTTCCCTGTGGAACGAACCGGACTTACTAAAAACTACACTACTGTACGATTAGGTACACTGCCTATAAGTGTTGTAGCAAGGTTTAAGTATATCCATTCTATAAATAAATAAATATCTTGTGTAAAATTGTATCGTATTTAATAGTATTTTCCTAGTAAAATTATAAGCTATTTTATATACACCTCGTTCGACATCAAGTATTTTTGGCGCCGCTGCCGGGGAATCTATCTTAAAAGCCGGAAGCGCAACGCTAATATAAAAAAAAAAAGATTTTTAGTTACTTTTATTAAAAGTCGTTTTTGTAAAAATACGTTTTAATTATTAAAAAATATAAAAAAGAAAAACAAAAATATAAGTATTTTTAAGATTTTGTAAATATTTAAGTTTTATAAATTTCTTTATTTCTATTTTAGTTTATAAAAATATAAGTTTTATTTTAAAATCGTTTATTTAAATTAAAAACAGAAAACATAAAAAAAAAAAAATAAAAATAAAAAGAAAAACGCGTAAAAAGATAAAGCTGTCAACTGAATTCCTGAACCCCGCGACTTGCGGGGTTTTCTTCTTTATTTGCCGCGACTCGCGGAGGGTTTCTGACAGGCGACAAGGAAGCCCTAATCGAGCATTAATTACGGGATATTATTAATATTAATTATTATTATTACCTAATTTGTATTATTATTATTATTAGTTTTAATTTTAATTTTACTTTTTATTTAATTTAATGTATTTAGTATTAATTAAGTTTTTATTAAATTGTAAAATTAATAGTTTAATAAAATCAATAATATAAAAATAATATTTTTATAAAAATTGTACTTTTTACAACTTTTTGTTTATTTTTATATTTTGTACCTTTTTAATCGTTGTGGTGTAATATTTGTATTTTTTAGCTCATAATTAATTTTAAACTTAGTTTTTGCTATAGTTATTTTTAATCCTAGATTTTTAGTCTTTGCCGTAGAATTCCTTAAGTGCTTTTTCTTTAGACTAAGATTTAGGTGTTTTAGAATTTTGCGACGCCTTTTTAAGTTTTAGTTTCTTTTTAAGTTATTTCCATTTGGGATTTAGTTTTTCCTTGTAAGCTTTAATATTTTTAGACCTTTTACTATGTATCAATTATCATTCCAATTAGTAATTTCAATTTGCAATTATAATTTTAAGTTAGTTGTAGTAATAAGGTTAGGTTAGTTAAGTATTTTTAAGTTTTTATAAGTTTCTTTTATTTTTCCGTCACCTTTTATTTTTCAACCATTTTTTCTTTTTCGACCTTTTTCGACGAACTCTTTTTCTCTCTTATTTCTCGCTATTCTAGTTTTAGGACTTAGAATTTTATTCTACTTCTTATCTAAATTTCTTAAAATTACGAAAATTTATTTTGAGTGGTTAAATTAATAGACATCAAAATTTTCTGGTTCGTAGTAATAGTTGGATTTGTACGTGGACCGGGTTATTGGAGCCAAACAGTCCTCAATTATATTGAGACCAAACGAATCCTGCCCCTCTGCTGCATCTTTTGGCTATTCGAAACGTGGGCAAAATCAGAAAAGTCTATTGATTGGATAACTTATTATAACTTTTCTTTCCTTTTAAAAACTAATAGGATATTCAGTGAATGCACCGAGCAAGACGTTCATCACCTTTTGTACGTTCACCACCTGTAACTCGATCAAGACATCGTTTAACAAATATAACCGCCGTTGATTTTTCTTTAGAATCGTCATCCAGTCGACCAAGTACTTCAGTTCAAATTTCCGATAATCCATTTTTTGAACCCAACCTCACAATTGAGAATCCAGATAATATTCAGGAACGGTTCATAGATCCTGAACCATTAAACTTTCCTCCGGAACCACCAATCATTCAAACAGAGATTGTTGAGGAACGAACTATTAAATCAGAATCATCTAGTGATACCGATTCAACAAATTCAATTATGGAGAATCTGGAACCTTTAAGTATGGAAGACCGAATGAGAGCTAAACGCACTGGCCAAGGTCACGCAATTACTCATCCAGACATTAATGCGCCAGATTATGAAATCAAAGGACAAATTCTACACATGGTGACTAATCAATGCCAATTTAGTGGTGCGCCGAAGGAAGATCCAAATGAACATCTACGTACCTTTAATAGGATCTGCACACTATTTAAAATCCGAGAAGTGGAGGATGAACAGATATATCTCATGTTATTTCCCTGGACTTTAAAGGGAGAAGCCAAAGATTGGTTGGAATCGTTACCTGAAGGGGCGATCGATACATGGGATGTTTTAGTTGACAAATTTCTTAAACAATTTTTTCCTGCATCTAAAGCCGTAAGACTTCAAGCAGAAATTGTTACGTTCACACAGAAGCCAAATGAAACTCTATATGAGGCGTGGACAAGATATGGAAAGTTACTAAGAGGATGTCCGCAACATGGTTTAGACACCTGTCAAATAGTACAAATATTTTACCGAGGATGCGACATCACTACAAGAAAAGACATAGATATAGCAGCTGGTGGTTCTATTATGAAGAAAACCGAAACTGATGCTTACAAAATTATTGATAATACTGCTTCCCACTCACATGAGTGGCACCAAGAAAAAGATATCATTAGATCATCTAAAGCAGCTAGAGCCGATTCTAGCCATGACTTAGATTTCATTTCCGCAAAGATAGATGCTTTCGAGAGACGAATGGAAAAGATGACTAAGGATATTCACTCAATACGAATTAGTTGTGAGCAGTGTGGAGGACCACATTTGACAAAAGATTGTCTCAGTATTGAATTAACAATGGAACAAAGAGAGAATATTTCATACATAAACCAAAGGCCTGGAAATAATTATCAGAATAATTATCAACCGCCAAGACCGATTTACAATCAAAACCAGAATTATAACCGAAATATTCCATACAACAACCAACAAGGTCCTAGCAATCAACAAGTATCCAACAATACTTACAATCAGCAAAGACCGAATTTTCAAAACAAACCACCACAACAAACCGATGATAAAAAGCCGAATTTAGAAGATATGATGACGAAGCTAGTTGAAACTCAAACACAGTTTTTCACATCTCAAAAACAAACAAATGAACAAAATGCTCAAGCATTTAGAAATCAACAAGCTTCTATTCAAAATCTGGAACAAGAAGTAAGTAACCTAGCAAGGTTAATAGGGGAAAGAAAACCGGGAAGTTTACCTAGTGATACAAATGCTAACCCCCGGAATGAAACAGCTAAAGCTATTACCACAAGAAGTGGTACAACACTTAAACCACCTGAAATACCTGTAACTTCTGATGAAACTATTCCTACTCCACAAGAACCACAACCTGATCAAGATAAGGAAAAAGAACCGGTAGTTGAAAAGGTTAATGAAGATAACACAGTTAAGGATAAACCTTATGTTAAACCATACCAACCACCACTTCCTTACCCGAGTAAAATGAAGAAAGAGAAACTTGAAGCCGAGCAATCCAAATTTTTGGATATGTTTAAACAGATAAATGTAAATCTTCCTTTCATTGATGTGATTTCAGGAATGCCAAGATATGCTAAATTCTTGAAAGATCTAATCACGAATAGAAAGAAAATGGAAGAACTCTCGGCTGTTACTATGAATGCTAATTGTTCAGCAGTGTTGTTGAATAAGATACCAGAAAAACTATCTGATCCAGGAAGTTTCACAATTCCATGTTTTCTGGGTAGTCTTAGTTCAATAGAAGCATTGGCAGACTTAGGTGCTAGTATAAATCTAATGCCGTATTCACTATACGCTAAACTAGACCTTGGAGAATTGAAACCAACTAGAATAAGCATACAACTAGCCGATAGATCAATAAAATATCCTAGAGGGATAATGGAGAACATGCTAGTTAAAGTTGGTACTTTAGTATTTCCCGTAGATTTTGTTGTTTTGGACATGGAAGAAGATTCTCAAGTTCCTCTCATATTAGGAAGACCATTCTTAAACACGGCTAAAGCAATGATAGACGTGTTCGGTAAGAAACTGACCCTAAGTATAGAGGATGAGAGTGTTACCTTTTCAGTTGATAGAGCAATGCAACAACCACAATCTGCAGATGATACATGTTATTATATTAAAACTATAGATGCACATGCAGAATTATTAGAAGAATTTCCAGAATTACAAGGAACAGGAGAATGTTCTTTAGGAGAAGGTAATGAACCAATTGATGAAGCTGAAATGTTAGCTACACTTATAGCTAATGGATATGAACCAACAACAGAAGAAATTCAAATGCTAAAAGAAGAAGACAGATATCGATATAAATCATCGATAGAAGAACCTCCGAAATTAGAGTTAAAGCCACTTCCAAATCATTTGGAATACGCTTATTTACATGGTGAATCTGAATTACCTGTAATAATATCGTCTTCTCTTACTGAAAATGAGAAATCACAACTCATTTCTGTGTTGAAAGCTCATAAACCAGCCATTGCATGGAAGATTCATGATATTAAAGAAATAAGTCCTTCGTATTGCACACATAAAATCCTTATGGAAGAAGGTCATAAAACGTATGTGCAACGCCAACGAAGACTAAATCCTAATATGCAAGATGTAGTTAAGAAAGAGATTATTAAACTGCTAGATGCAGGTTTGATATATCCAATTTCTGATAGTCCATGGGTAAGCCCAGTTCAATGCGTGCCTAAGAAGGGTGGCATGACTGTCATCACAAATGAGAAAAATGAGCTTATTCCTACTAGGACTGTAACAGGATGGCGTGTATGTATTGATTATAGAAAATTAAATGACGCCACCAGAAAAGATCACTTTCCCTTACCTTTCATAGATCAAATGTTGGAAAGATTAGCCGGAAATAGTTACTATTGTTTTCTAGATGGATTTTCCGGATATTTTCAAATTCCAATAGCACCCGAAGATCAAGAGAAAACCACATTCACGTGCCCTTATGGTACTTTTGCTTACAAACGCATGCCATTTGGACTTTGTAACGCCCCTGCAACCTTTCAAAGGTGCATGATGGCAATTTTTCACGACATGATAGAAGAATGCATGGAAGTATTCATGGATGACTTTTCAGTCTTCGGTGATACATTTAAATCATGTCTAGTTAATCTAGAACGAATGCTAATTAGATGCGAAAAATCAAATCTAGTACTTAATTGGGAGAAATGCCATTTCATGGTTAAAGAAGGCATCGTTCTTGGACATAAAATTTCAAAAGAAGGAATTGAAGTGGATAGAGCTAAAGTAGATGTAATTGCTAAACTTCCACATCCCACCAATGTTAGAGGAGTTAGGAGTTTTCTAGGGCATGCCGGTTTTTACCGACGTTTCATAAAAGATTTTTCTAAAATTGCCACTCCTATGAATAAACTCCTAGAAAAGGATGCTCCATTCATCTTTTCAGATGAGTGTATCAAATCTTTTAATATTCTTAAAGAAAAACTCACTAATGCACCGATCATGATAACACCAAATTGGAATCTACCATTTGAACTAATGTGCGATGCAAGTGATTTTGCAATGGGAGCCGTTTTAGGACAAAGGATTGAAAAACGATTTCAACCTATATATTATGCTAGTAAGACATTACAAGGAGCACAAACGAACTATACAACTACTGAAAAAGAACTCCTTGCTATTGTCTTTGCTTTTGACAAATTTTGATCATATCTCGTTCTAGCAAAAACGGTGGTCTATACCGACCATTCTGCTCTTAGATACCTATTTTCAAAACAAGATGCTAAACCAAGATTAATCCGTTGGATCTTACTCTTACAAGAGTTTGATATTGAAATCCGAGATAAAAAAGGAGCAGAAAATCTCGCCGCTGATCATCTTTCTCGTCTTGAAAATCCCGAATTAGAAGTTCTGAATGAATCGGCCATACAAGACAACTTTCCTGATGAATATCTATTGAAGATAGATTATAAAGAAATCCCATGGTTTGCAGACTATGCAAACTACTTAGTTTGTGGATTCCTTGAAAAAGGATTATCGTACCAAAGACGAAAGAAATTCTTCAGTGATATAAAACACTATTTCTGGGAAGATCCACATCTGTTTAAAAGTTGTCCCGATGGAATAATACGCCGATGTGTATTTGGAGATGAAGCTAGTAAAATTTTAAACCATTGTCACACAGGACCAACAGGAGGGCATTATGGGCCTCAACTAACAGCAAGAAAAGTTTATGAAGCTGGATTCTATTGGCCTACAATTTACAAAGACGCACACCTTCTTTGCAAATCCTGTGATGCATGTCAAAGGGCCGGAAAAATAAGTCAACGTGATGAAATGCCACAAAATGTCATCCAAGTATGTGAAGTATTTGACATTTGGGGTATTGACTTTATGGGTCCATTTCCAAAATCTCATAATAATCTATATATACTCGTAGCCATTGATTATGTATCTAAATGGGCGGAAGCACAAGCTCTCCCAACTAACGATGCACGAGTTGTAGTCAACTTTTTAAAACGTCTTTTTGCAAGGTTTGGAACACCGAAAGCTTTAATAAGTGATCGGGGTACTCATTTCTGTAATAATCAACTTGAGAAAGTTCTTAAAAGATATGGAGTAACTCATAAAATCTCCACCGCATATCATCCACAAACAAGTGGACAAGTTGAAAATACAAACCGAGCTTTAAAACGTATTCTAGAGAAAACCGTAGGATCAAATCCGAAGGAATGGTCCATTAAATTGGAGGATGCACTCTGGGCTTTTAGAACAGCCTACAAAACTCCAATTGGAACCACACCTTTTAGACTTGTGTATGGAAAAGCATGTCATCTTCCAGTAGAAATTGAACACAAAGCATTTTGGGCTTTGAAGACATGTAACCTTGATTTACATGAAGCCGGACGTCTACGATTAAGTCAACTAAACGAATTAGAAGAATTAAGACATGAAGCATACGAAAATTCGTTAATCTATAAAGAAAGAACGAAGAAATGGCATGATAAAAGAATCAGAAATTCAAAAGAATTTAAAGAAGGAGACAGAGTTCTTCTTTTCAATTCACGATTCAAGCTATTTCCTGGAAAATTGAAATCAAGATGGTCTGGACCATTCATAGTCAAAAGAGTTTTCCCATACGGAACGATAGAATTGATAAATTCAAATGGGATTGAATTTAAAGTTAATGGTCACAGAGTTAAACATTACATACAGGGTCCGATGGAAGTCAACAACGAAGTTAATCACAATTTCGATACCACAGCTAACTAAGTGTGGGGAGAATCAAGTCTTTAAAGGATAATATGTATTTCTGTTAGAGTTAGATTGTCTGTTTTCGTGTAGTTCTCGAAAATGGAACACGTATGGTCTTTCCCTAGCAGACCCTAAAGAACTAGTCTTCTCCCCCCATTCTGAATTTTTATTTTTTTTAGGTTTTTACGAAATGAAGACTGCCTGTGAACTAAACCATGGTCTAATGCTACACGCTTTGATCACTAAACGTAATAATGACATACTCCCGAGTGAAATAGTATCAGTAATCAGAGAAAGAATGGACGGAGTTAGAAAAGGATCCAGATGCGAAGATAATAAGTTACAATTTGGTAAAGGAAAATCAAAATCCGCAGCGAAAAGAAGAGCACGACACCTAGAACGATGTCACAAATGCGGAAAATGGTCACATGGAGGTAAATGTTCAAATAATCAAACCTATTCAAATACCGAATTTGTTACTTTATGCAGAGACGGACCGTTCATATGTTTAGAAGAAAAGACAATGAATGCTCGAGGTTACGCCTATGCAGCCATGGAAAACCAATTAAACCGACTATCTTATGAATATAATAGATCATATAACTAAGAAATCTATTTCACAGGTATGTCTGTACAGTTTTTATTTTTATTTTTATTTTTAACCTTTTGATAATAAACGCTAATTTGTTCGCTAAAAAGTATTAAATTGGTATTAAATAAAATTAGGTTTGGCGACCGAAATTATTGATATCATTCAAAAATTTATTACATCACTGCGAAATTTAACGTTTATTCTTAAGGTATAAATATCTTTAATCAATCAAACCAAAATATTTCAAAAATTCGTCATGAGTTAAATTAGGTCTTGGAACCAAAATTACTTTACCGAAAAGAGGGGCGCATATTTTTGATAATATTTGACTGATTAAAGTGGGATAAAAAGACAAAAAGATTTTTAATTTTATTTTTACCATGTTTTTAAAATTAATATTTAAATCTTAAATTAATATTGTAAACTTTGTAAAAACAATATATTTAAAATTGTAAATATTTGAAAAATTAATATAAGTGTGGTATGAATTTATGAATTTTTAAATTAAGTTTGGTGTGAATTTTTAATTTTTAAAATATGAAATTTAAATTTTATGCATTTCAAATTTTAAGTTTGGTGTGAATTTTTAATTTTTAATTTTTAATTTTGAATTTTATATTTAAGTTGTGTGAATTTAAAAACAAAAATTTACTTTATCTCATTAAGTTAAGAATATGATTTTTAAAATTCGTCGTAAGTTGAAGACTAGGTCTTTGAACCGAAATTGCTTTACCCGAGGGTGGGACGAGAACTTTTATTATCATTATTTTTAATCTTATTAATTTAAAGTATGCCAAAAAAATTAAAAAACCCAAAAATCTTAGCTTTTAAAACAATCGCTACAAAAAGACAAATTTTAAAATTTTGTCGAGGGACGGACTAGGACATCGATCCGAAACGACCTCGTCCTAAATAACAAGGGAAACAAAATTTTAAAATTAATTTCTTAATTGTTTTCAAAAGTTAATGATTATAAAAAAAAAAAAAAAAAAAAAAAAAAATAGTAAAACTCCGCGACTCGCGGAGTTTGCAGTGCAAAACCTCCGCGACTCTCGGAGGGATCAAAAATCATAAAAAAAAAATAAAATGAGCTGCACGATCAGTTCACTCAAACCACACAAAAACACACGAAAAACACAGCGAAATAGCTGCGAAAACCACCGAAAATCACCCCCAAAAATCTCAATTTTTAACCGTTAATCACCAAATTTTTTGCTAAAATCATGTTGAGAAGGATGATATCTAAGAACTACTCAAGAAAAACGGTAAATTTCTACACCTAAACACCATTTAATTCGAATTTTAGTGTTCTTGAGCTATTTTTCCCCAATTTGATTTTGATGCTTTTTAGTGTAATTAGACTTAAATTGTTTATGTATTATGCTTGTATAACCTAGATTGATGCTGTTTAACATGATTAGAAGCCTTAAACTTCAAATTTTGAATAATCTAGGGTTTGTGTTCTTGAGCAATTTGGGGCTTTTTGATATAAACAGGTTATGGCCGATTTTTGTCATGAATTGTTGCTAAATTGAGTAGTGTAACATGTCTAGGTAGTTAAATGATCCAAACTTTGAGCCTAAACATGATTTTGAGAATTAAAGTGGACTTTTTCAAGTCCAAAATTCATGAACTTGATTTTTGAAAGATAATGCCATTTAAGACTTGTTTATTTGCTAGTAATGATTATTTTGACATGTTATTTGAAAAAGTGTAGATTTGATAAAAATGTGAAAATAAGCTTAAGTTTGATATAAATTAATAATGTCATTGTAATTATTTTGATTGATGATTTTGCTGACACTAATGCATATTTGGATGCACAAAATTTGTGTTTGATGTATTTTGCAGAATGAAAGGGGCGAATCTTCATCCCAAGCCCGCCATGCTCCTGCTGAGAACTTGGAACAACAGGAGGTAGATAACTACTACAAGCAGGATGTACCTCATCCAGTCATGACCTTTTCAGATATGCACTTGGAACAGTTGCACCCGAACCTGCGATTTGACAGACTTTGGATAGATTATCCAAAATATCAACGGGGTTTGCATACTCTTCATTCCAAGGTTGTTGAGGTACCGAGGGTCATAGAATGGGGACCCTTAGAAGCTGTAGAATTGGCCGGGCCAATTAGGGAATTACTTGTACAGAGGTATGGTAATTCTTCTTTTAATGACTGGATATGTTTATTCACCATACGCAGACCTGTATATAAAGTATGGTGTGAAGAGTTGTTATGTAGTATAGAGTTGAATGATCGGGTAGCTAGTTTAACTGATCGTTCTTTTATTAGATTTTTGTTAGGCGGTTCGATGCGCCACATGTCTTTACTAGACATGGCTCAGGCTTTACGTATATATACGCCTGAGGAATTAGCGTCTGCCGATTGTAGAGGATTGATACTAAACGGTAGGAAAATAGATGAAAATTTTGATACACACGGTGTGTGGAGTCAAATGACAAGCCATCACCGTTTCAAAGGGGGAAACTACTCTTATTTGGATATAGATAGAGCCGAATTAAGAGTAATACATAGGTTTTTAGCTAATTCGATTACACAAAGGGGTAAAAACAAAGAAAAGGTAAATGAACAAGATTTGTTTTACCATATGTGTATTCGAGACCCACACAGCACTGTAAGTATACCATATTGTGTGGGTTATTATTTATCAGCTATGGTTCGAGGGATGCGTCCACATAGCATAATAGGAGGTGGTATTTTTATTACTTTGATTGGTGAATATCTCGGTGTGGATATAAGTCGGGGGGATTATTAGTAGAAGAGCCGAAACCCCGCGACACTATAGGTTTAAATGTATACCATGGTGCGAAAGTTTTGAAGCGGCGAAATAACGCCGCAGTACGATACAATGGTAGACATCCACAGGTAGAGAGAAACCAGGAACAAGGTAATGTAGGAGGGGGGAATGAGATGCAAGAAATGCATAGGTTTATAGCTTCTCAGGAATACGAAAATGCTAGACAGAGAGCATTTGAAGATTGGCAAGTTCATCAGAACCAGATCATAGCGCATTGCCAACATATAGGTAGAAACTATATTCCTACACCGAAACCCGTCTTCCCTCCTTGGTCGATAGAGATGCAGCCACCATATCCTACGTATGACCCTGCCGAAGCATTCTATAGCACTTATGGTTATGCGTGGAACCCCTATTGGTACCAATATCATCCTTAGTTTACTTTTTATTTTTTTTTATTATTTTGTAATTTGTAATTATTGATGCATTTAATATTTTTGTTAATATTGTAATCATTTTTATAATTTCTAACTTTTATTCTTAGATTTTAATAATTTTTGAATGTGGGGTAATAAACCAAACTTCAAAAATATGTATATATGTTTGCAGTTTATCTTATGTACAAAACAGGGTAAAACAACGCATTTTCAAAGACTGGCATTAAGTTCAGCAAAAGCAACTAATTTTGACAGCAAGATGCAAAATACATGTGAAATAACAACAAGACGGAATGAACAAATGATGTGCACCATTTATCATTCAGCAAACAAACGCCAATATATTTGGAAACTTTGGTAAAAATTTAATCATTTTCACACAAATCACCCTCAATAATTTAAATTGTTACTGATTTCTTGCAAATGAGGGCATTGCAAGATCTTAAGTGTGGGAAGGGGTTAAATTCTTTCGGATTTTAAAAATTTTTACTTTATACACTTGGTTACCATTAAAAATACTAGTAAAGCAGTAGTTGTATTAGAATCTAGTGCTCTCTGATAAAAAAAGAACATCCCTAGTCTTATATACTGACTACCCAATTCTAGTAAAATTTTTCAAAATTTTCAATTAAATGAATTAAAATCATGTTTATACATATTTATGAACGATAAAACTAGGTTTTAACACCGAAATTATTGTTACCTCAGAAAGGACATAAATTGAGAAACAAACTAAAATGTTAAAATTCATTTAAAATGGAATAGAGGACGATAAAAAGAAAAATAAAAAGCCAAGTGTGGGAAAATTTACCAAGTTATCTTAAACATATGTCACATATATCTGTAACAAATAACTGAAAATACTTTTGCTTTGGACTAAACTAAACTGTTTTACCCAATGAAAGAAAAGAAGAGATGGATCTACACGATGAATCAATTCCATCATTAAAAGGAAGTAAAGTCTTCCGAAAAAGAAACGCGCTTCTTGATTTAGGTCATGAAGTTGTCGTCCAGACCAGCTGTAGGTTGACGAAAAATCTAGAAAAGTCATCACTAAAATCAGCAGGAAATCCACGGACCTCAGCATCAAACAGGGTCGCCAAGTGGTCAGATTTATCCTAACCATGAGAAGGATTTATCTCGTACAATGGGGAGGCACCGTGCAAATTAACTTGATAAGACTAATGAATCAGATCCCCAGAAAGGATAATCTCCTTAAAGATTAAAAATCAGCTTTTAAGACTGATATTACTCAATCCTAGAGATTGACCTTAAAGATTGAGAATTACAAACTCATGGAATTCAATGATATCTAAACTCGAGCTTAAACGAGAAAATATTTTGATCAAAATTATAAACCGATTTGTTTTCTGAAAACCCTAATTTCAATGCGTTCATTACCATTGAACGTAAAATCCTAGGAATTCACCTGGAATTCATTAGGTCACCTGAACTAAATCGGGTGTCAACCGTAAGAACGGTGGTTGCATAGTGGTCAAAGACATGACCTTGTGCCAGACCGGAAAAATTATAAGGGTGAGCTTTACTATTGCTCCTACCAAGGATAGTAATTGCGTCCGACGCGTTATAGACCATAATCAAAAGCATGTCACGGGACATTGCCTTAACAGTTGCTTGTTCAACGCTTTCCTTTACAACCGGACGGTAGTTTGCCGAAAGGTAATATACGGAACAAGTAAACTGGACGTGTTGCTTTCCAAATACAAGGTTAGCAAGTGGGTGACACAAAACCGCAAGTTTTGAGCTAAAATTTTCAAATCTGAAACCCACCAAACCCACAAAAATATTTTGCAAACACCGGTAAAGGGTTATTCCGAAAAACTTATCTAGGGTAAAAACTAGATTTAATTTTCAAAAGATCAAATGTTTTCATAAAGATCCAATTTCCTTAATGGATCTAAATTTTTATAGTCATGTGGGACTGTAAACCATATCGTTACTACCATTGTTTATACCGCCGTATAGAAATCACTGATGTACAAAGTGTGAAGAATAAAAAAGTGATTCTAGTATTTCAAGACAATATTGCTTGAGGACAAGCAACGCTCAAGTGTGGGAATATTTGATAATGCTAAAAACGAACATATATTTCATAGCATTATTCCTCAAGAAAGACAAGCTTTTAGTTGCAATTGTTCTATTTACAAGTGATATTCGTTTAAATAATAAAAGGTGAAGACAAAAGACAGATTCGACGATTTGAAGACGCAAACGACCAAAAAGCTCAAAAGAACAAAAGACAATCAAAAAGGTTCCAATTATTGATAAGAAACGTCTCGAAATCACAAGAGTACAAGATTCAAAACGCAAAGTACAAGATATTAAATTGTACGCGAGGACGTTCGGAAATCCGGAACCGGGACTAGAGTCAACTCTTAACGCTCGACGCAACGGACTAAAAATTACAAGTTAACTATGTATATAAATATAATATAATATATAATTAATTATATTAATTATATATATATTATATATATATAATAAAAACCGTCGGCAGCAAGAAACTCCAAGGGTGTGAGCTGTAAATACCTCTCCGCGACTCGCGGAGTTTTAAGGGCATTTTGCCGCGAGTCGCGGAGCCCCAAAAATCAAGTCTGGCTATAAAGCCAACCGAATTCTGATCAAATAAAACACATCTTTTTTCTCTTCCTCTTCATACGTAAATATATTTATATTTATAATTTATATTTTAATTTTAATTATAATTCTAATAATAAGGGTATGTTAGCGAATGTTGTAAGGGTGTAAGTCGAAATTCTGTCCGTGTAACGCTACGCTATTTTTAATCATTGTAAGTTATGTTCAACCTTTTTATATTAATGTCTCGTAGCTAAGTAATTATTATGCTTGTTTAAAACGAAGTAATCATGATGTTGGGCTAATTACTAAAATTGGGTAATTGGGCTTTGTACCATAATTAGGGTTTGGATAAAAGAACGACACTTGTGGAAACTAGACTATGGGCTATTAATGGGCTTTATATTTGTTTAACTAAATGAAAGTTTGTTAATGTTAATATAAAGATTTACAATTGGGCGTCCCTATAAATTACCATATACACTCGATCGGACACGATGGGCGGGGTATTTATATGTACGAATAATCGTTCATTTAACCGGACACGGGAATGGATTAATAGCCACTAGAATAATTAAAACAGGGGTGAAATTACATTCAAGGGTAATTGGTGTAATTGTTAACAAAGTAGTAAAACCTTGGTTTACACGCAGTCGATAACCTGGTGTATTCATTAAACAAAGTATTAAAACCTTGTTACAATTCGAATCCCCAATTAGTTGGAATATTTATCTTCGGGTATAATAATAATTTGACAAGGACACTTGCAATTTATATTTATGACTGATGGACTGTTATGGACAAAAACCAGACGGACATATTGAATAATCCAGGACAAAGGACAATTAACCCATGGGCATAAAACTAAAATCAACACGTCAAACATCATGATTACGGAAGTTTAAATAAGCATAATTCTTTTATTTCATATTTTATTTCCTTTATTTTATATTTAATTGCACTTCTAATTATCGCACTTTTATTGTTATTTAATCGCACTTTTAATTATCGTACTTTTAATTATCGCAATTTAATTTTATCGCACTTTTATTACTCGCAATTTCATTATCGTTATTTACTTTACGCTTTAATTTAAAGTCTTGTATTTATTTTATATTTTACATTAGGTTTTAACTGCGACTAAAGTTTTAAAATCGACAAACCGGTCATTAAACGGTAAAAACCCCCCTTTATAATAATAATATTACCTATATATATATTTGTATTTTTATAAAAATAAACTAATATAGCGTTGAGCTTTGTTTAAAGATTTCCCTGTGGAACGAACCGGACTTACTAAAAACTACACTACTGTACGATTAGGTACACTGCCTATAAGTGTTGTAGCAAGGTTTAAGTATATCCATTCTATAAATAAATAAATATCTTGTGTAAAATTGTATCGTATTTAATAGTTTTCCCTAGTAAAATATAAGCTATTTTATATACACCTCGTTCGACATCAAGTATTTTTGGCGCCGCTGCCGGGGATCGAACCCGGGTCACCCGTGTGACAGGCGGGAATACTTACCACTATACTACAATAATCATTTTTTTCTTCGATCAATTATCAATATCAATTATCAATATCTATATTCTATATCTCTATCATAATGTTAATGTAATAAGATATAACAATAATCTTAATTTTAAGTTTAAATTATGATAATAATAAGATTTATGATAGAGATCATTTGAGTGTGTAAGTCGAAATTCTGTCCGTGTAACGCTACGCTATTTTTAATCATTGTAAGTTATGTTCAACCTTTTTACATTAATGTCTCGTAGCTAAGTTATTATTATGCTTATTTGAGCCGAAGTAATCGTGATGTTGGGCTAAAATATTAAGACGGGGTTATTGAACTTTGTACCATAATTAAGGTTTGGGCAAAAGACCGACACTTGTGGAAATTGGACTATTGACTATTAATAGATGGGGGGTATTGTCTAATTGAGTGACAACTCATTGGAGTCTGTCGAACCTATCTTCAAATTAATTAACCTAATAATTAATAATGATTATGGTTGTCCTATTTAGTGACGTTCATATGGAATCTATTATAATCATTTAATTAATCAATTGGGTTGGGTAATTGATTATTCATTCTGATAAAGTGGATGAATTAATATTCATAAACTAATTAAAACAGGGGTGGATTACATACAGTGATAACTGGTGTAATTGTTGACAGAAGTGATAACTGCGTCATAGTTTAAATCCTTAATCAGTTGGAATATTTGACTTCGGGTATAAGGGTAATTTGACGAGGATACTCGCACTTTATATTTATGACCGATGGACTATTATGGACAAAAACCAGATAGACGTATCAAATAAACTAGGACAAAGGACAATTAACCCATGGTAATAAATTAAAATCAACACGTCAAACATCATGATTACGGAAGTTTAAATAAGCATAATTGTTTTATTGTATTTTTCATCGCACTTTTATTTTCTGTCATTTTATTTTATTTATCGCAATTTATTTTACGCACTTTAATTTTTGTCATTTATTGTTACGCTTAAAATCGACAAACCGGTCATTAAACGGTAAAACCCCCATTTTATAATAATACTACTACTTATTTATATATATATTTTTACAAATAAACTTAATAATATAGCGTTAACTTCACCAGCTCCCTGTGGAACGAACCGGACTTACTAAAAACTACACTACTCTACGATTAGGTACACTGCCTATAAGTGTTGTAGCAAGGTTTAGGTATATCCACTCGATAAATAAATAAATAAAACTTGTGTCATATTTTGTAGTATTTTGTATTAAAAATAATACTATTTCGTACCCTCATGCTACATCATCAAGTTAGCACGACTGTATTTGAAGGAAGTCGTCTCCAGACATGGAATACCAATCTCTATTATCTCTGATAGGGATGGCAGATTTATTTCAAGATTCTGGCAGACATTACAGCAAGCATTAGGAACTCGTCTAGACATGAGTACTGCCTATCATCCACAAACTGATGGGCAGAGTGAAAGGACGATACAAACGCTTGAAGACATGCTACGAGCATGTGTTATTGATTTCGGAAACAGTTGGGATCGACATCTACCGTTAGCAGAATTTTCCTACAACAACAGCTATCATTCAAGCATTGAGATGGTGCCGTTTGAAGCACTTTATGGTAGAAAGTGCAGGTCTCCGATTTGTTGGAGTGAAGTGGGGGATAGACAGATTACAGGTCCGGAGATAATACAAGAAACTACCGAGAAGATCATCCAAATTCAACAACGATTGAAAACCGCCCAAAGTCGACAAAAGAGCTATGCCGACATTAAAAGAAAAGACATAGAATTTGAAATTGGAGAAATGGTCATGCTTAAGGTTGCACCTTGGAAAGGTGTTGTTCGATTTGGTAAACGGGGGAAATTAAATCCAAGGTATATTGGACCATTCAAGATTATTGATCGTGTCGGACCAGTAGCTTACCGACTTGAGTTACCTCAACAACTTGCGAATGTACATAACATTTTCCACGTCTCGAATTTGAAGAAATGTTTTGCTAAAGAAGATCTCACTATTCCGTTGGACGAAATCCAAATCAATGAAAAACTTCAATTCATTAAAGAACCCGTCGAAATAATGGATCGTGAGGTTAAGAGACTTAAACAAAACAAGATACCGATTGTTAAGGTTCGATGGAATGCTCGTAGAGGACCCAAGTTCACCTGGGAGCGTGAAGATCAGATAAAGAATAAATACCCGCATCTATTTCCAGAAGATTCGTCAACACTTTCAACAGCTTAAAATTTCGGGACGAAATTTATTTAACGGGTAGGTACTGTAGTGACCCGAACTTTTCCATGTTCTTATATATTAAATGAAATTGATATTTACATGATTAAATGTTTCCAACATGTTAAGCAATCAAACTTGTTAAGACTTGATTAATTGAAATAGGTTTCATATAGAAAATTGACCACCCAAGTTGACCGGCGATTCACGAACGTTAAAACTTGTAAAAACTATATGATGATATATATATGGATATATATATATATATATATATATATATATATATATATATATATATATATATATATAGTTAACATGATATTATGATAAGTAAACATATCATTAAGTATATTAACAATGAACTACATATGTAAAAACAAGACTACTAACTTATTGATTTTGAAACGAGACATATATGTAACGATTATCATTGTAACGACATTTAATGTATATATATCATATTAAGATATATTAATACATCATGATATCATGATAATGTAATAATTTAACATCTCATTTGATTTAATAAACAATGGGTTAACAACATTTAACAAGATCGTTAACCTAAAGGTTTCAAAACAACACTTACATGTAACGACTAACGATGACTTAACGACTCAGTTAAAATGTATATACATGTAGTGTTTTAATATGTATTCATACACTTTTGAAAGACTTCAAGACAATTATCAAAATACTTCTACTTAACAAAAATGCTTACAATTACATCCTCGTTCAGTTTCATCAACAATTCTACTCGTATGCACCCGTATTCGTACTCGTACAATACACAGCTTTTAGATGTATGTACTATTGGTATATACACTCCAATGATCAGCTCTTAGCAGCCCATGTGAGTCACCTAACACATGTGAGAATCATCATTTGGCAACTAAACTAGCATGAAATATCTCATAAAATTACAAAATTTTGAGTAATCATTCATGACTTATTTACATGTAAACAAAATTACACATCCTTTATATCTAATCCATATACCAACGACCAAAAACACCTACAAACACTTTCATTCTTCAATTTTCTTCATCTAATTAATCTCTCTCAAGTTCTATCTTCAAGTTCTATCTTCAAGTTCTAAGTGTTCTTCATAAATTCTACAAGTTCTAGTTTCATAAAATCAAGAATACTTCCAAGTTTACTACCTTACTTCCAATCTTGTAGAGTGATCATTCAACCTCAAGAAATCTTTATTATTTACAGTAAGATATATTTCTAATACAAGGTAATACTCATATTCAAACTTTGATTCAATTTCTATAACTATAACAATCTTATTTCGAGTGAAAATCTTACTTGAACTTGTTTTCGTGTCATGATTCTGCTTCAAGAACTTTCAAGCCATCCAAGGATCCTTTGAAGCTAGATCCATTTTTCTAATTTCCAGTAGCTTTATCCAGAAAACTTGAGGTAGTAATGATGTTCATAACATCATTCGATTCATACATATAAAGCTATCTTATTCGAAGGTTTACACTTGTAATCACTAGAACATAGTTTAGTTAATTCTAAACTTGTTCGCAAACAAAAGTTAATCCTTCTAACTTGAATTTTAAAATCAACTAAACACATGTTCTATATCTATATGATATGCTAACTTAATGATTTAAAACCTGAAAACACGAAGAACACTGTAAAACCGAACATACGTCGTCGTAGTTACACCACGGGCTGTTTTGGGTTAGTTAATTAAAAACTATGATAAACTTTATTTAAAAGTTGTTCTTCTGGGAAAATGATTTTTCTTATGAACATGAAACTATATCCAAAAATCATGGTTAAACTCAAAGTGGAAGTATGTTTTCTAAAATGGTTATCTAGACGTCGTTCTTTCGACTGAAATGACTACCTTTACAAAAATGACTTGTAACATATATTTACGACTATAAACCTATACTTTTTCTGTTTAGATTCATAAAATATAGTTCAATATGAAACCATAGCAATTTGATTCACTCAAAATGGATTTAAAATGAAGAAGTTATGGGTAAAACAAGATTGGATAATTTTTCTTGTTGTAGCAACGTGAAAATTGGTAACAAATCTATATTAATCATATCCTAGCTAACTTATATTGTATTATACATGTATTCTAATATATTATGTAATCTTGGGATACCATAGACACGTATGCAAATGTTTTGACATATCATATCGACCCATGTGTATATATTATTTGGAACAACCATAGACACTCTATATGCAGTAATGTGGGAGTTAGCTATACAGGGTTGAGGTTGATTCTAAAAATATATATACTTTGAGTTGTGATCTAGCCTGAGACATGTATACACTGGGTCGTGGATTGATTCAAGATAATATATATCAATTTTTTTCTGTACATCTAACGTTGGACAACTAGTTGTAGGTTACTAACGAGGACAGCTGACTTAATAAACTTAAAACATCAAAATGTATTAAAAGTGTTGTAAATATATTTTGAATATACTTTGATATATATGTACATATTTGTTATAGGTTCGTGAATCGACCAGTGGCCAAGTCTTACTTCCCGACGAAGTAAAAATCTGTGAAAGTGAGTTATAGTCCCACTTTTAAAATCTAATATTTTTGGGATGAGAATACATGCAGGTTTTATAAATGATTTACAAAATAGACACAAGTACGTGAAACTACATTCTATGGTTGAATTATCGAAATCGAATATGCCCCTCTTTATTAAGTCTGGTAATCTAAGAATTAGGGAACAGACACCCTAATTGACGCGAATCCTAAAGATAGATCTATTGGGCCTAACAAACCCCATCCAAAGTACCGGATGCTTTAGTACTTCGAAATTTATATCATATCCGAAGGGTGTCCCGGAATGATGGGGATATTCTTATATATGCATCTTGTTAATGTCGGTTACCAGGTGTTCACCATATGAATGATTTTTATCTCTATGTATGGGATGTATATTGAAATATGAAATCTTGTGGTCTATTGTTACGATTTTATATATATAGGTTAAACCTATAATTTACCAACATTTTTGTTGACGTTTAAAGCATGTTTATTCTCAGGTGAATATTAAGAGCTTCCGCTGTTGCATACTAAAATAAGGACAAAATTTGGAGTCCATGTTTGTATGATATTATGTAAAAATTTCATTCAAGAAACATATGTCGATGTAATATATTTCTATTGTAAACCATTATTAATGGTCGTGTGTAAACAGTATATTTTAGATTATCATTATTTGATAATCTACGTAATGCTTTTGAAACCTTTATTGATAAAATAAAGGTTATGGTTGTTTTAAAAATGAATGCAGTCTTTGAAAAACGTCTCATATAGAGGTCAAAACCTCGCAACGAAATCAATTAATATGGAACGTTTATAATCAATATGAACGGGACATTTCAACATGCTAACTTTCATGCATGGGGAAAAGGTGTGAGCTCAAAATGGTATTAAAGTTAAATGGCATGGGAAAGGGGTGTAAGTATACTTGTAACTAGTCTCCTCATATCACTAACTAATCTAGTTTTATCTTAATGAAATACTTGCATAATAATGGGCTAATTAGTCCATTAAGAAAGTAGGATGGGCTTCCAACTCCATTAACATGAGTCCATGTAAGTAAGCAACAATTAAATAAATAAAGCCCAAGTAATTAACTACTAATATTAGTTAATTAAAAATGATTAATAATAATTAATCATGTACGTAAATAATATTCGAAATATTATTCGTGAAAAGTACGTGTGTCACAAATACAAGTCGGGCCATGTAAAGTCAAATACGGCAACAAGTAAATGTATAAAAATACATTCATTAAAGCGCAAGTATTAATAATAAATAAAGTCGGAAAATCCAGGGTCGTTACATTACCCACCTGTTAAAGAAAATTTCGTCCCGAAATTTTAAGCTGAGGTAGATGGAGTAGGGAAAAGGTGAGGATACTTCTGCATCATTTGATCCTCTCGCTCCCAGGTAAACTCAGGTCCTCGTTTGGCATTCCATCGGACTCGGACGATCGGAATCTTGTTGTGTTTCAAAGGTTTGACCTCACGGTCCATAATATCGACAGGTTCTTCTACGAAGTGGAGTTTATCATCGATTGTAAGTTCCTCCAATGGTATGATATGTTCCGGTTCAGCAAGACACTTCTTCAAATTCGATACATGAAAGGTAGGATGAACTGAGCTCAATTGAGTTGGAAGATCCAAATGGTAAGCAACGGGTCTAACACGCTCCAAGATTTCAAAAGGACCAATGTATCGCGGGTTGAGCTTCCCACATTTTCCAAAACGGATTACACCTTTCCAAGGTGCGACTTTCAACATTACACGGTCACCCACGTTGAATTCGAAGTCTTTACGTTTAAGGTCGGCATAACTCTTTTGACGATCACAGGCCGTCTTGAGTCTTGCTTTAATTTGGACAATCTTCTCAGTTGTTTCATGGACTATCTCGGGTCCGGTGATTTGCGTTTCACCTACTTCGGCCCAACAAATAGGAGATTGACATTTGCGGCCATACAACGCTTCAAAAGGTGCGGCATTAATACTCGAATGATAACTGTTGTTGTAAGAGAACTCGGCTAGCGGCAAATGCCTTTCCCAAGCCTTTCCAAAATCAATGACACATGCACGCAACATGTCTTCCAAAGTCTGAATTGTGCGTTCGCTTTGTCCGTCTGTCTGCGGGTGATACGCGGTACTCATGTCGAGACGAGTTCCCAAGGCTTCTTGCAAAGAACGCCAAAATCTGGAAGCAAAACGGGGATCGCGATCTGAGATGATCGATAAGGGGACACCATGACGAGATACAACCTCTTTTATGTATAGTTGAGCGAGTCTCTCCATCGTATCAGTTTCCTTCATGGCTAAAAAGTGTGCAGATTTGGTAAGACGGTCAACGATAACCCAGATGGTATCGTATCCGCCCACCGTCTTTAGTAGCTTCGTAATGAAATCCATTGTTATCCTTTCCCACTTCCATTGTGGGATTTCTGGTTACTGAAGTAACCCAGATGGCCTTTGATGTTCAGCCTTAACCTTCGAGCAAGTCAAACACTTCCCAACATAAGTTGCAACATCCTTCTTAAGATTAGGCCACCAGTACTGTTCCTTGAGATCGTGATACATTTTGCCGGCTCCTGAGTGAATCGAATATCTCGACTTGTGGGCTTCATCTAGTATAAGGTTCCGTAGATCTCCATAACGAGGTACCCAAATTATTCCGGCATAGCATCGGAGTCCAGTCTCCTTAACCTCGAATCGAGAAATGAGAATGTTCAAGTATTCACAAGATATGTTCTCCTCTTTGAGAGCCTCTTCTTGGGTTACTCGGATCTAGCTGTTGAGGTTCAAATGAATGGTGATGTTCAGTGCCCGAACACGAAGAGGTTCCATACTCTCCTTTCGGCTCAAAGCATCAGCTACAACATTGGCCTTGCCAGGGTGATAACGAAGTTCACAATCATAGTCAGTCAGCATCTCGATCCATCGATGTTGTCTCATATTTAGTTGCTTCTGATCAAAGATGTGTTGGAGGCTTTTATGATGGGTGAAAATAGTGCTCTTTGTTCCATAAAGGTAGTGTCTCCACAGCTTTAATGCAAAGACAACGGCTCCAAGCTCGAGATCGTGCATTGTGTAATTTCGCTCGTGAATCTTCAGTTGTCGGGAGGCGTAAGCGATAACCTTTGTGCGTTGCATCAGTACACAACCAAAATCACTTTTCGAAACAACGCAATAAACGACGAAATCGTCACTGCCTTCAGGAAGTGATAAGATAGGTGCGGTGGTTAACTTCTTTTTCAAGGTTTGAAATGCTGATTCCTGTTCGGGTTCCCAAATAAACTTCTTCCCTTTGTGAGTTAGTGCGGTCAAAGGACGCGCAATCAGAGAGAAACCTTCAATAAATCTTTGGTAGTAACCGGCGAGGCCTAAAAATTGGCGAATGTGAGTCGGGGTAGTGGGGGTTTCCCACTTGCTGATAGCTTCGATCTTTGTGGGATCAACCTTGATACCTTGATCACTCACAACATGACCCAGAAATTGGACTTCCTTCAACCAAAACTCACACTTGGAGAATTTTGCATAAAGTTGCTCTTCTCTCAAGAGTTCCAACACTAGACGAAGATATTGTTCATGTTCTTCTTCGCTTTTGGAGTATATGAGGATATCATCTATGAAGACGATAACGAACTTATCCAGGTATGGCTTGCAGACACGATTCATGAGATCCATAAACACGGCAGGTGCGTTGGTTAAACCGAATGGCATCACGAGAAACTGATAATGACCATAACGGGTTCTGAATGCAGTCTTCATCACATCACTCTCTTTCACCCTCAACTGGTGATAACCGGATCGCAAATCGATCTTAGAGTAAACGCTCGATCCTTGTAGTTGATCAAAAAGATCGTCAATTCGGGGAAGATGATACCGATTCTTGATCGTCAATTTGTTGAGTTCACGGTAGTCATTACACATGCGAAATGATCCGTCCTTCTTCTTCACAAACAAAACAGGTGCGCCCCAAGGCGAAAAACTTGGTTGGATAAATCCACGGTCTAGCAGTTCTTGTAATTGGTTCTGCAACTCTTGCATTTCGGAAAGTGCGAGTCGATAAGATGCGCGAGCTACAGGTGCAGCTCCTGGCACTAAATCGATCTAAAACTCCACTGCTCTCGGTGGCGGTAATCCATGCAATTCTCCCGGAAAGACATCGGAAAATTCGTTCACAATTCGTACGTCATCCACGCTCTTCACCTCAGTTTCTAACGTTTTCATATGTGCTAAAACAGCAAGACGTCCTTTCTTCATGATCTTTTGTGCTTTCATGCAACTAATGAGATTCAGTTTCGAGCTACATCTCTCTCCATAAATAATCAGTGGCTCACCATCTCCGTGTGGTATACGAAGAGCTTTATCTCAACAGATAATGTCGGCCCTTATCTTGGTCAACCAGTCCATACCGACAATAACATCAAAGCTTCCCAACTTAATGGGTATCAAGTCAATCTCGAAATCCACACCAGCTATATTGATAATAGCTCCTCGGCTAATTTGGTCAACTTTCTCAAGTTTTCCATTGGCTACCTCTACAAGCATACTCTCCTTTAAAGGAACTAACGACCAATTTATCTTAGAGCAAAAGTGTCTACATACATAACTTCTATCGGCACCAGTATCAAATAGGACAGAAGCTAATAGATTGTTGATAGTGAATATACCTGTAACCAAGTCGGGGTTCTCACGGGCATCCCTTGCGTTTACGTTGAAAGCTCTGCCACGTGGTGGTCCGCCGTCCTTTCGCTTGTTGGGACACTCATTTTTTAAGTGGCCCGTCTGTCTGCATTCATAGCACTTCCTCGGTCCAGTAGGGTTTGTCTTCACATTCAGGGTGGTGATCTTGCAGTCTTTGCCAATATACCCAGTCCTTTTACATTTTTCGCAGACCACGTTGCAGTACCCAGTGTGATGCTTGTAGCTTCTCTTGCACTGCGGCAGACTACCCTTGTAGTTAGAGTTCGAGCTAGGGTTCGGGTTGGGGTTCCTTCCGTCGTTATGCCTCTTAGTAGGGTTTTGTTCAAAGACTCTCCCCTTGTTGTTGTCCCACTTACGCTTCTCACTACTACCTGATTCAGATTTAGCCTTTTCCGATTCATCGCTGATAATTTGGTTCATCAGGGTATGCGCCATGCGCATAGCTTCCGGGACATCAGCTGGTTTTGAAGATGTGACATTTCCCTGAATGGACTTGGGGAGTCCCCAGAAATACCGTTCCATTCGCTTAAACTCGGGGGTGACCATCGTAGGACACATCAGAGCTAATTCCAGATACCTTCGGTTATAACTATCAAGATCATTTCCTACCACTTTCAGTCCCCAAAACTCAGTTTCCATCTTCTGTATCTCCGTTCTGGGGCAGTACTCTTCAATCATGGCCCTCTTAAATTCCTCCCAAGGGGTAGCATACGCCTCATCAATACCCTTAGCTTGAGCAAGTGTGTTCCACCAGATTAGGGCGACGTCCGACAGTGTACAGGAGGCATACTTAGTTTTGTTCATCTCTGAGCAGTTGCTTACACGGAACACAGCTTCTAGTTTCTCTAACCACCTAGTAAGTCCAACTGGCCCCTCAGTACCACTAAAATTGTGGGGCTTGCAGCTTTGGAAATCCTTGTATGTGCATCCGTTATGATTGTGCTGGATAACCGGTGGAGCTTGGGGGTTCATTTCCGCTATAGCTGCGGCTACCCGTTCGGCTATCATTTATTCGATCTGTGCTGCTGTGGGCATTGGTCTTTCGTTGGCCATTGATCTTCTAACAAAAATTTTGACTCAAGTCAAAATCCAGTATTCAAATAATAATAATACAGTATATGATAACCAACATGGAATCAACACAACACATGTTAATTAAGTAACGCAAATAGATTCAGATACCACGAAATCATCATATAGTAACGTAAATAGAATACCGTACAGAGATTAAACAACACTAAGTTCCATTCATTAATAAAAAGTTGCATAGATTCGCATAAGATTCGTACAATACATGAGTGAAACATGAAACTACAAACGGGATTACATAAAGAAACCTAATATAAAAGTCCTATGGTGACGGTGGGTAAAGGATGTCCATTATGTGGGACATCTAGTCCTCGAGCTCAGTTACTCGAGCACGTAGGGTATCCACCTCCCTCGTTAGTTCCTCGACAGAGGGAGAGGCTGGTGGGGCTGGCGGTGCAGACGATGCTGGTGGAGCCGGTGGTGCAGATGGTCCGGCACCAGATGTAGATGCTACGTATTGGGGAGCCTTACGTATGAATGGATCAGCAGGATACGACACAAGCCGCTTACGGGCGGTAACTCTAACCTTCAGTCCATGTGTGTTAACGAACGACCTACCTCTGTTAATCCCTAGAATAACGGTACCGTCAAAATGATACCACTTCTTCGGTGGGGTAGAGGGTGGCTGCACGGGCATCTCCTCAGGGTCCTCGTCGGAATCCTCGTCAGAATCGTCCTCGCTAAAGCCATCGGATGATGAGTCATCAGAATCATCGGAAGGTGGATGTGCTCGGCCGGTAGTCATCAGTCGGTATCTGCCGGGCGAAATCGACACAACACGTCCATCAGGAAGGCGTCTAGCCCAATGATTATGCTCATTACGGAACGGAACGTCCCCATATTCCCCAGGAATCACAGCACCACCGAAATGGTGCTGTGGCTCCGAGGGTCCTGGGATGAGTGGAGCTGGAATCTCCGGTGGATCCTCATGTCCATCTGAGATGATCACTGGGTCAGGTGCATGGCTACTGGCTACTGGCTCCAGAGGATGAAGCGCCAGACTGGAGGGTAAAAAGGACGGGATCTGTGAATCGGCAACAATGACAGGCGATGTGGCAGATGAGTCTGAGTCTCTCTCCAAAATGATAACGGGTGGGACATCCGACATCTAAACAAGGAAAAATAACTTTTTCCATGTCAGTAAGTCATATAGCAAGCACGTATTAGGCAAAGTAACTACGACAGTCTAGATCATCTATAACAGTAAATAGCATGGTAATAATGACAAGTATCATGCAATCGAAAGCAGATAATAGCATGCAGTAGTGAAAGCAAGTAACAGTATACGGCATATAGCAGTAAAAGTAAACAGCAGCATGCAGCAAGTTCTGCAGAAAAAAGTAAACTAGCAAGTTGTAGATTAGTCCTATTAGTGAATCCTACTCGTTCCGGTCTAGACTTACTAATGCAACCTAATTCCCTACAACTAATGCTCTGATACCAAATGTGACGCCCCGTAAAAAAACCATCGTGTACGGATCATCAACAACAGGATCATTACAAGGTCAAACACTATATGCGGTTTAAAATAAGTTTGCATTCATAAGAAAAGGTGACGTCATAACCAATGTCAAATGTTTAACATACGATAATGTGCCTCTACGAATAGAAGGCGATAATAATAGTACGTGACCCATAGGTCGTTACAAATACATTGTTCAAAAGTAATAAAGTTTGAATGCAAATTAAATGTTTCATGCGAAGACATCTCTAATAAGCGCAGTGGGAGTCTACAAAGCATGGCAACTACAGCGGAAGCAATCGAACCTTAAGCACCTGAGAAAAACATGCTTAAAAATGTCAACACAAAGGTTGGTGAGCTATAGTTTAAGTATAACAGTAATGTAAGTAGGCCACGAGATTTCAGTGTTTCAAAACAGTATGAAAAGTATATGTATAACCGTGGGCACTTGGTAACTAACTTAACGTAAATAACACCCCCTAAAAGTACACTTGGCGAGTGCGTAAGTTTACGAAGTATTAAACACCCGTTAAATGCTAGCGCTACTAGCCCGAGTGGGGATGTCAAACCCTATGGATCCATGTCTAAGATTCTTGTTCACCGGTTCAAAGACCAATGACTAAACGTTACCGAGCTAAGGGGAAAGTTTATGCCGTTGTATAACCCACACATATATAAAGTTTAAGTACTCGTGCCTAGTATGTAAAACGTAAAATGCGAATGTATTCTCAGTTCCCAAAATAGTTAAAGTAAAAAGGGATGCTATAACTCACAGTGGAAAGTAGTAAAAGTCGATACGCGGGAATAGTAAGCAAGTGGTTGGTCCGAAAGGTCCTCAACCTAAGTCAAAAGTTACTATGTCAGTAAATCATTCCCAAAGGTTTAAAAGTATGTAAATTAGGTCTTAAGTATCATCATCATTCATCTTCAAACAAAAAGTGTAAAGTAAGTTTCAATCAAGAATAGAGTTTGAAATAAAGTCTGACTTTGTTCTGTCGCCACGACCTCTATACAAACTGAAATGAGGTGAGACCAGTGGTCATGGCTCCGTATATGAGTCCCCTAGAGGCTGACCAATTTCCAGAACCAAACTCATCTTCGTTTGACCATGGAGACGGTTTAAGTGCGAGTAGGTCAGAAATTTCAGCACAACGTTAAAAAGGTGTAGTGACTTTCGGATGGCCATAAATCCTAAACCATAACTCGGATTAAGACGAGTTCTAAACGGAAAATCATCTAATCAAACTGAAATAGCTGGAAATCAACTTTTACAGTAGCCCAGGTTATTGATCAGTTCCATAAACAGTAAGTAAAGGTGTTCCGGTGGGTTCTTGGTGCTTGATGCTCATCACGGTTCTCATCCTTGATGCGTATAGCTTCAAGTGTACAAATCATTGATGTGTTTGCATCATCTAAACCAAGTTTTGATCATCATAACACTAGTGTAAGTCTAAGATATGTAGCACAACTCACTTAAGAGTTGTAAGTAGTTTGATGAACCAAAGTTACATCAAGATCTTAGATCCGACACATACATGAGTTCTAATATTAATATTAAGCTACAAATTTGAAAGTAAACTAAATAAACAAGATTTTAAGTTGTAGAACTTAGATCTTAGCTAGATCTTAAAGATACTAGACTAGAAAGTCTAGATCTAGTGTTCTTAAGTTAGATCCTAAGTTACAAAAATTGGATCTACACTTTAATGAAACCATAAGTTATGAAACTTAGATTTTCAACTTGTAAAATGTATATAAGTTATAAGCTCTTGTTTACAACAATTTAGAAGACCATAAGTTATAAAAACTTAGATCCAACATAAGTATATGAAGTTATAACTAAAAAGTTATACTTCCATGTTCTTGAACTTATAAAGTTAACTTTAGTTTCAAGAAATATGAGATCAAGTTTAACTAGTAATACTTGACCAATAACAACAATCATGAATTTAAAATACATAAAATGAAGAGATAAACTAAAATACAAGTAATAAGTTCATGGTTGTTCATACTTAGGAAGATTCAAGCCAAGGCTTGAATCTTTAAGAAAGTAAACCTTAAGTTTACAAACATGAACACAAGTATGATTTATAAAGCTCATGAACTTTTCTTTTTAACAAGTTTTATGGAGGAATCAAACTATAAACTTGATCCTCCTTGGCTCTTGTTTGTTCTTGTATAAACAAGATAATATGAAGAATAAACTAGAAAGTTTGATTCTTAACAACTAGTAAGTTAACAACAACAAACAACAAGTAAGTAAACAACAAACAAAGAACAAGTAATTTGATGATGATGGTGGCGGTTTTCAAAGAAGAAAAGAAGAGAAAATGCAATCTTGTTACTTACAAGTTTGAGAGAAAAAGTGAGTAAAAGAAGTTGCAAGTAAGTTGTGTATGTGGAATGAAAGGATACAAGTGAATAAGTAACATAAAAAAATAAAACTTGAACTCCCTTTTACCCAAGGTGGCCGACGGTTTGAGAGAGCCAAAAGGGGAAGGTCACATGCTAACTTTCATGCATGTGGGAAAGGTGTGAGCTCAAAATGGTATTAAAGTTAAATGGCATGGGAAAGGGGTGTAAGTATACTTGTAACTAGTCTCCTCATATCACTAACTAATCTAGTTTTATCTTAAGGAAATACTTTCATAATAATGGGCTAATTAGTCCATTAAGAAAGTAGGGTGGGCTTCCAAGTCCATTAACATGAGTCCATGTAAGTAAGCAACAATTAAATAAATAAAGCCCAAGTAATTAACTACTAACATTAGTTAATTAAAAATGATTAATAATAATTAATCATGTACGTAAATAATATTCAAAATATTATTCGTGAAAAGTACGTGTGTCACAAAGACAAGTCGGACCATGTAAAGTCAAATACAGCAACAAGTAAATGTATAAAAATACAATCATTAAAGCGCAAGTATTAATAATAAATATTAATAAATAAAGTCGAAAAATCCAGGGTCGTTACAAATTTTGTCGTTAAACAGTTTATGATGAATCACGAATTTGATACATATGCTACTGATATATAGTATATGATATGCATGTTTTTGGAAAGCTGGCGAAAAATTATTAACTTTTCATTTAGAAATCGCGTGATTTCAATGAACGGATAAAAGATATGATCAACTGAATTATGTTTGACGTTAATTGAAATTGTATTTGAAACTGTAAATTAATATTTAAACAACTTGTATATGAGATTGATAAATTGGATTTTTAGATATTACTAATCTAGTAAATGAATTTCTATATAAGGCACGTCTCGTTTTGTTGAACAATTGTCAAAGTTAAATGTATTATCAGGTTTTAAAGCTTTATAAACACTATAGTCTGATTTTACAAGTATTGGAAAACTATGTGAAATAATAAAATATTTTCGATTGCCATGATAATTCAAATATAATATAGCTCCTGAAATAAATAATATTTTGAGTTTGATAAATTATAAATTCGTTCAATTATCAAGACTTATACTATGATGATAAATATGTATAGATTTAAAGATCATATTGGGTCAGGTTGACTTTTGAGATGACTTTTGTTAACTTTTGCATGTCGGTCTCGAGCATTAGGATTGTGATACACTATGACCTGACCTAGCTTGTTAGACATGTATTGACCATCATATGTTCTCTAGGTTGAGATCTACGGTTATTTTGTAGTCCGAGTTTCGGTCATATTTCGGTGAATGACCTTATGTGCTGCTAAGGTGAGTTTCATTTGCTCCCTTTTTAAATGCTTTTGAAATCTATATTTTTGGACTGAGAATACATGCACTTTACTTTAAACGTAATGGATACAAGTACATACTAAATTCTACACTGAGTTTGAACCAAAAATCTCTTAGATTTGGTAACTAGTAACTACCGGTTATAAGAACTGGTGGGCGCGAATAGTTGTATATGGATCCATAGGGCTTGACATCCCCGTCTGTTCCAGGAATAGAAACCCTAGCCTGAACTATAAAACAGGCGTATGCTATTTGAGGTTAGTACACGTTGGTTTGCGTGTATTGTACATGTTGGTTGCATGTATGTTAAAACAGGGGTACTTATTATATAGACGTTAAAGCTTAGTTACCAGGGTGCTCAATTTTGTAGAATATTTTGATAAACGTTTCTGGATGAAACAACTGAAATCTTGTGATCCACCTTTAGATACAGATTATGCGCAACATTAAAACTATGAACACACCAACCTTTGTGTTGACACTTTTAAGCATGTTTATTCTCAGGTTCCTAGAAGTCTTCCGCTGTTTGCTTATACGTTATACAAGCTATGTGCATGGAGTCATACATGCTTTATTCGAGAAAACTTTGCATTCACAAAATCATCACCATGTATCTTATTTGACTGTATTGTCAACGGATGTATTGTTAGAAACTATTATATACGATGATTGTCTATACGTAGAAATCATCAGACGTCGAAAACCTTGGATTTATATATTCATTTATGGTGTACCTTTTCAAAAGAATGCAATGTTTACAAAACGTATCATATAGAGGTCAAAACCTCACTATGAAATCAATGAATGATGTATTCGTCCAAATAGATTTGGACGGGTCATCACAGTTGGCATCAGAGCTTGAGGTCATAGGGAACCAGAATTTGCATTAGTGTGTTTAACTGGTAATTGTTAGGATGCATTAGTGAGTCTGGACTATGACCATATCTGTTTTTACCGAGTTTTACTTATCATTTCTTGTCGGAAATTACATGCTTATCATTCTTAAGTCTAGACACATCTTACTGCATTGATTGCATGAATAGTGTATAGACAAAATTCATATCTTAGCGTATCTGATAATTCATATCTTAGCATATCTGTTACTGTAACTTTGCTTGACATCTTCCGAAAATTTCTCCGTGATTTATGGAATTTTGGTATTATATATACATATGTAAATTATGTATTGAAGAGTACCAATCTAAATTCTATAATCTATTTCATATCAAAAATCATCTCCCTAATTATACAAGTGGATCCCGTATCTAGTTCAAATTCCTTAAACTCCGACAGCTATTCCGATATGGATATTCACCTGAACTCCGAAGACAGTGTAACCGGAATGGATCAACTAATCAGCCAGCACCTATACTGGACGAATTGAGGATGGGTTCGTAGACTGCTTAGTCATTGGAGACAAGAAGAAGGTGATCCCTTCCATCCACCATATTTCCCTCTTGGCGAAGAACCTGAAGCACTTACCGGCGAACCTGTTCAAGACACCATCATTTTCAGAGAATCTCGTCACGATAATATACTATCTCAAATTCTGAATCTTAGTCATCCGCTCGTCCGAACCAACAATCATCCCGGTGTAATAGAAGAAGTCAACGAGCTTCGCGCTCGGGTAGTGGCTTCGGAGAATATGGTGCAAAGGTTACAAGCACCAGCAGCATCACCGGCATCAACAGTACCACCGAAAACAACACCAACAGTACCATTACCACCACCAACAACAATCGCATCGCAAACCTCAACTTCACAATCTGTCCCACGAGCATCAACGTCATACGCCCTGTAGATACCAAGGAATACCAACAACAACAAACGATGAAGTATTGATTCATAACTTAATCGAAGAAATATTCTGCAGAGAATATGTAGTTTCAAAAAGTTTTAGAGATTATATATTCTAGTGCAAATTGTAAATTAGATGAGTGTGCGGATAGAAATAATGAAGTAAAACCCTGACAGGAATAGTGCGCTATTTACAAGCTAGACTTGTTATACAAGCAGCATCAATAGTACCGTCAGCATCACCAGCACGTCAGTACTATCAGCATCGTCAGCACTAGTAGCACCTATAACATCACAAGCTCCGCCAGTTCCATAATCACCAACATCATCACAAATCAACAACGCGTATATTGATTAATATGATGAGCAGAGTGAGGCTCGAACATATTACCTAAACCCAAGCCCCACACACAAGGTGTGGGGATACCACTTAGGCAAGCCTACAATGGTAAGTTGGGGCTTATTTTCCAATTCATAAGTTATACTTTTTCATAAGCTACTATAAGTAGCTTATTTTTTAAGAGCTTATGATTTTCATAAGTTCTACTACGTACTTTTTATGTCTACCAAATAAAACTTATGACTTAAAATTTATTAAAATTATAAGTTCAGGCTCCTATAAGTTTTCATAAGCTCACATAAAATGGTGCACTAAACACATCCTAGATGTGTCATTTAGCTATTTTATATAAAAGGAAATGATATAAGAGTGTTCCCAATGGTTCCGCCTTAGTCCTCTAGGACTAGACGCCACATCAGCGCCGCATCAGCACTTCTTTCCCATGACTAAACACAGGACTAAACTCAGGACTAAACACTCTCAACAGTTACACCTTTCTTCCATATCTTTTTATTACTTTTTATTTTTTTCTAAAAATCAAATAATTAAAATTAAACATAAAACTTATTATATTAAAAATACTTTATTTTATCAATAGTATTAAAAGAAATATTAATTATTAAATTACATTTAATTTAAAACTTAAAAATTAATCAAATATCACAAAAATAAAATAAAACAAGAAATAAGGGAATATTTTTTACCACAACTTTGTAGGACCCACAATAATAATAAAAAACTAAAATATCTACTACTCCATCTTCCTCCTCTCATATACAAATACAAGATATGATTAGGGGATTAGGGATGGCAATGGTCACCCGATCCGGTGGATATCCACCTGATCCACCCGCTTCGTGATGGATATGGATGAACCTAAATGGATATGGATACGGATATGGATGAACCTAAATGGATATGGATATGGACATGGATGAAAAGTTTCATCCATAGATATATCCATTACCACCCGAAATACGTATACAAATACATAAATATAGATATATTCTTATATATTTACTATTACAAGCTCATTTACCGTTAGATTTACATTTTGCTTTCAACCCTATAATGAAATAACTATAATATATTACAATAAAACATGTATATCTAACAAAATAAACTTACAAATTTCATATTTGATTTTTTATAATCAATGTTTTGTAATAAGTTTAGCAAATTTTGTTATATCTTCGACAAAGATTACACATTTTTATAGATAGAATTTTTAATGTCATGTCATATTTATTTTTTGCTATACTACGTTTATGTTTTAATCGCAAATCAAAAGATACTATAACATTTTTTTTAATATCCATTGGATATCTATTAACCCACTTAATCCATTGGATATGGATATGGACGGATGATCTGAAACTAAATGGATATGGATATGGATATGGATGAACAAAAACTAAATGGATGTGGATGTGGATACAGCATCACCGTATCCATATCCGATCCATTGCCATCCCTAGATATGATACACCATTTTCCATTTTCATAGCCATTTTTAATGGCTTTCATGCTCAAAAAAAAAAAAAAAAAAAAAAACCCTATATTCTCCGTCCACAGATATTTCACCAAAGCACGAAACATAGGGCAATGGCCTGGTCGGATCCGTGCCATCGGCGCCCACAAGGGCGATGGGCTGGGCGGTGGTGAAGATGGAACCGACAGAGGCCTCTAAGTGTTGTCATTCTTCTCAATTTTATCCACTCATTATACAAAGTGTCTTTTTTTTCTTTCAATCAAATCCTAAACGTACGTTTGTACTCATTTATAAGGTGAATTCAATATAGATTTGATACATGTCGAATTTTGCCCTGTTTAAGGTAAACTTAAGTAAACTTGACTGAAATTTATTTGATGGAACACGTTAGATGAGAGTATATTGACGAGTTTAATGATATTAGTATTTTCCTAAAGTAAAAAATATTAGAAGGTTTGATCCTTGACTTCATTTTAATAATTGATTGACTTTGATTGGTCAAAATTTTTTATTTTTTTCTAACGTTGATTTTAATAGAATTATTTTTATCTTATTATTACTCATTTTACAAATCATATTTATTGAATTATATAATATTATTCAATCTAAACATCTTTTTACTTTGTTCTATTATTTATTTCTGAGTTAAGAGTTTCGAAGGTTTGATCCTTGACTTCATTTTAATTGGAAAGGATTTGCAGTGATAAGATTCGGTAAAGAGAGGGATCAAAGTTGTCTTTTGCTGCAAGATGCTTACTGGACTTAAGTTGTTGGGCTTATATTTGGGATGTGCTTGAAACCTTTGGAACCAAGAAAGATAACCTGTATATGGGCTAAACTTCACAGTTTCAGCTCACACCGTCACTTCATAATAAAACTAAATCCACTCTCCCACCAACTCCTCACACCACACACCATAGTAAGTGATGTTAGAATATAAACTTACCAATCATCCATTATGTAAGAGAGTTGATGTGTGATAACCTATTTTTAACCGTACACAATTAAATATGCTTTAAAGTGTTGTATAGTACAACACTTAAATGCATGTTTAGTTGTGTATTGATAAAAAAAAATGATTGTGTACAAATCACCATGTAACTATAGCCGTAAATTATACTTCGTAACCACCACTATTGAACAACAGGAAAAGTATTTATTATTGAGATGTATAATCATTTAGTTGTACATAAATACACTTGAAATTCATAACTCACTTGTAATAAGATATAAGTAATAATAACTCTTTGCTACAGAGAAATTTTTCTGAAGAATTTGCATCTGTATTCAAAGAAGAAAAACGACCAAAAGTTTCCAACCGGTGGGCTGCATCCACAAAAAGAGTAAGCACGCCGCTGCCCGTTCTCATAACCGGCTAATCTTAGAACTGAACCGGACTAGAGAATGTTTGACCAAATCTCCAATTAGCAGGAACGATATCATTAAACATTTTCGTAACACCATCGGTAGTTGTCACCTTAAACGACAATGATTGACCATTCATGTACGCATTTGATTGCCAATTAGCACCCCAATTCCTTGACATAGCCATCCATCCAGTTTTCGATCCCTTCACTTGGACGGATTGAATTGATCCCGCATTCGCAATGTTGCTTATTAGAACAAGCTCAAAGTAGTCTCGACCGTTGATTGTGAACCTGACTCCACCATGTTTTTTACATGGTACTCTGAAAAAAATAAAAAAAAATAATATGGTTAAAAATTATAAGATCTACTAGTGAAATGGCCCGTGAAACCACAGGTTTGTTTAAACGAAACAGTTTAATGATATGTTTTAGGTATTAAGTGAACGTAAATGCTAAAGTTATTTAGTTTAATGACTCGTGAAACCACACAGTCCGACTAAGAAACTCGTCAGCTGAACATTTTATCAAACACCTAAAATGCATATTAAACAATCCACATCCAATTATAAGAGATAATATTGATTTTCATTTTATTTTAAAAGTGCAAATTAAAATATAAATGTAGAATTGGTTTCCTTCTGTCTAACTTTTATACCTTCTCGTACTCAATTCCAAATAATTAAATTTAATAAATTAAAATAATTTAAATTTAATAATTAAAATAATTATTAATAAGATTTAATAATAATAATCAATTAATAAGATTTAATTTTAATTCAAAATTATTTAGATTAATGACATCACCCACCATGCTTAGATTTTTTTCTTTTTCTTTTTGATTTTTTCTTAACAAAGGAATTAGCCTAATAATGACATTATCATTTTAGCAATATAATAGAAACTATAGATAGATAGATAGATAGATAGATTATCAGTTTATATATATTTAAGCTTAAACTTATCTTTTTCAACCAGGCCAATTTTGGGTGAGGTGTTGGCCCATTCAAATTATAACTTGGGCTACATTTTATTGCTTGTGTGTTAGCAAACTACAAAAATAAAAACTGACAAAATTCATATATAAGTTCACCGAAAGATGTTATCAAAATAAATATTAGAAACGGGCCCAATTCATTTTACTAAACTAAGATGAATGTTCAATGGCATTAGATTTATTTTCACTCAGTATATTAGTTAATATTGTTAAAGATATGAAAAATGCTAACGGACAGCTCTAAGGAATGTCGTTAAGATGCATAAATAACTTGTAGACGGCGGTTACGTGTAACTTTAATGTGATAGTTATTGAATTGTACAAGCTTTTGTGCATCTTAACAGCCATAAAGGCTGTCGTTAGCAATTTTAAAGATATTTGTACCTTTGGTAAATAATGGGAATAATTCCGCCTCTATATATTCCGATTTTCTCCCAAGCCGGTTGGGCCATGTCGAAATGCTGACGTGGTGGGTTGCACCATCCTCCATCATCGCTCGGTTGAGCGAAATTTGGAGGGCAAAAGTTTGTGGCGGTAATTGTTATTGACGTTCCTTTGATGCACCATCGTGGGTCAGCCTTATAATCGCATATGAGTTTGTAGCATTGGCCACAAGCGGCACCATCGTTGAAAAGAGCAGTACTTAGTGCAGCAGTTCTTGTACCATAGCCCGTTGAGTAAAAGTTACCATATCCACAACCACCCCCTGTAACAACACCAAATGTCAACTAAAAAAGGTTAAAAAGTAAAACAAAAAGTACTCCGTATCTCCCATTTTTATGCCCTGTTTTTGGTCTCCACAATTAACAACCCATATACCTTATAACATAAATTGCACATAGTTTTAATATATTTGATTTCTTATCTGTTTATCTAATAGATTATAGATATAGAAAGATAAATTAATTAATAAATTATAAATAACAAATAAAAATATGTTACACAATACACACATAAAAGATACGTTGCATTGCATTTAGTTAATAAATCAACGTACTCTTCCTATAGTTCTAAAATAATTGTTTAGTATACGATAAAAATACGCAATTTATGAAAAATACAATTCTTTTAACATAAATTAGAACATACCCATTGTTCCTGAAGCATCACCACCACCATAGAATGTAGCATGAGCACTAGTCCATCCCGAAGCTGTAAATGCATCGACATAAGGGAGAAGAAGAATGTAGAAAAGTATTGGCAAAAATAAAAAGCCAGTTTTCGCCATTTTTGTAATGCAAAAAAAGGCAGATTGAAGAAGATACAAAAAGATGTGAAGAACTAGAGGTGTTTAAATAGTAACCAATCCAACAATATCACATGTAAGCCTGCAAGTAGGGAATAGAATTAAAAACTATGGTAGCTTGTGTTACATTATTTTATTTTTATTTTTTTGTATATTTAAGAAAATGATTAAATAGAATTATCTGTGCACAGGAGCCAAGAAGTCTGATACAATAATTCACACGTTCTATCTTATTAACGTACAACAACACCCACATGTTTTCACCCCCAACAGAAGATCCATAAATCTCAATGGACCAAACTTCATCAATTTGGCTTGATCCATCTTTTTTTTATCTGTATAATCTACATCAACTGTTTTTATATACGTGTCTATAGTCCTGCACTATAAGCAGTTGGATTATATTCTTAGTCTAGTGTGACACGTAATGCAGGATATTTATGCTAGATGATCTTAGATGATCTATTAATTTATATTAGGAGGACAACAACAACAATATTAGGGGAAATCAATCAATATGATTGTTATTAGCTGCACTTTAAGATCAAAATTACGGATTAAAATGTGTCTATGTCAAGGTTGGAGATCTCGGATCTCGGGGAGATCTCGTTTGGACATTATTGGGGAGATCTCGGCATCTCGGAAAAATCTCGGGGAGATCTCGGACGTTGACTTACGTTGACTTTTTAGTTTTTATAATATAAATATATATAAATATACAAATTTATGTACATTTATATACATTTTTATGAGATTTTACAAGTAATTCGAAGAAATGAGCAAGAAAGTCCGAAAAATTACGAGATCTTATGATGTGTATAATCGCGTATATAATTTATCAGTGGAAAATACCGGTTTGATTGATTAAACACACTAACGGGCAGTGTACCCGATCGTGTACTAGTATGATTTGGTAAAGTCCAAAAATCGTTCCAAGGGAAGTTTCCGTATCAATTTAAGATTGTAACTGCAAGTAATTAAACTACTTTATCTAGAAATCTAATGAAATTACTGGTTTTTGTAGTTTTGGCTATTTAACGATTAGCCGAATCAAGAAATGGTTTATAAAAGTAAAAACAGTATTTTTGTTCTTTTTAGTTCATGCGCTAGCACTTAACAAGTATTAAAGATAGTTTTGTATTCAATTCAAACAAGAATGTTCATCTAGACCTTTTACCCTCGGTAATGGATGTTCGTGTTATTAAGATCGTTTATCTCATCTATGCATGCAAATTAACCAAACGGGTCATCAAGAGTTCTCTTAATGACCACCCAAACTCTAATTACACAGTGTAGGGTTCCCTTGCACTTAAGACCTTATTGTTTGTGTTCAACTAATTAACTAACTTAGTAATTCGATTAACAATTGTGTTTACGTTCGCTTACACAATTCATTCATATCCACTTTACTAGTCTTTACACAATTTACCCCCTTGGTCCGGTTTAGCAAACAACTACTTAAGACAAAGTAGTTGTAAATTAAAGTGTTAAATTAACCTAGGGTTCCCTTGGTCAAACAAACACAATAATCAATTGAGAGCAAACATGTAAACATGAACAAGAATGGATCTTTTAATCAAAACCAAATTAACATGCATAAATCCTTGATAATTCAAATAAACATCCAAAACCTCGGTTATTAGTCTAGACAAACATTAAATAATTAGCCAACAATCATGGCTAAAACCAAAATCACAATCAAATAAAAGATGAATTCATTGTTGAAACAAAGAGATAAACCTAATAGATGAATGAATCTTGAGTGATGAACGAATCGAAGCACGTTCCCGTAATGATTGAAGCGTTAGAATGATCTTGGGATTCCCCAAAAATCACCTTTTTTCGTCTTAGAGCTGCTGCAAATCGTCTGGGAATGATATATCATCTTTAGGGTAAAAATTCGTGCTTTAAATACCCCAATTCTGAACCCGGCTGCACCTGGAGCGGCGCTCCACTTCTTGAGCGGCACTCAGGGCCCCCACTTTCTGATCTGGGAACTTTGAAAACTCTCGGCATGATTTTTGTGCCTAATGGAGCGGCGCTCCATGTAGTGACCCGAACTTTTCCATGTTTATATATATATTAAATGAAATTGTTATTTACATGATTAAGTGTTTCCAACATGTTAAGCAATCAAACTTGTTAAGACTTGATTAATTGAAATAGGTTTCATATAGACAATTGACCACCCAAGTTGACCGGTGATTCACGAACGTTAAAACTTGTAAAAACTATATGATGACATATATATGGATATATATATATATAGTTAACATGATATTATGATAAGTAAACATATCATTAAGTATATTAACAATGAACTACATATGTAAAAGCAAGACTACTAACTTAATGATTTTGAAACGAGACATATATGTAACGATTATCGTTGTAACGACATTTAATGTATATATATCATATTAAGAGATATTCATACATCATATTATCATGATAATATAATAATTTAAAATCTCATTTGATATTATAAACATTGGGTTAACAACATTTAACAAGATCGTTAACCTAAAGGTTTCAAAACAACACTTACATGTAACGACTAACGATGACTTAACGACTCAGTTAAAATGTATATACATGTAGTGTTTTAATATGTATTCATACACTTTTGAAAGACTTCAAGACACTTATCAAAATACTTCTACTTAACAAAAATGCTTACAATTACATCCTCGTTCAGTTTCATCAATAATTCTACTCGTATGCACCCGTATTCGTACTCGTACAATACACATCTTTTAGATGTATGTACTATTGGTATATACACTCCAATGATCAGCTCTTAGCAGCTCATGTGAGTCACCTAATACATGTGGGAACCATCATTTGGTAACTAGCATGAAATATCTCATAAAATTACAAAAATATGAGTAATCATTCATGACTTATTTACATGAAAACAAAATTACATATCATTTATATCTAATCCATACACCAACGACCAAAAACACCTACAAACACTTTCATTCTTTAATTTTATTCATCTAATTGATCTCTCTCAAGTTCTATCTTCAAGTTCTAAGTGTTCTTCATAAATTCTACAAGTTCTAGTTTCATAAAATCAAGAATACTTCCAAGTTTGCTAGCTTACTTCCAATCTTGTAGAGTGATCATCCAACCTCAAGAAATCTTTCTTATCTACAGTAAGATATCTTTCTAATACAAGGTAATACTCATATTCAAACTTTGATTCAATTTCTATAACTATAACAATCTTATTTCAAGTGGAAATCTTACTTGAACTTGTTTTTCGTGTCATGATTCTGCTTCAAGAACTTTCAAGCCATCCAAGGATCCTTTGAAGCTAGATCCATTTTTCTCATTTCTAGTAGCTTTATCCAGAAAACTTGAGGTAGTAATGATGTTCATAACATCATTTGATTTATACATATAAAGCTATCTTATTCGAAGGTTTAAACTTGTAATCACTAGAACATAGTTTAGTTAATTCTAAACTTGTTCGCAAACAAAAGTTAATCCTTCTAACTTGACTTTTAAAATCAACTAAACACATGTTCTATATCTATATGATATACTAACTTAATGATTTAAAACCTGGAAACACGAAGAACACTGTAAAACCGGACATACGCCGTCGTAGTAACACCGCGGGCTGTTTTGGGTTAGTTAATTAAAAACTATGATAAACTTTGATTTAAAAATTGTTCTTCTGGGAAAATGATTTTTCTTATTAACATGAAACTATATCCAAAAATCATGGTTAAACTCAAAGTGGAAGTATGTTTTCTAAAATGGTCATCTAGACGTCGTTCTTTCGACTGAAATGACTACCTTTACAAAAATGACTTGTAACTTATATTTCTGACTATAAACCTATACTTTTTCTGTTTAGATTCATAAAATAAAGTTCAATATAAAACCATAGCAATTTGATTCACTCAAAACGGATTTAAAATGAAGAAGTTATGGGTAAAACAAGATTGGATAATTTTTCTTGTTGTAGCAACTTGAAAATTGGTAACAAATCTATATTAATCATATCCTAGCTAACTTATATTGTATTATACATGTATTCTAATATATTATGTAATCTTGGGAAACCATAGACACGTATGCAAATGTTTTGACATATCATATCGACCCATGTGTATATATTATTTGGAACAACCATAGACACTCTATATGCAGTAATGAGGGAGTTAGCTATACAGGGTTGAGGTTGATTCCAAAAAATATATATACTTTGAGTTGTGATCTAGCCTGAGACGTGTATACACTGGGTCGTGGATTGATTCAAGATAATATATATCAATTTTTTTCTGTACATCTAACGTTGGACAACTAGTTGTAGGTTACTAACGAGGACAGCTGACTTAATAAACTTAAAACATCAAAATGTATTAAAAGTGTTGTAAATATATTTTGAATATACTTTGATATATATGTACATATTTGTTATAGGTTCGTGAATCGACCAGTGGCCAAGTCTTACTTCCCGATGAAGTAAAAATCTGTGAAAGTGAGTTATAGTCCCACTTTTAAAATCTAATATTTTTGGGATGAGAATACATGCAGGTTTTATAAATGATTTACAAAATAGACACAAGTACGTGAAACTACATTCTATGGTTGAATTATCGAAATCGAATATGCCCCTTTTTATTAAGTCTGGTAATCTAAGAATTAGGGAACAGACACCCTAATTGACGCGAATCCTAAAGATAGATCTATTGGGCCTAACAAACCCCATCCAAAGTACCGGATGCTTTTGTACTTCGAAATTTATATCATATCCGAAGGGTGTCCCGGAATGATGGGGATATTCTTATATATGCATCTTGTTAATGTCGATTACCAGGTGTTCACCATATGAATGATTTTTATCTCTATGTATGGGATGTATATTGAAATATGAAATCTTGTGGTCTATTGTTACGATTTGATATATATAGGTTAAACCTATAACTCACCAACAATTTTGTTGACGTTTAAAGCATGTTTATTCTCAGGTGAATATTAAGAGCTTCCGCTATTGCATACTAAAATAAGTACAATATTTGGAGTCCATGTTTGTATGATATTATGTAAAAACTGCATTCAAGAAACATATGTCGATGTAATATATTTCTATTGTAAACCATTATGTAATGGTCGTGTGTAAACAGTATATTTTAGATTATCATTATTTGATAATCTACGTAATTCTTTTGAAACCTTTATTGATAAAATAAAGGTTATGGTTGTTTTAAAAAATGAATGCAGTCTTTGAAAAACGTCTCATATAGAGGTCAAAACCTCGCAACGAAATCAATTAATATGGAACGTTTATAATCAATATGAACGGGACATTTCAGTTGAGCGTTGGTCTTAGAGAGCCAGAATTTTGCATTAGTGTGTCTTATCGAGTTTGTTAGGATGCATTAGTGAGTCTGGACTTCGACCGTGTTTACTTGAAAAATGATTGCTTAACAAATTTTGTTGGAAACTATATATTTTTAACATATGAATATTATGTGATATATTAATCTCTTAACGTGTTTGATATTATGTGATAGATGTCTACCTCTAGAACAAGTCCCATTAACTCACCTAATAATAATGAAGAGTCAAATGTAAATTGGAATGATTCGTGGACTGATTCACAAGTTCCCGGAGAGGAACCGGAAGAAGAGTCGGAACCGGAAGAAGAGTCAGAACCGGAAGAAGAATCGGAACCGGAAGAAGAATCGGAACCGGAAGAAGAAATAGAACCAGTGGGGAAAATAATAAAACGGTTAAGTAGAAGAAAATCCTCAACCAACCGACCAAAGTTAATTATGGTCAATGGTGCTTCCGCCAAGGAAGCAAAGTATTGGGAGGATTACCAATTCTCTGATGAATCGGATCCCGACAAGGATTCCGATGATGTTATAGAAATTACCCCAACACAATTTAATAAGGCAAAAGAGAACAATAAGGGAAAGGGTATAAAAATAGAGAAATTTGATTCCAAACCCGATGAACTTTATATGTATCGTCAATACCCGTATTTCTTAAGTTGTGACAATAACCCAGGAACCTCTAAACCACCAGGTTTTTCTAAACCAATGTAGAAAACGATGGCTCGTATTAGGGGAACATCATATATCCCTAGAAACTTGGCAAAACGAACCAAAACCAAAGGAGAAGAAACGAGCGAGTCGGAATAAGATAGTTGTATTCGTGTGGTGTAATGTATGTAATATAGTGTGCTTATGCTTTATGATATATGTAAAAATTGCTTGTATTAATAAGTATTTTTTTTATGAATCTAACTCTTGTCTATTTTACAGTATAAAAACACAAAATGGATAGACAACCCAATATTTTAAGAGACCTACCCGGAGACATGATTGATGAAATCTTGTCTAGAGTCTGTCAGAATTCCTCGGCACAACTATTTAAGGCGAGATCAGTTTGTAAGACATTCGAAGAATGTTCCAAGAATGCCTTGGTTTATAAAAGGCTTTCGTTCGAAAGATGGGGGATATCACATTGAGAAATCCATAAGTTACGATGTGTTTACTTTGACGCATATATTGCGGGGAACCCAAATGCTATTTTACGCAACGGGTTAAGAAATTATTTTGACTCAATATATCCGAATATAGGACTTCGTGATTTAGAAAAAGCGGCTAACATGCAGCATAAAGAAGCATGTTATGCTTACGGGTTAGTAATGTTCGCTTCTCACCAAAGTGAGAACAAGAACATCGGGCTACAACTATTAAACAAAACGTTCCCACAAGTGACGGACTCAGTAGTTGGGGTGAGAAACAAGGTTTTTAGATTGTTACGGGACTGTTGGACATTACGTAACCCTCGTCCCTTTGACGACGTTACAACACGCTGTCTTATCAACGGCCATAACGGTTATGTTCCACAAGACCAAGGATGGGAAGTAATCCTAGTAAAACCAGAATGCATGACTTGTTTCTGGACGTATGAATTACGTGTCTTTATTGCCTTTGCTGAACGACTTGTGTACTAGCTAGAATTATCTTCACAACTATCTTGTATCAAAGTTATTGTGTGTTATATTTCATGTTATATGTAAAATAAGCAGTATTGTAAGTTTGTAAAATATTGTGAAAAAGTTTGAACGCGAAATATTATTATAACCAGTTTTTCATATAAAATTGTAGTAGTTGAATTGTATATTAGCTACTTAGTATGAACTTAACGGGTAGGTACTACCCGAATTTAAACTTATAAAACGCTAATATGAAGAAAAAGCTTTTATAAATGAGTTCATATTATGCTACGAGATACTATTGACTACTCTTAATATTCTGTATGATTAACTTGTTTCATTTAACTATTTGAAGGAAATGGCACCGACTACTCGACAAACCATGAATATGAGTGAAGAGGAATTTCGTACCTTTCTTGCTGCAAACATAGCCGCAGTACAGGCTGCGCTACATACCAACAATAACTCCTAATCTAGCAATGCAGCTAATGGAGCAAGAAATCGTGTAGGATGCACCTACAAAGAATTCACTGCCTGCAAACCTTTGGAATTTGATGGAACTGAAGGACCGATCGGATTGAAACGGTGGACCGAGAAGGTCGAATCGGTGTTTGCCATAAGTAAGTGTACTGAAGAGGACAAAGTGAAGTACGCTACGCATACCTTCACAGGTACTGCGTTAACATGGTGGAATACCTATCTAGAGCAAGTGGGACAAGATGATGCTTACGCACTACCGTGATCAGCATTCAAGCACTTGATGAACGAGAAGTACCGTCCCAGAACCGAGGTCAATAAGCTCAAGACAAAACTTAGAGGGTTACGAACCCAAGGATTTGATATTACCACGTACGAAAGACGATTCACAGAATTGTACCTATTGTGTCCGAGAGCGTTCGAAGATGAGGAAGAGAAGATCGACGCGTTTGTGAAAGGATTACCGGAAAGAATCCAAGAAGATATAAGTTCACACGAGCCCGCCTCCATACAACAGGCATGTAGAATGGCTCACAAACTAGTAAACCAGATTGAGGAAAGAATTAAAGAACAGGTAGCTGAAGAGGCCAATGTGAAGCAAGTCAAAAGAAAGTGGGAGGAAAACGGTGATAAGAATCACCAATACAACAACAACAGCAATTACAACAATAATCGCAACAACTATCCCAACAATCGCAACATCAATCGCAACTACAACAAACGGCCCAACAACAACAACAACAACAACAACAACATCAACTACAACAATCATCCTAACAATAATAACAACCGCAACAACAACAACAATCATAAGCAGCTATGCCAAAGGTGTGAAAAGTATCACTCGGGGTTCTGCACCAAATTTTGCAACAAGTGTAAAAGAAATGGTCATAGCGCGGCGAAGTGTGAGGTCTATGGACCAGGCGTTAACAGAACGAAAGGAACAAATGGTGTCGGAATGAGTAATGGCGGAGCAAGTAGTGTCGGAGCAAGTTATGCCAATGTAGTTTGTTATAAATGTGGAAAACTGGGCCACATTATTAGAAATTGCCCGAACCAGGAGAACACGAATGGACAAGGCCGTGGAAGAGTTTTCAATATTAATGCGGCAGAGGCACAGGAAGACCCAGAGCTTGTTACGGGTACGTTTCTTATTGACAATAAATCTGCTTACGTTTTATTTGATTCTGGTGCGGATAGAAGCTATATGAGTAGAGATTTTTGTGCTAAATTAAGTTGTCCATTGACGCCGTTGGATAGTAAATTTTTACTCGAATTAGCAAACGGTAAATTAATTTCAGCAGATTATATATGCCGGAATCGAGAAATTAAACTGGGTAGCGAAATATTTAAGATTGATTTGATACCCGTAGAGTTAGGGAGTTTTGATGTAATAGTTGGAATGGACTGGCTAAAGAAGGTGAAAGCAGAGATCGTATGTTATAAAAATGCAATTCGCATTGTACGAGAAGAAGGAGAACCCTTAATGGTGTACGGAGAAAAGGGCAACACGAAGCTACATCTTATTAGTAATTTGAAGGCACAAAAACTAATAAGAAAAGGTTGCTATGCTGTTCTAGCACACGTCGAGAAAGTACGAACTGAAGAAAAGAGCATCAATGATGTTCCCGTCGTAAAAGAATTTCCCGATGTATTTCCGAAAGAATTACCGGGACTACCTCCACATCGATCTGTTGAATTTCAAATAGATCTTGTACCAGGAGCTGCACCAATAGTTCGTGCTCCTTATAGACTCGCACCCAGCGAGATGAAAGAACTGTAAAGCCAACTGCAAGAACTATTAGAACGTGGTTTCATTCGACCAAGCACATCACCATGGGGAGCTCCTGTTTTGTTTGTCAAGAAGAAGGATGGTACATTTAGGTTGTGTATTGACTACAGAGAGTTGAACAAACTTACCATCAAAAACCGTTATCCACTGCCGAGAATTGACGACTTATTTGATCAACTACAAGGCTCATCGGTTTATTCGAAGATCGATTTACGTTCTGGATATCATCAAATGCGAGTAAAGGAGGATGATATTCCAAAAACTGCTTTTAGGACGCATTATGGTCATTACGAGTTTATGGTTATGCCGTTTGGATTGACTAACGCACCAGCTGTGTTCATGGACCTTATGAACCGAGTGTGTGGGCCATATCTTGACAAGTTTGTCATTGTTTTCATCGATGACATACTTATTTACTCAAAGAATGATCAAGAGCACGAAGAACATTTGAGAAAAGTGCTAGAAGTATTGAGGAAAGAAAAACTGTACGCTAAATTTTTAAAGTGTGCATTTTAGTTGGAAGAAGTTCAATTCCTCGGTCACATAGTGAACAAAGAAGGTATCCAGGTGGACCCGGCAAAGATCGAAACCGTTGAAAAGTGGGAAACCCCAAAAACTCTGAAGCATATACGTCAATTTTTAGGATTGGCTGGTTACTACAGAAGATTCATCCAAGATTTCTCCAAAATAGCAAAACCATTGACTGCATTAACGCATAAAGGGAAGAAATTTGAATGGAAGGATGAACAAGAGAAGGCATTTCAATTATTGAAGAAAAAGCTAACTACGGCACCTATATTGTCATTGCCTGAAGGGAATGATGATTTTGTGATTTATTGTGACGCATCAAAGCAAGGTCTCGGTTGTGTATTAATGCAACGAATGAAGGTGATTGCTTATGCGTCTAGACAATTGAAGATTCACGAGCAAAATTATACGACGCATGATTTGGAATTAGGCGCGGTTGTTTTTGCATTAAAGACTTGGAGGCACTACTTATATGGGGTCAAAAGTATTATATATACCGACCACAAAAGTCTTCAACATATATTTAATCAAAAACAACTGAATATGAGGCAGCGTAGGTGGATTGAATTGTTGAATGATTACGACTTTGAGATTCGTTACCACCCGGGGAAGGCAAATGTGGTAGCCGACGCCTTGAGCAGAAAGGACAGAGAACCCATTCGAGTAAAATCTATGAATATAATGATTCACACTAACCTTACTACTCAAATAAAGGAGGCGCAACAAGGAGTTTTAAAAGAGGAAAATTTAAAGGATGAAATACCCAAAGAATCGGAGAAGCATCTTAATATTCGAGAAGACGGAACCCGGTATAGGGCTGAAAGAATTTGGGTACCAAAATTTGGAGATATGAGAGAAATGGTACTTAGAGAAGCTCATAAAACCAGATACTCAATACATCCTGGAACGGGGAAGATGTACAAGGATCTTAAGAAACATTTTTGGTGGCCAGGTATGAAAGCCGATATTGCTAAATATGTAAGAGAATGTTTGACGTGTTCTATGGTCAAAGCTGAACATCAGAAACCATCAGGTCTACTACAACAACCTGAAATCCTGGAATAGAAATGGGAAAACATTACCATGGATTTCATTACTAAATTGCCAAGGACTGCAAGTGGTTATGATACTATTTGGGTAATAGTTGATCGTCTCACCAAGTCAGCACACTTCCTGCCAATAAGAGAAGATGACAAGATGGAGAAGTTAGCACGACTGTATTTGAAGGAAGTCGTCTCCAGACATGGAATACCAATCTCTATTATCTCTGATAGGGATGGCAGATTTATTTCAAGATTCTGGCAGACATTACAGCAAGCATTAGGAACTCGTCTAGATATGAGTACTGCCTATCATCCACAAACTGATGGGCAGAGCGAAAGGACGATATAAACGCTTGAAGACATGCTACGAGCATGTGTTATTGATTTCGGAAACAGTTGGGATCGACATCTACCGTTAGCAGAATTTTCCTACAACAACAGCTATCATTCAAGCATTGAGATGGCGCCATTTGAAGCACTTTATAGTAGAAAGTGCAGGTCTCCGATTTGTTGGAGTGAAGTGGGGGATAGACAGATTACGAGTCCGGAGATAATACAAGAAACTACCGAGAAGATCATCCAAATTCAACAACGGTTGAAAACCGCCCAAAGTCGACAAAAGAGCTACGCCGACATTAAAAGAAAAGACATAGAATTTGAAATTGGAGAGATGGTCATGCTTAAGGTTGCACCTTGGAAAGGTGTTGTTCGATTTGGTAAACGAGGGAAATTAAATCCAAGGTATATTGGACCATTCAAGATTATTGATCGTGTGACCAGTAGCTTACCGACTTGAGTTACCTCAACAACTTGCGAATGTACATAACACTTTCTGCGTCTCGAATTTGAAGAAATGTTTTGCTAAAGAAGATCTCACTATTCCTTTGGACGAAATCCAAATCAATGAAAAACTTCAATTCATTGAAGAACCCGTCGAAATAATGGATCGTGAGGTTAAGAGACTTAAACAAAACAAGATACCGATTGTTAAGGTTCGATGGAATGCTCGTAGAGGACCCGAGTTCACCTGGGAGCATGAAGATCAGATGAAGAAGAAATACCCGCATTTATTTCCAGAAGATAAATCAACACCTCCAACTGCTTAAAATTTCAGGACGAAATTTATTTAACGGGTAGGTACTGTAGTGACCCGAACTTTTCCATGTTTATATATATATTAAATGAAATTGTTATTTACATGATTAAGTGTTTTCAACATGTTAAGCAATCAAACTTGTTAAGACTTGATTAATTGAAATAGGTTTCATATAGACAATTGACCACCCAAGTTGACCGGTGATTCACGAACGTTAAAACTTGTAAAAACTATATGATGACATATATATGGATATATATATATATATATATATATATATATATATATATATATATATATATATAGTTAACATGATATTATGATAAGTAAACATATCATTAAGTATATTAACAATGAACTACATATGTAAAAGCAAGACTACTAACTTAATGATTTTGAAACGAGACATATATGTAACGATTATCGTTGTAACGACATTTAATATATATATATATCATATTAAGAGATATTCATACATCATATTATCATGATAATATAATAATTTAAAATCTCATTTGATATTATAAACATTGGGTTAACAACATTTAACAAGATCGTTAACCTAAAGGTTTCAAAACAACACTTACATGTAACGACTAACGATGACTTAACTACTCAGTTAAAATGTATATACATGTAGTGTTTTAATATGTATTCATACACTTTTGAAAGACTTCAAGACACTTATCAAAATACTTCTACTTAACAAAAATGCTTACAATTACATCCTCGTTCAGTTTCATCAACAATTCTACTCGTATGCACCCGTATCCGTACTCGTACAATACACAACTTTTAGATGTATGTACTATTGGTATATACACTCCAATGATCAGCTCTTAGCAGCCCATGTGAGTCACCTAACACATGTGGGAACCATCATTTGGCAACTAGCATGAAATATCTCATAAAATTACAAAAATATGAGTAATCATTCATGACTTATTTACATGAAAACAAAATTACATATCCTTTATATCTAATCCATACACCAACGACCAAAAACACCTACAAACACTTTCATTCTTCAATTTTATTCAGTTAATTGATCTCTCTCAAGTTCTATCTTCAAGTTCTAAGTGTTCTTCATAAATTCTACAAGTTCTAGTTTCATAAAATCAAGAATACTTCCAAGTTTGCTAGCTTACTTCCAATCTTGTAGAGTGATCATCCAACCTCAAGAAATCTTTCTTATTACAGTAAGATATCTTTCTAATACAAGGTAATACTCATATTCAAACTTTGATTCAATTTCTATAACTATAACAATCTTATTTCGAGTGGAAATCTTACTTGAACTTGTTTTTCGTGTCATGATTCTGCTTCAAGAACTTTCAAGCCATCCAAGGATCCTTTGAAGCTAGATCCATTTTTCTCATTTCTAGTAGCTTTATCCAGAAAACTTGAGGTAGTAATGATGTTCATAACATCATTCGATTCATACATATAAAGCTATCTTATTCGAAGGTTTAAACTTGTAATCACTAGAACATAGTTTAGTTAATTCTAAACTTGTTCGCAAACAAAAGTTAATCCTTCTAACTTGACTTTTAAAATCAACTAAACACATGTTCTATATCTATATGATATGCCAACTTAATGATTTAAAACCTGGAAACACGAAAAACACTGTAAAACCGGACATACGCCGTCGTAGTAACACAGCGGGCTGTTTTGGGTTAGTTAATTAAAAACTATGATAAACTTTGATTTAAAAGTTGTTCTTTTGGGAAAATGATTTTTCTTATGAACATGAAACTATATCCAAAAATCATGGTTAAACTCAAAGTGGAAGTATGTTTTCTAAAATGGTCATCTAGACGTCGTTCTTTCGACTGAAATGACTACCTTTACAAAAATGACTTGTAACTTATATTTCTGACTATAAACCTATACTTTTTCTGTTTAGATTCATAAAATAGAGTTCAATATGAAACCATATCAATTTTATTCACTCAAAACGGATTTAAAATGAAGAAGTTATGGGTAAAACAAGATTGGATAATTTTTCTCGTTGTAGCAACGTGAAAATTGGTAACAAATCTATATTAATCATATCCTAGCTAACTTACTGTGACGGCCGGTCAAAATCCCTTTTGACGCAGCACGTTATTCACCAGTTTCATCGCGAGGTTTTGACCTCTATGTGATACGTTTTGTAACATTGCATTCGTTTGAAAAGGTATTTCATAAATGAATATATAAATTTCAGGTTTTTAACATCTGATGATTCCTACGTATAGATAATCACCATTTAAATGGTTTACAATAATACATCTGTTGACAATACAGTCAAAATAAGGTACATGATGAATGCAAGTTTCTTGTATATAGCATGTATGACTTCAAGCACATATCTTGTATCACGTATAAGCAAACAGCGGAAGACTTCTAGAAACCTGAGGATAAACATGCTTAAAAGTGTCAACACAAAGGTTGGTGAGTTCATAGTTTTAGTGATTCGCATAATCTGTATATAAAAGTGGATCACAAGATTTCAGTTGTTTCATCCAGAAACGTTTATCAATAGATTCTACATAACAGAGCACCCTGGTAACTAAGCTTTAACGTTATAATGATAAATACCCCATTCGTTTTAATACACGCAAACCAACGTGTCCTAAACTCAAATAACATACGCCCGTTAAAAGGCTAGCGCTCTAGCTCGGACGGGGATATCAAGCCCTATGGATCCATATACAATTATTCGCGCCCACCAGTCCATATCCTATGTACTGGCAGCTACTAGTTACCAAAGCTAAGGGATTTTCGGTTTAACTCAGTGTAAAATTTAGTATGTACTTGTGTCATATTGCGTTTAAAATAAATTGCATGTATTCTCAGCCCAAAAATATTTAAAGCATTTAAAAAGGGAGACTATAACTCACCCATATAAATATTGTATATCGGTTAATAAAGCATTTGCATGTATTCTCAGCCCAAAAATGTAGAGAGTAAAAGGGATCATATGAAACTCACTGTTTAATATCGATATACAATATTGCAGGAAAGCACGTAGACGCATCGGAGATGATAAACACGAGGTTTGATTCACAAAAATACCCCCGAACATTACCCATAATTTCCTTGGCAATAACCCATATTTTCCTCGGCTCTAGCTCACTTGGAAACTTGTTTTGAAAATTACTAGGACAGCACACCGTCGTAATTTTTTATGTACATTATTATTTTTGTATCGCAAAAATAATAACACTAATAATAAAAATAATAAGATTAATAATAATAATAATAATAATAATAATAATAATAATAATAATAATAATAATAATAATAATAATAATAATAATAATAATAATAATAATAAATAATATAATAAATACGGAGTAAAAATAATGAATTGAATCAGAAGCAGAAATCGCGAATTTATAGATGTGGCCAGCAAAAGGGTGCCATGCGATCGCATGGCTTCCCAAGCCATTTCCCATGCGATCGCATGGGAAGGTATGACAGCTCACAAACTTTTAACTTTTTGTTTGTCGACATAATTATTTAATATAAATATAAATATAATATATTTAATTTATATAATTAATTATATATTATATTAAATTTACGTGCATAGTTAACTTGTAATTTTTGTTCCGATAAGTCGTACATCGTCACTCTACTTATGTCCCGGTTCCGGTTTTTCGAACGTCCTTACGTACGCTTAGAAAACTAGCAATTTTCGTTACGTGACGTGTACCTTTATCAAAAATTAAATTTAATCATTGATAACTATGTCACTCTAAGTGTAACTTTAATCAATTAAGTGTTTTGGTTATTTGCTTCTATAAATCATCGTCTCGCAGTATATACATATACACATATATATTTTATTTATTTATTTTGAAATAGTATTTACTGTAGCAAAGTTACTGGTCAGAAATTTTCGGGTCATCACACTTATATTGTATTATACATGTATTCTAATATATTATGTAATCTTGGAATACCATAGACACGTATGCAAATGTTTTGACATATCATATCGACCCATGTGTATATATTATTTGGAACAACCATAGACACTCTATATGCAGTAATGAAGGAGTTAGCTATACAGGGTTGAGGTTGATTCCAAAAAATATATATACTTTGAGTTGTGATCTAGCCTGAGACGTGTATACACTGGGTCGTGGATTGATTCAAGATAATATATATCAATTTTTTTTCTGTACATCTAACGTTGGACAACTAGTTGTAGGTTACTAACGAGGACAGCTGACTTAATAAACTTAAAACATCAAAATGTATTAAAAGTGTTGTAAATATATTTTGAATATACTTTGATATATATGTACATATTTGTTATAGGTTCGTGAATCGACCAGTGGCCAAGTCTTACTTCCCGACGAAGTAAAAATCTGTGAAAGTGAGTTATAGTCCCACTTTTAAAATCTAATATTTTTGGGATGAGAATACATGCAGGTTTTATAAATGATTTACAAAATAGACACAAGTACGTGAAACTACATTCTATGGTTGAATTATCGAAATCGAATATGCCCCTTTTTATTAAGTCTGGTAATCTAAGAATTAGGGAACAGACACCCTAATTGACGCGAATCCTAAAGATAGATCTATTGGGCCTAACAAACCCCATCCAAAGTACCGGATGCTTTAGTACTTCGAAATTTATATCATATCCGAAGGGTGTCCCGGAATGATGGGGATATTCTTATATATGCATCTTGTTAATGTCGATTACCAGGTGTTCACCATATGAATGATTTTTATCTCTATGTATGGGATGTATATTGAAATATGAAATCTTGTGGTCTATTGTTACGATTTGATATATATAGGTTAAACCTATAACTCACCAACATTTTTGTTGACGTTTAAAGCATGTTTATTCTCAGGTGAATATTAAGAGCTTCCGCTATTGCATACTAAAATAAGTACAAGATTTGGAGTCCATGTTTGTATGATATTATGTAAAAACTGCATTCAAGAAACATATGTCGATGTAATATATTTCTATTGTAAACCATTATGTAATGGTCGTGTGTAAACAGTATATTTTAGATTATCATTATTTGATAATCTACGTAATTCTTTTGAAACCTTTATTGATAAAATAAGGTTATGGTTGTTTTAAAAAATGAATGCAGTCTTTAAAAAACGTCTCATATAGAGGTCAAAACCTCGCAACGAAATCAATTAATATGGAACGTTTATAATTAATATGAACGGGACATTTCACTCCAGGTCTTTGAGCGGCGCTCAAGGCCCCCTTTTGCTGAATCTGAAGCTGAAAACTCACTAACTCAAACCGAACTCGAATCAAACCAACTTCTTTCACTCGTTTGCATAGAAAATCACTAAAACCATCAAATAACTTCAAATTTCATCTTCTTGCTTTTGGAACTCGAACTTTCATAACACTATCAAAATAAACGCCAAATCGCATCCGAAAGGACTAAAATGTGATCGATATCATCTTATGAGAAAATTCAAGAAATGAGCGAGATAATTCGAGAAATCGTGCCTTTGACCATGTTTGACCCGTTGACCGAGAAATCTCGGGAGATGGACATCTCGTCTCGGCGCCCTTCCAAAAACAAGATCTCGGAGAGAAATAAGGAGATTTACAACACTGGTGTATGTTGTGGTGGACACGTTTATGTTAGCAGTGAAGTATGAACAGATTCTTGATTTTAGAAATCAAAGTACAAAACGTTTCCAGATTAGTAACTCTACTTTTTATCATAATTTTACTGATAAACGCCATACACTATCAATTTCCAGATAGCATGTAGCTACAAGTGTAATCAAATTATTCACAGATTTTTATATTTCAAATTTTCCGTAGCTGGTTTCTAAAATCAATATTATTAATTGTTTATATTTTCAAGTATATAAATGTGTAAGGATTGGAAGAGATGCTAAAGATGGACATGTCAGGTCGTATGATGAGTGTCATATGTGTAGCGTTTACCCCTTTAATTGTTATTTAGATGAGGATTAGTGTAGAGTTTATAATTTGTGCCTCAAATCAAACTCTGCTCACTCATCAGTATTTTGCCCTTGTTGAATTAATATAACCTTATTTGAAAAAGAAAAAAATATTTAGTTCAACTATTACAAAATTCAGTTTGTACTTTGTAGATCAAACTTTATTTTATCTAATTTATATACGAATTTCTTTTTATGCGATTGATTACATTTCACTATAATTTCATTTTAGATTTTAGATGTTATCAAGGACCATTGGTCTCAAGATTTGAATTGACCTTTTCAATCAATAGGTTGAGCGTCAAAGTTATGAGATGAGAGGATTGTATATATTTGTGGATTAATTTGTAGTATTGAGTGTGTGAGTTGCTTTATAAAAAAAGTTACTTACATATATAAACATGATTATGACTATGGATATGATTATTATTACCTATCATATTGTCTATTTGTTTACTATACGTTTCATTATGCTCTTAGTTGCAATAAGTTATCAACTCTTCATAATGTTTAGCTAATTTTATCAAATCAATGATGAAAATGAAGCACATACATAATACATAATTCACATAAATTTCTAGTTAGTAGTGATTGATGCCACTGAAATCTTATGAGGTAATACAATCAAATGTTCATTCCCCTTGCAAATAGATCAGGATGAGTAAACGTTCAGTGTAACAAAAAATAGTAAATGGTCAATCGCAAAAAGAGGTGTATACAAAAATCAAAATCTAGTGAATAGTAACCGATAACTAATAGGAACGCAAAATGAGATTCACATGGGGTTTAGTTTGACATTTGTGGATACCTTTGATATGCAAATGCAATTGCAATTGCAATTGCATGTGGATGTTGATTAACTTGACATTGGGTGTCAAATGTCATTATTATTAAGGTCAACTTGTTATTAAGATTATAACACAACTCACGTCAAATCAAAATCAAAACTATATTAAAAACAAAATATTAACTAACTCATTATTAAATACTAGCTATCTAAACTAAACAATATTTATCATTCATAATAAACAATCTACAAGCAATAAAACATAAAGAATGAACAATTTAATGAATATAGTCTCGCAGTACCTATCTCACTTCCGTCGTAAACATAGTGAAAGTTTGCCATGGCGAGCCATAACTAAGGGCATGTTTACTCATGGATTAATAGACTTAATGTTTTGAGAGATTATTGAGTTGACTGTTGGAGCTTGATTTTTAAGCTCAACTTACCGCAAGTCTTATTCGACAATTGAAGAAAAGGCCATTGTCCCCACCAACATTACCCTTCCTTCAAACAACTAATTAGGGTTTCAACAATTATAACGATGGCCGATTACAACTAAGAAACTCAATGCCCTGCCAATAACGAAGTTCCATATTTAAGTAGGGAAGTTCCAAATTCAAATAGCAATCCAAATGATGGTTGACTGACACTAAGAAACACACAACCCTTCAAATACAAATGATTTTTACAACATCAGTGACACTATTTTACATAAAACGTAAATCAAAATCTCTCTAAATTGCAATTGCTATCTTATATGTCTCTCAATTCCATTTCATCTTGTGCCATTTCAAACCCTAAATGTTAGTGTGTGTTGGTAGTGCTAATTTATGAGATATAAGGTAAGGTCGGGTATTTGTTAGTTGCGATTTGTGTTACTTTGGTGTTGCTAATTTGATGTTTTCTATTTTGTTAGCAGAGAATTAACAACCCGTTGGGAGTTCTCTAACTACTAAACAAAACTCTGAAAATAATTATATGATTTTAGCTTCTAATTACACAAATAATGATCTGATCAATCTATTTTCTACGTCATATATAATATTGTAATCTCAACTTTGTAACAAATAAATATAAAGTGCACTTATATATATATATATATATATATATATATATATATATATATATATATATATATATATATATATATATATATATATATATATATATATATATATATAGTTACTTCCCTCTTGATCCTACCACTATATATATATATATATATATATATATATATATATATATATATATATATATATATATATATATATATATATATATATATATATATAGTGGTAGGATCAAGAGGGAAGTAACCATTCGGGGGGAAGCAAAAACTTTTTTTTTTCTTTTCATATTTTGAAAAAACTTTGTTCACGAACATTATAGATGAGATGAAAATATGAACATTTAGTAGAGACACTTTGTGATAAATGTTTTTATTTTGGAGAAAAAACGCTCGAAGAAGTAATATATAACAATTATCGTGTTTTTCGAGCGTATTTTGAGGTTTTAGCTATTGGGGTTTAGATATTAGGGTTTAGATATTAGGGTTTAGAAATTTTGGGTTTAGGATTTAGATTTAGGATTTAGATTGAGTTTTTAACACGAACGGTTTAGAGTTTAGGGTTTAGGGTTTATGGTTTAGGGTTTAGGGTTTGGTGTTTTGGGTTTATGTAATATAAATTTATTGTATATTCTTTGGCCATGTGATATGGTGGCCGTCGATTACGGTTTATAAAGTCAAAAAGAATACAACAACAGTTTACTTATTAATTAATGAATTATGATTATGATTATGATTGAAGCTAAAATAAAAGGGTTGACCATATATTAAGTTTTTTTGAAGCAAAATACGATATGTCATTTGTCTTATCATTTCATAGAAATTCTTGACTTTAATCAGTTATCATATCAATCTCAAAATAACTTTTTAAAAGTATTTGAATAATTGCACCAATTGGGAGTACCATTTTACTTGGCACCATAACAGTTAACACATACCGAAAAATGCAATAATTTATATTAAGGCTATACTAAAAGTTTAACACTCCATTTCTTAAACCTTAAGCTTATAATTATAAATGTAGTAAGCTAGTTGATACCATTTCTTATAATTATATATATATATATATATATATATATATATATATATATATATATATATATATATATATATATATATATATATATATATATATATATATATATTACGAGTATTATTATTGGTTAATATTAACGATTGTTGTCAACAACTATCACCGCCTCTTTCGATAAGATATTGTTATTTATTAGTTTCGACAATTACCAGATGCTATTTGTCTAGAGGTATCAAAATGTCATTTTCATTTATGTAATTGAGGATTTAAGTTTTGGTATGCGACAATTGATCAATTGTATACATTCGTGAATTATTAAAAGTAAAAGAATTAAGAACTCCCCATTTAATGGTATCTTTCAAAATCTCCAAAACGTCACTCAAAAGTAGGTGTTGGTTAAGGTAGGTTTTTTATGCCGGATTCTGTTGAATTGCTTCTTAGAGAGCTCTAAGTGGTTTTAGGCTCGATTGCTTTGTCGCTGCTTGATCAGCACTGTATCTCGTGTCCTATTCCGGCTTGTCTTGGCACAAGTTGACCTCTCCTAGTAGTAACCGACGGATGAAGGCTTTTTCCTACCAACTTTTAACTATACACACTGTTTTATATATACGTGATCTTTGTTTAGTTTGTATCTTCCTTTTCGTGTTTAGATGTTTCTTCGTGCGTAGGTGTTTTCGCGTTTAGTTGTTTAGCTTAAGCTCTAGTTGCTATTTTTGTAATTTGGCCTAAGGCCCTCCTAGTTGTATCTTTTCCTTCTCTAATATAATTTTTGTTGGCTTTTCAAAAAAAAAACAATTTAAAACATGTTAATTATAAAAGACATAGGCCAAAACGTCATTCAAACAATTGTTTACTTCCTTATTAGTCTCATCTCTTTTAAAACAAAATCATCAACTCCTAAATCCGCCTAATAAATATACACCATGTTCAATAGAAAGCACAACTCCACTGCCTCCACTCATGACAAGGTAATTAAATATGAACAGATTTATGGGAAAACCATGAAAAACGAACTTATTTGAATAACCCGGTGTCCTACCAATTGTGGAGCCATGCTAATATTGATAGGTCACCTTTAATGGGCTACCTTTAACTTCATTTAGTGGGCTGTCTATTAGTGAGGCTACCCTTAGTGGCTACTTTTAGTGGATCACTCCTAATGAGCTTGGTCTTATCTCCATAGATGGATCCCGAATCGTCTCTTTACCAACCTCGAAGAGAACTGTCTCGACGAGTTAGCACGGTCATCCTAAGTGTAAAGATGCGGTTCCCCGGCTACAAGTCGGGCTCAAGTCGCTTTTGGCTTGACAAATAAAGCAACTAGAATTGCCAATTATTAACTGGTCTATCAATGAACCTTTTGCTATACAATATGCATCCGAGCATACCAATGCTATTAGAGACTTTAAAATGAGCAGGACACAAAAGTACCAAATAAAAGGCTAATGATACTTAGAAATTCATTTAGAATAACTAAGTGGCCATTACAGATGCCAAACAAAACAAAACACCAGGTAATCTCTTGGATTACAATCAAGGTACATAGCCACTAGGGGCATCAAACTCATCATCTTCATGTTCATTGGTGCATAGCCATATCCTAATGTCATTAAAACAAATGTGTTAAAAGAGCGCTTACGGACTATCAAACAAATCATATACAGAATAATGCCAGCTTAAGGTGTTAGAGATTAATGAAATGAAATGAAATATCGGCATGACATAACACACGGGTACATAGTTTTTAGAATTCTTTCCGTGTAACTCATATGGAAAACAGGAAAAACGTATTTATAACAGGACCACAATATAAACAACCTTATGATGTAAGTTATCTGTATGAATACAATTTGCATACAGAGAGCAATAGAGTATTGTCTCATTTCAATTTTGGTTAACCAACTTCAGAAACTTTAACGTAATAGCTCAAGACTTTCATGCGATTTGCATTTCATTTACTCCCCAAATTAAGAGAATTTACAATTTACTATAACCAAAATTATTGATAATTCAGAAAGATATCAAAAGAACAAATACATATATTTACACTTGGATTGGACAGAATTTGAAGAATAATTCAGAAAGAAGTTTGAAACAAAAGAATAATTATTCTATTTTTTATGGACAAGAAGTTTGAAATACTAATGAAATGAATTTACTAATATATAAGAAAAATATAAGAACTAAATAACAACTGCCAGATATCATAAGTAATTTCCCACATCGCTTCATGAAAGATATATAATTCTGTATTTAAAGCTTTGTTATGAGGCATTTGTCACTGGGCTTAGTAGCGTTTGCCTGTAACCCGAGTGGGAGTATAAAAGTGGGTTGGACTATGATTTGATCGAGTTCGGTTGGGCCTGATGGTGCATTATCTGGCTTGCCCGTTCCAAGTTGGGAGTTGGTTCATGTAACTCGAGCGAAGGCTTGGGTTACTTGGTCCCTAGAGAAGAGGGCAATGCGTTAGGCTGGTTTCACAGAGCTGCGATAACCTCTCGCTCCTGACAGTGGAAGGATAACAGGTTTGGGCTCATCAGGTCCATATAACCGGCTGGATCATCCAAACGGACACCCACTTTTTTTTACTTATCTTTTTATTTTTCTCGTATCGTTTACTAATTCCATTTTGTATTGACTTTTTAGGAGACATTTGTAAGTATGAACTTTTATTTTTCTCGTATCGTTTACTTAATATATTATTTTATATTGACTTTTAAGGAGACATTTGTAAGCATGAAATGAGGATAGTTGATGTACAAAGTACCATGATCACATTCGATATAAGCGTTTAGAGCTATACATTAGATAATTAAGAAAATAATTCACTAGGTGACCTTTGTACATGCTTAAAGATTAGGAAATTAATTGTCATTGGTTCGTTGTGATGACTCGTCTTCCCCAACCATCTTCTCTTTTTCTTTGATGGTTGTCAAATCTATGTGGGTGTGGGGACTTCATTTTGAGAAAAGGTTACGTTTTCGAGTTCATTTGCCTTTGTATTCTTCCAAGCTAACCAAGCCTCATATTAATCGGCTCTTGGTTAAGTAAACTAAGTTTGTGGAACTTGGGTTGGCTTAAAGCATATGGATTGTCAAACGAATTCGGTGTGGTTGGGATTCGAACGGGTTACATTGATAACTACAAGGGTTGTTTGATGGATGATTTAGGTTGTTTAAATTTTTTGACATAGTGTATTTTGATACAAAGAAAGAATTGATATGAATTATTTTGTGGAAGTTGAGTGTATTTATTGTGATTTTAGTAAATAAAATAAATAAAGATATGAAATTCTATTAGTTGGAGCGCATCCCAAGCATTTTAAAATGGTTAAATTAAACAAAAAACAACGCTCGAAGTTAGACTTTGAAGACAAAACGCCGAGGGAACGCCATTCCGGAGTGAGGTACGTTGGGATCTTTGGGTTCCAGATAGGCAACAGAGAAAAAACCGAGTCACTCTCAGCGCTCTCACGCTTTTTGTAAGCTCTTGTTTTTTTTTAATAATAGAATTATAAATATTTTATATGATATTAATCATTACACTCCTTAGCATTTTCAGTAGCAAAGTTCGCTCTATCTTTCTAGTATTGGTGGTCCCGTGTTTGCTAGTTCAGTTGACTTAATCATTACACTCCTTAGTATTTTCAGTAGCAAAGTTCGCTCTATCTTTCTAGTGTTGGTGGTCCCGGAGTTCATTTGCCTTTGTATTCTTCCAAGCTAACCAAGCCTCATATTAATCGACTCTTGGTTAAGTAAACTAAGTTTGTGGAACTTGGGTTGGCTTAAAGCATATGGATTGTCAAACGAATTCGGTGTGGTTGGGATTCGAACGGGTTACATTGATAACTACAAGGGTTGTTTGAATTGTTTGATGGATGATTTAGGTTGTTTAAATTTTTTGACATAGTGTATTTTGATACAAAGAAAGAATTGATATGAATTATTTTGTGGAAGTTGAGTGTATTTATTGTGATTTTAGTAAATAAAATAAATAAATATATGAAATTCTATTAGTTGGAGCGCATCCCAAGTATTTTAAAATGGTTAAATTAAACAAAAAACAACGCTCGAAGTTAGACTTTGAAGACAAAACGCCGAGGGAACGCCATTCCGGAGTGAGGTACGTTGGGATCTCTGGGTTCCAGATAGGCAAGAGAAAAAACCAAGTCACTCTCAGCGCTCTTACGCTTTTTGTAAGCTCTTGTTTTTTTTATAATAGAATTATAAATATTTTATATGATATTAATCATTACACTCCTTAGTATTTTCAGTAGCAAAGTTCGCTCTATCTTTCTAGTCTTGGTGGTTCCGTGTTTGCTAGTTCAGTTGACTTAAATTGTGGTGGTGTTGGTGCAAGGGAGCACGTGGGTGGTGTTCCGACTAGCTCATACTTTGTTAATGGTACTGCTTTCGGTATTAAGAAGGTTGGTAGTACTAATGTGGTAATTGGGAATGCAGATAAGGTGTTTAACAAAGCTACTAAGGGTAAATACTACATGTTGTCAAAGAAGAAAGTGCGGGGGTTTGACAGTTCTTTTGTGCTACATGACGAAGATGATGGTTTGTGATCGAAGGTCCGAGTGGTCCTCTTTATTGGTTCATAAAAGGCCAGAGTTCAGATCAACCATACAAGAATAATGTTGAACGGGCATGACAAACGACATACGGGCCTGACGAATGACCGAAGCCCAAATGAATATAAATAGAGATTAATGTTTTTCATTTGAGGCTAATGATCCCATAACCCTAAACCGCTCCTAGTTGTTTTCTCTCCATCAAGATCAGATCCAAAAACCCACCCAAGTCGAATAACGACTCTAGGCGTTGATCTAATTCGATCTATACGATCCGGTTCGACTAAATCGACACCCGATAGTCAGCGATTCGCTAGAACATCGATCCGAAGATCCGAATAGCTTCAACAAAGTGGTATTAGAGCCAATAAGATTTTCGGTGTAATTTCTGCATTGCATTTTATTTTCGGATCACTTAAAATCCAAAAAGCCAATAAGATTTTCGGTTTTAGTATTTTAGGGGGAGAAAATGGCAACATTCGAAAATACAAAAAATAAAAAAAAAATGATAAAATGAAAAACACAAAAAAAAAACTTGGTTGTTTGAATCAGTGCTCGGTCCTCATCCTGTTGAAGACAAAAATAGTGGGTTCTTCCTCTTTGGTTTATTCTTTCAATTCTCGCTCGAAAAAGTCAGTGTGTCTTGAGAAGATCGATAGTAATGTTAATAAACCGGGAAAGAGTGGAAGACATGCTTCGAGTGCCGCTGAGAAGCTTGGATGCCCTTGATTTGGTTATTTTTTTTTGGAAGTTGTTGCCTTTTTGTAGGTGTCTTGGTTTTTTTCGTGCTGGTTTTAGATCGACTTAGTTTGTCCTTAGGTTGATAGTTTGTGGTTAAGTTGGTGTTTTATTTGGTGTTTGGTGGTGTCTTTTTTTTAGTTAGGTTTTTTTCTTTTAAATAGCTTTGTTTTATTGGTTCGTTTTGATTCGGATGTGTATTTTTTCCATTGGCTCGGCTCGCCTTTAGATATCATTTTGACTTGTTTAGGTTAGGTTCACTTGCTAATTGCAAGGCGTGCCGAATTCTTGGTCATTTAGACCACCTTTAATGGTGGCGTGTTGAGGGTTGTGTGCTCCAACACGCCTCCAACACATCCATAATGAGGCGTGTTGGAGGGAGAAATGTAAGGCGTGCTTCAAGCTAGCACCAGAGTTTTGTGAGGCGTGTTGCATTTTTCCCCATTTTTTAATTAGTTTTTATTCCCCTTTTCACCCAACTTCCAATCAGATTTTAACACATCACCCAACACGCCACTTAACACTCCACACCATTACACACCGGTATGGCAGCACGCTCATCAAGCACCCCACCCCACCCAGCAATACGTCCATCATCCCCTTCAGGATAAAGATGGTCTTAGGTTTCCTTATTTTCTTTTTTTGCCAAAAACCGAAAAACATAAGGCTGTTACCAAACATAATCTTACAACCCTACAAACCCTAAACCCTTTCATCAATCGATCCTAACTTAACTATACAAAATTTATCCAATAAATAATTAAATAATCATGAATGACGCCAAGATATGCTTGCGCTGTATAGTTTTTGCCGGGTTTTTTAATTGCACATCGGATAATTATACCTCCCCCTTCTTGATCAATGCTTGTTCCACCTTAATTAATGTTCGAAATTGTAAAGTGATTCCTTGCGTTGTTTTCATGGTTGAGTTTGATCAAATTGTAGTTGCAGAAACTGTTTTAGGTGATTTTGATGCAGAAGGCGGTGAATTTGGTGTTGCACGTTGTAATGACCTGGAAATTTCCGATCAAATTTAAACCTTAATCTTTATATATTTCCGATACGATAAGCAAAATATGTAATGTTGAGTCTCGAAAGTTTTGAAATCTATATTTAGGAAATCAATTACCCTTTTAATATGCTCGGTGATTCGAAAATGAGTAATATAAATTTTAGGTTTATTAAAAATGTATTTAAGAATTATTTGTTGAATTTTAAAACTTTTTATATTTTACTTGGGATTGTGAGTAAATAATTAATGTAATTTTTTTATGAAATAGTTAATGACCGAATTTTATATCATAATGATTAGAATAAATAAATATAGATCTGAGATTTTTTTTCGAAGACTTTTATCCGCCACTGTTTAACAACGTAGCGGGAATTAATACCCCTACTAATAATGTCGATAGTTAAAATACAAAAGAGTTATCATGAGAATCCAAAATATTAAAGTGATTGATATCGTTACTGTTTTAGATTGGAATATTTCTTCTATGCACAATCTAATTATATGATAATTATTACTAGTAATATTTCTATTTGCACATCTTGTATCTATATATATATAGATATATATGGGCATACAATTATATGAACTTAATCACCACAATCATCTTGTGATCTCTACTTCTCCTCCTCCTCTTCTATCTTCTTCTTCGATGATCAAACCACCTATGGCCCAACCATAACTTCAACACTATCTCCACGGCACCATCAAACAAACCTGCAACATGCTTTGATTAAGGCTGTACATACTTTTCTTTCCTTTCTTTCTTCATTCAAACATCATCAACAAGATCATGACAATTGGTATTACTTGTATCATGTTTTTCTGGGTTCATCGTTACCACGTTCTTCGGTTCACAAATCACCTTGATTAACACCTTGACCACCCTCCTCACAACCAAACAATCGCATCCTCATCACCAATACTACCACTACTACAGTTTCTGTTTCGGGTTCCATTTACAACTATCAACTTCAATCATCAAGAACCCCATCAAATGGTTACCGCTTTTATATTTTGCAGCAACGTCACGACACACCTATTGTTTTTCTACTTCTTTTCGAACCATCACTATAACCGCCACCTAAAACCCACACTCACCCATCACCTTATAATCATCACCTCACCATTTTTGTTTACAATCACCACTTTGATCACCCACCTCAACCATCGTCACCCTACACCTTCACCATCATCTCTATCTCTCCTATCTTCTTTCCCTCACTTATTGCTTTCTGATTCTTCGATTAATCATCATGAAATCACCCATTAAACTATTGCGTTATCGTTTCCACAAACCACCACTTTACTATTATTTTCTGTTACTATATATGTTTTCTGTTCCAAACGAGTTATAACCGAAAACCCACTTGATGATTAGCGATAAAAAAAAATTAAATAAATGAAAGTGATAGCATGGAGTAGGTGGTTGCTTACCTGTTTCCTTTCTTGTTCGTGTACCCATCAAAACCGAACCCCACTTGGATTTATATTAAGAGATTTGATTCCAAATTCAAACGTAAATTTTGCCTTTTAATTGAAGTTGGGGCCGACCACTAAACCAAAGAGTCTTTAATTTATGATTTGCTGGATTCCACAATATTATACAGCAACATTATCAACCTATCTGTTTGGGGATCGGGCATCCTTCAGGCCATCAATTCTTCTACCTTGGGCCGAAACCCTTGATTGTGATCTTGGGCCGACTATTTATTACAACATGGGTCAAATGTTATGTTTGGGCCTGTCATGTTTACTCAAAGAAGACGAGGAGTATGCACGGTGAGGTACGCTAAGATGAAGCTAGAATAAACGATAATTATGATTCGGTGATAAGATTAAGTGATGGATGATGTTAGTTTAGATAATGAAGTATTAGCTGATGATATCAAAACAAATCGAAAATAAAGAGTAACGGTATGAGAGAATGATGATGATGTCTGATCGAATGATGATGAGGAATCAATGAAAAAGATGAAACAGTTAAAGATCTAGGTTATATATTTTATATCCTTGAATTAAAACAGAAAGAAATAGATGGAGTAGTGACTAGGGGTTATGTTTGGTGAACGGGGGGTCCTAGGTTCGAAACTAGGCACGACATTAATTTTCTTTTTAGTGATAAAAATTGCTGTTGGGTCAGGTCTCTATTATGTGGCTGGGCCGAATTCTATTTAGGATGTTGGGACGAAATGTTAAACTGTTGGGACAATGAAAACCTTGGGTCGAGATAATGTTTAGGCCGTGTAAATTAATAATGGAGCAAACAAGAGAATAACTAATCCGAATGATATATACATGGGTCGAGAATTAAGACAGAAAAAAGGAACGGATCAAATGGTTAGGAAGTGTTTGAGGGGAAGGAGAGGTCACGGGTTCAAACCCAGGGTTGTCATATTTTTGGAACTCATTTTAATTGAGGTGGTTTTCTAATTTTAATATTACTACTACTATTATTATTATTATTATTATTATTATTATTATTATTATTATTATTATTATTATTATTATTATTATTATTATTATTATCATTATAAATATTATTTTATCATATAAATATTAGTTACTTAAAAATATATTTAATACACATAACATAACTATATTAAAATTGTTATAAATAAATATTAATTATTTATTTAATGGTGTACATAAAATAAACATACTTAATTAACTAATAAAACCTATCAATTATTAAATATAACAAGTATATCACCAATAAATATGTAAACTTATTCGATTACAATTCTTTGTGTTAATAAATATATGAATGATATAGGTTCGTGAATCCAAGGCAGGCCTTACACATATTCAATGATGTTATATGTATTTTTACTACAAAATACAGTATGGTGAGTATATAGTCCCTTTTAAACTCTAAATATTTTGGGATGAGAATACACGCAATTTATGATTTACGTTATGGACACAATTGATCAAAAATAAATTCTATGTTGAGTTGTACCATGGCATATTTCTTTATACTTGGTAGCTAATATTTACATGAGGAATGTAAACGCGAATCCTGTTGATAGATCTATCGGGCCTGACACCCCAACCGGGCTGGACGACCAGTTTTCAACGGTTGCACATTACTTCGTTTCTGTATACTACACTTGGTACGGTGTAGCGATTATTTAAGAATATGCTGCGATGATTTAAATGTTAAGCATGGTTACCAAGTGCTCAACTACTTTTACATACACTTGCGAGTGTATTATGTTTAAATATATGAAATCTTGTGGTCCATAGTTATAACGCTGCTAGCATCAAACCTATATATCTCACCAACTTTATGTTGACATTTTAAAGCATGTTATTCTCAGGTATGAAAGAAACCTTCCGCTGTGCATTAGCTCATATTAAAGACATTACTTGGAGTCGATCATCGCAATGAGACCAAATGTTAAGGACTTCGTCCGGATGGATTAGTAGCGGTCCTTTCAGTTGGTATCAGAGCGGTGGTCTTAGCGAACCAGGTCTGCATTAGTGTGTCTAACTGATAAGTCGTTAGGATACATTAGTGAGTCTGGACTTCGACCGTATTTACATGTCAAAAGTTTTGCTTATCATATTTAGTCGGAAATCATCTTATCATCCTTAGGGAATTGCCTGCTTACCATTCATAAGTCTAGACACGTATTACTGCATTTAGTGCATCGATAGTGTATAGACAAAATTCATATCTTAGCATATCTGTTACTTTGGACTTTGGCTGACATCTTTTCAAAGATTCTCCGTAATTTACGGGATTTTGGTATTATATATACATATGTAAATTATGTATTGAAGAGTACCAAATCTAACTTCTATAATCTATTCCATACCAAAAATTCATTTCCCCGATTATACAAGATGGATTCCGCATCTAGTTCAAATTCCTCCGATCCCGACAACTATTCCGATATGGATTCTCACTCGAGCTCCGACAACAGTGTAACCGGAATGGATCAATCAATTTCCCATCATATATTCTGTATGAATTGGGGATGGGTTCGTAATATACTAAATCACTGGAGACAAGAAGAAGGTGATCCATTTCATCCACCAAATTGCCCTCTTGACAATGAACCTGAAGCACTTACCGGCGAACCTGTTCGAGAAACCATTTTCTCTCTTATTTCTAGAGTTTCTCGTCACGATTATATACTATCTCATATTTCAAATCTTGTTCATTCGCTCGCTCCAACCGCCAATCATCCCGGTATACTAGCAGAAGTTAACGAACTATGCGCTCGCGTGACGGCTTTAGAGAACATGGTGCGAAGGTTACAAACACCAGCAGCACCAGCCGCATAATTAGCACCACCATCATCAACGCCAACAGTACCCTTATTACCCTCAACCACAACCGCGTCGTAAACCTCAACATCACAATCTGTACCTCGGATATCAACATCACACGCCTTAATATCACCATATGTACTTTGAGTATGATCTTTGTTCTACATATCGATTATCTTCACTTTACGTATCGTTCTACCTTATTTATTTTCGTTCGACATGGCAATTAAGTAATCTCTAATGTTTTGGAGATTAAATATTCTTGTTCTAACGGTAAATCAAATGAGTTTAATATTATATTGACTCATTAAATCCATAATTACATCTGAAGAAAATATATATGCAAGTATATTTTCATAAAGATTATAATTAAAAATTCTTTTGTACAAACTATTAATGGTGAAAATATTTTAACGGGTAGGTAGTACCCGAAGAATATTTAGATTTCACATTAATAAGTTACAATGTACATTCTTCGAATTTGATTCAACGGTCATTTACTATCCTACTTACAACCACCGATATACGTATCCGTTCACCACAGAACAATCATTTCCATTCAAATTACATATTTGGATTTTGACCTATCAGAATCCAACAAGTGGCATAACGAAGAAAACATTGGACAAAATAAAAAGTGTTAGAAACAAACAAATTAACTATGATGAATTTGTTAAGATTCCACGCTAACTGTTCCTAGCTAACTGTTCCTAGCTAACTGGTTACATTTTATTTATCGCAATTTACATTCTCGCAATTTTATTTATCGTCATTTAATTTCTGTTATTTACTTTTACGCACTTTAAATCGGGACACATGTACACAATACGTCGGATTAATTCTGAGACAATACGTTGTACACGGGTCATGATATATATTTATTTATTTTACGCACTTTAAATAACGGGACACGTATACAAGGTTTCGACCTATCATATCGACCCATCTATATATATATTTCGGAACAACCATAGACACTCTATATGTGAATGTTGGAGTTGGCTATACAGGGTTGAGGTTGATTCCAAAATATATATATGGTTTGAGTTGTGATCAATACTGAGACCGGTACACGGGTCACGATACGTATTAATTAATTCGAATATTATATATTAAATTATATACGAATTTATTGGACTATTGGACAATTGGACAATTGGACTGCTAACTTTGGATAATTAAAATGAATTAAAATATTGATTATAACATATAAAACTAAACAATTCTTCAAGTTTGCCACTTGATTTCATCTTAAACCTCATTTATACCTCGACAGTTACAATCCGCGTTCAAATATTTTCATGATTCTTGAAAACACCTCAATCGAGAAGTTGAACCAACCGCACTTCATCTACAGAAGAAAAGATTTATGCATATAGTTATGCACCTAAAAAAAACTCTCGAACCCAAAGTCATAGTCTAACACGTACCGCGTCGAATTCTTATCATTTATTAGCAAAACCAACCTCACGATTCCTTTTCAAAGTAGCCAATTTTGTCACAGCTCCAGCAAGTTGATTTTGACTTTTCGTTCAAAACAACCTTGTTATAACCTCAGAATATATACGTGCTTATTTATTGTTACCAGAGAACCTTTTATATTCCACCATACTACCATCAGCGTTTAATCATCTCAAAACACAATTCTCCTGAAAACACCTCGATTTGATGATCCAAATCCGTTAACTTTGAAAATGCTGACGAAGTAGCATATTGTAGATGGTCTTAATGGCCAAAAGTTGATGATAAAGAATGGAGTGTTGGAAACGCTCAATAGAAAAATTTAGTACTGAAAAGCGGATTATGCGAAACTATGAAGGAAGCCGTGGACAAATCACAAAGAATAAGTTTGACTTCAAAAAAATACAAATGATTCAGTACCTGCTGAATACATTAACGAATACCTTGCTCCTGACTCTGAACCTTTACGGATCTTATTCTTCATCATCATCTTATCCTAAGTATTATAAGAAATCTTCGTATATCTCATTATACACATTCTCCATATTTTTGGAGATATTCTCATAACTATTCTTATCTGAGATCATTTATCTCTCCGTAATATCTGCGTTACAACATAAAAGAAACTGTGTTAGTTTCTAAATTCTGAAACCTCCGAGGTTAAAATATGAATGTTTTGAAGTAGTGTTGGGAACTGATGCATGAATTAGTATAATATAATGACACTTGATCAACGTCATTATATTACAGTAAGTCATGTTGAGTTTCTAATAGAATGTGATGATTCACAGCACCATCATCATGTGCCATATTACATGACTCTTACATTCTACCTAATCTCCAAACATATTAAGAACATATCTTCTTGATAGTTCTATCTTTTCAGATATTCTGATAATTTGACAAATCAAGATCGTGCCATTACGATTCCTTCTTAGAACATTAACTATGTTCATCCAAAACTTCATACCTACAATTTCTGGACCATTATTCGTTTGACTTAAAGTCGGGAAGAGGAAAACAAAAGGGATGGAACTTCAAAACATAAAGGAAACGAAAAAGGTGAATTTATAGTAATATATCCGACAGAGAAATCGGAATAGATTATTGCATTTAATCAAGGAAGATCCTGATTTCCTTAATCACCGAAACATCAAATCTTATTACAAAGATTTTCTTTAAAATCCCTTAAATCCCGGAAGTCAATAGTAACTACGTCATCGGTTGAAACGAATATATATATTTACTCATTTCACTCTTTTGTGATAGCTTCACTCGTATGCTTCACATGATCGAATCGTTTTATCTATATCTCTCAATAATGATAAAACTCCATTATTACCTCATATTCGTCATGAAAACATTCTTATAGTTATCCATGACGACCTCTATCAAATTTCGGGGACAAAATTTCTTTAACGGTTAGGTACTGTAATGACCCGGAAATTTCCGATCAAATTTAAACCTTAATCTTTATATATTTCCTATACGATAAGCAAAATCTGTAATGTTGAGTCTCGAAAGTTTTGAAATCTATATTTAGGAAATCAATTACCCTTTTAATATGCTCGGTGATTCGAAAATGAGTAATATAAATTTTAGGTTTATTAAAAATGTATTTAAGAATTATTTGTTGAATTTTAAAACTTTTTATATTTTACTTGGGATTGTGAGTAAATAATTAATGTAATTTTTTTATGAAATAGTTAATGACCGAATTTTATATCATAATGATTAGAATAAATAAATATAGATCTGAGATTTTTTTTCGAAGACTTTTATCCGCCACTGTTTAACAACGTAGAGAGAATTAATACCCCTACTAATAATGTCGACAGTTAAAATACAAAAGAGTTATCATGAGAATCCAAAATATTAAAGTGATTGATATCGTTACTGTTTTAGATTGGAATATTTCTTCTCTGCACAATCTAATTATATGATAATTATTACTAGTAATATTTCTATTTGCACATCTTGTATCTATATATATATAGATATATATGGGCATATAATTATATGAACTTAATCACCACAATCATCTTGTGATCTCTACTTCTCCTCCTCCTCTTCTATCTTCTTCTTCGATGATCAAACCACCTATGGCCCAACCATAACTTCAACACTATCTCCACGGCACCATCAAACAAACCTGCAACATGCTTTGATTAAGGCTGTACATACTTTTCTTTCCTTTCTTTCTTCATTCGAACATCATCAACAAGATCATGACAATTGTTATTACGTGTATCATGTTTTTCTGGGTTCATCGTTACCACGTTCTTCGGTTCACAAATCACCTTGATTAACACCTTGACCACCCTCCTCACAACCAAACAATCGCATCCTCATCACCAATACTACCACTACTACAGTTTCTGTTTCGGGTTCCATTTACAACTATCAACTTCAATCATCAAGAACCCCATCAAATGGTTACCGCTTTTATATTTTGCAGCAACGTCACGACACACCTATTATTTTTCTACTTCTTTTCGAACCATCACTATAACCGCCACCTAAAACCCACACTCACCCATCACCTTATAATCATCACCTCACCATTTTTGTTTACAATCACCACTTTGATCACCCACCTCAACCATCGTCACCCTACACCTTCACCATCATCTCTATCTCTCCTATCTTCTTTCCCTCACTTATTGCTTTCTGATTCTTCGATTAATCATCATGAAATCACCCATTAAACTGTTGCGTTATCGTTTCCACAAACCACCACCTTACTATTATTTTCTGTTACTATATATGTTTTCTGTTCCAAACGAGTTATAACCGAAAACCCACTTGATGATTAGCGATAAAAAAAAATTAAATAAATGAAAGTGATAGCATGGAGTAGGTGGTTGCTTACCTGTTTCCTTTCTTGTTCGTGTACCCATCAAAACTGAACCCCACTTGGATTTATATTAAGAGATTTGATTCCAAATTCAAACGTAAATTTTGCCTTTTAATTGAAGTTGGGGCCGACCACTAAACCAAAGAGTCTTTAATTTATGATTTGCTGGATTCCACAATATTATACAGCAACATTATCAACCTATCTGTTTGGGGATCGGGCATCCTTCAGGCCATCAATTCTTCTACCTTGGGCCGAAACCCTTGATTGTGATCTTGGGCCGACTATTTATTACAACATGGGTCAAATGTTATGTTTGGGCCTGTCATGTTTACTCAAAGAAGACGAGGAGTATGCACGGTGAGGTACGCTAAGATGAAGCTAGAATAAACGATAATTATGATTCGGTGATAAGATTAAGTGATGGATGAGGTTAGTTTAGATAATGAAGTATTAGCTGATGATATCAAAACAAATCGAAAATAAAGAGTAACGGTATGAGAGAATGATGATGATGTCTGATCGAATGATGATGAGGAATCAATGAAAAAGATGAAACAGTTAAAGATCTAGGTTATATATTTTATATCCTTGAATTAAAACAGAAAGAAATAGATGGAGTAGTGACTAGGGGTTGTGTTTGGTGAACGGGGGGTCCTAGGTTCGAAACTAGGCACGACATTAATTTTCTTTTTAGTGATAAAAATTGCTGTTGGGTCAGGTCTCTATTATGTGGCTGGGCCGAATTCTATTTAGGATGTTGGGCCGAAATGTTAAACTGTTGGGACAATGAAAACCTTGGGTCGAGATAATGTTTAGGCCGTGTAAACTAATAATGGAGCAAACAAGAGAATAACTAATCCGAATGATATATACATGGGTCGAGAATTAAGACAGAAAAATGGAACAGATCAAATGGTTAGGAAGTGTTTGAGGGGAAGGAGAGGTCACGGGTTCAAACCCAGGGTTGTCATATTTTTGGAACTCATTTTAATTGAGGTGGTTTTCTAATTTTAATTTTAATATTACTATTATTATTATTATTATTATTATTATTATTATTATTATTATTATTATTATTATTATTATTATTATTATTATTATTATTATCATTATAAATATTATTTTATCATATAAATATTAGTTACTTAAAAATATATTTAATACACATAACATAACTATATTAAAATTGTTATAAATAAATATTAATTATTTATTTAATGGTGTACATAAAATAAACATACTTAATTAACTAATAAAACCTATCAATTATTAAATATAACAAGTATATCACCAATAAATATGTAAACTTATTCGATTACAATTCTTTGTGTTAATAAATATATGAATGATATAGGTTCGTGAATCCAAGGCAGACCTTACACATATTCAATGATGTTATATGTATTTTTACTACAAAATACAGTATGGTGAGTATATAGTCCCTTTTAAACTCTAAATATTTTGGGATGAGAATACATGCAATTTATGATTTACGTTATAGACACAAGTGATCAAAAATAAATTCTATTTTGAGTTGTACCATGGCATATTTCTTTATACTTGGTAGCTAATATTTACATGAGGAATGTAAACGCGAATCCTGTTGATAGATCTATCGGGCCTGACAACCCCAACCGGGCTGGACGACCAGTTTTCAACGGTTGCACAGTACTTCGTTTCTGTATACTACACTTGGTACGGTGTAGCGATTATTTAAGAATATGCTGCGATGATTTAAATGTTAAGTATGGTTACCAAGTGCTCAACTACTTTTACATACACTTGCGAGTGTATTATGTTTAAATATATGAAATCTTGTGGTCCATAGTTATAACGCTGCTAGCATCAAACTTATATATCTCACCAACTTTATGTTGACATTTTAAAGCATGTTATTCTCAGGTATGAAAGAAACCTTCCGCTGTGCATTAGCTCATATTAAAGACATTACTTGGAGTCGATCATCGCAATGGGATCAAATGTTAAGGACTTCGTCCGGATGGATTAGTAGCGGTCCTTTCACACGTAAGGCGTTTGATGAAATTACTCAACCAAGTTTGGTTTCTTGGGATGCATTGCTTTCTTGGTATTCTTTGATTTGATGTAATAATAAGATTTTTAATGTGTTTTATTGATTACAGTTACTGATTTGAAGCCTAATGTGAGCTCTTTCCCTATTTTGATACCAGTTTGCTCCCGTTTGGGTGATTTAGCGTTTAAGCATAGAAAAATATATGATTATCCATGAACTGTTTTGAAATTTGGGTGTGTCTTGATATCTTGATTCCTGCTTTCGTTTCAATCTTCAGTAGGAGTAATGATTTATCTGATGCTATAAATTCATTTGATTCTGTATACAAAAAGAACGATTCGATTTGGAATGCCAATATTTCTTCCTATACATAGCAAGAAATCACATGATGCTTAAGCTATTTCGGAAAATGAGTTGTTTACGTCAAATTTAATGTGCACGTTTCTTTCTATCTTTCCGTCTTTTGACATAGATGGTAGTACTTTATATGGTGAATCATTCTTATGTTTTTAAGATATGGTTTCAATATCAAGTTGATGTTGCAACTGTTATTTTCCCAAATGTACGCGAGGTTTGGTGTATGAACTATACTGTTATGAAACGCACATTGGTTTATGCATATTTTTATAACGAGTGTTGAGCTACAATTTTTGTTGTGTTTCATGAAATGGTGGCGTAGCATCTATAATCAACATTGTTTCTGCTTGTCATGGATTGGAATTAACTCTTTCAGGTCAATGTGTATAATTGGTCATGCTTTTTAGTCTTCAAAAGGGTATGGAACTGAATCTTAACTTATGTAATGCACTACTCAATTACACAAGTTGTCACAAAATGATGAAGAATGGTTTACAATCCTTATCAAGTAATCGTGTTAGATGTCATGTCGATGTGCCATACTTATATGCAACTTAAATTGGTTCTCCAGCTATAGGAGATGGTGTACCACATTTGAAACTTTATACATCACATCCTCTTATGTCCACGCATGGTCAATTCTGCGACGTAAGCTCCTGCAATTTTTTATTCAAGGGGATATCTCACTTTGGAATGCTAGTTTAGATACTCATGCAGAATCCAATAATGCTGTGTAACAGTCTATTTATGTACTACTCCGTAGTTTACTTCATGCGAATGGGCAACCTGATTATATTTATCATTTTTAGGTTAACTTCAGCCTGTGCTCAGTTAAACCATATGTAGGTTACAAACTCGGTAATTGATTGTGTCCTACTAAAAGGAATCGACAAGTATGCGGCTGTCTTATCGATTTACATGATAAATCATGGAAGATATTGTATGCGAAGCTGTTTGTTGACATGTTTTCTAGAGAGACTATTTCTTGGAGTACAATGATTAATGATTACATACTACAACAATAGGTTCAAGTTACTTTATCGAACACTTCAAAAAAAAAAAAAAACCTCTCAATATCAGCTCCAACTATAAAATGTAGGAGATGGCATTTAACGAGTCGAGATTTTAACGAGCTACCAAAGTTCTAGCTCATTTAAAACGAGTCCGAGCTTTTATCGTTGTTTCATGTATTTTTGTTCATTTACCTTTTTTTTAGCTCTCTTGTATCTTGTAATTTTTTTCAAAAACGAATCAAGCTCGAATGAAATTTAATTGGTCGAATAGTTTTACGAGTCGAGTTGTAAAAATTGATATTCAGTTCGACTCTTTCGAATTCGTTCCATAAACTAAAATTTGATGAGCTTGACGAGCGAACTTGTTGAATGAGCTAAACACTTAAACTACATACAAGTAATATATTTCAAATCTTAATTACATATAAACATCCGCAATATTCTGAACTCAAACATACAATTAAGGTCGAAATGGAGATCAGAAGTTTGAATCAAAGCTCTTACGACCATGAAGGTTCGCAGTAATACACGACTTCAAACAACTTACAAATTAGGGTGTCGTCTAATAAGTAGTCTGCTTGCAAAACGAGTCGAAGTTTTGTATCCGGGAAGGAAAACATTAGATTTAAAGTAAAAATGACAAATGAAGCGGAGTATTATCTTTGCACAAATTTGGCCAACGAAACTCAAACACAAATGTCGTTACTTTACTCCTTCATTCACCCGCCTCTTTACCCTGCAACAAGAACCCTAATAACTAACTCCTTCATATCTTTATTCCATCCAATTCGTACTTTAGTGCATCCTAGGGTTTCCTTTATATCTCACTCCATAACTTCCAATTTTAATACTGAATCACACGGAGAAGATGAAGATGAACCTTTCTCCGGTCATCAGCATCGGACCAATTACGCCGGTGTTCGAATCGAAGAAAACGTTGAAGAAACCGTAAAAATCAGGCTCGATACTTGGATTTCTAATAGGATTAATGGAATTAGTAGAGCTAGGGTTCAGTCTAGTATTCGGTTAGGACTTGTTTCGGTTAATCATCGTGTTATTGTTAAGGTAAATCTGTGCATTTGTTTACTTTTAATTGAAATGGATAAAGGATCGGGCCGCCCTGCCCCTCGGGATGGTTAAAGGATCGGGTTCATGTAATGCGATTCAGGTTTCCTCCGTGATGAGTGTTGTTGAAATAAATGATACACTAATAACTGATGCAAAGCTTGCCGTTCAAAAAATAAAAAATTGAAATGGATAAAATTTATATGTTTAAATTTAATTAAGTGATTTAGGTTGTTAAGTTTTAAGTGTTAAGGACAATTAGATAACGAATGTAGTCCTTCGTCAATATTACAATCCTTGCTCAACTGATTACAGATATTATATGCTTAATATCTTAATGCACAATTGTGTTGCAGGCCTCGCATTTGGTAAGACATGGTGATAAGGTTGAATGCATAATTTCGGAATTGCAGCCCTTAAAGGCTGAAGGAGAGGATATAGCTCTAGATATTGTTTATGAAGATGAACATGTGTTGGTTGTTAACAAGCCTGCACATATGGTAATAGTTTCATTAACCTTCTTAAACTTCATTTTCTTATGTGTATTGGTAAATCGATCTATTTATTACAGTACTAAATTGTTGAACTGGCCTCCTTTAGTTATTTTATGGTTTACGATTGCAACGTTAATCATGATTTGAACCTTTTGTTTAGGTTGTTCATCCAGCACCCGGAAACGCTACTGGAACACTAGTTAATGGTATTCTTCATCACTGCAGTCTACCGACACCTGCCTTCAAAGATCAAGAATTACTTTTAGAGTGTGAGGATTCATCAGACGATGAGTTGAATGAACCCTTTGTAGATCAAACTTACTCAAAAGATTCCATTTTTGATACTAATGAAACATCGATTCGTCCTGGAATTGTTCATAGATTAGATAAAGGCACCAGTGGATTGCTTGTTGTTGCAAAGGTAGTTTCTTGAATAACATAATTATGCTATTTCATCCGTTTCTTGAAATGCAAAACTCGATTTTTAATTGAGTGTTAATCTAGTTATATGATTTGCAATTCCATTGTGCTTTTTGGAATAAATATATCTTTTCGATATGAAGCCTAGTTCTATGAGTGTTTGACAGATGGTGAATTTGTATGAAAGCTTACATTTGGTGCTAATTTCTCTGTTTTTTTTCTTTGTGGGACAATATATAGGATGAACATTCACACGCCCATTTATCTCAACAGTTTAAGCAGCACACGATCCAAAGAATATATGTGAGTCTCACTTGTGGAGTTCCATCTCCAGTTTCAGGACGTGTTGATATCCCCATTGGTCGTGATTTGACGAATCGGATTCGCATGACTGCTGATACAGCTCCCACCAAATGTGGAAAGTCTCGCCATGCTGCTAGTAGGTGATTCATGGTCTCCGTTTTTTAACCTTAAAGGTGTCAAGATGGGCACGTTAGGCAGGTCGGGTAATGTGTCAACTCGTATACGTTTTAAGTACTTGTCAGGTTCGGCTGGCCCTAACCACTTTGTTGGGATTTCTTATATAATTAAGGCAGTAGATATGATCACAGAATTATAATAAGCCAACAATTTATAAGAGGTTATAAGCACTAAAAAGTAGAAATAGACATTGGGCAATCTACAACCCATTTGAACCGTCTGAGGTTAAAATAAACCAAAATCTTTTCCCTGTTTTGTTTTCTTGACTAGTTGACTCGAACTAGCAGGTCATTATCCGCAATCTAGTAATTTCAGTACCTAAAATTACAGTGGCCAACAAAAATGGTTGATTGAGCTAAATTTATTTGATCATCAGGTACAGAGTAGTTGAAATACTTGCTGGTGGTGGATGTGCATTGGTTGAGTGGAGATTAGAGACAGGACGTACCCATCAGGTATCGTTTTTTACTTCATCTTAGGTATAACTTATTGTATATGTGTATTGTTATCACACCTGGCAATTGAGACCCATACTTTAAAATTTGGGTCAACTGGGTCAAGCTTTCGGGTCAATTGTGTCTTGATAAAAGTTAGGCCCGGCAATGTAAACCAAAACTTAAAAAAAAGTTCCAATGGGATTCCTTCCAACCTATTGGATCCTATACAAAATATCAAGAAACAGATTCTAATGGGTATCAAATTCTAAAGCTCAATAAATAGAGACATGTCTAATGGGTCTTGTGAATGGGTCAAATGGGTCGACCATAACAAGTTTCCTCGGTCAACATTTATGAAAGCATTCATGGTTATATCATTTATTATGTATATGAATATTTTCTTATATATAACACAAATATAAATAATAAATAATAATAGTTAGAATAATATAATAAATGTAAAAAAATTAAATGTAAAAGTATATGACCCGTTTTACCCATTTGACCCGTGACCCGTTTCGACCCCATTACCTAACCTGACCCATTTGGATCTGTTTAAAATTTGTACCTGTTTGACCCATGACCCATGACCCATTTTAATCCAAACCCGTTTTGACATGTTACCCAAACCAACCCAACCTGATCCGTTTGCCATGTATAATTGTTACATAGGAAATTATAGTATAACTGTCATCTTCTTGTGGTGATTCAAAACAGATTCGAGCACATGCCAAGTACCTGGGCATTCCTCTAATGGGTGACGAGGTGTATGGTGGTTCTAAGAACATGGCTCTGTCACGGTTGCAGCTCAAGAACCGATCGAGCTTACACGGTCAACTTTTACAGCTTGTTGGTAAACTTGAGAGACCTTGTCTTCATGCTTTGACTCTTGGGTTAGTACATTGAAAAAAAAAAAGTCAACTTTTTTAAAGTCACTAATAATTTTAATCCTTTTCTTAAACCTGATCAAGACATTTATTTTGTATTAGATTTATGCATCCTTGTACCGGAGAGAAAATGCGTTTTTCATGCTTGCCTCCTCCCGATTTTGCTGAAATTCTAACGGGACTTAGTAATATAAGTACAGAGAAGGTAATGGATCTTAAGTCACAAAGTAATGTTTTTATTTTTTGAAGTGGTGCTGAGATGGAAGGTAAGAGGTCCAACGCGTTTGGGTCAACAGGGGTTTATTTGTTGTTGCAGGTTGGTCAACTCGAAACAGGTTTTGTCAACTTTTTCTTGATAAACAGTTTGTGTGTCGAAAATGATTATAATTTCCTATACCTAGCCCACGTTGATTCATTATTAGGTTTTGCTAACTCAGCCCTATGCATGGTCAAGTAATTTAAGCTGTATCTAACTGGATTGCAGATCAAAGGAAGCTGATCGAGTTTCAATCATACATTTTTGACATTTGGAGACTGATTTGCCAACCCATTATAATAAATTTTAGACGAGCAATTGTTTGGAATTATATTAATACCTTGCAGCTGTAAAACATATGTTACAAGTTTCGTGGAGTCAGAATCAGATAGTCATTAAGCCAGGAATAGACATGTAATTGTACAATTTAGCTTAATTATCTTACATTTTTTACCTAAAGATGTTAGCTTTTATCCAAACAATCAATTGTTGTTTCAGTAGATAAAGAGGGATAGTGAATTGGTGAGTGCATTTAGTGCTAATATGTCGATCAATGAATGCCTTGTCTAGATCTACAGAATGTCTTCGGGCTCTTACACTTGTTTTAATCATGTAAAGCCAGTGATGTAGGTGGGGGTATAAATGCACCAATAAAACCATTTGTTTTGCTAGTTATTATGATATAAAAATCTAATCTAAATTTATACATCATAATTTAGAAAAAATGTGCTCCAAGTACAATGATATTTAATAACACTTAATACACATAGGATGCTTTGATCATATATTCAAAAATGTGCATATCCCTGTTACTCTTTTAACGTTGATTTGTTGATGGAAAACACAAAAGGAAAAAAGGGAATCAATCATGATGAATAATGATGAGTGTCCTTCACCTTTTACATGGAGGCACGTTGGTTCTAAACAATTTTGTTTGATGGCAAATATGCACAACTTTTATTCTTGGTCGGAAATTGTTACGAGTATGTGTTGGTGGATCATACATACAAAGGGAGGAGAAACGGTGTCAAATTTGATCTAGAATAAGACGATTCGTAATCAAATGTTAATATGTAACAACGGTCTTTATCAAAAGAAGAAATGATAACAAGTGTTATTAGCATTTAGTATAAACTAAACATGCGACTTAAAAGAAAATGTATGGATTAATATAGTCAACTTCTTAAAGATATACTCCATTAAAAGCACTATTACAACTTTCGTTCTTTAACACATGTTTGAATTCAACTAACTGCGTGGGTCTATCCCTATCTTATTCCCTCAATTTGAAAACTCAACTAGTGACATTTGACAATGAAACATTGTGGAAGAAATTTGATCAATTAAATTTAATATATTATGTATTATTTTATCAAAGAAATTAGGAATCTTTTTAGGTCAATTCTCTTATTGTCAACGCCTTCTAATTAGAATAAAAAAATAAATTAAATTAAAATAAAATAAAAACACCCTTTTTAAAAGAAAAAAGTTTACTTTTCGTACAATTATAGGAAAACATGATTCAGCCCAAAACCCTTACCAGCCGGCCCATTGTTTCAATAAAATAAAATAAAATAAAATAATTAATTAAATTAATACAGTATAAAATAATGATTTGATATTTACAATATAACCCCTTAAAATAATCATATTTCTAATTTGAACACTGATATTAGATCCACTGTGATCGGCAACAACACCATTACCGATACACAGTAATCAATCAACATCAACCAAGACCAACAAAACTTAAATTGTACGGACTTATCAATGACTAATACTACTACATTCATTTCATCGAACACCTTGTAAACAAACAACAACTTCATTCGTTCATTCAATTTTCAAGGTTCTAGTCTCTTCATTATTTTTAGCTCTTTTTTGTTTTTGTTTTTGTATTATATTATAATTTTCAGTTGATTATTTGTATACCGGTGTTCTGTTTATAGCTCAAGAGTAACATATTACTTGATTAATTAATCAATAGAGCTGAATTAACATCAACAGAAACACGTTGATTTTGTTTTTTTATTGATGCGTTAAGATCCGTACAATCCGTTATAGTTTGATTTATGATTCAGTCATTCATTAAGGTTTTTAAAATTTATTTCATTATGTAATCATTATGAGTTCTCTGAAAGCACGAAGAAACCGTACGATTTTGATGTTGTTTTCCTGAGCTGTTTAGGCTATTTGATTTCAGGTTAATCCGAGCCCTAATTTGTTTATTTGTTGATTTGCAGTATCTTTTTGAGCTACTTTTTTTGTTGAAAAGAGTGTAAAAAGTGTGAGTGAATCTATAGAAGATAGAGAAAGGTGAGAGACAGTTGAAAAAAAAGGATTTCAAAAGAGTGTTGTTCACGTTTAAAGGCGTTGATCTTTTGGTGTATTTTGTTGGATGTTAAGCAAAGGACTAATCATGAGAAAAACATGAGTAAAGGAATAAAGGATTGGGAAAGGGGAAATTATTACTATTTCTGTTACCAGATGATTTCCCTTTCTTTTCGGTTTTGAATTGTCCCGAAAACTTATGGCTGATAGTCGATCCTTCTTCAGTAAGGTACACTCGATCCAGTATATAGTTATTTTTGCTTTGCTCGATTTGGTTTTGAAAAATATTCATTTCTACTGGTAGAAAGTGAATATTACATGCTTAAGTTATGAGTATATTCGTAAGTTATATATACATTATACATTATATGATACGGAGTATAATATTCTGTGGTAAGTATCATTTATAGTTCTTGTGATCTTTAATAATGGGACTATTACAAGGGTTACGTGTTCTGTCCTGACATAATTGTCCCATTTACATAATTTAATGAATAAACTTAAAATGCCCATCAATCTAAAAGGAACTTTTGATCGGAATGTTACTGAAAAAACGAATATTGAACATCTATAATTGATGAGTTTTTAATGCTTTGAATTTCAGGATATGCTTATTGTTAGACCTCCGGTGAAAAGCTCGTTGGTATTGAGAATAAGTGTAGTAGCATTTGTTATGATATGTGGAGTTTTTATGTGTTCGATTGGTCTAAAGCAGATTAGCAACTTCACAAAAGCTGGTTTCATTGATTTTAAAGTGGTTGATCAGCCTTGTGATGTGCTCAAGTTTGAAAAATGGGAAAGATCCTATGTGCATTTCCCTAAGCCTACAACTTTTAGTCGGTATGGTTCTCTTCTCGTGCTTCAGATTACTTTTTTTACCTTATTTTGTAGCACAAATTTCTGATAACTTTGCTTTGGAATGTAATCAGGGGTGAGTGCGCTTGCAATCCTGTTCGATCTTTTGTTATTGCTTCAACACAGAGATCTGGTAGTGGTTGGTTTGAAACTTTATTAAATAGTCATATGAATGTAAGCTCCAATGGAGAAATATTCTCAGTTAAACCTAGAAGAAGCAACATGTCAACTATTGTGGATACTTTGGATAAAATTTATAATCTTGATTGGTTTACAAGTGCATCCAAGAATGAATGCACAGCTGCTGTGGGTTTAAAATGGATGCTTAATCAGGTGCGCACCATCTTTGACCCGTTACCATATAACTTTTTTTTTGCTTACATCGAAACTACTTAATATGCGTATGACTAAATTCATATATGACCTGAAACTGTCTTGTTCATTTCATTTTACTGAAGGGTTTTGTTGGCTTGTGATATTTTTACAGGGTTTGATGCAGAATCATGAGTCGATAGTAGAATACTTTAATACTAAGGGTGTTTCAGTAATCTTCCTTTTTAGAAGAAATCTTCTTCGTAGAAGAATCTCGATACTTGCTAATGCCTATGATCAAAGTGCTAAGCCACTAAATGGAAAACACAAGTCCCACGTGCATTCCCCTGACGAGGTTTGTGTGTATGTGTGTGTGTGTTTTTAGTTTGTTACTGTGTACGTGGACTTTATCTTACTACAGAATTTTTATAATGACAGGCTAAAATTCTAGCAAGTTACAAACCCTCGATTAATACAACGTTACTGATACCCGAGCTGAAACAAGTTGACAACATGGTTAAACAAGCGTTGGAATACTTCAATACAACTCGACATGTTATCCTTTACTACGAGGATATAATCAAGAATAACACAGTAAGACATCTAACATTCACCTCAATTTCGTTACACCTTTTTAAATGTGGTTTCAACCCATCCACTTACAAATGGGTTGAGTTGGGTTACGAGTTATCTCTAACGGGTCTATTGGGTTGAACGAGTTGAAAGGTCTTCAATTTTTATCTGTAGTCTGTACAACTACATCACTCAGCTCAAAAAGTTAGATTGTTATAATCACACTTTACACGTTATCTGATAAAATCGAACATTTTTTTTAAGGTCAAGCCAACATGTTACCTTATTTTACCTCGTTTGACTCGTCCAACTGGCACATTTTGCGTCTGTACTTCTTCCATTGTTGAAAGTTGACTTTTTTTGTTGTTGCAGGTATTAAAAGATGTTCAAGATTTTCTTATGATTCCACGAATGAAGCTAAAGAGTCGACAGGTGAAAATACACAAAGGTCCTTTGAGTGAGCAGGTTGAAAACTGGAATGATATCCAAAAGGTACTAAACGGGACCCCATACGAGAGCTTCTTGCATGAAGATTATAGAGTTAGTTGAACACGTCTAATTGTGTATATGGTGTTTTAACTAACTCATTCTTTATTTATTTTTCTTCGTTTCATTCGTCTTTGAGTCAAAAACAACAACAGGATGTTTTTCCTGTTGATATTTTGGTCTACTTTTTATGTTCCTTTACCATCTCAATTTAGTTAAATCTTGGATAGATATAGATATTTGTTGCTATTGTTGTAGACTAGGTGCTGATTTAATGGAAAAGTTAGTTAACAGGTTACACCCTATGTTTACATTGATGAGTATTTGTGCAGGCCAGGTGGGTTGGTAATCAACACGTGAATATTTGTACAGGTCAAAACGATCAGTTCAGGTTGGACAAGTTATTAAATAAATAATTAAAAATCCGTTGTTTTTATTTTATTAATAAAATTGAAAATTGACTGATGCTTTAAGCATGATTTAAAACATTTACTACAATTTTTTTTGTTGGGAGCTGATACTTCCACACTTATTTTTAGTCCATCCACACCAATATATGTTAAGTGACGTTTCTACCCTTAAAGTAATACGAAGTACCGAGTAATAAAATGATTTAATAAATAAAATAACACAATCCACACCAGTGTCACTTATTTCTCTCTTTCCGGAAGCTAAACCCCCCAAATTTTAAATCTGAACTCTCTTAATTGATTGAGAGTTGAAAGTCTCCATTACCACCGTGAAATTCGAAATCTTTTTACAAACCTACTGCACTAAGTTTTAGTGGAATTCGATAACGAAGTGCCGGCATCGCCGCGCACCAGTGCACCACCCATAGCAAAACCGCCGGGAATTTATTTGGGTTGTTCGTTTGTATTTTCCGGCGTGTTACCAATGATCGCCTAGTAAACATTCAAGTTTTAAATTGACAGGAGGATTTTGAAGTTGTGGTGGTGGGATATGTAATTTAGGAGGAAGATAATAATAATAAAAGTTTGAAGAGTACGACATCGGTGGAGGCGGATCAACACTCTTAACAAATAAACACAATTTGCTATTCGTGAATTTGAATTGAATATTTAAACCCAATTAGTTTTGTCTAAATCATCCCTATCTACCCAAACGAAGAACAAAATACGGAGTAATAATTTGTGAAGAAATTGTTGACCGTCATAAGGAAGTTTAAAAGAACATATATAAAATTAGAGAAAAAAGAAATTATTAATGCTGGTGATTGAGTTTAAAAGATATCGAATATGATCGGAGAAAAAGAAGAAATAGAGGGAATATTTCAGTTACCAAAATTTTTTTAAAAAACTTTTTCTTTATTTTGTAAAAAGGTATATTAGGGAATTTATGATAAATGGTATGGATGGATTGAAAATTAGTGTGGCAGGAGTCCCCTTTTTTTAATGTACTCGGCACGTATAATGCATTATCAGTTTGACACTTTGACCCATAAATTCATAAAAACAAAGGTCATTAATTCATAAATTAGCATTACCAATTTGACTCATTAAAGATAACACATGACCAATTACCTACTTCACCCATTACCAAGTTGTAATTGTGGTCCTACAAACTAAATAAAGAAGCTGAAAGGACGAAGAAAAGAGATTTCTCGACAATATATCAATATAATTTTAAATTACAATTTATTTATTAAACTAAATAATAACGTGTAAAGTTAAATATACTTTTATCATCAAGAATGATATATGTGAACAATAGTATGAACAAGTGTTTAAACTATAAAGTATAACACCTTCTCAATAAATTCACACAAATATACTTCATTGATCATAAATTGAATTTGAATGCAGGTAATTTGAGTTAAAGTAGTTATAGTTATTTTTTAGAAGTGGATAATTATTTTGGTACATATATTCAAAGTATACAATCTAATATGTTTGAGATCACGATAATTTGCATTTAAGTAAGACTTGTAAGAGTTTAATTTGTTGTACGAGCCGAATTTTTATGTACTAAGTATACAATCTAATACGTTGAGATCTCGATAGTTTTCATTTGAATAAGTGATGCGGGTGAGCTGGGCAATGAAACCAGCAGCACAACCAGCACCAGCTCAAATGATGTTACACCCGAGTCTGGTCAAGCAATGGTCATGTTGCCATCTCTTTCTTATTATCTAAGTGTTATTGGAGCTGGCTCAACAAGCTAAGAGGTTACCCTACTTCAGTCCTTAAACTGAAGTAGTTATGTTTTCATGAATAAAGTTTTTGATAGTTGAAGGCAAGCCAGCAACGAAGAAGAACCAGCTAGCCGGACCAGCAAATGCACTTTAGTTCCACCAGCGAATGTCATTAGTTCAACCAGCAAAGTTCTACTCAGCCGATAAAGCTAGTTCAACCAGCAAGACGAACTTCAGTACAACCAGCAATATGAGCTTTAGTACAACCAGCACGCGACGCTGTTTTCATTCTAAAGGGCTAACTTGCTGATACGATTCAAAGTTTATCTTATGCTTTCAATAAACCGGTCAGGTCATGTGCTTAACACGTGCGTGGCTGTTGAAGAATGCTAGCTGTCCAAGGAAGATTCTATCTATCATTGGATGCTTTTTATCATTGGAGGAGCACTACCAAATGGCAGGCTTTTTGCATATTGTGTCCTTTATTCTTATTGGCTAATTTGTAATTGTTTGTCCTTTTTGTCTCCATTTCCTTTTTATGTTTTTGTCCTATCTAGAAAGTAGCTGATATGTTTCTCCTATAAATAGAGGGCTCTTGTAATTATAAAACTTGGTTGATGATTGAATGAAAAGTTTGATAGAGCTTATCTATTTACAAAATCTCTGTGTCTTTATGAATCTTTGATTCCGGTGACTAAGAATGGTTTCTTTATCAGTGTTTGTGGTGTTACTTTATCAAACATTGTGGTGAAATCCAAATCTTCATATCTGATATTATAGTTGTTGTGGAATCTTTATCAGCTGTAGTTGAAGATTTGGAGTGTTTCTAGATCTCTAATTGTGGTGGTATCTTTATCAATTTGAGATTTAGATTCTTCTATCCTTTGTGTTCTTATTTCAAAGTTTTATACTCTGTTTTGGGGTTGTTACTGTTACAAATTGGGTGCTTAGTGTTCAGATCTGTTGGGTGAAGAAAGCTTCTTACACATCAATAAGACTTGTAAGAGTATCATTTATTGTATAAGTCGAATTTCTACTGTGTGCGTTGTCATAGGTAGTCGAGTTCTACTTGAATGTCAAATTTTTTTTTTTTTTTTTTTTTTTTTTTTTGAAAAGCAAGGTAAATATTGTATTAATCAACGAATTGCATACAAAGTCTGACCAATGTAGCAGCAGACTACATGTACAAAACAAATCTAACAGGAGCTATCCCATGAACCCGAGAATACATGAATGTGGCCATTGAATACAAATCTCCGCATCTGATAGTTTGGTCCATTGAATGTCAAATAATTAATAAGCAAAAAATAGGTAATGTAGATGATGATAAGACAAAACTTACCAAGATGTAAATATACTATTATTACATAATGTTCTGTCCAAATCCGCTTATATATATTTATCAATCAAACTAAAACCTTTTACAAGATCAGCAACAATCTCTCTTAGCATCGGCTGGAATTTGTTTGAGTCAAATTCCAAGATCTCAGAGAAATGTTACTAGAAATAATCAAACTATAATTGATTCAATATGTAACTAACTTGTTATTGCTATATTACATGCAACCATGAAGGTAGAAAAATTAACCTACAATGTTACTTTGGGACATAAATTCGATACAAGTGGGACGTTGAATATGGTACATCATACATCATCTTTTCGAGGGACACCTTCCGCGTTAATTCTTCCCTTGCTAGATCTTGTGTCTTCAGCTACCTATATAGAAAAACATATATAGTTCTTATTTATGACAACTTTTTTGTACAAAAAGGTTAAATGGGTTGAAATGACCACTTCTAATATTTTGAAATGCAAAATAAAATTCTGCATGTGTTCAGTTGATATTTACCATTGTAGACAAATGCTTTAACATAGTGATGATCTCGGAAAACTCTGGCCTTAAAGACGGGTCTTGCTGCCAACATTGCTCAAGTAGTTCCATAATCTTTGGGTGAGTGTGCTCCGGAATTATTGGCCTCAAACCCTAAAATATTTTAATTTTAAATCCAAGTTATAAAAATTTTAAAATCTCCATTTTTGAATTTCTATTTCTATAATTAAGAAATGAAACTTGAATTAAATAAATATACCTTTTGAACTACACCTATTGCTGCCTGAAGTGGAGTCATGTCTGCATAAGGAAGCTGCCAGGTTAACCAGTTAAGTAATATGAAAATTCAACCTACATTTTGGAGAACTTCAGATTTCACTTTGGCCGTATAAAAAGGATTAGATATCGGAGGACTACGATACCTTCTTTGTTATAAGCTCCCACAAAACAATACTGAAACTGAAGACATCTGCCTTGTGATTGTATGATTTGTGTTCAATAACCTTCCAGAAACAATAAGATTTATTATTTAATTATTATTTAGATAATTAGTGATTAGTGAATTAGTGATTGTTATATTATTATGTTACACTTATTTAAGTAGTATTATCTGTATTTAAATGTTTTTTTTTGGAAGGCAAGTTGTCGGCATCGAATACTCTCACTTGCCACGCACGCACACGCTTTCGGGAGGAAACCCGAATCACATTGCAGGTACCCGATCCTTAAACCATCCCGAGGGGCAGGTGGACTGGGTTGGGATCCTGAATGGATCCGGGAGAAAACCCCCCGGGGTAAATCTGGAGCTCCATCTTTCAGGCAGATTGATTAATAGGATGGGCAGAGCGAGGCTCGAACCCATGACCTAAACCCAAGCCCCACACACAAGGTGTGGGGATTTAACTCTCGTGTTTAGTACAGACTAACCTCTGGAGCCATCCACCGATAAGTTCCGGTCTCCGCAGTCATAACACCAGTGTTACTTTGCACTCTAGCAACACCAAAATCCGAAACCTTAACAATCTGCAAGAAAATCAGTGGATTTGGTTAATAAATCAAATATATATCTTTTGATAAATGCGCAAAACAGGTTTTTAACCCAACATTAGTAATATGTACATCTTTTGTAGTGATAAAATGGGTGGGTTGGGTGGATTTATGTTGCATATCAAAGCTGGTTCGAATAAAACAGGTAATCCAGAAAAACCGTATGGTTTTGGGTTGAGTGGAGCACTTTTGTCCACGTTGATATGTTTACAGAAGATATCTTATAAGCATCACAATTTAATCAAATTGTTTTAATAAAGATATTAGAAATCTAGTAGGGTATGTATCAACAATGCATTTTTGTGCAACTTTCGACCCATATGACCCATCAGATTAAAACATACCATACCGTACATTGACCCATTTAAAGTAAATTATGCTAATTTGATATGCAGGTAAATAACAATAGCAAGGAAATAAATCCATTTGGAAAGATATCTGGGTTGCTTACGCCGTTTTCATCCATTAAGAGGTTAGCAGTCTTAAGATCTCGGTGAATAATATCGTTTTCATGCAAGTAGTTCATTCCTTTCGAAACGTGAATTGCGATTTTGAGTACGGTTGGAATATCAAAATGACCTTTCTGGTTATGTATAAAATCATACACACTTCCACCTGCCATAAACTCTGGAAACAAAAAGATAATAATAATAATAAATAAAAAAAACTAATAATAAGATTGAAGGACCAGTAATTCATACTTCAAAAGCATAGAACCAAATCAAAGAACCAAAACAACTACTACATTATAAAGGTGGAAATTTTAACCCAATTACTTACTGGTGGCCGATTCAAAACAGGTCAAACGGGTTGAACGGGCGGCGAGCCAAAGTCTATAGTACACTTTCATGCATAAAGTCACTAAAAAAAAAATTTATTCAAATATTAAGTTTTCATATTCTTGATCATAATTAGCACACTATCTGTTATAGATTCAGACAACAACTGTTTTGGGTAGAACCAACCCACTCATCTCAGCCTTATTTCCACCTATACTTATACATGGATTTCTAAGGTAAAATAAGATAACTTAAAACTTACCAGTAACGAGGATTTCTAAGGTAAAATACACTTACCAGTAACAATACAAAGGTTTGGAGGCCTTGTACATGCGCCTATAAATTGCACCACATTTTTGTGCCGAATATTCCTGTCATTTAAACATATATAAAATAATAAGATAATTGAGCATTAAATACCAATGCAGAATTCACTTATTATAAGAAATAAATGTAACATACCTCATTATATAAACTTCTTGATCAAATTCTCTCTGCACATTTTCATTCATGTATTTGTCACTAATAGATTTGATGGCCACATCCTGATTGCAAAATGTACCTTTATACCTGTGCAACACAATAACAAATTAGATAACCATTTGACTTTGCTACATGGGTAGCAAAATGGACCCGATTAGGTAACAAGTCAGAACAGGTATTTTTTGGTACGGTTCAGACCGACCCACAAACTCTTTTTATATTAATAATATCAATGATAATCAATGATTTACCTTTCAAAAAATAATAATGATAAATATATCAATGATAACAAGTGTGTCAAACATGATTACGTAACTATATCGATAAACTCATTAAAAATACTAATCTTTTCGGTTAACTCATTAGCTTAACTCATTAAAATCAACATCGATAAACATATGCCAAATCGTCCTGTTTGCAGGGGCTGTTTTATGTAGGGGCAAGGGGGCGCCCGTCCCAGTGGATTTGCAATTTTCAGTGTAAAAATTTCAGATTTTTCGACTTTGCCTCCAGTGAATATTTTTTTTTTTTGGCCTCAAAACCTACATATTTTGCCCCAAAACCTTCAAATGTTGCCCAAAAACCTTCAAATTTTGCCCAAAAACCTTCAAATTTTGCCCAAAAACCTTTTAATGTTGTCCAAAAACATCCAAATTTTGCTCAAAAACCTTCAAATTTTGCTAAAAAATCCTGCTTCCGCCACTGCCTGTTTGTATTGCCACCTATTCTGATACATAAACTGTAAACAACTTGAACTTACAAGTCACCATATGATCCACCGCAAATTCTATATTCAAACTTTAACAACTTAACATCAATTTCCCAAACATCAGTAACATCAACACGCAGTTTATCCTGAATTTGCTTTCTCTCCAACTCCTTTGAAGGCAATGAATTTTGTGACCATGGTATCTCCTGCAGTGATCACAAATTTCTAAGAAACTAATTATGTTTACAAAAGCTAGAGGTGACAAGATGGGTAATTGGACGGGTCAAAACGAATTATTTCGAAGTATGGCCGAAATGAGTCAAGTTCACTTTATGTCCATTTTAACACCTTTTCCGCTAGATAACTAAATTTTACATTCTTTGTTAAATAACCATCTCAAGATAACCTAGACGTTGGGTCCTCGTATCCCCACCGGAGGTACTAGCAACATATATCGGGGTGCCATTAACGAATACATTGAACATTCCTTGGTATATAACTAATACATTGTAATTATTACAATAAAATAGTATTACAATATAAATAAGGATTTTTCTAAGATAACCCTTAGGGCTATCCTTAAGAATTAAATCAAGCAATAATTGATTGTACATTAACAATAACTAACCACCACATGGAAAAAACTGCTCCTAAACTACCAATATGTACACATTTTTGAACTAAAATATATTCTTAAGGATAGCACTATGGGCTATCTATAGAAAAATCCTATAAATAATGTAAATTTGAATCAAACCGATTTAGGATGCTATATGCAACAAAAATTAAACTTTCAGAAACTTTCACAATGCTTTGCTTAAATCGTTTCTATTATAGCAAAATAGTTTGATTAATACCCATGAGATAAAATACACCCAAATCAACTTAAAGTTAAATGGGTTGAAACTGCCACTTCAATGGAAGTTACACATTGGTGCCTAAAGGTGGAAAATTGTCTACCTCCACCCTCGGTATTTCCATTGCCAGTGCATGTCTGAGTTTTTCAGTTTCCTACAAATATATGGAAATAAGTGTGAGTTGCCCAAAGAAAGATTATACATTAATACATATTTTAATTAAATGCTTCACAGATCTTAGTTAATATGAATAGTGAAACGAAATACCTCATATGGCCAACCACTAACAACAAATACATCCAGTGAGTAGCCATCGCTTGTTGAAAAGGCGTGAGCTTCTTTAATATTCAGGCCGATCTCAGAAAGCAATGAAGTCAACTGAATACAAATATAAAAATTACCCAACTACTATTTCAAATATATATATATATATATATATATATATATATATATATATATATATATATATATATAATATATATATATATATATATATATATATATATATATATATATATATATATATATATATATATAAATAATAAGCAATACAATAAAAATATATTAAGTGAGGGAAATTTTGTACATCCTTTACAAAACAGAAACTTAAGAGCGTATAGTTGTATAATGTATTTGTAAGTAGTTAGCTTTTGATTACCTTACATAGGAGTTTAGGCTTATCATCTGTTGAGATCGTGATTTCGTGGATATCCCTACAGGAATTAATAATCTTGTTAATTTCCAAAATTGAAATAATTGCAACAATACTCAAATAAAAGTAGACATTAAAGAGCATATACTCAATAAAACATATGCAAAACAATGGGTTTTTAGAGTAGTTAAGCTGCACTTTTAAAACATATGCTACTTAAGTTGAGGAAATACGGATACATGTCACCTTAAAAATGCAATTTATTCCAATATTCTACAATACATGAAATAGAATTGAAGGCTTATAAGAATCAAACATTTCAGAATATTACCGAGATAAGCGCTCACTTATAACTTTGTTACCACCTTGCAAAGTTGATTTAGTAGCCTCGACATCAATTTCAAGGTTTGATGTTTGACCGAATGCAACTGGTAGAAGGGTACTAAATATCACAAAATGTAAAAAACACAAATACACAAAACAAACAAGTGTTAAATAAGTAACCATATGTCAAAAAAAGAGACTTATAGATATAATGTTCAAAATCATGCCTCTGCCTGCCTGGATGGATAGAAATTTGAGTATCTTTCATCCTTGAAGTAGAGTCAACACCATTTTCATCAACACCTGGATGAAGCTACACAATAGTTGAAGCGTAATAATCAGATGTATATGTATAAGTTACATATATATATATATATATATATATATATATATATATATATATATATATATATATATATATATATATATATATATATAATATAAGAAAAAAAACATCATGTAAATGTATTATGTTGTACCTTAATGGGTCGCACTTCAAATGCAGGTCTAGTAGTTGGGTTGTATGCCATGTGCAATAACTTTTTGTGTATAAGGACTTCTTGTGCCCTTTCAAGATTAACATCCAAAGCATATCTGCGATGATTCTGATAGAATTGTGAAATCCGACGATACAAACACAATTTTATGCTGTAACGTATGCATTAAAATTAAAGTTAAACCATGCAATAAGATAACTATTAGTTGTACAGTGATGATTTGGCTCGACAAACAGATGAACTATGGTCATACGAGTGACGTGGCATCATTAACATGTCCTTGTTGTACAGTGGTGATTCTAGCTTGACACAACTGGCACTAAAAAATTTAAAAATTTATAAGGAGAAAATATTTTACAAGTTACCATCAAAATTGTACAGGACACCATTAAATATAATTACACGACCCCATATGTTTTAATGAATTATGGTTTTATTGTACGTGTCATTAAAATATATAAAACTAGCCCACTTAGGGATCCATTTGAATTTTAATCCTAGAATCGACGACACTGTTGTTGTACCTCTACTGTTATAACCCAATAAACTAACTGCTGTGATATCAAGTAAATGTATCTTTGTGAAGGAAATAATTTAATAACTAACTTAACTGTATATATTAACTTAGAATCTTCTATCTGACTAAAGATCCCAACAGCAAGTTCCCCATACCTACTACAATACTTTGTCCATATTTTTATTTTACTTTGAAAATGACAAGTTTCCTACCCTATTAGACTCTCTCTGTAAAATATTATGCACTCTTGGCTTTTTTAAGAATAAATATTTAAATGCTTGAATTTAAAAACTTGCAAGTATTTCAACACACACAAACACACACACAAACACACAAAAAACTATTTCAGCACAACTTTTATCCATTTATAGTAAGCGTTGAAAAACTTAACTTAGGTAATAAAGTGTAAATCACAGCACATTTAAAGGTCAAAAGTAAAAATCTATTTGTAACTTTGCCTTCATCATTATTAGCTTACAATAACGATAGTCATAACTCATAAAACAACTGTTTACACACACAAAAATTATGTAATTACGAAGTAATTAAGTCCTATAACATTCACATAACTGATTAGAGTATTAAACAAAATTAACAATAAATTCAAGAATTACCTTACAGGAAGACGATTAAAGTGAGACCATAACTGATCTTCAAAATCAGGTTCAAAAACTTGAACACAATCAGACTCTTTCAGTATCCTAAGTACTTCCTGATAAACCTCAACTTTAGGTCTCCGATTCCAACTGCTAATCAGTGACGTCTCCGGCACTCTGCTACTGCAACTGCTCTCCGTATCACCACCGCCTTGCATCAACATTTTCATTCAATTCGTTTGAATTTAAATGATCGGCGTGAATTCGTTATATTACGAGAAATTAGGAGAAGTTAACGGTCGTTAACAAATAGAAGTAAACGGAGGAATCAACGATGACATTTGTAGTCATTAGAAGAAATTGAAGTGAAATAGTAGTTAGTAAAATAGATGAAAACGAACAAATGAAATACGGTTTTATTAGTGCCGCCCTATTTAACAATTCTTTTTGCCTTTCTTTAAACAATTTCTTTAAGAATATTTCTGATGAGTTACGCGTATTGATAGAGTATTAGTGAAATGACCGTAGAACTATTAGATTGTTTAATCGAAACAGTTTAATGATATAATTTAGGTATTAAGTGAATATAAAGACAAAATTTCATGGGGGGTCCCTGTGGTTTGTTTGAAACATCATTCAGAGTCCAAATCTCATTTTTGAACTGGGGGTCACTAAACTTTGTGTTTGTTTCACCGGGGGTCCAATGCCTAAACGTCTGTGAGTTTTTAACGTTTTAAACCCTCACATGACTTGTACATGAGGGTATTTTCGTCTCTCTCATCTAAACCCCACACCCTAAATGCATACCTGCACGCATTCTTCCTCATTCTCTTTCATTTTTTTCATTTGAACCTGTAAAAACAAGATTAGGTATGGTAAATTGCTATTGTGGAAGGCGTACATTGATTCAGTTGTCCAAAACAAGTAAAAACCCTAAGAGGCGTTTTTACACCTGTTCAAAAAAGGTACTCAATTAATTTAGGGTTATTTAAACCCTAATTCGTAAATTATGTATATTTCTCCATATCTTCGAATTAAAATAGGGTTTTGTTTAGTATTCTGAGTGCAGCTTCTTTGAATGGATTGATCCACCAATTTGTCAAGATTGGAAACAACTTCGAGGGGATCTAAGAAGGATGAAGATAATTGTCATTTGCAGCTGGATAATTTTTGTTGTTTATGTTATGTTTTTTAAGTAAGAGGTGTTGTAATCTTGTGTTTTGGTTATTTTGTAACTGAATATTAATGTATGTTGGTTGTCCTTTGAATGAAAATGAATGGAAAGTTTGTTGTTTATATCCTGGATAAATGCAGAAAATGAGTTTTGGTTCATATGCTGGATAAATACAGAAATATACAAGAACATTACAATATTTTGTACCAATACATAATCAAAATGGCATTACAATAGTGAGTACCAATACATAATAAAAATGGCATTACACTATTGAGTACCAAAATGGCATTACATTTAACTAAGTTCAGAATCAAAAGATTCATAATAACAAGAATCAAAAGATTCATAATAACAAGTACCTAAATAAAACCATTACATAACCAAGTTCAGAATCAAATGATTCATAATAACAAGTAGCTAAATAAAACCATTACATAACCAAGTTCAGAATCAAAAGATTCATAATAACAAGTACCTAAATAAAACCATTACATAACCAAGTTCAGAATCAAATGATTCATAATAACAAGTACCTAAATAAAACCATTACATAAGTACCAAACAACATAGTTCAACCATTACATAAGTACCAAAATAATACCATTACAAAAGTAACAAACACCAAAATAAAACCATTACATGATCACTTCTTCTTCTTTGTCCCACTTGTAATACCACCAGCCTTCCTCTTTGTCCCCACATTTTGACTTCCAGATGTGCAGCCTCTCTTGTTATGACCAAGTTCACCACAAGTACCACAGGTTATGCTCTTTCCCTCTATTGATAATTTCCCACCCTTGTTCATACTTACCTTTTCATCCATTCCTTTTCTCCTTGACCCTTTTGGTCTACCAGCTGAAGCTAAAGTTTTTGGTGGTAGTAGTTTGGTTGCACTTGGTTTTTGCCACATACTTCTGCCATTAATTGGTTTAATGGTAAAAGCATATGTCCTTCTCCAAGTATCTAAGAAGTAAACAGGGTTCACCCAATGTTCTGGTACACCTACATCACCAGAATTATCTCCCAAGTTCCAAATACTAGCTACTGCATGTTTGCAGGGCATGCCTGTAATTTCCCACCTCCTGCAAGCACAAGTCCTATTATCCAAGTCTACCACATACTGTTCACCACTAACACCATTAACTTGATATAGTTCATTGCCACTCCATATAACCTGCATCTTATGGGCTTCTTTACAGATTGCATCAAACATTTTTTTGGCTCCTGGTGTAAAAGGTCCATCACACTTGCTACTTTTTTCCATAGAAGTAACAATTTTTCTCATCAAATATTCCCTAATGTACTCTAAGCAACTAATTATGGGTTTATCTCTAGCATCCACCAACCAACAATTAAAAACCTCACATATATTGTTTAACAACACATCAGACTTAGCCCTTCATATAAAAGTTAATTAATAGGCTTATTAATTTATGAAGTAACTAAAACATATATAGTAAATAAGTCAATACATACCACTAAAGTGACTTCTTGACCATTGAGATGATGGGATCTTGGATAAATAGGTGTGGCAAGGCTCACTAAATCCCTTCAACTCAAGCATTGCCTTTTGAAAGTGAGGCACAATAGTTGCAGTTGCACACTTCCACAAGTAATTTTTAAATGCATTTCCAGTGAAGCCTCTTGTTTTCATGTTTTCATGAATGTGCCTCAAACAATACCTATGTTCAGCACTAGGAAAGATTCTCTTAACATCATGTGTTAAACCCTGAAACAAATCAGATTAATGGCATGTTAATGTAAAGTTAAGACTAATAAATGTTCAAAAATCAGAATACTAATGAAGCATACCTTTTGTCGATCACTAATGAATGTAAAATTGGAGTTTTTATTCAGATCCAAATCTTTACCCAAACAATTCAAGAACCAAGACCATGAGTTGTAATTTTCTTGCTCTACAACTGCATATGCCACTGGATATATTCCATTATTAGAGTCTAACCCAACTGCAGTCAATAACTGTCCAGTAGCTGGTGGTTTCATGAAAGCCCCATCAACTCCTAGTAAATCTCTACCCAAAGTCCTGAATCCTTGTTTCAATGGACCCAATCAAACATAAATCCTCTGAAATAATTTTTCTGTGTCAGATGTATCTTGTGTTTCAATTGTAACAGTTGTACCAGGGTTGCATCTCACCAATTCTTCTCCATAACTTCTAAGATCTGCATACTGTTCTTTAAAGTCACCCATCATTGTTTCCAAAGCTTTTTTCAAAGCTCTATATGCTTTTATCTTTGAAACTTTTAGCTCTATTTGTGTTTCTAGTTGGGCTTTCACTGCCTTGGTTGGAATAGTAGGGTTAGAAGGTAGTTGATGGATTAATTTAGTAGCAAGATAATCTGAGGTACAGTGATGGATAATCCTTGTAAATTGGCATTTATGTTTATCATCTAATCTCTTAATGGTCCATAACTTTGTCTTGGGGTCTGGTGAAGCATGTAAAAGCCATTTACATTCAATATTGTATTTTCTCTTTTGTCTCTTTTCATTCAATACCCCCTTTTCACCATATGATCCCTTACCTTTACCACCTTTACCCTTCTTTGTCTTTTTTGTGTTTAATATTTGACCACCACCCACTTGTACCTCACTGGTTCCCACATGGTCACTTTTTGAACTTTGACCCACACTATTTCCAACTATATCTACAACTAGACCTTTACATGCCGCCCTTACCCTTTTTTGTCATTTTTTAGAAACACAATATTCCTTCTAGTTTCAATTGCATGGACTTTAATGGCATTTTTCAACTCCTCTGCACTATCAAATTCTTGACCTAGAACAAAGTAACTCCTATCCATGCCTCTTCTTTCATGTTCTTCTTTCTGTAACTCCTTAATTCTTCTCCTCCTCTGCCCTTCAATGCAATCCTCATTTTCAAAATCACTTTCAAATTCATCATTATCCAACTCATCAACTTGTACCGAATTCACATTTTGTACAGAACTCATCCAGTCTGCATTACCTGTCCCACTTTCATTATTATCTTTGTAATTGAACTCACCCATATCTACCTGATCTTCCTCTACTACATTTTCTTCATCAACTAGTGTATCTTCACCATCCACATTAGTTGTTTCAACATTTTGACCAGTCTTCATTGTATCTAAATCAGCAAATGGGTCAAATTCCTTGTCAATTACATCATTAATCGCTGCTTCATTTGGTTGAATGTTTTCATACACTGACTCTTGGGTCACACTTGGTATGTAAACATCAGGCTCACTTGGTACATTAGATTCCATAGTTTGACTAGTTTCACCTTCAAGCCACTCCAACATTAATCTTTTATGAATCTTTGGATTCTTTCTACTACTAACTACAGGAACAACTACCTCCTCTTCAATCTCCTCTAATACAATCTTTTTCTGTGTAGGACTCTTATAAGTTGTTAAGTTGGTTGACCCCTGTTCAATGTATACACTTATTTCCTTCTCATCTTTAACATACTGAATCATATTAAGTACATCAATATCACTACCCAGAGCTTCTAATCCATAATCCAAATTGGTGCTTGGTCTAAGAAAGTGATAAAACATGACCCTATGACCATCATAGCCTAAATCCTCCACCATATCATTGATTTCATTAACCGAAAACATATCAGCATCAATGAGATCAAAGTAAGTTACATTACCATTTACATACTCTCGTCTTGAAAATGCAGTAAACACCCCACCATGATGCAACTTTATAGTGAACAAAGTATCATTATTAGCTGCAAAACAACAAAAAAAGTAGGTCAAAAATCACACTCACACAGGTATAATCGATACTGTATAACAAGTTATGTACAAATTAATACCGTATATCTGTTCTAAATCATAATCTAACTCCTCCGTCCGCCTGTGATACAAAGGATTAACCATTTGTGAATTATTTTGAGCATGCAATTAGGGTTTCAAAAAATCAATCGCCAACAAATTGAGATTTTGAAAATTTCTGATATTTTGGTAGTTAAGGGATATTAAGGTGTGGGGTTTAGATGAGAGAGACGAAAATACCCTCATGTGCAAGTCACATGAGGGTTTAAAACGTTAAAAACTCACAGACGTTTAGGCATTGGACCCCCGATGAAACAAGCACAAAGTTTAGTGACCCCCCAAGTTCAAAAATGAGATTTGGACTCTGAATGATGTTTCAAACAAACCACAGGGACCCCCCATGAAATTTTATCGAATGTAAATGACAAAGTCATTTAGGTTAATGACCCGTAAGACCACAGATTTCGACTAAAAAACTTGTCGTTGTTGACTTGGTCAGAATAAATTAACTACATTAATTCTCCCACCACCATCTTTCAATTTTCATTATAATCATTATTTCCTTGTCATAAATGATACTTATTTAACATTAAAAGAGTGACTCAAAATACCTGATTCAACCTCGCTAAAATCATGATTATTTTTTAATTCTTCTATCATACTATATATATTCATTTTAAATAGTTACAATATGATTTGACGTATGTTATCGATTTTTATATTCTTGTTGTTTAACAAACATATAATAATAAAACATTCAAGGTGTGATAAATTTCATCATCAAACAACACATAAAAGAGAATAATTATTTGAAAAACCCATTGACAATGACATGAAGGTTTGTACTTGTTTTTTAGAAACAAAAAGGTTATTGAATAATATATTGGAGATTGAGAAAAAGAGTTGTAAAGGTTTGTACAGATTGAGAAAAAAAAGTTATGATAATTTATGATGGAGATGTTCCGAGATATATATTTATAAAACAGTAATACCGTATTAAATATTAAATGATATTTTTATTAATTATTTTTGGTTTCCAAATCGACATTCATATATTATCGACATTTATTTGTTTTTATTTTGTTTAATTAGAATTAATATTAATATAAATAATGGCATAATCATTAAAAAAAATTAAACGGTAATTAGTGAAATAATGACATCATCATTTTAGAGCTTTATATGAATATATAGATAGATGGAGTTGGATTATTCGCATTTTCTAGGAAAGCCTTACAACTTTTCTTTTTAGCCTTTTTTTTGTTTGAGAACGATAAGTGTTACGTTTAATCACTTATTGTAAAATTTTAATATAAAATTTTTATATTATAACTTACTTTTCATATATTAAGTCAATTTACTCATAGAAATATGTAGTATTTATATTGAAAATATTAATTTTACAATTAATGCTTAATTATAATTCTTAATGCAATGGTTATCGTTTTTTTCTTTTTAATTTGAATTTTTTTTTCCTAAAAATACAAATTTACTCATGTCCATAATGTTGGCTTAAATTTTCATAGATGACATTAAAGTATTTATTATTTATTTAATTTTTTTTTTTTTTTTTTTTTTTTTGCATGAATGACCTTAATGTCTGAAATTATTGCATGGTTGGTATCCAACTCTAATAGACGTTAAACAAATTTTGTTAAGTCACCTTACATGCCAAGCACATGTGTGTATTTTTGTCATTCCATCATCTTTCATCACCTCCATCTTCTCTATAACCTCATCTTCCATTCTTATCAAAAATCATAAATTCTAAATCTTAATCTTCAATAACAAATACAATTTACAAAGTCTAAATCAATATCAAATTTTTAAACCTTAAACCGAATTAATATTTACACATTAATAAACCATAAATAGCTATTTGTATATTTAGGGTTTATTTGTAATTAAAATGAAATATGTAAAAGGTATAAAAAGGTAAAAGTAGAAGATTTTCCTTGTTCGGCTACCCGGGAGGGTGGGTAATCCGACCTCATACTCTGATGTACGCAGCCCAACAGGATTACTCCCTGGCTGTTTCCAACCCATCCCTGATCATCACTGAATATTCGCCCTGTACGAAATTTGAACTTGAGACCTTTTGAACGGACTCAGAATGACGTAAATATGCAAATGAAACATTGTTATTTCATTAGTCATTTTAATAGAATTAAAATGACGTAAATAATGCAAATGAAATAGTGTTATTTAAGAAGAAACGATTAGTTTGTTAATCAATTAATGAGGAAATGGAGAACATACAGTACTAGAAGAAGTAGCACCAACTGAATATTAATAAAGAAACAGATGGGTGACTGTATTTGTATGAATATTTATACTTTATGAGATTAGATATTGAGGGTTTATTAATCTGTAAATTATAATTTGATTTAGTCATTTAGTATTTAGAAATTTGATTTGTTTTAGTGTTTGTAAATTGTAGGTGTTATTAAAGATTAAATTTATGGATTACGTTTTGATAGGGATGAAAGATGAAGATGAAGAAAATAGAGATGAAGGATGATGAAATGATAAAAATATCCTCATGTGTTTGGCATGTAAGGTGAATTAATTAATGTCTATTAGTCAAGTACCAACTGTGAAACAACTTCAAACATTAAGGTCATTCACGTTAAAAATAATACTTTATATATATACATTCATTAAATTTTAAGCAAACATTAAAAAATATGGCGTAATTTTGTGAAAAAAAAAAAAAAAATACACCTTTAATATAAAGGTGCAATTCAATCAAAACTATAAAAGCCCAATAAGAATAAATGATTAAAAAAAAAAACGTCTCAAGCAACCTAACAAAGCCCGAGGCCAACAACAAGAGGACTATTAAGGTCAAAACGAAGGATTAATCACTAAGAAACTCGAGAACACTAACATCCTTCTTTTCTTTTTTTGAAAAGCAAGCAAAATTTTATTGAAACTAAGATAACATACAATATGTGTAAAGGCCCATAATAATGGGTCGACAAAAAAGTACGGACTACATGACTATATATACATTAACATTGACTAAACAGGTAAAGTAGTCAATCCAAGACACTAACAGCCTCCTAAAATGAAAATGTTATTTCAATTATCTAACGACAACTTCTAAAGTTGTCACTAACGTGCATTAATATGTTCCACAAAAGGCTAATATTAATTTTTTCATAGTGATAATTGAAATGTACAAATCTTTTTTTCATGCTAACAACATAGTTAGGTCGATTTCTTTGGTGATCGATGATGTTATTGGGTCGGAGCAAACGGCTTTCGCTAAAGGAAGACAGATTCTAGACGGTCCTCTTATTGTAAACAAAGTAGTAGATTGGTGCAAGAGAAAGAAAAAGAAAGTCATGCTTTTTAAGGTCGATTTCGACAAGGCATTTGATTCTATTCACTGGGATTTTGTGCTATCGATGTTACACTACATGGGTTTTCCTTCGAGATGGATCGTGTGACGACCCGGGAATTTCTGACCAAATTTAAACTTAATCTTTATATGATTTCGACACGATAAGCAAAGTCTGTAATGTTGAGTCTCAAAAATTTTGAACTGTTATAGATATGCAATTGACCTTTAACTGTTCTCGACGATTCACGAACAATTATGTGTAAATAAATAATTAAATAAAACTATATGTAAATATAAATATAAGTATATATATATATATATATATATATATATATATATATATATATATATATATATATATATATATATATATATATATATATATATATATATTAATTTGAATTAATATAATACCATTTAATCAATTGATTTAAACATGTAAAGTAATTTACAAAAATAGATAAGATATTATTAAAATAAATATATAAATATATATATGAATTCAGTACACAATTAACATTATATGTATGTTGTAATATATCTAAAATTATAAATGTTTAAATGTGTTATTATAGGTACTACATTATTACTCAAATGTAATATTATTATATTAAATTTAATTACGAGTTAAAATATAGTGTTATATTACTTTCGTTATTAATGTTGATATCAGTATTAGTAATAGTATTAATATAATTATATTAATTATAAAAATAAGAAATTAGATATATATGTGCACAGATATATATAACCAAAGATATATAAATACAGATTATATATATATATATATATATATATATATATATATATATATAAATACATATACATATATAAAAAAATGGATATACATTTATATATATAAATACATGTATATATATTTAAAGAAATACGATTAATACATACATGAATATAGAAAAAGGACGTATTCTGTTTACAATCATGATCATACTGTGATTAAATTTTGTTCTTGTCTGTAAATTATTTTCAATTCGTACCAATCTAAAACCTACTCCATAATCCAAACAAATTCAGTAGCAATTGATGTCACTCTTCAATTTTTATTTTTATTTTTTTTGTACGAGGAAAGGTTCCTGTCGATGTCATTCTACTACAAAACAAAGTTAATCGAATTTTGATGCTGTAAAAATCTTCCCATATCACATTATGTATATCCAGCTGTAATAGAGAATCAAAAACAGAAAGAAATAAAGAAAATAAGATTTTATCTTTCAACTTCTGTTTTTCCTGTCTTCAACACTATTCGAAGGCCACCCAAATACAACCATTTCCTCATCTTCTTCGATCACCAAACAACATTCGACTTCACCACACTAATATCACACATAAACCAAACACTTTCTTTTGTTGTTGCTGTTAAAAACTCAACCAGGATATCGGTCATCATATCCACACTTAGAAATCCTCCATCACCACCAAGGACCCGTTTGCTGCTGTTGTTACGCTGCCACGAAACCATCATAACCATCATCTACAGCCACCAATAAAACAAAAATAAACACCACCCCACACTCACCTTATTGTGTTCTTACACGATATCATTACCATGGTTCCATAACCCTTTCTTTTTCTTGTAATCGGAACCTATCATTTAAGAACCCCTTTTATATTATTGATGCTGACTGAAATCCAACAAGAACCATCACCATAGACATCCCTATCTCTCTCTCAAGATGGAATTGAATACGATGACTTCTATTATTGCTACTACAACTTATATTAACCATCTTGCTGTAAAGTTAACATAAATAAAGGAAAAGCAGGAGAATAATGACAAGGATGCTGCACGATTATTCCTTTTTATTTTGATGGCACGCGCATTATTTTTTTCCTTTCTTTTATTAAGTGGCCGACACCCTAATATTAATAAACCCTTTTGTTTATTAAAAACTGAGAGGATAGGATTGTGATCAAGAAAACTCAGTTGTGTTACAAGAGGGTTGGGCCACAATGCCTATAAATTATCTTGAAATCTTCAAACTTTCCTAAGTTGGATTTATAAATATGATTGGGCCTGTAACAAACCCACAACGAGCCATAAAGCCTGTAAACATCTTCCTGATGCTGCACAGTTCGAGTTATATTATGGAAACAAGGGTATGATGATTGTTAACGGATATGATGATGATGATGATATGGTACCATATGATGATGATGATGATGATATGGTACCGTATGATGATGATGATAATGTTAGACGATGAGGGTAGTGTTTAGATGGTGATGATATCATAATATTAATATGGTAACCGAAAGATGGTGATGATAGATGATTATGATGATGGGATTATAATACATGATATAACAATGAAGAAGATGATTGATGGTACGATTACTACAAAATAAGTTTGATGATAGCGAATATTTTTTTTTCTTCTACTGATTGTCGCAGGAACCAAACAAAAACCCCAAACCATTTATCTGTTGGGTCATTAATTGATATATGAACTTGTGAATTTATTGGGCCGTGTAATTAGTTAAGTAGTTGGGCCGAAATCATTCTTGGACTGAGATCCTATCTTTGTTTCTGGTGGACTGATTTCATGAAGATGAAAAGAAATGGAAACAGTTTATTTCGGCTTATAAATAATTTATATGGGTTTAAGTCAGATAAGCAGAAATAGCTGGGTGGTTTGAGATGTTAGCTGGTGAACGAGAGGTCTTGAGTTCGAGCCTTGTTCGGGGTATTTTTTTTTAGGAAAAGCTTTTTGAGGTAGCTATTCTATTTATTTATCTATTTATTATTATATTCATCATTATTATCATTATTACTACAAATAAAACTACTAATATTATTACCAAAAATTATTATTTTCAATATCATTGTTAAATCTAATTATTAGTAGTATTATCCTTATTTTAGAGTTATTATAATTATTAAGTTTACAAACAAAAGCGATTTTTTATATAAAAAGTATATTACTCACTATATTTTTATATGAAACGTTGTTAACTATAATGATAACTAAATTACATATAGTGTATAAATATATTTAATAATATCAACACATATATAAATATAAATATTAAACTTAATACATTATATATATACATAACATTAAGTTATGATGTAATAATATATTATAATAAAATATATACATATATGAGACATATAATTTATATCACTAGTAATTATATATGAATTTATTCGATTACAATTATATATGTTAATATATATAATTGATATAGGTTCGTGAATCCAAGGTCAACCCTGCATTGTTCAATATAGTCATATGTATTTTTACTACAAAATACATTTGGTGAGTTCATTTGCTCCCTTTTACTCTTTACGTTTTTGGGCTGAGAATACATGCAAATGCTTTATAAACTGTTTTACAGTATTTATATGCGTGAGTTCATTTGCTCCCTTTTACTCTTTACGTTTTTGGACTGAGAATACATGCAAATACTTTATTAACTGTTTTACAGTATTTATATGCGTGAGTTCATTTGATTCCCTTTTACTCTTTACATTTTTGGGACTGAGAATACATGCGCTGTTTTTACAACTGCTTTATTAAATGCTTTTGAAATATATTTTGAACTGCGAATACATGAAATGCTTTTATAAATGTTTGACGAGATAGACACAAGCAAAACATTCCTCGAATGAATTATTATGCAGACGGAAGTTCTGTGGATTATTATTGAATTAGTTGGACGTTATAATTTCCACTAATTGTTGTGAATATTTTCCCCTGATTATTATTGCTTAGTAACCTAAGAATTAGAATCGGGTATGGCCCTAATTCACGCGAATCCTAAAGGTAGCTACCGGGTTTAACACCCTCACACAGAATGTTCACTAGACGGAAGGGCTAGTGGGCGTGGTGTTTAGTACTTCGAAGTTTATATGATTATTATACAGATGAGATGTTCTGTTTTGGGGATATTATTATGCGCATTATATGTTAAGGTCGGTTACCAAGCTAAGCAATGAAAAGTGAATGTTATGTATCGAGAGAATGATTTTATACACAGGTTATGTGTATGTTATTTTTGTGCACGAGATATGTGTACGGTTACTAAGATTTATGAAAGATGATTTCGTATACGAGCAAGGTGTACTGTATTTAAAAGATATCGCATGTACATTACAGGTGAGTATAGGATTCGGGCCCATTTGTACCATGCAGGATTTAAATCTTGTGGTCTATCAAAATGATGAATTTTATTGTTTTATGATAAACCTATGAACTCACCAACCTTTTGGTTGACACTTGAAAACATGTTTATTCTTAGGTATGAAAGAAATCTTCAGCTGTGCATTAGCTCATATTAGAGACATTACTTGGAGTCATTCATGACATATTTCAAAAGACGTTGCATTCGAGTCGTCAAGTTCATCAAGATTATTATTAAGTTAATTATAGATGGATATATTATGAAAGGGTATGCATGCCGTCAACTTTCGATGTAAATGAAGTTTGTTTTTTAAAAACGAATGCAATGTTTGTAAAATGTATCATATAGAGGTCAAGTACCTCGCAATGAAATCAACTATTGTGAATCGTTTATAATGTATATGAACGGGTCCTTTCAGTTGGTATCAGAGCGGTGGTCTTAGCGAACTAGGTCATGCATTAGTGTGTCTAACAGATAGTTGCTTAGATGCATAAGTGAGTCTGGACTTCGACCGTGTCTGCATGTCAAAAGTTTTGCTTATCATTTCATGTCGAAAACTGCCTGCTTATCATTCTTAGGGAATCACTTACTTATCACTCTTAGTCTAGACACGTCTTACTGCCTCTATTGCATAGATAGTGTATAGATAAATTCATATCTCAGCGTATCTGTTATTGTTACCTTTGCCTGACAGCTTTCGTAGATTCCTCCGTAACTTATGGGATTTTAGTATTATATATGCATATGTAAATTATGTATTGCAGGGTACTAATCTACATCCTATAATCTATTTCTTATCAAAAATCCTTCATCTGATCGTACGAGATGAATCCCTCAACCAGTTCGAATTCCTCGGATTCCGACAACTATTCCGATATGGAGTTTCACCTAAGCTCTGAAATCAGTGTCACCAGAATGAATCAACCAATCATCCATCCCCAATTCATCTGATGAGTTCGTAGTCTACTTAATCAATGGAGACGCGAAGAAGGCGATCCCTTCCACCAACCGAATTCACCTCTTGGTGAAGAACCTGAAATATTTACCGGTGAGCCTATCCGAAACACCATTTTCAGCCTCATTTCTAGAGTAGCTCGCCACGATTATATTCTATCCACAATTCTAAATCTTATTCATCCGCTCGTTCCGACCAACAATCATCCCGGAATAATAGAAGAAGTCAACGAATTTCGCGCTCGAGTAATCAATTTGGAAAACGTGATGCAAAACTTGCCAGCTTCAGCAACATCACCGGCCCCAACAGTACCACCAACAACTCAAGTTTCAACATCACATGCCTCAACATCTCATTCTATACCTCGATTATAATCATCGATCTATGTATCGTTCTACATCATTTATCTTCATTCGACATGGCGATTATGTAATCTCTAATGTTTTAGAGATTATATATTCTTGTTCTAACGGTAAACCAAATGAGTTTAATATCATATTAACTCAATGAATCCATGATTACATCTGAAGAAAAATATATGTATATATGTTTTCATAAAGATTGTAATTAAAAATTCTTTCGTACAAAGTGTTAATTGTGAAAATATTTTAACGGGTAGGTAATACCCGAGGAATATTTAAATTTCACATTAATAAGTACACTATACATTCTACGAATCTGATTCAACGGTCATTTACTATCCTACTTACATCCACAGATATACGAATCCGCTCACCGCAAAATAGCCATTTTCATTCAATTTTATATTTAAATTTTGATCTATCAGAATTCAACAAGTGGCATAATGAAGAAAACATTGGACAAAATAAAATTTGTTAGAAACAAACGAATTAACTATGAGAAATTCTATTAAGAATCCACGCTAACAAAAATCCTAGCTAACTGTTCCTAGCTAACTGTTAATTCCTTATTACATTTTAATTATCGCAATTTATTTATCACAATTTATTATCGCAATTTTTATTCTCGCAATTTTATTTATCGTCATTTAATTTCTGTTATTTATTTTACGCACTTTAAATATCGGGACACGTATACAAGGTTTTGACATATCATATTGATAATGCTAAAAACGAACATATATTTCATAGCATTATTCCTCAAGAAAGACAAGCTTTTAGTTGCAATTGTTCTATTTACAAGTGATATTCGTTTAAATAATAAAAGGTGAAGACAAAATACAGATTCGACGAATTGAAGACGCAAACGACCAAAAAGCTCAAAAATACAAAATACAATCAAAGAGGTTCCAATTATTGATAAGAAACGTCTCGAAATTACAAGAGTACAAGATTCAAAACGCAAAGTACAAGATATTAAATTGTACGCAAGGACGTTCGAAAATCCGGAACCGGGACCAGAGTCAACTCTCAACGCTCGACGCAACGGACTAAAAATTACAAGTCAACTATGCACATAAATATAATATAATATTTAAATAATTCTTATAATTATTTATATATTATATAAATAAAATAAACCGTCGGCAAGAAAGACTCCAAAATGGAGTGAGCTGTATTTACAAACTCCGCGACTCGCGGAGTTTGAAGGCAAAAAATGCCGCGAGTCGCGGAGCCCCAAAGTTTGAAACTCCCTATAAAGCCAACCGAATTCTGATCATTTTTATCATCCTTTTTCTTCTTCTCTCATAAAACGTATTATATATATATATATATATATATATATATATATATATATATATATATATATATATATATATATATATATATATATATATTATAATTTTAATTTTAATTTTAATTTTAAATAATAAGGGTATGTTAGCGAATGTTGTAAGGGTGTAAGTCGAAATTCTGTCCGTGTAACGCTACGCTATTTTTAATCATTGTAAGTTATGTTCAACCTTTTTAATTTAATGTCTCGTAGCTAAGTTATTATTATGCTTATTTAATCCGAAGTAATCATGATGTTGGGCTAATTACTAAAATTGGGTAATTGGGCTTTGTACCATAATTGGGGTTTGGACAAAGGAACGACACTTGTGGAAATTAGACTATGGGCTATTAATGGACTTTATATTTGTTTAACTAAATGATAGTTTGTTAATGTTAATATAAATATTTACAATTGGGCGTCCCTATAAATTACCATATACACTCGATCGGACACGATGGGCGGGGTATTTATATGTACGAATAATCGTTCATTTAACCGGACACGGGAATGAATTAATAGCCACTAGAATAATTAAAACAGGGGTGAAATTATGTACAAGGACACTTGGTATAATTGATAACAAAAGATTAAAACCTTGGGTTACACTCAGTCGACATCCTGGTGTAATTATTAAACAAAGTATTAAAATCTTGTTACAGTTTAAGTCCCCAATTAGTTGGAATATTTAACTTCGGGTATAAGAATAATTTGACGAGGACACTCGCACTTTATATTTATGACTGATGGACTGTTATGGACAAAAACCAGACGGACATATTAAATAATCCAGGACAAAGGACAATTAACCCATGGGAATAAATAAAAAATCAACACGTCAAACACCATGATTACGGAAGTTTAAATAAGCATAATTCTTTTATTTCATATTTAATTTCCTTTAATTTATATTTAATTGCACTTCTAATTATCGCATTTTTATTGTTATTGTATTTAATTGCACTTTTAATTATCGTACTTTTTAATTATTGCAAGTTTATTTTATCGCACTTTTATTTATCGCAATTTCATTATCGTTATTTACTTTACGCTTTAAATTAAGTCTTTTATTTATTTAATATTTTACATTTTGTTTTATCTGCGATTAAAGTTTTAAAATCGACAAACCGGTCATTAAACGGTAAAAATCCCCCTTTATAATAATAATATTACTTATATATATATTTGTATTTTTATAAAAGTAAACTAATATAGCGTTAAGCTTTGTTTAAATATTTTCCCTGTGGAACGAACCGGACTTACTAAAAACTACACTACTGTACGATTAGGTACACTGCCTATAAGTGTTGTAGCAAGGTTTAAGTATATCCATTCTATAAATAAATAAATATCTTGTGTAAAATTGTATCGTATTTAATAGTTTTTCCTGTAAAAATATAAGCTATTTTATATACACCTCGCACGACATCACATATCGACGCATCTATATATATTATTTGGAATAACCATAGACACTCTATATGTAGTAATGCAGGAGTTAGCTATACAGGGTTGAGGTTAATTCTACAATAATATATATAGTTTGAGTTGTGATCGAGTCTGAGACATGTACACGGGTCACGATACGTATTAATTAATTCGAATATTATATATTAAATTATATATGAATTATTGGACTGTTAACTGTGAACTATCGACTGTGGACTAATGACATTGGACAATTAAAATGAATTAAAATATTGATTATAACATATGAAACTAAATAATTCTTCAAGTTTGCCACTTGATCTCATCTTAAACCTCATTGTATCTCGACGATTACAATCTGCGTTCAAACCTTTCGTGATTCTTGAAAACACCTCAATCGAGAGGATGAACCAACCGCACTTCATCTACGTAAGAAGAGATTGATGCATATAGTTATGCACATGAAAACTCTCGGAACCTGAGTAAACGTTTAACACGTATCTGTGATAGCTCCTTTGGCGTTGTTATTACCGAAAATAATTTTACAATCCCTCTCCAAATTAGCCAATTTCGTCACAACTCCAGCAAATCAACTTCGAATCTTCGTTTGAAACAACCTTATTATAACTTTGATATTTAAGTTGCCTTTCATAATCATTACCGGAGAACCGTTTATACCTCACCACATTAGCAGATATTTACCAGCAACTTCATTACTCATCGGATTAAGTCTCTCTGAAGAAACTATTATATTTGTTCATTAAAACCCTATCATGTACTCATCCGCATCTCATAACGAGAATTGCTATACCAATTACCGAGAATCAGCAATCAGTATTTCGAATCTCGTAGCATTTCTACATCAATAGTTATATGTATACATATAACCATTATCTCCTAGAATTACAATCTTCAATTCTAAAATTTTGAAAAGCGCACAGCCTACGAATTAATACATTGAACTTTGATAAAGCTGAATGAAGCAGCAGAAACTGTAGGCAACCGTAAACGACCTTAACTGTCGAAAGTTTGATGATAAAGAGTAGTATGTTGGAAAAGCTCAGAAAAGTTGGAACTGGAAAACAGATTGAGCTAACCATGAAGGAGACCAAGGACAAATATGAAAGGACCCGTCCTAATCCATCAGGACAAAGTCCACATCGATTACAAATGATTCACAATAGTTGGTTACATCGCGAGGTACTTGACCTCTATATGATACATTTTACAAACATTGCATTCGTTTTGAAAAGACAAACTTCCTTACATCAAAAATTGACGATATGCATACCATTTCATAATATATCTAATTACAATTATCTTAATAATAATCTTGATGAACTCGACGACTCGAATGCAACGTCTTTTGAAATATGTCATGAATGACTACAAGTAATATCTTTAAAGTGAGCAAATGCACAGCGGAAGATTTCTTTCATACTGAGAATATACATGCTTTAAAGTGTCAACCAAAAGGTTGGTGAGTTCATTAGTTTAACATAAATAATCATTTCCATCATTTTAATAGACCACAAGATTTTCATTTCTCATAAACATACGTCCCATACATAGAGACAAAAATATCATTCATATGGATTGAACACCTGGTAACCGACATTCACAATATGCATATTAGAATATCCCCATCATTCCGGGATCCTCCTTTGGACATGATATAAATTTCGAAGTACTAAAGCATCCGGTACTTTGGATGGGGCTTGTTGGGCCCGATAGATCTATCTTTAGGATTCGCGTCAATTAGGGTGTCTGTTCCCTAATTCTTAGATTACCAGACTTAATAAAAAAGGGCATATTCGATTTCGATAATTCAACCATATAAATGTAGTTTCGATTACTTGTGTCTATTTCGTAAAACATTTATAAAAATTTCGCATGTATTCTCAGCCCAAAAATATAAAGGGTAAAAAGGCAAATGAAACTCACAATACTGTATTTTGTAGTAAAAATACATATGACGACATTGGACAATGCAGGGTTGGCCTCGGATTCACGAACCTATATCATTTGTATATATATTAATATGGATAACCGTAATCAAACAAGTTTATATATTATATCTTAATTTATATATTGTACTTATTTAGTTGGTGTATATATTGAAAATGTTTAATATCTATATATTTAGTTATATTAATATATATATATATATATATATATATATATATAGTTAGAATTATATAAGTATATCATTAGTTTGTTATATATGAGTGTTTATATAAATAATGTTATTATGTTTGATATGTATGTATATAAACTATTAATATAATTACAATATATGTATTAAGTATATTTTTAGGTGCAAAATATTTATCTGTAACAAAAATGGTAGTTTTGATAATAATGAATTACTAATAATAATAAATTTCTTAATATCGATAATACTAATAATAATAACGATATTCATTAAAATAGATACTTCTGTCATTAATGGTAGTATTAAACTAATAATTACAAAACTGATATTAGTACTATTATTAGTGAAAAATAATAATAATTTGTATTGTTTTTATAATAACAATAATAATAATCCTAATCCTAATCATATTAATAATAGTAATACTTATATTAGTAGTAGTCTTATAAAATTAATAATAAAGATAACAATAATAATAATATTTAGTGATATTACTAATAATGATAATAATTGTAATATTAGTAATAATAACAATGATTAATAATAATAATGTTTATCATAAGTAATAACACTAATAATAATAATACTAACAATAATAACAAATAATAATAACATCAACAATAATAATAATCATGGTAACAACAACAACAATAATAATAATAATAATAATAATAATAATAATGATAATAATAATAATAATAATAATAAAAATAAAAATAAGAAACTACCTTCTTAATAATGAATTGAAAGAAAAATAGCCCACTGCAGGGCTCGAACCCTTGACCTCTCTAAAACCATCAAACACGCTGACCAGTTGGGCTATTGCCCGTTTTCTGATTTATTTATCTTTCTAATTATTATAAACTGTGTTAATTAATCACACTAGCTTCTCCTTCTTCCTCATATGAATAAATCGACCAGAGTATAACAATAACAATTTAAATTTTGTTTACGGCTTACTAGTAACCAGTAAAGTATATAATGTTTTTGATTAATCAATAAAATGAACAATAAAAAAAATAAAAAAAATTTGAAGAACAGAAAAACTGTTCGACGCAGCTCAGAAAAAAATAAACATAGATTGTAATAATGAAAATGTTTTAGATAAAATTTCTTACATGAAAAATATTATGAATCATTCTTATAAACTCTCTGGATCATCAATTGATCCAATAACCTTAAAACGATTTCGAATTTTGTGAAGAACGATTTAGTTGACTTTTTAAAGTAAAATTTGACTTAGAAATTCATGATCAATATGAGGAATTGGAATCTCAATTTTTGCAATTAGTTTGTATAAAAGAATCCTAATAAAACTGTATTTACAGAATCTTGAATTTTTGATTCGATATCGACACCCGGGGCTCAAGATACAACCCGATGAACTTTTGAATTAAAACTTATGTTTAATTCTAAAACTTATGATAAAAATAATGAAACTCATTATTAATAAATTTCTTATGGTAAAAGAAGTAATTATTATTATTTAAGACTTATGATATAAATATTTATTATATCATTTAAATTATTATTTATGATTTAATTAACATTTTAATTTAACTTATGATTAATAACACTTTTATTACTAATGGAAAATACTTATGATAAGTATTAAATTTATTTTATAAGAATATTATTATAAGACTTATAATGAAGATTAAATAATTATTTAATTATTATAAGACTTAATTATTATTTAATTATGATTTAATTATTAAATACTTATGATTTAATAATTATATTTAGAAACTTATGATATGATTAATAATTCATTATTAATTAATAATACTTATGATATGATTTAAAATTTATTATTAATTAATAATATTTATATTATGACTAATATTTAATTAATTAATTAACTACTTATGTTATATTAATTATATCATTTCAACTTATATTAACTTTAATAATTCATTTTATTTAATTAAACTTATGTTATGACGTAATTATACACTTTTAACTTTAATAAATGTTATAACTTATGTTATTATTATAATTTACACTTTTCAAATTAGTGTTGACTATGTTTGACCAAGTTTGACTTTTGAGTTGACTTTCGGTTGACTTTGACTTTCAGTTGACTTTTGTTGACTTTCTAAATAAGGAAACTTTCCTAACTTAAAAACTTTCTAAAAATAGAAATTTCTAAATTTGGAAACTTTCCAAAAATAGAAACTTTCCAAAAATAGAAACTTTCCAAAAATGGAAACCTGTTAAAAATAGAAACTTTCTAAAAATAGAAAGTATGTGTCCGTACGCTGTTCTAGTCAAACCGATGCTTGCCGAGTATTGTTCTATGTCTACTTGCAATATGTACAATAGCTATCATACTAAGACTTGACCTAAGTTAGTTATTTATATCGACCTGCTTTATTTATAGGTCGGCGTTGTGATCGTTCCTGATCACTTTATTCTATTTGCTGTTCGCATGTTTGTGTGGTTTCTTCAGTTGCTTTTAAGGTGAGTTATAGAGTAACATCACCATCAGCCCGTAGTATGATATTGTCCGCTTTGGACACAAGCCGATCACCGACGGGCTACCCACGCACGAGTACAAACCCGGATCGCACTTCTACCTCACGGATTTGCTTCTCGGGTAAACACCCTCAAAACGCGTCATACCAGAAGAGGTATCCACACCCTTATAAGGAGTGCTTTATTTTCCTCTCCCACCGATGTGGGATGAGTCTGTTACAACTCTCCCCCCTTCGGGACACTGCGTCCCCGCAGTGCACATCGATGCGAGCCCCAGCTCTGATACCATAAGTAACATCACCATCAGCCCGTAGTATGATATTGTCCGCTTTGGACACAAGCTGATCATCGACGGGCTACCCGCACACGAGTACAACCCCGGATCGCACTTCTACCTCACGGATTTGCTTCTCGGGTAAACACCCTCAAAACGCGTCATACCAGAAGAGGTATCCACACCCTTATAAGGAGTGCTTTGTTTTCCTCTCCCACCGATGTGGGACGAGTCTGTTACAACTCTCCCCCCTTCGGGACACTGCGTCCCCGCAGTGCACATCGATGCGGGCCCCAGCTCTGATACCATAAGTAACATCACCATCAGCCCGTAGTCTGATATTGTCCGCTTTGGACACAAGCCGATCACCGACGGGCTACCCGCGCACGAGTACAACCCCGGATCGCACTTCTACCTCACGGATTTGCTTCTCGGGTAAACACCCTCAAAACGCGTCATACCAGAAGAGGTATCCACACCCTTATAAGGAGTGCTTTGTTTTCCTCTCCCACCTATGTGGGACGAGTCTGTTACAACTCTCCCCGCCTTCGGGACACTGCGTCCCCGCAGTGCACATCGATGCGGGCCCCAGCTCTGATACCATAAGTAACATCACCATCAGCCTGTAGTATGATATTGTCCGCTTTGGACACAAGCCGATCTCTGACGGGCTACCCGCGCACGAGTACAACCCCGGATCGCACTTCTACCTCACGGATTTGCTTCTCGGGTAAACACCCTCAAAACGCGTCATACCAGAAGAGGTATCCACACCCTTATAAGGAGTACTTTGTTTTCCTCTCCCACCGATGTGGGACAAGTCTGTTACAACTTAAGTAACATCACCATCAGCCCGTAGTATTATATTGTCCGCTTTGGACACAGGCCGATCACTGACGGGCTACCCGCGCACGAGTACAACCCCGGATCGCACTTCTACCTCACGGATTTGCTTCTCGGGTAAACACCCTCAAAACGCGTCATACCAGAAGAGGTATCCACACCCTTATAAGGAGTGCTTTGTTTTCCTCTCCCACCGATGTGGGACGAGTCTGTTACAACTCTCCCCCCCTTCGGGACACTGCGTCCCCGCAGTGCACATCGATGCGGGCCCCAGCTCTGATACCATAAGTAACATCACCATCAGCCCGTAGTATGATATTGTCCGCTTTGGACACAAGCCGATCACCGACGGGCTACCCGCGCACGAGTACAACCCCGGATCGCACTTCTACCTCACGGATTTGCTTCTCGGGTAAACACCCTCAAAACGCGTCATACCAGAAGAGGTATCCACACCCTTATAAGGAGTGCTTTGTTTTCCTCTCCCACCGATGTGGGACGAGTCTGTTACATATAGTCCCGTTTTTACATACTTTTCAAAGTATATTTTTGGGATGTGATTACATGCATTTTTATTTATGTTTAGACACAAGTAACAGTTAAATTTAATTATTCATTGTGAGTTGGACAAAAATATTCCCTAGTCTGGTAACTGTAATCATTGGTTTCTACCGGTGAACGCGAATCATACGGATAGATCTATCGGGTTTGACAACCCCACTTCGAGCTAGTCGCGCTAGCAATTTATAATCGAAATGTTTAGTACTTCGTAATTTGTTGTAGATACACTGTCCAAGTGTATATTTTTATTGTATTTGGCAAGGATAAATAAAGGGTTAAGTAGTTACCAGGTGGCTCATTGATAATGGAATAATGTTTAATGTTTTCTAACATTTTTAAATCTTGTGGTCTAAAGTTTATTTATTTATTTAAACCTATAATTCACTCAACCTTTGTGTTGACAGTTTACTTGCATGTTTTCACAGGTACTTGAGTTTTGTGATGCTTTCGCTGTGTTTAGAAGAGTCTGCATGCATTTGGGCAGATTTTATTGAAACATTTATGAAACTTAAGTTGGCATTCTATTTTGGATAATTTAAACTTATGGGTTTGTTGGCAAGGTTTTGTGTCAACTTTTGGTTTATTACTATGGTTGGTTGTTTAAAACTACATATTTTGGTTTGTTTCCTTTTTGGGAAACTTTTGAAATAAAAGAATGCAACTTTGTTTATTTAATTAATTTAAGTCCGATCAAGCTGTGGTACCAACTGTCGGATCCGTTAAGTGTTTTGACGGGGTCGTCACATGTGGTATCAGAGCCAGGTTGTAGGGAACTAGGCGGTCTTAATGTGGTCAACCCGTGGTTTTTAGGGTGCATTAGAGTCTAGTCTACAGCCCGACCTTTTTGCTATAGCATTAATATGCATTTCATTTCGTATAAGTTATATTATTAGCTTTTATATCTTTTTGGTATGTGGTTTGCGGTTTTGCTGTTTGCAGATGTCGACGTCGAGCGATAACTCCGTTGTTGCTCCTGCTCCACCGTCTCCTGCTAGACGTCGTGCTAATCAACCAGAGATTGATGATCCTGTTCATTACTATTTTTCTACCATTACTCATATGAACCGGGCTTATAATGAGGTGACACGTATTAACGCCCTTAGTGATTGTTTGTGCACTTTGCCACATAATGAAGTTATGGACGAGATACGTTCCGACATGTGTAACTTTATCACTTTCAAGCATAGGGTGGAGGATGAGAACCGTAAGCGTGATCGAGAAGTTAAGGCTAAGTTCGAGGCTCTCGAGAGCACTGTTCGTGTGTTGAAGGAAGAGTTGGATGTTGTGAAAGGGAAGTTGCGTAAGTATGAGGATCCTGCCGAGACTCATGCTGGACCAGCTTATCACACCCGCTCTGAGCGAATGTGATATGATTATTCATATTGATTATCTATTTCATCAGACTTAATGTCCTTTTTATACATACATTTTGGGTTATGTACGGCGTTTTGCCGAGGATTTTATTAAGATTTTGTTATGGGATATTTTTTTTTCATTATGTATGGATGGTTATTTTTATGATGTCTATTATCATTATCATGTTTTATTTCTGATGTTGTGGCTCTTGGCATGTTATATTATGCGTAATATATGTTAATGTATGTTAGGTGCTATGTATGTTGTATGATGTTATCATAAAATATGTATGCATGTAATGGTTATTTCTATAACAATCATAACTGTCATGTTATTACTCATAGTGTTAGTTGACTAATATCTTAATGGTTAGTCTTTTCGTGTTTTGATCTATTCCTTTATGACACTAGTATTATTCTTGGTACTAACGGATGTGTTATTCTATTTTGAAGATCATGCCTCCAAGAGAGTCCACTGAAGCGCGTATGCAACGCCTGATCAATGAAGGAATTGCTGCTGCTATGGCAGCAAATGCTAATGTTAACGCCAATGTGAACAATAACGTGGGATGCCCCCACAAAACTTTTATGGCTGGTTGACCCCAAGGATTCAGTGGTACGGAAGGACCAATAGGGCTTACTCGTTGGTTCAAGAAAATCGAATCTATTTTCAGGGTCAATCGGGTCCGTGAAGAGGACAAGGTTAGTTTCGCTAGTTGCACTCTCAAGGATAGTGCCTTGACATGGTGGAACAATCTGGTTAGTAGTTTGGGGAACGATGTAGCTTATGGTTTGGCCTGGAATGATTTTAAGGAAAGATTGATCACCCGCTATAGACCTCGGGGTGAGCTTAAGAAGCTAGAGGTTGAGCTCAAGAATTTGAAAATGCATGGCACCGAGTTAGATGCCTATGAACAAAGATTTTTCGAGTTAACTTTGCTGTGTCCTAGGGTTTATGCGGATGAGGACCGCAAAATTGAGGCTTACATTGATGGTTTGTCCGAGAAGATTGAACACGGGGTTGAGTCTAGTGAACCCCAGACTATTGAGGCGGCTATGTCTATGGCCCACAAACTTAATGACAAGGTGTTGAGAAGAAGCAAGACTACAGTTGTTGAAAGTAGTGAGGAGGTTGCCAAGAAGGCTGATAATGGGAAACGAAAGTAGGATAACAACCGCAATCAAAACCAGGGTCAGCAGAAGAAACAGGATACCTCAGGTGCTAATAACAGAAATCAGCATGTGTGTCCTCGTTGCTATAAAGCTCATGATGGTTACTGCACAGTTACTTGTAAGAGGTGCTGTAAGCAAGGGCACATTGCTAAAGATTGTACAGTGCTTTTGCCGGGGTCTGCTACTCCCGCGACTGGTGGTAATAATAATAATGTTGGTAATAGAGGTGGTAACGGTAACGGTAATGGGAAATCGAATAATGGAGGTAATCCAAGGGTTTGTTATGAGTGTGGGAAGCCGGGGCTTTTCCGAGATGCTTGTCCCAATAAGAAGACTGCTAAAACTGCACGCGGCCGAGCGTTCAACATTAATGCTAAGGATGCGGAGGAAGATCCTAAGCTTGTTACTGGTACGTTCTCAGTCAATGATTTACCAGTTTATGTACTATTTGATTCAGGGGCTGATTTAAGCTTCGTGTCGAGTAAATTATGTCCGAGAATCAAAACACCGTTAACTCCCTTAGACAATACTTATGTTGTTGAAGTAGCTAATGGTAAGGAACTTACTGCTAAGACTGTACATCGTAAATGTAACATTAATCTGGGTGGTAGGGATTTTGAGATAGATTTGATACCGATTGAACTTGGTAGTTTTGATATTGTTATTGGTATGGATTAGTTGTCTGCGAACCGTGCTGAGATCGTGTGTTATGATAAGGCTATTCGTATTACTGATGTGATTGGAGAGCCACTGATGGTCTTTGGAGATAAGAAATGCACACAGTTAAATCTTATTAGCTGTATGAAAGTTCGTAAACATCTCCGCAAAGGCTGTCATGCTATTCTTGCTCATGTTGTTGATCCTAGTAAGGAAGTAAAGAACGTTGGTGACGTTCACATTGTTAGGGATTTTCCCGAGGTGTTTCTCGATGACTTACCTGGCCTTCCGCCGCAACGCGCGGTAGAATTTCAAATTGATCTTATTCCCGACGCTGCTCCTGTAGCACGTGCTCCTTATCGTCTTGCGCCTTTCGAACTTCAAGAATTGTCGAGTCAACTTCGTGAGTTGTTAGACAAAGGTTTCATTCGTCCTAGTTCGTCCCCTTGGGGAGCTCCCGTTCTGTTTGTTAAGAAGAAAGATGGTTCTTTTCGTTTATGCATTGATTATCGTGAACTGAATAAGCTCACTGTTAAAAATCGTTATCCTCTTCCGAGAATTGATGATCTGTTCGATCAACTTCAGGGTTCTTCTATTTATTCAAAAATTGATCTTCGTTCTGGCTATCATCAGTTGCGTGTTAAAGAATCTGATGTTTCAAAAACTGCTTTTCGCACCCGTTACGGTCACTTTGAATTTCTTGTTATGCCGTTCGGATTGACAAATGCACCTGCTGTGTTCATGGACCTCATGAACCGTGTGTGTAGACCCTATCTGGACAAGTTCGTTATTGTTTTCTTTGACGACATCCTTATCTATTCTAAGAGTGATGAAGATCACGAAGAACACTTGAGGTTAGTGCTTGATTTGTTAAAGAAAGAAGAGTTGTACGCTAAGTTCTCTAAGTGTGCTTTTTGGTTAAGAGAAGTTCAGTTCCTTAGTCATATTGTTAATAAACAGGGAATACAAGTTGATCCTGCTAAAATTGAGGCGATTGAAAAGTGGGAAACCCCGAAAACTCCTACTCAGATTCGTCAGTTCTTAGGGTTGGCAGGTTACTATCGAAGGTTCATTCAGGATTTCTCTCGTATTGCGAAACCTCTGACTGCTTTAACGCATAAGGGGAAGAAGTATGAGTGGAAGGATGAACAAGAGAATGCTTTTCAGATTTTGAAGAAGAAGTTGACTACCGCTCCGATTTTGTCACTACCAGAGGGTAATGACGATGTTGTTGTTTATTGTGATGCATCGCGACAAGGCTATGGTTGCGTTTTGATGCAATGAAAGAAGGTTATTGCGTATGCGTCACGACAGTTGAAGATTTACGAACAGAACTATACAACTCATGATTTAGAGTTGGGGGCTGTTGTTTTTGCGCTTAAAATTTGGAGACACTATCTTTATGGTGTTAAGAGTACTGTGTACACTGATCACAAGAGTCTTCAACATATCCTCGATCAGAAACAGTTGAACATGAGACAACGAAGATGGATTGAGACGTTGAATGATTATAATTGTGACCTTTTGTATCACCCGGGTAAGGCCAATGTTGTGGCTGATGCATTGAGTCGTAAAGAAAGGACTGAACCTCGCAGGGTTAGGGCCTTGAATATGACAGTTAGATCAAACCTCGCAAGGCAGATTCTTGAGGCACAACAAGAAGCCTTAAAGGAGGAGAATTTCGTGAAGGAGAATGTAGAAAAGGTAGCTAAGAAGTTTGAAATTCGAGCTGATGGTACTAGGTATTTTGCGGGACGTCTTTGGGTTCCGAAATTTGGAGGTCTTCGACAATTTATTTTGGATGAGGCTCATAAGTCTATATACTCTATTCATCCTGGTTCAGGAAAGATGTATCAGGATCTTAAGGAGCTGTATTGGTGGCATAATTTGAAAGGTGATGTGGCTACGTATGTGGCTAAGTGTTTGACCTGTGCTAAGGTCAAAGCTGAACATCAAAAACCGTCTGAACTTTTGGTGCAACCAGAAATTTCCGAGTGGAAGTGGGAAGGTATCACTATGGATTTTATTACTAAGTTACCAAGAGTTTCGGGTGGCTATGATGCGATTTGGGTGATTGTAGATCGACTCACTAAGTCAGCTCACTTTTTGCCGATTAGGGAAACGGATTCGATGGAGAAACTCACCCGTTTGTATTTGAAAGAGATTATTTCTAGGCATGGTGTTCCCGTGTCCATTATTTCCGACCGAGATAGTCGATTTGTGTCGAGGTTTTGGCGATCTTTACAGGAAGCCTTGGGTACTAGGTTGGATATGAGCACCGCTTATCATCCTCAAATGGATGGTCAAAGTGAAAGGACCATTCAGACATTAGAAGATATGTTGCGAGCGTGCGTCATTGATTTTGGAAATGGGTGGGATAAATATTTGCCGCTAGCTGAGTTTTCTTATAACAACAGTTACCACGCAAGTATTAAAGCCGCATCGTTTGAAGCTTTGTACGGTAGGAAATGTAGGTCTCCTATTTATTGGAATGAGGTTGGGGATGCTCAACTTACAGGTCCAGAGATTATTCACGAGACTACTGAGAAGATTGTACTAATTAAAGAAAGGTTGAGAACCGCTAGAAGTCGGCAAAAGAGTTATGCCGATAAGGGAAGGAAAGATGTTTAATTTCAAGTCGGTGATCGTGTTATGTTAAAGGTTTCGCCTTGGAAGGGCGTAATCCGTTTTGGTAAAAGGGGGAAGTTAAGTCCTCGCTTCGTGGGACCGTTTGAGATCATTGAAAGAGTTGGACCGATGGCTTATCATTTGAAATTGCCACAAGAACTCAGTGCTGTTCACGATGTTTTCCATATTTCGAATTTAAAGAAGTGCTTGGCTGAATTTGATCAGACTATTCCTTTGGAGGAACTTCAAGTTGATAAGCAATTGCATTTTATTGAGGAGCCTGTTGAAATCATGGACCGAGAGGTTAAGACTCTTAAACAGAGCAAAATTCCTATTGTTCGAGTCAGATGGAACGCTAGACGCGGTCCCGAGTTCACTTGGGAGCGTGAAGACCATATGAAGCAGAAGTACCCGCATTTGTTCTCAGATGCCGAGTCAACCCCTGCGCCTGCTTAAATTTCGGGACGAAATTTCCGTAACGGGAAGGTACTGTCACGACCCTACTTTTTTCGTTATCTTTTTCAGTTAATTATTTAACGACCATTAACTGTTAGTGTGCCACGTCATTTCTATGACCTATATTATTATTTTTGTAATAATATATATATATATATATTAATTATTATGGGTTATGTGAATATTTGTATTCATATTTTAATTTATACGATTCTACGTCTCGCGGATTTCCATCCGGCGAATCTTTTTGGTTTTCAAACCAACGGTCGAGTTTTTGGGACATTTAAATCCTAAATATTTTAAATATGATATTTTAAGATCATATTATTATATAGTGTATTTATATTTATTTTTCGTCGCGCGTTTGTTATCTCTCCGGATTTTTAATCGCGTAAGTGCGTTTTCGCGTTTCGGGACTCGTTCGGGCTTTCGGGCCAACAGGAAATAATCATTTAACAAATTTGGGCCATAGGGCCCACCCCACAACCCACCCATCGGCCGAAATAGGGAGGGGGGATCTCCCTTGCTTTTCCATTTTTCTTATTTTTGTTTTATTTCACAAAACTTGAAGCCTAAACCTAAAAATACAATTTTGCTCTCTTTTTCTCTCTTCCCCTTTGCTTGTGCCGTCGCCAACCATCACCTATATCACCATCATCATCTAAAATTAAAGCTTGGATCAAGGAGTGATTAGTACCAACGCGTTCCTCACGTTCTTCTCTACGCGATTACATAGATCGTTTCTCGATTAGGGTATAAACCCTAATCCTAGAATTTTCAAATTTTCATTTATTTACTGTATTTTGATGATTATTTAGTAGTATGATGTTTGTGGATTATTGTAATGGTGTTTGTATGCATAGATGTACTCATAATCACATGTTTTCGGTTTGTTAAATTCTGGACAGCAGCTTTTTCGTGTATTCTGGGTTTGTGACTGAGATAAAAGTTAAAATAAAGTGTGTAAATGAGTTCCTCTCATCAAGACATTAATTTTAGACTCCGGATTCATGTCGTTTCGATTCTCGGAGCCCTAGTTATGATCAAATTACTATTTTGTTAAAATTGAAATGTGGATTGACATGAAACAGGTTTGGTCCGACTTTATAACCTTCCTTGGTGTCTTTAGGGTGTGTTAGTGTGTTAGGACTGATGGTGGGACGAACTTTCATGTTCGGGTCACCTAAATCCGAGCCACGGTTCACCCGTTTCGACTAAAACACGGTTTTGTGTAAATTGAAGGTCCAAGTGGTGTCATGGCTGATTACCACGACTTGTGGACTGTTCTTGGTGTGTTCTTGAGTGCACCTTTGTGTCGGGTGGTTTGAATAGGCGGAGATGCATATAAGGCTCGCCAGAAATCGACACCCGGGGCTCAAGATACAACCCGATGAACCTTTGAATTAAAACTTATGTTTAATTCTAAAACTTATGATAAAAATAATGAAACTCATTATTAATAAATTTCTTATGGTAAAAGAAGTAATTATTATTATTTAAGACTTATGATATAAATATTTATTATATCATTTAAATTATTATTTATGATTTAATTAACATTTTAATTTAACTTATGATTAATAACACTTTTATTACTAATGGAAAATACTTATGATAAGTATTAAATTTATTTTATAAGAATATTATTATAAGACTTATAATGAAGATTAAATAATTATTTAATTATTATAAGACTTAATTATTATTTAATTATGATTTAATTATTAAATACTTATGATTTAATAATTATATTTAGAAACTTATGATATGATTAATAATTCATTATTAATTAATAATACTTATGATATGATTTAAAATTTATTATTAATTAATAATATTTATATTATAACTAATATTTAATTAATTAATTAACTACTTATGTTATATTAATTATATCATTTCAACTTATATTAACTTTAATAATTTATTTTATTTAATTAAACTTATGTTATGACGTAATTAAACACTTTTAACTTTAATAAATGTTATAACTTATGTTATTATTATAATTTACACTTTTCAAATTAGTGTTGACTATGTTTGACCAAGTTTGACTTTTGAGTTGACTTTCGGTTGACTTTAACTTTCAGTTGACTTTTGTTGACTTTCCAAATAAGGAAACTTTCCTAACTTAAAAAATTTCTAAAAATAGAACTTTCTAAATTTGGAAACTTTCCAAAAATAGAAACTTTCCAAAAATAGAAACTTTCCAAAAATGGAAACCTGCTAAAAATAGAAACTTTTTAAAAATAGAAAGTATGTGTCCGTACGCTGTTCCAGTCAAACCGATGCTTGCCGAGTATTGTTCTATGTCTACTTGCAACATGTACAATAGCTATCATACTAAGACTTGACCTAAGTTAGTTATTTATATCGACCTGCTTTATTTATAGGTCAGCGTTGTGATCGTTCCTGATCACTTTATTCTATTTGCTGTTCGCTTGTTTGTGTGGTTTCTTCAGTTGCTTTTAAGGTGAGTTATAGTCCCGTTTTTACATACTTTTCAAAGTATATTTTTGGGATGTGATTACATGCATTTTTATTTACGTTTAGACACAAGTAACAGTTAAATTTAATTATTCATTGTGAGTTGGACAAAAATATTTCCTAGTCTGGTAACTGTAATCATTGGTTTCTACCGGTGAACGCGAATCCTACGGATAGATCTATCGGGTTTGACAACCCCATTTCGAGCTAGTCGCGCTAGCAATTTATAATCGAAATGTTTAGTACTTCGTAATTTGTTGTAGATACACTGTACAAGTGTATATTTTTATTGTGTTTGGCAAGGGTAAATAAAGGGTTAAGTGGTTACCAGGCGGCTCATTGATAATGGAATAATGTTTAATGTTTTCTAACATTTTTAAATCTTGTGGTCTAAAGTTTATTTATTTATTTAAACCTATAATTCACTCAACCTTTGTGTTGACAGTTTACTTGCATGTTTTCACAGGTACTTGAGTTTTGTGATGCTTCCGCTATGTTTAGAAGAGTCTGCATGCATTTGGGCAGATTTTATTGAAACATTTATGAAACTTAAGTTGGCATTCTATTTTGGATAATTTAAACTTGTGGGTTTGTTGGCAAGGTTTTGTGTCAACTTTTGGTTTATTACTATGGTTAGTTGTTTAAAACTACATATTTTGGTTTGTTTCCTTTTTGGGAAACTTTTGAAATAAAAGAATGCAACTTTGTTTATTTAATTCATTTAAGTCCGATCAAGCTGTGGGACCAACTGACGGATCCGTTAAGTGTTTTGACCGGGTCATCACAGTACCTACCCGTTAAAGAAATTTCGTCCCGAAATTTGAGTGTGGTCGTCATGGCTAACAATAAAAATGTTTTCATGACGAATATGAGTCAATAATTAAAGTTTTATCACCATCAGGTGATTTGAATAAAACAACTCAATTATTCGAAGCGTACGAGTGAAATTATCACAAAAGATTGAAATAGGATAAGTAAAGATTCGTCGTAACTTTTGACGGAGTCAGGGTTGAATTTTGAAAGTAAGATACATCTTAACTTTTGACGTAGTCACGATTGAATTTAGAAAACAGGATGCGTCTTAACTTTTGACGTTGTTTTGGTTGAATTCCGGAATTTAAGGGATTTGAAGAAAATCTTCGAAATCTAAAAGATTTGATTCTCCTGCGAATAAGGAAATTTAGATTTCTATAATTAAATGCGGTGATCTGCCTCGATTCCTCTGTCTGATATTTTTTTACTATAAATTTTACCTTTTCTGTTCCATTAATTTTCACCACTTCAATACTCAATTCCTAAATTCAAAAGATCGTGAAAATGCTTAATCCAGTTCTGATTCTTGTCCTTATCCTGATTATCACAACAATCATTCTCCTTTTCCAACTTCCACCGGAAGAATCCGTTTATTTCTACTATGCTTTAGGGATTATTGTATTTATAATCCTCCCGTGTCTTTATATTGCTATACGCACTGATATCCACGGTTTGTAATTTCGGTGTTGTTGTTGGGCTTTATATTTTCTCTTATATTTTGGAGCTCTTTGCCTTTTTTATTATCCTCCCGACCTCTAGTAAAGCGAGTAACGGTCCAGAATTCGTAAGTATGGAATTTCGAATAAACATCATGTTCTAAATAAGAACTAATGTATTAGCACGATTTGATTTATCAAATTACCAGAATCACTGAGAATAGAACTATCAAGAATATACTTTCTTGATATGTTCAGAAGTTAAGCATAATGAAAGAGTTATGTAACATGGCACGTGATGACGTTAGGATCTGTGAATCATCACGTCCCATTAGAAACTCAGCATGATTTACTGTAATATAATCACGTTGATCAAGTATCATTATATTATACTAACCCATGCATCAGTTCCCAACACTACTTCAAAAACATTCATTTTTTTTATTAAGCTCGAAAGTTTACAGAATATAGAAACCAACAGTTTCTATATGATGTAACACTGATAGCACGAAGAGATTATTGATTTTAGATAAGAATAGTTATGAAAATATCTTCAGAAATATGAAGGATATTTATAATGAAAGATACGATGATATCTTGGAATTTCTAATATCGATGGATGATGAAGAAGATTTATCCGTAAGAGTTTAGATTCGGAAGCAAGGTATTCGTTAAAGATTTCATCAGAAACATAATCATTTGGATTCTTTGAAGTCAAACTTATTCTTTGTGATTTGTCCACAGCTTCCTTCCTAGTTTTGCATAATCTGCCTTTAGGTACTAAATTTTCTATTGAATGTTTTCCAATATAATAATACACAGGAAGCACGAGGAGGTATATAATTTCGGACGAGAATATTTATGAAAATATCCTCAGAAATATCGAAGATATTGATGATGATATTTTGGAATTTCTAAGTTCGATGGTTGATGGAGAAAGATTTTCCGCAAGATTTTAACATGACTTCGGAGCAAGATATTCTCTAAAGATTTCAATGGATCCAGAATTACCTGAATCCTTTGAATATAGGGTTTGGTCCTTGTATTTGTCCTTGGTCTCCTTTATGGGTAGCTCAATCTGTTTTTCAATACCCAATTTTCTATCGAGCGTTCCTAACACTCCTTTCTTTATCATCAAACTTTTGGTCATTTAGACCATCTACCATTTTTCTGTTTCCTCTGCATTTAATGCTATGATATCTGAATCATCGGTTATTAATCCGAGGTGGTTTCAGGAAAATTGTGTTTTTAGATGATTAAACGCTGATGGTAATATGGTGGAATATGAAAGGTTCCCTGGTAACAATAAAAGAGCACGCGTATATATCAACGTTATAATAAGGTTGTTTCGTACGAAAAGTCGAAGTTGTCTTGTTGGAGCTGTGACAAAACTGGCTATCTCGTACAGCAGATGCAAAGTTATTTTCGGTAATAATAATGCTAAAGAAGCTAGCACAAATACGTGTTAAATGTTTGTTCAGATTCCGAGTGTTTTCAGGTGCATAACTATATGCATCAATCTTTTCTTCCGTAGCTGAAGTGCGGTTGGTTCATCCTCTCGATTGAGGTATTTTCAGGAATTTTGAAAAGTTTGAACATAGATTGTAATCGTCCAGATACAAATGAGGTTTAAGATGAAATCAAGTGGCAAACTTGAAGAAATGTTTAGTTTCATATGTTATAGTCAATATTTTAATTCATTTTAATTGTCCAATGTTGGTAGTCCACAGTTAGCAATTCAATAATTCATATATAGTTTAATATATAATATTCGAATTAATTAATACGTAACGTGACCCGTATTCGTCTCAGACTCGATCACAACTCAAAGTATATATATTATTATAGAATCAACCTCAACCCTGTATAGAGAACTCGATCATTACTGCATATAGAGTGTCTATGGTTATTCCAAATAATATATATATATATATATATATATATATATATATATATATATATATATATATATATATATATATATATATATATATATATATATATATATATATATATATATATATATATATATGCATCGATATGATATGTCAAAACCTTGTATACGTGTCCCGATATTTAAAGTGTGTAAAATAAATACAGAAATTAAATGACGATAAATAAAATTGCGAGAATGTAAATTGCGAGAATGTAAATTGCGAGAATGTAAATTGCGATAATTAACTTGCGATAAATAAAATGTAACCATTTAGCTAGGAACAGTTAGCTAGGAACAGCTACCTTGGGTTCTTAACAAAATTCTTCTCATAGTTAAATTGTTTGTTTCTAACAGATTTTATTTGTCCAATATTTTCTTCATTATGCCACTTGTTGGATTCTGATAGGTCAAAATCCAAATATGAAATTGAATGAAAATGGTTATTCTACGGTGAACGGATACGTATACCGGTGGTTGTAAATAGGATAGTAAATGACTGTTGGATCAGATTCGAAGAATGTACAGTGTAACATATTAATGTGAAATCTAAATATTTCTCGGGTATTACCTACCCGTTAAAATATTTTCACCATTAACAGTTTGTACAAAAGAATTTATACAATCTTTATGAAAACATATATACATATATATTTTCTTCAGATGTATTCATGGATTTAATGAGTTAATATGATATTAAACTCATTTGCTTTTCGGTTGGAACTAGAATAAGTAATCTCTAAAACTTTAGAGATTACATATTCGCCATGTCGAACGAAGATAAATGAGATAGAACAATACGTAGAATGAAGATCATACTCAAAGTACATGTGATGATATTGAAGCATGGATTGTTGATGGTACTGGTGTTGTTATTGATGGTACTGTTGGTGCCGGTGATGTTGTTGAAGCTGGTATATTTTGCACCATATTCTCCGAATTGATTATTTGAGCGCGAAGTTCGTTGACTTATTACTCCAGGATGATTGTCGTTCGGAACGAGCGGATGAATAAGGTTCAGAATAGTGGATAGAATATAATCTTGTTGAGTTACCCTGGAAATGAGACTGAAAATGGTGTCTCGAACAGGTTCGCCGGTAAACGCTTCAGGTTCATTGTCAAGAGGTGAATTCGGTTGGTGGAAGGGATCGCCTTCTGCGCGTCTCCATTGATTAAGTCGACTACGAACCCATCAGATGAATTGGTTGATTCATTCTGGTGACATTGCTTTCGGAGCTTAGGTGAAACTCCAAATCGGAATAGCTGTCGGAATCCGAGGGATTCGAACTGGTTGAGGGATTCGTCTCGTATGATCAGATGAAGAATTGTAGATAAGAAATAGATTATAGGATGTAGATTAGTACCCTGCAATACATAATTTACATATGCATATATAATACTAAAATCCCATAAGTTACGGAGGAATCTACGGAAGTTGTCAGGCAAGGTTTACAGTAACAGATATGCTAAGATACGAATTTATCTATACACTATCTATGCAATAGAGGCAGTAAGATGTGTCTAGACTTTAAGGATGATAAGCAAGTAATTTTTGACACGAAAAGATAAGCAAAACTTTTGACATGCTGACACGGTCGAAGTCCAGACTCACTAATGCATCTAAACAACTATCAGTTAGACACACTAATTCAAGACCTGGTTCGCTAAGACCACCGCTCTGATACCAACTGAAAGGACCCATCCTAATCCATCCGGACAAAGTCCACATCGATTACAAACGATTCACAATAGTTGGTTACATCACGAGGTACTTGACCTCTATATGATACATTTTACAAACATTGCATTCGTTTTGAAAAGACAAACTTCCTTACATCGAAAATTGACGATATGCATACCATTTCGTAATATATCTAATTACAATTATCTTAATAATAATCTTGATGAACTCGACGACTCGAATGCAACGTCTTTTGAAATATGTCATGAATGACTACAAGTAATATCTTTAAAGTGAGCAAATGCACAGCGGAAGATTTCTTTCATACCTGAGAATAAACATGCTTTAAAGTGTCAACCAAAAGGTTGGTGAGTTCATTAGTTTAACATAAATAATCATTTCCACCATTTTAATAGACCACAAGATTTTCAATTCTCATAAACATACGGCCCATACATAGAGACAAAAATATCATTCATATGGATTGAACACCTGGTAACCGACATTCACAATATGCGTATTAGAATATCCCCATCATTCCGGGATCCTCCTTCGGACATGATATAAATTTCGAAGTACTAAAGCATCCGGTACTTTGGATGGGGCTTGTTGGGCCCGATAGATCTATCTTTAGGATTCGCGTCAATTAGGGTGTCTGTTCCCTAATTCTTAGATTACCAGACTTAATAAAAAAGGGCATATTCGATTTCGATAATTCAACCATATAATGTAGTTTCGATTACTTGTGTCTATTTAGTAAAACATTTATAAAAATTTCGCATGTATTCTCAGCCCAAAAATATAAAGGGTAAAAAGGCAAATGAAACTCACAATACTGTATTTTGTAGTAAAAATACATATGACGACATTGAACAATGCAGGGTTGGCCTCGGATTCACGAACCTATATCATTTGTATATATATTAATATGGATAACCGTAATCAAACAAGTTTATATATTATATCTTAATTTATATATTGTACTTATTTAGTTGGTGTATATATTGAAAATGTTTAATATCTATATATTTAGTTATATTATAATATATATATATATATATATATATATATATATATATATATATATATATAGTTAGAATTATATAAGTATATCATTAGTTTGTTATATATGAGTGTTTATATAAATAATGTTATTATGTTTGATATGTATGTATATAAACTATTAATATAATTACAATATATGTATTAAGTATATTTTTAGGTGCAAAATATTTATCTGTAACAAAAATGGTAGTTTTGATAATAATGAATTACTAATAATAATAAATTTCTTAATATCGATAATACTAATAATAATAACGATATTCGTTAAAATCGATACTTCTGTCATTAATGGTAGTTGATGATGTAGCGTGAGGGTACGAAATAGTATTATTTTTAATACAAAATACTACAAAATATGACACAAGTTTTATTAATTTACGGATGGGATATACCTAAACCTTGCTACAACACTATAGGCAGTGTACCTAATCGTAGAGTAGTGTAGTTTTTAGTAAGTCCGGTTCGTTCCACAGGGAGCTGGTGATACTTACTATATTTTTAACTATATTTATATAAAATATATATAATTATATAAGTAGTAATATTATTATAAAAGGGGGGTTTTACCGTTTAATGACCGGTTTGTCGATTCTATATTTTAAGCGTAAAGATAAATGACGATAATTAAAGTGCGTAAAATAATGACAATAAATAAAATGACAGTAAATAAAATTGCGAGTAATAAAATGACAGTAAATAAAGATACGATGAGAAATATAATAAAAGAATTATGCTTATTTAAACTTCCGTAATCATGATGTTTGACGTGTTGATTTTAATTTATTACCATGGGTTAATTGTCCTTTGTCCTGGTTTATTTGATACGTCTATCTGGTTTTTGTCCATAATAGTCCATCGGTCATAAATATAAAGTCCAAGTATCCTCGTCAAATTACCCTTATACCCGAAGTCAAATATTCCAACTGATTAAGGATTTAAACTGTGACGCAGTTATCACTTCTGTCAACAATTACACCAGTTATCACTGTATGTAATCCACCCCTGTTTTAATTAGTTTATGAATATTAATTCATCCACTTGATCAGAATGAATAATCAATTACCCAACCCAATTGATTAATTAAATGATTATAACAGATTCCATATGAACATCACTAAATAGGACAACCATAATCATTATTAATTATTAGGTTAATTAATTTGAAGATAGGTTCGACAGACTCCAATGAGTTGTCACTCAATTAGACAATACCCCCCATCTATTAATAGTCAATAGTTCAATTTCCACAAGTGTCGGTCTTTTGCCCAAACCTTAATTATGGTCCAAAGTTCAATAACCCCTTCTTAATATTTTAGCCCAACATCACGATTACTTCGGCTCAAATAAGCATAATAATAACTTAGTTACGATACATTAATGTAAAAAGGTTGAACATAACTTACAATGATTAAAAATAGCGTAGCGTTACACGGACAGAATTTCGACTTACACACTCAAACGATCTCTATCATAAATCTTATTATTATCATAATTTAAAATTAAAATTAAGATTATTGTTATATCTTATTAAGTTAACATTATGATAGAGATATAGAATATAGATATTGGATATTAGATATAGATATTTGATCGATATATAGATAAAAAGAGGATAGAAAAAGTTCGTCCCTTATTTTGATCGTAAATCATCGCCTTTTATAGGCAAAATATGAAATTGAATTTTCATTTACGACCCCTGAACTATGCTCAATTAACAACTTTTTATTATTTAATATTATTCTTATTATGAATTATTTAAATATTATATTTTATTCTTGTGCATAGTTGACTCGTAATTTTTACACCGTTGCGTCGAGCGCTGAAAGTTGGTTCATGCCTCGGTTCCGGATTTTCGAACGCCCTTTCGTACAATTTTATATCGTGTACTTTGCGTTCTGTAACTTGTACTCTTGTCATTTTTAGACGTTCTTCATCAATAATTTGAACCTTTTTGATTGTATCTTGTACTTTTGAGCTTTTTGGACCTTTGTGTCTTCAATTCGTCGTTTTCGCCTTTTGTCTTCGCACTTATTTAATATAAACGAATATTACTTGAAAATGGAACAATTGCAACTAAAATCTTGTATTTCTTGGGGGATAATGCTATGAAATATATGTTCCTTTTTAGCCTTATCAATATTCCCACACTTAAGCGTTGCTTGTCCTCAAGCAATATAGTCTTGAAAAACACTTGAATCACTTCTTTATTCTTCACACTTTGTACATCAGTGATTTCAATACGGCGGTATAAACAATGGTAGTAACGATGTGGTTAAAGGTGGGTGTGTCTTTTATAGTTGCCTCGGGTTTAGGTCAACGACACTGGCAATCAAATAGCCGATTTACTTTTGGTTTCCAAAGCAAAGTGCACATTTGAAAGGCGGTTTACAGTCCCACATGACTATAAAAATTTAGATCCTTTAAGGAAATTGGATCTTTATGAAAACATTTGATCTTTTGAAAATTCAAGCTAGATTTTACCCTAGACAAGTTTTCTGATTTGATCTATCATTGGTGTTGCAAAATATATTTGTGGATCATTATTTTGGCTAAAACTTTTAGGCTCGTGTAATCCACTGCTATCCCGGTATCGGAAAGCACACATCCAGTTTACTTGTTCCGTATATTACCTTTCGGTAAACTACCGTCCGGTTGTAAAGGAAAGCGATGAACAAGAAACTGTTAAGGCAATGTCCCGTGACATGCATTTGATTATGGTCTAAAAACGTGTCGGATGCTAGTACTATCCTTGGTAGGAGCAATAGTAAAGATCATCCTATAATTTTTCGGTCTGGCACAAGGTCCTGTCTCCGACCATGCTATGCAACCACCGTTCTTACGGTTGACACCCGATTTTGTTCAGGTGACCTAATGAATTCCAGATGAATTCCTAGGATTTTACGTTCAATGGTAATGAACGCATTGAAAATGGGTTTTCAGAAAACAAATCGGTTTGTATTTTTGATCAAAATATTTTCTCGTTCAAGCTCGAGTTTAGATATCATTGAATTCCATGAGTTTGAATTCTCAATCTTTAAGGTCAATCTCTAGGATTGAGTAATATCAGTCTTAAAAGCTGATTTTTAATCTTTAAGGAGATTATCCTTTCTGGGGATCTGATTCATTAGTCTTATCAAGCTAATTTGCACGGTGCCCCCCCATTGTACGAGATAAATCCTTCTCATGGTTAGGATAAATCTGACCACTTGGCGACCCTGTTTGATGCTGAGGTCCGTGGATTTCCTGCTGATTTTAGTGATGACTTTTCTAGATTTTTCGTCAACCTACAGCTGGTCTGGACGACAACTTCATGACCTAAATCAAGAAGCGCGTTTCTTTTTCGGAAGACTTTACTTCCTTTTAATGATGGAATTGATTCATCGTGTAGATCCATCTTTCTTTCAAAAGTATTATAGTAAATCGGGTAAAACTGATTAGTATCATCCAAAACAAAAGTACCTGCAATAATCTTGTACAAAGATATGTGATAGATAGTTTTAAATTGAATAACTTGGTACATTCTTCCCACACTTAGTTTCTTTCTTTGCCTTTTTATTTTCTTCTATTTCATTTTAAATGAATTCAAGCATTTTAGGGTGTTTCTCAATTTATGTCCTTTTCGAGGTAACGATAATTTCGGTATTATCACCTAGTTTTCATCGTTCATAAATATGTATAAACATGATTTTGAGTTCATTTAGTAGAAAATTTTGAAAAATTTACTAGAAGTGGGTAGTCAGTATATAAGACTAGGGTTGTTCCTTGTTATCGGAGAGCACTAGATTCTAATACAACTACTGCGTTACTAGTATTTTAGTTGAAATTTTTTCAAATTTTCACAAAATTTGGCAATTAAACTAAGTATAAACCCGAGAGAATTTATAACCCTTCCCCACACTTAAGATCATGCAATGCCCTCATTTGCATGAAATTAGACTCTAATTATAAATTCACGAGGGTGATTAGTGTAGAAAAGTGATTAAAAATACCGAGTTTGCAAACATGTTGTTGTCATATCACATTTGATATTTTGCGTCTTGTCGTCAAAATTAGTAGCTTTTGCTGAACTTCATGACAGTCTTTGAAAGTGCGCGGTTTTACCCTGTTTTGTACATAAGATAAAATACAAACATATATATATATATATATATATATATATATATATTTTTGAAGTTTGGTTTATAACCCCACTTTTCAAAAATTTATAAAGTATAATATTTTTGGCATACTTTAAATCAATAAAATTAAAAATAATGATAACAAAATTTGTCGCCCCGCCCTCGGGTAAAGTAATTTCGGCTTAATGACCTAGTCTTCAACTCACGACGAATTTTAGAAATCATTTTTTCAACTTAATGAATTAAAGTAAATTTTGTTTTTAAAAACTTAAATTAAAATGCATATTAATTTCATAAAAAAAAAACCTACAAAACAAAAATTCAGAATGGAGGGAGAAAACTAGTTCTTTAGTGTCTGCTAGCGGAAAAGACCAATCGGATTCCATTCTCGGAACTACACGAGAACAGAACAACTAACTCCACACAGCATTTTCTTTTTAGAATATTTGAATCTCCTCACACTTAGGTAGCCGTGGTGTCAAAATTGTGATTAACATCATCGTTAATTTCTCTTGGTCCATAATCAGCTTGCATATCCGTGACTTTTTCTTTAAGCCATTGGTCGGATTCCTGTGTAATATCCACAATTTCAACTAGTTTCTCCTTTTCTTTAGGTGATAGATTGGATACTAACCGGTTACATAACTTAAAGTTCCCCTTGGTTTTAGCATCGCGAATCCGTTTAATAAGTTTCTTCATTGAACTATTAATAACGGGATCATTTAATTTCGTATCAACAACGGGGTTCTTTGTTATCATGTCATCATTAGGTGTTACTTCATTTTCCCCACACTTAGGCGTTTCATTATTGCTAAGTATTACCGTTGGAGTTGGTAAAACAACATGGTTCTTACCAATCATTTTTGCTGGTTCAACGGTTTTGGTTGGTGGAGATTTAGTCTTTCGAATCATAAAGGTGATCGATTTGTCACCACTACTAAGTGTCATTCTACCATTTCCTACATCAAATAACGCCTTGGTGGACGCTAAGAATGGTCGACCTAAAATTAGAGGAATGTTTGGGTCCTCTTCTATGTTAATGACAATGAATTCGACTAGAAAGGTTAAATTGCCTACTTGAACGGGTAGGTTGTCAACAATTCCAACTGGGTGTTTAATGGTTTGATCAAAGAGTCGAACACTCATATCCGTTGGACTTAACTTACCTACTCCTAATCTCTTATATAATGAAAGAGGCATAACACTTACACTTGCACCTAAATCTGCTAGTGCATCATACATGACACAATCACTAAGTAGACAAGGAACAATAAATTCACCCGGATCACCTATCCTAGGAGGAGGTTTTGGTGGAACTGTCTTCACCGGGTTTACTTCTACGGCTTTTGTTTCTTGTACTTTCTTATTCTTTTTCTTCTTCTTTCCAGAGGTATCACAAACTTTATTACCTATTACTTGCTCATACTCAACTCCTTTTCTTGGAAACGGGATGGGTGGTCTGTATGGTGCCACCACTGGCTTTACATACTCGGGTGGTGGTGGTGGTGTAACTTCTTCATTGTTACTTACATCTAAAACCTTCCCATCTTCTGATGCTGGTTTTTCAGAATTTGTTGAAACCATATTAACATTTTCATTCCGAGGATTTACTTCAGTATTACTCGGTAGCTTTCCTTGTTTCCTTTCACTCATCATGCTAGCAAGAGTACCTACGTGTTTTTCTAGATTCAAAATGGAAGCTTGTTGAGTTCTTAATGACTGATCAAACCTCTCATTCGTTTGGGTTTGAGATGTAATAAATTGTGTTTGAGATTCCATTAGCTTTGCCATCATTTCTTCTAGATTTGGCTTTTTCTCTTCGATTTATTGTGGTGGTTTATACAAGCCATGTCTTTGTTGATTGAAAGTGTTGGTTTGAGTTGGTTGGTTATTTGGACCTTGTTGGTTGTACGAGTTATTGTTTGGTCCATTTGGATTGTAAAGAATGTTTTGATTTCGATTGAAGTTTAGCCTTGGCGGTTGATAATTATTTTGATAATTATTTCCAGGCCTTTGGTTCATATAGGAAACATTCTCTCGTTGTTCCATCGTTGGTTCAATGTGACAATCTTTCGTTAAGTGTGGTCCACCGCATTGCTCACAACTAATTCGTATTGCGTGAATATCTTTATTCATCTTTTCCATTCGTCTTTCGAAAGCATCTATTTTTGCTGAAACGGAATCAAAGTCATGGCTAGAATCGGCTCTAGCCACTTTAGATGAACGAAAAATATCTTTTTCTTGGTGCCACTCATACGAGTGGGAGGCTGTGTTATCAATAATTTTGTAAGCTTCAGTTGCGGTTTTCTTCATAATGGATCCACCAGCGGTTATGTCGATGTATTTTCGTGTGGCGATGTCTACGCCTTTATAGAAGATTTGTACTATTTGAAAAGTATCTAATCCGTGTTGAGGACATCCTCTCAACATCCTTCCGAATCTTGTCCACGCCTCATATAATGTTTCATTTGGCTTTTGCGCGAACGTAACAATTTCTCCTTGAAGTCTCACGGCTTTAGATGCCGGAAAGAATCTTTTAAGAAATTTCTCAACTAAAACATCCCATGTGTCAATCGCCCCTTCAGGTAACGATTCTAACCAATCTTTGGCTTCTCCCTTTAAAGTCCAGGGAAACAACATGAGATAGATCTGCTCATCTTCCACTTCTCGGATTTTGAATAGTGTACAAATTCTTTTAAACGTACGAAGGTGTTCGTTAGGATCTTCATTCGGTGCACCACTGAATTGGCATTGGTTAGTTACCATGTGTAGGATTTGTCCTTTAATTTCATAATCTGGAGCATTAACTTCTGGTTTAATAATGGCGTGACCTTGGCCCGTGCGTTTAGCCCTCATTCGATCTTCCATACTTAGAGGTTCTAGATTTTCCATGATTGGATTTGTTGTATCCGAATCACTAGAGGATTCTGATTTAACGGTTTGTTCCTCAACAATCTCTGTTTGAATGATTGGTGGTTCCGGAGGAATAATTAATGGATCAGGGTCTCGGAATTGTCCCTGAGTATTCTCCGGATTCTCAATTGTGATATTGGTTTCAAAAACTGGATTATCGGAAATTTGAGTTGAAGTACTCGGTCGACTTGATGACGATTCTAAAGAAAAATCAACGGCGGCGATATTTGTTAAACGATGTCTTGATCGAGTTACAGGTGGTGAACGTATGACCGGCGGTGAACGTCTTGCTCGGTGCATTCACTGAATATCCTATTAGTTTTTAAAAAGGAAAGAAAAATTATATAAGTTATCCAATCAATAGACTTTTCTGATTTCGCCCACGTTTCGAATAGCCAAAAGATGCAGCAGAGGGGCAGGATTCGTTTGGTCTCAATATAATTGAGTACTGTTTGGCTCCAATAACCCGGTCCACGTACAAATCCAACTATTACTACGAACCAGAAAATTTTGATGTCTATCAATTTAACCACTTAAAATAAATTTTCGTAATTTTAAGAAATTTAGAGAAGAAGTAGAAAAAAATCTAAGTCCTAAAAACTAGAATGACGAGAAATAAGAGAGAAAAAGAGTGCGCGTCGAAAAGTGTCGAAAAATGAAAAAGACGAAAAGTGGTTTGTAAACACGCGGTTAATCCAACCTTATAACGATCACTATCTTAAAATTAAAGCTACAAATGGAGATCACTAATTGGAATTGTAATTGATACATAGGTAAACGCGTCGAAAAATAAAAATAAGAAAATAGCGCGAAAAATGGCGTCGCAAAATTCTAAAGCACCTAAAACTTAGTCTAAGGAATAAGCACTTAAGGTATTTTACGGCAAACCTAAAAATTCTAGAAATAAAAATACTATGGCAAAACTAAACTTAATACTAAAAATTGTAACTAGAGTCTAAAAATCTAAAGGTAATAAAAAAAAAAAACTTTTTTTTTTAAATTTTTTTTTTTTTTTTTAAAAAAACGATTTTTTTCTTAAAAAAAAAACGATTTTTTTTTACACAATTTTTTTTTTTTTTTTTACGTTTTTGTTTTTTTTTTTTTTTTACGTTTTTTTTTTTTTTTCGAGACTTATTACAAAAAAAAAAAAAAAATACTTTTAAACAAACATAGTTTACAAAGATATAGCGTTTTTCAGCGGTCCCCGGCAGCGGCGCCAAAAACTTGATGATGTAGCGTGAGGGTACGAAATAGTATTATTTTTAATACAAAATACTACAAAATATGACACAAGTTTTATTAATTTACGGATGGGATATACCTAAACCTTGCTACAACACTATAGGCAGTGTACCTAATCGTAGAGTAGTGTAGTTTTTAGTAAGTCCGGTTCGTTCCACAGGGAGCTGGTGATACTTACTATATTTTTAACTATATTTATATAAAATATATATAATTATATAAGTAGTAATATTATTATAAAAGGGGGTTTTACCGTTTAATGACCGGTTTGTCGATTCTATATTTTAAGCGTAAAGATAAATGACGATAATTAAAGTGCGTAAAATAATGACAATAAATAAAATGACAGTAAATAAAATTGCGAGTAATAAAATGACAGTAAATAAAGATACGATGAGAAATATAATAAAAGAATTATGCTTATTTAAACTTCCGTAATCATGATGTTTGACGTGTTGATTTTAATTTATTACCATGGGTTAATTGTCCTTTGTCCTGGTTTATTTGATACGTCTATCTGGTTTTTGTCCATAATAGTCCATCGGTCATAAATATAAAGTCCAAGTATCCTCGTCAAATTACCCTTATACCCGAAGTCAAATATTCCAACTGATTAAGGATTTAAACTGTGACGCAGTTATCACTTCTGTCAACAATTACACCAGTTATCACTGTATGTAATCCACCCCTGTTTTAATTAGTTTATGAATATTAATTCATTCACTTGATCAGAATGAATAATCAATTACCCAACCCAATTGATTAATTAAATGATTATAACAGATTCCATATGAACATCACTAAATAGGACAACCATAATCATTATTAATTATTAGGTTAATTAATTTGAAGATAGGTTCGACAGACTCCAATGAGTTGTCACTCAATTAGACAATACCCCCCATCTATTAATAGTCAATAGTTCAATTTCCACAAGTGTCGGTCTTTTGCCCAAACCTTAATTATGGTCCAAAGTTCAATAAACCCTTCTTAATATTTTAGCCCAACATCACGATTACTTCGGCTCAAATAAGCATAATAATAACTTAGTTACGATACATTAATGTAAAAAGGTTGAACATAACTTACAATGATTAAAAATAGCGTAGCGTTACACGGACAGAATTTCGACTTACACACTCAAACGATCTCTATCATAAATCTTATTATTATCATAATTTAAACTTAAAATTAAGATTATTGTTATATCTTATTAAGTTAACATTATGATAGAGATATAGAATATAGATATTGGATATTAGATATAGATATTTGATCAATATATAGATAAAAAGAGGATAGAAAAAGTTCGTCCCTTATTTTGATCGTAAATCATCGCCTTTTATAGGCAAAATATGAAATTGAATTTTCATTTACGACCCCTGAACTATGCTCAATTAACAACTTTTTATTATTTAATATTATTCTTATTATGAATTATTTAAATATTATATTTTATTCTTGTGCATAGTTGACTCGTAATTTTTACACCGTTGCGTCGAGTGCTGAAAGTTGGTTCATGCCTCGGTTCCGGATTTTCGAACGCCCTTTCGTACAATTTTATATCGTGTACTTTGCGTTTTGTAACTTGTACTCTTGTCATTTTTAGATGTTCTTCATCAATAATTTGAACCTTTTTGATTGTATCTTGTACTTTTGAGCTTTTTGGACCTTTGTGTCTTCAATTCGTCGTTTTCGCCTTTTGTGTAGCGACCCCGACAAATCGTCAAGTGACGGCGTCGGCTACGTGGGTCCCATTACCTGATTATAAGTCTTTAAGATAACGTTTGACCAAAATATGTCGCCTTCATTTCAAAATAAAGATTGTTTCAAAGTTTACAAGAATTGTTCAACCAAAAGTTAAGTTACAACGTTATAGATACGATTGAAATCTAGGCGACACGGTTTAAAGTAAAGTCAAAAGACGCTCCATGAAATGCATGTATACTCGACATCGGATGCAAGTATCAAATAGTAAGCGGAAGCATGTTTCACATATCGTGCAAGACCTGAGAAAAACATAGAAATCTGTCAACGAAAACGTTGGTGAAATCATAGGTTTAAGTAAGTAAGTACAAGTGAACCACAAGATTTGCATCAATGAAATAATAGTAATACATTCCAAAAGTTTGTTTCACGAGCACCCAATTATCAAAGCTTAACATTCCTTCCATTGTATACCCCATCCATAGTGCTAGAACAAACACTGATTCTCGAAAATATATTTCATCCGTAGACGGTAGCGAACCGTCAAGGATGAGGGTTGTCAACCCATATGGCCATATAACATAAGTTCTCGCTTACACCCGGCAAGTGTAACTAATGATAATCGAATTGAGGATTTTTGTTCTAAACTCGTATGTAGAATGTTTGTTTTCCCGTTCTTGTGTTCACTTAGTTCAAAAGAATCGTTTATGTTTTCTCATCCCAAATATAAGTTCAAAAAGAGTAAAAGTGGGACTATGATCTCACCTTTGATTGCACTAGTATAAATGTACTTCACAAAGTAAACGTGTGCATGAATGTTGCTTAGCCTTGACCTAAACAAATAAGTTGTATCAATTAACCGGTTACGACACAAGGTCGGGTGAAATGTGTTCAATTAGTCCTATGGCTCAATACGACTTGAATAGTATAGCATGTGAATCACGTTGTCAAGTTTCATGCAAGAATCACGTACAAAAGCATGTTAGAACGATTGTATAAAAGTTTGGTTAAGTTTGACTAAAAGTCAAACTTGGTCAAAGTCAACGAAAAAGTCAACGCGTTCGGGTCGGGTCCCGGACTATTTTTCTATGCTAAATATTCATATACAAGTATATTAAAACAAGTTTCATGTGAATCGGAGGTCGGTAGCTAGTCAAACATTTCGCGTGAAATGTGACAAAGTGAGCAGAATCTGGCCAGGCGATTCTGCGCGCCGCGCGGGGATGTGGCGCGCCGCGCCACTACCTGGGCAGAGAATTCTGGTCAGTTTTTCCAAGTGTGCACGAACCAAAACCTTTCCCAACCCAATTCTTGACCCGCAAACACTTATAATGCCTATCATATATCGTCGAAAAGGTATTTTGACGAGGAATACAACTAACCACATCTCATCAATCAAAAACATCATTTACAATAACCGAAAACTCGTCAATTGATCAAGAAAGGTTTATTTTCAAAGTTTTAAGTTCGTAAAACGTATTTTATGATTCGGGAATCCAATTTACACATACGATATGCCGTTTCGAAGGTAATTAAGCATACATTACAACTAATCACTAACAATTAACATTCCATGGCATTCAAGCATCAAAAGTTCATGTCAAGAACTATCAAACCCTAGTCAAACATCACAAAATCAATATTCATGTTTTTGAAGTTTTCTTAATCAACCTACGCATCAAAACGAAGCTAGTGATACTAGTAACACAATTAAAACATGCACTTTAACAATCTAACAACATTAACTCATCCAAAATCAAGGATTAAGCACACCCATTTCAAGTTCATGCTAGTTACTCCAAAAACAACAAATCGAGCAAACCAAACATATATTCATGTTAGACTCGAGCCATAGACACTAACTAACACCATTTCAAATCAAAAACACGAATTTAGAGAAATCTAGAGTTTTAGAAATGTTACCCAAACGAGATGAAGTTGGTATCAAATTGTAGAGGATGAAGAGAGGATTCCAAATATGTAATCGGATTTGTTGTGAGCTTCCAAGATTGAATTTAGATGATGAATGAATGGAATGGGTTTGTGTGTGTGTTCTTGAGATGGAGAGAAAAGGGATGAGGGAGATGATGGAATGGATGAAATGGGTTGACTAGTTGACCTAGTCAACTAGTTTGCCCATTTGGCAACTCCGGTCCCTCGAGTTTCAAAGCGGGTGCGGATTTAACCGATCGAATATTTTTAAAACGCAAGTTAACGAGAGATGTTATAATTAAATGACGGAATTATTATGAACGTTAGTCAACGGAAACTACGAATTTAAATAACGAAAGGTATTATTTAAAAGAAAAAGACGGTGTTAAAAATAAATTTAACGGAAAAACGCGGGATGTTACATTATCCACAACTCAAAAGAAATTTCGTCCCGAAATTTAGTTGGAAGTAGTAGTCGATATCTCTTACTCGAGACTTTACGTTGTCAATGCTATGAATAAGTGAAAGTACGTTCTTGAGGGTTCTCATGAATTTGGATATTCAGGGTTTTACGTTGCATTAAGGTTCGGTTTTTACGATCCCCAGTTTCAACTGGTTTTCCTATGAAGAGAAGTTTGTCATCGATAGTTGATGTATCCAGCAGGATTGCACGTTCCTGTTCCGCAGGACACGTTTCTAAGTTTGTTACACGAAATGTAGGGTAAACGGAAACTTAATTGAGTCGGAAGTTCTAAACGGTAGGGAGCGGTTCCAATACGCCCCAAGGTTTCAAAAGGGTTAACATGTTGCGGGTTTAACTTTCCCTGATTCCCGAAACGGATTACACCCTTCCAAGGTGCGGGTTCTCAATATTACGCGGTTACACACTGGGATTTGTGAGGTTCTCCTCTAAGTTTGGTATAACTCTTCTGGCGACAATGGGTTGTCTCGAGCCCTTCTCGGACTTGAACGATCTCAATTGTTGTTTCTTGATGGAGTTCAGATTTTGGTGGTTGATGCTTTGGTTAAATGAACAGGGGTATGACATTAGCGGTCATATAAGGTTTCGAAAAGTGCGCGTGAACACACGAGTGGTAACTACTGTTGTAAGAGTGATCTACTAAAGGTGACAATACGAGTTTGTGAGATGTCTTTCCAAGACGTAAATCGTTCGTTTGCTCGGTTCGTCAGTTTGTGGGTGGTACGCGGTACTCATGTCTAAGCAGGTTCCCAAGGTTTCTTGTAAAACTAGAAGTGAAACGAGTATTTCGATACAGAATAATTGACAAAGATACACCGTGTTGGAAAAGAATCTCTTAAGATACGTTTGAACAAGTTAGTTAGGGTTCGAAAAATGTTCGTTAGGACTATTCACCCTCGTGGCGAATACTTATGTAATATGAGGAGTTTCTCTATCCATGGAGAAATGTTACAAGGAGTTTCTTTAAACGGAAATGCGAACGGTAAAGATAGTAGTGAAATGAGGACTTAGAATAGGATGAGTTTACATCTCGAGGTTGCTATAACGTGCCTCTAGTTGTCAAAAGTTGAAGTCTGAAAGAGAAACGAGGTAGTACACGTAGTTGTATAGTTCGGGGTTGAATAATAGTTGACCGATTATCAGAAACACAAGGGCGTTAAGTCAAAGAAGAGTGAAGTATTGTTGGATTGTGTGTTATCTTAATTTCCAGTAATATCAGACGGTAACGGTGAAATAACAGAGGTATGTAGTGTGGTACGTGATGACAAGAATATTGATCGGATCCACAATTTAGTATTCGAATTCTTCGTGCAAAATAACGAATTTCCGTCCCGTTGATTTCGAGTCGAGGGAGTATGCCTTTCGGCGTCCAAGTAGAAATATTTCCATATTTGAGTCCCATCTGGTGTTGTACGAATTTAGCTAGAAATGTTGGTGTGAAGAATCACGCTCAAGGTTCGATCGCGGAGAGATTAAAGTCGTGTAATACGAGAAAAGTCAGAAATGAATCTTCGGTAACAACCGGTGAGATCTAAGATTTTTACGAATACAAGTCTGAGTTGGGAGAGTTTCCTGATTACATGTGGCTTGATTTCGAGATTGATTGCAATTCCTTGACCATTAACTTCATGGTCTAGAAAATTGGACTTCGTTCAACAGAAATTCTCACTCGGAGAATTTGGTATAAAGTTGCTCTTTTCTCAAAAGTTCGAGCGTAAGATGGTGATGTTGTTCGTTTTCCTTCTTTACTTAAATAAGTTAAGATGTCATCTATAAATACGATAACAGATTAGTCTATATGAATTTGCATACGCGGTTCAAGAGGTTTATGGATACGGGCGAGCCCTAAATAAATCAAGCGGTACTAAGAGAGATTTACAACTAACGTTGCGAGTTCGGAAAGTGGCTTAGGAGACATCGTCTCACTTAACCCCCAATTGATGATAACCGGAACGGAGGTCGATTTGGAACATACGGGATTCGTGCAAATAATCATGAGGTCATGGATGCGAGGGAGAGGGTATCGGTTTCCAACCGAAAATTACTCAGTTCACAATAATCTATACAAGATGATGGGGAAACATTTTTTTTTTTTTTTTTTTTTTTTTTTTTTTAAAAAATTTTTTTTTTTTTTTTTTTTTTTTTTTTTTTACGAATAGGTTCCGAGCTCCCTAGTTCTATAGGTGTCAAGTCAAAAGTCTTAACGTATTTCCTCCAATAAAATTTATAGGCACACAATATTTTTTTTTTTTTTTTCCGTCGGTCACTTAAATCGTCTAAGTAGTATCTGGGGGAAAGAGGTGGAATATAAAGAGCATGAGTCAAATCCTTGGTTATAAAACGTCTAGCGGTAATCGAATCGAACAAGTATGAAATATACGGTTTGTTGTGAAGAAACGTACCCGTTACTAGTCCATCGTCGTTCCGGGCATCCTTGGTGTCGATGTCGAAGGTTCAACGGCGTGCGTTGGGGTTGATTTTCTTATTTGGGCACACATTCCTAAAATGACCCAGTTGGCCACATTCGAAGCAAGCACCCGTTCTGTGTGCGTTGGGCATCTTTCGAGCGACGGGTCCTTGGCGCCGGTGGCGAAACCTGCCACATCCTTCAAAGTGATGCTTGTGGCATTCGTCACAAAAAGGCAGTTTTCCGGCATAGCCTTTCTTGTCGTTGGAGGTAAAAGGCTTCTTGGCGGGGTTGTTGTTATTGTTGTGGTTGCTTGATTGAGAGGCTTCCCATGTTCTTTTGTTGTTACTCGGGTGGTTCTCGACCATTGGTGCCGGTGCTTCCATTTCATTCACCGTTTCTAAGGCTTGGCGGGCCATTGTTAAAGCCTCTTGTAGGTTAGTGGGTTGAGATGTCATTACCTTGTGTTGAATGCTCTTAGGGAGGCCATCCATGTAAAGTTCGACTCTTAGGGATTCGGGAGTCATGAGAATTGGACACATCGAGACTAGTTCGGTAAACCGTTGATTATAAGCCTTGAGGTCATTTCCGGCCGTTTTTAAATTCCTTAGACCCTGTTCGAGCCTTCGAGTCTCGTCGCGCGGGAAGTATTCGGTGATCATTCTTTCTCTTAATTCGGTCCAAGAGAGTGTGTGGGCTTCATCGCTTCCCACTAATTGTACATACGTGTTCCACCATGAGAGAGCAATACCGGTGAAAGTGAGGGTGGAAAACTTGACCTTATCTTGGTCTCGACAACCGCTTGTGTTAAAAACGGTCTCCATTTGTTCAAACCATCGGGTGAGAGTAACCGGTCCCCCGGTTCCATCGAAAGTGGGAGGATTGTACTTCATGAAGTTCTTGTAGGAGCAACCTTCGATTGAATTACCGGCTCCATGATTGTTGTTGTTAGAAAAGTGATCGGCCACGGCCGTACCCACGGCGGTGGTTATCATTCGTTGAAGAGCTTGTTCTAGAGTTTCGAGAGGAGTATTGTGTTGACCTTGGTGAGCCATTGTTCCTTCATGAGACAAGAATATCGTTGGTTAGTATTTTCAACAATACTAACCGTGGCATGGAATAAGGATAGAGAGAAAATTTTTCCTTGACTCGCCTTAAATTCTCTATGTCATAATGTCGGAACGTCCATGTGAATCACCGTAATATAATCCCGGAAATTATATTACCCTGATTCTCATGTGCATTTAACATTACTTCATAAAGTCAAGATGGCGCACCAACAAAATTTATCAACGTAAGATCAAGATCGAATACGAGTTAGATATGATAGAAGAGTTCGAGTATAAATGCACAATTAGTCAAATAATTCCTACTTCAGTCTATATGCCGGTTGTAGTCTAGATTCACCTATGTACCCTATGACTCGGGGTGAACACAAATGAACTCTAAATCCCTACAACCAAGGCTCTGATACCACCTGTAGCGACCCCGACAAATCGTCAAGTGACGGCGTAGGCTACGTGGTTCCCATTACCTGATTATAAGTCTTTAAGATAACGTTTGACCAAAATATGTCGCCTTCATTTCAAAATAAAGATTGTTTCAAAGTTTACAAGAATTGTTCAACCAAAAGTTAAGTTACAACGTTATAGATACGATTGAAATCTAGGCGACACGGTTTAAAGTAAAGTCAAAAGACCCTCCATGAAATGCATGTATACTCGACATCGGATGCAAGTATCAAATAGTAAGCGGAAGCATGTTTCACATATCGTGCAAGACCTGAGAAAAACATAGAAATCTGTCAACGAAAACGTTGGTGAAATCATAGGTTTAAGTAAGTAAGTACAAGTGAACCACAAGATTTGCATCAATGAAATAATAGTAATACATTCCAAAAGTTTGTTTCACGAGCACCCAATTATCAAAGCTTAACATTCCTTCCATTGTATACCCCATCCATAGTGCTAGAACAAACACTGATTCTCGAAAATATATTTCATCCGTAGACGGTAGCGAACCGTCAAGGATGAGGGTTGTCAACCCATATGGCCATATAACATAAGTTCTCGCTTACACCCGGCAAGTGTAACTAATGATAATCGAATTGAGGATTTTTGTTCTAAACTCGTATGTAGAATGTTTGTTTTCCCGTTCTTGTGTTCACTTAGTTCAAAAGAATCGTTTATGTTTTCTCATCCCAAATATAAGTTCAAAAAGAGTAAAAGTGGGACTATGATCTCACCTTTGATTGCACTAGTATAAATGTACTTCACAAAGTAAACGTGTGCATGAATGTTGCTTAGCCTTGACCTAAACAAATAAGTTGTATCAATTAACCGGTTACGACACAAGGTCGGGTGAAATGTGTTCAATTAGTCCTATGGCTCAATACGACTTGAATAGTATAGCATGTGAATCACGTTGTCAAGTTTCATGCAAGAATCACGTACAAAAGCATGTTAGAACGATTGTATAAAAGTTTGGTTAAGTTTGACTAAAAGTCAAACTTGGTCAAAGTCAACGAAAAAGTCAACGCGTTCGGGTCGGGTCCCGGACTATTTTTCTATGCTAAATATTCATATACAAGTATATTAAAACAAGTTTCATGTGAATCGGAGGTCGGTAGCTAGTCAAACATTTCGCGTGAAATGTGACAAAGTGAGCAGAATCTGGCCAGGCGATTCTGCGCGCCGCGCGGGGATGTGGCGCGCCGCGCCACTACCTGGGCAGAGAATTCTGGTCAGTTTTTCCAAGTGTGCACGAACCAAAACCTTTCCCAACCCAATTCTTGACCCGCAAACACTTATAATGCCTATCATATATCGTCGAAAAGGTATTTTGACGAGGAATACAACTAACCACATCTCATCAATCAAAAACATCATTTACAATAACCGAAAACTCGTCAATTGATCAAGAAAGGTTTATTTTCAAAGTTTTAAGTTCGTAAAACGTATTTTATGATTCGGGAATCCAATTTACACATACGATATGCCGTTTCGAAGGTAATTAAGCATACATTACAACTAATCACTAACAATTAACATTCCATGGCATTCAAGCATCAAAAGTTCATGTCAAGAACTATCAAACCCTAGTCAAACATCACAAAATCAATATTCATGTTTTTGAAGTTTTCTTAATCAACCTACGCATCAAAACGAAGCTAGTGATACTAGTAACACAATTAAAACATGCACTTTAACAATCTAACAACATTAACTCATCCAAAATCAAGGATTAAGCACACCCATTTCAAGTTCATGCTAGTTACTCCAAAAACAACAAATCGAGCAAACCAAACATATATTCATGTTAGACTCGAGCCATAGACACTAACTAACACCATTTCAAATCAAAAACACGAATTTAGAGAAATCTAGAGTTTTAGAAATGTTACCCAAACGAGATGAAGTTGGTATCAAATTGTAGAGGATGAAGAGAGGATTCCAAATATGTAATCGGATTTGTTGTGAGCTTCCAAGATTGAATTTAGATGATGAATGAATGGAATGGGTTTGTGTGTGTGTTCTTGAGATGGAGAGAAAAGGGATGAGGGAGATGATGGAATGGATGAAATGGGTTGACTAGTTGACCTAGTCAACTAGTTTGCCCATTTGGCAACTCCGGTCCCTCGAGTTTCAAAGCGGGTGCGGATTTAACCGATCGAATATTTTTAAAACGCAAGTTAACGAGAGATGTTATAATTAAATGACGGAATTATTATGAACGTTAGTCAACGGAAACTACGAATTTAAATAACGAAAGGTATTATTTAAAAGAAAAAGACGGTGTTAAAAATAAATTTAACGGAAAAACGCGGGATGTTACATTTTGTCTTCGCACTTATTTAATATAAACGAATATTACTTGAAAATGGAACAATTGCAACTAAAATCTTGTATTTCTTGGGGGATAATGCTATGAAATATATGTTCCTTTTTAGCCTTATCAGTAGTATTAAACTAATAATTACAAAACTGATATTAGTACTATTATTAGTGAAAAATAATAATAATTTGTATGGTTTTTATAATAACAATAATAATAATCCTAATCCTAATCATATTAATAATAGTAATACTTATATTAGTAGTAGTCTTATAAAATTAATAATAAAGATAACAATAATAATAATATTTAGTGATATTACTAATAATGATAATAATTGTAATATTAGTAATAATAACAATGATTAATAATAATAATGTTTATCATAAGTAATAACACTAATAATAATAATACTAACAATAATAACAAATAATAATAACATCAACAATAATAATAATAATCATGGTAACAACAACAATAATAATTAATAATAATAATAATAATAATGATAATAATAATAATAATAAAAATAAAAATAAAAATAAGAAACTACCTTCTTAATAATGAATTGAAAGAAAAATAGCCCACTGCAGGGCTCGAACCCTTGACCTCTCTAAAACCTTCAAACACGCTGACCAGTTGGGCTATTGCCCGTTTTCTGATTTATTTACCTTTCTAATTATTATAAACTGTGTTAATTAATCACACTAGCTTTTCCTTCTTCCTCATATGAATAAATCGACCAGAGTATAACAATAACAATTTAAATTTTGTTTACGGCTTACTAGTAACCAGTAAAGTATATAATGTTTTTGATTAATCAATAAAATGAACAATAAATAAAATAAAAAAAATTTGAAGAACAGAAAAACTGTTCGACGCAGCTCAGAAAAAAATAAACATAGATTGTAATAATGAAAACGTTTTAGATAAAATTTCTTACATGAAAAATATTATGAATCATTCTTATAAACTCTCTGGATCATCAATTGATCCAATAACCTTAAAACGATTTCGAATTTTGTGAAGAACGAATTAGTTGACTTTTTAAAGTAAAATTTGACTTAGAAATTCATGATCAATATGAGGAATTGGAATCTCAATTTTTGCAATTAGTTTGAATAAAAGAATCCTAATAAAACTGTATTTACAGAATCTTGAATTTTTGATTCGATATTGAAGCTAAAAAAAAAAATATGGCGATGAACAAAGGAAGAGAAGGAAAAAACGTTTTTCAGTTTATCAAAAGCAGATGAAATCACTGTAAGTAATAAGACTAATCGAATATATGCTGCAGTACAAACCTGTGATTAATTTTCATCTGATTTTGATAGATAGGTCGACAAGGAATCAAACAGAAGAAAAAAATGGAAATAAAACAAACCGAAAAAAAATAATAATAAATAAAGCAGATTACGACTGGTTCCTACAATTTAGGTCTGATCTCTTAATTTAGTAATATTAAAAATTATTATTTATATAATAATATTAATACATAATATTTTTCAAAATAATAAATATATAATAATATTAATAATAGAAATAATAATTGATAAAAATAATTAATAATAACATTACACATGATAATACTAGAGATAATAATAATAGTAATATAAGTAATAATATTATTAATGATAATAACATAATAATAATAATAATTTTATTAATGATACAAAATAATCGATTGTATTATTTTTAACTAATAATAATTATGATGATATTAATGATATCAATACTAATATCGATAAAGGTATTGATAATTATTATTATTCTTTAATAGTATTAAAATCGTAATCTTACTACTAATTTTGATATGAATAATGATAGCAATTATACTAACAAATCAATCGTATTAAATTTCATAATTATGTATTATACAAATAATAATAATAACACTGTTATTAATATTAGATACATATTCTAATAATAGTAATGAAAGTAATAGTAATATTAGTAAAGGTAACAAATTAAATGCATTAAGTTTCATATTTATATATTATCTATAATAGTATAACTATTACTGATGTTAATTATTAATATTAATATTGGTATTAATAATAATAATAATAATAATAATAATAATAATAATAATAATAATAATAATAATAATAATAATAATAATAATAATAATAAAAGTAATAATAATCTTATTATAACAACTATATTTTATAATGTTTTATATAGTAATTCATATTGATTCTTTATTATTTAATTTTATATATATTATTATACATAGATCTCATATGTCTTTATATATAGATTCATTTTAAATTGTATATAATTATTTTGTATCTTATCTTACATATCTTCTTCCAGTGTTTAAATTATATTTTAAAATTTCAAATTACTACATATATTTACATTTATATATATATGCATATTTATTTACAAACAGTTATTCGTGAATCGTCGGAATCGGTCAAAGGTCAATTGAATATATGAACCTAGTTTCAAAGTTTTCGAGATTCAACATTACAGACTTTGCTTATCGTGTCAGAAACATATAAAGATTAAGTTTAAATTTGGTCGGAAATTCCCGGGTCATCACAAAATACAAGGACCAAACCCTATATTCAAAGAATCTAGGTAATTCTGGATCCGATGAAATCTTTAGAGAATATCTTGCTCCGAAGTCATGTTAAAATCTTGCGAAAAATTTTTCTTCATCAACCTTCGAACTTAGAAATTCCAAAATATCATCATAAATATCTTCGAAATTTTTGAGGATATTTTCATAAATATTCTTGTCCGAAATTATCTACCTCTTCGTGCTATCTGTAATACATTATATTGGGAAATTTCTATAAAATCTAAGTATAAACTATGAATGGATTCTGAAGTAGTGTTGGGAACTGAAGCATAAGTTAGTATAATATAATGACACTTGATCAACGTGATTATATTACAGTAAGTCATGCTGAGTTTCTATTGGAACATGATGATTCACAGATCATAACGTCATCATGTGCCATGTTACATAACTCTTTCATTCTGCTTAACTTCTGAACATATCAAGAAAGTATATTCTTGATAGTTCTATTCTCAGTGATCCTGGTAATTTGACAAATCAATTCATGCTAATACATTCTTTTTTATTTGGAACATGATATTTATCCGAAATTCCGTGCTTACGAATTCTGGACCGTTACTCGCTTTACTAGAGGTCGGGAGGATAATAAAAAGGCAAACAGGTCCAAAATATAAGAGAAAATATAAAGCCTAATAACAACACGGAGGTTATAAACCGTGGATATTAATAGGAATAGCAATATAAAAGACACGGCATAATTAAGAATAGTATCACCCCAAGGTTATATTAAAATTAAACAGATTTTTCTGGTGGAAGATTGAAAAGAAGGATGACAGAAATAATAATTAGGAAAATATCAAGGATTAGAACTGGATTAAGCATTTACAATCTTGTGGATGTATGAACTAAGAAAGAAAGTATAGGAATGATGAGAATGTGGAACGGAAGATTTTAATTTATAATGGAAATATCAGACAGAGTAATCAAGGTAGATCATCGTATTTAATTATAGAGATCTTAATTTCCTTACTCGCCGAAGAATCAAATCTTTTAGATTTCGAAGATTTCTTTAAATCCCCTGAATTTCGGAATTCAATCGTGAATACGTCACCGGTTAAGTCGAATCTTCATTTCCTCATTTCACTTTTTTGTGATAGCTTCATTCGTACGCTTCGAGTAATCGAATTGTTTTATCTATATTAATCAATAATAATAAAACTCTATTTATCAACTCGTATTCGTCATGAAAACATTTTTATTGTTAGCCATAGCCACCTCACTCAAATTTCGGGACGAAATTTGTGATGATCGCTCCAAATCCATATGGACGAACACGTCATTCATCGATTTCATTGCAAGGTATTTGACCTCTATATGATACGTTTTGTAAACATTGCATTCTTTTGAAAAGGCACACCATAAATGAATATTTAAATAAAAGGTTTTCGACATCTGATGATTTCTACATATAGACAATCACCGTAAATAATAGTTTATGATAATGCTAAAAACGAACATATATTTCATAGCATTATTCCTCAAGAAAGACAAGCTTTTAGTTGCAATTGTTCTATTTACAAGTGATATTCGTTTAAATAATAAAAGGTGAAGACAAAAGACAGATTCGACGAATTGAAGACGCAAACGACCAAAAAGCTCAAAAGTACAAAAGACAATCAAAAAGGTTCCAATTATTGATAAGAAACGTCTCGAAATTACAAAAGTAAAAAATTCAAAACGCAAAGTACAAAATATAAAATTGTACGCAAGGACATTCGAAAATCCGGAACCGGGACCAGAGTCAACTCTCAACGCTCGACGCAACGGACTAAAAATTACAAATTAACTATGTATATAAATATAATATAATATATAATTAATTATATTAATTATATATATTATATTTATAAATAAAAACCGTCGGCAGAGAAAGACTCCAAAGTGTGAGCTGGAATTTCAAACTCCGCGACTCGCGGAGTTTGAAGGCCAAAATGGCCGCGAGTCGCGGAGCCCCCAGTTTTGAAACTCCCTATAAAGCAAACCGAAATCTGATCATTTTCATCCATCTTTTTCTTCTTCTCCTCATACGTAAAATATATATATATATATTTATAATTTATATTTTAATTTTAATTATAATTCTAATAATAAGGGTATGTTAGCGAATGTTGTAAGGGTGTAAGTCGAAATTCTGTCCGTGTAACGCTACGCTATTTTTAATCATTGTAAGTTATGTTCAACCTTTTTACATTAATATCTCGTAGCTAAGTTATTATTATGCTTATTTAATCCGAAGTAATCATGATGTTGGGCTAATCACTAAAATTGGGTAATTGGGCTTTGTACCATAATTGGGGTTTGGACAAAAGAACGACACTTGTGGAAATTAGACTATGGGCTATTAATGGGCTTTATATTTGTTTAACTAAATGAAAGTTTGTTAATGTTAATATAAAGATTTACAATTGGGCGTCCCTATAAATTACCATATACACTCGATCGGACACGATGGGCGGGGTATTTATATGTACGAATAATCGTTCATTTAACCGGACACGGGAATGGATTAATAGCCACTAGAATAATTAAAACAGGGATGAAATTACATTCAAGGGTAATTGGTGTAATTGCTAACAAAGTAGTAAAACCTTGGTTTACACGCAGTTGATAACCTGGTGTATTCATTAAACAAAGTATTAAAACCTTGTTACAATTCGAATCCCCAATTAGTTGGAATATTTAACTTCGGGTATAAGGATAATTTGACGAGGACACTCGCACTTTATATTTATGACTGATGGACTGTTATGGACAAAAACCAGACGGACATATTAAATAATCCAGGACAAAGGACAATTAACCCATGGGCATAAAACTAAAATCAACACGTCAAACATCATGATTACGGAAGTTTAAATAAGCATAATTCTTTTATTTCATATTTAATTTCCTTTATTTTATATTTAATTGCACTTTTAATTATCACATTTTTATTGTTATTATATTTAATTGCACTTTTAATTATCGTACTTTTTAATTATCGCAAGTTTATTTTATCGCACTTTTATTATTCGTAATTTCATTTATCGTTATTTACTTCATGCTTTAATTTAAGTCTTGTATTTATTTTTAATATTTTACATTTGGTTTTAACTGCGACTAAAGTTTTAAAATCGACAGACCGGTCATTAAACGGTAAAAACCCCCCTTTATAATAATAATATTACTTATATATATATTTGTATTTTTATAAAAGTAAACTAATATAGCGTTGAGCTTTGTTTAAAAAAAAGATTCCCTGTGGAATGAACCGAACTTACTAAAAACTACACTACTGTACGATTAGGTACACTGCCTATAAGTGTTGTAGCAAGGTTTAAGTATATCCATTCTATAAATAAATAAATATCTTGTGTAAAATTGTATCGTATTTAATAGTTTTTCCTAGTAAAATATAAACTATTTCGTATACCTTAGCTTTGACATCAAGTATATTTTTGGCGCCGCTGCCGGGGAACTCTTAAACGCCGAAAGCGCAACGCTAATATAAAAAAAAAAAAAAAAACGTTTTAAATATTCGAAAATATAAAAAGAAAAAGAAAAATATAAATATTTTTAGGAGTTTGATAAATATTTAAGTTTTATAAAGTTTCTTTGTTTTTATAAAAACATAAGTTTTATTTAAGTATTTTGTTTTTTTTATTTAAAAAACATATAAATATAAAAAAAAAAATATATATATATATATATATATATATAAATCAAGTTTTAAGATTTTTTTTTATAAAATTATAAAGTGATTCTATTTTTATTTAAGTTATAAATATAAGTTTTATTTATACACATATTATTTTTTTTTAAACAAAAAAAATTAAAAACAGAAAAAAAAATAAAAAAAAATAAAGAAAAACGCGTCGAATTTAAACCTGTCAGCTGAATTTTGGAACCCCGCGAGTCGCGGGGTTTGATGTTTTGAATACCGCAAGTCGCGGAGCTGCTCTGACACGCTGACAGAACCCTAATTTCACATTAATTACGGATTATATTATAATTATTAATATAAAACCCTAATTAGTTTTTAATTAATTATTAATTTTAGTTTTCATTATTATTTTGTTTAATTAGTTTAATTAAAATATTAAATTAATAGTTTTAATAAATAAATAATATAAAATTAATATTTTTATAAAAATTGTAATTTTTACAACTTTTTGTATATTTTTATATTTTGTCCCTTTTTAATCTCTTTAGCGTAACTTTTGTATTTTTAGCTCATATTTAGTTTTAAACTTAGTTTTTGCCATAGTTATTTTTACTTCTAGATTTTTAGGCTTTGCCGTAGAATTCCTTAAGTGCTTTTTCTTTAGACTAAGATTTAGGTACTTTAGAATTTTGCGACACCTTTTTAAGTTTTAGTTTCTTTTTAAGTTATTTCCATTTGGGATTTAGTTTTTCTTGTAAGCTTTAATATTTTTAGACGACTTTTACTATGTACCAATTATCATTCCAGTTAGTAATTTCAATTTGCGATTATAATTTTAAGTTAGTTGTAGTAATAATATTAGGTTAGTCAAGTATTTTTAAGTTTTATAAGTTTCTTTTATTTTTTCGTCACCTTTTATTTTTTTTTCAACCATTTTTCTTTTTCGACCTTTTTCAACGAACTCTTTTTCTTTCTTATTTCTCGCTATTCTAGTTTTAGGACATAGATTTTTATTCTACTTCTTATCTAAATTTCTTAAAATTGCGAAAATTTATTTTAAGTGGTTAAATTGATAGACATCAAAATTTTCTGGTTCGTAGTAATAGTTGGATTTGTACGTGGACCGGGTTATTGGAGCCAAACAGTCCTCAATTATATTGAGACCAAACGAATCCTGCCCCTCTGCTGCATCTTTTGGCTATTCAAAACGTGGGCAAAATCAGAAAAGTCTATTGGTTGGATAACTTATTATAATTTTTCTTTCCTTTTTAAAACTAATAGGATATTCAGTGAATGCACCGAGCAAGACGATCACCACCTTTTGTACGTTCACCACCTGTAACTAGATCAAGACATTTAGCAAATATAACTGCCGTTAATTTTTCTTTAGAATCGTCATCCAGTCGACCAAGTACTTCAGTTCAAATTTCCGATAATCCATTTTTTGAACCCGACCTCACAATTGAGAATCCGGAGAATATTCAGGAACGGTTCATAGATCCTGAAGCATTAAACTTTCCTCCAGAACCACCAATCATTCAAACAGAGATTGTTGAGGAACGAACCATTAAATCAGAATCATCTAGTGATACCGATTCAACAAATTCAATTATGGAGAATCTGGAACCTTTAAGTATGGAAGACCGAATGAGAGCTAAACGCACTGGCCAAGGTCACGCAATTACTCATCCAGACATTAATGTGCCAGATTATGAAATCAAAGGACAAATTCTACACATGGTGACTAATCAATGCCAATTTAGTGGTGCGCCGAAGGAAGATCCAAATGAACATCTACGTACCTTTAATAGGATCTGCACACTATTTAAAATCCGAGAAGTGGAGGATGAACAGATATATCTCATGTTATTTCCCTGGACTTTAAAGGGAGAAGCCAAAGATTGGTTGGAATCGTTACCTGAAGGGGCGATTGATACATGGGATGTTTTAGTTGACAAATTTCTTAAACAATTCTTTCCTGCATCTAAAGCCGTAAGACTTCAAGCAGAAATTGTTACGTTCACACAGAAACCAAATGAAACTCTATATGAGGCATGGACAAGATATGGAAAGTTGTTAAGAGGATGTCCGCAACATGGTTTAGACACCTGTCAAATAGTACTAATATTCTACCAAGGATGCGACATCACTACAAGAAAAGACATAGATATAGCAGCTGGTGGTTCTATTATGAAGAAAACCGAAACTGATGCTTACAAAATTATTGATAACACTGCTTCCCACTCACATGAGTGGCACCAAGAAAAAGATATCATTAGATCATCTAAAGCAGCTAGAGCCGATTCTAGCCATGACTTAGATTCCATTTCCGCAAAGATAGATGCTGTGGAGAGACGAATGGAAAAGATGACTAAGGATATTCACTCAATACGAATTAGTTGTGAGCAGTGTGGAGGACCACATTTGACAAAAGATTGTCTCAGTATTGAATTAACAATGGAACAAAGAGAGAATATTTCATACATAAACCAAAGGCCTGGAAATAATTATCAGAATAATTATCAACCGCCAAGACCGATTTACAATCAAAACCAAAATTATAACCGAAATATTCCATACAACAACCAACAAGGTCCTAGCAATCAACAAGTATCCAATAATACTTACAACCATCAAAGACCGAATTTTCAAAACAAACCACCACAACAAACCGATGATAAAAAGCCGAATTTAGAAGATATGATGACAAAGCTAGTTGAAACTCAAACGCAGTTTTTCACATCTCAGAAACAAACCAATGAACAAAATGCTCAAGCATTTAGAAATCAACAAGCTTCTATTCAAAATCTGGAACAAGAAGTAAGTAACCTAGCAAGGTTAATAGGTGAAAGAAAACCGGGAAGTCTACCTAGTGATACAAACGCTAACCCCCGGAGTGAAACAGCTAAAGCCATTACCACAAGAAGTGGTACAACACTTAAACCACCTGAAATACCTGTAACTTCTGATGAAGCCATTCCTACTCCACAAAGAACCACAACCTGATCAAGATAAGGAAAAAGAACCGGTAGTTGAAAAGGTTAATGAAGATAACACAGTTAAGGATAAACCTTATGTTAAACCATACCAACCACCACTTCCTTACCCGAGTAAAATGAAGAAAGAAAAACTTGAAGCCGAGCAATCCAAATTCTTGGATATGTTTAAACAGATAAATGTAAATCTTCCTTTCATTGATGTGATTTCAGGAATGCCTAGATATGCTAAATTCTTGAAAGATCTAATCTCAAATAGAAAGAAAATGGAAGAACTCTCGGCTGTTACTATGAATGCTAATTGTTCAGCAGTGCTGTTGAATAAGATACCAGAAAAATTATCTGATCCAGGAAGTTTCACAATTCCATGTTTTCTGGGTAGTCTTAGTTCAATAGAAGCATTGGCAGACTTAGGTGCTAGTATAAATCTAATGCCATATTCACTATACACTAAACTAGACCTTGGAGAATTGAAACCAACCAGAATAAGCATACAACTAGCCGATAGATCAATAAAATATCCTAGAGGGATAATGGAGAACATGCTAGTTAAAGTTGGTACTTTAGTATTTCCAGTAGATTTTGTTGTTTTGGACATGGAAGAAGATTCTCAAGTTCCTCTCATATTAGGAAGACCATTCTTAAACACGGCTAAAGCAATGATAGACGTGTTCGGTAAGAAACTGACCCTAAGTATAGAGGATGAGAGTGTTACCTTTTCAGTTGATAGAGCAATGCAACAACCACAATCTGCAGATGATACATGTTATTATATTCAAACTATAGATGCACATGCAGAATTATTAGAAGAATTTCCAGAATTACAAGGAACAGGAGAATGCTCTTTAGGAGAAGGTAATGAACCAATTGATGAAGCTGAAATGTTAGCTACACTTATAGCTAATGGATATGAACCAACAACAGAAGAAATTCAAATGCTAAAAGAAGAAGACAGATATCGATATAAATCATCGATAGAAGAACCCCCGAAATTAGAGTTAAAGCCACTTCCAAACCATTTGGAATATGCTTATTTACATGGTGAATCTGAATTACCTGTAATAATATCGTCTTCTCTTACTGAAAATGAGAAATCACAACTCATTTCTGTGTTGAAAGCTCATAAACCAGCCATTGCATGGAAGATTCATGATATTAAAGGAATAAGTCCTTCGTATTGCACACATAAAATCCTTATGGAAGAAGGTCATAAAACGTATGTGCAACGCCAACGAAGACTAAATCCTAATATGCAAGATGTAGTTAAGAAAGAGATTATTAAACTGCTAGATGCAGGTTTAATTTATCCAATCTCTGATAGTCCATGGGTAAGCCCAGTTCAATGTGTGCCTAAGAAGGGTGGCATGACTGTCATTACAAATGAGAAAAATGAGCTTATTCCTACTAGGACTGTAACAGGATGGCGTGTGTGTATTGATTATAGAAAATTAAATGACGCCACCAGAAAAGATCACTTTCCCTTACCTTTCATTGATCAAATGTTGGAAAGATTAGCCGGAAATAGTTACTATTGTTTTCTAGATGGATTTTCCGGATATTTTCAAATTCCAATAGCACCCGAAGACCAAGAGAAAACCACATTCACGTGCCCTTATGGTACTTTTGCTTACAAACGCATGCCATTTGGACTTTGTAACGCCCCTGCAACCTTTCAAAGGTGTATGATGGCGATTTTTCACGACATGATAGAAGAATGCATGGAAGTTTTCATGGATGACTTTTCAGTCTTCGGTGATACATTTAAATCATGTCTAGTTAATCTGGAACGAATGCTAATTAGATGCGAACAATCAAATCTAGTACTTAATTGGGAGAAATGCCATTTCATGGTTAAAGAAGGCATCGTTCTTGGACATAAAATTTCAAAAGAAGGAATTGAAGTGGATAGAGCTAAAGTAGATGTAATTGCTAAACTTCCACATCCCACCAATGTTAGAGGAGTTAGGAGTTTTCTAGGGCATGCTGGTTTTTACCGACGTTTCATAAAAGATTTTTCTAAGATTGCCACTCCTATGAATAAACTCCTAGAAAAGGATGCGCCATTCATCTTTTCAGATGAGTGTATCAAATCTTTTAATATTCTTAAAAAAAAACTCACTAATGCACCGATCATGATAACGCCAAATTGGAATCTACCATTTGAACTCATGTGCGATGCAAGTGATTTTGCAATGGGAGCCGTTTTAGGACAAAGGATTGAAAAATGATTTCAACCTATATATTATTCTAGTAAGACGTTACAAGGAGCACAAACGAACTATACAACTACTGAAAAAGAACTCCTTGCTATTGTCTTTGCTTTTGACAAATTTCGATCATATCTCGTTCTAGCAAAAACGGTGGTCTATACCGACCATTATGCTCTTAGATACCTATTTTCAAAACAAGATGCTAAACCAAGATTAATCCGTTGGATCTTACTCTTACAAGAGTTTGATATTGAAATCCGAGATAAAAGAGGAGCAGAAAATCTCGTCGCTGATCATCTTTCTCGTCTTGAAAATCCTGAGTTAGAAGTTCTAAATGAATCAGCCATACAAGACAACTTTCCTGATGAATATCTATTGAAGATAGATTATAATGAAATCCCATGGTTTGCAGACTATGCAAACTACTTAGTTTGTGGATTCCTTGAAAAAGGATTATCGTACCAAAGACGAAAGAAATTCTTCAGTGATATAAAACACTATTTCTGGGAAGATCCACATCTGTTTAAAAGTTGTCCCGATGGAATAATACGCCGATGTGTATTTGGAGATGAAGCTAGTAAAATATTAAACCATTGTCACACAGGACCAACAGGAGGGCATTATGGGCCTCAACTAACAGCAAGAAAAGTTTATGAAGCTGGATTCTATTGGCCTACAATTTACAAAGACGCACACCTTCTTTGCAAATCCTGTGATGCATGTCAAAGGGCCGGAAAAATAAGTCAACGTGATGAAATGCCACAAAATGTCATCCAAGTATGTGAAGTATTTGACATTTGGGGTATTGACTTTATGGGTCCATTTCCAAAATCTCATAATAATCTATATATACTCGTAGCCATTGATTATGTATCTAAATGGGTGGAAGCACAAGCTCTCCCAACTAACGATGCACGAGTCGTAGTCAACTTTTTAAAACGTCTTTTTGCAAGGTTTGGAACACCGAAAGCTTTAATAAGTGATCGGGGTACTCATTTCTGTAATAATCAACTTGAGAAAGTTCTTAAAAGATATGGAGTAACTCATAAAATCGCCACCGCATATCATCCACAAACAAGTGGACAAGTTGAAAATACCAACCGAGCCTTAAAACGTATTCTAGAGAAAACCGTAGGATCAAATCCGAAGGAATGGTCCATTAAATTGGAGGATGCACTCTGGGCTTTTAGAACAGCCTACAAAACTCCAATTGGAACCACACCTTTTAGACTTGTTTATGGAAAAGCATGTCATCTTCCAGTAGAAATTGAACACAAAGCATTTTGGGCTTTGAAGACATGTAATCTTGATTTACATGAAGCCGGACGTCTACGATTAAGTCAACTAAACGAATTAGAAGAATTAAGACATGAAGCATACGATAATTCGTTAATCTATAAAGAAAGAACGAAGAAATGGCATGATAAAAGAATCAGAAGTTCAAAAGAATTTAAAGAAGGAGACAGAGTTCTTCTTTTCAATTCACGATTCAAGCTATTTCCTGGAAAATTGAAATCAAGATGGTCTGGACCATTCATAGTCAAAAGAGTTTTCCCATACGGAACGATAGAATTGATAAATTCAAATGGGATTGAATTTAAAGTTAATGGTCACAGAGTTAAACATTACATACATGGTCCGATGGAAGTCGACAACGAAGTTAATCACAATTTCGACACCACAGCTAACTAAGTGTGGGGAGAATCAAGTCTTTAAAGGATAATATGTATTTCTGTTAGAGTTAGATTGTCTGTTTTCGTGTAGTTCTCGAAAATGGAACCCGAATGGTCTTTTCCTAGCAGACCCTAAAGAACTAGTCTTCTCCCCCCATTCTGAATTTTTATTTTTTTTAGGTTTTTACGAAATGAAGACTGCCTGTGAACTAAACCATGGTCTAATGCTACACGCTTTGATCACTAAACGTAATAATGACATACTACCGAGTGAATTAGTATCAGTAATCAGAGAAAGAATGGACGGAGTTAGAAAAGAATCCAGATGCGAAGATAATAAGTTACAATTTGGTAAAGGAAAATCAAAATCCGCAGCGAAAAGAAGAGCACGACACCTAGAAAGATGTCACAAATGCGGAAAATGGTCACATGGAGGTAAATGTTCAAATAATCAAACCTATTCAAATACCGAATTTGTTACTTTATGCAGAGACGGACCGTTCATATGTTTAGAAGAAAAGACACTGAATGCTCGAGGTTACGCCTATGTAGCCATGGAAAACCAATTAAACCGACTATCTTATGAATGGGATAGATCATATAACTAAGAAATCTATTTCACAGGTATGTCTGTACAGTTTTTATTTTATTTTTATTTTTAACCTTTTGATAATAAACGCTAATTTGTTCGCTAAAAAGTATTAAATTGGTATTGAATAAAATTAGGTTTGGCGACCGAAATTATTGATATCATTCAAAAATTTATTACATCACTGCGAAATTTAACGTTTATTCTTAAGGTATAAATATCTTTAATCAATCAACCCAAAATATTTCAAAAATTCGTCATGAGTTAAATTAGGTCTTGGAACCGAAATTACTTTACCGAAAAGAGGGGCGCATATTTTTGATAATATTTGATTGATTAAAGTGGGATAAAAAGACAAAAAGATTTTTAATTTTATTTTTTTTACCATGTTTTTAAAATTAATATTTAAATCTTAAATTAATATTGTAAACTTTGTAAAAAAAAATATATATTTAAAATTATAAATATTTGAAAAATTAATATAAGTTTGGTATGAATTTATAAATTTTTAAATTAAGTTTGGTGTGAATTTTTAATTTTTAAAATATGAATTTTTAATTTTATGCATTTCAAATTTTAAGTTTGGTGTGAAATTTTAATATTAATTTTGAATTTTATATTTAAGTTGTGTGAATTTAAAAACAAAAATTTACTTTATCTCATTAAGTTAAAAATATGATTTTTAAAATTCGTCGTAAGTTGAAGACTAGGTCTTTGAACCGAAATTGCTTTACCCGAGGGAGGGATGAGAACTTTTATTATCATTATTTTTAATCTCATTGAATTAAAGTATGCCAAAAACATTAAAAAAACCCCAAAAATCTTAGCTTTTAAAACAATCGCTACAAAAAGACAAATTTTAAAATTTTGTCGAAGGACGGACTAGGACATCAATCCGAAACGACCTCGTCCTAAATAACAAAGGAAACAAAATTTTAAAATTAAGTACTTAATTGTTTTATAAGTTATTGATTATAAAAAAAAAAAAAAAAATATCAAACTCCGCGACTCGCGGAGTTTGAAGGGTTATTCACCGCGAGTCGCGGAGGGGCCGGATTACAGAAAAAAAATAAAGAGCTGCAACAGCTCAGTTTCACACTCCACAACTCAAACAAACTGCGAAAACCCACGAAAAAACCCGAGAAAAAACTCCAAAAATCACAATTTTTAACCGTTAATCACCAAATCTTTTACTAAAATCATGTTGAGAAGGATGCTATCTAGGAATTACTCAAGAAAAACGGTAAATTTCTACACCTAAACACCATTTAATCCGAAATTTGGTGTTCTTGAGCAATTTTTCCCCCAATTTGATTTTGATGCTTTTTAGTGTAATTAGGCTTAAATTGTTTATGTATTATGCTTGTATAACCTAGATTGATGCTGTTTAACATGATTAGAAGCCTTAAACTTCAAATTTTGAGTAATCTAGGGTTTGTGTTCTTGAGCAAATTTGGGGCTTTTTGATATAAACAGGTTATGGCCGATTTTTGTCATGAATTGTTGCTAAATTAAGTAGTGTAACATGTCTAGGTAGTTAAATGATCCAAACTTTGAGCCTAAACATGATTTTGAGAATTAAAGTGGACTTTTTCAAGTCTAAAATTCATGAACTTGATTTTTGAAGGATAATGCCATTTGAGACTTGTTTAATTGCTAGTAATGATTATTTTGACATGTTATTTGAGTTGAATGCTTATGAACTTGGCGAACATTTTCGTATATGCTTATTTGAAAAAGTGTAGATTTGATAAAAATGTGAAAATGAGCTTAAGTTTGATATAAATTGATCATGTCATTGTAATTATTTTGATTGATGATTTTGCTGACACTAATGCATATTTGGATGCACAAAAATTGTGTTTGATGTGTTTTGCAGACTGAAAGGGGTGAATCTTCATCCCAAGCCCGCAATGTTCCTGCTGAGAATGTGGAACAACAGGAGGTGGATAACTACTACAAGCAGGATATACCTCATCCAGTCATGACCTTTTCTGATATGCACTTGGAAGAGTTGTACCCGAACCTGAGATTTGACAGACTTTGGATAGATTATCCAAAATATCAAAGGGGTTTGCATACTCTTCATTCTAAGGTTGTTGAGGTACCGAGGGTCATAGAATGGGGACCCTTAGAAGCTGTAGAATTGGCCGGGCCAATTAGGGAATTACTTGTACAGAGGTATGGTAATTCTTCTTTTAATGACTGGGTACGTTTATTCACCATGCGTAGACCTGTATATAAAGTATGGTGTGAAGAATTGTTATGTAGTATAGAGTTGAATGATCGGGTAGCTAGTTTAACCGATCGTTCTTTTATTAGATTTTTGTTAGGCGGTTCGATGCGCCACATGTCTTTACTAGACATGGCTCAGGCTTTACGTATATATACACCTGAGGAGTTAGCGTCTGCCGATTGTAGAGGATTGATACTAAACGGTAGAAAGATAGATGAAAATTTTGATACACACAGTGTGTGGAGTCAAATGACAAGCCATCACCGTTTCAAAGGGGGAAATTACTCTTATTTGGATATAGATAGAGCCGAATTAAGAGTAATTCATAGGTTTTTAGCTAATTCGATTACACAAAGGGGTAAAAACAAGGAAAAAGTAAGTATACCATATTGTGTGGGTTATTATTTATCAGCTATGGTTCGAGGGATGAGACCGCATAGCATAATAGGAGGTGGTATTTTTATTACTTTGATTGGTGAATATCTCGGTGTGGATATAAGTCGGGGAGGATTATTAGTAGAAGAACCGGAACCCCGCGATACTATAGGTTTAAATGTATACCATGGTGTGAAAGTTTTAAAGAGGCGAAATAACGCCGCAGTACGATACCATGGTAGACATCCACAGGTGGAGAGAAACCAACAGCAAGGTAATGTAGGAGGGGGGAATGAGATGCAAGAAATGCAAAGGTTTATAGCTTCTCAGGAATACGAAAATGCTAGACAGAGAGCATTTGAAGATTGGCAAGTTCATCAGAACCAAATCATAGCTCATTGCCAACATATAGGTAGAAACTATATTCCTACACCGAAACCCATCTTCCCTCCCTGGTCTATAGAGATGCAGCCACCGTATCCTACGTATGACCCTGCCGAATCATTCTATAGCACCTATGGTTATGCCTGGAACCCCTATTGGTACCAGTATCATCCCTAGTATACTTAGTTTTATTTATTTTGTAATTTGTAATTATTGATACGTTTAATACTTTTGTTAATATTGTAATCATTTTTATAATTATCTAACTTTTATTCTTAGAATTTAATAATTTTTGAATGTGGGGTAATATACCAAACTTCAAAAATATGTATATATGTTTGCAGTTTATCTTATGTACACAACAGGGTAAAACAACGCATTTTCAAAGACTGGCATTAAGTTCAGCAAAAGCAACTAATTTTGACGACAAGATGCAAAATATATGTGAAATAACAACAAGACGGAATGAACAAATGATGTGCACCATTTATCATTCAGCAAACAAACGCCAATATATTTGGAAACTTTGGTAAAATTTAATCATTTTCACACAAATCACCCTCAATAATTTAAATTGTTACTGATTTCTTGCAAATAAGGGCATTGCAAGATCTTAAGTGTGGGAAGGGGTTAAATTCTTTCGGATTTTAAAATTTTTTACTTTATACACTTGGTTACCATTAAAAATACTAGTAAAGCAGTAGTTGTATTAGAATCTAGTGCTCTCTGATAAAAAAGAACAGCCCTAGTCTTATATACTAACTACCCAATTCTAGTAAAAATTTTCAAAATTTTCAATTAAATGAACTCAAAATCATGTTTATACATATTTATGAACGATAAAACTAGGTTTTAACACCGAAATTATTGTTACCTCAAAAAGGACATAAATTGAGAAACAAACCAAAATGTTAAAATTCATTTAAAATGGAATAGAGGACGATAAAAAGGAAAATAAAAGCCAAGTGTGGGAAAATTTACCAAGTTATCTTAAACATATGTCACATATATCTGAAACAAATAGCTGAAAATACTTTTGCTTTGGACTAAACTAAACTGTTTTACCCGATAAAAGAAAAGAAGAGATGGATCTACACGATGAATCAATTCCATCATTAAAAGGAAGTAAAGTCTTCCGAAAAAGACACGCGCTTCTTGATTTAGGTCATGAAGTTGTCGTCCAGACCAGCTGTAGGTTGACGATAAATCTAGAAAAGTCATCACTAAAATCAGCAGGAAATCCACGGACCTCAGCATTAAACAGGGTCACCAAGTGGTCAGATTTATCCTAACCATGAGAAGGATTTATCTCGTACAATGGGGGGCACCATGCAAATTAGCTGGATAAGACTAATGAATCAGATCCCCAGAAAGGATAATCTCCTTAAAGATTAAAAATCAGCTTTTAAGACTGATATTACTCAATCCTTGAGATTGACCTTAAAGATTGAGAATTCAAACTCATGGAATTCAATGATATCTAAACTTGAGCTTGAACGAGAAATATTTTGATCAAAATTACAAACCGATTTGTTTTCTGAAAACCCTATTTTCAATGCATTCATTACCATTGAACGTAAAATTCTAGGAATTCACCTGGAATTCATTAGGTCACCTGAACTAAATCGGGTGTCAACCGTAAGAACGGTGGTTGCCTAGTGGTCAAAGACAGGACCTTGTGCCATACCGAAAAATTATAAGGGTGAGCTTTACTATTGCTCCTACCAAGGATAGTAATTGCGTCCGACACGTTATAGACCATAATTAAAAGCATGTCAGGGGACATTGCCTTAACAGTTGCTTGTTCAACGCTTTCCTTTACAACCGGACGGTAGTTTACCGAAAGGTAATATACGGGACAAGTAAACTGGACGTGTTGCTTTCCAAATACAAGGTTAGCAAGTGGGTGACACAAAACCGCAAATTTTGAGCTAAAATTTTCAAATCTGAAACCCACCAAACCCACAAAAATATTTTGCAAACACCGGTAAAAGGTTATTCCGGAAAACTTATCTAGGGTAAAAAACTAGATTTAATTTTCAAAAGATCAAATGTTTTCATAAAGATCCAATTTCCTTAATGGATCTAAATTTTTATAGTCATGTGGGACTGTAAACCATATCGTTACTACCATTGTTTATACCGCCGTATAGAAAATCACTGATGTACAAAGTGTGAAGAATAAAGAAGTGATTCTAGTATTTCAAGACGATATTGCTTGAGGACAAGCAACGCTCAAGTGTGGGAATATTTGATAATGCTAAAAACGAACATATATTTCATAGCATTATTCCTCAAGAAAGACAAGCTTTTAGTTGCAATTGTTCTATTTACAAGTGATATTCGTTTAAATAATAAAAGGTGAAGACAAAAGACAGATTCGACGAATTGAAGACGCAAACGACCAAAAAGCTCAAAAGTACAAAAGACAATAAAAAAGGTTCCAATTATTGATAAGAAACGTCTCGAAATTACAAAAGTAAAAAATTCAAAACGCAAAGTACAAAATATAAAATTGTACGCAAGGACGTTCGAAAATCCGGAACCGGGACCAGAGTCAACTCTCAACGCTCGACGCAACGGACTAAAAATTACAAATTAACTATGTATATAAATATAATATAATATATAATTAATTATATTAATTATATATATATTATATTTATAAATAAAAACCGTCGGCAGAGAAAGACTCCAAAGTGTGAGCTGGAATTTCAAACTCCGCGACTCGCGGAGTTTGAAGGCCAAAATGGCCGCGATTCGCGGAGCCCCCAGTTTTGAAACTCCCTATAAAGCAAACCGAAATCTGATCATTTTCATCCATCTTTTTCTTCTTCTCCTCATACGTAAAATATATATATATATTTATAATTTATATTTTAATTTTAATTATAATTCTAATAATAAGGGTATGTTAGCGAATGTTGTAAGGGTGTAAGTCGAAATTCTGTCCGTGTAACGCTACGCTATTTTTAATCATTGTAAGTTATGTTCAACCTTTTTACATTAATGTCTCGTAGCTAAGTTATTATTATGCTTATTTAATCCGAAGTAATCATGATGTTGGGCTAATCACTAAAATTGGGTAATTGGGCTTTGTACCATAATTGGGGTTTGGACAAAAGAACGACACTTGTGGAAATTAGACTATGGGCTATTAATGGGCTTTATATTTGTTTAACTAAATGAAAGTTTGTTAATGTTAATATAAAGATTTACAATTGGGCGTCCCTATAAATTACCATATACACTCGATCGGACACGATGGGCGGGGTATTTATATGTACGAATAATCGTTCATTTAACCGGACACGGGAATGGATTAATAGCCACTAGAATAATTAAAACAGGGGTGAAATTACATTCAAGGGTAATTGGTGTAATTGCTAACAAAGTAGTAAAACCTTGGTTTACACGCAGTTGATAACCTGGTGTATTCATTAAACAAAGTATTAAAACCTTGTTACAATTCGAATCCCCAATTAGTTGGAATATTTAACTTCGGGTATAAGGATAATTTGACGAGGACACTCGCACTTTATATTTATGACTGATGGACTGTTATGGACAAAAACCAGACGGACATATTAAATAATCCAGGACAAAGGACAATTAACCCATGGGCATAAAACTAAAATCAACACGTCAAACATCATGATTACGGAAGTTTAAATAAGCATAATTCTTTTATTTCATATTTAATTTCCTTTATTTTATATTTAATTGCACTTTTAATTATCGCATTTTTATTGTTATTATATTTAATTGCACTTTTAATTATCGTACTTTTTAATTATCGCAAGTTTATTTTATCGCACTTTTATTATTCGTAATTTCATTTATCGTTATTTACTTCATGCTTTAATTTAAGTCTTGTATTTATTTTTAATATTTTACATTTGGTTTTAACTGCGACTAAAGTTTTAAAATCGACAGACCGGTCATTAAACTGTAAAAACCCCCCTTTATAATAATAATATTACTTATATATATATTTGTATTTTTATAAAAGTAAACTAATATAACGTTGAGCTTTGTTTAAAAAAAAGATTCCCTGTGGAACGAACCGGACTTACTAAAAACTACACTACTGTACGATTAGGTACACTGCCTATAAGTGTTGTAGCAAGGTTTAAGTATATCCATTCTATAAATAAATAAATATCTTGTGTAAAATTGTATCGTATTTAATAGTTTTTCCTAGTAAAATATAAACTATTTCGTATACCTTAGCTTTGACATCAGTTTACAATAGTAATTCCGTTGACAGTGCAGTCAAAATAAGATACATGGTGATGATTTGGTGAATGCAACATTTCCTTGATAAATATGCCTTGTAAGACTCCATGCACATAGCTTGTCTAACATATAAGCAAATAGCGGAAGACTTCTAGGGAACCTGAGAATAAACATGCTAACAAGTGTCAACACAAAGGTTGGTGAGTTCATAGTTTTAGTGTTTCGCATAATCTGTATATAAAGGTGGATCACAAGATTTCAGTTGTTCAATCCAGAAACATTTATCAAAATATTCTACGAAATTGAGCACCCTGGTAACTAAACTTAACGTATATATATTTTATACCCTTTGTATAATCATCTTAATAATACACGCAAACCAACGTGTACGCTTCTCAAATAGCATACGTCCGTTAAAAGGCTAGCGCTCTAGCTCGGACGGGGATATCAAGCCCTATTGATCCATATACTACTACTCGCGCCCACCAGTTCTTATAACCGGCAGTTACTAGTTACCAAAGCTAAGGGATTTTCGGTTCAAACTCAGTATAGAATTTAGTATGTACTTGTATCCATTGTGTTTAAAATAAATTGCATGTATTCTCAGTCCAAAAATATATATTGCAAAAGCAATTAAAAAGGGAGCAAATGAAACTCACCTTAGCAGCATATAAATTCGTTCACCAAAATGTGATCGAAATACGGATTACCAAATAACCGTAGATCTCAACATATCAATATTGAGATTCAATATTGTAGAAAAGTACGTAGACGTAACAGAGATGATAACACTAGGTTTGACTTGCAAATAATACCCATGAATATTACCCATAACCTCCTTGGCAATAACCCATAATTTCCTTAGCTTTATCCCTCTCATAAAACTATTTTGAAAGTGACACGCTCATGACCTCGTCGTAGTATTTTATGTATAATACTAATAATAATACAAATACTACTAATAATAATAAGATTAATAATAATATTAATCTTAATAATAATAATAATAATAATAATAATAATAATAATAATAATAATAATAATAATAATATAATTAATAAATAAATAAATACTTAGGAGTAATATGTGTAAAAAAGATGCGCAAGAAACCTGGTATTTATAGCCATAATTCCTTATTCTGATGCCCATGCGATCGCATGGATTTTATGCCTATTTCTCATGCGATTGCATGGCCGTCAGATCCAGCTCACATATTTTTTTTTCTTGTTTGTCGACATAATTAAATATAATATATATAATATATATAATTTAAATAATTAATTATATATTATATTAAATTCATGTGCATAGTTGACTTGAAATTTTCGTTCCGATGACTCGTACGTTGTCACTCGATTTATGTCCCGGTTCCGGTTTCTCGAACGCATTTTTGTACGCTTAGAAAGCTCGCAATTTACGTTTTGTGACTCGTACTTTTGTCAAAATATAGTCTTAAATTATCAATAAACTATATCATTCAAAGTGTATCTTAAACTTTCGATTGTTTTGGTCATTTACTTCTATAAATCATTGTCTCGCTATTTGTTAATATATATATATAATAACAAATCGTTTTATGACCAAGTTAATATATATTTTCAACATTCATAAACACGTTTTAAATATACGTCGTAAGTTATTCATACAATTAATATTCCAACTTATCATATATATTCAAATAAATATTTAAACCAATAAGTTTAATGTACGGTATCAAAAAAATTAATACATTGTTACGTTTTCAAGTTATAGAGTATATATATGTATCTATATACATATAATTGTTCGCGAATCGTCGAGAACAACCGAAAGGTATTTGAATATATGAAAATAGTTCAAAAATTTTGAGATTCAGTTTTACAGACTTTGTTTATCGTGTCAAAAATGTTACTCATACAAAGATTAAGTTTAAATTTGGTCAGAAATTTCCGGGTCATCACAAAATTTCTTTAACGGGTAGGTACTGTGACGACTCGGGAATTTCCGACCAAATTTAAACTTAATCTTTATATGATTTCGACACGATAAGCAAAGTCTGTAATATTGAGTCTCAAAAATTTTGAACTGTTATAGATATGCAATTGACCTTTAACTGTTCCCGACGATTCACGAACAATTGTGTGTAAATAAATAATTAAATAAAACTATATGTAAATATAAATATAAGTATACATATATATATATTAATATATATATATATATATATATATATATATATATATATATATATATATATATTAATTTGAATTAATATAATACCATTTAATCAATTGATTTAAACATGTAAAGTAATTTACAAAAATAGATAAGATATTATTAAAATAAATATATAAATATATATATGAATTCAGTACACAATTAACATTATATGTATGTTGTAATATATCTAAAATTATAAATGTTTAAATGTGTTATTATAGGTACTACATTATTACTCAAATGTAATATTATTATATTAAATTTAATTACGAGTTAAAATATAGTGTTATATTACTTTCGTTATTAATGTTGATATCAGTATTAGTAATAGTATTAATATAATTATATTAATTATAAAAATAAGAAATTAGATATATATGTGCACAGATATATATAACCAAATATATATAAATACAGATTATATATATATAAATACATATACATATATAAAAAAATGGATATACATTTATATATATAAATACATGTATATATATTTATAGAAATACGATTAATACATACATGAATATAGAAAAAGGACGTATTCTGTTTACAATCGTGATCATACTGTGATTAAATTTTGTTCTTGTCTGTAAATTATTTTCAATTCGTACCAATCTAAAACCTACTCCATAATCCAAACAAATTCAGTAGCAATTGATGTCACTCTTCAATTTGTTTTTTATTTTTTTTGTACGAGTAAAGGTTCCTGTCGATGTCATTCTATTACAAAACAAAGTTAATCGAATTTTGATGCTGTAAAAATCTTCCCATATCACATTATGTATATCCAGCTGTAATAGAGAATCAAAAACAGAAAGAAATAAAGAAAACAAGATTTTATCTTTCAACTTCTGTTTTTCCTGTCTTCAACTCTATTCGAAGGCCACCCAAATAAAACCATTTCCTCATCATCTTCGATCACCAAACAACATTCGACTTCACCACACTAATATTACACATAAACCAAACACTTTCTTTTGTTGTTGCTGTTAAAAACTCAACCAGGATATCGGTCATCCTATCCACACTTAGAAATCCTCCATCACCACCAAGGACCCGTTTGCTGCTGTTGTTACACTGCCACGAAACCATCATAACCATCATCTACAGCCACCAACAAAACAAAAATAAACACCACCCCACACTCACCTTCTTGTGTTCTTACACGATATCATTACCATGGTTCCATAACCCTTTCTTTTTCTTGTAATCGGAACCCATCATTTAAGAACCCCTTTTATATTATTGATGCTGACTGAAATCCAACAAGAACCATCACCATAGACATCCCTATCTCTCTCTCAAGATGGAATTGAAGACGATGACTTCTATTATTGCTACTGCAACTTATATTAACCATCTTGCTGTAAAGTTAACATAAATAAAGGAAAAGCAGGAGAATAATGACAAGGATGCTGCACGATTATTCCTTTTTATTTTGATGGCACGCGTATTATTTTTTCCTTTCTTTTATTGAGTGGCCGACACCCTAATATTAATAAAACCCTTTTGTTTATCAAAAACTGAGAGGATAGGATTGTGATCAAGAAAACTCGGTTGTGTTACAAGAGGGTTGGGCCACAATGCCTATAAATTATCTTGGAATCTTTAAACTTTCCTAAGTTGGATTTATAAATATGATTGGGCATGTAACAAACCCACCACGAGCCATAAAGCCTGTAAACATCTTCCTGCTGCTGCACAGTTCGAGTTATATTATGGAAACAAGGGTATGATGATTGTTAACGGATATGATGATGATGATGATATGGTACCGTATGATGATGATGATGATATGGTACCGTATGATGATGATGATAATGTTAGACGATGAGGGTAGTGTTTAGATGGTGATGATATCATAATATTAATATGGTAACCGAAAGATGGTGATGATAGATGATTATGATGATGGGATTATAATACATGATATAACAATGAAGAAGATGATTGATGGTACGACTACTACAAAATAAGTTTGATGATAGCGAATATATTTTTTTTCTTCTACTGATTGTCGTAGGAACCAAACAAAAACCCCAAACCATTTATCTGTTGGGTCATTAATTGATATATGAACTTGTGAATTTATTGGGCCGTGTAATTAGTTAAGTAGTTGGGCCAAAATCATTCTTGGACTGAGATCCTATCTTTGTTTCTGGTGGACTGATTTCATGAAGATGAAAAGAAATGGAAACAGTTTATTTCGGGTTATAAATAATTTATATGGGTTTAAGTCAGATAAGCAGAAATAGCTGGGTGGTTTGAGATGTTAGCTGGTGAACGAGAGGTCTTGAGTTCGAGCCTTGTCCGGGGTATTTTTTTTAGGAAAAGCTTTTTGAGGTAGCTATTCTATTTATTTATCTATTTATTATTATATTCATCATTATTATCATTATTACTACAAATAAAACTACTAATATTATTACCAAAAATTATTATTTTCAATATCATTGTTAAATCTAATTATTAGTAGTATTATCCTTATTTTAGAGTTATTATAATTATTAAGTTTACAAACAAAAGCGATTTTTTATATAAAAAGTATATTACTCACTATATTTTTATATGAAACGTTGTTAACTATAATGATAACTAAATTACATATAGTGTATAAGTATATTTAATAATATCAACACATATATAAATATAAATATTAAACTTAATACATTATATATATACATAACATTAAGTTATAATGTAATAATATATTATAATAAAATATATACATATATGAGACATATAATTTATATCACTAATAATTATATATGAATTTATTCGATAACAATTATATATGTTAATATATATAATTGATATAGGTTCGTGAATCCAAGGTCAACCCTGCATTGTTCAATATAGTCATATGTATTTTTACTACAAAATACATTTGGTGAGTTCATTTGCTCCCTTTTACTCTTTACGTTTTTGGACTGAGAATACATGCAAATGCTTTATTAACTGTTTTACAGTATTTATATGCGTGAGTTCATTTGCTCCCTTTTACTCTTTACGTTTTTGGGCTGAGAATACATGCAAATGCTTTATTAACTGTTTTACAGTATTTATATGCGTGAGTTCATTTGATTCCCTTTTACTCTTTACATTTTTAGGACTGAGAATACATGCGCTGTTTTTACAACTGCTTTATTAAATGCTTTTGAAATATATTTTGAACTGCGAATACATGAAATGCTTTTATAAATGTTTGACGAGATAGACACAAGCAAAACATTCCTCGAATGAATTATTATGCAGACGGAAGTTCTGTGGATTATTATTGAATTAGTTGGACGTTATAATTTCCACTAATTGTTGTGAATATTTTCCCCTGATTATTATTGCTTAGTAACCTAAGAATTAGAATCGGGTATGGCCCTAATTCACGCGAATCCTAAAGGTAGCTACCGGGTTTAACACCCTCACACAGAATGTTCACTAGACGGAAGGGCTAGTGGGCGTGGTGTTTAGTACTTCGAAGTTTATATGATTATTATACAGATGAGATGTTCTGTTTTGGGGATATTATTATGCGCATTATATGTTAAGGTCGGTTACCAAGCTAAGCAATGAAAAGTGAATATTATGTATCGAGAGAATGATTTTATACACAGGTTATGTGTATGTTATTTTTGTGCACGAGATATGTGTACGGTTACTAAGATTTATGAAAGATGATTTCATACACGAGAAAGGTGTACTGTATTTAAAAGATATCGCATGTACATTACAGGTGGGTATAGGATTCGAGCCCATTTGTACCATGCAGGATTTAAATCTTGTGGTCTATCAAAATGATGAATTTTATTGTTTTATGATAAACCTATGAACTCACCAACCTTTTGGTTGACACTTGAAAGCATGTTTATTCTCAGGTATGAAAGAAATCTTCCGCTGTGCATTAGCTCATATTAGAGACATTACTTGGAGTCATTCATGACATATTTCAAAAGACGTTGCATTCGAGTCGTCAAGTTCATCAAGATTATTATTAAGTCAATTATAGATGGATATATTATGAAAGGGTATGCATGCTGTAACGACCCGACCAAAACCGTTATTGACGGCGCCGTTAACTTAGGTCCCGTTGCGTGGTCGTAGTCCCTATATGAGACTCGTTTGACCAAAATTATGTCGCATTCATTTGAAAGGTACAAGACTTGCAAGTTTAGTTTACAAAACCGTTCGACAACAAGTCTAAGTTTACAAAAGTCATAAAGTATAAATGAAATAACTTGCGACATAATTAGTTTAAAAACACAGTTGCTATAAATAGCGTAAGTATGTAAACAAAAGTTTGAATCCAAAGGTGCTATCACTAGCGTATGCATGTATGTATGCTTGACTCCAAGCATGAAATCAGAGTGTATGCATGTATGCTTGACCCCAAGCAAGTATGAATGTACGCGGAAGCATGTATCAAATAGCCATGTATGAACCTGAGAAACATATAGAAAACTGTCAACGAAAAACGTTGGTGAGATCATAAATGTATTTGTAAACGTATATTTTGAACCACAATAGTTTGTATAGATGATTATCCAAATCGTATTTATTCCGAAGAATGTAGTTTGTATTGCGAGCACCCAATTACCAAAGCTTAACTGAATCTTCCCTCTGAATTTTGAATATAGTGTTAGAACATACACTATGCACGTTGAAATTATATTTCATCCACTAACGGTAGCGAACCGTCTGAATGAGGGTTCGTTAAACCCGTATGGCCACACAACATAATCACTCGCTTACACTTACACCCTGCAAGTGGAACTAATGATAATTGGATTGAGGACTTTTGTTCTAACTCGTCTGTATCTTTGTATTCGCATTTGTGTTCAAAGTATAAAAGTATGAAAAGTATATATACATGTGAAATGTATATAAGTATGTAATGTATATGTTTCTCAGCCCACGATTTAAAAGAATAAAAGTATTTGCAAAGGTGGGACTATGATCTCACCTCGAGTGCACGAGTATAAAGGTACTTCACAAAGTAACGTATGCATGAAAGTTGCTTAGCCTTGACCTAAACAAGTAAGTTTTATCAATTAACCGGTTACGACACAAGGTCGGGTGAAATGTGTTCAATTAGTCCTATGGCTCGTTACGACTCGAATAGTATAGCATGTGAATCACGTTGTCAAGTTTCATGCAAGAATCAAGTATAAAAGCATGTTAGAACGATTGTAATAAAGTTTGAGTTGACATTTCAAAACCTTACCATTAGAAAGGAAATCTTATTACGTTTCCAACGATATTTGATTCATCGAAAACGGAGTTACGGTCAAAAAGTTATGGCCAAAACAAGTTTGCTGAAGTTCGGATGAAACAGGCAATTGTCGCGGCGCGACAAATTGCTCCGCGGCGCGACAAATGCCTATTTTGAAGGTCAGAAAGCTTGAAAAACATGTTCTAAAATCACCCTTTGGGCCACGGCGCGACAAATTGCTCCGCGGCGCGACAATGGCCGTGGCCTGGTACCAGGTCAGTTTCAAATGTTCAAGTCTTGGTCAAAACTTCAAACAACCATAAAACGCAAACCGTAAACAACTAGAAGACGTATCTTATACCGTTGGAAAGCTCTTTTGACAAGGAACACAACTAAGCACTTATCATCAAACAAAAACAACATTTTCCATAACCGATTTCTCGTCAAGTGATCGTTTAAAAGTCCATTTTCAAAGTTTCAAGTTCATCAATTGCATTTTAAGTTTCGGGAATCCAATTCACACATATGATATGCCGTTTTGAAGGTAATGAAGCATACATTACTACTAAACACTAACAATTAACATTCCATGGCATTTAAACATCCAAATGTTCATGTCAAGAACTATCAAACCCTAGTCAAACATCATAAAATCATTAATCGGGTTTTTGAAGTTTTCTTAATCAACCTACACATCCAAACGAAGCTAGTGATACTAGTAACACAATTAAAACATGCACTTTAACAATCTAACAACATTAACTCATCCAAAATCAAGGATTAAGCAAACCCATTTCAAATGTTCAAACTAGTTACTCAAAACAACGAATCGAGCAAACAAAACATATATTCATGTTATACACGAGCCATAGACACTAACTAACACCATTTCAAGTCAAAAACACGAATTTATAGAAATCTAGAGTTTTTAGAAAGTTACCCAAACGAGATGAAGTTGGTATCAAATTGTAGAGGATGAAGAGAGGATTCCAAATATGTAATTTGTTTTGAAGTTTGCTTCCCGATCCGGATTTAGATGATGATTTATGTTTGTGTTCTTGAGAGAAAAAAAGAAAGAAAGAAGGAAAAAGAAATGGATGAATGAGGGGTGGAGGTGGTGAGTGGTTGACTAGTCAACTACTAGCCACCTCTTTGGTCAAGTGGCGGAACTAGTCCCTCAAGTTTCAGAGCGGGTGCGGGAATTAACCAAACGAATATTTTTAAAACGCTCGAGTAAACGGGTGATGTCAAAATTAAATAGCGGGAATATAATGAACGTTACTCACGGAAACTATTAATTTAAATACGAAAGATTATGTTTTAAAAAAAAAGACGGTGTTAAAATTAAATTTAACGGAAAAAGGCGGGATGTTACATTATCCACACCTCAAAAGAAATTTCGTCCCGAAATTTAGTTGGAAGTAGTAGTCGTTGTTTCTTCCTCGAGATCTTGCGTTGTCGGTTCTACGAATAAGTGAAGGTACTCCCTTGGGTATTTCAACGAACTTTGACAGTCGGGATTTCACGTCGTCTTAGAGTTTGGGTTCACGATTCATGGTTTCGACCGGCCCTCCTAGGAATGAAGTTTATCGTCGATAGTGAGTTCATCAAAGAAGATAACAAGTTCTCGTTTCGCAAAACACGTCTTTGAGTTGATACATCGAACGTAGGATAAACGGAGACTCAAAATGGGTCGGAAAATCTAAACGGCTAGCGACGGGTCCAAAACTCCCCAAGATTTCAAAAGGATTAAAATATCACGGATTTTGTTTTCTATGTTTCCCGAAACGGACTGCACCTTTCCAAGGTGCGACTCTTAACGTGACGCGGTTTCCCACGTGGAATTTGAAATGTTTACGTCTAAATCGGCGTAGCTCATTTGGCGACAACGAGTCGTGTTGGGTCTTTCTTGGATATGGATAAGTTTTCTCGGTCGCTCATGCATAATCCCGGTCCCGGTGAATTGGTCATCGTTTACTTGGTTCGACAAAAGGAGAATGACGTTTCCGGTCACATGTGGTTTCAAAAGGAGTGACGTTAAAACTCGAATGAAAATCATTGTAGTACGAGGATTCGGTTAAAGGAAAATACTTTTCTCAAGTAAATTTGAAGTTGGTAATACAAACTTGTATTATGGTTTCCAAGGTTTAAATCGCATGTTTGTTTGGTCCGTCGGGTTGTGGATGGTACGCGGTACTCATGTCTAAACGCGGTCCCGAGGCTCTTTGTAAGGTACTCCAAAATCTAGAAATGAAACGAGGATCTCGATCCGAAACGAGGTACATCTCTTTAAAGTATATTGAACAAGTTTGCTAGGAATTGAAAACGTTATCTAGGACAAGTTTCTCAAGAAAATTCGCGTCGCGGAAGATTTATCGGTTTCCAAAAACGTTCGTCGGGGCAAGTTCTTATCGGGTTTTGAAAACGATTGTTAGGACTATCCACCCTCGCGGCGAATACTTGTATGACGTGAAGAGTCGCTCTCCATTGAGAATTTAGAATAAGGACCTCCTGAACCGGAAGTACGAGGGTGATGCAAGAGAAGTTTCCGCCCCGATGTGAGCATAACGAGTAAATTGTAGTTAGTCAATAAGACTGCGCGAGAACGAGCTAGTATACCCGTGTGACATACGGTTGAAGTCGAATGGAATCGGTAATTCATTCGGAAGCATAAATATAATTTGACAATAATTGAAGGTGTGTCCCCGGTATGGTTGTTATAAATATTCTCGGAGTTTTCGGATGTCCAAACATGAAAGGATGAAGTCATGTACATGGCACATGGTGGTGTTTAGGTTGATCGAGTCTAACCACCATCACGTGTCACTAGAACTTTGGTATGTCTTACCGTAATATAACCACGTTGATCGAGTGTCGTTATATTACGCCAAATCATACTTCCATTCCCACATCACTCCATGAGTTCAAGTTCGTGTCATCGTGAAAATCTAAAATGAACAAAATGTAACGACGTCTCAAACATGATTCGTATTGAATCGAAAGAATTAGTGCAACTCTAAAGATGCGTTCCCCGAGGGAAGTGTATAAGTGATTGTTCACGTCAATGCGGTTCGAATCAGACAATAAAGTAGTTAGGTATGAAAAGAGTAACGAGTCATGATAGCGAGTAGTACGCAACCGTAGCGATAAATAGTGATGACGATACTCACCTAGAGTAGTGACAGTGACTTTACAATACTCATGGATAGTAAGCTAAGACGGGGTGGATAACAACCAAAGAATTTGAGTTCCCGAGCTAGAGTAGCTAACGAAGTCGCGGTCATCCGTACGCGTATGAATCTTGAATTCACGTGTGTTACCAAAAAGTGGCGGAATACGAGTTCGTAGGATGAAGGTTGGGTACCATTAAAAAGTTTGCCTAAGAATGGTTCAAGTATAATGCACAAGTAGTCAAGTAAGTGCTATCTATAGCAAATGTATGTCAGAATGCAAATGCTAACTATCCGGTTGTAGTCTAGACTCACTAATGCGTCCTAACGACTCTGTTAGACACACTAATGCACGTCCTAGTTCCCTACAACCAACGCTCTGATACCACTTGTAACGACCCGACCAAAACCGTTATTGACGGCGCCGTTAACTTAGGTCCCGTTGCGTGGTCGTAGTCCCTATATGAGACTCGTTTGACCAAAATTATGTCGCATTCATTTGAAAGGTACAAGACTTGCAAGTTTAGTTTACAAAACCGTTCGACAACAAGTCTAAGTTTACAAAAGTCATAAAGTATAAATGAAATAACTTGCGACATAATTAGTTTAAAAACACAGTTGCTATAAATAGCGTAAGTATGTAAACAAAAGTTTGAATCCAAAGGTGCTATCACTAGCGTATGCATGTATGTATGCTTGACTCCAAGCATGAAATCAGAGTGTATGCATGTATGCTTGACCCCAAGCAAGTATGAATGTACGCGGAAGCATGTATCAAATAGCCATGTATGAACCTGAGAAACATATAGAAAACTGTCAACGAAAAACGTTGGTGAGATCATAAATGTATTTGTAAACGTATATTTTGAACCACAATAGTTTGTATAGATGATTATCCAAATCGTATTTATTCCGAAGAATGTAGTTTGTATTGCGAGCACCCAATTACCAAAGCTTAACTGAATCTTCCCTCTGAATTTTGAATATAGTGTTAGAACATACACTATGCACGTTGAAATTATATTTCATCCACTAACGGTAGCGAACCGTCTGAATGAGGGTTCGTTAAACCCGTATGGCCACACAACATAATCACTCGCTTACACTTACACCCTGCAAGTGGAACTAATGATAATTGGATTGAGGACTTTTGTTCTAACTCGTCTGTATCTTTGTATTCGCATTTGTGTTCAAAGTATAAAAGTATGAAAAGTATATATACATGTGAAATGTATATAAGTATGTAATGTATATGTTTCTCAGCCCACGATTTAAAAGAATAAAAGTATTTGCAAAGGTGGGACTATGATCTCACCTCGAGTGCACGAGTATAAAGGTACTTCACAAAGTAACGTATGCATGAAAGTTGCTTAGCCTTGACCTAAACAAGTAAGTTTTATCAATTAACCGGTTACGACACAAGGTCGGGTGAAATGTGTTCAATTAGTCCTATGGCTCGTTACGACTCGAATAGTATAGCATGTGAATCACGTTGTCAAGTTTCATGCAAGAATCAAGTATAAAAGCATGTTAGAACGATTGTAATAAAGTTTGAGTTGACATTTCAAAACCTTACCATTAGAAAGGAAATCTTATTACGTTTCCAACGATATTTGATTCATCGAAAACGGAGTTACGGTCAAAAAGTTATGGCCAAAACAAGTTTGCTGAAGTTCGGATGAAACAGGCAATTGTCGCGGCGCGACAAATTGCTCCGCGGCGCGACAAATGCCTATTTTGAAGGTCAGAAAGCTTGAAAAACATGTTCTAAAATCACCCTTTGGGCCACGGCGCGACAAATTGCTCCGCGGCGCGACAATGGCCGTGGCCTGGTACCAGGTCAGTTTCAAATGTTCAAGTCTTGGTCAAAACTTCAAACAACCATAAAACGCAAACCGTAAACAACTAGAAGACGTATCTTATACCGTTGGAAAGCTCTTTTGACAAGGAACACAACTAAGCACTTATCATCAAACAAAAACAACATTTTCCATAACCGATTTCTCGTCAAGTGATCGTTTAAAAGTCCATTTTCAAAGTTTCAAGTTCATCAATTGCATTTTAAGTTTCGGGAATCCAATTCACACATATGATATGCCGTTTTGAAGGTAATGAAGCATACATTACTACTAAACACTAACAATTAACATTCCATGGCATTTAAACATCCAAATGTTCATGTCAAGAACTATCAAACCCTAGTCAAACATCACAAAATCATTAATCGGGTTTTTGAAGTTTTCTTAATCAACCTACACATCCAAACGAAGCTAGTGATACTAGTAACACAATTAAAACATGCACTTTAACAATCTAACAACATTAACTCATCCAAAATCAAGGATTAAGCAAACCCATTTCAAATGTTCAAACTAGTTACTCAAAACAACGAATCGAGCAAACAAAACATATATTCATGTTATACACGAGCCATAGACACTAACTAACACCATTTCAAGTCAAAAACACGAATTTATAGAAATCTAGAGTTTTTAGAAAGTTACCCAAACGAGATGAAGTTGGTATCAAATTGTAGAGGATGAAGAGAGGATTCCAAATATGTAATTTGTTTTGAAGTTTGCTTCCCGATCCGGATTTAGATGATGATTTATGTTTGTGTTCTTGAGAGAAAAAAAGAAAGAAAGAAGGAAAAAGAAATGGATGAATGAGGGGTGGAGGTGGTGAGTGGTTGACTAGTCAACTACTAGCCACCTCTTTGGTCAAGTGGCGGAACTAGTCCCTCAAGTTTCAGAGCGGGTGCGGGAATTAACCAAACGAATATTTTTAAAACGCTCGAGTAAACGGGTGATGTCAAAATTAAATAGCGGGAATATAATGAACGTTACTCACGGAAACTATTAATTTAAATACGAAAGATTATGTTTTAAAAAAAAAGACGGTGTTAAAATTAAATTTAACGGAAAAAGGCGGGATGTTACACATGCCTTCAACTTTCGATGTAAATGAAAGTTTATTTTTTAAAAACGAATGCAATGTTTGTAAAATATATCATATAGAGGTCAAGTACCTCGTAATGAAATCAACTATTGTGAATCGTTTATAATGTATATGAACGGGTCCTTTCAGATCGGTTGGATCAAGAGCTGTCTTTTTTCTTCTATGGCTTCTCTTTTACTGAATGGAAGTCCATCTTCAGAGTTTCCTATAGGTCGGGGTCTTAGACAAGGTGATCCCTTGTCTCCTTTCCTTTTCATTATCGGGATGGAAGGCTTAAAAGCAGCTATTAATGACGCCATGGATTTCGCTTTATATAATCCTGTTCGAGTGGGGCCGAGGGATAATTAGCGTGGCATTGCTTTATGTATGTATGCAGATGATGTTTTATTCATGGGAGAATGGTCTCAATCGAACGCTTCAAACCTTAAGCTGATTCTTGATTGTTTCTTTCGCGTTTCGGGATTGAAAATTAATCTCCTTAAATCTTCCCTTTATGGTGTGAGAGTTAGTCAAGTTGAGGTGAATCAGTTGGCTGAAAACATTGATTGTTGCCCCTCTTCCTTACCGTTTCATCACCTTGGTTTACTGGTTGGATATAATATGAACAAGACGGAAAATTGGAATTGCGTTATTGATAAGGCGAGAAAACGTCTTGCATCTTGGAAGGCAAATTTGATTTCGATAGGTGGTAGATTAACGCTTCTAAAATCGGTTTTAGGAGCTATTGGTACGTAATATATGTCTTTATTTAAAGCTCCTAAGAAGGTTATTAATAAACTTGAATCGTTACGAGCATCCTTCTTTTGGGGTGGAAAAGAAGAAGAGCGAAAGGTTCATTGGATTAAGTGGCGTGTGGTTCTTAACCCGATTAATTGTGGCGGGTTAGGAGTGGCGAGTCTTCGTTCTCTTAACTTGGCGCTAATTTACAAGTGGAGATGGAGGTTGGTTTTGAATCATTCTTCAAGTTGGACAAAGATTATAAAGGCAATCCAGGGTAATAGTTTTGGTGATGATATCCCTTGTGAAAAAACGCTACTGGTGTGTGGAACTCTATTAAGAAATGCATAGATGATATTCACTCTTCTAATGCTATTGTTGCATCTAGTTTAAGGCTTTCCATTGGTAACGGCACATCGGCTAACTTTTGGTCTGATCCATGGCATGAAGGTATTACATTGGCATCTAAATTCCCACGTTTTTTCGCGTTAGAAACCAATAAAATATGCAAAGTGTCGGATCGTGTTCTTGTTCCGGGTGGTTCTTTTGCGTGGCGCAGAAATCCTAGAGGGGGTGTCGAATCTTCGCAACTTTGTTTATTGTTAAACATTGTGAACCATGTTACTCTTCTTGCGGACGATGATCAATGGTGTTGGGATGGGTTTAATTCCGGTTCATTTTCGGTTGCTCAAGCGAGAAAGCTGATCGATAAACTTGATCATGTTAACTCGCTTCGGCCCACTCTTTGGTGTAAGTACGTCCCCATTAAACTCAATGTTTTTGTTTGGCGTCTTCGTTATCTCAGGCTCCCGACGAGATTGAACTTGCTGGCTCGAGGGTTGGATTTTGATAATGGTGCTTGTGGCTTGTGCGCTAATGAATTAGAAGATGAATTTCATTTGTTTACCATCTGTGAGACTAGTAAAGATGTATGGAGACAAGTTGGTAGATGGATTAACATGAACATTCCTCTCTGGAGTTCCATTGATGCTATTTGGGCACGGGTGGATGGTGTCCCAATTATTGGCAAGCAAAGAATCATTCTCCGGGTCGTTATCATCGCTATTTTATGGAGCATTTGGAGGATTCGAAATAGCACCGTCTTCAAGGATCCCAAATTCCGGAAATGTCATGTTTTTGATAGCATTGTTGTTTCTAGCTTTAATTGGTTGTTTTCGAGATTCTCAAAGGTTAGAGTAAATTGGTCTGTGTGGTTACAAGATCCAATGAACGCTTTGTAATTTGTTTTCTAGCTTCTCGCTAGTTTTTTTAATATAATTTCTTCTGCCGTCCAAAAAAAACATAGTTAGGTGTTAAAAAAATATTTTTATTTATAAATTTTTTTTTCCAGATAATAAAACGTTTAAAGTACAAATAAAATTACAACATTTGAATCGTATATGGTACCCTCTTTTAATGAAAGGGATTGTTTGGAAACTATAAAAATAAATGGGAAATGGCGTAATGCGCACCCATTGAGCGGGTAACGACGTGGACTCGAGCCATTCTTCTTTGCCTGCGTAGTTCATCTTTTTATTTTTTATTTTTTATTATTCCATCTATATCCAATTGAAAGATTCAAGTGTAAAATGTTACACAATATACCCTTGCATTTTCATTTGTTAGACAAAATGGTCAAGAAACTGATTAATTTGTTACTATTATTCTTTAGTGTTCATCACTTTTGTAATATTGTTGCTACGTTAGTGCTACATTACATATAAATTTATTTGATACGATTATGTTATTGGCGATCATATTAGCTTTCATGATTATACCTAAGCAAATAGTTTTACTATTTCTCGTGCGGTTAAAGTATCATCCATACTGATGTAATTAATGTAATTACTTATCAAATAATCAAAGAATAATAAAAAAAATGTTTATAGAAGTTGTGACGTTTATTTATAGAAGTATTGTACTACAACAACATTACTTAATCTCGCTGAAGTAGCGTATAAGGCATAAATGTATTACTATATTATTAACATCAAAAGTTCAAACGAAAACCACAAAAATTTACGGACTATAAGAATTTTTAAATTATAGAGACTTTGACATGTTATTTTTTTTTTAAAGGCAAATGAAATTTTATTAACACACAATATCAATTACAAATATAACATTGGGATCCATATACAAACATTAAACACCAATGCCATAAACAAGTACATTATACACGAACAGAACTTTGACATGTTAATAAGTTAAATCACATGTGATAATTGATGTAGATTAATACTAAATTGAAAGAATTTAAGAAAATCTCAAATTTACATTTGTAATCGATTTTATATTTTAGGGTTTACATGTGCATGTTTAGTATATGAACATACATATATTTCACATAATGTAATAGTATTACATGTATTTTGTGATTTTAAACTTTGTTTGTCAATAATAAGAACATTAAATAACGTATTTAATTAGTCAGTGTGTTACTATGTATAAAGTAATTTGTGTTTCAACATAATATTATTAATAATAAATTTTTTTTTATTCTTTTCTTTTATCAATAATCATTTATCATCTATTCTGTTATATTGTAAACTTTTTTTCTCTTTCTTTTGAAAAGTAAGCATTTCCATTACATTGTAAACTAATATTTGTATACACTGCTAATTTATGTAGAATTTATGGTACAATCAAGTGATGTTTGATGTGTCTGTTATGTATACACCCCTTTTCCCTTTTGCTTGTCAACAAATTAAATGTGATGCAAAATATAACGGAATAAAATGAAATTTATATATGTTAAAGTTGTTTTGGGTAGACCTTAAATAGTAGAGGGGAGTTAAAAGACAAGTTAACTATAAGTTGAAGATTCCAAATCCAATAGCACAAACCAACATCCTCCTATAGAATAAGATTCTCAAATTTACTAGTATATAAGATTCCGTTACAAAAGTATTTATTAAAGTGCAACCTGCCTCTATATTTTTTTTTATTTAATTATCAAATATTCATCTATATTACCTCAATGCCTAAATCATCAATACGTAATATATGTTTATATACAATACAATTATCGAAATATACATAGAGAGAGCACATATCAAGGAAACAAGTTTTGGGAGATTTGGTCATAAAATGTGGGAAATGTTTTTCTCTACTCAGGTTATATGAGAAAGTAACTAATTTTATTTAGATATAGGATAGGATTCAATGGGGTACCTCGTGCTCGTTTCCTTGAATTTTTCTGACCGTTGAAAGATACATTGCTAGTATCTTGTTAAGATGTTAGGACCACAATTTTTAAGTTTTACATTATTAATTAATTATTAATAAATAATTTCTAGTTGACTTTTCTATACGTTAAAATCATCTTCTGTGAGTGTCAACATGTATATAATTTTTCATGAATTATAAACATACTTTTAATAACCGGCCAGTTCATTTCAAGCATTAAGTAATTATTTTTCTTTAGACTTTCGAAAATCTTTTTCATGCAGCTTCCAATGTGCTCATATAGTCATATGTGTATATGTCCAAATTTATATTCTCATTTTTTATTAATTATATCTTATTTATGTCTGTAACATCCCGCGTTTTTCCGTTAAATTTATTTTAACACCGTCTTTTTTTTTTTTTTTTTTTTATAATATCCCTCGTTATTTAATTTTAACGTCACCCGTTTACACGAGCGTTTTTAAAATATTCGTTTGGTTAATTCCCGCACCCGCTTTGAAACTCGAGGGACCAAAGTTGCAAAGGGGCCTAACTAGTGACTAGGTCAACTAGTCAAACCCCATCTCATCCATTCATTTTCACCAACACTTTCACCTTCTTCCTCCCTTTTTCTCTCTACTTCCCTTTTATGAACACAAAACCCTCAAACACAAATTCATCATCTAAAACCGAATCATGGAGCAAACATCAAAACAAATTACATTTTCGTGATCCTCTCTTCATCCTCTACATTTTGATACCAATTTCATCTCATTTGGGTAACTTTCTAAAATCACTAATTTTCTTTAAATTCGTGTTTTTGACTTAAAATTTTGTTAGTTAGTGTCTATGGCTCGTGTATAACATGAATATATGTTTTGTTTGCTCGATTTGTTGATTTGGAGTAACTAGTATGAACTTTGAAATGAGTGTGCTTAATCTTTGATTTTGAATGATTAAATGTTGTTTAATTGTTAATGTTCATGTATTAAATGTGTTACTAGCATCATTAGCTTCAATTTGATGTGTAGGTTGATTAAGAAAACTTCAAAAGCATGATTATTGATTTTGAGATGTTTGACTAGGGTTTGATAGTTCTTGACATGAATTTTTGGATGCTTGAATGCCATGGAATGTTAATTGTTAGTGTTTAGTTGTAATGTATGCTTCATTACCTTCAAAACGGCATATCATATGTGAGAATTGGATTCCCGAAACTCAAAATGCATTTGAGGAACTTGAAAATTTGAAAATAGACTTTTATTGATCACTTGACGAGAAATCGGTTGTTGAAAATGATGTTTTTGATTGATGATATGTGGTTAGTTGTATTCCTCGTCAAAATACCTTTTCAACGATATATGATAGGCATTATAAGTGTTTCCGGGTCATAAATTAGGTTAGTTTGATATTTGGTTCGTGCACTTAGAGTTGCAGCAAACAGGGCCTGGAAACAAACCAGGACGCCGTCCAGAAACTCAGGACGCCGTCCCACCTTTTGAACCTGGACGCCGTCTAGGATATCAGGACGCCATCCCACCCTTCATTTTGGGACGCCGTCTAGCCATTTGGGACGCCGTCCCATTGTACTAAAACTGGCTGTTTGAGTTGTCATTTGACGAAAAATGTTTGGGATGTTCTAGACCTCTAATTCACTTGCAACTTGTTTTAACATGCTTATATATGAATAACTAGCATAGAAAATTTGTCCGAGACCCGACCCGAACATGTTGACTTTTTCGTTGACTTTGACCCGACCAAGTTTGACTTTTTGTCAAACTTAACAAATTAATTATGCAATCTTTCTAACATGATTCTATACTTGTATCTTGCATGAAACTTGACAACGTGATTCACATGCTATACTATTCGAGTCGTAACGAGCCATAGGACTAATTGAACACATTTCACCCGACCTTGTATCGTAACCGGTTAATTGACACAACTTACTTGTTTAGGTCAAGGCTAAGCAACTTTCATGCATACGTTACTTTGTGAAGTACTTTTATACTCGTGCACTCGAGGTGAGATCATAGTCCCACCTTTGCAAATACTTTTATACTTTTAAATCGTGGGCTGAGAAACATATACTTTATATACATTCATACGGTTTATACTTTCATACTTTGAATACAAATGCGAATACAAGAGCAAAGATACATACGAGTTAGAACGAAAATCCTCAAGTTCAATTACCATTAGTTACACTTGTAGGGTGTGAGCGAGAAATTATGTTGTGTGGCCATGCGGGTTTGACGAACCCTCATCTGACGGATGAAACGTATTTTTGGTATATAGTGGAGGTTCTAACACTATTATGCAGAGGTAAGATTCAGTTAAGTTTTGGTAATTGGGTGCTCGTGATACAGACAACATCTTTTGGGATGTATACGCTTGATATTCACTTTATACTAAATCTTATGGTTTACAAACACATCTTTAGAGATGTATACGCCTTGATACTAAACCTTGTGATTCAAAAACATACTTTTACAAATACATTTATGATCTCACCAACGTTTTTCGTTGACAGTTTTCTACATGTTTTCTCAGGTTCATACTTGGCTACTTGATACATGCTTCCGCACTCTTGATTACTTGATTGGAGTCAACCATGCATGCATACGCTAGGGATAGCACTTTTGGATTCAAACTTTTGTTTACATACTTACGCTATTTATAGCAACTGTGTTTTTAAACTAATTATGTCGCAAGTTATTTCATTTATACTTTATGACTTTTGTAAACTTAGACTTGTTGTCGAACGGTTTTGTAAACTAAACTTGCAAGTCTTGTACCTTTCAAATGAATGCGACATAATTTTGGTCAAACGAGTCTCATATAGGGACTACGACCACGCAACGGGACCTAAGTTAACGGCGCCGTCAATAACGGTTTTGGTCGGGTCGTTACAATGTTAGTAACCCACTTTTAATCACAATGTTAATTCACTAGGGTACCTTTTACTTTCATAAACGAACTTTTATACAAATATTGAGAGACTATCGAAGTTTTTTAATTTGTCTTTGTAGACACACATCAGGAAATGTAAGTACACATAAATTTCTCAATTCACAATATCTCTATAATTAATTTTTTTTTAATATAAATGTATTTGAATTATTTTACATTTTACGATAATTTTTTAGGCACATTATAGTATGAAAAAAATACAAATTTGATGGCTTACAACATCAGCCATAAAAATAATTTTTAAACACAAATTATATACTTGAGGGGACTCTTAATGTATAATCTTTTTCTATTTTAATTCCACCTTTATAATTATCGTATATTAATATTATAATTATAATTATAATTATAATATAATATAATTTTATTATACATAATATAAATTAGTAGCCATGAAATTTTATTGTATCTGTCAACGTGACTAATTTTTCATTCCCTAATTTGCTTTTTTTAATGTAATAAGATAAGATAATAAGATGTTTTCATGTTTATTTTTTTTATTTTTTTTATTTTTTTTTAATTTTATTTTTATTTTTTTTCCCCCTAGAACCCGGGGATAACCGAACACTAGTTATACTTCATTGTCGCTATGGTAACCCAGGATATTGGGTGAACCAGCACATATACTATTCTTAAATAATACCGTAGTGTCTTTTACTTTATTACGATGTTTACGTTCCTTGATTTTTTTATTTTAATTTTCGCTTTCTAATTGGAGTAACTTACTGATGTTGATTATAATAAAAGCAATTTGATATATAATAAATATCAATAATGTTAACGTATGAATTATATATTGAAGAGAACTTACTTTATAATTATGTGAATTAATATGCGCTAAAATTTTACCGTCAATAAGTTTTACGTCACACAGCTTAGCGCCATGATGAACATGTGATAGCATATCATTAGTTTCCGAGAGACCTATACTCGTTTGTAGTTGCTAGTTTAGTATATAACGAGTGGTATCTATGAACCCACTAATTTTAAATATTTTTATAGAATCAATAATTTAAATTGTGTATGACATCACTAAATTTGGAGATGTGAATGTTAGGAAGAGGGATCGCCTGGACGTTGGGAGATATAAATTTGAGAGAAAAACAACTCTATTACTCACAAGAATAGATTTACAGAGTATTACAAAACTCTTACAAAAAAAAAAAAACTCTCAAATTTATATCTCCCAACGTCCAGGCGATCCCCTCTTCCTAATGATGGAAAATCGTGTGTACTTTCAAATCAGATTAACGCAGCGGATAGTTAAAATAAACTTATTATTACAAAACATGCACACGATATACCTTTAGATCCAGTTACACCACTAATAATTGTCAAAATATATAAATTCACAAAGTGAGTAAACGATATACCTTTCCTGAAGAAATGGATTGTAGGAGAGAAACTTACGATCAATAGTATGACCGTCTCTTTGGATAGTCCACACTACACTTCAAACGATCGCCAATGGATGCTAGTCCAATACCCAAGTAACAATTAATCAACTCTTGATTAATTGTCCGAAACTTTTAAAGACAAGAATACTTCGTATATTTTGGTTTGCAAAATAAAGAATCAAAGGAATATGTGATGACACTTGGTTTCCTTTAAAGTTGTGTCAAAACAAAAGGAATAGTGTTTTAAATATGTGTACTCTTCTTCTTTGTTTTTGGGAACTCACTCCCGTTATATATATTGAACATATATGTATATTATATAATATATAGGAATATATATTATATAATATATAGGAATAGAAATATTATGACACGTTCTATTCTGCTCCATATGTATACTATATAATATATAGAAATAGATTTATAATGACATGTTAACTGCTCCATAAACCTACTCCATGTTCCAACTCCAAGTTGGTATATACAGATGGCATATATAGTATACAAAGAATTATGACAAGCCAACTCCATGTTGGTTTTATTTTATTCAACATTCCATTCACTAATTCAAATGAAGTATATTAATTAGTTTTGCTTGGGTGATATACTAATATATATATATATCATATATATATATTTAGTTTGACGTCTAGGTGTATATGTGTGTGACCCCGAAGGCTCAAACGAATTTAGCCATATAGTTATATGTTGTACCTTGCACATTAATCCTACAGACTCCCACTTGTGCATGGTACAACATCATGTAACTATACAAACAATGGATACCGTCTAGCAACAGGCCATTGTCCCTAAATTCACGTGAGGGTAGTTTCTCAGAACTGCATACAGTAAGTGTTAAATGCCATTCGTCCTTTTGTTTCAAATACTTTAGTTAAACTTGAGATATGGATCATCGGGCATTCTCATTTGTTTAACAATTTTATTTCTCGATCTTAGAATTGAATTAGATCACCAGATTAATTAAGTATCATCTTAATTACATCTGGGTGCGGCCACACAAATATCTTATTCATTCATCGAGGAGCTCAAGAGTATCTAACTCCAAACATTTTGGAGGAACAAATCATATATTGCATACACGTGTCTCTCACGAGCTTTACATTATACCCAATAATGGCCTTTATTACAGCGTTATTCAGGACAGCATTTAACCATATCAAAGTACAATATTTCACACATCAAAACCGGCGTGCATCTCAAGTCTAAGGACATAAAAACATAATCACTAAAAGATTCACTACTGACAACCATCCATGTAGTGATATCTCGGTTGGGTCATTCCAATATTCATCATCAATGAATACATATGAATTTTGGTCTCTACAAGTTAACTATTTATCATCAATAAATATAAACCAAAACTTCATATTAATCTTAATTCATGTTATTCCCATAACATGATCGATTATGGAGATTTTGAATAATCAACAATTACTCATGGATTAAACATGCTAATATAGAACATAGTGATATAAATGAAAATGATCATACCATCAATATATCAATTCATTATGATAAAACTGTTTAATGTTCCAAAAATATCCAAATACTAAATTACAAATTAAAAAGATCAGCAGCATAACGAAGTCCAATACTACTAGCATGATCATCATGCTTGTTGTGTGTCATGGGCTTCGTGAACGGGTCAGCCACATTATCATCTGTATGAACCTTAAGAATACTAATATCATTCCTCTCAACGACTTCTTGAATGTAGTCAAACTTTCGAAGAATGTGTCTGCTACCTTTACGTACACGTGATTCTTTCGCAAGTATAATAGCACTTGAATTATCACAGTACATTTCCATAGGGGATTCAATGCTGGGAACTACTCCGAGTTCAGCAATAAACTTCCTAATCCAGACAGCTTCTTGAGCAGCTTCTGAAGCAGCAATGTATTCTGCTTCCGTTGTAGACTGTGCAACTGTGGTCTGCTTTGAGCTTCTCCAATCAACTGCCCCGCCATTCATGACAAAGACATACCCTGACTGGGATCGGGAATCATCTCGATCAGTTTGGAAGCTAGCATCTGTATAACATCTAATACTCAACTCTTCTTCCAAACCACCGTAAACCAAGAACATATCTTTAGTTCTCCGCAAATACTTAAGAATGCTCTTAACAGCAATCCAATGTTCTTCACCTGGATTCTGTTGATAACGACTCGTCAAACTCAAAGCTAACGAGACATCAGGTCTAGTACATAACATAGCATACATAATGGATCCTATAGCCGAAGCATAAGGAACACATTTCATTCGTCTTATCTCATCAGGTGTGATAGGACTTTGAGACTTGCTCAAGGTTATGCCCTTTTGCATGGGCAATGCTCCGCGCTTGGAGTTTTGCATGTTAAATCTTCGTAAGATTTTGTCAATGTTTGTACTTTGACTCAAACCAATAAGCCTTTTGGATCTATTTCTATAGATCCTGATTCCTAAAATATACTTAGCTTCTCCAAGATCTTTCATGGCAAAACATTTTCCAAGCCAAGATTTGACATCTTGCAAAGTTGGAATGTCATTTCCAATAAGTAGTATGTCATCAACATACAAGATCAAGAAGACAACTTTGCTCCCACTAGCTCTAATGTAAACACAGGGCTCATCTTGGTTTTGAGAAAAACCAAACTCTTTGATTTTCTGATCAAACTTAAGATTCCAGCTCCTGGATGCTTGCTTTAATCCATAAATGGATTTTAGAAGCTTGCATACTTTATTAGGATGCTTTGGATTTACAAACCCTTCCGGCTGAACCATATATACGTCCTCACTTAGGTCGCCATTTAGGAAAGCGGTTTTCACATCCATTTGCCATATTTCATAATTATGAAAAGCTGCTATGGCAATAAGTATCCTAATTGACTTAATGCTCGCGACTGGTGAATAAGTTTCCTCATAATCAATTCCTTGAGTTTGAGTATAACCTTTTGCCACCAATCGAGCCTTAAAAGTGTTTACATTACCGTCCATATCAGCCTTCTTCTTGTAGACCCATTTACACCCAACTGGTTTACAATTGGTTGGAAGATCAATCAAGTCCCATACTTGATTTTCTTTCATGGAATGCATCTCTGTATTCATAGCATCTCCCCATTTTTCAGATTCTAAACCTGATATGGCCTCATGGTAGCTAGAGGGTTCATCATAATCCCCTAGATGAGATTCATCTGAATTAATCAGAAGATTTAACTTCTCAGGTCGATGAGGAGTTCTACTAGATCTACGAATTATAGGTGCAACACGTTCTGGCTCATCAACAATGTGCTCAGCTTCAACGTGTGGATAACTAGTGCCTTCAAAAGGTATGTTACCTTGTGATTCTTGAATTTCTTCAAGATCTACTTTACTCCCACTGACTTCTTGTAAGAGAAGATCTCTTTCAAAGAATTCAGCAAACCGAGCAGTAAACACTTTGTTTTCAGCTTGGTAGTAAAAGTAGTAACCCATTGTTTCCTTTGGGTATCCCACAAAGTGACATTTGATACCTCTGGGTTCTAACTTGTTTGAAGTGTCACGTTTCACATACGCTTCACAACCCCAGACTTTCAAATAAGACAACTTAGGACTCTTTCCATGCCATAACTCATATGGTGTCTTATCTACCTTCTTGGTTGGAACCATATTGAGTATGCGTGCAGCAGACTCTAATGCATAACCCCAAAAAGACATCGGTAGAGTAGTTAGACTCATCATAGATCGAACCATATCAAGTAAAGTTCGATTCCTCCGCTCCGACACACCATTGTGCTGTGGTGTATAAGGTGGAGTGAATTGTGAGACAATCCCACAATTCTTCAGGTGGTCCAAAAACTCTTGACTCATATATTCCCCTCCCCGATCAGAACGAAGGGCTTTAATGGTCTTTCCAAGTTGATTCTCTACTTCATTTTGGAAGATTTTGAACGTTTCAAAAACTTCATGTTTATGTTTCAGCAAGTAAACATAACCATATCTACTATAATCATCAGTAAATGTAACGAAGTATGTTTCACCATTTCTAGACATAGTTCTAAAAGGGCCACATACATCAGTATGTATTAGTCCTAAAAGATCTTTAGCTCTTTCACCTAAACCGGAGAAAGGAGCCTTTATCATCTTTCCACATAAACATGACTCGCATACATCAAATGACTCAGAGCCAGTTGATTCCAAAATCCCATCAGATTGGAGTTTTGAAATGCGTTGTTTGTTTATATGACCAAGACGACAATGCCATAGATAGGTATTATTCAAGTCTTTCTTGACTCGTTTGACAGTACATGTATATACAGAATTATTATTTGAAATTACACCATGCATATCAATTTCAAAAATGCCATCACGTGGAATAGCATTAAAATAAAATACATTATTCTTAGAAACTGAAATACCAAAGTGCGTAAATGTAAGTTCAAAACTAACATTTTTCAAAAGAGAAACTGAAATTACATTGCTCGTAATACTAGGAGCATAATGACATTGTTCCAACAAAACAATAAGACCACTAGGTAGAGTAAGCTCATAGGTGCCAATAGCTTCGACTGCAGCTCGAGCCCCATTGCCCACTCTTAAGTCTAGTGTGTTGTTCTTCAGTCTCTTACTTCTTCTCATTCCCTGCATATTGTTACAGATGTGAGTACCACAACCAGTATCAAAAATCCAGGAATCACTAGAAAAAGTATATAACTGTATATGAAATATACCTGATTTGCTAGTCTGGCCAGCTTTGCCTTTTCTCAACTCAGATAGGTAGGAAGGACAGTTCCTCCTCCAGTGGCCAACTTTTCCACAGTGGAAACATTCGGCGTCTTTCGCTGGGTTTTCTTTCTTGGGAGGTGGTGGAATCTTTTTCTTAGCAATTGACTTGCCTTTTCCTTTTCCCCAAGTTTTTGGATTATTCTTTCTCACTCTACCTTCCCTAATCATAAGGACACCTGGATTGGAAACCTTATATGGAATATCCTGTTCAGCAGTTTTGAGCATCGAGTGCACCTCTGCCAGAGATTTCTCCCAACCTTGCATATTGTAATTCATCACAAATTGGTGATACGATTTTGGTAGTGAAACCAAAACCGTGTTCACGGCCAAGTTAGGCGGCAAGGTAGTTCCAAGTTTTTCCAATTGGTCAATGTAGCTTTTCATTTTTAAGACATGAGAACTCACTGATTGACCCTCCTCCATTTTGCATGTTTGAAGAAGCTTATAAGTTTCATATAACTCTTGACTAGCCTATTTCTGAAACATATTTTTCAACTCAGTCATCATATCATATGCTGTACGATCTTCCATTTCCTTTTGGAGGTCAGAAGTCATACTAGCAAGCATGATTAAAGCTATCTTCTCTTGCTCATCAAACAACTTCTGATAAGCATTCTTTTGAGCAGCAGTAGCTGTCTCAGGAGGAGCTTCGGGTAAGGGTTCTTCAATTTTGTTCAACTTCCCTTCAAATTTGAGAACAATTCTCAGGTTGCGGTGCCAATCGAGAAAGTTTGAACCATTAAGTTTCTCCTTTTCCAACAAAGAACGGAGGTTGATTTGGTTTACGTTTTGATTGTTTGACATCTACAAGAGAACAAGATTCAATTTTAGTATTTTCGATATTGTACTTTAATAAATTAATTACCCAAGTTTTAATATATTTAAAAACAATTAATTTACGAAAGCCTAAGATCCACATAGAGGTTCCATAACTACATCTGTTGATCAGCTAGCAGTTATAGAGTCTACTGGTAGGTAGCGAGTACCAATTGCATCACAGATGCAACTCTTAGATCTTTATGGGACCCTGAGATATGTGTAGTCTAACAAACTACTATTATCTATTGGCATGTTTGTCCCATCCTTGCCTCGATCTCAGGTCTCACCGTGAATACGATTAAGTCGTCCAATTTGGAAACAGTGGAAATTCAGCCTAGTCTCACTCGTAACTGAAAATTCACCTCGTGGCTATAATTCGATTAGGTCTCACCGTAATCAAAAAATAACGAGGAGTGTTTGCAAGCTCATTGGATGGCATGACTTAAATTTGACGGGTATTTTAAAAATGTTTGTGTTAACGAATAATGCATGCACACAAGATTCGCTACAATTTGTTAAAAAACATTTTAACCAATTTTATATATGTCGATCGTGTTTATGCGTCAAGTTTGTTATTTTATTTTATATAAAAAAAAATAACAAATACACACTGTGTATCATTTTAAAACATTTTTAAAAGATGTTGCTCATATATATTATTTGAGTTTCAAAAAATATTTAACTTTAAACTCGTTAGAGTTTAACTTTTTAAAATCATCAATTTTAACCTTTGAAACTCGTTACTAGTTTTATTTGATGTTTTCATCAAAAAACATTTAGCATATATTATAATCAACAATTAAATATAAATGCGTAAAAATAAAACACAACCATACCATGCATCACACACACATAGCCTAGCCCAAAAATCCTATGCTTGATCCCATGAGCCGACATGGGATCAAGAGGTCAAACTAAGGGTAATATCGTAGCTCCCACTTGATTCAAGAATCAAGTGAAAACTTGACAAACGCCATTGTTGTCAACTTGACCTGTTCGCCATCTTCTAAGCCAAAAGCATGTTGTATTTTATCTTCAATCTTCATCTTGTTACATTTATTTAAATTTGAAAATACAACTAAACTAGTACTTTTACAAATTGAAATAAACTTAAATACAATACTATGAAAATGAAAAATAAATATAATACAATTTTGGCTTCAAAATGGCCTTATAATACAAATAATCAACATGACACAATATAAATGTAATCAACAATCACAACAATCATACATAGGCCGGGGCATTATGGGCTATGTGTGCAATCACAATTCTAATAACTACATTATTAAAAACTACATATGGCTTGTCCATGGTTACAATGCATGTGTACAACCATGGAATGAAATAAACAACAATTATTCAAGCCATAATAAATAAATTCAAAATTTATAACAGTGATATTTTTCAGATCTTATTTGTGCGTCATGAGATTTAATTTAAAACAAACATGTTGAAATTGTAAAAAAAAAAAAGTTTTACTTTTTACCATCTCACAAAACTAGATCTGAGAAAATCACGTGACAATTAAAATGGTGTAAAAGCGGCTCGGATACCACTGATGGAAAATCGTGTGTACTTTCAAATCAGATTAACGCAGCGGATAGTTAAAATAAACTTATTATTACAAAACATGCACACGATATACCTTTAGATCCAGTTACACCACTAATAATTGTCAAAATATATAAATTCACAAAGTGAGTAAACGATATACCTTTCCTGAAGAAATGGATTGTAGGAGAGAAACTTACGATCAATAGTATGACCGTCTCTTTGGATAGTCCACACTACACTTCAAACGATCGCCAATGAATGCTAGTCCAATACCCAAGTAACAATTAATCAACTCTTGATTAATTGTCCGAAACTTTTAAAGACAAGAATACTTCGTATATTTTGGTTTGCAAAATAAAGAATCAAAGGAATATGTGATGACACTTGGTTTCCTTTAAAGTTGTGTCAAAACAAAAGGAATAGTGTTTTAAATATGTGTACTCTTCTTCTTTGTTTTTGGGAACTCACTCCCGTTATATATATTGAACATATATGTATATTATATAATATATAGGAATATATATTATATAATATATAGGAATAGAAATATTATGACACGTTCTATTCTGCTCCATATGTATACTATATAATATATAGAAATAGATTTATAATGACATGTTAACTGCTCCATAAACCTACTCCATGTTCCAACTCCAAGTTGGTATATACAGATGGCATATATAGTATACAAAGAATTATGACAAGCCAACTCCATGTTGGTTTTATTTTATTCAACATTCCATTCACTAATTCAAATGAAGTATATTAATTAGTTTTGCTTGGGTGATATACTAATATATATATATATATATCATATATATATATATTTAGTTTGACGTCTAGGTGTATATGTGTGTGACCCCGAAGGCTCAAACGAATTTAGCCATATAGTTATATGTTGTACCTTGCACATTAATCCTACAGACTCCCACTTGTGCATGGTACAACATCATGTAACTATACAAACAATGGATACCGTCTAGCAACAGGCCATTGTCCCTAAATTCACGTGAGGGTAGTTTCTCAGAACTGCATACAGTAAGTGTTAAATGTCATTCGTCCTTTTGTTTCAAATACTTTAGTTAAACTTGAGATATGGATCATCGGGCATTCTCATTTGTTTAACAATTTTATTTCTCGATCTTAGAATTGAATTAGATCACCAGATTAATTAAGTATCATCTTAATTACATCTGGGTGCGGCCACACAAATATCTTATTCATTCATCGAGGAGCTCAAGAGTATCTAACTCCAAACATTTTGGAGGAACAAATCCTATATTGCATACACGTGTCTCTCACGAGCTTTACATTATACCCAATAATGGCCTTTATTACAGCCTTATTCAGGACAGCATTTAACCATATCAAAGTACAATATTTCACACATCAAAACCGGCGTGCATCTCAAGTCTAAGGACATAAAAACATAATCACTAAAAGATTCACTACTGACAACCATCCATGTAGTGATATCTCGGTTGGGTCATTCCAATATTCATCATCAATGAATACATATGAATTTTGGTCTCTACAAGTTAACTATTTATCATCAATAAATATAAACCAAAACTTCATATTAATCTTAATTCATGTTATTCCCATAACATGATCGATTATGGAGATTTTGAATAATCAACAATTACTCATGGATTAAACATGCTAATATAGAACATAGTGATATAAATGAAAATGATCATACCATCAATATATCAATTCATTATGATAAAACTGTTTAATGTTCCAAAAATATCCAAATACTAAATTACAAATTAAAAAGATCAGCAGCATAACGAAGTCCAATACTACTAGCATGATCATCATGCTTGTTGTGTGTCATGGGCTTCGTGAACGGGTCAGCCACATTATCATCTGTATGAACCTTAAGAATACTAATATCATTCCTCTCAACGACTTCTTGAATGTAGTCAAACTTTCGAAGAATGTGTCTGCTACCTTTACGTACACGTGATTCTTTCGCAAGTATAATAGCACTTGAATTATCACAGTACATTTCCATAGGGGATTCAATGCTGGGAACTACTCCGAGTTCAGCAATAAACTTCCTAATCCAGACAGCTTCTTGAGCAGCTTCTGAAGCAGCAATGTATTCTGCTTCCGTTGTAGACTGTGCAACTGTGGTCTGCTTTGAGCTTCTCCAATCAACTGCCCCGCCATTCATGACAAAGACATACCCTGACTGGGATCGGGAATCATCTCGATCAGTTTGGAAGCTAGCATCTGTATAACATCTAATACTCAACTCTTCTTCCAAACCACCGTAAACCAAGAACATATCTTTAGTTCTCCGCAAATACTTAAGAATGCTCTTAACAGCAATCCAATGTTCTTCACCTGGATTCTGTTGATAACGACTCGTCAAACTCAAAGCTAACGAGACATCAGGTCTAGTACATAACATAGCATACATAATGGATCCTATAGCCGAAGCATAAGGAACACATTTCATTCGTCTTATCTCATCAGGTGTGATAGGACTTTGAGACTTGCTCAAGGTTATGCCCTTTTGCATGGGCAATGCTCCGCGCTTGGAGTTTTGCATGTTAAATCTTCGTAAGATTTTGTCAATGTTTGTACTTTGACTCAAACCAATAAGCCTTTTGGATCTATTTCTATAGATCCTGATTCCTAAAATATACTTAGCTTCTCCAAGATCTTTCATGGCAAAACATTTTCCAAGCCAAGATTTGACATCTTGCAAAGTTGGAATGTCATTTCCAATAAGTAGTATGTCATCAACATACAAGATCAAGAAGACAACTTTGCTCCCACTAGCTCTAATGTAAACACAGGGCTCATCTTGGTTTTGAGAAAAACCAAACTCTTTGATTTTCTGATCAAACTTAAGATTCCAGCTCCTGGATGCTTGCTTTAATCCATAAATGGATTTTAGAAGCTTGCATACTTTATTAGGATGCTTTGGATTTACAAACCCTTCCGGCTGAACCATATATACGTCCTCACTTAGGTCGCCATTTAGGAAAGCGGTTTTCACATCCATTTGCCATATTTCATAATTATGAAAAGCTGCTATGGCAATAAGTATCCTAATTGACTTAATGCTCGCGACTGGTGAATAAGTTTCCTCATAATCAATTCCTTGAGTTTGAGTATAACCTTTTGCCACCAATCGAGCCTTAAAAGTGTTTACATTACCGTCCATGTCAGCCTTCTTCTTGTAGACCCATTTACACCCAACTGGTTTACAATTGGTTGGAAGATCAATCAAGTCCCATACTTGATTTTCTTTCATGGAATGCATCTCTGTATTCATAGCATCTCCCCATTTTTCAGATTCTAAACCTGATATGGCCTCACGGTAGCTAGAGGGTTCATCATAATCCCCTAGATGAGATTCATCTGAATTAATCAGAAGATTTAACTTCTCAGGTCGATGAGGAGTTCTACTAGATCTACGAATTATAGGTGCAACACGTTCTGGCTCATCAACAATGTGCTCAGCTTCAACGTGTGGATAACTAGTGCCTTCAAAAGGTATGTTACCTTGTGATTCTTGAATTTCTTCAAGATCTACTTTACTCCCACTGACTTCTTGTAAGAGAAGATCTCTTTCAAAGAATTCAGCAAACCGAGCAGTAAACACTTTGTTTTCAGCTTGGTAGTAAAAGTAGTAACCCATTGTTTCCTTTGGGTATCCCACAAAGTGACATTTGATACCTCTGGGTTCTAACTTGTTTGAAGTGTCACGTTTCACATACGCTTCACAACCCCAGACTTTCAAATAAGACAACTTAGGACTCTTTCCATGCCATAACTCATATGGTGTCTTATCTACCTTCTTGGTTGGAACCATATTGAGTATGCGTGCAGCAGACTCTAATGCATAACCCCAAAAAGACATCAGTAGAGTAGTTAGACTCATCATAGATCGAACCATATCAAGTAAAGTTCGATTCCTCCGCTCCGACACACCATTGTGCTGTGGTGTATAAGGTGGAGTGAATTGTGAGACAATCCCACAATTCTTCAGGTGGTCCAAAAACTCTTGACTCATATATTCCCCTCCCCGATCAGAACGAAGGGCTTTAATGGTCTTTCCAAGTTGATTCTCTACTTCATTTTGGAAGATTTTGAACGTTTCAAAAACTTCATGTTTATGTTTCAGCAAGTAAACATAACCATATCTACTATAATCATCAGTAAATGTAACGAAGTATGTTTCACCATTTCTAGACATAGTTCTAAAAGGGCCACATACATCAGTATGTATTAGTCCTAAAAGATCTTTAGCTCTTTCACCTAAACCGGAGAAAGGAGCCTTTGTCATCTTTCCACATAAACATGACTCGCATACATCAAATGACTCAGAGCCAGTTGATTCCAAAATCCCATCAGATTGGAGTTTTGAAATGCGTTGTTTGTTTATATGACCAAGACGACAATGCCATAGATAGGTATTATTCAAGTCTTTCTTGACTCGTTTGACAGTACATGTATATACAGAATTATTATTTGAAATTACACCATGCATATCAATTTCAAAAATGCCATCACGTGGAATAGCATTAAAATAAAATACATTATTCTTAGAAACTGAAATACCAAAGTGCGTAAATGTAAGTTCAAAACTAACATTTTTCAAAAGAGAAACTGAAATTACATTGCTCGTAATACTAGGAGCATAATGACATTGTTCCAACAAAACAATAAGACCACTAGGTAGAGTAAGCTCATAGGTGCCAATAGCTTCGACTGCAGCTCGAGCCCCATTGCCCACTCTTAAGTCTAGTGTGTTGTTCTTCAGTCTCTTACTTCTTCTCATTCCCTGCATATTGTTACAGATGTGAGTACCACAACCAGTATCAAAAATCCAGGAATCACTAGAAAAAGTATATAACTGTATATGAAATATACCTGATTTGCTAGTCTGGCCAGCTTTGCCTTTTCTCAACTCAGATAGGTAGGAAGGACAGTTCCTCCTCCAGTGGCCAACTTTTCCACAGTGGAAACATTCGGCGTCTTTCGCTGGGTTTCTTTCTTGGGAGGTGGTGGAATCTTTTTCTTAGCAATTGACTTGCCTTTTCCTTTTCCCCAAGTTTTTGGCTTATTTTTTCTCACTGTACCTTCCCTAATCATAAGGACACCTGGATTGGAAACATTATATGGAATATCCTGTTCAGCAGTTTTGAGCATCGAGTGCACCTCTGCCAGAGATTTCTCCCAACCTTGCATATTGTAATTCATCACAAATTGGTGATACGATTTTGGTAGTGAAACCAAAACCGTGTTCACGGCCAAGTTAGACGGCAAGGTAGTTCCAAGTTTTTCCAATTGGTCAATGTAGCTTTTCATTTTTAAGACATGAGAACTCACTGATTGACCCTCCTCCATTTTGCATGTTTGAAGAAGCTTATAAGTTTCATATAACTCTTGACTAGCCTGTTTCTGAAACATATTTTTCAACTCAGTCATCATATCATATGCTGTACGATCTTCCATTTCCTTTTGGAGGTCAGAAGTCATACTAGCAAGCATGATTAAAGCTATCTTCTCTTGCTCATCAAACAACTTCTGATAAGCATTCTTTTGAGCAGCAGTAGCTGTCTCAGGAGGAGCTTCGGGTAAGGGTTCTTCAATTTTGTTCAACTTCGCTTCAAATTTGAGAACAATTCTCAGGTTGCGGTGCCAATCGAGAAAGTTTGAACCATTAAGTTTCTCCTTCTCCAACAAAGAACGGAGGTTGATTTGGTTTACGTTTTGATTGTTTGACATCTACCAGAGAACAAGATTCAATTTTAGTATTTTCGATATTGTACTTTAATAAATTAATTACCCAAGTTTTAATATATTTAAAAACAATTAATTTACGAAAGCCTAAGATCCACATAGAGGTTCCATAACTACATCTGTTGATCAGCTAGCAGTTATAGAGTCTACTGGTAGGTAGCGAGTACCAATTGCATCACAGATGCAACTCTTAGATCTTTATGGGACCCTGAGATATGTGTAGTCTAACAAACTACTATTATCTATTGGCATGTTTGTCCCATCCTTGCCTCGATCTCAGGTCTCACCGTGAATACGATTAAGTCGTCCAATTTGGAAACAGTGGAAATTCAGCCTAGTCTCACTCGTAACTGAAAATTCACCTCGTGGTTATAATTCGATTAGGTCTCACCGTAATCAAAAAATAACGAGGAGTGTTTGCAAGCTCATTGGATGGCATGACTTAAATTTGACGGGTATTTTAAAAATGTTTGTGTTAACGAATAATGCATGCACACAAGATTCGCTACAATTTGTTAAAAAACATTTTAACCAATTTTATATATGTCGATCGTGTTTATGCGTCAAGTTTGTTATTTTATTTTATATAAAAAAAATAACAAATACACACTGTGTATCATTTTAAAACATTTTTAAAAGATGTTGCTCATATATATTATTTGAGTTTCAAAAAATATTTAACTTTAAACTCGTTAGAGTTTAACTTTTTAAAATCATCAATTTTAACCTTTGAAACTCGTTACTAGTTTTATTTGATGTTTTCATCAAAAAACATTTAGCATATATTATAATCAACAATTAAATATAAATGCGTAAAAATAAAACACAACCATACCATGCATCACACACACATAGCCTAGCCCAAAAATCCTATGCTTGATCCCATGGGCCGACATGGGATCAAGAGGTCAAACTAAGGGTAATATCGTAGCTCCCACTTGATTCAAGAATCAAGTGAAAACTTGACAAACGCCATTGTTGTCAACTTGACCTGTTCGCCATCTTCTAAGCCAAAAGCATGTTGTATTTTATCTTCAATCTTCATCTTGTTACATTTATTTAAATTTGAAAATACAACTAAACTAGTACTTTTACAAATTGAAATAAACTTAAATACAATACTATGAAAATGAAAAATAAATATAATACAATTTTGGCTTCAAAATGGCCTTATAATACAAATAATCAACATGACACAATATTACTGTAATCAACAATCACAACAATCATACATAGGCCGGGGCATTATGGGCTATGTGTGCAATCACAATTCTAATAACTACATTATTAAAAACTACATATGGCTTGTCCATGGTTACAATGCATGTGTACAACCATGGAATGAAATAAACAACAATTATTCAAGCCATAATAAATAAATTCAAAATTTATAACAGTGATATTTTTCAGATCTTATTTGTGCGTCATGAGATTTAATTTAAAACAAACATGTTGAAATTGTAAAAAAAAAAAAAAGTTTTACTTTTTACCATCTCACAAAACTAGATCTGAGAAAATCACGTGACAATTAAAATGGTGTAAAAGCGGCTCGGATACCACTGATGGAAAATCGTGTGTACTTTCAAATCAGATTAACGCAGCGGATAGTTAAAATAAACTTATTATTACAAAACATGCACACGATATACCTTTAGATCCAGTTACACCACTAATAATTGTCAAAATATATAAATTCACAAAGTGAGTAAACGATATACCTTTCCTGAAGAAATGGATTGTAGGAGAGAAACTTACGATCAATAGTATGACCGTCTCTTTGGATAGTCCACACTACACTTCAAACGATCGCCAATGGATGCTAGTCCAATACCCAAGTAACAATTAATCAACTCTTGATTAATTGTCCGAAACTTTTAAAGACAAGAATACTTCGTATATTTTGGTTTGCAAAATAAAGAATCAAAGGAATATGTGATGACACTTGGTTTCCTTTAAAGTTGTGTCAAAACAAAAGGAATAGTGTTTTAAATATGTGTACTCTTCTTCTTTGTTTTTGGGAACTCACTCCCGTTATATATATTGAACATATATGTATATTATATAATATATAGGAATATATATTATATAATATATAGGAATAGAAATATTATGACACGTTCTATTCTGCTCCATATGTATACTATATAATATATAGAAATAGATTTATAATGACATGTTAACTGCTCCATAAACCTACTCCATGTTCCAACTCCAAGTTGGTATATACAGATGGCATATATAGTATACAAAGAATTATGACAAGCCAACTCCATGTTGGTTTTATTTTATTCAACATTCCATTCACTAATTCAAATGAAGTATATTAATTAGTTTTGCTTGGGTGATATACTAATATATATATATATATCATATATATATATTTAGTTTGACGTCTAGGTGTATATGTGTGTGACCCCGAAGGCTCAAACGAATTTAGCCATATAGTTATATGTTGTACCTTGCACATTAATCCTACACCTAACAAGTGGTATCAAGAGCTTGGTTAGAGACGTTGGTCGAGTTTTGGGTTTTCTGAAGTTATCTTAAAATCCAATTTTGAGTGTACCATTGGATTCGTCTCGTCGAACCGAGTCCAACGCAAAAAACGGTGACTTAAACGGAGTTATAACGAGCCCAGAAAACGCGGTCAAAGTTTTGTCAACTCGCCGGAATCTCGCCGGAGAAGACGACCGGTGCCGGAATTTTCGCCGGAGAAGACGATCACTGTATCAACTCACTGTAGCAGCTGGCGGCACTGTAGCATGTCACTGTAGCAGTACTGTAGCGGTACTGTAGCTGTACTGTAGCAATTCTGAAATTTTACAATCTGGTCCCTGAAATTTTCAGAATTTCATTTTTTTGGTCCCTGAAGTTTATAAAAATTATAATTTTGCCCCGTAAGTGGAATTTAAGCCGCGAAGTGTCTATTCTACCATTTTCAACCGTTCCGGACGTAACGGTGATCTCTGTTTTCTACAATTCAACCCCGTTTGTGTTGAAAAATTATTTTTAAGGTGATAATGTCCACAGAAGAGTCAACATCATCTTCCGGAGCTATGATTATGCTCACAGCAACAAACTACACGCTGTGGAAACCTCGAATGGAAAATCTCCTCAGCTGTAAGGATTTGTTCGATCCTATTGAATTGAAGGGTATAAACCCTGATTCTGCCAAAGAGAAAGAGTGGAAGAAATCAAACCGAAAAACTATTGGTCAGATCCGTCAATGGATTGATCATAGTGTCTTCCACCATGTTGCACAAGAGACAGACGCATATGTCCTCTGGAAAAAGTTGGAGGACATGTACCAGGCCAAGACTGCTCGGAATAAAGCCCTGCTGATGAGGCGTTTAGTCAACATGAAGCTCAAAAGTGGAACTTCAGTTGCCGAGCATACCAGTGAGTTTCAGAACTTGGTCAACCAGTTATCGTCTGTAGAGATGCCGCTTGGCGATGAAGTTCAGGCGCTACTGCTACTTAGTTCCCTTCCCGATAGTTGGGAAACGCTGGTAGTAACACTCAGCAACTCAGCACCGAATGGCAAACTTACCATGTCAATGGTCAAGGATGCCCTATTCAGTGAAGAGGCAAGGAGAAAGGACATGGGCACAGATCAGACCCATGCCTTTGTCACAGAGAATCGGGGGAGACAGCGAATGAGTAGCAAAAATAAATGGAGAGGCAGAAGTAAGAGCAGGGGCAGGTCAGCTGATGACAGAAAACCAACATATAAATGTCATCATTGTGGATTAGAGGGACATATGAAGAAGAACTGCTATAGATTAAAAGAGGAACAAGGTCAAAGTAGTTCACAGCCGAAGAATAAGGGTGGAGAAACATTAGTGACTATCCCTGGTGATGTAGCTTATTGTTCAACCCATGATGAGACATGCCTTCACGTCTCACGAGAAGACACAGAATGGGTGGTAGATACTGCAGCTTCCTACCACGTGACTCCATACAAGGAATACTTCACAACATACAAAGCTGGAGACTTTGGAGCTGTGAAGATGGGAAATTCCAGTTCCGCTGAGATTGTCGAAATTGGTGATGTCAAGATAAAGACAAGTTCCGGGAGCACAATCACTCCGAAGGATGTCCGCCATGTGCCAGATCTTCGGCTGAATCAACTTTCCAGAGTAGCTCTCGATAAACAGGGCTATGATAGTCATTTCAGTAGAGGCACATGGAAATTGTCAAGAGGCGCTATGATAGTCGCTCGAGGACACATTTGTGGCACACTGTACAAGACTCATGTGAAGATCTGCACAGACAGCATTAATGTTGCAGAAAAGGAGGCTTCACAAAATTTATGGCACCAGAGACTCGATCACATGAGTGAGAAAGGGTTGTCTACCCTAATAAAGAAGGAGCTTATCAATGTAGACAAGGACGCTGCACTAGATCCTTGCAATCATTGTCTGTTTGGTAAGCAACATAGAGTCTCGTTTAATTCCTCTTCAACGAGAAGATCAGAGTTACTCAGTCTGGTACACTCTGATGTTTGCGGTCCCTTAGAGGTTGAATCAATTGGCGGCAACCGATACTTTCTAACGTTTATCGATGATGCTTCTCGAAAGGTGTGGGTATATTTCTTGCGGACGAAGGACCAGGTGTTCGATTACTTCAAACAGTTCCATGTCATGGTAGAACGTGAGACAGGAAAGAAGTTAAAGTGTCTTCGATCCGACAACGGCGGTGAATACTCTTCCAGGCAATTCGATGCCTATTGCAGATCATATGGCATCCGACATGAGAAGACGGTCCCACGTACCCCTCAACATAATGGTATAGTAGAAAGAATGAACCGAACAATCATGGAACGTGTTTGGAGCATGCTCAGTATGGCTAAGCTGCCAAAGCCATTCTGGGGAGAAGCAGTCAGAGCCGCTTGTTATTTGATCAACCGATCTCCATCAGTACCACTGAATTTTGAAGTTCCGGAGAAACTTTGATCTGGAAAGGATCCATCATACTCTCACTTAAGAGTATTTGGATGTTTGGCGTACGCACATGTATCCAAGGAGCTCAGGCAGAAGCTGGATGCAAGGACCACTCCATGCATATTCATAGGCTATGGAGATGAAGAATTTGGATACAGATTATGGGATCCAAAGGAGAAAAAGGTGATCAGAAGTAGGGACGTGGTGTTCCATGAAAGCCAGACAATAAAAGATATTGAAAAGCCCATAATATCTCAGAAGTCAAATGTTGCTGCTCAGGTGCCAGAGGCAACAATGGAATCATTCATGAGAAATGAATTTTCAGTGCACGAAGAAATGCCAGAAGTAGAAGAAAATGAGGAAAATGACGGTGCTGAGCAGGGGGAGCCACAACCCCATCTGTCAGACGTTCCAGGACCATCACAAGGCGAAGATGATGGTGGATCTCCTCAGTATATTCCAGAAGTTCGTAGATCTGAACGAGGTCGAATTCCATCGAGTAGATATCCAGAATCCGAGTACCTTCTACTTACTGAAGATGGAGAACCGGAGAGTTTTCATGAAGCAGTAACTCATAAGGATAAAGAAAAATGGTTGCTCGCAATGCAGGATGAGATGGATTCTCTGCAGAAAAATCAAACTTATGAGATTGTAGAACTTCCACGCGGGAAGAAGGCACTGAAAAATAAATGGATGTTCAAGCTGAAAAAGGATGGTAGTGGAAAAGTGGTGAAATACAAAGCACGACTTGTAGTCAAAGGATTCCAACAGAAGAAAGGGATAGATTTTGACGAGATATTTTCACCAGTAGTCAAGATGACTTCAATTAGAGTCATACTTGGATTGGTCGCAAGTATGAACTTGGAGCTTGAACAGATGGATGTAAAGACAGCTTTTCTTCATGGAGATTTACATGAAGAAATTTACATGGAGCAGCCAGAAGGTTTTGAGGTTTCAGGAGATAACCTCGTATGCAAGCTGATGAAAAGTTTGTACGGTTTGAAGCAGGCACCTAGGCAGTGGTACAAGAAGTTTGACTCGTGCATGGTGAGTCACGGGTACAAGAAAACTGCAGCAGATGAGTGTGTCTACATTCAGAAGTTTTCTGAAGGAGATTTCGTTGCTCTTCTACTTTATGTAGACGATATTTTGATCGTAGGGAAAGACGTAACGAAGATCAACCAGCTGAAGAAGGAACTCTCTAAGTCTTTTGACATGAAAGACTTTGGACAGGCTCAACAGATTTTGGGAATGCAGATAACCCGAGATAGGAAGAATAAAAGGTTATGGCTATCTCAGGAGAAGTATATTGAACGAGTGCTTTCACGTTTCAATATGAACAATGCCAAACCTGTTAGCATTCCATTAGCTAATCATTTCAAGTTAAGCAAGAGTTCTTGTCCCTCATCCAAGGAAGAGATCGGGGAGATGTCTTCAGTACCATATTCTTCAGCAGTTGGAAGTTTGATGTATGCGATGGTGTGTACAAGGCCCGATATTGCTCATGCAGTGGGAACGGTGAGTCGTTTTCTCTCGAACCCCGGGAAAGAGCATTGGGAGGCGGTAAAATGGATTCTCAGATATCTTAAAGGTACAAAGAATCTATGTCTTTGTTACGGGGGAGCTGATCCACTCTTGGAAGGCTATACAGATGCGGATATGGCCGGAGATCCTGATAGTAGGAAATCTACTTCAGGATTCATTTACACTTTTGCAGGAGGAGCTGTTTCATGGCAGTCAAGACTGTAGAGGTGTGTTGCATTATCCACAACTGAAGCAGAGTATATTGCTGCCGCAGAAGCTGGAAAAGAAATGTTGTGGTTAAAGCGTTATCTTCAAGAATTTGGAATCAAGCAAAAGGAGTACAAGGTATATTGTGACAGTCAAAGTGCTATAGATTTGAGCAAGAACTCCATGTACCATTCTCGTACAAAACATATTGATATTCGCTATCATTGGATACGCGAGGTAATTGATCGACAACTGTTGAGACTAGTGAAGATCCATACAAAGGAGAATCCTGCGGATATGTTAACAAAGGTGGTGACTCGAGAGAAGTTGGAGTTATGCAGAGACATAACTGGAATGTTTGTGGATTCGGCTGGAGGGGGAGAATTGAAGATTTCCAGCCTACAATCTAGAAGCTCACCTTCTAGATATTTAAAGTAGGCAACCTTGACAACTCATATGGAGGTAGCAAAGTTGATGATGATGACGGCCGCCAACCTTCTCCGTTCACACCATTCCACCGCCATAGAATTTTTACTATAAATAGAGGTGCAAACCTCAGTTGTAAATCATCCTAAATCACTCAGAGAAGTGTAATCACAACCTAGAGAGTGTGTGTGAGTTTGAGAGTTTTTTTTTTTTTGTAAGAGTTTTGTAATACTCTGTAAATCTATTCTTGTGAGTAATAGAGTTGTTTTTCTCTCAAATTTATATCTCCCAACGTCCAGGCGATCCCCTCTTCCTAACAGTGAACTTATATATTTTTAAATTTGTAATTCACACTTAAGTGCACTTAAAATATAATTAGCTTTGAAAATTTTTTCAAGGAATCCATTGAGTTTTAATTTTGGATTCGCCACTATTCGTATGTCATTTAACGTGTTGCTGTTAATTGCACGTTTGTACACATATATTGATAGTGCAGATATGTGATGTCTGCATGATCCTACTTATTCAACTATAATTCTGATTGATCATGTCTACAATTGTTCGATATTCTTTTCTATCATATACATGAGGATTGCGCGAGTTAGTTTATAAAGAATATGCATTAAGATTATTCTAGAAGCTAGAGGTTGTTATAATTACAAACTCCAAGACTATCATTCAACACACATACGTAATAGCGTACTATTATGATGCCTAATTCATTCTAAGAGTTCACTGCTTACAGTTTATTGGTTAGGGTTCATATACTAACACCTTGTAAGCAGGTTGCCAAATTGCCCTTGGCATTAGACGACAAATATACATTCAGCTACCCCTTGAAATTATCATCTCGATGTGGGTTACTGACGTATACTCTATCTAGATCGGAGAGTCCATTATGTGAACTTATATATATTTTTTTAAGTATACATATGCGAGCAATTCAATACATATAATATCTAATTGAGCATTACACGAGTAATAAAATTTAATTGTAGAGGGGTTATAGGATCTTAGATCAAACGTATATTCTATCTAGAGGCGAAAATCACTAGACAAAGTTTAATTGAATAAACTAGGACTTTCGGGATCGAAGAATCAAACCTACAAGAGATTATATCGACACCTAGAGTTGTTATTCGTGTTGGGTATGATATGGAACGATTACAGATGGTTTGGAACGGCTAGGGTATGTGTAGGGTGTGTAACATAACAATGAAACCCGTAACCTATATTTATAGTGTTTGCACTGACCCTCGATCGATGGTCAGAGACCCTCGATCAATGGTCTCTCACCCTCGGCCGACTGTCTTGATAGTCAATCGAGGTCACAGTTGTATATCAACGAATGAACGAAATACGATTAACATCAAATTTCCATTGTACGCTTACATAAATGTCCAATGACTGAATTAAACATAATATAGATGATAGAACTAGGGATTTACAAATATGCACCAACAAGTTCGTGATCGAGAAACCTAACATTTGAAAAACATGCAAGTATACGTTTAGTGACATACAGTTATAGTCTGTTCAACCAAATTGACCCATTTCGTTAATTTCTAGTTGGTGATAGATACTTTATTTCTTTGACCCATGATCTAACATATAAAATCCGCATTTTAAGACATAGTAAGATCTGCAAACTAAAAAACCTAACGGCACCTAACTCTTTAATTCTCAGAAGATGCACCATAGCCATATCATGGAATTCAATGATACACACATTGATTTTCTTGTTTTGACCGGACCGTCATATCATCATGAATTTTTAAGATACCAAAACATTAATTTTCTTGTTTTGTTTTCATAATTTGGAGGCCAGAACATAATATATGAATAATATGTATAGTTATATGATACTAACGTACGTGGTAAAAATTTCGTAACACCTAAAATTTTTGGGGGCTAGAGCCCCTCCTAGCCCCTAAAAGGTTTTGCAAGTGAATGGCCGGCTCACGAGATAAAGAAATAGCCACGGGGCTTATCAACCCCATCACACGTGGGCTCAAAAGCAATCGCATCCACATGGTCCAGTTGCACGGATACAAAATGTCACTATGGGCTGAACACTTGGGCAAAATTCAAGATTGGTTCAAGGAACCTGAAAGTTAGCCTGTGTACAGAATGTGAGTTTGCAGAAGGGATCTGAGAAAGATTCTTGGTTAAGTATCGGACCTCCCTAATGCGTTAATTACATAACGTTGGTTTACCTAAATTTCATACCCCTCCCTTAACCGTTTGCTTTACTGGTTTGTATAGAGTTAGTTAGAAAACAGTTAAGATACTATAGTTCAGATCAATTATACATGTAACATATGTTTTGCTTGTTTCTTTGCAAGTATTGTTGTATAAACTCATTGCTTTATGCCTTTATCCATCAAGATAAGTGTAAATAAACTTGCATATACCTACGTTCATGATAAAACTGGTATATAAAATCCAAGAAAATAAGTTATGACTAGTACCTGAAAACAGCCAACATTTTGTTTTAAATAAAGTTATCTAAAATATATAAATTTATTTTATAATTCTTATCTCGTAAAAATTACGTATATGTGTGGTATGATACTTCTTACAAATAGGTAATTACAACTCTAAATCTTATCATCATATTCATATAATAAAATTAAAGAAATGTAAGTACAAGGTATGTAAAGTAGCATGAATACACAAACACAAGTGAAACAATAATAATAAATATATAATGATAGTTGTTGGATAAATCTTGGTTATTCAACTCTTTACAAAACCAGTTGTTCATATTTCATTTAAGATACAGAAATTGAATCAACCAAACTTAATTGACAGTAACTTTGCCAACCATACCAGCACCTTGGTGGGGTGCACAATAGAAGCTGTAAGTCCCCTTTTCAGTTAATGTCACTGCATAAGTTTCTCCTCCTGCATTCAAATAATCATCCTCACCCATCGAAATTTTCGATGCATCAACACCGGCTGGGACCTCATCTTCATCAAACACAACATTGTGTGGGAACCCTCTGTTATTCTTGAACACAATCTTTTCGCCTGCTGGAACAGAGAAAGTGGCTGGCTCAAAAGCCAAGCCACCGTCATTGTCTCCTAACAAAACATCAAATGCTAGGGCGTTGCTAGCTAGCAATGCGCTGGCGGAAACGGCAACAGCTGCAACTGCAGCTTGTTTTAGTGTAGCTTTCACTGAAAGCTTTGGGGTTGTTGCTGCCACCTTGGCAGCACTGGCCTTTGAGGCGGTCGCTGCGACCGCCTTGAGGCCAGTGAATGATGGGATGGAAACAGCGGAAGATGTTACGGTTGCCATTTAGATTGGGAATGAGGGTGTTTTAAGTTTTGGTTTGTGAAGGGAAGTGATGTGGGATTATAAAGTGATGTGGTTGATTTTTGTAGATGGATTTGTGTGGTTTGTGTTTGTTGAGTGGGGAAATGGTTTGGATAATGTAACGTACGTGAGTGATGGGTTGAAGAATGAGTTATCTTTTTAAGGGTTGATGCTATTGGTTCATTATCTATCCAATTATCTGATGTGGAAGGGTTTCATTGGTTGAGAAGCATAAGGTAGATCACAAACTCACAAGTCATCAGGGAATGCAACTTACACATTTTTCATGTATACAACAAGAAAACTTAACCACTTAACATTTTTATTTTATTAGCTCCAAGAAATTATATTATGTCATTTACATTTGGGATAATTGTCATGTAAAAAAAATATTTTTCCTTTTTTCTAAGCTAGAAAATGATAAAAATATAGTAGAACCCATAAAGGAATGAAACTAGATGTTTTTATCCATATCAAGTCAGAGAGGCTGTTATGACGAAGCTAGAAATGTAAATTTGGTTTTTAAGAGTCCATATTATACTTTGACTTTTTTGTATTTGTCACAAGCAAAACCCTTTTTGACTTGTAACAAAACATTGTGCCACCATGTGTTGTGGAATTAAAAATTGTGCAGTAATAGAGACTAGAAGAATGAAGTACAAAGTATATTTATCACAGAATATGATTCAGAATTTATTCACAAGCACATAAAGATGATATGCTATAGGTTTAAGGAAAAGAATGTACATACAAATCTATACATAATACAGTTTTCACTTCATAAGAGTGGAACGATGTCATCGTTGTCATCATCCATGTCAAGATACTTGAAACCAAGAGTGGATGCATTGCCATTTGGATCCTGATAATTGAAGGATTGATTCACATAGCATTTCATCTCGTGAAAAAGATTCAAGTTATCTACAAGCTTGTGAAATACATTACATCCACAACACTGCAATCAAATCAAGCAGATATATTTATCAGCATTAACACAACACAATCCAGAATAAGATTAAAAAGAAGATAAGAGCATCAACATAGTGACACACACACTCCAGCTGGCAGAAAGAGTTCACAAAACATCACCTTAAACAGTAAAAAATAACCCAGTATTAGTAAATCGGCACATTTTTGTTTGGGAGGGTAGCCCGACCCGATTAGGCCAAAGTCGCTAGAAAAAGTCGTTCAACGCGGTCAACCCACTAAGGATCACCAAAAACACAAATCTTTTTCTTAGATGTGATTTCAACAACAAAACTCACAAATCTTTTTCTTAGGTATGTGTTTGTTTTTAATGTAAAAATCAGAGGTACTACATACATTTGGTTGTGTACTTCTTTAAAGGTTCACATGTACTTCTTGTCATTAGTTGTACTTGTTGACAATACTTGTACAGTTGTACTTCATTACAATTTGATACATATATACTTGTACTTATTTCCATGTTGGATATACTTGTACATATGCCACATTAAATTCTACGGAGTAATATTTATGTTTATGCTGGTCAAAATCGACTAAGATCGGTCAAAGTTAGTCAACGTCCAACTACTCCCCGACTTGACCAACTAGTCCTTAAAAGGTGTCGGCGGACTTGTCCCCTGCTAAGGAGTTTTACAACTGTGGAGTAGATTATACTTCTCTTATTCCCTGACATTGGAGTAAAAGTGACAACATGGTTAATTTAAAATTTCGCCTATTTGTCCATCCCATCCCATTAGAGATAAAAACAAAACAAAATCAACCCAAACTTAAGTAAATGGGTCAAAATTGCCATATCTTGTCTCACCCATACTTGCAGGAATAAGGAATGTTTGACTATTGATAGCACATTACAACTTAACATCTATTATTCTATATATACCCTACTTAAAGAGACAAAAGCTAAATTGAGAACATAAAGTTGTGTCCACTTAGCTAAAGGGACTTTGAAAATAAAACAGAGTTACAAACAAGATATACATAGTCCCTCGAGAACTAAATTTGGAAACCATACTAAAAACAAAGATCCAGTCTACATGTCACACACATTGAATACATATGAACACTATCAATGGATTATGTACCATTAAAGCTCAACGATAATAAACCGTTCCTCAAGTAGTCAGACATGTTTGATACATTAAGCAAAACAACTTTCGAATGGAACGAAAAAGGAAGAGTTTAAAATGATTATAGCAAATTAAGCTTCTATAAAAAAGAATTAGTCATCTCCCAAAGTGGGTCGGAAACCCAGGTATACCAAAAAAAAGAAAAAAAAGAAATAGTCTTAAAAAAAGTTTAATTACCTGCACAAAGACGGTGCCATCAGTATAGGCATGCGGATTGATAGCACGGGTTGTTCTCTGTCCACACACATTACAAGTAAAAGCAACACGCATACGACGTCTAGGAGACTTGGTGAAAAGTGACCATGGAAACGTTGTGATATTCTCTGTACTGGATTCGCACCCCCCAATACCGCCTGCAGGCACTAGCGGGCCCTCCATACCTGACCCAGTGGTCCAACCGCTAACATTTGCTGCACTTAGAACCAATCCCATAGCATCATCCTACAAAAAAGAACACCCACGGGGATCAAACACGTTATTCATATACATATTATTCTATAAATAGATCTGGGTAATGAATTTGGAGGGTTGGGATTGGGTAAAAGGTCAATATGGGTATATTTTAGTAAGGGGAATCAAATTACTTGAAACATACATCATTCAAATTAGTGTAATTAAATCTGATCACAAAAAAATTATATAACTACAGCAATGATGTCACTTTTTAAAAAAAAATGTAGTACGTTGATATCATTATAAGCACACTATGCATGACTTTCAAGCCTTTTGATTTAGCTAACTAGTTTACATTTGAAGTAAGAAACCAGATAATGCTAAACTCGGAATATTAATTATATCGACTCGTTAACAAATAGATGGGGTATAAAACCAAAGGCGGAACATAGAGTAACCCAAGGTGGGTATCCGTCCACCCTGGATTTTACGGAACAAAAATTTTTACACTAAAAAAGAAAAATTTTACTAAAAAATAAGGTTTTTTTAGTGTTCGTCCTTGCTGAATATGAAAGATTTAAAAAAAATTTACACCCGTCCCACCTGTATCCGAGTTCAAGTTCCGCCGCCACTGTATAAAACATCACACTTAACAATAAAAACTAACCCCAATTAGCAACCTTTTGAAGGAAGATTCAATAAAGCTACATCTATTGTTATCGCAAAGCAATTGCATACAATCAACCGCAGAGTGTTAATTCATGATAATTATATATGTAAATACATAAATAAACACCTTGGAAAAAGTTTGATTGCTGGAAACTGGAACAATACTTGTTTCATTGGATTCTGATTGGATACCAAATTCATCGCCGTTATCTGAACACATATAGAAGAACATCAGTAGCCAAGCCTTAATAATAGTTGCTAAGAAAGAAAGAAGTTTATTTAAAAATAAAAGGATAGCTGCTTACTTTTGCAAGAAATCGTGAACCTGTTGAGCCTTCTGTGAATAAAGTCTTTGGATTTAGGAGCGAAATGTGAAAATGTTGGAGGTGAAGATACAATTGATGCAGATGAAGCTAGGGTTTCCATAATTGTAAGATGAAATTAGCAAATTGTTGTTTTGTTGGTGTTGGAATTGAGATTGGACTGATTACCAGAAACGATTTTAGGGAAATTTTATGTGGCTAGGGTTCAACGAATACGATTTGTGCGTAAAGTGGAGAAAGTATTTTGGGAATCACAAATTTAACACGGATCATAATTTTTTTAATTAGGAGGACCCAAATTAAATAAAAGGCTTAGTGGGAGGGTCGAATATGAAAAACAAAATAGCCTATAAAAAGGTATGAAAAATACATTAGAGCCCAAAAACCTGGATGGCCCAGGCCCTCTTGGGATTACACTACCATCCGCCTCTGTCTATCTCAGTGTTGTAAAAGTCGGCCGACTTGGCCGATGCGTCGGCCGATGCGTCATTTTTTTGGGTTCCCCGTCCCGTTTTTTCTGACAACGACTCAAAAGACGGTCAAAGCTAAAAGTTCGGTCAAAGTCTGTCAAAGACGGTCAAAGTTGGTCAAAAACGGTCAAAATCAGTCAAATTTTCGTCAAGATGTGATATGTTTTAAAATTAGACTTTGTTTTCATTTTTTGGGCCGCTCTTTTCTCTGTGTCCTTACTGATTATGTACTCGACAACATTAATTAAGTTTAAAGTTCGATTGTATTTAAATTCAAGTTATTATTTAAAAAATTTATGGTACAAAATCAATTATTTTATACATATATAAATATAAATATATATTTAAGAAATTATTAATAAAGTCAACGTTGGTCAACGACCGATGCGTCCCCGACGCGTCCCCGACGCGTCCCCGACTCGGCCGACGCGTCCTTTTTAGGTCTTGACCGATGCGTTCCCGACTCGCGACTTTTACAACCTTGGTCTATCTTGAAGCTCGCCCAACCCTTCGCCCAGGAGGGTGAAGCTGGCAACGGTGCGCCCAGCCAACCGCCCAGCTAGCCGCCCTCCTCTTCGTTCTCCTGCTTGTGCATTCTTGAAAGATTTCTAGAGGGATGGACGGATATAAATGTGTATATATTACTTGTACCATTAGCATTAAAGCATGTAACATCTTCAATTAAATAACTTAAGTGGGTTCCAATTTATTTGAGAAAGTATGTCACTGTTGAGACTTGAGAATATTTAGTCCTGAGTTTAGTCCTGAGAATGAAGTGTTAATGTGTGGCGCTGATGTGACACTCATAACTAAAAAGGGGGGAACTACTCCATGGGGAGCACTCTAATAATAATAATAATTACTGAAGTATTAGTTATTCTAAAAAAATAGTAATTAAAATGTACAAATAATATTTGCATACTCTAATATTTTTAATGACAACTTAAGATTGTCATTAGAAATTAGAAAATTTCAAAATAAAAGATTACGGAGTATATGTTTTTGAGATAATGGAAATGATATTTCAACTTAGACTAGTTGTTTCACGACGTGTTCAACGGAAGAACTCAATCAACACGCCGTGTTGCGCACTTGCGTGTTGGTGACAATAAAAAGAGGCGTGCTTGGTGGGGTACCACATGGATCCAATATGGTAGTATTATAATATAATTTTGATACTTTTTATCTTTTTCTAATTTAATTTTCAATTATATTTTCACACATCACTCCAACACGTCACCTCATTCATTACTGTACATTTTACCAACACATTTGTCACGTCACCTTCAACTACCTCACTCCACCATCAACACACAGAAAAATCCATTTACCACTATAATTTGTGTTATGCATTAATTATTTGTATTGTACGTGTGTATATATATATATATATATATATATATATATATATATATATATATATATATATATATATATATATATATATATATATATATATATATAAATTGTGGTAAATGGTGTCACTCCTTCATTGGTCTTTCACCTCCAAAAACACTATTAACGCAAATAGTACTGTAGCATTTTTTTTTTTTCTTTTTTTTTTCCCTTTCACTTCACAACCCCAATTTTCTCCCACCATCTCTCTGCCGTCCTACTTCCAGTACCAGAAATAATATAACTTTTGATCCCAAGTTTCTCCCTTCTCTCCTCTCATCTTCATATCCTTCTAAATTGCTTATCAGATTAGGTTTCTCACTTTCATTTTTCACCACCGCTCCCTTCTATGGCGATTGAATCATAGCTTTTTTTTGGGAATCGATCGTTTCATGTTAATGATTTGTTGTTCTCCATCAGATTTATTGGTAGATTTACTTACGCCTTTCTGCGTTTCGTTTTTTATTATTCTTTAATTCAGATTCGCGTGAAGGTTTACTCTGATATTAGGGCTTTCTCTTCATTCATTGCAATCCGTTAAAGATTTGGGCAGTGATTACGGATTCAATAGATTAAACCATCACTTGTAGCCACCATCGCCTCCTCTACTGCTATCGCCATCGTTCCCAGCGCTTCATGGTATTAGCTCCGTAACATTTTTTGTTGATTGCAATTCTTTGTACGATTTATATTTTACCTGTAGTCATTTGTAGATTATTAATTACTTTTCTTCTTATAATAAGTTTTTTAAGTTTAGATTTATAATTTGGATTCTTATATATTAAATTTAGGTAATCTTACGGTTATGTACAAGTTTGATCGCTCATGATATTGTAATTTTAGTTTTTACTTTCATTCTTATTGTTTTTTTTTTTGTGATTGTAATGTTGTAGGTGATCAACAAGCATACACCGTCAAAGTTGTGCTATATGTGATTACAATTACGGAGTATTTCAAAATAGGTATTTTATCTATATAATGGTCATACAAGCATGTGAGAGATTACCATTGGAAAAAATAGGCTTCATGCTTACATACTGCTCTTTTTGAGGGTTTGTGAATGAATTTGTTTTTAGATACTTTAAAATAGTAGCCCCGATGAGAAATCAACTTCGTTAATGGCACATGTTTGGATATTCATTACTTCACAAGTTACTCTTGCCAAACCTGCTATAAGATGGCTTATTATTTCTACTTTACTGCTCTTTTGAAAATTGAGTTATTAGATGTAAGTTATATACACTTTTTGAGTAATAATTGATATATTTAGCTGCCATTTTGTGTGGGTACTCTCACTTAGTATAGTTCATTTACATGAATAACAACTTGACTACTTTGTTGATTACAGTTACTGTTACTGTAGCTGATTTAACCTTTGCAAATGAGTTATAGATTGGCTAAAACTTTGATTGGCTGCTTTATAGTTAAGTGTCTTCATTAAAACAATTATTTGAGGATAAGCTATTGTTGTCCATCATTTTAGAGGAAACTTGAAAGCTATCGCCAAAACTGGTAGAACAATAGCACAAAATGGAAATTGTCACTAGACTGAAATTTAATTGTTTTTGTAACACCCTAGGCAAATCCCACATCGCCCACTGACATGAGTGATCATGGGATTATAAGGTAATACTCACGCTTAAATGACACAACGCGTTTTGGGATCACAGGCTGAGTAGAAGTGCGAGTACGTTGTGGTTAAGCGTGCTCGGGCGAGAGCACTACCAGGATGGGTGACCTCCTGGGAAAGTGCTTCTCGTGTGTGGTCGCCAAGAAAAAGCCGTGCGCCTGCGGGCAAAGCGGACAATATTGTGGTCATGTTAAGCTGGGGTGTTACAGAATGGTATCAGAGCCACTCATGTGCCATTGGGGATGGTGGGGCAAACCTCATCGAGGACGATGAGTCCCTAAGGGGGGGTGAATGTAACACCCTAGGCAAATCCCACATCGCCCACTGACATGAGTGATCATGGGATTATAAGGTAATACTCACGCTTAAATGACACAACGCGTTTTGGGATCACAGGCTGAGTAGAAGTGCGAGTACGTTGTGGTTAAGCGTGCTCGGGCGAGAGCACTACCAGGATGGGTGACCTCCTGGGAAAGTGCTTCTCGTGTGTGGTCGCCAAGAAAAAGCCGTGCGCCTGCGGGCAAAGCGGACAATATTGTGGTCATGTTAAGCTGGGGTGTTACAGTTTTGTTCATAGTTATGTATTCAGTTTACTGTTAAGCCTGCAAAAATAAGTATGTATTAAACTGATCTAATTTAAGTGAGTTATATGGATCTAATTTGATACAGACATGTTGTGGAGCTGTTCATTGTCAACTTATGGATGCTTCTCTTCTGGAATGAAGTTCAACTATGTATCTGAAAAATAGAAACGTGATTTGTCCTTATGCATATGTACCAATGCAGAATTAAGTTAATTCATGACATTACAAAGTTAATTTTGTTTCATTTATGTGCCAAAGTTATAACTTGATAAATTGTTTGTGGATGTTGAATGCATAGCTATGTCCCTTGAACTTAAAGGGCGCCATTGTTATCGTCCCTTGAAAGGATTCCACTATTCCAGACTGCTCAAATACAAAGAAAGCTTTGTCTACAGAACCAGGTAAAGCCTTAATGTATCTGCACTTTGCTTACAAATACTAATCACAAATTAATTCACTAGGTACATGTCTTCGCATCCAGTACAACCAGCAACCAACTCCAAAATAATCAAATGATGCAATGTCTTCAATCTTTTGTAATCAATTATCAACGTAGCTGTTTAAACTATATATGAATATGAAGGTTTGATTTACTTACATATGTAAATATCAATGCTTATGCCTATGAATGTTTACACTTGATGCTTCAAATACGACACAAATATCCGCCGCGAAGCGCGGACCCTAAAACTAGTTAAGCATAATTACGAGTAAATTTATCAGAAGTATGAGTAAATAATATCAATTTACTTTTGAGAAATGCATCACACTCTTTTGCAAGTATTCGAGACATCATGGTAACATTGCAAATTATTTTATTCTTTAGGGTTAAAAAGTACACAATTTGCAAAATATTTTGCTTGATAATTTGTGAAACGTTACAAGAGGTCTCAGACTCAACATAAGCATATCTTATGATGGTCGATCAAGTGTTAAAAACGATAACGAGATAACTTACTTATACTGCTTATACAAAAAAAAGCTCATTCGTTTACTGATTTTATTTATCTTGATAGCGCGAAATTTGCCTTTTCATTTGTGTTTTCTCGCTGCCCTTGTGAATTTTATTTTTCCGAAATATACCCCTAACTGATAAAAATAAAAGTTAGAATTTCACCTCAATTGCCGTTAAAAAAAAAAAAAAAATTCACCTCAATTTGCATAATAATACTAATACTAAGCAAAATAATAACATGACATGAGGTTAAATTTTGATTTTAGTTTGAGAAATTATTAAATGTTTATTGTATTTGTATATTAAAAATTTCAAATAAATAATTTTCATATAAAAGATGGACACCGTCTCAAATAAAAAAAATGGTACAATTTGATCAGAACTGCAAGATCGTTGAAGTGGTACCAATATCACTGAAAAGTACTATATAGGATTTCAGTAACATAATACTTCATATACTAGTATTTACTACTGTATTTAGTTTTGTCTTATCATTTTCATGTACACTTTATACAAGTGCAACAAACTAATATGTACAGTAGGATTTAATATGTACAGATCCAAAAGGAGACTTGATACTAAACACTTGCTTATGCCGATACTATTCTTGCTAAGTACAGTTATGTTTCCGTTGAGATATGTTCTTCGGTTGTTTGAATTGAATCAGGAAAAGGAAGAGGGACCGGTGTCGTCTTCATCATGATGCTTTGGAAGAACGCTATCATCTAAAAATGAAGAAATTATATCCATCCTTATTAAACATGTGTGAACAAAACAATATTACTCAGGCTTTAACCAACTTATTATTCCCTTTTTGTTTTGATTATAGCTGAATGGTAATATGATATGCAGGAAACATTAAAGAATAACATGGCTAAAGAGACCATACCACGAAAAAACCGGCACACATAAGACTAAAACCGGGGAACTGAAATGGAGCATGATCAGAGAGGAATAAAGCTGTGGACAAAACGAGAACCAAAAAGTTTTTATTTAATTATTATTCAAATTCAAATCAAATTAGATCGTTGAATAACGTATGCTTGAAGTGTTTTTTAGACCTGTTAGAGGACTGAAAACCAATGGAGAGATTATAGTGGCAAATGAACATAGTCCTGTAAGGCACCCTTGAGCCTTTCCCTAATAAAAAGAAACCATACAATCATGTTTATATATGCAAATCAATATCAAGTGTAGCTAAACATGAAGTTTTTAAATTCAATCCATTTTGTGATCGCCCGTTTTGATGTGTTACCCAACCCAATCGACCCACCCATTTTCCGCCCTGTACTCCAACCAAACTGCAAAAGAGGAATGTGAATACCTGCTCGCTAGGACCAACTTGTTTGGATACAATGCTTCGTAACTGAAACATAGTAGAATATATGATGTTATGTCTTATAAGTATATCGTCAAGTATGGAATGAATAGTTTGTGAACATGAACTCACACATGGTCCTGAAAAAACTGCTAGAATCTGAAATGATAAAGCAAGATAAACAACCTATTTTACACAAACTGGTTAGCAAATTCTAAATTGATTTGAAATAATTTTAGATGTAATTACCAAATATATTAATTTTTTGGAGCAAAATTATGTACCCATGAGGTCCAAGCTACAGCAAATAAAAAAATCTGCATCACAATTTCACTGGTATCATTACGTTTACACCGAATGAGAGAAATTAGACGTGGTTGAAAAATTAATACTGTGAACGTTATGTAGCGATATTATAAAGTGTTTCCGACAAGCAACTGATAGAAGATACGCTATCACAAAAGATAAACATTGCTTGTAAAAGGTCGTACAATTATGCAGCTGAAAGCGAGCCCGATTGCTAGAAGTTTTTCTTCATTGATTATCCTAGCTAACAATGGCATGAGGATGATCTGCATTTTTTTTTAATAGAATATGACAATATATGTAATAAATACACAAATTAGAACCTAAAATTAGTAGATAGTATAAGCATAAGATTGTGTCAATGGCGTACTTGAGATATGATTGCTGCAATGCCACTAATGATCATCAAGTTGGCGTACTCGTCTTTCTCAAAATGAAACTCGGCCTTCAAATAGTACTACAGAATGCAAAAATCTCAATTTGAAACATGCGTTTAGAACTAGCAAAATTGGAATTTTTGTATTAAGCGAAATAATATGAAGTACCAATATTGAAGAAGATAAACCAAGTTCACCAAATGTGCTGAAGAAAGCCACAACAGCTGCTTGTAAAAAAGTCCAGCTAAAAAATAACATTAAACCACAATAACTTCAAATCTGCCTATTAACCCCAAATTTCTTAGTAGAAAAGATTTGCCTTTTTTGTCAATTTAGAATTTTCCGATAAACGTACCTACTCTTCAACAGGGATATCGAATCACGCAAAGAAGGAATTGTGCGTAAAGGTCGTGGTTGGTTGATGTTCCCCTTTTCTAAAAGACATTCATTCGTTGTTTGTTCTTCCAATGAAACACAAGTAACTACCTTTTCCATGTTAGATTCGGGAAGGAAAATTCTCATGTACAATAGAGAAATCATTGACATAGCTGCAGATACCTAAGATAATTCAACAACAAATTCACAACCAAATTCTAATTAGAGCAATCACAAAAACAAAAGTTAAATAAATAAATAAAGATATTCATGTTTATTACATGGAAGACGGACGTGGTTGACGGGAGGAAACGAGTAAGGAGGGTGGCGAAGACGTAGGAACAAGATGAGATGCCAATGACGATTCCAAATGTAGACGCTCGCAGTTCCTCTGCTACATTATCTGCCTGATGGAATTTCAATCATTTATTACTCTCAATCATTTAGTTCTTAAATAAAATCAGTCAAACTTACAGGCAAAAGTGACATTTATTATATTTATCTTAAATTCAACAAAAATTTCCAGCAGACACTTTTAGTGGGACGGAGGGAGTACTAGGTCACGGACGAGTACATCTTAAATATTCCACATACGTGATACGCAAATAGATCATTTTAACTAAGTATAAAATGATCAAATTAACCAGGGGATACAAAAGTAAAATTACCATTGTAAAATCCAAGGACATTACAATGTACAACTTAAGTAGTATAAAAACCGATAAACGAACATATGATACAACTGTAGTTCTCTATTTAGTCATTTACAAAACTAATGATCGACTAGCAATTATAAATTTGGTTTGTAAATAAATTGACTAACTGAAACTCTTGTAATTGTACTTATTTACAATAATTTATGCTCAAAGCCGATTTATGCAAAATTAAAAGTACAGAAATGGAAAGGTGATTACCACATAAGCAAGTGCAAGGAAGAGAACACTTCCTTCAAATATGGAGGTGAAAGTCTTGAGCACATAGTATGCGTAAAAGAACTCCCTTTTCCTGCTATATCCCAGTATCACTGTTTACCCAATTAATTGGAAAAAAAAAAGAAAAAGAAAAAAAAATTTACTTCAACAACACTTATATCACTCAATTTTATAGTTTTTTTTTTGAAAGGCAAGTCAATTTTATTGAATCACAAAAGTACAATACAATTACAAGATATAACAAGGATCATGGGCATTACCATGAACCAAGCATTACAAATTTATACACGAAAGTTGTTTGCAAAGATAACAAACATAACCACGAATTCTAGCTAATATTTAGGTACACGTCCGGATTATTCAACCACGACAACCACTCGATCCTTTTTCCTTTCACTCTATGCGAAATCCATTCAAATGATTTGACTTGTATTTCACTAAGAGCAGTTGGAGTTGTCCACATCTTGTCACGAAAAACTTTGTTGTTACGATTCTTCCAAATGTAATACGTAGTAACCCACTCCACCGCTTGCCATATTTTCTTTCCAAGCATCGAAGTGTTCTTTGGCGTAATTCCGCGAAGAATCTCGTTCATACTTAAGTTCCCGAATTGATTGAAGCCCCACCATTTGCAAACTCGATTCCATAATTCCAACGAGTACTTACAAAAAATTAATGAGTGATCTACCGATTCTAAGTCATCGTCACAAATAGGGCATCGTAGACTATTTAAGTCAATGCCCCTTTTGTCCAATTCCATTCGAACCGGTAGCCTCTTCTTTATAGTTCGCCATACAAATACTTCAAGTTTTTTTGGTACCAAATTATTCTTCAAAGTTTCGTGGTTACTTTGCACACTATGAAACAGCTTTTCGTTTATAAAATTTGTAAGCTTTTTAACCGAAAAGTTTCCATCACTTGCCATAGACCATTCAAATGTATCATCACTGTTTTGATTAAATTGAAACGACTTGATCAGCGATTCCAGCAGCATCAATTCATCCTGAGTTCTGTACATTGGTTCACGGGCCCAGGCCCATGAAAAGATGATGTCAGTATCTGTTCCAGCAGCAGCCTGTGTGACGTCAGGGACCTGAGCAGCAGCTGTTCTATCGAATGACACACGATCAGCAATATGAACATCCTTCTCTGTTTCTAATCTATACAATCTGGGAAAAGAGTCCTTTAAACGATGTCCACCAATCCACACATCTTCCCAAAAACGAGTCTTTGATCCATCACCAATTTTTCTTCTGAACGAATCTCTGAAAGGAATGTTTAGAGCCTCCAGAGAATGACCTGCCATCACAATGTTATGCCAAATACCGGGGGTCGATGAGTGAATTGCTTCACTCCCCAACCCGAGACCACCATGACTTCCATATATGCTACGAATTATTTTGACCCAAAGTGACCCGGTTTCGGTATAAAACCTCCACCACCACTTTCCCAATAAAGATAAGTTTTTGCTATTTAATGACCCAATGTTCAACCCACCCGACTCGTATGGTGACATGACACACTCCCATTTTACCCATGACATTTTGGTACCCATATCCGACCCGCCCCAAAAAAACACACGCCTTACTTTTTCGAGGAGTTTCAACACACATGGTGGGGCACGATAAAGCGAGAAGAAATATAATGGAAGGCTATTCAAGACCGATTTTATAAGAATCATTCTTCCTCCAAACGACATCGTTCTCATTTTCCAATCCGAGAGTCTTGACTTTATTTTCTCAATGACCGGGTTCCAATCTTTTAGCTTATTCATTTTGGTCCCAATTGGTAAACCGAGGTACGTAAAGGGGAACTTACCTACTTGACATCCAATACGGTTAGCAACATGACTAATTTCATCGAACTCGACACCAATACCATACAAACAACTTTTATTGTAGTTAACTCTCAACCCCGAAGCTAATTCAAAACATTTAAGCAAATTTTGCAAACTATACACATTTGCCCGATTCCATTCACCAAGGAAGATGGTGTCATCGGCATATTGAAGGTGTGATAACAAAATTTTATCGTTACCAATTTCGACCCCTTTAAACAAGCCTTTTTCGGTGGCGGCTTTGGCAAGGATATTTAATCCTTCGGATGCAAGTATGAATAGAAAAGGCGAAAGTGGATCCCCTTGACGTACCCCGCGTTTTAGGGCGAATTCATTGGTAGGCGATCCATTGACAAGTACCGACACGGACGCCGAGCATAGACAAGCCATTATCCATTTACGCCATCTCACCCCGAAACCCATACACCTCATTACTTCATCCAAGAAACACCAATTAATACAATCGAACGCCTTCTCAAAATCGACTTTGAATAATAATCCTTTTTGTTTTTTTGCCTTTAAATAATCAATGCTTTCATTAACCACAAGGACACCATCTAGTATGAATCGACCTTTGAGAAATGCACTTTGTTCCGGACCAATGAGTGTTGGGATAACTTTCTTTAATCGATTCGATAATAATTTTGCAATAATCTTATAATAGCTACCAATGAGACTAATCGGGCGAAAATCACCTAAACCAAGCGGGTCATTCTTTTTTGGTATAAGTGTGATAAATGATGCATTACACCCGTTTGAAAATTCACCCGATTCCCAAAACCAATTAATGGCTTCCAGAAGCTCCTTTTTGACAACCTCCCAATATTTTTTAAAAAATCGCATATTGAACCCATCGGGCCCCGGGGCTTTTGTGCTACCACACTCAAGTATCGCCTCGTGAATATCCTTTTCCGAAAATTCTTTTTCCAAATCAGTAGCCTCTGAACTGTTCAGAATCGGGTATGCTAAATCCTCCAATGATGGTCTGTTCAAATCAGTTTCCTCAAACACTCTTTTGAAATGATTAAAGGCTTCTATTTTAATATCATGAGGTGATTCGTTCCAAATCCCATTAATGTTCAAACCCCGAATATTATTACGATTGTTTTTCCTTTTAATTACCGAGTGAAAGTATTTTGTATTCTCATCGCCTTCAAGAGCCCAACGAATACGTGCTTTTTGCTTTAACATTTGGGCCTTAACTCTTTCTTTTTCCAACCACTTTTTCCGAGTCTCTTGCCACACATTCTGTTCCGACTCATTTAATCTACCGCCTTCTGCCTTGATTTCGAATGAAGTGGCCATACCTTTGAGTGCTTCTATCTCACAATCTAAGCTACTGAATTTCTTGTGGCTCCATTCACGTAGTGCATCTTTCACATTTTTTAACTTATATCTAAACATACAATCTTTCCTTTTCAACATCTTCACTTCTTTTGCCCATGCTTCTTTGATCACCCCGTCTACATCTTCTTCATCAAGCCAAGCATCAAAAATTTTAAACGGTTTAGGGCCAAAATTTATCTCTTCGTCTTTTAGAATAATCGGACAATGATCCGAATATTCCCTTTCCAACGCTATTGCCGAAAGATTTCCCCACTCACTACAAAATTTCTCGGATACCATGAAACGATCTAGCTTACTAAATTTCAAACCGTCGTCGCTTACCCGAGTGAAACACCTACCACCCAATGGAATTTCTATCAAGTTGTTACAATTTATGAATTCATTGAATTTCTTAGCTCTATACTCTAGGAATTCGCAATTGAATCTTTCATTTTCATCACGCACTTCGTTAAAGTCTCCACATAATACCCACGCTATTTCCTCATCAACTTGATCCCCTAATAACCTTGATAACCTATCCCATAAGATTTGTTTACTTTGATCATCATGAGGCCCGTACACATTTAAAACATTTAGTTTATACCCCGATTTCCTCCAGGTACCTCTAATCCCTAGCACATGTTCAAATCTAATAATACTGTCTGCCTCAAAATCTCTCAGATCCCATATAAGTAATTGGCCGCCGGAGTTGCCAACCTTCTCTTGTTGTAAAAATTCGAAATCAGAACAGTTCCACAAAGAGTATATCCACTTCCTATCGACAGTATTTAATCTAGATTCTTGAATTGCCAAAAAGGTTGGTTTCTCTTTTCTAATGATTTTCTTAACCCAACCAAATTTATCAACCCCTTTACTCGACCCAAATCCTCTAACATTTAATGAGATAATCTTCATTGAGAAACAGTTATTATCGAGGAATATAGATAGCTTACTGAGTGGAAGGTTTGGCCTTCCATTTGAGGCCAAGTTTAGTGCCATACTCGCGTACCCTATCACTGTTAATCGATCCAAAAGAAGTGTCTGGGAAATTGACAGAGTTCGACTGACTTATTGAACTTGATATCTTGCTTCTATTTACACATGATGAGCATCTGGACTTCATTGGATCAATCTTATTCGTGCCTCGTCTTGCTGCAGATTTCAAATTCAACATTCTAGACGAAGATTTCCATCTTCGGATGCTCGACCAACAACAGTCCTTCTTTGGTAGACCTTTATTTTTTGCTAAGGGAGTTTTTGGATTGGAGTTATCAGAGCACCTGTCGTCTATCTTATCATCTGTAATCCTTTTTCTTTTTTTCGATACGGTCCTGTCTTGAACACCTTTCTGTTTACTCAATTGTTTTGGTTTTGTATTGTTTGGAATGTGGCTTTGGTTTTGGTTTTGGATTGGATCAGGATTGAGTTTTGTGTTTGGAGTGTGAATTTGGTTTTGGTTTGAGTCGGGTTTGTGTTTTGCGTATGAAATATGATTGTGATTTTGGCTTGGATCAGGTTTGTGTTTTGCGTGTGGTGTGTTTGATTTTGGTTCAGGGATAGTTTGTGCTTTTGGGCTATTACACGATAACAATTGTTCTTGGTTAGTGTTTGTCTTTGGAGAATTAGGGATGGAGGTTGTTTTATCTGAAGGTATCACAATAGGAACTGGTTGATTCAATTTAGGCGACTGGTTGTGTTCAGTATGTGTAATAGGTGAATTAGGTTGGGTTGATGTGGGTTGGGTTGCTGAAGGAGAAGATTTGGGTTGATAAATGTTGGTGTTGATTTTATGGGAGTTAAGTTGGGCCTGGTTTATATTGGTTTGGGTTGGATTATTTTGTGAGTGGTGATTGGGCTGGTGAGGATTCGGTTGGTTTGGTGAGTGTGACGTGTTGGGCTGGTCTTTGTTGGTGTTGGTTTTACAAGTGTTGGGTTCTTCTACAGTTTGGGCAACACACTGATTGGGCCCATTATCGGCAAAAATCTTTTCACAGAAGGGTTTGGTTATGCTTTCCTTATGGCCGACATTCTCAATATTCTCCTTATTAACCGTTTCATTATTTATTGTTTTGGGAACCGAAGAATTACCTGGGGAACCAACATTAGTATCATAATCGATAGGATTAGGGTTGTTGGAACTGTGCACAGCCTCTTCACGCCTCTTAGACTCATCATTGACTTCTTGGGCCCCCCAACCTGTCCCCACGTCTCCCAATGATTCATCTTCCACCTTCTCACCTCTTGTTTCTGTTTCGAAAACCCTAGAACCATCTTCAACCGGTTGTTCATCATCAAAGTCGAAATTAAAATCATCATCTTCATATTCAGAGTTATCAAAAGTGTCGTCTATGAATTCGTCCTCCTCATTGTCAGCCTTTTATTTGAGACTTCATTAACATAAGCATGAATGACCTTGTTTCTGATGTTAAGACTAACATAATCTTTAATGCACTCAGTGTTTCTTGTATGAACTAGAACCCAACCAGCATATAGGTTTTGATTTGTATCATTAATATCACAGTTCTCTAATTCGATGACCTCTCCCCAAAAACAAGCAATTCTTTTGAAGGTGTTCTTGTTCCAGGCAGTAGCTGGCACCCCTTTAATTTCCAGCCACACCAGATTCCTTATGACCCATGGATTTTGATCTAGAATACGCGTACTATTACACCATTTGTGTATTGCATGACCTTTGTTGTTGAGAATGTTTTGTGCTTCGAATGAGGAGTTGAAGATTAACATGATTTCCAATCCCCCCAAATACTTTATTTCGCAGTTGGTTAGACCTTCCGCCTTGCATAGGTCCACAAATTGATCTATGATTTCCCAGTTTTTAATTACCCCAATGATTGTTCTTTTGGTTAAGTGCATGTTGCAGTCCCTATCAAATAAGGTTAAACATTTCTTGGTTGATTCACGGTTTTGTTTTGCAATATGGTTATTTTCATGATCTTTCATGTTGACATTGTTTCCATTGTTTCCTGCAGCAGTGTTGGGATAACCATTAGAGTAACCATTATTGCAGAACCTTGCTTGAAGATTATCCAGCCTTTTTCTTAAATCCTTGTTTTGTAGCTTTTCTCTTAGATCTTTTTCCTTTAACTTCTCCCTTAGATCGTTGTATTGTCTTCCAGCAACATCATTATACTTTCTATCATCTCTAAAAGCATTGTTATGACCCCAATAATTAATGTTTACCCTGGTGTTGCGAAGGTTTACAGCATCATCTTCTTTTGCTCTATCAGTTGCCATGAAGATTCTAATGGGACAGCCATTGAAATTGATTTTTCTAATTGTGTTAGCATTAAACGTGCGTCAGTTACATTCCCAAATCTTACAAATGCAAATCTTTGACCGCTACGAAGTTTCTTTACGGCCAGATAAATGTCCCTGAGATCCCCATACGGCTTGAATACTTTCCACAAATCTGTCACCCGCCAATCCTCCGGGAAGTTGAAGAACATGAACGATGTTAGATGAATTCCGAATATCCTTGTTAATCGATCTTGAATACCCCCATTAACTTGAGCTCGCCTTGAAGTGCCTTCACCATGTGTGTTTTTGTGACTCTCTCTCCTAACTCTCTCTCTCACACACTCCATATATAAACGTTATTATTATCGAGTGTTTCTATCAAAGAAAACTGAAATTTTCTCTATAAGCAAATTGAGAATATTAATTCGGATTTTTCTAACGAAAAAGTTGCGCTTAACATGCAGTAAAATTACAACATGTATATATGGAGTGTGTGAGAGAGAGAGTTAGGAGAGAGAGTCACAAAAACACACATGTATCTTTGGAATGATACTAAGCTGAATAATTACAACATGTATCTAGAATACTTTGGAATGATACTAAGCTGAATAATTACAACATGTATCTAGAATATAACAAAAGTATATTTTAATATAAGAAGTAACCGATTAATTATTACTATATCTAGAACATGTTTCCTTAAAATGTCTTAATAAATAGTTCTTAACACATGATTATAACTTACTAATTAGTAAACGTAAATATTGAATACACAATTTAGATTTAGAGATAGGTATATACATGTTTGGAGAATTAGCATAATTAGAAGTTATTATTATACGGGACTTAGGGCGCATGACATCAAAATTTTAAGCTCGTAATGTTAGATTGATAATATTTTGGGCATGTTCATTTTTTTCTTTAATGGCGGTTAAGAGTCACTGATAAGCGTTCGAACGCGGTGTCGGAATCCATCCACTCAATCATTTCTCTAGACAAACCATTACAATCCTATCGTCCCTAAGGAGGAAGCCCCACGACAAATCCATACGAACATCGCGTGTGGTACAAACCCGTCTGGTGAGGCTCAAATGCATATAACAAGTTTGTTAACCGCAAGGTGTTGCTGCATTGGTGGTTACCTGACTTCCTTGATCAGGGGTTCGACTCCCATGTGGTACAAAAAATATATTTCCCTTATGGGCATGTTCATTTTATCTACACATATCTTCGGTTTATCTGATGGCGATTCTATTCCTGGCGGAGGTGTGGGTAAAGCCCCGGGTAAAGATGCAGAGAATGATTGTTTGTGTTATTTCAGTTTTAGGAAGAACGTTATAAAGTATCATGTCAATTTCAGGAAATAGATATTGGACTTGTACAAAAATAGATGAATTATGAACATAGATATTGGACTTGTACAAAAATTGATGAATTATGAAAATAGACGTAGACGAATCATTCTTGTTACATTTAATGTGTTAGAGTCTGTTACTTTCAATTTAATGATATGTTTCTATACATCTCTTAATTTAGTAACTAAAATTGCTGTTTATTTATTACATAATTTGAAATTTGGTATGTTTTTAAAAGAAACACCCTTTTCTAAACAGAGTCATGAAAACATAGTCAAATTTAGAAAAAATTAAATAACACTTAATGTGTTATGATGACTTATTTGCTAGTTTTTATTTGATAATTCACTAGTTATGTATTTGTCATCGTCCATTAAAATAATAAGTAAAAAATTCAAATATTTGTTGAACAGAATTACCTGCTGGGAAAATGACGAGCATAATTGGAAAGGTGAGAAGGGGTTTCCTTCCATAATGATCAGACATATTTCCTATTAACGGCATCGTCACTAGACTCCCGATCCCCATAATCTGATGCGTTTGTACATTAAGCAAAATTAGTAATTAGTTATGCATGAACTTGTGGTACATTTGTTGACTTAGTGGTGGTTATTTCTAGAGAATAGGTGGTTACTTTGAATTTATAAACAAAATTAACATGTCCAAATCTCTTAATGACAACTCTTAGAATTGTCTTTAGGAAACTTCATATTTAAATTTATATTATTCAACATATCAATACAATACAATAGCAGGAAAAAGGAGCAGTTTATGTGGTTTACAATTTAGGGGTGTTCAAAATATCCGAATCCGAAATCCGAATCCGAATTATCCGAAATCCGAATCCGAATCCGAATCCGAAAATATGCGAAAAATCGGATATCCGAAAATTCGGATATCCGAAAATCGGATATCCGATTTTTCGGATTCGGATATCGGATGGAGTTTTTAAAATTTTCGGATATTCGGATATCCGAATATCCGAAAAATTTTAAAAAATCCGAAAAAATCCGAAAAATATCCGAAATATCCGAAAAATATCCGAAATATTCGAATATCCGGAAAATTATCCGAATATCCGGAAAATTATCCGAAAATATTCGAAGTTCTTCAAAAATATCGGATATTTAACACGAAGACTTCTAAGAAAATCACCCATCCTAATACTACTCTCTCCAAGTACGTTGAACTGCGGAATTCTGATTGCTACACATGACAGTATGACATATTATGGAACAGATTAGTATATGTTATAATAATTCAAATAAATTAATTTTTTAAATATGATATACTTGATTGAAATCGTTGTACTGGTATAATTTATAGGGTAACTTTACGTTTGAAAATAGCTTTATAGGAACTGACGTGTCCACACCGACTTGTTTAGCAATCTAAAATCATTGTTTGTTTTTTTGGTTTTTCTCTAAATATAGCATGTAGAAACACTTGTCATATTTTCTGATGTCTCCTTTTGATAATATTTGTACACGTCCCCTTATTCGTGTATGCTTTTAAGAAGATACGTAGTTAATGTTTATATACTCCGGAAATGTTTATTTACGAGTTCAACGTGTTATTAAAAAATAATTAATTAATTTCTTAATTACTCCGTAGTATTAAATATTGGTCATGGTCGTCATGCCACCGTCCTCATGTGAAAAACAATGTGTTTCTTAATAATTGACCTATCTCTGATTCTATTTTTTTAAGCGAGAAACCCTCCTATAAACGATCACATTGGCTCCTCATGCAAGGTAAAACCTCGGGTAATCAAGCCCCCGAGCGCGAGACCTGGTACCGGGTGAATTGCGCATTATGCGCACCCTCTAGTCACACTTCCTTTTTGAACAATTTAGCATAGCCAGGAATTGAACCCGGGTGTTATGCTTCATTATTGGGCGGCCACTAGATTTAGGGTATTAAATTCGTTGCTAATTCGTCAATAAACAATGTTAGAGATGTTACATATTTCGTTTTAAACCGTTTGTTTTGAAAATTAATTTGAATCCAAACTTAATATAACACTAACGTATCAATTTTACTGTTTTCAATTCGGTTTGTCTTTAAAATTAGATTCGTTTTCTGATTTCACGTCGCTGAATTTGTTATAACCAAAAACCGAGTTCAAATCAATTTCAACCAAATATATATATATATATATATATATATATATATATATATATATATATATATATATATATATTTACTTATTTATATATACACCATAAATCGAATTAAATGTCAGTATATCAACTTTAAAATGTTTATGATTACGTTGGTTCTTATGATTTATTTAGTTTTTTCGCTTTTAATAGAAATCAAACTGATTTATTTAATTTTTCGCTTTCAATAGAAATCAAGCTGAAATTGAATTCGATTTTAGTATCCGTTCAGTTTCAATTCTGAATTCATGTTTCAGTTCGGTTTTCATTTTTCCTTAAAAACGTTCAAAACCAAATAAACCAAATCGAAAACCTAACTGATGAAACCTTACGTAAATTGTTTTTTGATAGGTATTTTTTGTCAAAACTATATATGATGAATTCTTTATGAGAGAAAATCTTTTACTTTGTGGTACGAGTTTTTAATGATTTTAAAACTTGACTTGGGAAGAAAAAAAATGTTGGTAGCTAGCTTAACTTAAATCAAAGGGCTCACGATAACAAAGAAAATTAAATGATGATTAATGAGAAGAATTCAAGAAAATAAATACCACTTGTTGAACTCCGGTAAGGTAAATGGCCAAGGAGCATTCATCTTGACCGGGACAAAGTGCCGCCATGCTGACGTCAGTTATCGCCGGAGCAACCATAAAATTGGAGAAATTAAACAAGAAAACCGTCAAGAAAAGGTGGCGCAGCCCCTTCTCATTCGCCATGTTTACAGGGGTAGTGGTTGAGTGAGTGAGGTTAATTAGCAAAAATTAGAAATGAACTATTCTATTCTATGAAGCCTTATATTATTTCAATTTCAATTTCTACAAATATATATATATATACTTGTATATTTCAATGAGAAAAAGGTGAGGTTTCTATCCGTGTCGGAACTTGAACTCAAAGACAGATGGGGCAGATGCGAAAATTTAATAAATTTTTCATTTCCAGCGGGTTAAACACTAATAAAAACCTAATTTTTTAATTAAAAAAAAAACATTTTAGTGTAAAAATTTTTTATTCGTAAAATCCAGGTGGGGCGGATACCCCCTTTGGGTTCCACTAAGATCCGCCCCTACTTTCTATTGCTAGTTTCGTTAAATACGGAGAATCAGATTGGACTAGTACTAGTATTGCAGTGTGGGCCGGGCCAATAGCAGAAGTTGTCAAATTGTTGTTGAAACCAATAATGTCCTAGATGTCCAGCCCAAGATAGTATTTATGGTTTTTAGTTTTTATACGATATTATAGAATATAGAATATAATATTAAATATTAATTAATTAATACCATATATGATTATTATATTATTTTTATATTCTTATAATTATTACGATTACAATCTATCTATCTATATCTATAGTTTCTATTATATTGCTAAAATGATAATGTCATTATTAAATTAATTCCTTTGTTAAGAAAAAAAACAAAAAGAAAAAGAAAAAAATTTAAGCATAGTGGGTGATGTCATTAATCTAAATAATTTTGAATTAAAATTAAATCTTATTAATTGATTATTATTATTAAATCTTATTAATAATTATTTTAATTATTAAAATTAAATTATTTTAAATTATTTTAATTAATTATTTTAAATTGAGTACGAGAAGGTATAAAAGTTAGGCAGAAGGAAACCAATTCTACATTTATATTTTAATTTACACTTTTAAAATAAAATGACAACCAATATTATCTCTTATAATTGGATGTGGATTGTTTAATATGCATTTTAGGTGTTTGATGAAATGTTCAGCTGACGAGTTTCTTAGTCCGACTATGTGGTTCCACGGGTCATTAAACTAAATAACTTTAGCATTTACGTTCACTTAATACCTAAAACATATCATTAAACTGTTTCGTTTAAACAAACCCGTGATTTCACGGGTCATTTCACTAGTTACAATATATATAAACAACAACAAAACTCAATACCACACGGAGTATATGAGAGAGGTGAGTGTAGACAATTCTTCCCCTATCTGAGAATAAAAAAAAAAGTCATTTCTTCATCGAGAATGAGACACTCTCAAAAGTAGAGAAAGTCACCACTCTCTCTATTCCACTGATAAAGATATTGCTTTCGAGGGGACCCCCGGTCAAAAAGTAAAAATTAATTTTTTATTTTATTATTATTTTTTTAAAATATTAAAATAAAGTTAAAATAAAAATGAGACGCCATGAAAATGGTAGAATCAAATTTTCATGTGTTTTAAAACCTGCATGGGATTCAATTTAGGTTCTAAATGGTAGTTAAGACGTCAATAAATAGACGATCGCTGTTAACTTAAAAAAAAGCCAAAATCTTTACTATTTTAAAAATCTTTACTGTTCTTTGACATATATTCTCATTCCTAAATTTTCTTTATCGAGCGTGTAGATAAAAAATAATTCGTTCCTCAATACTTTCTTTCTCTCCATCTAATCAACTTTCCCCAAATTCAAAAAACCCTAATCCCCAAATTCGAATTCGATGAAACTACCCCAAAATTGACTAGATTTTTGTATCATTGACGGTTCAGAAGGTATGTTTATGCATGATTTCAAGTTGTATTCTCACAAAACTTTTGATTCAGCTTGTTTAGGGTTTTGAGCTCTTCTTCTGTGCAATCGGCGGGACCTAACGCCATACGCTCCTTCTCCGATCACCATGCCTTCCAAAGATGATCACATCAACATTGCAAAGCTTTCCACTACGGTTTTCATCTCGAATTTTCCTCCAGAATTCGGCATCAATGATCTGCGCAACCTAAGTAAACAATTTGGTACAATTCTTGATGCTTATATAGCTGGTAAGCGTACCAAACAAGGTTGCAGGTTTGCTTTTGTTCGCTTCTTACGAGTGAAGAACATTCGTTCACTTGAATTAAAACTATCTGCAATCTGGATTGGAAATTATCATCTTTTTGTGGCTAAAGCAAGACATAGCCGTGATGAGATCATCAAGCGCAAGGTTCAATTTACTGCTAAACCCGATCAACCTATTAAAACCTCTTTTAGGGTTCCGGCTTCCAATGAATTTCCTCCACTCTCTGGTCATTCATATGCTTCAAAACTATCAGGTAACCCTATTCCTGTGCAAAATATTACTGTTGCAAAATCCATTGAAATTTTGGATGAAGAATTGGTTCATTCAAAGGACACTCCGATTCTGCTATTCGCAAAGATCATTAATCTAAGTTTAATTCCTCATTTAAAACGTATATGGAACATTGAAGGTTTCATTGATCTTCACATTCACCATATAGGTGGTTCTTGGGTCGAGATAAATTTTACTTGTTTAGAGGCAAAGAATGCTTTCACTCTGAACAATACCATCTTATCTTACATTGATGAATGGAAAGACTTTGATGAACATTTCACTATTTCTGAACGTGCCATATGTTTAGATATCATTGGATTACCTGCGTGTGCTTGGACAGAAGGGATCTTTAAAAAATTGCGCTTCTTTTCGGCTATAATCCATTTATCCTGAATCAAAATGGTGGTGATAAGATTTGTCTTATAACCAAGAAGTTGGAGTTTATCCATGAAGCTGTCTCAATCAAAATTAAGAAAAAGTGGTACAAAGTTCTTGTAACTGAATCATCTAATTGGAACCCCAATATTTTGGATCTTGAAAAAGAGGAGTCTACTGATTACTCCCTCTTTGAGTCCGATGAGGAAAAAGTAAGTAAAGACGATGCTTCTGAATCAAGTTTTATCGCTGACACACCACCTCCACATCCCCCAATTCACCCTGTTGAAACATGTGTTGTCGAAAAGGAGCAAGATGCAGATCAATCTAAATCCCATGTATCAGAAAGTTTCATTAGTACGCAACCTGTATACGCTAAAATGGGTACTGATGCAGTCTCAAGTAATGCAGAATTAAAGAAGAATGAAACATCTTCCAAATCCTTGTTAAAACCTCCTGGATACACGAGTACTCGATTACATTCTCAAGCAAATAGTATCGGATCATCTACTGCAAAAAATAAAGTATTTGAGAACTTCATGAACATGGGGAAAGCTTTGGGTTATGATGTTCACAAAACTTCCAACAACCTCACAAAAGTACTCCTTAGTATGCGTGGTTTCAAGACAATCTAATGAACTTTATGTCCATAAACATTGGAGGCGGTATTTCTTTTAGTAACAAACAGAGGTGGATAAGTAACCTTTGCAATACTCATAAACTTACGGTGTTAGGTGTCCAGGAAACTAAACACCTTACTCCTAACCACATGGCTATTAAATCTCTATGGGGTAATTTTCACTTCAAGTTTGCATCGTCTAGTGCTTCGGGCTGTTCGGGTGGTATTATTACATTATGGGATCCGCATATCTTCCTTAGTAAACGGGTTATATCTTTTGCTAACGTTCTTATTGTGGAAGGATCCTTTCATGATGCCCCGGATCCTTGTTTCCTTATAAATATATACGCACCCCAATCCAAATCTGGTAAAAAGAGAATCTGGGACTTTCTTCATAATTTCATCGCCTTACATCAAGGTAACTTCATCCTCTTTGGTGATTTCAATGCAGTTAGGTACCCACATGAAAGATATGGGTCTCGTTTCAGCGCTTCTGTAGCCGCTGATCTTAATAACTTCATTGTCGATTCCGGGTTAATTGATGTCCCTCTTGGTGGCCGAGATTTTACCAGATTCAACAAATCTTGTACTCAACGAGCTAAACTTGATCGTTTCTTGATTTCAAATAGTTTTCTAAACCGATTTCCAGATATGGTAGGTATGATTCATTCTAATCTTTGGTCAGACCATTGCCTAATCACGCTTACTAAGGATTCTTCAGACTACGGTCCGATCCCTTTTAAACTGTTGCATTCCTGGTTTAAACATGATGGGTTTGAAAATATCGTCCAAACAGCCTGGAACGATATTAATCACACTTTCCATTCGAACCCTCAGATCAATTTTAAGAACAAGTTAAAACATGTCAAAGATTCTTTGAAAGTTTGGATCAAGGAGCGTAGAATGGCAGCAGATGGTGAAAAGAAGTCAATTATCGCAAATCTTTCGGCTATTGATGCTCAGATTGATCAAGGTATTACTTCATCCACTTTGGCGCAAGATAGGTCTAATGCTCTCTTTGATGTTCATCACCTTGAGCAAGATGAAATGGCTAATATGGCTAAAAAAAACTGGAAACTATATCACAACCTTGGCGATGAAAACTCTTCCTTCTTTCATTCGGCTCTAAATAGAAAGAGGAAGAAAATGCAAGTTACGGGCATTATGAACCATGGCACATGGACGACTGACCCGCTGCAAGTTAAAACAATTTTTCTTGATTCATTCGTCAATAAATTCAAGAAACAGGAGTGTGTTACTATCAATTCTCCAAGTCCACATCTTAAGAAAATATCTGGAGAGGATGCGAATTATTTGATTTCTGATTTTACAGACAATGAAATTAAAGATGCTGTTTAGTCTTGCGGTAGCGAGAAATCTCCGGGCCCAGACGGGTTTTCGTTTAAATTTGTCAAGCATTTTTGGCACCTTATCAGTAGAGACGTCTATGATATGGCCCGTAATTTTCACTCTTCTTGCGCTATCCCTATTGGTTGCAATGCATCATTTTTTTCGCTAATTCCTAAAAAGATTAATCCAATTCACACTAATGACTATCGTCCTATTAGTCTCATTGGAATTCAATACAAGATCTTAGCCAAGATTTTGGCTAATCGATTAGCCTCGGTCATTAGCGATGTCATCAGTCCCGAACAAACTGCCTATGTCAAAGGTAGGCAAATTCTCGACGGTCCCTTAATCATTAATGAGCTAGTCGAATGGTGTAAGAAAAAAAAAGAAAAAAACAATGCTTTTTAAAGTGGACTTTGAAAAAGCTTTCGACTCTATTCATTGGGATTACATTTTCTCTATGATGAACTTCATGGGTTTTCACCCAAAATGGGTTGCTTGGATTCGTGCTTGCCTGGTTTCCTCAAGGGCATCTCTTCTCATTAACGGTAGTCCCTCTTGTGAATTTCCTATTGAAAGAGGTCTGTGTAGTGACCCGAACTTTTCCATGTTTATATATATATATTAAATGAAATTGTTATTTACATGATTAAATGTTTCCAACATGTTAAGCAATCAAACTTGTTAAGACTTGATTAATTGAAATATGTTTCATATAGACAATTGACCACCCAAGTTGACCGGTGATTCACGAACGTTAAAACTTGTAAAAACTATATGATGACATATATATGGATATATATATAGTTAACATGATACTATGATAAGTAAACATATCATTAAGTATATTAACAATGAACTACATATGTAAAAACAAGACTACTAACTTAATGATTTTTAAACGAGACATATATGTAACGATTATCGTTGTAAAGACATTTAATGTATATATATATATATATATCATATTAAGAGATATTTATACATGATAATATCATGATAATATAATAATTTAAAATCTCATTTGATATTATAAACATTGGGTTAACAACATTTAACAAGATCGTTAACCTAAAGGTTTCAAAACAACACTTACATGTAACGACTAACGATGACTTAACGACTCAGTTAAAATGTATATACATGTAGTGTTTTAATATGTATTTATACACTTTTGAAAGACTTCAATACACTTATCAAAATACTTCTACTTAACAAAAATGCTTACAATTACATCCTCGTTCAGTTTCATCAACAATTCTACTCGTATGCACCCGTATTCGTACTCGTACAATACACAGCTTTTAGATGTATGTACTATTGGTATATTCACTCCAATGATCAGCTTTTAGCAGCCCATGTGAGTCACCTAACATATGTGGGAACCATCATTTGGCAACTAGCATGAAATATCTCATAAAATTATAAAAATATGAGTAATCATTCATGACTTATTTACATGAAAACAAAATTACATATCCTTTATATCTAATCCATAAACCAACGACCAAAAACACCTACAAACACTTTCATTCTTCAATTTTCTTCATCTAATTGATCTCTCTCAAGTTCTATCTTCAAGTTCTAAGTGTTCTTCATAAATTCTACAAGTTCTAGTTACATAAAATCAAGAATACTTTCAAGTTTGCTAGCTCACTTCCAATCTTGTAAGGTGATCATCCAACCTCAAGAAATCTTTGTTTCTTACAGTAGGTTATCATTCTAATACAAGGTAATAATCATATTCAAACTTTGGTTCAATTTCTATAACTATAACAATCTTATTTCAAGTGATGATCTTACTTGAACTTATTTTCGTGTCATGATTCTGCTTCAAGAACTTCGAGCCATCCAAGGATCCGTTGAAGCTAGATCCATTTTTCTCTTTTCCAGTAGGTTTATCCAAGGAACTTAATGAAAGGACCCGTTCATATACATTATAAACGATTCACAATAGTTGATTACATTGCGAGGTATTTGACCTCTATATTATACATTTTGCAAACATTGCATTCGTTTTTAAAAGACAATCTTTCTTTACATCGAAAATTTACAGGCATGCATACCATTTCATAATATCCACTATCCAACTATAAATTGATTTAATAATAATCTTTGATGAACTCAATGACTCGAATGCAACGTTCTTCGAAATATGCTATGAAAGACTCCAAGTAATATCTTTAAAATGAGCAAATGCACAGCGGAAGATTTCTTTAACACCTGAGAATAAACATGCTTTAAAGTGTCAACCAAAAGGTTGGTGAGTTCATTAGTTTATCATAATCATTTATTTCCATCATTTTAATAGACCACAAGAATTTCATTTCCAGTTCTCATAAATATACGTCCCATGCATAGAGACAAAAATAATCATTCATATGGTGAACACCTGGTAACCGACATTCACAATATACATATAAGAATATCCCCATCATTCCGGGATCCTCCTTCGAAATGATATAAATTTCGAAATACTAAAGCATCCGGTACTTTGGATGGGGCTTGTTGGGCCCGATAGATCTATCTTTAGAGTTCGCGTCAATTAGGGTGTCTGTTCCCTAATTCTTAGATTACCAGACTTAATAAAAAGGGGCATATTCGATTTCGATAATTCAACCATATAATGTAATTTCGATTACTTGTGTCTATTTCGTAAAACAGTTATAAAAGTTGCGCATGTATTCTCAGCCCAAAAATATAAAGGGTAAAAAGGCAAATGAAACTCACCATACAGTATTTTGTAGTAAAAATACATATAACATCATTGAACAAGTGTAGGGTTGGCCTCGGATTCACGAACCTATATTAATTATATATATTTATATGACGGTCAATATTTGTCTAACAATTTAGGCCAAGTCATAGTGTATCACAATCCTAATGCTCGAGTCTAATATGCAAAGATCGACGAAAATTAGTTTGACTCAAAAATGATTTTCAAAAGTTTATAAATGATTATTATATAATTTAAATATCGTCGCTTTATATTTTTAAAAATATTTTTAAAAGATTGAATAGAGTAAATAATATAATTCATTTATTAATAAATAAAATTTTATATTAAAATATACTTTCATATGTCTTAAGTAGTAAAATTTATAGAGTTCGTTTAATATCATAAAAATATTGCGATAGATTCTATTGAGGTAATTATATAATTTGTATCACATTTTTATTTGATAAAATAGCATTGGTAATAATAATAAGTAGAAGTCGTATTATTTTGTATTAATAATTACAATAATTAAGTGTTAATAATCTTAGTTTTACTTATAATAATACTAATGAATATAAATATTATAATAATGATAACCCTAGTAACTATTTTAATGATAATAATAATAATAATAATACTAATTTTAATTTTAATAACAATAATAATAATTATTATTAATGATAATACCTTTTACTTATAATAATAATAATAATGATAATAATAATAATATTTAGTAAAAACTAGAACGACGATAATAATAATAATTTTTACGAAATTTCAATAGGCTATAATTTATAATCCGTCCATCAGATCCCTTTGGCATCTAAAGGAAAAGTTATTAATTTGTCACTAGCTTTCCAATGACATGCATATCTTATACCTTATTTCATCCCTAGTATAACAACCTTTAAGATTCAACATAACTTATCTAAGGGCAATATCAAGTATACAAGCATGCATAATCCTATATTCTCGAGCACTAATCAGGGATACACTATTAGTAAATAAAAGTTAAGTTATGAGTGCTCACGTATCAATATTGAGATTCAATATTGCAGGAAAGGTACGCAAACGCAACGGAGATGACAAACACTAGATTGACTCCACGAACTATACCCCTGATCCATACCCATAACCTCCATAGCTATAACCCATAATTTCCTTAGCCCTATCCTACTCGAAAAAACTCCTTTTGAGATCACGCGGGCAGAGCCCTGTCGTAGTATTTTATGTATAATACTAATAATATTAATACTCCTAACCATAAAATTAATATTAGTAATAATAATAATAATAATAATAATAATAATAATAATAATAATAATAATAATAATAATAATAATAATAATAATAATAATATATAATTATATATGGAGAGAATCAGAGAGTAGATAGATAGATAGTATGAAAGTTCGGCCAGAATAATCAAGCTTAAATAATGTGACAAGCATCAAGACCCATGCGAGTTCTTCTTTCTTTACATGTGGTCGCATGACCTTATTTCCCAGCTCATATCCCACTTTGAGCTCCGCCGACACCCGTAAATATTATTATTATGTATTTAATATATTTAATTTATATAATTACTTATATAATATATTATATTTACGCTCATGGTAAAAATATAATTTTTACTAAAATGACACGTACGTTGTCACTCAACTCATGTACCACTTTCAGTTTTTCGTGCGCACTTTCGTGCGTTTAGAAAACTAGCCTTTTACATTACGTGACGTGTACCTTTTACAAAAATTAGACTTCCTCCTTAGTAATTTACCTTTATAAAAATATAACTTATAAAGTTGAGCGTTGTGGTCATTTCCTTCTATAAATCAAAGTCTCGTTGTTTGTCAAAATATTTTATTTTTAAATTAATCGTTTTGTGACATGTACCTTTGTTAATAACTAGACCTAAATAAATTAAAAACTAACCCACTCAAAGTGTTACTTAATCTTTTGAGTATTTTGGTCATTTCCTTAACTTTCTAATTACTATATCTTAATATTTATCGAATCAAATAACCAAATGTTACCATCCTTTATTTAACTAATATATCTAATATACCTAAACATGTTGTAACCAACATTTACGTTTATTTAAACAAAGACTTTTTAATAACAAGTTCTATTATATCGAAAACGGTTTTGCACGTTTAAAAATAGATCTATAAAATATTATGAAATTCCATTCTCCACTAACCCTTGTCTAATCCTCAATAATAACACTTTTGTTCTTACATATAATCACTTTTCCAAATATTCCGAATACCGTTAAAAGTAAGGGTTTTCTAATTCAAAGTGGACCTCATAACAGAGACTCATGATCATAGTTCAATGTATCCGATAATTCAATCATTTGATATTATCTTTTAATCTCGTCGATAAACTTACACCGAACAAATACGTTTATGTAACATATTATTCATTCAATACCTTGATAACATTTCCAAGTTCATAAAATAGATCTCATAGCTTATATTCATATTAACTAATCCGTTCAATGTTTTATTAATATATCTCAATTTAATAATCACACATGTATATGTATATATATTTATTTACACATAATTGTTCGTGAATCGTTAGGCATGGTCAAAGGGTAATTGATTACATGAATATAGTTTCAAAGCTTTCGAGACTTAACGTTACAGATTTTTGCTTATCGTGTCGGATATATATAAAGATTAAAGTTTAAATTTGGTTGGAAATTTCCGGGTTGTCACAGTACCTACCCGTTAAAGAAATTTCGTCCCGAAATTTGAGTGGAAAGGTCGTGAATGATAATAAGTATGTTTTCATGATGCATACGGGCTGAAAATTAGAGTTTTATCATCAGCGAATACTTTGGATAAACAATCCATTTATATGAAGAGTACGAATGAAGGTAACATAGAAGAGTGAAATGAGTAAGTGTAGATTCATCTTATCATTTGACGTAGATATGATTGATTCCCAGATTTTAAGGGATTTGAAGAAAATCTTCTTAATAAGATTTGACTCTCCGGTAATCAAGGGAATTAGGATCCGCTTTAAATGCGATCGTCCATTTTAATTGTTCTGTCAGAGATTTTCTTATAAATTCACCTCCTTCATTTCCTTACAACTCACACCATCTGTTGATGCATTTTATGCAAATCCCTAGACATCTACCCAAGTCCATTGCAGGTACAACAGTTTACAGGCCACCATGATTGCTCGTTATTATCCTATCCGTGTTTGTATGTGGTTACAGGAACTGCAGGAACGAGATTTAGATGTTTGACTATGTTAGACTTAGTCAGACGTACGAGTGAAGCCTCACTAGTACGGCTGACAGGCTCATACGCATGGTTGATGCTGAGCTAAGTCACAATTACAACCTAAATGATAAGACACGAGTGAGTGATCACCCGTACGGTTGATGAAGCCAACTCGTACGTGTGATGAATGAATCGTATGGGTGTGTCAACAGCAGGGGTATATAAAGTCTTATGTTCTTCATTTTAGGTTAAGCCTCTCATTTGTTACACACACTCAGATCTAGTGAGCTCCTTCGATTCTCTCTCAGTCCAAATTACCCAGGTGGTGAATAATAGCTCTAGGTGTTGATCTAATCACACTTGATTTAGTTGTGGTTTGACTAAATTAATCAAAAAAAAACTTAACCTATTCACTAGAGGATTTGATTCACTTATTCTGCCATTGTGTGAGTTAAATCTGTTGATTTCTAAGTTCCTAGTCATGTTTCATCACCTTCTATTCTTTCCCCCTCAATTCATATTTTAAAGTATTCATCAATATGCTCCATCCAGTTCTGATTCTCGATATACTTCTAACTTTCATATCGGTCATTTTTTTTTTTTTTTTCTACCGCCGGAAGAATCTATTTACTTCTACTATACTCTTGGGTTTATAGTGTTCCTAGTTCTCCCGTGTCTTTATATTGCTATATGCATCGATATATATGGTTTATAATTTCTGGTTTGTCGTTGGGCTTTATATGTTCCCTTATATTTCAAAGTCTCTGCTTCTGTCTTCTATAATCATTATCATTCACAGTTAATGCTCTCTTTTATTTGCTGCAATTTATACCCCAATTTCTATTTCGGAGTTTTGTCCTTTCGTTTCTTCTTCTTGCGATTAAGCACCGCTTGTAATGGTCCAGAATTCACAGATATGAATTTCGAAATGAACATTGTTAATGTTCTGGGAAGGAAATCGTGATGGCACGATCTTGACTTGTCAAATTACTAAAATACCTTGGAAAAGGCCGAATCATCAAGAAATATTTTCTTGATATTTTAGAGGTTAAATAGAATACAAGAGTCGTATAACATGGCACATGATGATGTTATGATCTGTGAATCATCACGTTCCATTTAGAAACTCAGCATGACTTACTGTAATATAATCACATTGATCAAGTGTCATTATATTATACTAATTCATGCTTCAGTTCCCAACACTTCTTCAAAATATTCCTATTTTAAACTTGAATGTTTCAGAATTTAGAAACTAAAATAGTTTCTTTTATGATGTAATACAGATAGCGCGAAGAGGTAAATGATTTCAAATAAGAAAAATTAAGAAAATATCTTCAGAAATATGGAGGATATTTATATTGAAAGATATGATGATATTTTAGAATTTCTAATATCAGAGGATGATGAAGAATATTATCCGCAGGGGTTTAGAGTCAGGAGCACGGTATTCGTTAATGACTTCGACAGATACTGAATTATTTGGATCCTTTGAAGTCAGGTTCAGTCTTTGTAATTTGTCCACAGCCTCCTTCCTACTTTGCTCAATCCGTTTTCCAGTTCCAAGACTTCTCTTTTTCTGCGCTTTGCCAGCACACCTATTCATTATCATCAAACTTTTACTGTTAAGGTCGTTTATAGTTTTTTTGCTGCTTCATCAGTATTTTTCCATTTTCGGAGAACCAATTCGTAGTTCGAAGTGTTTTTCAGAATCTTCACATTCAAATTAAGTCCAGAAGATAGACGTTATATATACACATATAACTGTTGGCGTAGACATGCTGCGAGATTTCAAAATACTGATTGCTAATTCCCAATGATTCGTATGGAAATTCTCATTACAAGATGCGAATGAGTAAATGATGGGGTTTCAATGAATAATTATAATGACTTTTTGGAGAGGCTAAAGTCAAAGGGTAATGAAGTTGTTGATACATCTGTTAATAATGTGGTGGAATGTAAAAGGTTCCCTGGTAACGATGGTGTATATCTCAAGGTTATAATAAGGTTAGTCTGACTGAAAAGTCGAAGTTGACTTGCTGGAGCTGTGACAAAACTAGCTACTTTGAATAGGAGTCGCAAAGTTATTTTTGCTAATAAATGCTAAAGAATCTGACGCGGATACGTTGTTTAAACTTTTACTTTGGTTTCAAGAGTTTTTCGGGTACATAACTGTGGGTAACATGTGGTTGGATCATCATCTCGATTGCTCATTATTCGAAGTGTCTTCAGAAATTTTTGAAGGGTTTGAACACAGATTGTAATCATTAACATACATTTGATGTTCTAACACAGTTTTGAAGTCAAAATATAGCTTGTGAAAGATGTAAGAATCTAAGAGTGATGATTTTGGTCATATCTCAAGTTGAATTTTGAGATTTCAAAATCAGAATATGTAATTAAATTTTGAATGAGTATGGTTGTTTTGATTTCTATAAAAGAATGTATATTGTTGTGAAAGTAGGGAGTATAATGGATGATTTGCTGAATCAGATTCGAAGAATGTAATATATTAATTGTGAATTTATATATCTCTCGGGTATTACCTACCCGTTAAAAAAAATTTCACAATTAATATTTTGTACAAAAGAATTTTATTACAGTCTTTATGAAAATATATATATGTATATTTTCTTCAGATATAACATAGATTTAATGAGTTAATGTTAAATTAAACTCATTTGATTTACGGTTGAAACTAGAATTGAATAATCTCTAAAGGCTTTAAAAAGTACATAACTTTTACGCAGTATTTCTTTAATGACATTGAAATTATGAATCAATACTTCGTTATTTGTTGATGTATGATGTTCGGTTCGTGGAATTCTTGTGAATTTCGCAAAGTACGAATGATGTTATCTGAAAAGTTTCGGGTACATCGATGATGAAAGTGTAAAATCAAATATATACTTGATTTATTATGAATTGGAATTTGTTGAATTGCGACAAAGATTGTAGTTAACGCTGGTTAAGTTGCGGCTGAAGGATGTACATTATTGCATATTTGTAATATGAATTAACCGAGTTGTTAAGATTCACACACAATAGCTTAGCACGGAAAGATTTATTTTTATTTCAAAATATAAAAATATACATATAATTTCTTCAAAGGGAATGAGTTAATTCTTCATAACTCGTTGATACAATATACGGGTTATTGATTCGTAATGATGTCCATAGTAATTCTTGAGCTGACGGAGTTTGTGATGTTATATGTGTTGTTGATTCTGATGTTGATTGTACTGATGATGCTGGTGACGCTGACGGTACTGTTGATGCTGTTGGTAAAACAAGTTTAGCTTGTTACTCACACACCATTTTTGTCAGGGTTTCTACTCTTCCTTCTATCATTTTGGTTCGCTTAACTGATTTATGGTTAGGGCTAGATTAGATAATCTCTAAGACTTTAGAGATTACATAATCTGCGCGGAATGTTTCTCCAATGAAGTTATGAATTAATACTTCGTCGGTTATTGTTGTTGGTATTCCTTGGTATCTACAGGGGGTATGACATTGGTGCTCGTGGGACAGAGTGTAAAGTTGAGGTTTACGACGTGGTTGTGGTTGGTGTGGTAATGGTACTATTGGCGTTGATGATGGTGTTACTGGTTATGCTGCTGATGCTGCTGCTGGTGTTTGTAATCTCTTCACCATATTCTCCAAAGCCACTACCCGAGCGCGAAGTTCGTTGACTTCTTCTATTATTCCAGGATGATTGTCGGTCGGAACGAGCGGATAAATAAAATCTAAAATTTGATGTAATATATAATCGTGACGAGATACTCTGGAAATGAGCGAGAAAATGGTGTTTCGAACAGGTTCGCCGGTAAGTGCTTCAGGTTCTTCGCCAAGAGGGCAATGTGGTGGATGGAAAGGATCGCCTTCTTCCTGTTTCCAATGATTGAGGAGGCTACGAACCCATCCCCAATTCATCTAGAATAGGTGATGTCTGATTGGTTGATCCATTCCGGTCACACTGCTTTCGGAGCTTGAGTGAGATTCCATTTCGGAATCCGAGTGACTTGAACTGATGACAAATTCTATTTCGTACGATTTGATAAAGGATTTTCTATATAAAAATGATTTTTCGGCTATTGGGTGGTATTCTATTTACATAGGATATCTATATATAGAGATCAAAAGATTTCATAGATTACGGAGTAATTTGCGGGATATGTCAGGCAAAGTTTAAAGTAACAGATACGATAAGATATGATTTAGCAGATATGCTATGATATGAATTTTGTCTATACACTACTCATGCAATTAATGTAGCAAGACGTGTCTAGACTAATAATGATAAGCAGGTAATTTCCTATGGATGATAAGCAGATGATTTCCGACTAGAAATGATAAGCAAAACTTTTGACATGCAGACACGGTCGAAGTCCAGACTCACTAATGCATCCTAACGACTTATCAGTTAGACACACTAATGCAGACCTGGTTCGCTAAGACCACCGCTCTGATACCAACTGAAAGGACCCGTTCATATACATTATAAACGATTCACAATAGTTGATTACATTGCGAGGTATTTGACCTCTATATTATACATTTTGCAAACATTGCATTCGTTTTTAAAAGACAATCTTTCTTTACATCGAAAATTTACAGGCATGCATACCATTTCATAATATCCACTATCCAACTATAAATTGATTTAATAATAATCTTTGATGAACTCAATGACTCGAATGCAACGTTCTTCGAAATATGCTATGAAAGACTCCAAGTAATATCTTTAAAATGAGCAAATGCACAGCGGAAGATTTCTTTAACACCTGAGAATAAACATGCTTTAAAGTGTCAACCAAAAGGTTGGTGAGTTCATTAGTTTATCATAATCATTTATTTCCATCATTTTAATAGACCACAAGAATTTCATTTCCAGTTCTCATAAATATACGTCCCATGCATAGAGACAAAAATAATCATTCATATGGTGAACACCTGGTAACCGACATTCACAATATACATATAAGAATATCCCCATCATTCCGGGATCCTCCTTCGAAATGATATAAATTTCGAAATACTAAAGCATCCGGTACTTTGGATGGGGCTTGTTGGGCCCGATAGATCTATCTTTAGAGTTCGCGTCAATTAGGGTGTCTGTTCCCTAATTCTTAGATTACCAGACTTAATAAAAAGGGGCATATTCGATTTCGATAATTCAACCATATAATGTAATTTCGATTACTTGTGTCTATTTCGTAAAACAGTTATAAAAGTTGCGCATGTATTCTCAGCCCAAAAATATAAAGGGTAAAAAGGCAAATGAAACTCACCATACAGTATTTTGTAGTAAAAATACATATAACATCATTGAACAAGTGTAGGGTTGGCCTCGGATTCACGAACCTATATTAATTATATATATTTATATGACGGTCAATATTTGTCTAACAATTTAGGCCAAGTCATAGTGTATCACAATCCTAATGCTCGAGTCTAATATGCAAAGATCGACGAAAATTAGTTTGACTCAAAAATGATTTTCAAAAGTTTATAAATGATTATTATATAATTTAAATATCATCGCTTTATATTTTTAAAAATATTTTTAAAAGATTGAATAGAGTAAATAATATAATTCATTTATTAATAAATAAAATTTTATATTAAAATATACTTTCATATGTCTTAAGTAGTAAAATTTATAGAGTTCGTTTAATATCATAAAAATATTGCGATAGATTCTATTGAGGTAATTATATAATTTGTATCACATTTTTATTTGATAAAATAGCATTGGTAATAATAATAAGTAGAAGTCGTATTATTTTGTATTAATAATTACAATAATTAAGTGTTAATAATCTTAGTTTTACTTATAATAATACTAATGAATATAAATATTATAATAATGATAACCCTAGTAACTATTTTAATGATAATAATAATAATAATAATACTAATTTTAATTTTAATAACAATAATAATAATTATTATTAATGATAATACCTTTTACTTATAATAATAATAATAATGATAATAATAATAATATTTAGTAAAAACTAGAACGACGATAATAATAATAATTTTTACGAAATTTCAATAGGCTATAATTTATAATCCGTCCATCAGATCCCTTTGGCATCTAAAGGAAAAGTTATTAATTTGTCACTAGCTTTCCAATGACATGCATATCTTATACCTTATTTCATCCCTAGTATAACAACCTTTAAGATTCAACATAACTTATCTAAGGGCAATATCAAGTATACAAGCATGCATAATCCTATATTCTCGAGCACTAATCAGGGATACACTATTAGTAAATAAAAGTTAAGTTATGAGTGCTCACGTATCAATATTGAGATTCAATATTGCAGGAAAGGTACGCAAACGCAACGGAGATGACAAACACTAGATTGACTCCACGAACTATACCCCTGATCCATACCCATAACCTCCATAGCTATAACCCATAATTTCCTTAGCCCTATCCTACTCGAAAAAACTCCTTTTGAGATCACGCGGGCAGAGCCCTGTCGTAGTATTTTATGTATAATACTAATAATATTAATACTCCTAACCATAAAATTAATATTAGTAATAATAATAATAATAATAATAATAATAATAATAATAATAATAATAATAATAATAATAATAATAATATATAATTATATATGGAGAGAATCAGAGAGTAGATAGATAGATAGTATGAAAGTTCGGCCAGAATAATCAAGCTTAAATAATGTGACAAGCATCAAGACCCATGCGAGTTCTTCTTTCTTTACATGTGGTCGCATGACCTTATTTCCCAGCTCATATCCCACTTTGAGCTCCGCCGACACCCGTAAATATTATTATTATGTATTTAATATATTTAATTTATATAATTACTTATATAATATATTATATTTACGCTCATGGTAAAAATATAATTTTTACTAAAATGACACGTACGTTGTCACTCAACTCATGTACCACTTTCAGTTTTTCGTGCGCACTTTCGTGCGTTTAGAAAACTAGCCTTTTACATTACGTGACGTGTACCTTTTACAAAAATTAGACTTCCTCCTTAGTAATTTACCTTTATAAAAATATAACTTATAAAGTTGAGCGTTGTGGTCATTTCCTTCTATAAATCAAAGTCTCGTTGTTTGTCAAAATATTTTATTTTTAAATTAATCGTTTTGTGACATGTACCTTTGTTAATAACTAGACCTAAATAAATTAAAAACTAACCCACTCAAAGTGTTACTTAATCTTTTGAGTATTTTGGTCATTTCCTTAACTTTCTAATTACTATATCTTAATATTTATCGAATCAAATAACCAAATGTTACCATCCTTTATTTAACTAATATATCTAATATACCTAAACATGTTGTAACCAACATTTACGTTTATTTAAACAAAGACTTTTTAATAACAAGTTCTATTATATCGAAAACGGTTTTGCACGTTTAAAAATAGATCTATAAAATATTATGAAATTCCATTCTCCACTAACCCTTGTCTAATCCTCAATAATAACACTTTTGTTCTTACATATAATCACTTTTCCAAATATTCCGAATACCGTTAAAAGTAAGGGTTTTCTAATTCAAAGTGGACCTCATAACAGAGACTCATGATCATAGTTCAATGTATCCGATAATTCAATCATTTGATATTATCTTTTAATCTCGTCGATAAACTTACACCGAACAAATACGTTTATGTAACATATTATTCATTCAATACCTTGATAACATTTCCAAGTTCATAAAATAGATCTCATAGCTTATATTCATATTAACTAATCCGTTCAATGTTTTATTAATATATCTCAATTTAATAATCACACATGTATATGTATATATATTTATTTACACATAATTGTTCGTGAATCGTTAGGCATGGTCAAAGGGTAATTGATTACATGAATATAGTTTCAAAGCTTTCGAGACTTAACGTTACAGATTTTTGCTTATCGTGTCGGATATATATAAAGATTAAAGTTTAAATTTGGTTGGAAATTTCTGGGTTGTCACACTTAAGGTAGTAATGATATTCATAACATCATTCGATTCATACATATAAAGCTATCTTATTCGAAGGTTTAAACTTGTAATCACTAGAACATAGTTTAGTTAATTCTAAACTTGTTCGCAAACAAAAGTTAATCCTTCTAACTTGAATTTTAAAATCAACTAAACACATGTTCTATATCTATAAGATATGCTAACTTAATGATTTAAAACCTGGAAACACGAAAAACACCGTAAAACCGGATTTACGCCGTCGTAGTAACACCGCGGGCTGTTTTGGGTTAGTTAATTAAAAACTATGATAAACTTTGATTTAAAAAGTTGTTATTCTGAGAAAATGATTTTTATTATGAACATGAAACTATATCCAAAAATTATGGTTAAACTCAAAGTGGAAGTATGTTTTCTAAAATGGTCATCTAGACGTCGTTCTTTCGACTGAAATGACTACCTTTACAAAAACGACTTGTAACTTATTTTTCCAACTATAAACCTATACTTTTTCTGTTTAGATTCATAAAATAGACTTCAATATGAAACCATAGCAATTTGATTCACTCAAAACGGATTTAAAATGAAGAAGTTATGGGTAAAACAAGATTGGATAATTTTTCTCATTTTAGCTACGTGAAAATTGGTAACAAATCTATTCCAACCATAACTTAATCAACTTGTATTGTATATTATGTAATCTTGAGATACCATAGACACGTATACAATGTTTCGACCTATCATGTCGACACATCTATATATATTTCGGAACAACCATAGACACTCTATATGTGAATGTTGGAGTTAGCTATACAGGGTTGAGGTTGATTCCAAAATATATATAGTTTGAGTTGTGATCAATACTGAGATACGTATACACTGGGTCGTGGATTGATTCAAGATAATATTTATTGATTTATTTCTGTACATCTAACTGTGGACAACTAGTTGTAGGTTACTAACGAGGACAGCTGACTTAATAAACTTAAAACATCAAAATATATTAAAAGTGTTGTAAATATATTTTGAACATACTTTGATATATATGTATATATTGTTATAGGTTCGTGAATCAACCAGTGGCCAAGTCTTACTTCCCGACGAAGTAAAAATCTGTGAAAGTGAGTTATAGTCCCACTTTTAAAATCTAATATTTTTGGGATGAGAATACATGCAGGTTTTATAAATGATTTACAAAATAGACACAAGTACGTGAAACTACATTCTATGGTTGAATTATCGAAATCGAATATGCCCCTTTTTATTAAGTCTGGTAATCTAAGAATTAGGGAACAGACACCCTAATTGACGCGAATCCTAAAGATAGATCTATTGGGCCTAACTAACCCCATCCAAAGTACCGGATGCTTTAGTACTTCGAAATTTATATCATATCCGAAGGGTGTCCCGGAATGATGGGGGTATTCTTAAATATGCATCTTGTTAATGTCGGTTACCAGGTGTTCACCATATGAATGATTTTTATCTCTATGTATGGGATGTGTATTGAAATATGAAATCTTGTGGTCTATTGTTACGATTTGATATATATAGGTTAAACCTATAACTCACCAACATTTTTGTTGACGTTTAAAGCATGTTTATTCTCAGGTGAATACTAAGAGCTTCCGCTGTTGCATACTAAAATAAGGACAAGATTTGAAGTCCATGTTTGTATGATATTGTGTAAAAACTGCATTCAAGAAACTGATTTCGATGTAACATATTTGTATTGTAAACCATTATGTAATGGTCGTGTGTAAGCATGATATTTTAGATTATCATTATTTGATAATCTACGTAAAGCTTTTTAAACCTTTATTTATGAAATAAAGGTTATGGTTTGTTTTAAAATGAATGCAGTCTTTGAAAAACGTCTCATAAAGAGGTCAAAACCTCGCAACGAAATTAATTAATATGGAACGTTTTTAATCAATAAGAACGGGACATTTTAGTTGGTATCCGAGAGTTGGTCTTAGAGAACCAGAAAATTTGCATTAGTGTGTCTTATCGAGTTTGTTAGGATGCATTAGTGAGTCTGGACTTCGACCGTGTTTTCTTTAAAAATGATTGCTTAACATTTTTATTGGAAACTATATATTATTAACATGTATATATTATGTGATATATTAATCTCTTAACATGTTTGATATTGTGTGATAGATGTCTACCTCTAGCACAAATCTCATTGACTCACCTAATAATAACGAAGAGTCGAATATATATTGGACTGATTCACAAGTTCCCGAAGAAGAACCGGAAGAAGAATCAGAACCGGAAGAAGAATCAGAACCGGAAGAGGAGGAACCGGAGGAGAAAATAGAACCGGTGGGGGAAATAATAAAACGGTTAAGTAAAGGAAAATCCTCAACCAACCGACCAAGGTTAATTATGGTCAATGGTGTTTCCGCCAAGGAAGCAAAATATTGGGAGGATTACCAATTCTCCGATGAATCGGATTCCGATGAGAATTCCGATGATGTTATAGAAATTACCCCAACTGAATTTAAAAAGGCAAAAGAAAATAATAAGGGAAAGGGCATAAAAATAGAGAAATCTAATTCCAACCCCGATGAACTTTATATGTATCGTCAACCCCCGAAGCCCTTAAGTTGTAACAATGACCCGGGAACCTCTAAACCACCAGGTTTTTCTAAACCGTTGTGGAAAACGACAGCTCGTATTAGGGGAACATCATATATCCCTAGAAACTTGGCAAAACGAACCAAAACCGAAGAAGAAGAAACGAGCGAGTCGGAATAAGATAGTTGTATTCGTGTGGTGTAATATATGTAATATAGTGTGCTTATGCTTAATGATATATGTAAAAATTGCTTGTATTAATAAGTATTTTTTTATGAATCTAAAATTGCTTATGCTTAATGATATATGTAAAAATGCTTAAGAATGTCTTGGTTTATAAGAGACTTTCGTTTGAAAGATGGGGGATATCACATTGGGAAACCCATAAGTTACGATGTGTTTACTTTGACGCATATATTGCGGGGAACCCAAATGCTATTTTACGCAACGGGTTAAGAAATTATTTTGACTCAATGTATCCGAATATAGGACTTCATGATTTAGAAAAAGCGGCTAACATGCAACATAAAGAAGCATGCTATGCTTACGGGTTAGTAATGTTCGCTTCTCACCAAAGTGAGAAAAAGAACATCGGGCTACAACTATTAAACAAAACGTTCCCACAAGTGACGGAGTCGGTAATTGGGGTAAGAAATGAGGTTTTTAGGTTATTACGAGACTGTTGGTCATTACGTAACCCTCGTCCCTTTGATGACGTTACAACACGCTGTCTTATCAACGGCCATAACGGTTATGTTCCACAAGACCAAGGATGGGAAGTAATCCTAGTAAAACCAGAATGCATGACTTGTTTCTGGACGTATGAATTATGTGTCTTTATTGCCTTTGCTGAACGACTTGTGTGCTAGCTAGAATTATCTTCAAAACTATCTTGTATCAAATTTATTGTGTGCTATATTTCATGCTATATGTAAAAATAGCGGTATTGTAAGTTTGTAAAATATTGTGTAAAAGTTTGAACGCGAAATATTATTATAATCAATTTTTCATATAGAATTGTAGTAGTTGAATTGTATATTAGCTACTAAGTATGAACTTAACGGGTAGGTACTACCCGAATTTAAACTTATAAAACGCTAATATGAATAAAAAGCTTTTATAAATGAGTTCATATTATGCTACGAAATACTATTAACTACTCTTAATATTCTGTATGATTAACTTGTTCCATTTGACTATTTTGAAGGAAATGGCACCGACTACTCGACACACCGTGAATATGAATGAAGAGGAATTCTGTACTTTTCTAGCTTCAAACATAGCCGCAGTACAGGCTGCGCTACATACCAATAATAACCTTGGATCTAGCAGTACAGGAAATCGTGTAGGATGCACCTACAAAGAATTCACTGCCTGCAAACCTTTGGAATTTGATGGAACCGAAGGACTGATTGGATTGAAACGGTGGACCGAGAATGTCGAATCGGTGTTTGCCATAAGTAAGTGTACTGAAGAGGACAAAGTGAAGTACGCTACGCATACCTTCACAGGTTCTGCGTTAACATGGTGGAATACCTATCTAGAGCAAGTGGGACAAGACGATGCGTACGCACTACCGTGGTCAGTATTCAAGCACTTGATGAATGAGAAGTACCGTCCCAGAACCGAGGTCAATAAGCTCAAGACAGAACTTAGAGGGTTACGAACCCAAGGATTTGATATTACCACGTACGAAAGACGATTCACAGAATTGTGCCTATTGTGTCCGGGAGCGTTCGAAGATGAGGAAGAGAAGATCGACGCGTTTGTGAAAGGATTATCGGAAAGAATCCAAGAAGATATAAGTTCACACGAGCCCGCCTCCATACAACAGGCATGTAGAATGGCTCACAAACTAGTGAACCAGATTGAGGAAAGAATTAAAGAACAGACGGCTGAAGAGGCCAATGTGAAGCAAGTCAAAAGAAAGTGGGAAGAAAACGGTGATAAGAATCACCAATACAACAACAACAGCAATTACAATAATAATCGCAATAATTATCCCAACAATCGCAACATCAATCGCAACTACAACAAACGGCCCAACAACAACAACAACAACAACAACAACAACAACAACAACAACAACAACAATCATCCGAACAACAATAACAACTGCAACAACAACAACAATCAGAAGCAGCTATGCCAAAGGTGTGAAAAGTATCACTCGGGGTTCTGCACCAAATTTTGCAACAAGTGTAAAAGAAATGGTCATAGCGCGGTGAAGTGTGAGGCCTATGGACCAGGGGTTAACAGAACGAAAGGAACAAATGGTGTCGGAAGGAGTAATGGCGGAGCAAGTAGTGTCGGAGCAAGTTATGCCAATGTAGTTTGTTATAAATGTGGAAAACCGGGCCACATTATTAGAAATTGCCCGAACCAGGAGAACACGAATGGACAAGGCCGCAGAAGAGTTTTCAATATTAATGCGGCAGAGGCACAGGAAGACCCGGAGCTTGTTACGGGTACGTTTCTTATTGACAATAAATCTGCTTACGTTTTATTTGATTCGGGTGCGGATAGAAGCTATATGAGTAGAGATTTTTGTGCTAAATTAAGTTGTCCATTGACGCCGTTGGATAGTAAATTTTTACTCGAATTAGCAAACGGTAAATTAATTTCAGCAGGTAATATATGCCGGAATCGAGAAATTAAACTGGGTAGCGAAATATTTAAGATTGATTTGATACCAGTAGAGTTAGGGAGTTTTGATGTAATAGTTGGCATGGACTGGCTGAAGAAGGTGAAAGCAGAGATCGTATGTTATAAAAATGCAATTCGCATTGTACGAGAAGAAGGAGAACCCTTAATGGTGTACGGAGAAAAGGGCAACATGAAGCTACATCTTATTAGTAATTTGAAGGCACAAAAACTAATAAGAAAAGGTTGCTATGCTGTTCTAGCACACGTCGAGAAAGTACAAACTGAAGAAAAAAGCATCAATGATGTTCCCGTCGCAAAAGAATTTCCCGATGTATTTCCGAAAGAATTACCAGGACTACCTCCACATCGATCTGTTGAATTTCAAATAGATCTTGTACCAGGAGCTGCACCAATAGCTCGTGCTCCTTATAGACTCGCACCCAGCGAGATGAAAGAACTGCAAAGCCAACTGCAAGAACTATTAGAACGTGGTTTCATTCGACCAAGCACATCACTATGGGGAGCTCCTGTTTTGTTTGTCAAGAAGAAGGATGGTACATTTAGGTTGTGTATTGACTACATAGAGTTGAACAAACTTACCATCAAAAACCGTTATCCACTGCCGAGAATTGACGACTTATTTGATCAACTACAAGGCTCGTCGGTTTATTCGAAGATCGATTTACGTTCTGGATATCATCAAATGTGAGTAAAGGAGGATGTTATTCCAAAAACTGCTTTTAGGACGCGTTATGGTCATTACGAGTTTATGGTTATGCCGTTTGGATTGACTAACGCACCAGCTATGTTCATGGACCTTATGAACCGCGTGCGTGGGCCATATCTTGACAAGTTTGTCATTGTTTTCATCGATGACATACTTATTTACTCAAAGAATGATCAAGAGCACAAAGAACATTTGAGAAAAGTGCTAGAAGTATTGAAGAAAGAAAAACTGTACGCTAAGTTTTCAAAGTGTGCATTTTGGTTGGAAGAAGTTCAATTCCTCGGTCACATAGTGAACAAAGAAGGTATCCAGGTGGACCCGGCAAAGATCGAAACCGTTGAAAAGTGAGAAACTCCAAAAACTCCGAAGCATATACGTCAATTTTTAGGATTGGCTTGTTACTACAGAAGATTCATCCAAGATTTCTCTAAAATAGCAAAACCCTTGACTGCATTAACGTATAAAGGGAAGAAATTTGAATGGAAGGATGAACAAGAGAAGGCGTTTCAATTATTGAATAAAAAGCTAACTACGGCACCTATATTGTCATTACCTGAAGGGAATGATGATTTTGTGATTTATTGTGACGCATCAAAGCAAGGTCTCGGTTGTGTATTAATGCAACGGACGAAGGTGATTGCTTATGCGTCTAGACAATTGAAGATTCACGAGCAAAATTATACGACGCATGATTTGGAATTAGGCGCGGTTGTTTTTGCATTAAAGACTTGGAGGCACTACTTATATGGGGTCAAAAGTATTATATATACCGACCACAAAAGTCTTCAACACATATTTAATCAGAAACAACTGAATATGAGGCAGCGTAGGTGGATTGAATTGTTGAATGATTACGACTTTGAGATTCGTTACCACCCGGAGAAGGCAAATGTGGTAGCCGACGCCTTGAGCAGAAAGGACAGAGAACCCATTCGAGTAAAATCTATGAATATAATGATTCACACTAACCTTACTACTCAAATAAAGGAGGCGCAACAAGGAGTTTTAAAAGAAAGAAATTTAAAGGATGAAATACCCAAAGGATCGGAGAAGCATCTTAATATTCGAGAAGACGGAACCCGGTATAGGGCTGAAAGAATTTGGGTGCCAAAATTTGGAGATATGAGAGAAATGGTACTTAGAAAAGCTCATAAAACTAGATACTCAACACATCCTGGAACGGGGAAGATGTACAAGGATCTTAAGAAACATTTTTGGTGGCCAGGTATGAAAGCCGATATTGCTAAATATGTAGGAGAATGTTTGATGTGTTCTAAGGTCAAAGCTAAACATCAGAAACCATCAGGTCTACTACAACAACCTGAAATCCCAGAATGGAAATGGGAAAACATTACCATGGATTTCATTACTAAATTGCCAAGGACTGCAAGTGGTTATGATACTATTTGGGTAATAATTGATCGTCTCACCAAGTCAGCACACTTCCTGCCAATAAGAGAAGATGACAAGATGGAGAAGTTAGCACGACTGTATTTGAAGGAAGTCGTTTCCAGACATGGAATACCAATCTCAAATATCTCTGATAGGTATGGCAGATTTATTTCAAGATTCTGGCAGACATTACAGCAAGCATTGGGAACTCGTATAGACATTACAGCAAGCATTGTAAATATATTTTGAACATACTTTGATATATATGTATATATTGTTATAGGTTTGTGAATCAACCAGTGGCCAAGTCTTACTTCCCGACGAAGTAAAAATCTGTGAAAGTGAGTTATAGTCCCACTTTTAAAATCTAATATTTTTGGGATGAGAATACATGCAGGTTTTATAAATGATTTACAAAATAGACACAAGTACGTGAAACTACATTCTATGGTTGAATTATCGAAATCGAATATGCCCCTTTTTATTAAGTCTGGTAATCTAAGAATTAGGGAACAGACACCCTAATTGACGCGAATCCTAAAGATAGATCTATTGGGCCTAACTAACCCCATCCAAAGTACCGGATGCTTTAGTACTTCGAAATTTATATCATATCCGAAGGGTGTCCCGGAATGATGGGGATATTCTTAAATATGCATCTTGTTAATGTCGGTTACCAGGTGTTCACCATATGAATGATTTTTATCTCTATGTATGGGATGTGTATTGAAATATGAAATCTTGTGGTCTATTGTTACGATTTGATTTATATAGGTTAAACCTATAACTCACCAACATTTTTGTTAACGTTTAAAGCATGTTTATTCTCAGGTGAATACTAAGAGCTTCCGCTGTTGCATACTAAAATAAGGACAAGATTTGGAGTCCATGTTTGTATAATATTGTGTAAAAACTGCATTCAAGAAACTGATTTCGATGTAACATATTTGTATTGTAAACCATTATGTAATGGTCGTGTGTAAACAGGATATTTTAGATTATCATTATTTGATAATCTACGTAAAGCTTTTTACACCTTTATTTATGAAATAAAGGTTATGGTTTGTTTTAAAATGAATGCAGTCTTTGAAAAACGTCTCATATAGAGGTCAAAACCTCTCAACGAAATTAATTAATATGGAACATTTTTAATCAATAAGAACGGGATATTTCAGTCTGCGCCAAGGAGATCCTCTATCTCCTCTTCTTTTCATCATTGGTCTAGAAGGCCTCCAAGCAGCTATCAGAGATGCTTCAGATGCGAGTTTATATTCGAGCATTCGTGTGGGTAAATCTCCCAACCAGGTTACTGTCTCTAACTGCCTATTCGCCGATGATGTTCTCTTTGTAGGCGAATGGAATGATTCGAATGCACATAATTTGTAATCCATACTTGTTTGCTTTTTTGCTATCTCAGGCTTGAAGATTAACCTCCTAAAATGCTCTTTGTTTGGTTTGGGTGTTAGCTCATATGAGATATCCAGGATGGCGAATTTCATGGGTTGCTTGACATCTACAATTCCATTTACTTTCCTTGGAATCCCCATCGGTCAAAACATGAATCGCATTGAAAGTTGGACTCCTATTATTGACAAAGTGAAAAATCGTCTTTGTTCTTGGAAAGTCAATCTTCTATCTTATGGAGGGAGACTAACTTTGGTTAAGTCGGTTTTGGGATCTCTTGGAACATACTACATGTCGTTGTTCAAAGCTCCTACCACGGTGATCAATAAACTTGAATCACTTCGTGCTTCTTTCTTTTGGGGTGGGAAAGAGCATGCTCACAAGATTCATTGGGTTAGTTGGAATCTTATTCTTAATCCGATAGACAAAGGGGGTCTCTCGATGGCAAGTCTAAAATCCTTGAATCTAGCTTTAATCTATAAATGGCAATGGCGTTTGGTTAATAATCGTGACGATTGCTGGGCCAAACTTATAGTCGCTATTCACGGTCACAGTCACGGAGGCAATCTCACTTGCGCAAATAATATTTCTGGTACTTGGTCTAACATTGTTAAATGCATCACATTAATCCATGATAAAAATTATATCACAGCTGATCACTTACTACTCAAATTGGGTAACGGCTCAAGTGCGACTTTCTGGTATGACCCTTTGCTTTCTAATTTTTCTCTTGCTGATCGCTACCCTCGTCTCTTTGCTTTAGAAACAGATCACTCTTGTTCGGTTGCTTCAAGGTTCGCAAATGGTAATTGGTTATGGTTTTGGCGACGTCCTCCTAGAGGAGGTGTGGAAGCTAGCCAATTGACTGATTTATGTAACGCTCTTCAACCTGTCTCCCTCTCTAATGCGTCTGACTATTGGGTATGGGAGAACCCCCCATACAATGAATTTGTCATCTCAATTGCAAGACGTCTGATTGAAAATCAAATTTCTAATTCGACTCAGGTCTCCCCCATGTGGTGCAAAACAGTTCCAATAAAAACTAATATCTTCATTTGGCGTATTAATCTCGATCGTCTTCCTACGATCCGAAACCTTGAACAAAGAGATATCTTCGTGGAAAGGGATTGCTGCCCTCTTTGCGATGTCTCGGAAGAATCCCGTAATCATCTCTTCATCAGATGCGACACTAGCTACCAAATTTGGTGCAAGATTGGCACTTGGCTCGACATCTCTATTCCTCTCTTGGATTCAATCGAAGACTTATGGTCATGGATCCACTCAATTCCGCAGACTGGAAACAAACGCTTCATTGTTAATGTGGTGGCTATTTCGACTCTTTGGCACATTTGGAAACTCAGGAACGGCATCATCTTCAAGGATCACAACACGAGAAAATCTTACGTTTTTGATTATATTGTTCTGTCGTCTTTTAATTGGATTTTTTCGAGGTACCACAAGTCATCCCTTAATTGGACTAAGTGGTTACACTCGCCTTTGTATTCCTTGTAACTTTTTTTTTTTTTTTTAGCTCCTAGCTAAGCTTTTAATATATTTTGCTGTTCCAAAAAAACATATATTCTCATTCCTATTTTCATAGACGATTGCTACGTTCTCTGAAATATTGAGGAACAATAAACTAAAATATTGAATTTATCAATCTAAAATAAACAATGAATATTAAATATTAATTATGTGATGTAGAGAAAATTGTAAATTTATGTGATCAAATTAACTAGAAAATAATAAAATATTTTGTCCCAAACAAATTCCTATTTCTATTCATGTTCCTAGTCTTACACTCTTACTATATACTACTGTATTACCCAACACATCGTGAGCAATAACTTTTGCATGTTTTAAATTTCATTAATGTTATATAATCCTAGTGTTTATCTCAAATTAGTAGGTTATTACTCTAGTGTGTTTGCTTCCTTTGCAAACTTGTGTCGATTGTAAAGTGTTTGTATCGGGTTGTTAGGCGCCCTAAGTTCCCCTTCTTCATTGTACTCTTATGATCTTTATATATAAAATTTTCCTTGCTTTTTAAAATATAAAAAATTCATTAATGTTATTCTTTTTTTCTAACTTCGAAAACCCACATGTATTCTTAGTTAATAATTCAACCAAAAATGAAATGATAAGTGGAGGGTATGTTGTCGTATAATTATGACTTTCGTGTTGCACACCCTAGAAGTATGGAGGTTTTTTTTTTTTTTTTTTTTTTTTTTTTTTTAATAAATAAATAATACGGAGTAACGTTAACAAATATAATATTCATATAAATATTTTTTTTCTTCTTTTAATTTTTTTTAAATTGCTATTTTCTGTAAATTTTATACTTTTTATATTTTATGAAAAAATGTTACTTTTTTATAATACCCCGTCAAAAATCCATTTGACGGAACGTTAATAAAAGGTTCTACAACGAGGTTATGCCCTCTACATGAAACGTTTTCGCAAAGTTCGGCATTCATTTATTCAATATATTTTCACAATAGAAAGTTTACAAAAACAGAAAGTTTCCCAAAGTATAAAGTATGACTTCATCGTCATAAAACGGTACCAAAAATCTAAATAAAAGAACCAAATGTAACAAGAATGCGAATTAAATAAGTTTGTAGAAAACAAAATGACGCCATGATCCAATGTCGTAACATGCTCACTCGTATATGCGTGTGCGGAAGCAAAAGCTAAGTACCTGAGAAATACATGCTAAAATTTGTCAGCATTAAGTTGGTGAATTTACAGGTTTGAATAACAGTTGTATAAAGTAGACCACAAGATTTTCATAGTTCAAAATGTTTGGAAAACCATTCTAGATAATGAGCACCTAATATCGAAACTTAACATGTTTGTAGAATGTTACCACATACCTGTAATACAAGATACTCGTAACCCAAGTGTTAGAGGTCAAACGATTATGCACCCGTTTATGACCGGCAGTTAAAGGTTAACACTAAACCCAGGTGGAGATTGTCAGTCTCAATAGATCTATTCACAACAATTCGCGCTTACCAAACCCAGTAATTAACGATATCAAGCTGGGAATTTCTGGTTACAACTCATGTGTAAGAATGTAAGTAATTGTACTTGTGTCTATGCGTAAAACAGTAAAAGCATGCATGATTTCTCACCCCAAAATAAAAAAGTTAAAAGGGGTTGTGAACTCACCTTGAGTAGTATCAAGTTTTGCAAAAGCAACAATAATTATGGATGATTAGGATCGTAAGACGCAACCTAATCAATTAGATTGTTCAAGTAAGTTTAATATATCACACTATGTCAATCCGTAGTGTACATGTCATCCTAGTGCTCAACGACTCGATTAAATAGTATAAGTCACACATAGTCAACACAGTCCATGCAAGTCAACAAAGGTCAAACTTGGTCAAAGTAGTCAACCAAAGTAAACTATCTCAATAGGTCATGTAATCATGGTCAATTAATCAATCCTAGGTCAATTAACAAGTTTCAGATTGCAATTAGTCATAATCGCGTTTACAATTTACCGTAAGTTCCGTGTTCATGCGAGTCATGCAAACAAATAAGCATAAGTCATAGCACATAGCTCATGGAAAAGTGAAATGCTCCAGATTAAATACATATAATAAGCTTCCTAAAAAGTCTAGCCATGCTTTCATATGATTTGTATAACTAACGTTGCATGCAATTAATACCAAACCAGTTTCTAGACGCGCAGCAGAATCTTAAATTCTACCATTTAATCTTGAAAAATTCAAATCACATAAGGTCAGTGGGAGAAGGTCACAAACATCCCAAATTTATTCTATCAAATTTTCAAAGGTTTTTATGTAGCCAATTCGTACAGTTTTTCAAAACAAGTCAAACTTTCTGATTTAGTTAACAATCAGGTATCATTTCAAGCCACTTAAAACACATAGCATACGAAGTTTTCAGAAGTTGACATATAAATGAAATATGTGTCTTAACATATGATCAACAACATATCCGAAGATAAAGTACTCAACTAATTTCAGTCTCATGTTATAGCATATAATGTGCACACGGGACAATTTGGTTTCTATTCGGGTAGCCGTTTTCGGACGCGATTATTCGAACATCTAGAAACAATTAGTACACATGGTCTACATGAAAAGTGAAGTACTACATATGAACTTTCCAAATCTTAAAGCTTCTTTTCCAGAAGTTAAGTCACATAGTCGTTTGGATCTGTTTTAAGTCACCGTTTAACGTGTTCTCCCATGAATGATCATTTAAACATATAACGAGTTTCACAAATCCAATTACCATGATATCATTGTCCAAATTGAATGTTTTTCAATTATCTATCAGATGGTGCATAAATCAAAGTTTCATCCAAAAAGTATTTTGTAACACCGTACTTTTTACATTTTTTTTTTTTTGGATTTAGAGAGAAAATAAATGTTTTAGGGTTTATGTGTTGGGAAAATTAGGAAGAAATGAACGTACAAGCATATATGTTTAATTTAGGTTGCTTCACATTAAGGTAAGCTCTCCCGTCTAACACGCGGGTATTTACCGATTATCTGAAACCCAAAATCTTTAATAACTTATTCATTCTAAGTCCAATTCACAAAAGGAAATATGTTCTGTGACCCTTGTCACAAAGCGCACATTATCCCATACACAATAATTATAAAACACATAATTATTAAAATTACTTTAATAACACAGAAGGGTAAATAGGTCATTACCTACTAGGCCCAAAGTGAGGTTGTTACAAATCTACCCCCTTAAGAAGATTTCGTCCTCGGAATCTGGTCAAGGTTAAACAACTGAGGGTATCTAGAGGTCATCAACTCCTCGGTATCCCACGTCAGATTGGTGCCTAAACTATGCTTCCATTCCACAAGCACCATTGGAATCTGCTTCTTGCGTAACTTAGTTACTTTTCTGTCGACGATCCTCACTGGTTCTTCCACCAATTTCTTACTTGAATCTACTTTCAGATCTTGGAGCGGAAGAATTTGACTTTCATCGTCCACTTTACACTTACGAATATAGCAGATGTTAAACGTGTCATGAATACCTGCTAACTCTGGAGGGAGATCTAACACTACAGTTTGATCGTTCAGCACTTGACGAATTCTAAAAAGACCAATGTATCTCGGAGCTAGTTTTCCTCGTCTATCAAATCGAATTACACCCTTCCACAATGACACTTTTAAATACACACGTTCACCCACAGTAAACGTCATTGGTCATCGACGAGGATCTGCATACATCTTTTGTCGATCTCTAGCAGCTTTCAGCTTTTCACTTGCAATAGCCACTTTTTCTGCAGTTTGTTGCACAATTTCTGGAACTGCAAACTATTTCTCACCTGCTTCCAACCAACACGATGGAGTTCGACACTTTCTACCATACAACATTTCATAAGGCGGCATACCAATACTTGAATGATAGGAGTTGTTGTAAGCAAATTCGATCAATGGCAGATGATAATCCCACGATCCACCATATTCTAACACACAAGCCCTTAACATATCCTCTAAAGTCTGAGTAGTTCGTTCACTTTGACCGTCAGTCTGAGGATGATAGGTTGTACTAAGGTTGACACGAGTACCCAAATTTTCTTGTAGACTATTCCAGAAACTATACACAAATCGGGAATCTCTATCTGATACAATAGACAGCGGTATCCCAAGTCACGATACTATTTCATTCAGGTACAACTGAGCTAATTTCGTCAACGAAGCTGTTTCACTAGTAGCTAGAAAATGCGCACTTTTGGTTAAACGGTCCACCATTACCCAAATCATATCATTTCCTTTCTGGGTTCTGGGTAGTTTTGTCACAAAATCCATAGTGATATGTTCCCATTTCCACTCTGGAATCTCTAATTGACGCAAAGACCCATACGGTTTCTGGTGTTCTGCTTTCACTTGGGCGCATAAATGACACTTTTCCACGTATTGCGCGATGTCTGCTTTCATAGTTGGCCACCAATATAAAACTTTCAGATCATGGTACATTTTTGTACTACCGGGATGCACAGATAATCTCGATTATGTGCTTCATTTAAGATTAAATCCATCAATCCTCTGAGTAACGGCACCCAAACTCGTTCACGATAAGTCTTTAATCCTCGAGAATCATTCATCAATTCTACTCTTCTTTTCACCATTAACTCAGATTTCAAATGTTCATCATGTAATGCTTCGAGTTGAGTTATCTTTAGTCGACCCACTAAATCAGACACAATCTCAATTCGCATAAACCTTACATTGTCAACGGATTTCTTACTACTTAACGCATCAGCCACGACGTTTGCCTTGCCAGGATGATATCTGATCTCACAGTCGTAATCCTTAATTAGTTCTTGCCATCGTCTCTGGCGCATGTTCATTTCTTTTTGCGAAAAGATATACTGTAAACTTTTATGATCGGTGCAGATAACACAATGCGTACCATAAAGATAATGTCTCCACAACTTTAACGCAAACACTACTGCAGCCATTTCTAAGTCATGTCCTGGATAATTCTTTTCACTTGGTTTTAACTGTAGAGATACATACGCAATTACACGATGTCTTTGCATTAATACACAACCCAAACCGAATAAAGACGCGTCGCAATACACAACGAAGTCGTCGGATCCCTCGGGTAAGGCTAACACTGGCGCTTGACACAACAAACTTTTCAAAGTCGAAAACGCAGTTTCCTGTTCATTACCCCACTGAAAAGGCACATCCTTTCGAGTTAACTTGGTCAAAGAACTTGCAATCTTGGAAAAATCTTTAATAAACTGTCGGTAGTAACCGGCCAATCCTAGAAAACTCTTGATTTCTGTCAGATTCTTTGGTGAATTCCAATTCATCACAGCATCAATTTTAGACGGATCCACCTTTATACCTTCTGCACAGATAATATGACCCAAAAATTGAACTTCACGTAACCAGAACTCACACTTTGAAAACTTTGCATACAATTGTTCACGTTTCAAAAGTTTCAACACTTGTCTTAAATGCTCAACATGCTCGGATTTTGTTTAGGAGTACACTAAGATTCATCAATGAACACGATAACAAACTTATCCAAAAATGGTTTACACACCTTATTCATAAGATCCATGAAAATTGCTGGAGCGTTGGTTAACCCAAACGGCATCACTAAGAACTCATAATGACCATAACGAGTACAAAATGCAGTATTAGGAATGTCAAATTCAGCAACACGAACCTGGTGATATCTCGAACGTAGATCTATTTTCGAAAAGAACGAAGCCCCTTGAAGCTGATCAAATAAGTCATCTATTCTAGGAAGCGGATACTTATTCTTCACTGTTATTTTATTTAATTCACGATAATATATACACATTCGGAGCGTACCATCTTTCTTTTTCACGAATAACACTGGTGCACCCAAGGCGAAGAACTCGGACGAATGAACCCGCGGTCCAACAGTTCTTGAATTTGGGACATCATTTCACGAATTTCTGAAGGAGCTAATCCATACGGAGCTTTAGCAACCGACGTAGCCCCTGGAACTAACTCAATCTTATATTCAACTTCCCTGATCGGCGGTAAGCCTGGTAATTCATCTGGGAACACTTCTGGATATTCAGACACCACCGGAATATCGAACACTACTTTCTTTTCCTTCTTTACATTGATCACATAAGCTAAGAAAGAATCACATCCCTTGGCCAAAGATTTCTGAGCTTTCATCATCGACAATAATGGACAACGGAACCTGCCGCGATCACCACGAGCCACTACCCGTTTCCCACCATCCACCGGAAAAGAAATTACTTTCCTATCGCACTTAATACTGGCCTTATGGTCACTAAGCCAATTCATGCCTAGCACTACATCAAAAGTTGGTATAGGCATCACTAGGCAAGTCACAGGGAAAAGACTACCCTCTATGTCAATAGTAATTCCAGACACAAACGTTGTGACTATAACCGTTCTACCGTCACCCACTTCGACACTTAAGGGTTCATTTAATACACTAACAGGCACATTTAACTTAGCACAAAATGTAGTTGACACAAACAAGCGATTTTCTCCACAGTAAAATAGTACACGAGCCGGCACAGAATTTACTAAGAACATACCGGTGATTGCATCGTCAGTAGCAGTGGCAGCGTCTACTGACATCTTAAAGGCTCTAACTTCAGTTGGTGGAGGATTCTTGTGCTTCTGCCATAGAGGAAGCAGATGATCCCCCAGCTGACACAACACGTACCCCTGACCCGGACTCCGGCCCAGAATAACTCTTTCTTATAGCTGGACACTTTGCAGATCTGTGACCCTCTTTATGACAGTTCCAACACACATTATTCTTAAACGAACAATCTTGAGGCTCATGTCCTACTATACCACAACATAAATAAAGTTTCGTCAAGGTTGTACACTACCTACTATGTGAAGACTTACACATTCTACACCATGTCTTCTGACCACTTGACACTGATCCACCCTAGCTAGATTGCCCTTTTGGCTTAAACCAACTTGATTTCTTTGATTGCTGACTAGACTGACTTGCCGCTGGTTTCACTTGCGACACAGTTTCAGTTTTCACACTTCTGGCCGCCTTAATACCACTTTCAGTTACCTTTGCCAACATATGCGCTTGTGACAAAGTAGTAGCAAGTCTTGCAATCATGCGATACTCAGGTTTTAAAATTTCTACAAACCGTTGCACTCTGGACTGTTCGTCAGGTATCCATTGATGCACAAACCTTAATTTATCCATAAACTGCTCAAACGCTTCATCGACTGTCATTTCTTCAGTCATCGTCATTTGCATGAACTCTTGCTTCAATCGATTGATATCAAATGCGGCGCAGTACTGCTCTTGGACCTTTGCAGAAAATTGTTCCCATGTGACCTGATTGAGTTGCTCTTCGGACAACGAAGCTGTAATTGTATCCCACCAAACCATAGCTCGATTCTTTAATAGTCGGCTGGCATAAGTTACCCACAATTCTGGTTCACATTGACAGGCTTTCAGTTGTGACGACCCGGAAATTTTCGATCAAATTTAAACTTAATCTTTATATGGTTTCCGACACGATAAGCAAAGTCTGTAATATTGAAATCTTAAAAACTTTGAACTGTGTTTAATATATTCATTTGACCTTCAACTAGTTCTGATGATTCACGAATAACTATTTGTAAATAAGATACATATATATTTAAAAATGTATATATGTATATTTTAATATAATTTGAAATATTATATTATGTAGTTATTAGAATTAATTTTGTAAAATAAAATGATATAAGTAATAATAAAATTTATTATTAAATAAACATATATAAAGTATATTGAAAACATATATATTTGGTTTCGAATTCACTCTGTAAATGATAGTAGCACTCGTTCATCATTCGATGGTTAATTAAGCAAGTTTAATTCAAACTTATGTAATTTTAAAATAAACGGTGATACGAAAATGAGTTCTATAAATTTTAGGCTTATTAAAAATGTATTTAGGAACTATTTGTTAAGTTTTAACACTTTTTAGATTTTACCCATAATTGAGAGGGACAGTTGATATAATTTTTATTTAGTAAATTAAGGATCAAATTTTATACCATAATGACCAAAATAAATAAATATAGTTAATTTAAAAATATGGAATTTTTCTGAATACTTTTATCCGCCACTGATTATCAACGGAGCACGATTTAGCACTAAGTGGCAAACGTCGGTAACTAACATCCAAATTGAATGATGGCTTACTGTTTTCATTTGATTGCACGTTTATTAAATTTGTATCATATATTAATCCATTTGATCCACTTGCTTACTATTAAAATTTCTATCACTTTACAGATACACATATAATATGCATACATCTAAGATCAATTCACACCTACCTTGAAACCTTTAACCCACTTGTTACTCTCTCTTCTCTCTTTTTGTGAAATAAACGAGCTGAATAGCTCTTCTCTTTGAGCAACTATCTACACCCAAAAACCAACCCAAACTCACTCTCATTTTCAAGATATGCGGATCGTTAAACATCACCACTTTGGCTCGCCTTTGCAACCATCATCTTCATCCTCCCTCACACGTCTATATTCTTCTGTTTCATGCATATTCGAAAACCTCCATCATCGAACCTACCTTCGACAACACCCATCACCACCGTGAGATTACCAAAACAAACCACAACCACTTCCTATTATCACTGCTTCTTCTCCATCTTTATCACAACCTCACGAGCCACCACCATCAAATTGATATTTGTAATCTTTTCGTTTTCTATTTCCTTTTGAATCACCATAGCCACCACCATTCTATATATACGTAACTTTAACTGCTAGAACCCATTTGTCTAGTTGTAAACGTACTATTCTGTTGTTTAGGCACGCTGCTGCTATTTTTTTTATTAATGAATCCATCAAACCACCCTTGTTCACCTCTACCGCAACCATCACCTCCCATAATCACCATCTTCGATTACAACCATCACAACCCACGAACCCACTTATATTTTTGGTCGACTGATAATACTTTCTGTTTTATAATCTAAACCCAAACTCGTTGTACTTCTGCTGCTACTGTTTTTTTTAAAACAGTCACTAAACAAACAATACATATGATAATATGATAAGATAATAATAATTAGGATAAACACAAGTTGATGAGTACGTTCTACTTTAGGTTCGGTTAATAAAAGAAAAAGGGATTCAAACAGACACCATGACCCTACAAAGTATTATATTTGAAGTTGCCAGAAAGATATTTGTTTTGATTATGATAATGGAAAATGGGGGAGGTTGATGATTTGATGACATGAGGCAATGCATACGTTTTATTTTATTTTTTGTTTTGATTTGGCCGTTCCAAATTTACTGATACACATACGCAACCATTTAATTATTTGCATTGGGCCGAAGTTTTATTTCTAGTTGGGCTGAGTATGATGTGATTTCAAGATGGGCCGTAATCCTTCTGTTGGGCCGTAAATTCTGTTTTTGTTGGGCTTTGAATTGTTGAGGCTTTGAAATAAGGTATCACCGTATGAGATGGTTCATACCTATCTATCATCAGTTTTATTTTTTTTATAATCATTGATAATGCTAAAAACGAACATATATTTCATAGCATTATCCTTCAAGAAAGACAAGCTTTTAGTTGCAGTTGTTCTATTTACAAGTTATATTCATTTAAATAATAAAAGGTGAAGACAAAAGACAGATTCGACGAATTGAAGACGCAAATGACCAAAAAGCTAAAAAGTACAAAGTACAATCCAAGTGGTTCAATTTATTGATGAGAAACGTCTCAAAATTACTAGAGTATAAGCCACGAAACGCAAAGTAAAAGATATTAAATTATACGAAAAGGCGTTCGAAAATCTGGAATCGAGACATGAACCAACTTTCAGCACGCGACGCAACGGACCAAAAATTACAAGTCAACTATGCAAAAGAATATAATATAATATATAATTAATTATATATATTATTATATATTATATTTTTAAGCAGCTCACGTTTTAATCAAGAGATGAGCTGGAATCCAGAGCTCCGCACTCGCGGAGCTGTGAGGAACAAAACCTCCGCACTCGCGGAGTTACACAGTGATCGAGTGGGCCTATAAAAGGCAACGAATTCTGCTCGATCAAACACACCTTTTTCTATCTATCTATCTATCTACGATATATTTATATTTATATTTTATAATTTTAATTTTAATTTAAGTTTAATAATAATAAGGTTATAGTGGCGAATGTTTTAAGTTTGTAAGTCGAAACTCTGTCAGTGTAACGCTACGCTATTAATACTCATTGTAAGTTATGTTCAACCTTTTTAAATTAATGTCTAGTAGCTAAGTTATTATTATGCTTATTTAAATCGAAGTAATCATGATGTTGGGCTAAATATTTAAGACGGGGTTATTGGGCTTTGGACCATAATTGGGTTTAGGACAAAAGATCGACACTTGTGGAAATTAGACTATGGGGTATCAATGGGTTTTATATTAACTAAACGATACCTCGTTAATTTAATATAAAGGTTACAATTTGACATATCTATATATAACCACATACGCTTAATCGGGTACGGTGGGCGGGATATTTATAAATACGAATTATTGTTCATTTTACCGGACACGAGGATGGATTAATAGTTAATGGACTCATTAAAACAGGGGTGGATTACATTTAAGGGTAATTGGTGTAATTGTTAACAAAGTAGTAAAACCTTGGATTACACGCAGTCGATAACCTGGTGTAATCATTAAATAAAGTATTAAGACCTTGTTACAGTTCGAATCCCCAATCAGTTGGAATATTTGACTTCGGATATAAGGTTAATTTGACGAAGATCCTCGCACTTTATAATTATGACCGATGGACTATTATGGACAAAACTGTATGGACATATCGAATAATCCAGGACAAAGGACAATTAACCCATGATAATAAATTAAAATCAACACGTTAAACATCATGATTACGGAAGTTTAAATAAGCATAATTCCTTTATTTTATATCTCATCGCACTTTTATTTACTGTCATTTTATTTATTGCACTTTTAATTATCGTACTTTTTAATTATCGCAATTTTATTTATCGTCATTTTATTTAACGCACTTTAAATTATCGCACTTTTATTATCGTTATTTACTTTACGCTTTAAATTAAGTTATTTTTATATTTAATATTTTACATTAGGTTTTAATTGTGACTAAAGTTTTAAAATCGACAAACCGGTCATTAAACGGTAAAACCCCCTTTTTATAATAATAATACTACTTATATATATATATATATATATATATATATATATATATATATATATATATATATATATATATATATATATATACAAATATAGTTTAAAATAAAATATAGCGTTGAACTTAGCTAGCTCCCTGCAGAACGAATCGGACTTACTAAAAACTACAATACTCTACGATTAGGTACACTGCCTATAGTGTTGTAGCAAGGTTTAGGTATATCCTCTCTATAAATAAATAAATAACTTGTGTAAAATTGTATCTTATTTAATAGTATTTCGTAGTTAAAATATAACTATTTCGTATACACCTCGCATAACATCAATCATAATGAATGTGATGATGTTAGATGATTAAGTATAAGATAATGATCGTGATTATAATGGTGAGGTTATGATCTTAATTAAGAAGAAGAAGAAAAGAAACCAATAGTAATGAGTTATACAAATATTAATCGGGGTTTAAAGAAGAAATGAAATAAATGGAGTTATGGTTATGGGTGTTTCGGGTTAGCGTGAGGTCGTGGGTTCGAGCCTGGACTCGGGCAATTTTTTTTAGAAACACATCACATAATGGTTAAGGATGTATTCGGGTTAGCGGGACGTCGCGGGTTCAAACTCGGACTTGGGCATTTTTTAAGGGCAACTTCTTTGAGGTAGTATTACTATTACCATTATTATTATTATTGTTATTATTACTATCATTATAATTATTATTATTATTATTATTATTATCATTATTATTATTATAATTATTATGTTAGTAATTAGTATCATGATTTTTATTAATTTAGTTTATATTATTATAATTAAAATAAGTATTATGAGTATTATTATATTTAGTATGAACATAAGTATTAGTATTAAAGTTATTATTATTATTATCATTATTACTTTTATATTAACAATATTATTATAACAAATAAATATTTTCTATATAAGAGTATATTTATTACAACTACCCTAATATTACATATGATTATATATATATTAAGATTATTTATATAAATATTTACATATTACAAATTATTGATTTTTAATATAATATTAAACTATATAAATATCAACTATTTTAAATATATACAAATTAAATATATAAGATATATAATTTAAGATATAATATATAAATTTATTTGATTACAATTATAGGTATTAATATATATATACCTGATATAGGTTCGTGAATCCAAGGCCAACCTTGCATTATTCAGTATCGTCGTATGAATATTTTTACTACAAAATATCATATAGTGAGTTCATTTGATTCCCTTTTACTCTTTACATTTTTAGGACTGAGAATACATGCGCTGTTTATTATAACTGCTTTATTAAATGCTTTTGAAAATATATTTTGAACTGCGAATACAAGAAATGATTTTATAAATGTTTGACGAGATAGACACAAGTACTTAAAAACATTCTAAGAATGAGTTATGAGTACACCGGATATCACCCCTTTATAGTCTGGTAATCTAAGAATTAGGAAACGGAGCACCTAATTGACGCGAATCCTAAAGATAGATCTATGCACTAACAAGCCCCAGTCAGAAAATTTGAACTGCTTTAGTACTTCGAAATAGGTATACAACTGTCAGCTTTAAAAGATATGATCTATTTGTGAGGTGTGCACAACCATCATATTTAAAAGAGTGGTCTGATTGTATTCTTTTGCATGACCGTGCGAAATGCCGGTATGCGGGGGATATTCTAGATGCATTATGTTAAGGTCGATTACCAGGTGTTTGTAGTTCGTATGAATGATTTTTATCTCTATGCCGTGCGAAATGCCTGATATGAGATTATGTTTATGAAAGATATTAAAAATCGATAGGCAACCTACGGGGGAGAAAAGGATACGAACCTACTCTGCTAAGCATTATGAAATATGGTTTCGTACACGAGATAGGTGTACTGTATTTAAATCTTGTGGTCTATTAAAATGTTGAATTTTATTGTTTACGATAAACCTACGAATTCACCAACTTTTTGGCTGACACTTGAAAGCATGTTTATTCTCAGGTATGAAAGAAATCTTTCGCTGTGCATTTGCTCATTTTAGAGATATTACTTGGAGTCATTCATGACATATTTCAAAAGACGTTACATTTGAGTCGTTGAGTTCATCAAGATTATTATTAAGTTAATTATAGTTGGATATATTATGAAATAGTATGCATGCCGTCAACTTTCGATGTGAAGAAAGTTTGTCTTTTAAAAACGAATGCAATGTTTATAAAATGTATCATATAGAGGTCAAGTACCTCGCGATGTAACCAAATGTAATGTATTCGTCCAGATGGGTTAGGACGGGTCATTAAAGTTGGTATCAGAGCGGTGGTCTTAGCGAACCAGGTCTTGCATTAATGTGTCTAACTGATAGTTTTTTAGATGCATTAGTGGGTCTGGACTTCGACCGTGTCTGCATGTCAAAAGTTTTGCTTATCATTTTGTGTCGAAAATTAATTTCTTATCATCCTTAAAGTCTAGATACATCTTACTGCATCTATTGCATAGATAGTGTATAGATAAAATCGTATCTTAGCGTATCTGTTACTGTTACCTTTGCCTGACAGCTTTCGAAATTTTCTCCGTAATCCGCGAAATCTTTATGCTATATATAAGTATTCTGTGTAATTAGAATACCATCCGATAGCCGAAAATCATTTCATACCGAAAAACCCTTTACTCAATCGTACGAAATGGAATTCGCCACTAGTTCAAGTTCTTCGGAATCCGATAGCTATTTCAACATAGATGTTCACCTAAGCTCCGAAATCAGCGTCACCGGAATGAATCAACCAATCAGCCATCATCAATTCTGGATGAATTGGGGATGAATTCGTAGTCGACTTAATCAATGGAGACGAGAAGAAGGCGATCCTTTCCACCAGCCGAATTCACCTCTTAGTGAAGAAACTGAAGCACTTACCGGCGAACCAGTCCGAAACACCATATTCACCCTCATTTCCAGGATATCCCACAATGATTATATTCTATCCACAATTCTAAACCTTATTTATCCGCTCGTTATGACCGACAATCATCCCGGAATAATAGAAGAAGTCAACGAACTTCGCGATCGAGTAATCAATTTAGAAAACATGGTGCAAAACTTACCGGCTTCAACAACATCTCGAGCATAATCATCGATCTACGAATCGTTCTACGTCATTTATCTTCGTTCGACATGGCGGTTATGTAATCTCTAATATTTTAGAGATTATGTACTCTAGTTCTAACCGAAAAGCAAATGAGATTAATATCATATTAACTCATTAAATCCATGATTACATCTGAAGAAAATATATATGCATATATGTTTTCATAAAGATTGTAATTAAAAGTTCTCTTGTATAAACTATTAATGATGAAAACATTTTAACGGGTAGGTAATACCCGAGGAATATTTAGATTTCACATTAATAAGTTACACTGTACATTCTTTGAATCTGATTCAACAGTTATCTACTACCCTACTTACATCCACAGATATACGAATCCGTTCACCACAGAATAACCATTTTCATTCAATTTCATATTTGGATTTTGACTTATCAGAATCCAACAAGTGGCATAATGAAGAAAACATTGGACAAAAAAATTTTTTTGTTAGAAACAAACAAATTAACTATGAGACATTTTGTTAAGAATCCACGCTAACAAAATCCTAGCTAACTGTTCCTAGCTAACTGTTAATTTCTTATTACATTTAATTATCGCAATTTTAATTCTCACAATTTTATTTATTGTTATTTAATTTCTGTTATTTATTTTACGCACTTTATTTATCGTTATTTAAATACTGTTATTTACGCACTTAAATATCGGGACACATATACAAGGTTTTGACATATCATATCGACACATCTATATATATTATTTGGAATAACCATAGACACTCTATATGCGGTAATGATCGAGTTAGCTATACATGGTTGAGATTGATTCTTAAATAATATATATACTTTGAGTTGTGATCGAGTCTGAGACATGTATACAATGGGTCACGATACGTATTAATTAATTCGAATATTATATATGAATTATTGAATTACTAATTGTGGACTGCTAACTGTGGACTACCAACATTGGACAATTAAAATGAATTAAAATATTGATTATAACATATGAAACTAAACATTTCTTCAAGTTTGCCACTTGATTTCATCTTAAACCTCATTTGTATCTTGACGATTACAATCTGTGTTCAAACCTGTCATGATTCTTGAAAACACCTCAATCCAGAGGATGAACCAACCGCACTTCATCTACGGAAGAAAACTTTGATGCATATAGTTATGCACCTGAAAAACTCGAAACCTGAGTAAATGTTTAACACGTATCTGTGCTAACTCCTTTGACATTGTTATTACCGAAAATTACATTGCAATTCCTTTTCAAAATAGCCCATTTTGTCACAGCTTCAGCAAGTCAACTTCGACTTTTCATCCGGATTGGTCTTATTATAACTTTGATATATAAGTTGCCTTTCATCATCGTTACCGGAGAACCATTTATATCCCATCACATTATCAGTAAACTTACCACAACTTCATTACTCATTGGCTTAAGTCTCTCCGAAGAACCATTATATTTGTTCATTAAAGCCTTATCATATACTCATCCACATCTTATAACGAGAATTACCACATCAATTACCGGGAATTAGCAACCAGTATTTTGAAATCTCGCAGCATGTCTACATCAACAGTTATATGTATACGTATAACCATTATCTCTTAGAATTATGATCTTCAATTCTGAAATTCTGAAAAGCACCCAGTCTACAAATCAATACTCTGAATTTTGAAAAAGCTGAATGAAGCAGCAAAAACTGTAGACAACCTTAACAGTCGAAGGTTTGATGATAAAAGAATAATGTGTTGGAAAAGCTCAGAAAAAGAGAAGGTTTGAAACCGGAAAACGGATTGAGCAAACTATGAAGAAGGCTGTAGGAAAATCACAAAGACTAAACCTGCCTTCAAAGAATTCAAATGATTCAGTGTCTGCTGAAATCGTTAGCAAACACCTTACTCCTTATTCTAAACCTTCGCCGACAAATTTCCCGCATCATCCTTTGATTCCAGATATTTTAAAATTCTAAAATATCATCGTATCCTTCATTATAAATATCCTCGATATTTCTGAAGATATTTTTATAACTATTCTTATCTGAAATCATTTATCTCTTCACACTATCTGCGTTATATCATAAATGAAACTGTTTTAATTTCTAAATTTTGGAAAATTCGAATTTAAAATATGAATGTTTTTGAAGTAGTGTTGGGAACTGAAGCATGAGTTAGTATAATATAATGACACTTGATCAACGTGATTATATTACAGTAAGTTATGCTGAGTTTCTAAATGGAATGTGATGATTGACAGATCATAACGTCATCATGTGCCATGTTACACAACTCTTACATTCTATCTAATCTATAACCATATCAAGAACATATTATCTTGATAGTTCTATCTTTTCTCTTGAATTCTGGTAAATTAATCAATCAAAATCGTGCTACTACAATCTCTCTCATAGAACATTAGTCATGTTCATTCGAAACTCCATACTTATGAATTCTGGACCATTATTCGCTTGACTTAAAGTCGGGGAGAGAAAACAAAAGGATGGAACTCAAAAATATAAAGGAAACGAAGGGAGTAGATTTATAGTGAAATATTCGACAGAGCAATCAAAACAGATTATCGCATTTAACCAAAGAAGATCTTAATTTCCTTAATTACCGAAGAATCAAATCTTATTACGAAGATTTTCTCTAAATCTTTGAATTCTGGAATTCAACCATGACTAGTCAAAAGTTATGATAAACTTGTCTTTCTCATTTTACTATTTAGTGATAGCTTCATTCGTACTCTTCGAGTAATCAAATTATTTTATCTATATTAATCAATAATGATAAAACTCTATTTATCAACTCATATGAGTCATGAAAACATACTTATTGTCAGTCACGACGATCTCAATCAAATTTCGGGACGAAATTTCTTTAACGGGTAGGTACTGTGACGACCCAGAAATTTTTGATCAAATTTAAACTTAATCTTCATATGGTTTCCGACACGATAAGCAAAGTCTGTAATGTTGAAATCTTAAAAACTTTGAACTGTGTTTAATATATTCATTTGACCTTCGACTAGTTCCGACGATTCACGAATAACTATTTGTAAATAAGATACATATATATATATTTAAAAATGTATATATTTATATTTTAACATAATTTGAAATATTAAATTATGTAGTTATTAGAATTAATTTTGTAAAATAAAATGATATAAGTAATGATAATGCTAAAAACGAACATATATTTCATAGCATTATTCCTCAAGAAAGACAAGCTTTTAGTTGCAATTGTTCTATTTACAAGAGATATTCGTTTAAATAATAAAAGGTGAAGACAAAAGACAGATTCGACGAATTGAAGACGCAAACGACCAAAAAGCTCAAAAGTACAAAAGACAATCAAAAAGGTTCCAATTATTGATAAGAAACGTCTCGAAATTACAAGAGTACAAGATTCAAAACGCAAAATACAAAATATAAAATTGTACGCAAGGACGTTCGAAAATCCGAAACCGGGACCAGAGTCAACTCTTAACGCTCGACGCAACGGACTAAAAATTACAAGTTAACTATGCATATAAATATAATATAATATATAATTAATTATATTAATTATATATATTATATATATATATATTATAAAACCGTCGGCAGAGAAACTCCAAGGGTGTTAGCTGTAAATACATTCTCCGCGACTCGCGGAATTTGAAGAGGATTTTGCCGCGAGTCGCGGAGCCCCAAAAATCAACTCTGGCTATAAAGCAAACCGAATTCTGATCATTTTTCATATTCTATTTCTCTCATCTCTCTATCTATACGATATATATATATATATATATATATATATATATATATATATATATATATATATATATATATATATATATATATATATATATATAATTTATATTTTAATTTTAATTTTAATCATAATTCTAATAATAAGGGTATGTTAGCGAATGTTGTAAGGGTGTAAGTCGAAATTCTGTCCGTGTAACGCTACGCTATTTTTAATCATTGTAAGTTATGTTCAACCTTTTTATATTAATGTCTCGTAGCTAAGTTATTATTATGCTTATTTAAAACGAAGTAATCATGATGTTGAGCTAATTACTAAAATTGGGTAATTGGGCTTTGTACCATAATTGGGGTTTGGACAAAAGAACGACACTTGTGGAAATTAGACTATGGGCTATTAATGGGCTTTATATTTGTTTAACTAAATGGAAGTTTGTTAATGTTAATTTAAAGATTTACAATTGGGCGTCCCTATAAATTACCATATACACTCAATCGGACACGATGGGCGGGGTATTTATATGTACGAATAATCGTTCATTTAACCGGACACGGGAATGGATTAATAGCCACTAGAATAATTAAAACAGGGGTGAAATTACATTCAAGGGTAATTGGTGTAATTGTTAACAAAGTAGTAAAACCTTGGTTTACACGCAGTCGATAACCTGGTGTATTCATTAAACAAAGTATTAAAACCTTGTTACAATTCGAATCCCCAATTAGTTGGAATATTTAACTTCGGGTATAAGAATAATTTGATGAGGACACTCGCACTTTATATTTATGACTGATGGACTGTTATGGACAAAAACCAGACGGACAGATTAAATAATCCAGGACAAAGGACAATTAACCCATGGGCATAAAACTAAAATCAACACGTCAAACATCATGATTACGGAAGTTTAAATAAGCATAATTCTTTTATTTCATATTTAATTTCCTTTATTTTATATTTAATTGCACTTCTAATTATCACACTTTTATTTATTGTTATTTAATCGCACTTTACGCTTTAATTTAAGTCTTGTATTTATTTTATATTTTACATTAGGTTTTAACTGCGACTAAAGTCTTAAAATCGACAAACCGGTCATTAAACGGTAAAAACCCCCCTTTATAATAATAATATTACTTATATATATATTTGTATTTTTAATAAAAGTAAACTAATATAGCGTTGAGCTTTGTTTAAAGATTTCCCTGTGGAACGAACCGGACTTACTAAAAACTACACTACTGTACGATTAGGTACACTGCCTATAAGTGTTGTAGCAAGGTTTAAGTATATCCATTCTATAAATAAATAAATATCTTGTGTAAAATTGTATCGTATTTAATAGTATTTCCTGCTAAAATTAATAACTATTTTATATACGCCTCGCATAACATCAAGTATTTTTGGCGCCGCTGCCAGGGACACTCTTAAACGCCGGAAGCGCAACGCTAATATAAAAAAAAAAAAGATTTTTAGTTAACTTTTATTAAAATTCATTTTTGTAAAAATACGTTTTAATTATTCAAAAATATAAAAAGAAAAACAAAAATATATGTATTTTTAAGATTTTGTTAAATATTTAAGTTTTATAAGTTTCTTTATTTTTATTTTAGTTTATAAAAATATAAGTTTTATTTTAAAATCTTTTATTTATTTAAAAACAGAAAACAGAAAATAAAAAAAAAATAAATAAAGAAAAACGCGTAAAAATTCAAACCTGTCAGCTGAATTTCTGAACCCCGCGACTCGCGGGGTTTTCTTCATTAATTACCGCAACTCGCGGAGCTTCTCTGACAGGCGACAGGAAGCCCTAATTCAGCATTAATTACGGTTTATTATTAATTATAATTATTATTTAAACCTAATTATTATTATTATTATTATTAGTTTTATTTTTATTTTTACTTTTTAATTAATTTGTATTTTTAGTTTAATTAATTTATTTAAATTGTAAAATTAGTAGTTTTATTAAATAAATAATATAAAAATAATATTTTTATAAAAATTGTAATTTTTACAACTTTTTGTATATTTTTATATTTTGTACCTTTTTAATCGTTGTAGCGTAATATTTGTATTTTTAGCTCATATTTAATTTTAAACTTAGTTTTTGCTATAGTTATTTTTACTCCTAGATTTTTAGGCTTTGCCGTAGAATTCCTTAAGTGCTTTTTCTTTAGACTAAGATTTAGGTGCTTTAGAATTTTGCGACGCCTTTTTAAGTTTTAGTTTCTTTTTAAGTTATTTCCATTTGGGATTTAGTTTTTCCTTGTAAGCTTTAATATTTTTAGACCTTTTACTATGTACCAATTATCATTCCAATTAGTAATATCAATTTGCGATTATAATTTTAAGTTAGTTGTAGTAATAAGGTTAGGTTAGTCAAGTATTTTTAAGTTTTTATAAGTTTTTTTTATTTTTCCGTCACCTTTTATTTTTCAACCATTTTTTTCTTTTTCAACCTTTTTCGACGAACTCTTTTTCTCTCTTATTTCTCGCCATTCTAGTTTTTAGGACTTAGAATTTTTTCTACTTCTTATCTAAATTTCTTAAAATTACGAAAATTTATTTTAAGTGGTTAAATTAATAGACATCAAAATTTTCTGGTTCGTAGTAATAGTTGGATTTGTACGTGGACCGGGTTATTGGAGCCAAACAGTCCTCAATTATATTGAGACCAAACGAATCCTGCCCCTCTGCTGCATCTTTTGGCTATTCGAAACGTGGGCAAAATCAAAAAAGTCTATTGATTGGATAACTTATTATAATTTTTCTTTCCTTTTAAAAACTAATAGGATATTCAGTGAATGCACCGAGCAAGACGTTCACCACCTTTTGTACGTTCACCACCTGTAACTAGATCAAGACATTTAGCAAATATAACCGCCGTTGATTTTTCTTTAGAATCGTCATCCAGTCGACCAAGTACTTCAGTTCAAATTTCCGATAATCCATTTTTTGAACCCAACCTCACAATTGAGAATCCGGAGAATATTCAGGAACGGTTCGTAGATCCTGAACCACTAAACTTTCCTCCGGAACCACCAATCATTCAAACAGAGATTGTTGAGGAACGAACCATTAAATCAGAATCATCTAGTGATACCGATTCAACAAATTCAATTATGGAGAATCTGGAACCTTTAAGTATGGAAGACCGAATGAGAGCTAAACGCACTGGCCAAGGTCACGCAATTACTCATCCAGACATTAATGCGCCAGATTATGAAATCAAAGGACAAATTCTACACATGGTGACTAATCAATGCCAATTTAGTGGTGCGCCGAAGGAAGATCCAAATGAACATCTACGTACCTTTAATAGGATCTGCACACTATTTAAAATACGAGAAGTGGAGGATGAACAGATATATCTCATGTTATTTCCCTGGACTTTAAAGGGAGAAGCCAAAGATTGGTTGGAATCGTTACCTGAAGGGGCGATCGATACATGGGACGTTTTAGTTGACAAATTTCTTAAACAATTCTTTCCTGCATCTAAAGCTGTAAGACTTCAAGCAGAAATTGTTACGTTCACACAGAAGCCAAATGAAACTCTATATGAGGCGTGGACAAGATATGGAAAGTTATTAAGAGGATGTCCGCAACATGGTTTAGACACCTATCAAATAGTACAAATATTCTACCAAGGATGCGACATCACTACAAGAAAAGACATAGATATAGCAGCTGGTGGTTCTATTATGAAGAAAACCGAAACTGATGCTTACAAAATTATTGATAATACTGCTTCCCACTCACATGAGTGGCACCAAGAAAAAGATATCATTAGATCATCTAAAGCAGCTAGAGCCGAGTCTAGCCATGACTTAGATTCCATTTCCGCAAAGATAGATGCTGTGGAAAGACGAATGGAAAAGATGACTAAAGATATTCACTCAATACGAATTAGTTGTGAGCAGTGTGGAGGACCACATTTGACAAAAGATTGTCTCAGTATTGAATTAACAATGGAACAAAGAGAGAATATTTCATACATAAACCAAAGGCCTGGAAATAATTATCAGAATAATTATCAACCGCCAAGACCGATTTACAATCAAAACCAGAATTATAACCGAAATATTCCATACAACAACCAACAAGGTCCTAGCAATCAAACAGTATCCAATAATACTTACAACCAGCAAAGACCGAATTTTCAAAACAAACCACCACAACAAACCGATGATAAAAAGCCGAATTTAGAAGATATGATGACGAAGCTAGTTGAAACTCAAACGCAGTTTTTCACATCTCAAAAACAAACTAATGAACAAAATGCTCAAGCATTTAGAAATCAACAAGCTTCTATTCAAAATCTGGAACAAGAAGTAAGTAACCTAGCAAGATTAATAGGTGAAAGAAAACCGGGAAGTCTACCTAGCGATACAAATGCTAACCCCCGGAATGAAACAGCTAAAGCTATTACCACAAGAAGTGGTACAACACTTAAACCACCTGAAATACCTGTAACTTCTGATGAAACTATTCCTACTCCACAAGAACCACAACCTGATCAAGATAAGGAAAAAGAACCGGTAGTTGAAAAGGTTAATGAAAATAACACAGTTAAGGATAAACCTTATGTTAAACCATACCAACCACCACTTCCTTATCCGAGTAAAATGAAGAAAGAAAAACTTGAAGCCGAGCAATCCAAATTTTTGGATATGTTTAAACAGATAAATGTAAATCTTCCTTTCATTGATGTAATTTCAGGAATGCCAAGATATGCTAAATTCTTGAAAGATCTAATCTCAAATAGAAAGAAAATGGAAGAACTCTCGGCTGTTACTATGAATGCTAATTGTTCAGCAGTGCTGTTGAATAAGATACCAGAAAAATTATCTGATCCAGGAAGTTTCACAATTCCATGTTTTCTGGGTAGTCTTAGTTCAATAGAAGCATTGGCAGACTTAGGTGCTAGTATAAATCTAATGCCGTATTCACTATACGCTAAACTAGACCTTGGAGAATTGAAACCAACCAGAATAAGCATACAACTAGCCGATAGATCAATAAAATATCCTAGAGGGATAATGGAGAACATGCTAGTTAAAGTTGGTACTTTAGTATTTCCAGTAGATTTTGTTGTTTTAGACATGGAAGAAGATTCTCAAGTTCCTCTCATATTAGGAAGACCATTCTTAAACACGGCTAAAGCAATGATAGACGTGTTCGGTAAGAAACTGACCCTAAGTATAGAGGATGAGAGTGTTACCTTTTCAGTTGATAGAGCAATGCAACAACCACAATCTGCAGATGATACATGTTATTATATTCAAACTATAGATGCACATGCAGAATTATTAGAAGAATTTCCAGAATTACAAGGAACAGGAGAATGTTCTTTAGGAGAAGGTAATGAACCAATTGATGAAGCTGAAATGTTAGCTACACTTATAGCTAATGGATATGAACCAACAACAGAAGAAATTCATATGCTAAAAGAAGAAGACAGATATCGATATAAATCATCGATAGAAGAACCTCCGAAATTAGAGTTAAAGCCACTTCCAAACCATTTGGAATATGCTTATTTACATGGTGAATCTGAATTACCTGTAATAATATCGTCTTCTCTTACTGAAAATGAGAAATCACAACTCATTTCTGTGTTGAAAGCTCATAAACCAGCCATTGCATGGAAGATTCATGATATTAAAGGAATAAGTCCTTCGTATTGCACACATAAAATCCTTATGGAAGAAGGTCATAAAACGTATGTGCAACGCCAACGAAGACTAAATCCTAATATGCAAGATGTAGTTAAGAAAGAGATTATTAAACTGCTAGATGCAGGTTTGATATATCCAATTTCTGATAGTCCATGGGTAAGCCCAGTTCAATGCGTGCCTAAGAAGGGTGGCATGACTGTCATTACAAATGAGAAAAATGAGCTTATTCCTACTAGGACTGTAACAGGATGGCGTGTATGTATTGATTATAGAAAATTAAATGACGCCACCAGAAAAGATCACTTTCCCTTACCTTTCATAGATCAAATGTTGGAAAGATTAGCCGGAAATAGTTACTACTGTTTTCTAGATGGATTTTCCGGATATTTTCAAATTCCAATAGCACCCGAAGATCAAGAGAAAACCACATTCACGTGCCCTTATGGTACTTTTGCTTACAAACGCATGCCATTTGGACTTTGCAACGCCCCTGCAACCTTTCAAAGGTGTATGATGGCGATTTTTCACGACATGATAGAAGAATGCATGGAAGTATTCATGGATGACTTTTCAGTCTTCGGTGATACATTTAAATCATGTCTAGTTAATCTGGAACGAATGCTAATTAGATGCGAAAAATCAAATCTAGTACTTAATTGGGAGAAATGCCATTTCATGGTTAAAGAAGGCATCGTTCTTGGACATAAAATTTCAAAAGAAGGAATTGAAGTGGATAAAGCTAAAGTAGATGTAATTGCTAAACTTCCACATCCCACCAATGTTAGAGGAGTTAGGAGTTTTCTAGGGCATGCCGGTTTTTACCGACGTTTCATAAAAGATTTTTCTAAAATTGCCACTCCTATGAATAAACTCCTAGAAAAGGATGCGCCATTCATCTTTTCAGATGAGTGTATCAAATCTTTTAATATTCTTAAAGAGAAACTCACTAATGCGCCGATCATGATAACGCCAAATTGGAATCTACCATTTGAACTAATGTGCGATGCAAGTGATTTTGCAATGGGAGCCGTTTTAGGACAAAGGATTGAAAAACGATTTCAACCTATATATTATGCTAGTAAGACATTACAAGGAGCACAAACAAACTATACAACTACTGAAAAAGAACTCCTTGCTATTGTCTTTGCTTTTGACAAATTTCGATCATATCTCGTTCTAGCAAAAACGGTGGTCTATACCGACCATTCTGCTCTTAGATACCTATTTTCAAAACAAGATGCTAAACCAAGATTAATCCGTTGGATCTTACTCTTACAAGAGTTTGATATTGAAATCCGAGATAAAAGAGGAGCAGAAAATCTCGCCGCTGATCATCTTTCTCGTCTTGAAAATCCCGAATTAGAAGTTCTAAATGAATCAGCCATACAAGACAACTTTCCTGATGAATATCTATTGAAGATAGATTATAAAGAAATCCCATGGTTTGCAGACTATGCAAACTACTTAGTTTGTGGATTCCTTGAAAAAGGATTATCGTACCAAAAACGAAAGAAATTCTTCAGTGATATAAAACACTATTTCTGGGAAGATCCACATTTGTTTAAAAGTTGTCCCGATGGAATAATACGCCGATGTGTATTTGGAGATGAAGCTAGTAAAATATTAAACCATTGTCACACAGGACCAACAGGAGGGCATTATGGGCCTCAACTAACAGCAAGAAAAGTTTATGAAGCTGGATTCTATTGGCCTACAATTTACAAAGACGTACACCTTCTTTGCAAATCCTGTGATGCATGTCAAAGGGCCGGAAAAATAAGTCAACGTGATGAAATGCCACAAAATGTCATCCAAGTATGTGAAGTATTTGACATTTGGGGTATTGACTTTATGGGTCCATTTCCAAAATCTAATAATAATCTATATATACTCGTAGCCATTGATTATGTATCTAAATGGGCGGAAGCACAAGCTCTCCCAACTAACGATGCACGAGTTGTAGTCAACTTTTTAAAACGTCTTTTTGCAAGGTTTGGAACACCGAAAGCTTTAATAAGTGATCGGGGTACTCATTTCTGTAATAATCAACTTGAGAAAGTTCTTAAAAGATATGGAGTAACTCATAAAATCTCCACCGCATATCATCCACAAACAAGTGGACAAGTTGAAAATACCAACCGAGCTTTAAAACGTATTCTAGAGAAAACCGTAGGATCAAATCCGAAGGAATGGTCCATTAAATTGGAGGATGCACTCTGGGCTTTTAGAACAGCCTACAAAACTCCAATTGGAACCACACCTTTTAGACTTGTTTATGGAAAAGCATGTCATCTTCCAGTAGAAATTGAACACAAAGCATTTTGGGCTTTGAAGACATGTAATCTTGATTTACATGAAGCCGGACGTCTACGATTAAGTCAACTAAATGAATTAGAAGAATTAAGACATGAAGCATACGAAAATTCGTTAATCTATAAAGAAAGAACGAAGAAATGGCATGATAAAAGAATCAGAAGTTCAAAAGAATTTAAAGAAGGAGACAGAGTTCTTCTTTTCAATTCACGATTCAAGCTATTTCCTGGAAAATTGAAATCAAGATGGTCTGGACCATTCATAGTCAAAAGAGTTTTCCCATACGGAACGATAGAATTGATAAATTCAAATGGGATTGAATTTAAAGTTAATGGTCACAGAGTTAAACATTACATACATGGTCCGATGGAAGTCGACAATGAAGTTAATCATAATTTCGATACCACAGCTAACTAAGTGTGGGGAGAATCAAGTCTTTAAAGGATAATATGTATTTCTGTTAGAGTTAGATTGTCTGTTTTCGTGTAGTTCTCGAAAATGGAACCCGAATGGTCTTTCCCTAGCAGACCCTAAAGAACTAGTCTTCTCCCCCCATTCTGAATTTTTATTTTTTTTAGGTTTTTACGAAATGAAGACTGCCTGTGAACTAAACCATGGTCTAATGCTACACGCTTTGATCACTAAACGTAATAATGACATACTACCGAGTGAAATAGTATCAGTAATCAGAGAAAGAATGGACGGAGTTAGAAAAGAATCCAGATGCGAAGATAATAAGTTACAATTTGGTAAAGGAAAATCAAAATCCGCAGCGAAAAGAAGAGCACGACACCTAGAAAGATGTCACAAATGCGGAAAATGGTCACATGGAGGTAAATGTTCAAATAATCAAACCTATTCAAATACCGAATTTGTTACTTTATGCAGAGACGGACCGTTCATATGTTTAGAAGAAAAGACACTGAATGCTCGAGGTTACGCCTATGTAGCCATGGAAAATCAATTAAACCGACTATCTTATGAATGGGATAGATCATATAACTAAGAAATCTATTTCACAGGTATGTCTGTACAGTTTTTATTTTTATTTTTATTTTTAACCTTTTGATAATAAACGCTAATTTTTTCGCTAAAAAGTATTAAATTGGTATTGAATAAAATTAGGTTTGGCGACCGAAATTATTGATATCATTCAAAAATTTATTACATCACTGCGAAATTTAACGTTTATTCTTAAGGTATAAATATCTTTAATCAATCAACCCAAAATATTTCAAAAATTCGTCATGAGTTAAATTAGGTCTTGGAACCGAAATTACTTTACCGAAAAGAGGGGCGCATATTTTTGATAATATTTGATTGATTAAAGTAGGATAAAAAGACAAAAAGATTTTTAATTTTATTTTTACCATGTTTTTAAAATTAATATTTAAATCTTAAATTAATATTGTAAACTTTGTAAAAACAATATATTTAAAATTGTAAATATTTGAAAAATTAATATAAGTTTGGTGTGAATTTATAATATGAATTTTTAAAAATTAAGTTTGATATGAATTTATAAATTTTTAAATTAAGTTTGGTGTGAATTTTTAATTTTTAAAATATTAATTTTTAATTTTATGCATTTCAAATTTTAAGTTTGGTGTGAATTTTTAATAATAATTTTGAATTTTATATTTAAGTTGTGTGAATTTAAAAACAAAAATTTACTTTATCTCATTAAGTTAAGAATATGATTTTTAAAATTCATCGTAAGTTGAAGACTAGGTCTTTGAACCGAAATTGCTTTACCCGAGGGAGGGACGAGAACTTTTATTATCATTATTTTTAATCTTATTGAATTAGAGTATGCCAAAAACATTGAAAAAACCCAAAAATCTTAGCTTTTAAAACAATCGCTACAAAAAGACAAATTTTAAAATTTTGTCGAAGGACGGACTAGGACATCGATCCGAAACGACCTCGTCCTAAATAATAAGGGAAACAAAATTTTAAAATTAATTTCTTAATTGTTTTTAATAAGTTAAAGATTAAAAAAAAAAAAAAAAAAAAAAAAGAGCAAACTCCGCGACACGCGGAGTTTGAAAGGGAAATCTCCGCGACTCGCGGAGGGACCAATTTACAGAAAAAAAATATAACGCAAGAACTGATCAGTTTCACACACCCAACTCAAAAATACAGCTCGAAAAAACCCCGAAAAAACCCGAAAAATACACCCCAAAATCACAATTTTTAACCGTTAATCACCAAATCTTTTGCTAAAATCATGTTGAGAAGGATGCTATCTAAGAATTACTCAAGAAAAACGGTAAATTTCTACACCTAAACACCATTTAATTCGAAATTTGATGTTCTTGAGCTATTTTTTCCCCAATTTGATTTTGATGCTTTTTAGTGTAATTAGACTTAAATTGTTTATGTATTATGCTTGTAAAACCTAGATTGATGCTGTTTAACATGATTAGAAGCTTTAAACTTCAAATTTTGAATAATCTAGGGTTTGTGTTCTTGAGCAAATTTGGGGCTTTTTGATATAAACAGGTTATGGCCGATTTTTGTCATGAATTGTTGCTAAATTGAGTAGTGTAACATGTCTAGGTAGTTAAATGATCCAAACTTTGAGCCTAAACATGATTTTGAGAATTAAAGTGGACTTTTTCAAGTCTAAAATTCATGAACTTGATTTTTGAAAGATAATGCCATTTGAGACTTGTTTAATTGCTAGTAATGATTATTTTGACATGTTATTTGAGTTGAATGCTTATGAACTTGGCGAACATTTTCGTATATGCTTATTTGAAAAAGTGTAGATTTGATAAAAATGTGAAAATGAGCTTAAGTTTGATATAAATTGATAATGTCATTATAATTATTTTGATTGATGATTTTGCTGACACTAATGCATATTTGGATGCACAAAAATTGTGTTTGATGTGTTTTGCAGAATGAAAGGGGTGAATCTTCATCCCAAGCCCGCAATGCTCCTGCTGAGAATTTGGAACAACAGGAGGTGGATAACTACTACAAGCAGGATGTACCTCATCCAGTCATGACCTTTTCCGATACGCATTTGGAAGAGTTGCACCCGAACCTGAGATTTGACAGACTTTGGATAGATTATCCAAAATATCAAAGGGGTTTGCATACTCTTCATTCTAAGGTTGTTGAGGTACCGAGGGTCATAGAATGGGGACCCTTAGAAGCTGTAGAATTGGCCGGGCCAATTAGGGAATTACTTGTACAGAGGTATGGTAATTCTTCTTTTAATGACTGGATATGTTTATTCACCATACGTAGACCTGTATATAAAGTATGGTGTGAAGAATTGTTATGTAGTATAGAGTTGAATGATCGGGTAGCTAATTTAACCGATCGTTCTTTTATTAGATTTTTGTTAGGCGGTTCGATGCGCCACATGTCTTTACTGGACATGGCTCAGGCTTTACGTATATATACGCCTGAGGAGTTAGCGTCTGCCGATTGTAGAGGATTGATACTAAACGGTAGAAAGATAGATGAAAATTTTGATACACACGGTGTGTGGAGTCAAATGACAAGCCATCACCGTTTCAAAGGGGGAAATTACTCTTATTTGGATATAGATAGAGCCGAATTAAGAGTGATACATAGGTTTTTAGCTAATTCGATTACACAAAGGGGTAAGAACAAGGAAAAAGTAAATGAACAGGATTTGTTTTACCATATGTGTATTCGAGACCCACAAAGCGCTGTAAGTATACCATATTGTGTGGGTTATTATTTATCAGCTATGGTTCGGGGGATGAGACCACATAGCATAATAGGAGGTGGAATTTTTATTACTTTGATTGGTGAATATCTCGGTGTGGATATAAGTCGGGGGGGATTATTAGTAGAAGAACCAGAACCTCGCGATACTATAGGTTTAAATGTATACCATGGTGCGAAAGTTTTGAAGAGGCGAAATAACGCCGCAGTACGATACCATGGTAGACATCCACAGGTGGAGAGAAACCAGCAGCAAGGTAATGTAGGAGGGGGGAATGAGATGCAAGAAATGCATAGGTTTATAGCTTCTCAGGAATACGAAAATGCTAGACAGAGAGCATTTGAAGATTGGCAAGTTCATCAGAACCAGATCATAGCTCATTGCCAACATATAGGTAGAAACTATATTCCTACACCGAAACCCGTCTTCCCTCCTTGGTCGATAGAGATGCAACCACCATATCCTACGTATGACCCTGCCGAAGCATTCTATAGCACTTATGGTTATGCCTGGAACCCCTATTGGTACCAATATCATCCTTAGTTTACTTATTATTATTTTTTATTATTTTGTAATTTGTAATTATTGATACGTTTAATATTTTTGTTAATATTGTAATCATTTTTATAATTATCTAACTTTTATTCTTAGATTTTAATAATTTTTGAATGTGGGGTAATATACCAAACTTCAAAAATATGTATATATGTTTGCAGTTTATCTTATGTACACAACAGGGTAAAACAACGCATTTTCAAAGACTGGCATTAAGTTCAGCAAAAGCAACTAATTTTGACGACAAGATGCAAAATATATGTGAAATAACAACAAGACGGAATGAACAAATGATGTGCACCATTTATCATTCAGCAAACAAACGCCAATATATTTGGAAACTTTGGTAAAAATTTAATCATTTTCACACAAATCACCCTCAATAATTTAAATTGTTACTAATTTCTTGCAAATGAGGGCATTGCAAGATCTTAAGTGTGGGAAGGGGTTAAATTCTTTCGGATTTTAAAAATTTTTACTTTATACACTTGGTTACCATTAAAAATACTAGTAAAGCAGTAGTTGTATTAGAATCTAGTGCTCTCTGATAAAAAAGAACAGCCCTAGTCTTATATACTGACTACCCAATTCTAGTAAAATTTTTCAAAATTTTCAATTAAATGAATTCAAAATCATGTTTATACATATTTATGAACGATAAAACTAGGTTTTAACACCGAAATTATTGTTACCTCGGAAAGGACATAAATTGAGAAACAAACTAAAATGTTAAAATTCATTTAAAATGGAATAGAGGACGATAAAAAGGAAAATAAAAGCCAAGTGTGGGAAAATTTACCAAGTTATCTTAAACATATGTCACATATATCTGTAACAAATAACTGAAAATACTTTTGCTTTAGACTAAACTAAACTGTTTTACCCGATGAAAGAAAAGAATAGATGGATCTACACGATGAATCAATTCCATCATTAAAAGGAAGTAAAGTCTTCCGAAAAAGAAACGCGCTTCTTGATTTAGGTCATGAAGTTGTCATCCAGACCAGCTGTAGGTTGACGAAAAATCTAGAAAAGTCATCACTAAAATCAGCAGGAAATCCACGGACCTCAGCATTAAACAGGGTCGCCAAGTGGTCAGATTTATCCTAACCATGAGAAGGATTTATCTCGTATAATGGGGGGGCACCATGCAAATTAGCTGGATAAGACTAATGAATCAGATCCCCAGAAAGGATAATCTCCTTAAAGATTAAAAATCAGCTTTTAAGACTGATATTACTCAATCCTAGAGATTGACCTTAAAGATTGAGAATTACAAACTCATGGAATTCGATGATATCTAAACTCGAGCTTAAACGAGAAAATATTTTGATCAAAAATTACAAACCGATTTGTTTTCTGAAAACCCTATTTTCAATGCGTTCATTACCATTGAACGTAAAATCCTAGGAATTCACCTGGAATTCATTAGGTCACCTGAACTAAATCGGGTGTCAACCGTAAGAACGGTGGTTGCATAGTATGGTTAAAGACAGGACCTTGTGCCAGGCCGAAAAATTATAAGGGTGAGCTTTACTATTGCTCCTACCAAGGATAGTAATTGCGTCCGACACGTTATAGACCATAATCAAAAGCATGTCACGGGACATTGCCTTAACAGTTGCTTGTTCAACGCTTTCCTTTCAACCGGACGGTAGTTTACCGAAAGGTAATATACGGGACAAGTAAACTGGACGTGTTGCTTTCCAAATACAAGGTTAGCAAGTGGGTGACACAAAACCGCAAGTTTTGAGCTAAAATTTTCAAATCTGAAACCCACCAAACCCACAAAAATATTTTGCAAACACCGGTAAAGGGTTATTCCGGAAAACTTATCTAGGGTAAAAACTAGATTTCAAAAGATCAAATGTTTTCATAAAGATCCAATTTCCTTAATGGATCTAAATTTTTATAGTCATGTGGGACTGTAAACCATATCGTTACTACCATTGTTTATACCGCCGTATAGAAATCACTGATGTACAAAGTGTGAAGAATAAAGAAGTGATTCTAGTATTTCAAGACGATATTGCTTGAGGACAAGCAACGCTCAAGTGTGGGAATATTTGATAATGCTAAAAACGAACATATATTTCATAGCATTATTCCTCAAGAAAGACAAGCTTTTAGTTGCAATTGTTCTATTTACAAGAGATATTCGTTTAAATAATAAAAGGTGAAGACAAAAGACAGATTCGACGAATTGAAGACGCAAACGACCAAAAAGCTCAAAAGTACAAAAGACAATAAAAAAGGTTCCAATTATTGATAAGAAACGTCTCGAAATTACAAGAGTACAAGATTCAAAACGCAAAATACAAAATATAAAATTGTACGCAAGGACGTTCGAAAATCCGGAACCGGGACCAGAGTCAACTCTTAACGCTCGACGCAACGGACTAAAAATTACAAGTTAACTATGCATATAAATATAATATAATATATAATTAATTATATTAATTATATATATATTATATATATATATATTATAAAACCGTCGGCAGAGAAACTCCAAGGGTGTGAGCTGTAAATACATTCTCCGCGACTCGCGGAATTTGAAGAGGATTTTGCCGCGAGTCGCGGAGCCCCAAAAATCAACTCTGGCTATAAAACAAACCGAATTCTGATCATTTTTCATATTCTATTTCTCTCATCTCTCTATCTATACGATATATATATATATATATATATATATATATATATATATATATATATATATATATATATATATATAATTTATATTTTAATTTTAATTATAATTCTAATAATAAGGGTATGTTAGCGAATGTTGTAAGGGTGTAAGTCGAAATTCTGTCCGTGTAACGCTACGCTATTTTTAATCATTGTAAGTTATGTTCAACCTTTTTATATTAATGTCTCGTAGCTAAGTTATTATTATGCTTATTTAAAACGAAGTAATCATGATGTTGAGCTAATTACTAAAATTGAGTAATTGGGCTTTGTACCATAATTGGGGTTTGGACAAAAGAACGACACTTGTGGAAATTAGACTATGGGCTATTAATGGGCTTTATATTTGTTTAACTAAATGGAAGTTTGTTAATATTAATTTAAAGATTTACAATTGGGCGTCCCTATAAATTACCATATACACTCAATCGGACACGATGGGCGGGGTATTTATATGTATGAATAATCGTTCATTTAACCGGACACGGGAATGGATTAATAGCCACTAGAATAATTAAAACAGGGGTGAAATTACATTCAAGGGTAATTGGTGTAATTATTAACAAAGTAGTAAAACCTTGGTTTACACGCAGTCGATAACCTGGTGTATTCATTAAACAAAGTATTAAAACCTTGTTACAATTCGAATCCCCAATTAGTTGGAATATTTAACTTCGGGTATAAGAATAATTTGATGAGGACACTCGCACTTTATATTTATGACTGATGGACTGTTATGGACAAAAACCAGACGGACAGATTAAATAATCCAGGACAAAGGACAATTAACCCATGGGCATAAAACTAAAATCAACACGTCAAACATCATGATTACGGAAGTTTAAATAAGCATAATTCTTTTATTTCATATTTAATTTCCTTTATTTTATATTTAATTGCACTTCTAATTATCGCACTTTTATTTATTGTTATTTAATCGCACTTTTAATTATCGTACTTTTTAATTATCGTAAGTTTATTTTATCGCACTTTTATTATTCGCAATTTCATTATCGTTATTTACTTTACGCTTTAATTTAAGTCTTGTATTTATTTTATATTTTACATTAGGTTTTAACTGCGACTAAAGTCTTAAAATCGACAAACCGGTCATTAAACGGTAAAAACCCCCCTTTATAATAATAATATTACTTATATATATATTTGTATTTTTAATAAAAGTAAACTAATATAGTGTTGAGCTTTGTTTAAAGATTTCCCTGTGGAACGAACCGGACTTACTAAAAACTACACTACTGTACGATTAGGTACACTGCCTATAAGTGTTGTAGCAAGGTTTAAGTATATCCATTCTATAAATAAATAAATATCTTGTGTAAAATTGTATCGTATTTAATAGTATTTCCTGCTAAAATTAATAACTATTTTATATACACCTCGCATAACATCAAGTAATAATAAAATTTATTATTAAATAAATATATATAAAGTATATTGAAAACATATATATTTGGTTTCGAATTCACTCTGTAAATGATAGTAGCACTCGTTCATCATTCGATGGTTAATTAAGCAAGTTTAATTCAAACTTATGTAATTTTAAAATAAACGGTGATACGAAAATGAGTTCTATAAATTTTAGGCTTATTAAAAATGTATTTAGGAACTATTTGTTAAGTTTTAACACTTTTAATATTTTACCCATAATTGAGAGGGACAGTTGATGTAATTTTTATTTAGTAAATTAAGGATCAAATTTTATACCATAATGAACTAAATAAATAAATATAGTTAATTTAAAAATATGGAATTTTTCTGAATACTTTTATCCGCCACTGATTATCAACGGAGCACGATTTAGCACTAAGTGGCAAACGTCGGTAACTAACATCCAAATTGAATGATTGCTTACTGTTTTCATTTGATTGCACGTTTATTAAATTTGTATCATATATTAATCCATTTGATCCACTTGCTTACTATTAAAATATCTATCACTTTATAGATACACATATAATATGCATACATCTAAGATCAATTCACACCCACCTTGAAACCTTTAACCCACTTGTTACTCTCTCTTCTCTCTTTTTGTGAAACAAACGAGCTGAATAGCTCTTCTATTTGAGCAACTATCTACACCCAAAAACCAACCCAAACTCACTCTCATTTTCAAGATATGCGGATCGTTAAACATCACCACTTTGGCTCGCCTTTGCAACCATCATCTTCATCCTCCCTCACACGTCTATATTCTTCTGTTTCATGCATATTCGAAAACCTCCATCATCGAACCTACCTTTGACAACGCCCATCACCACCATGAGATTACCAAAACAAACCACAACCACTTCCTATTATCACTTCTTCTTTTCCATCTTTATCAAAACCTCACGAGCCACCACCATCAAATTGGTATTTGTAATCTTTTCATTTTCTGTTTCCTTTTGAATCACCATAGCCACCACCATTCTATATATACGTAACTTTAATTGCTAGAACCCATTTGTCTAGTTGTAAACGTACAATTCTGTTGTTTAGGCACGCTGCTGCTATTTTTTTTTATTAACGAATCCATCAAACCACCCTTGTTCACCTCTACCGCAACCATCACCTCCCATAATCACCATCTTCGATTACAACCATCACAACCCACGAACCCACTTATATTTTTGGTCGACTGATAATACTTTCTGTTTTATAATCTAAACCCAAACTCGTTGTACTTCTGCTGCTACTGTTTTTTTTTTAAAACAGTCACTAAACAAACAATACATATGATAATATGATAAGATAATAATAATTAGGATAAACACAAGTTGATGAGTACGTTCTACTTTAGGTTCGGTTAATAAAAGAAAAAGGGATTCAAACAGACACCATGACCCTACAAAGTATTATATTTGAAGTTGCCAGAAAGATATTTGTTTTGATTATGATAATGGAAAATGGGGGAGGTTGATGATTTGATGACATGAGGCAATGCATACGTTTTATTTTATTTTTTGTTTTGATTTGGCCGTTCCAAATTTACTGATACACATACGCAACCATTTAATTATTTGCATTGGGCCGAAGTTTTATTTCTAGTTGGGCTGAGTATGATGTGATTTCAAGATGGGCCGTAATCCTTCTGTTGGGCCGTAAATTCTGTTTTTGTTGGGCTTTGAATTGTTGAGGCTTTGAAATAAGGTATCACCGTATGAGATGGTTCATACCTATCTATCATCAGTTATATATATATTTTTTTATAATGATGATGAATGTGATGATGTTAGATGATTAAGTATAAGATAATGATCGTGATTATAATGGTGAAGTTATGATCTTAATTAAGAAGAAGAAAAGAAACCGATAGTAATGAGTTATACAAATATTAATCGGGGTTTAAAGAAGAAATGTGTGATGACCCGGAAATTTTTGACCAAATTTAAACTTAATCTTTAACGTTTTCGACACGATAAGCAAAGTCTATAAAGTTGAATCTCAAAATTTTTGAACTATTCAATTACCTTTCGATTGTTCTCAACGATTCGCGAACAATTATAGGTAAATAGATACATATATATACCATAACTTGAAAACGTAACAAAGTGTTGAGTATATGATATTGTGCATTAAACTTATTGGTTTGATTATCTGATTGATATATTTAGATACAGAGTTAAAAGATTATGCCAAACGATTGAATTAAAAGATAATTATTGAGTCCCTTAAGGATTATGATATTATTACGGGTCTCTGTTGTAAGGTCCACGTTGATTTGGGAAATCATTCATTCTTAACGGTATTCGGAATAAATGGTAAAGTGTTTGTTTAAATAACGTAATTTGGACACATACAATAATAAGGAATATCAACTGTTGGAATTAGATATATGAATAACTTGCGATATGTATTTTAAAACTTGTTTATTAATATCGAAAATATATATTTAACAATACGATAAAATATAATATTAACTTGGTCATAAAAACGAATTGTTATTATATATATATTAACAAATAGCGAGACGATGATTTATAGAAGTAAATGATCAAAATACTCGAAAGTTTAAGATATACTTTGAGTGGTATAGTTTAGGGATAATTTAAGGCTATATTTTGACAAAGGTACGTGACACGAAATGTAAAATACAAGTTTTCTCAGCGCACGAAAGGACATTTGAAAAACCAGAACTGGGACATAAGTCGAGTGATGACGTACGACTTATCGGAATAAAAATTACAAGTCAACTATGCATGTGAATTTAATATAATATATAATTAATTATATAAATTAAATATATTATATATATTATATAAAATTATGTCGACAAACAAAAAGTTAAAAGTTTGTGAGCTGGATCAGAGGGCCATGCGATCGCATGGCCTTGAAGCACAAATCCCATGCGATCGCATGGGGTGCTTTTTCAGAAAAGGTACTATAAATTCAATTGTTTTGCTCGAACATCACACACACTTACACAGATATAGATATATACTCCGTAATATTTATATTATTATTATTATTATTATTATTATTATTATTATTATTATTATTATTATTATTATTATAATTATTATAATTATTATTATTAAAGATTAATATTAATATTAATCTTATTATTATCAGTAGTATTAATATTATTTTTATTAATATTATACATAAAATACTACGACGAGGTCATGTTCAAACGATTTCAAAAATGATTTTCGAGTGAATTAAAGCTAAGGAAATTATGGGTTATTGCCAAGGAGGTTATGGGTAATGTTCGGGGGTATAATTGTGAATCAAACTTAGTGTTTATCATCTCCGTTACGTCTACGTACTTTTCTACAATATTGAATCTCAATATTAATACATAAGCATTTATATTTTATATTTTATAAATTAATAGTGTATACATACTATGCTCGAGTGTATATATTTATACATGCTTGTATACTAAATTTCGTCGTTAAACAGTTTATAATATATCACGAATTAAATACATATATTACGGGTAAAAGGTATATGATATACATGTTTTCGGAAAGCTGGCGAAAAATCAATAACTTTTCATTTAGATATCGAATAGTTTCGAGGAACGAATCAAAAGATATGGTCAACTGAATTCTAATTGACATTAATTGGAATTGCTTTTTGAATCTGCAATTAATACTTAAACAAAATGTTTACGAGATTGATAAAATGGATTTTTGAATATTACCAACTGAGTAAATGAATCCTTATATAAGGTACGTCTCGTTTGTTGAACTATTGTCAAAATTGACTTTTTGAAACAACTTTGAATAACTTTTGTATGTCAATTTCGAGCATTAGGATTGTGATACACTATGACCTGACCTAGCTTGATGGACATTTATTGACCAACATATATTCTCTAGGTTGAGATCTACGATTATTTGATATACCGAGTTTCGGTCACATTACGATGAACAACTTTATGTGCTGCTAAGGTGAGTTTCATTGATCCCTTTTTAATTGCGTTTGCAATATATATTTTTGGACTGAGAATACATGCAATTTATTTTAAACACAATGGATACAAGTACATACTAAATTCTACACTGAGTTTGAACCGAAAATCCCTTAGCTTTGGTAACTAGTAACTGCCGGTAATAAGAACTGGTGGGCGCGAGTAGTAGTATATGGATCCATAGGGCTTGATATCCCCGTCCAAGCTAGAGTACTAGCCTTTTAACGGACGTAGGCTATTTGAGAAGCGTACACGTTGGTTTGCGTGTATTATTAAGATGATTATACAAAGGGTACAAATTATATATACGTTAAGTTTAGTTTCCAGGGTGCTCAATTTCGTAGAATATTTTGATAAACGTTTCCGGATGAAACAACTGAAATCTTGTGATCCATCTTTATATACAGATTATGCGAAACATACAAACTATGAACTCACCAACCTTTGTGTTGACACTTGTTAACATGTTTATTCTCAGGTTCCCTAGAAGTCTTCCGCTGTTTGCTTATATGATAGACAAGCTATGTGCATGGAGTCTTAAATGGCATATTTTTCAAGAAAAGGTTGCGTTCACCAATTCATCATCATGTACCTTATTTTGACTGCATTGTCAACGGAAGTACTATTATAAACTATTATATACGGTGATTGTCTATATGTATAAATCATCAGATGTCGAAAACCTTTGATTTAAATATTCATTTATGGTGTGCCTTTTCAAAAGAATGCAATGTTTACAAAACGTATCATATAGAGGTCAAATACCTCGCAATGAAATCAATGAATGACGTGTTCGTCCATATGGATTTGGAGCGATCGTCACAAAATAAAATAAATGGAGTTATGGTTATGGGTGTTTCGGGTTAGCGTGAGGTCGTGGGTTCGAGCCTGGACTCGGGCAATTTTTTTTAGAAACACATCACATAATGGTTAAGGATGTAATCGGGTTAGCGGGACGTCGCGGGTTCAAACCCGGACTTGGGCATTTTTTAAGGGCTACTTCTTTGAGGTAGTATTACTATTACCATTATTATTATTATTATTATTATTATTATTATTATTATTATTATTATTATTATTATTATTATTATTATTGTTATTATTACTATCATTATAATTATAATTATTATCATTATTATTATTATAATTATTATGTTAGTAATTATTATCATGATTTTTATTAATTTAGTTTACATTATTATAATTAAAATAAGTATTATGAGTATTATTATATTTAGTATGAACATAAGTATTAGTATTAAAGTTATTATTATTATTATCATTATTACTTTTATATTAACAATATTATTATAACAAATAAATATTTTCTATATAAGAGTATATTTATTACAACTACCCTAATATTACATATGATTATATATATTAAGATTATTTATATAAATATTTACATATTACAAATTATTGATTTTTAATATAATATTAAACTATATAAATATTAACTATTTTAAATACATACAAATTAAATATATAAGATATATAATTTAAGATATAATATATAAATTTATTTGATTATGATTATAGGTATTAATATATATACCTGATATAGGTTCGTGAATCCGAGGCCAACCTTGCATTGTTCAGTATCGTCGTATGAATATTTTTACTACAAAATATCGTATAGTGAGTTCATTTGATTCCCTTTTATTCTTTACATTTTTGGGACTGAGAATACATGCGCTGTTTTTTATAACTGCTTTATTAAATGCTTTTGGAAATATATTTTGAACTGCGAATACATGAAATGCTTTTATAAATATTTGATGAGATAGACACAAGTACTTAAAAACATTCTACGAATGAGTTATGAGTACACCGGATATCACCCCTTTATAGTCTGGTAATCTAAGAATTAGAAAACCGAGCTCCTAATTGACGCAAATCCTAAAGATAGATCTATGGGCACTAACAAGCACCAGTCAGAGAATTTGAACTGCTTTAGTACTTCAAAATAGGTATACAACTGCCAGCTTTAAAAGATATGATATGTTTGTGAGGTGTACACAACCATCATATTTAAAAGAGTGGCCTGATTGTATGCTTTTGCATGACCGTGCGAAATGCCGGTATGCGGGGGATATTCTAGATGCATTATGTTAAGGTCGATTACCAGGTGTTTGTAGTTCGTATGAATGACTTTTATCTCTATGTCGTGCGAAATGCCTGATATGAGATTATGTTTATGAAAGATATTAAAAATCGCGAGGCAACCTACGGGGGAGAAAAGGATACGAACCTACTCTGCTAAGCATTATGAAATATGGTTTCGTACATGAGATAGGTGTACTGTATTTAAATCTTATGGTCTATTAAAATGATGAATTTTATTGTTTACGATAAACCTATGAATTCACCAACCTTTTGCTCATTTTAGAGATATTACTTGGAGTCATTCATGACATATTTCAAAAGACGTTGCATTTGAGTCGTTGAGTTCATCAAGATTATTATTAAGTCAATTATAGTTGGATATATTATGAAATGGTATGCATGCCGTCAACTTTCGATGTGAAGAAAGTTTGTCTTTTAAAAATGAATGCAATGTTTGTAAAATGTATCATATAGAGGTCAAGTACCTCGGGATGTAACCAAATGTAATGTATTCGTCCAGATGGATTAGGACGGGTCATTAAATCAGTGCCCGTTCCACTTCCCTTAACCAATTCATTGTCATAATCGGATCGTGATGCCCCGAATACTCAGAAGGCTTGCAGTTCATAAACTGCTTGAACGTACACTTCTTCTTCTTCTCCTTCTCCTTCACCACTTTCTGAAACATAGGAGTTTGAAAAGGATTCGTTGTCGCGTACTGATATTGAAGATGGTACTTATATTGTTAGGAAGTTTGATATGGCATTTGAGGTTGAACTTGAGGTTGAAACTGAGGCGGTTGGGAAGCATTACCCGACGGGCCAGATGTATATTGAGTACCAGTAAACCCTGGGGGTATCGGTGGATCACTAGCTTCAGACACCACGGATGAATGCCTGATTTGGGCCTCTAGTTCCTTCAGTTTTTCTCGAGTTTCCTGTAACTGACCTTCTAACTATTGAACATACTCATCTGGATCACGTTTCGGACTATGCTCCACTGACGGCGCTCTAAATATTCCGGGTCCAGGAGTCACAGGGGCATCATTATTTCTGGTCTAGTCAGTCATACCTGTCTGCAAACACATCATCTCACAAAAGCTTAGTTGATAACCCGTTGGCACCTATCACTAAGCACAATCACCTAGGCACATATTTCTACATTCACTTATTCCCCACTCGGATGTTTGACATGACACATTCATAAGTTTGGGAGTAAGTCACTTACACAGTGCACATACTGCCAAACCTATGCTCTGATACCAACTTGTAACACCGTACTTTTTACTTTTTTTTTTTTTTTGGATTTAGAGAGAAAATAAGTGTTTTAGGGTTTATGTGTTGGGAAAATTAGGAAAAAATGAATGTACAAGCATATATGTTTAATTTAGGTTGCTTCACATTAAGGTAAGCTCTCCCGTCTAACACTTAATAACTTATTTATTCTAAGTCCAATTCACAAAAGGAAATATGTTCTGTGACCCTTCACAAAGCGTACATTATCCCATACACAATAATTATAAAATACATAATTATTAAAATTACTTTAATAACACAGAAGGGTAAATAGGTCATTACCTACTAGGCCCAAAGTGAGGTTGTTACATATTTTACGCAGAAAATTCGTTTTCATCACATAAACATGTCAAAACTTCAATTTAACATAAGGAGAGCTATACGTAACGAAATCATGTTATTCTTTCGAGCAAACTTATTAATTTTTCGATATCTTTATATCTATATACATATCAACTACCGATTTCAAGTCGTACATGTCAATCATGGCAGATTCAAAACGAATTTCACAAAAATAACACGATTAATTTATTGATTTATATCATGTATGCAATCATTGATTTAACCACTAGACTTATGAATACTATGTAATTATATATATATATATATATATATATATATATATATATATATATATATATATATATATATATATATATATATATATAGTTAGTTACAGTTAGTGGTTTTATACCTCTAAACGTTAAATTGTAAGTATCTATGCGTAGCGGATGATGAGAACAACAACCTTCGTGTAGACTGCAAGAGCAAAAATCAAAAATTGGCGGTTATGGGGCTTAAAAAATTCGTGGCTAGGGGAAGGAGGAAGAAAAATATGTGCAGATTATGATTTAGGTGGATTAGGGTTGCCTAAATAAGGGATAATTAGCAAATAAGGCACAAATTAAAAATAAGGGAGACCCCATTTGGTGGATTTCGGCCAAATGGCCCACATGGGTGATCCATGGGATAATTTTGACTAGTTAGAACATTTATTGCATAGTCCATTAGGTGTCGTTAACCGAAATCGAAAACTGAAACGTTAACTGGGTGTTTTAGCGAATTCTACGCGTTTTTAATTTATAATATTTCTAATAAATCAAAAGTATTTTAGAATCTTAATAATTATATAAAATAATTATTAAAATAAATTTCCAACCGTTTCGTTGTTATAAAAGACGTCTTCACGGTTTTCACTAACCGTATCGTTATCTAGGGTTTTATGAGTTTCTCACATACTTCTAAACCAAAGTATGAAATCAACTAATATTTAGCACATATTAAAATAGTAAAATCTAAAAAAATATTGACGTAGTAATTTATAGTATTTAACTAACAATTGTTAATTATTTAACGAAAAGTTAACGGAAAAAGTCGGATTGTTACATTTTTGTTTTAATCTGAATTTTAAATTTTAAATTTTCATAGTAATACATATTTTTTTCTTTATTTCTAAGGATAACCCTAAAGCGTATAAATTGATAGTAAATTACTTGGATTGTTTAGCTAAATTATAGAAACTTAAATCATGGGGAATTGATACACTACAAGAAAAACTCAAAATTCGGACGACATGATGCCGTTTGGAAAAGTAAGTAAACGACAAAATCTTCTGGTTTTTTGGTTTGCTTTTCTGAAATCTTTAACCATATTTTTTTTTTATGAAAAACTCAATGTCGTAAAGTATTATTATTTTTTTATTTTTCTTTCCTGTGATAAAATTGGCTCCAAAATGTAATAATTTTTGTGCGCTTCTTTTCAGACGACATGTCGTACAGAAATGTCATCTCTGAAAATAAATTGTACTTTTTCCTTTTTTGTTTTCCTCATGAAAATTATTTTTGGCTCCAAAAAGCAAAATATTTCGCGCACTACTTTTTCGGGCAACATGTCATCCGGAAAGGTTATCCGGGACGACTTTTTTGCTGAACATTTTCAACTATTTAAACACCATCAATAACTTTTTTCTAACCTCACCATTATCATTTTTACGGTGTATTCGAAATGGAGGTATATTGCGAGTGTAGTGAAGTTGTTGTTCTCCGAACGATGTCGTCCGTTCTATTTATCCGGTATGATAAAATTAGTTTACTTAATATTCTTTCCATGTAACGAAATGTTATATCACAAGCTACTTTCATATTTTATTCATAGTTCTTAAGTTACGGTTAGATAGACTGACATGATCCACTGATGTGTGATAGGGTCGTGTAGATTATACCTGAAAAAAGTTTAACATTTTATTTAGTATTTAATTATAAAATTATATTATTTTTCTTTCGGGATGTCATGTCGTCCCAGATAGTCATCCTGAAAAGTTGTCCTCTATTATTGGAAAAAAGCCAAAGTGGGCCCTACTTTCGTCCGGTAAAAACTTTTCGTCCGGATTGACTTTCCAAGACAAAGCATTCCGGACGACACATTTGGGACGGCATATCGTCTGGAAAGGTCTTCCGGGAGGACATGTCGTCCGAAAATGACGAAAAATGTCACCTGTAGTGACCCGTCCTAATCCATCTGGACGAAGTCCATATCAATTACAACGATTCACAATAGTTGATTACATCGCAAGGTACTTGACCTCTATATGATACATTTTACAAACATTGCATTAGTTTTTAAAAGACAAACTTTCATTACATCGAATGTTAACAGGCATGCATACCATTTCATAATAAATCTAACTATAATTGACTTAATAATATTCTTGATGAACTCAACGACTCGAATGCAACGTCTTTTGAAATATGTCATGAATGACTGCAAGTAATATCCCTAAAATGAGCAAATGCACAGCGGAAGATTTCTTTCGTACCTGAGAATAAACATGCTTTAAAGTGTCAACCAAAAGGTTGGTGAGTTCATTAGTTTATCAGAAATAATCATTCATAATTTTAATAGACCACAAGATTTCATATTTCCATTTCTCATAAACATACGTCCCATGCATAGAGACAAAAATCATTCATATGGATTGAACACCTGGTAACCGACATTCACAATATACATATAAGAATATCCCCATCATTCCGGGATCCTCCTTCGGACATGATATAAATTTCGAAGTACTAAAGCATCCGGTACTTTGGATGGGGCTTGTTGGGCCCGATAGATCTATCTTTAGGATTCGCGTCAATTAGGGTGTCTGTTCCCTAATTCTTAGATTACCAGACTAAAAAGGGGCATATTCGGTTTAATAATCCAGCCATAGAATGTAGTTTCATTTACTTGTGTCTATTTCGTAAAACATTTATAAAAGTAGCGCATGTATTCTCAGTCCCAAAAATATATATTGCAAAAGCATTTAAAAAGGGAGTAATGAAACTCACCATACTGTATTTTGTAGTAAAAATACATATGACTATATTGAACAATGCAGGGTTGGCCTTGGATTCACGAACCTATATCATTTATATATATTAACACATATAATTTAACATGCAATAATAATCAACTTAGTATATATGTATCATTTATATAATATATTACTTATAGTAATATATTTGTTATTTCAATTGTTATATATATCTACATCTCTGTTATATTAAAATAGTACATTAAATATATCATATATTTTAGATAACTAATTAATATTTATTATAGAATTATTAATATAGTTAGATTATATGTATCAAATATATTTTTATATAACTAATATTTATTTGATAAAATTATATCAATAATAATAATAATAGTAGTAATTATATTAATATTATTGATAGTAAAAAAATATGGTAGTTTTACTAATAATGAGAATTTTAGTAAAAATGATAATTTTACTAATCATGATAGTCTTAATAAAAATGATAGTTTTAATAAAAATGATAATTTTAAAAATAATGATATTTTTAATGATAATAATAATAATATCATTAGTCATAATAATCTTCGTGCCTACTTCCTAACTTATAAATATGAACTCGTTAGTTCTAATTCGTATCATAATTTTTATCGTACATGTTTTAATATAATTAATCTTCTTCCGTATCCTTTTTTTTTTACTAACATTTTTATATATTCAAATTTAGTCATAATTAACCTCTTTTATATCCATAATAATAATAATAATAATTATAATAATAATAATAATAATAATAATGGAAGACTACCTTTCAAGTTTTTCCCAAAAAGAATGCCTCAGTACGGACTCGAACCCGAAACCTCTCGGTTAAACCAAACACCCTTAACCATCCCTCTGTTTGATTCTTTTTCTGATTTAAATCATAACTTTAATTTACTTAACCTTCATCAGTTCGAACTAAACAGTCCAAGTAGGACATAAAGCTCACGGCCCATATTGCAATCAAAGGCCCAACGACTTGATTAGCCCAAGTAACAAAATATCTAAACCCAATTAACATAATTCATATTAACCTAGTCGTGGCCCAATACATAGTACGATCCATAGCCAGTTAAATTAACCCAGACGCATCATTCATCAATCAAGATCTAATGTTCTGGTTCCCGGTCACAATAAAAAATTACGATAGCAGCACTAAAAAAAAAATAATACTTCGATTCATCTTCATCTTTTAAAATCGAGCAGGAAGTGAGTAGTAGAATTGGAAACAGAAAACATGAGATAGCAGCGAGTAGGCTGCTTTGTAATACATGTACTATTCATCGTCATCATTCTTTCTCGTTCCATAATCACGTTTACTGTTTATCTCCTCCTTCGTTTATAGTTACAGTTTTTTTTTCTGTTACAGGTGGTTGAATTGCTCTAGTGTAGCAGTCGTACACAATAGGAATAATCATCAAACAATCGTGGTTTACAAGACCTTTAATCGTTGATAACTCTTAAATGGGTTTTGATGGCTCCCGAAGAAAGAAAGTGAAGAGAGAGAGAGAGAGAGAGAGAGAGAGAGAGAGAGTGATAGTAGTGGTGGTTTAGTGGTTTGTTATGATGGTGATGATAGTGTGATCAAAGGGGTTGTCCGTGGTGGTTTTTGGTGGTGAGTATGGAGTCTGATCGAATCTAGAACAGAAAAACAAAAGTTGCAGCATCACTCATTCGCCAAAATAGTAGAGAAAAGGCTGGTGTTCGGTTCTGGTCTGATCGAAAATAGTAAGAAACCACATGAGGTGAGGTTCGATGATGGTAATGGTTATGTCTCGAGTTTGATCGAATAGAAACAAGAAATTGGAATATCTTGCATGTGTTTGTTTGTGTGGAACCAGACCTGAAACAGAAACAAGTTGATAGATAGTGGTTTGATTGGGGTTTAGTGATTGAAGATGGTTCTCTGTTATAACAAAAGTAGTCGTGATGATTGGTGGTGTATGAGGGTGGCGTTTGAACATGTTGATTATCAAGGTATTAAGCAGAAGAAGAATTATGGGTTTGATATGTATGTTAGTTCAAAAGAGAACAGAAGATAGAAACATGAATGATGGTGGGTTCAATCATATAACAAAAACTAGTAGCAAGCAATTGGTATATGCATGAAGGATAAGTGTGGAATATTTAAAAATAAAGCTTAAAAAGACATAGAGGAACGAATTATGGTGTCAATGTATACTTTTGACAAAAGAAAATAAACAAGAAGCTTGTGAGTGGGCAATAATGAGTAGATATAAAATATATATCTATATGTACGATTTAGTAAAAAGATCGAAGCATGTGATGAAACTGTGGGGTTGAGTATGTTAGGAAATCTAATAGTAAAGAATAAGATGAGTGCTGATCAAAAGGTAGTCATATAGAAACAGAAATAAAAGTCAGATAGAAACAAGAAAGGTGGTGTGATGTTTAAAGTGGTGATGTAAATGGTGAGTTGTGGGTGTGGGTCATATATATTAAATATAGAGTTATATGCATGTGTTTTGTATATATATATATATATATATATATATATATATATATATATATATATATATATATATATATATATATATACTACCTAATATCTATCTATATACATTTCTCTAATTAAAATAAAAGGAATGTGCAAAGTGACATGGACGTGAAACAGAAAGTAAATTAGTAATGGTTACATATCTCTGTATGTAATGTAATTTAGAGTTAGAATGAGATAGATATTTATAACTAAAGTAATAAATATAATATAATATATGTAAATTATAAACATGGGTGAAAGGAATTGAAAACAAAAAACATGTCATGCATAGTGTATATCAATTAAGTTCAATTAGACATAGTAAATGGAATCTCATAATTCAAATATCAAGTATAGTGTAGTAGTCGGGTAATTGGATTTATTTATGTCGACATTCAATAATAAGGATATTATTTCGTGGTTCATTTAAACTTATAAAAATTAAATCAACTGTCCGCTCGATTTTGGGAAAAATATAAAAAGTACTAAAATTTAATAACTAGATCTTAAATAAATTTTTAGTAAACCTAAAATTTATAGAACTCATTTTCGGATCACTGTTTATATTAAAATCATATAAGTTCGAATTAAACTTCTCTAAATAAAAATCGAAACGTCCAACAACTATTACAATCATTTAATATTTATTTTTAATATACAATATATATACATTTAAATATATATGTATCTATTTACAAATAGTTGTTCGTGAATCGTCGATAATGGTCGAAGGTCAAATGAATATATGAAACAGTTCAAACATTTTGAGACTCAACCTTGTAGACTTTGCTTATCGTGTCGAAACTTATATAAAGATTAAGTTTAAATTTAGTCGGAAATTCCCGGGTCATCACAGTACCTACCCGTTAAAGAAATTTCATCCCAAAATTTGAGTGAGGTCGTCATGGTTAACGATAATAATGTTTTCATGATGGATACAAGTTGGTATATAGAGTTTTATCATCATAGAGTAATATGGATAAAACAATTCGATTATTAGAAGGCATGAATGAAGCATACACAAAATAGTGAAATGAGAAAGATAAGTTTCATCATACTTTTGACTAGTCATGGTTGATATTAAAAAAAAAATAAGGTTCGTCTTAACTTTTAACGTTGTCTTGGTTGAATTCCGGAATTCAAGGGATTTTAAGAAAAATTTCGAAATCTAAAAGATTTGATTCTTCGACGAATAAGGGAATTAAGATCTCTATAATTAAATATGGTGATCTGCCTCGATTACTCTGTCTGATATTTCCATTATAAATTTACCTTTTCCGTTCCATTAGTTTCCACCACTTCTATACCTTCTTTCTCAGTTTATATATCCAAAAGATTATAATAATGCTTAATCTGGTTCTAATCCTTGTTCTTATTCTGACTATCGCAATGATCGTTCTTCTTTTCCAACTCCCACCGGAAGAATCTATTTATTTCTACTATGCTCTAGGGATTATTGTATTTATAATCCTCCCTTGTCTTTATATTGCCATACGCACTGATATCCACAGTTTGTAACTTTGGTGTTATCATTGGGCTTTATATTTCCTCTTATACTTCGAAGTCCTTGCTTCTGTTTTTCTATAATCATTATCATCCCCAGTTAATACTCCACCTATTTCCTGCGATTTATACTCCAATTTCTATTTCAGAGCTTTGTCCCTTCGTTTCTTCTTCTTGCGATTGGGCATCTATTGTAATGGTCCAGAATTTGCAGATATAAGTTTCAGAATGAACATCGTTAATGTCCTAAGAAATAAATGGTAATAGCACAATTTGACTTGTTAAATTACCAGAATTCAAGGAAAGATAGGACTATCAAGAAAAATATGTTCTTGATATGTTTATAGATTAGACAGAACGTAAGAGTCGTGTAACATGGCACATGATGACGTTATGATCTGTGAATCATCATGTTCCATTTAGAAACTCAGCATTACTTACTGTAATATAATCACGTTGATCAAGTGTCATTATATTATACTAACTCATGCATCAGTTCCCATCACTACTTCAAAAACATTCATATTTTAAGCTCGAAGGTTTACAGAATATAGAAACTAACAGTTTCTATATGATGTAACACTGATAGCACGAAGAGATTATTGATTTCAGTTCAGAATAGTTATGAAAATATCTTCAGAAATATGGAGGATATTTATAATGAAAGATACGATGATATCTTGGAATTTCTAATATAGATGGATGATGAAGAAGATTTATCCGTAAGGGTTTAGATTCGGAAGCAAGGTATTTGATGTTATGCGAGGTGTATACGAAATAGTTTATATTTTACTAGGAAAAACTATTAAATATGATACAATTTTACACAAGATATTTATTTATTTATAGAATGGATATACTTAAACCTTGCTACAACACTTATAGGCAGTGTACCTAATCGTACAGTAGTGTAGTTTTTAGTAAGTCCGGTTCGTTCTACAGGGAAATCTTTAAACAAAGCTCAACGCTATATTAATTTACTTTTATAAAAATACAAACATATATATAAGTAATATTATTATTATAAAGGGGGGGTTTTACCGTTTAATGACCGGTTTGTCGATTTTAAAACTTTTAGTCGCAGTTAAAACCTAATGTAAAATATTAAATAAATAAAAGACTTAATTTAAAGCGTAAAGTAAATAACGATAATGAAATTGCGAATAATAAAAGTGCGATAAAATAAACTTGCGATAATTAAAAAGTACGATAATTAAAAGTGCGATTAAATAACAATAAATAAAAGTGCGATAATTAGAAGTGCAATTAAATATAAAATAAAGGAAATTAAATATGAAATAAAAGAATTATGCTTATTTAAACTTCCGTAATCATGATGTTTGACGTGTTGATTTTAGTTTTATGCCCATGGGTTAATTGTCCTTTGTCCTGGATTATTTAATATGTCCGTCTGGTTTTTTGTCCATAACAGTCCATCAGTCATAAATATAAAGTGCGAGTGTCCTCGTCAAATTATTATTATACCCGAAGTTAAATATTCCAACTAATTGGGGATTCGAATTGTAACAAGGTTTTAATACTTTGTTTAATGAATACACCAGGTTATCGACTGCGTGTAAACCAAGGTTTTACTACTTTGTTAACAATTACACCAATTACCCTTGAATGTAATTTCACCCCTGTTTTAATTATTCTAGTGGCTATTAATCCATTCCCGTGTCCGGTTAAATGAACGATTATTCGTACATATAAATACCCCGCTCATCGTGTCCGATCGAGTGTATATGGTAATTTATAGGGACGCCCAATTGTAAATCTTTATATTAACATTAACAAACTATCATTTAGTTAAACAAATATAAAGCCCATTAATAGCCCATAGTCTAATTTTCACAAGTGTCGTTCTTTTGTCCAAACCCCAATTATGGTACAAAGCCCAATTATCCAATTTTAGTAATTAGCCCAACATCATGATTACTTCGTTTTAAATAAGCATAATAATAACTTAGCTACGAGACATTAATGTAAAAAGGTTGATCATAACTTACAATGATTAAAAATAGCGTAGCGTTACACGGACAGAATTTCGACTTACACCCTTACAACATTCGCTAACATACCCTTATTATTAGAATTAAAATTAAAATTAAAATATAAATTATAAATATATATATATATATTTTACGATATAGATAGAGAGATGGATGGATATATTGTTGATCAGAATTCGGTTTGCTTTATAGGGGGTTTTTGAAATTGGGGCTCCGCTACTCGCGGCAAAATCCTCTTCAAACTCCGCGAGTCGCGGAGGATGAATTTACAGCTCACACCCTTGGAGTCTTTCTCTGCCGACGGTTTTTAATATATATATATAATATATATATAATTAATATAATTAATTATATATTATATTATATTTATATACATAGTTAACTTGTAATTTTTAGTCCGTTGCGTCGAGCGTTCAGAGTTGACTCTGGTCCCGGTTCCGGATTTTCGAACGTCCTTGCGTACAATTTAATATCTTGTACTTTGCGTTTTGAATCTTGTACTCTTGTAATTTCGAGACGTTTCTTATCAATAATTGGAACTTTTTTGATTGTCTTTTGTACTTTTGAGCTTTTTGGTCGTTTGCGTCTTCAATTCATCGAATCTGTCTTTTATCTTCACCTTTTATTATTTAAACGAATATCACTTGTAAATAGAACAATTGCAACTAAAAGCTTGTCTTTCTTGAGGAATAATGCTATGAAATATATGTTCGTTTTTAGCATTATCAAATATTCCCACACTTGAGCGTTGCTTGTCCTCAAGCAATATCGTCTTGAAATACTAGAATCACTTCTTTATTCTTCACACTTTGTACATCAGTGATTTCTATACGGCGGTATAAACAATGGTAGTAACGATATGGTTTACAGTCCCACATGACTATAAAAATTTAGATCCATTAAGGAAATTGGATCTTTATGAAAACATTTGATCTTTTGAAAATTAAATCTAGTTTTTACCCTGGATAAGTTTTCCGGAATAACCCTTTACCGGTGTTTGCAAAATATTTTTGTGGGTTTGGTGGGTTTTAGATTTGAAAATTTTAGCTCAAAACTTGCGGTTTTGTGTTACCCACTTGCTAACCTTGTATTAGGAAAGCAACACGTCCAGTTTACTTGTTCCGTATATTACCTTTCGGCAAACTACCGTCCGGTTGTAAAGGAAAGCGTTGAACAAGCAACTGTTAAGGCAATGTCCCGTGACATGCTTTTGATTATGGTCTATAACGTGTCGGACGCAATTACTATCCTTGGTAGGAGCAATAGTAAAGCTCACCCTTATAATTTTTCGGTCTGGCACAAGGTCCTGTCTTTGACCATGCTATGCAACCACCGTTCTTACGGTTGACACCCGATTTGGTTCAGGTGACCTAATGAATTCCAGGTGAATTCCTAGGATTTTACGTTCAATGGTAATGAACGCATTGAAAATAGGGTTTTCAGAAAACAAATCGGTTTGTAATTTTGATCAAAATATTTTCTCGTTTAAGCTCGAGTTTAGATATCATTGAATTCCATGAGTTTGAATTCTCAATCTTTAAGGTCAATCTCTAGGATTGAGTAATATCAGTCTTAAAAGCTGATTTTTAATCTTTAAGGAGATTATCCTTTCTGGGGATCTGATTCATTAGTCTTATCCAGCTAATTTGCATGGTGCCCCCCCATTGTACGAGATAAATCCTTCTCATGGTTAGGATAAATCTGACCACTTGGCGACCCTGTTTAATGCTGAGGTCCGTGGATTTCCTGCTGATTTTAGTGATGACTTTTCTAGATTTTTCGTCAACCTACAGCTGGTCTGGACGACAACTTCATGACCTAAATCAAGAAGCGCGTTTCTTTTTCGGAAGACTTTACTTCCTTTTAATGATGGAATTGATTCATCATGTAGATCCATCTCTTCTTTTATTTTATCGGGTAAAACAGTTTAGTTTAGTCCAAAGCAAAAGTATTTTCAGTTATTTGTTACAGATATATGTGACATATGTTTAAAATAACTTGGTAAATTTTCCCACACTTGGCTTTTTATTTTTCTTTTTATCGTCCTCTATTCCATTTTAAATGAATTTTGACATTTTAGTTTGTTTCTTAATTTATGTTCTTTCTGAGATAACAATAATTTCGGTGTTAAAACCTAGTTTTATCGTTCATAAATATGTATAAACATGATTTGAATTCATTTAATTGAAAAATTTTACTAGAATTGGGTAGTCAGTATATAAGACTAGGGCTGTTCTTTATTATCAGAGAGCACTAGATTCTAATACAACTACTGCTTTACTAGTATTTTTAATGGTAACCAAGTGTATAAAGTAAAAAAAAAAAATTAAAATCCGAAAGAATTTAACCCCTTCCCACACTTAAGATCTTGCAATGCCCTCATTTGCAAGAAATCAGTAACAATTTAAATTATTGAGGGTGATAAGCGTAGAAAAGTGATTAAATTTTACCAAAGTTTCAAACATATTGTTGTTTGTTTGTTGAATGATAACTGGTGCACGTCATTTTTTTATTCCGTCTTGTTTGTTATTTCACACATATTTTGCATCTTGTCGTCAAAATTACTTGCTTTTGCTGAACTTAATGCCAGTCTTTAAAAACGCGTTGTTTTACCCTGTCTTGTAAGATAAACTACAAACAAATATATACATACTATTTTTTTTTTATTTATAAAACCTTTAACTTATAAAACAAATATTAATTAATTTTAAAAATTTGTTTCTTTTAAGAATGAGGGCGTTTCGGAACGATGTCCTAGTCCGTCCCTCGACAAAATTTTAAAATTTGTCATTTTCAAGCAATTGTTTTAAAAGCTTAGATTTTTGGATTTTTTTTAATTTTTTTGGCATACTTTAAATCAATAAGATTAAAAATAATGATAATAAAAGTTCTCGTCCCTCCCTCGGGTAAAGCAATTTCGGTTTAATGACCTAGTCTTCAACTTACGACGAATTTTAAAAATCATATTTTTAACTTAATGAGATAAAGTAAATTTTTGTTTTTAAATTCACACAATTTAAATATAAAATTCAAAATTAATATTAAAAATTCACACCAAACTTAAAATTTGAAATGCATAAAATTAAAAAATTCATATTTTAAAAATTAAAAATTCACACCAAACTTAATTTAAAAATTCATATTATAAATTCACACCTAACTTATATTAATTTTTCAAATATTTACAATTTTAAAAATATTGTTTTACAAAGTTTACAATATTAATTTAAGATTTAAATATTAATTTTAAAAACATGGTAAAAAAATAAAATTAAAAATCTTTTTGTCTTTTTATCCCACTTTAATCAATCAAATATTATCAAAAATATGCGCCCCTCTTTTCGGTAAAGTAACTTCGGTTCCAAGACCTAATTTAACTCATGACGAATTTTTGAAATATTTTGGGTTGATTGATTAAAGATATTTATACCTTAAGAATAAACGTTAAATTTTGCAGTGATGTAATAAATTTTTGAATGATATCAATAATTTCGGTCGCCAAACCTAATTTTATTCAATACCAATTTAATACTTTTTAGCGAACAAATTAGCGTTTATTATCAAAAGGTTAAAAATAAAAATAAAAATAAAAACTGTACAGACATACCTGTGAAATAGATTTCTTAGTTATATGATCTATCCCATTCATAAGATAGTCGGTTTAATTGGTTTTCCATGGCTACATAGGCGTAACCTCGAGCATTCAGTGTCTTTTCTTCTAAACATATGAACGGTCCGTCTCTGCATAAAGTAACAAATTCGGTATTTGAATAGGTTTGATTATTTGAACATTTACCTCCATGTGACCATTTTCCGCATTTGTGACATCGTTCTAGGTGTCGTGCTCTTCTTTTCGCTGCGGATTTTGATTTTCCTTTACCAAATTGTAACTTATTATCTTCGCATCTGGATTCTTTTCTAACTCCGTCCATTCTTTCTCTGATTACTGATACTATTTCACTCGGGAGTATGTCATTATTACGTTTAGTGATTAAAGCGTGTAGCATTAGACCATGGTTTAGTTCACAGGCAGTCTTCATTTTGTAAAAACCTAAAAAAAATAAAAATTCAGAATGGGGGGAGAAGACTAGTTCTTTAGGGTCTGCTAGGGAAAGACCATTCGGGTTCCATTTTCGAGAACTACACGAAAACAGACAATCTAACTCTAACAGAAATACATATTATCCTTTAAAGACTTGATTCTCCCCACACTTAGTTAGCTGTGGTGTCGAAATTGTGATTAACTTTGTTGTCGACTTCCATCGGACCATGTATGTAATGTTTAACTCTGTGACCATTAACTTTAAATTCAATCCCATTTGAATTTATCAATTCTATCGTTCCGTATGGGAAAACTCTTTTGACTATGAATGGTCCAGACCATCTTGATTTCAATTTTCCAGGAAATAGCTTGAATCGTGAATTGAAAAGAAGAACTCTGTCTCCTTCTTTAAATTCTTTTGAACTTCTGATTCTTTTATCATGCCATTTCTTCGTTCTTTCTTTATAGATTAACGAATTTTCGTATGCTTCATGTCTTAATTCTTCTAATTCGTTTAGTTGACTTAATCGTAGACGTCCAGCTTCATGTAAATCAAGATTACATGTTTTCAAAGCCCAAAATGCTTTGTGTTCAATTTCTACTGGAAGATGACATGCTTTTCCATAAACAAGTCTAAAAGGTGTGGTTCCAATTGGAGTTTTGTAGGCTGTTCTAAAAGCCCAGAGTGCATCCTCCAATTTAATGGACCATTCCTTCGAATTTGATCCTACGGTTTTCTCTAGAATACGTTTTAAAGCTCGGTTGGTATTTTCAACTTGTCCACTTGTTTGTGGATGATATGCGGTGGAGATTTTATGAGTTACTCCATATCTTTTAAGAACTTTCTCAAGTTGATTATTACAGAAATGAGTACCCCGATCACTTATTAAAGCTTTCGGTGTTCCAAACCTTGCAAAAAGACGTTTTAAAAAGTTGACTACAACTCGTGCATCGTTAGTTGGGAGAGCTTGTGCTTCCGCCCATTTAGATACATAATCAATGGCTACGAGTATATATAAATTATTATGAGATTTTGGAAATGGACCCATAAAGTCAATACCCCAAATGTCAAATACTTCACATACTTGGATGACATTTTGTGGCATTTCATCACGTTGACTTATTTTTTCGGCCCTTTGACATGCATCACAGGATTTGTAAAGAAGGTGTGCGTCTTTGTAAATTGTAGGCCAATAGAATCCAGCTTCATAAACTTTTCTTGCTGTTAGTTGAGGCCCATAATGCCCTCCTGTTGGTCCTGTGTGATAATGGTTTAAAATTTTACTAGCTTCATCTCCAAATACACATCGGCGTATTATTCCATCGGGACAACTTTTAAACAGATGTGGATCTTCCCAGAAATAGTGTTTTATATCACTGAAGAATTTCTTTCGTCTTTGGTACGATAATCCTTTTTCAAGGAATCCACAAACTAAGTAGTTTGCATAGTCTGCAAACCATGGGATTTCTTTATAATCTATCTTCAATAGATATTCATCAGGAAAGTTGTCTTGTATGGCCGATTCATTCAGAACTTCTAATTCGGGATTTTCAAGACGAGAAAGATGATCAGCGGCGAGATTTTCTGCTCCTCTTTTATCTCGGATTTCAATATCAAACTCTTGTAAGAGTAAGATCCAACGGATTAATCTTGGTTTAGCATCTTGTTTTGAAAATAGGTATCTAAGAGCAGAATGGTCGGTATAGACCACCGTTTTTGCTAGAACGAGATATGATCGAAATTTGTCAAAAGCAAAGACAATAGCAAGGAGTTCTTTTTCAGTAGTTGTATAGTTCGTTTGTGCTCCTTGTAATGTCTTACTAGCATAATATATAGGTTGAAATCATTTTTCAATCCTTTGTCCTAAAACGGCTCCCATTGCAAAATCACTTGCATCGCACATTAGTTCAAATGGTAGATTCCAATTTGGTGTTATCATGATCGGCGCATTAGTGAGTTTTTCTTTAAGAATATTAAAAGATTTGATACACTCATCTGAAAAGATGAATGGCGCATCCTTTTCTAGGAGTTTATTCATAGGAGTGGCAATTTTAGAAAAATCTTTTATGAAACGTCGGTAAAAACCGGCATGCCCTAGAAAACTCCTAACTCCTCTAACATTGGTGGGATGTGGAAGTTTAGCAATTACATCTACTTTAGCTCTATCCACTTCAATTCCTTCTTTTGAAATTTTATGTCCAAGAACGATGCCTTCTTTAACCATGAAATGGCATTTCTCCCAATTAAGTACTAGATTTGATTTTTCGCATCTAATTAGCATTCGTTCCAGATTAACTAGACATGATTTAAATGTATCACCGAAGACCGAAAAGTCATCCATGAATACTTCCATGCATTCTTCTATCATGTCATGAAAAATCGCCATCATACACCTTTGAAAGGTTGCAGGGGCGTTGCAAAGTCCAAATGGCATTCTTTTGTAAGCAAAAGTACCATAAGGGCACGTGAATGTGGTTTTCTCTTGGTCCTCGGGTGCTATTGGAATTTGAAAATATCCGGAAAATCCATCTAGAAAACAATAGTAACTATTTCCGGCTAATCTTTCCAACATTTGATCTATGAAAGGTAAGGGAAAGTGATCTTTTCTGGTGGCGTCATTTAATTTTCTATAATCAATACATACACGCCATCCTGTTACAGTCCTAGTAGGAATAAGCTCATTTTTCTCATTTGTGATGACAGTCATGCCACCCTTCTTAGGTACGCATTGAACTGGGCTTACCCATGGACTATCAGAGATTGGATATATCAGACCTGCATCTAGCAGTTTAATAATCTCTTTCTTAACTACATCTTGCATATTAGGATTTAGTCTTCTTTGGCGTTGCACATACGTTTTATGACCCTCTTCCATAAGGATTTTATGTGTGCAATACGAAGGACTTATTCCTTTAATATCATGAATCTTCCATGCAATGGCTGGTTTATGAGCTTTCAACACAGAAATGAGTTGTGATTTCTCATTTTCAGTAAGAGAAGACGATATTATTACAGGTAATTCAGATTCACCATGTAAATAAGCGTATTCCAAATGGTTTGGAAGTGGCTTTAACTCTAATTTCGGAGGTTCTTCTATTGATGATTTATATCGATATCTGTCTTCTTCTTTTAGCATTTGAATTTCTTCTGTTGTTGGTTCATATCCATTAGCTATAAGTGTAGCTAACATTTCAGCTTCATCAATTGGTTCATTACCTTCTCCTAAAGAACATTCTCCTGTTCCTTGTAATTCTGGAAATTCTTCTAATAATTCTGCATGTGCATCTATAGTTTGAATATAATAACATGTATCATCTGCAGATTGTGGTTGTTGCATTGCTCTATCAACTGAAAAGGTAACACTCTCATCCTCTATACTTAGGGTCAGTTTCTTACCGAACACGTCTATCATTGCTTTAGCCGTGTTTAAGAATGGTCTTCCTAATATGAGAGGAACTTGAGAATCTTCTTCCATGTCCAAAACAACAAAATCTACTGGAAATACTAAAGTACCAACTTTAACTAGCATGTTCTCCATTATCCCTCTAGGATATTTTATTGATCTATCGGCTAGTTGTATGCTTATTCTGGTTGGTTTCAATTCTCCAAGGTCTAGTTTAGCGTATAGTGAATACGGCATTAGATTTATACTAGCACCTAAGTCTGCCAATGCTTTTATTGAACTAAGACTACCCAGAAAACATGGAATTGTGAAACTTCCTGGATCAGATAGTTTTTCTGGTATCTTATTCAACAGCACTGCTGAACAATTAGCATTCATAGTAACAGCCGAGAGTTCTTCCATTTTCTTTCTATTTGAGATTAGATCTTTCAAGAATTTAGCATATCTAGGCATTCCTGAAATCACATCAATGAAAGGAAGATTTACATTTATCTGTTTAAACTTATCCAAGAATTTGGATTGCTCGGCTTCAAGTTTTTCTTTCTTCATTTTACTCGGGTAAGGAAGTGGTGGTTGGTATGGTTTAACATAAGGTTTATCCTTAACTGTGTTATTTTCATTAACCTTTTCAACTACCGGTTCTTTTTCCTTATCTTGATCAGGTTGTGGTTCTTGTGGAGTAGGAATAGTTTCATCAGAAGTTACAGGTATTTCAGGTGGTTTAAGTGTTGTACCACTTCTTGTGGTAATAGCTTTAGCTGTTTCATTCCGGGGGTTAGCATTTGTATCACTAGGTAGACTTCCCGGTTTTCTTTCACCTATTAACCTTGCTAGGTTACTTACTTCTTGTTCCAGATTTTGAATAGAAGCTTGTTGATTTCTAAATGCTTGAGCATTTTGTTCATTAGTTTGTTTTTGAGATGTGAAAAACTGCGTTTGAGTTTCAACTAGCTTCGTCATCATATCTTCTAAATTCGGCTTTTTATCATCGGTTTGTTGTGGTGGTTTGTTTTGAAAATTAGGTCTTTGCTGATTATAAGTATTATTGGATACTTGTTGATTGCTAGGACCTTGTTGGTTGTTGTATGGAATATTTCGGTTATAATTCTGGTTTTGATTGTAAATCGGTCTTGGCGGTTGATAATTATTCTGATAATTATTTCCAGGCCTTTGGTTTATGTATGAAATATTCTCTCTTTGTTCCATTGTTAATTCAATACTGAGACAATCTTTTGTCAAATGTGGTCCTCCACACTGCTCACAACTAATTCGTATTGAGTGAATATCTTTAGTCATCTTTTCCATTCGTCTTTCCACATCATCTATCTTTGCGGAAATGGAATCTAAGTCATGGCTAGAATCGGCTCTAGCTGCTTTAGATGATTTAACGATATCTTTTTCTTGGTGCCACTCATGTGAGTGGGAAGCAGTGTTATCAATAATTTTGTAAGCATCAGTTTCGTTTTTCTTCATAATAGAACCACCAGCTGCTATATCTATGTCTTTCCTTGTAGTGATGTTGCATCCTTGGTAGAATATTTGTACTATTTGACAGGTGTCTAAACCATGTTGCGGACATCCTCTTAACAACTTTCCATATCTAGTCCATGCCTCATATAAAGTTTCATTTGGCTTCTGTGTGAACGTAACAATTTCTGCTTGAAGTCTTACGGCTTTAGATGCAGGAAAGAATTGTTTAAGAAATTTGTCAACTAAAACATCCCATGTATCGATCGCCCCTTCAGGTAACGATTCCAACCAATCTTTGGCTTCTCCCTTTAAAGTCCAGGGAAATAACATGAGATATATCTGTTCATCCTCCACTTCTCGGATTTTAAATAGTGTGCAGATCCTATTAAAGGTACGTAGATGTTCATTTGGATCTTCCTTCGGCGCACCACTAAATTGGCATTGATTAGTCACCATGTGTAGAATTTGTCCTTTGATTTCATAATCTGGCGCATTAATGTCTGGATGAGTAATTGCGTGACCTTGGCCAGTGCGTTTAGCTCTCATTCGGTCTTCCATACTTAAAGGTTCCAGATTCTCCATAATTGAATTTGTTGAATCGGTATCACTAGATGATTCTGATTTAATGGTTCGTTCCTCAACAATCTCTGTTTGAATGATTGGTGGCTCTGGAGGAAAGTTTAATGGTTCAGGATCTACGAACCGTTCCTGAATATTCTCCGGATTCTCAATTGTGATGTTGGGTTCAAAAAATGGATTATCGGAAATTTGAACTGAAGTACTTGGTCGACTGGATGACGATTCTAAAGAAAAATCAACGGCGGTTATATTTGCTAAATGTCTTGATCTAGTTACAGGTGGTGAACGTACAAAAGGTGGTGAACGTCTTGCTCGGTGCATTCACTGAATATCCTATTAGTTTTTAAAAGGAAAGAAAAATTATAATAAGTTATCCAATCAATAGACTTTTCTGATTTTGCCCACGTTTTGAATAGCCAAAAGATGCAGCAGAGGGGCAGGATTCGTTTGGTCTCAATATAATTGAGGACTGTTTGGCTCCAATAACCCGGTCCACGTACAAATCCAACTATTACTACGAACCAGAAAATTTTGATGTCTATTAATTTAACCACTTAAAATAAATTTTCGTAATTTTAAGAAATTTAGATAAGAAGTAGAAAAAAAAAAATCTAAGTCCTAAAACTAGAATAGCGAGAAATAAGAAAGAAAAAGAGTTCGTCGAAAAAGGTCGAAAAAGAAAAATGGTTGAAAAATAAAAGGTGACGGAAAAATAAAAGAAACTTATAAAAACTTAAAAATACTTGACTAACCTAACCTTATTACTACAACTAACTTAAAATTATAATCGCAAATTGAGATTACTAATTGGAATGATAATTGATACATAGTAAAAGGTCTAAAAATATTAAAGCTTACAAGGAAAAACTAAATCCCAAATAGAAATAACTTAAAAAGAAACTAAAACTTAAAAAGGCGTCGCAAAATTCTAAAGCACCTAAATCTTAGTCTAAAGAAAAAGCACTTAAGGAATTCTACGGCAAAACCTAAAAATCTAGGAGTAAAAATGACTATAGCAAAAACTAGGTTTAAAATTAAATATGAGCTAAAAATACAAAAGTTATGCTACAACGATTAAAAAGGGACAAAATATAAAAATATACAAAAAGTTGTAAAAATTACAATTTTTATAAAAATATTATTTTTATATTTTTTATTTAATAAAACTACTAATTTTACAATTTAATAAAACTAATTTAACTAAAATATATAAATAAAAAGTAAAAGTAAAAATAAAACTAATAATAATAATAATAATAATAATAATAATAATTAGGGTTAAATAATAATAATAATTAATAATAACCCGTAATTAATGCAGGATTAGGGTTTTTTGTCGCCTGTCAGAAAGGCTCCGCGAGTTGCGGTAATTAATACATCAAACCCCGCGACTCGCGGGGTTCAGAAATTCAGTTGACAGATTTAAATTCGACGCGTTTTCTTTATTTATTTTTTTTTTTCTGTTTTTAATTTTTTTCTATAAATAAAAGATAGTTAATAAAACTTATATTTTTATAAACTAAAATAGAAATAAAGAAACTTATAAAACTTAAATATTTAACAAAATCTTAAAAATACTTATATTTTTGTTTTTCTTTTTATATTTTTGAATATTTAAAACGTATTTTTACAAAAACGAATTTTAATAAAAGTAAACAAAAAAATCCTTTTTTTTTTTTATTAGCGTTGTGCTTCCGGCTTTTAAGATAGTTCCCCGGCAGCGGCGCCAAAAATACTTGATGTTATGCGAGGTGTATACGAAATAGTTTATATTTTACTAGGAAAAACTATTAAATACGATACAATTTTACACAAGATATTTATTTATTTATAGAATGGATATACTTAAACCTTGCTACAACACTTATAGGCAGTGTACCTAATCGTACAGTAGTGTAGTTTTTAGTAAGTCCGGTTCGTTCCACAGGGAAATCTTTAAACAAAGCTCAACGCTATATTAATTTACTTTTATAAAAATACAAACATATATATAAGTAATATTATTATTATAAAGGGGGGTTTTTACCGTTTAATGACCGGTTTGTCGATTTTAAAACTTTTAGTCGCAGTTAAAACCTAATATAAAATATTAAATAAATAAAAGACTTAATTTAAAGCGTAAAGTAAATAACGATAATGAAATTGCGAATAATAAAAGTGCGATAAAATAAACTTGCGATAATTAAAAAGTACGATAATTAAAAGTGCGATTAAATAACAATAAATAAAAGTGCGATAATTAGAAGTGCAATTAAATATAAAATAAAGGAAATTAAATATGAAATAAAAGAATTATGCTTATTTAAACTTCCGTAATCATGATGTTTGACGTGTTGATTTTAGTTTTATGCCCATGGGTTAATTGTCCTTTGTCCTGGATTATTTAATATGTCCGTCTGGTTTTTTGTCCATAACAGTCCATCAGTCATAAATATAAAGTGCGAGTGTCCTCGTCAAATTATTATTATACCCGAAGTTAAATATTCCAACTAATTGGGGATTCGAATTGTAACAAGGTTTTAATACTTTGTTTAATGAATACACCAGGTTATCGACTGCGTGTAAACCAAGGTTTTACTACTTTGTTAACAATTACACCAATTACCCTTGAATGTAATTTCACCCCTGTTTTAATTATTCTAGTGGCTATTAATCCATTCCCGTGTCCGGTTAAATGAACGATTATTCGTACATATATATACCCCGCTCATCGTGTCCGATCGAGTGTATATGGTAATTTATAGGGACGCCCAATTGTAAATCTTTATATTAACATTAACAAACTATCATTTAGTTAAACAAATATAAAGCCCATTAATAGCCCATAGTCTAATTTCCACAAGTGTCGTTCTTTTGTCCAAACCCCAATTATGGTACAAAGCCCAATTATCCAATTTTAGTAATTAGCCCAACATCATGATTACTTCGTTTTAAATAAGCATAATAATAACTTAGCTACGAGACATTAATGTAAAAAGGTTGAACATAACTTACAATGATTAAAAATAGCGTAGCGTTACACGGACAGAATTTCGACTTACACCCTTACAACATTCGCTAACATACCCTTATTATTAGAATTAAAATTAAAATTAAAATATAAATTATAAATATATATATATATTTTACGATATAGATAGAGAGATGGATGGATATATTGTTGATCAGAATTCGGTTTGCTTTATAGGGGGTTTTTGAAATTGGGGCTCCGCGACTCGCGGCAAAATCCTCTTCAAACTCCGCGAGTCGCGGAGGATGAATTTACAGCTCACACCCTTGGAGTCTTTCTCTGCCGACGGTTTTTAATATATATATATAATATATATATAATTAATATAATTAATTATATATTATATTATATTTATATACATAGTTAACTTGTAATTTTTAGTCCGTTGCGTCGAGCGTTCAGAGTTGACTCTGGTCCCGGTTCCGGATTTTCGAACGTCCTTGCGTACAATTTAATATCTTGTACTTTGCGTTTTGAATCTTGTACTCTTGTAATTTCGAGACGTTTCTTATCAATAATTGGAACTTTTTTGATTGTCTTTTGTACTTTTGAGCTTTTTGGTCGTTTGCGTCTTCAATTCGTCGAATCTGTCTTTTGTCTTCACCTTTTATTATTTAAACGAATATCACTTGTAAATAGAACAATTGCAACTAAAAGCTTGTCTTTCTTGAGGAATAATGCTATGAAATATATGTTCGTTTTTAGCATTATCAGTATTCGCTAAAGATTTCATTAGAAACAGAATCATTTGGATTCTTTGAAGTCAAACTTATTCTTTGTGATTTGTCCACGGCTTCCTTCATAGTTTCGCATAATCCGCTTTTCGGTACTAAATTTTCTATTGAGTGTTTCTAAAACTTCATTCTTTATCATCAAATTTTCGACAGTTAAGGTCGTGTACAGCTTGTGCTGCTGTATTTCAGCTTTTTTCAGAATTTCAGAATGGAAGATCATAATTCTAAGAGATAAATGTTATATGTTTGCATATAACTGTTGATATAGACATGCTGCGAGATTTTAAAATACTGATTGCTGATTCTCGGTATTTGGTACGGCAATTCTCGTTACAAGGTGCGGATGAGTACATGATGAGACTTCAATAGATAAATTTAGTGATTTGTCGGAGAGATTTAAACCAAGGAGCGACGAGGTTGCTGGTACATCTGCTGGTAATATGGTGGAATATAATAAAAGGTTCCCCGGTAACAATAAAAGAGTACACATATAAATCAAGGTTATAATAAGGTTGTTTCGAACGAAAAGTCAAAGTTGACTTGCTGGAGCTGTGACAAAATTTGCTAATTTAGAAAGGGATTGCAAAGTTATTTTGGGTAATAATAACACTAAGAAATTAGCATAGCTACATTTTAAACGTTTACTCAGTTGCCGAGAGTTTCTCGGGTGAAAAATTATATGCATTAATCTTTTCTTCCGTAGATGAAATGCGGTTGGTTCATCCTCTCGATTGAGGTGTTTTCAAGAATTACGAAAGGTTTGGACGCAGATTGTAATCGTCAAGATACAAATGAGGTTTTAGGGTGAAATCAAGTGGCAAACTTGAAGATTTGTTTAGTTTCATATGTTATAATCAATATTTTAATTCATTTTAATTGTCCAATGTTGGTAGTCCTCGATTGATAGTCCACAGTTAGCAATTCAACAATTCATATATAATATTCGAATTAATTAATACGTGTCGTGACCCGTATACGTCTCAGACTCGATCACAACTCAAACTATATATATTATTGTAGAATCAACCTCAACCCTGTATAGAGAACTCGATCATTACTGCATATAGAGTGTCTATGGTTATTTCAAATAATATATATAGATGCATCGATATGATATGTCAAAACCTTGTATACGTGTCCCGATATTTAAAATGCGTAAAATAAATAACAGAAATTAAATGACGATAAATAAAATTGCGATAATTAAATTGCGATAAATAAACTGCGATAAATAAAATGTAATAAGGAATTAACAGTTAGCTAGGAACAGTTAGCTAGGATTTTGTTAGCGTGGTTTCTTAACAAAATTTCTCATAGTTAATTTGTTTGTTTCTAACAAATTTTATTTTGTCCAATGTTTTTCTTCATTATGCCACTTGTTGGATTCTGATAGATCAAAATCCAAATATGAAATTGAATGAAAATGGTTATTCTGCGGTGAACGGATACGTATATCGGTGGTTGTAAATAGGATAGTAAATGACTGTTGAATCAGATTCGAAGAATGTACAATGTAACTTATTAATATGAAATCTAAATATTCCTCGAGTATTACCTACCCGTTAAAATATTTTCACCATTAACAGTTTGTACGAAAGAATTTTTAATTACAACCTTTATGAAAATATACTTACATATATATTTTCTTCAGATTTAATCATGGATTTAATGAGTCAATGTGATATTAAACTCATATGGTTTACCGTTAGAACTAGAATACATAATCTCTAAAATATTAAAGATTACATACTTGCCATGTAGAACAAAAATAAATGATGTGTAACGATAAGTAGAACGAAGATAATCGATGTAAAACGATATGTAGAACGAAGATCATGCTTGGGGTATAGATTGCGGTGTTGAGGCATGTGATGTTGAAACTTGGGTTGTTGGTGGTACTGGTGTTGATATTGGTAATACTGTTGGTGCCGGTGATTTTGCTGAAGCTGATACGTTTTGTACCATATTTTCCAAATTTATTTTTCGAGCGGAAAGTTTGTTGACTTCTTCTATTATTCCGGGGTGATTGTAGGTTGGAACGAGTGAATGAATGAGGTTTAGAATTTTAGACAGAATATAATCATGGCGAGATATTTAGGAAATGAGGGTGAAAATGGTGTTTCGGACTAGGTCACTGGTAAGTGCTTCGGGTTCTTCGTCAAGAGGTAAATTCGGTTGGTGCAAAGGATCGCCTTCTTCGCGTCTTCATTGATTAAGTCAACTACAAACCCATCAGATGAATTGGGGGTGGCTAATTGATGGATTCATTCTGATGACACCGCTTTCGGAGCTCGAATGGAAATCCATATCGGAATAGTTGTAGGAATAACTATCGGAATAGCTATCGAAATCTGAGGGACTCGAACTGGGTGAGGGATTCATCTCGTACGATCAGATGAAGTATTTTTGATAAGAAATAGATTATAGGATGTAGATTAGTACCCTGCAATACATAATTTACATATGCATATATATTACTAAAATCCCATAAGTTACGGAGGAATCTACGGAAAATGACAGGCAAAGTTTACAATAACAGATACGCTAAAATATGAATTAGCAGATATGCTAAGATATGAATTTTGTCTATACACTAATCATGCAATCAATGCAATAAGATGTGTCTAGACTAAGGATAATAAGCAAGCGATTCTCTAAGAATGATAAGCAGTTAATTTTCGACACGAAATGATAAGCAAAACTTTTGACATGCAGACACGGTTGAAGTCCAGACTCACTAATGCATTCTAACGACTTCTCAGTCAGACACACTAATGCAGACCTAGTTCGCTAAGACCACCGCTCTGATTCTAACTGTAGTGACCCGTCCTAATCCATCTGGACGAAGTCCATATCAATTACAACGATTCACAATAGTTGATTACATCGCGAGGTACTTGACCTCTATATGATACATTTTACAAACATTGCATTCGTTTTTAAAAGACAAACTTTCATTACATCGAATGTTAATAGGCATGCATACCATTTCATAATAAATCTAACTATAATTAACTTAATAATATTCTTGATGAACTCAACGACTCGAATGCAACGTCTTTTGAAATATGTCATGAATGACTCCAAGTAATATCCCTAAAATGAGCAAATGCACAGCGGAAGATTTCTTTCATACCTGAGAATAAACATGCTTTAAAGTGTCAACCAAAAGGTTGGTGAGTTCATTAGTTTATCACAAATAATCATTTCATAATTTTAATAGACCACAAGATTTCATATTTCCATTTCTCATAAACATACGTCCCATGCATAGAGACAAAAATCATTCATATGGATTGAACACCTGGTAACCGACATTCACAATATACATATAAGAATATCCCCATCATTCCGGGATCCTCCTTCGGACATGATATAAATTTTGAAGTACTAAAGCATCCGGTACTTTGGATGGGGATTGTTGGGCCCGATAGATCTATCTTTAGGATTCGCGTCAATTAGGGTGTCTGTTCCCTAATTCTTAGATTACCAGACTAAAAAGGGGCATATTCGGTTTAATAATCCAGCCATAGAATGTAGTTTCATTTACTTGTGTCTATTTCATAAAACATTTATAAAAGTAGCGCATGTATTCTCAGTCCCAAAAATATATATTGCAAAAGCATTTAAAAAGGGAGTAATGAAACTCACCATACTGTATTTTGTAGTAAAAATACATATGACTATATTGAAAAATGCAGGGTTGGCCTTGGATTCACGAACCTATATCATTTATATATATTAACACATATAATTTAACATGTAATAATAATCAACTTAGTATATATGTATCATTTATATAATATATTACTTATAGTAATATATTTGTTATTTCAATTGTTATATATATCTACATCTCTGTTATATTAAAATAGTACATTAAATATATCATATATTTTAGATAACTAATTAATATTTATTATAGAATTATTAATATAGTTAGATTATATGTATCAAATATATTTTTATATAACTAATATTTATTTGATAAAATTATATCAATAATAATAATAATAATAATAGTAATTATATTAATATTATTGATAGTAAAAAAATATGGTAGTTTTACTAATAATGAGAATTTTAGTAAAAATGATAATTTTACTAATCATGATAGTCTTAATAAAAATGATAGTTTTAATAAAAATGATAATTTAAAAAATAATGATATTTTTAATGATAATAATAATAATATCATTAGTCATAATAATCTTCGTGCCTACTTCCTAACTTATAAATATGAACTCGTTAGTTCTAATTCGTAATCATAATTTTTATCGTACATGTTTTAATATAATTAATCTTCTTCCGTATCCTTTTTTTTTACTAACATTTTCATATATTCAAATTTAGTCATAATTAACCTCTTTTATATCCATAATAATAATAATAATAACAATAATAATACTAATACTAATACTAATAATAATAATAATAATAATAATAATAATAATAATAATAATAATAATAATAATAATAATAATAATAATAATAATAATAATAATAATAATAATAATAATAATGGAGGACTACCTTTCAAGTTTTTCCCAAAAAGAATGCCTCAGTACGGACTCGAACCCGAGACCTCTCGGTTAAACCAAACACCCTTAACCATCCCTCTGTTTGATTCTTTTTCTGATTTAAATCATAACTTTAATTTACTTAACCTTCATCAGTTCGAACTAAACAGTCCAAGTAGGACATAAAGCTCACGGCCCATATTGCAATCAAAGGCCTAACGACTTGATTAGCCCAAGTAACAAAATATCTAAACCCAATTAACATAATTCATATTAACCTAGTCGTGGCCCAATACATAGTACGATCCATAGCCAGTTAAATTAACCCAGACGCATCATTCATCAATCTAGATCTAATGTTCTGGTTCCCGGTCACAATAAAAAATTACTATAGCAGCACTAAAAAAAAAAAATACTTCGATTCATCTTCATCTTTTAAAATCGAGCAGGAAGTGAGTAGTAGAATTGGAAACAGAAAACATGAGATAGCAGCGAGTAGGCTGCTTTGTAATACAGGTACTATTCATCGTCATCATTCTTTCTCGTTCCATAATCACGTTTACTGTTTATCTCCTCCTTCGTTTATAGTTACAGTTTTTTTTCTGTTACAGGTGGTTGAATTGCTCTAGTGTAGCAGTCGTACACAATAGGAATAATCATCAAACAATCGTCGTTTACAAGACCTTTAATCGTTGATAACTCTTAAATGGGTTTTGATGGCTCCCGAAGAAAGAAAGTGAAGAGAGAGAGAGAGAGAGAGAGAGAGAGAGTGATAGTAGCGATGGTTTAGTGGTTTGTTATGGTGGTGATGATAGTGTGATCAAAGGGGTTGTCCGTGGTGGTTTTCGGTGGTGAGTATGGAGTCTTATCGAATCCAGAACAGAAAAACAAAAGTTGCAGCATCACTCATTCGCCAAAATAGTAGAGAAAAGGCTGGTGTTCTGTTCTGGTCTGATCAAAAATAGTAAGCAACCACATGAGGTGAGGTTCGATGATGGTAATGGTTATGTCTCGAGTTTGATCGAATAGAAACAAGAAATTGGAATATCTTGCATGTGTTTGTTTGTGTGGAACCAGACCTGAAACAGAAACAAGTTGATAGATGGTGGTTTGAGTGGGGTTTAGTGATTGAAGATGGTTCTCTGTTATAACAAAAGTAGTCGTGATGATTGGTGGTGTATGAGGGTGGCGGTTGAACATGTTGATTATCAAGGTATTAAGCAGAAGAAGAATTATGGGTTTGATATGTATGTTAGTTCAAAAGAGAACAGAAGATAGAAACATGAATGATGGTGGGTTCAATCATATAACAAAAACTAGTAGCAAGCAATTGGTATATGCATGAAGGATAAGTGTGGCATATTTAAAAATAAAGCTTAAAAAGACAGAGAGGAACGAATTATGGTGTCAATGTATACTTTTGACAAAAGAAAATAAACAAGAAGTTTGTTAGTGGGCAATAATGAGTAGATATAAAATATATATCCATATGTACGATTTAGTAAAAAGATCGAAGCATGTGATGAAACTGTGGGGTTGAGTATGTTAGGCAATCTAATAGTAAAGAATAAGATGAGTGGTGATCAAAAGGTAGTCATATAGAAACAGAAATAAAAGTCAGATAGAAACAAGAAAGGTGGTGTGATGTTTAAAGTGGTGATGTAAATGGTGAGTTGTGGGTGTGGGTCATATATATTAAATATAGAAGTATATGCATGTGTTTTGTATATATATATATATATATATATATATATATATATATATATATATATATACTACCTAATGTAACGACCCTGGATTTTCCAACGTTTATTTATTAATAATTATTATTATTAATACGTGTCATTAAACGAATGTATGTTATTACATTTACATGTTGCCATGATTGCCCGAACTTGACTTTAATTGCCCGAAACGTCTTTGTGACACCCGAAACTTTCACGAATAATATTTTTAGATATTATTTACATTCATGATTAGTTTTATTAATCATTTTAATTAACTATGGTGATTAGTTAGTTACATGGGCTTTATTTGGATTCATTTGTTAATTACACACAACTTGGGATTTTAATTGAACATGGGCCTATAAAGCCCACCCTACACTCCTTAGTTGAACTAGTTAGCCCATCTAGATATGTAAGTAATACTTGTAAGTATCATTTTAAGTGTAACTTGTTAGTTTGAAAGAATTGGAATCTAGTTGCACTTAATCCCCATGTAAACCATCCTTTTAACCAACTTTTAAAGCTTTAACACACTAGTGACCAAAGAACCTTTCCCTCCTCCTTGTTGGGATGCAAAAACCGTGGCCTAATGCTCCCATATGGAGTGGTTTTTGTTTCATTTTTCATTTACTTCATTTGCTACATTCCTCTCTCATTTTCACACACACAAACTTGCTTCATTCTCTCTCAATTTTCTCTAGTTCTTGTAAGTAAACTTGAAGCTTTTCTTCTTTTCTTTCTTCCTTGTAAAACAGTAGCATATGCTACAAATATCATCATCATACTTTGTTTTTTTTAATCTTTGTTTACTTGTGTTGATTTCTAGTAGTTGTTAGTTACTTACTTACTTGGTTTCAAGAATCAAACTTGCTAGTTTCTTTCTTCTTTTATCTTGTAATTTCAAGAACACTCAAGAACATAACTTACTAGTTATGATTCTACATATACTTTCTTAAAAGATTGCAAGTTCATGTGTTGATTAAACTCATACTTGAAGTTCATGAAGTAAACTTTAAAGTTTACTTTCTAAAGATCAAACTTTGGTTTGAATCTTTAAAGTATGAACAACCATGAACAAATTACATGTTTACTTAGTTTACTTCTTCATTCTTGCACTTTAATTTCATGTAATTAGTTTAAATGGTCAAGAACTACAAGTTAGCCTTGATCTCATTAATCCTGAACTAAAAGTCAACCTTGAAAGTTCAAGAACACACAAATAAGTTTTCTTTAAATATAACTTTGTATACTTATGCTTGATCTAGACTTTTGAGTCTTGGATCTTCAAGATCTAACTAAGAACCATGTTCTACACCTTAAGATCTTGATTAGTTAGCTTACTTTCAAGTTTATAGTTCAATATTACCTTTAAAGTTCATGTATGTGTTAGATCTAAGACTTTGATGTAACTTTGGTTCATCAAAACACTTGCAACACTTAAGTGAGTTGTGCTTCATGTCTTAGACTTGCACTTGGGTTATGATGGTCAAAACTTAGTAAAGATGATGTAAACACATCAATGAGTTGTACACTTGAAGCTATAGGCATCAAGGATGAGAACCATGATGAACATCAAACACCAAACCCATCGGAACCCATTATTTTTCTGCTTACTGTTCTCTGCCTACTGTTCCGCTGTTTCAGTAACATACCAGTAGACCTGGTGTAGCGACCCGACCAAAACATATTTGATGGCGCCGTCTACTTAGGTCCCGTTACGTGGTCATAAGTCTTTAAAACAACGTTTGACCAAAAGATATGTCGCATTCATTTCAAATGTAAAGATTGTTCAAAGTTTACAAGAATAGTTCCACCACAAGTTACGATACAAAGTTTTAAGTACAAATGAAACTTATGCGACACAATTTGAAAGTAGCCAAAAGACGCTCCATGTATGCATATATACACGACATCCAATGCAAGTATCAAAATAATGAGCGGAAGCATGTAACATATATCGTTCAAAGACCTGAGAAAAACATAGAAATCTGTCAACGAAAACGTTGGTGAAATCATAGGTTTAAGTAAGTAAGTACAAGTGAACCACAAGATTTGCATCAATGAAATAATAGTAATACATTCCAAAAGTTTGTTTCACGAGCACCCAATTATCAATGCTTAACATTTCTCCCATTGAACCCCATCACTTAGTGCTAGAACATACACTGTTTCTCGAAAATATATTTCATTCGTAAACGGTAGCGAACCGTTTGAATGAGGGTTTGTCAAACCCATATGGATCCATACAACATAAGTTCTCGCTTACACCCGGCAAGTGTAACTAATGATAATCGAATTGAGGATTTTGTTCTAAACTCGTATGTAGAATGTTTGTTTTCCGGTACTTGTGTTCACTTAGTAAAGAAATGTTTATGTTTTCTCATCCCAAATGTAAGTTCAAAAAGAGTAAAAGTGGGACTATGATCTCACCTTGAGTGCACGAGTAGTAAAGTACTTCAACAAGTAAACGTGTGCAAAGAACAATGCTAGTCTTGACCTAAACAATAGGTTGTATCAATAACGGTAAGCACGATAGGTCAAAGATGTTCAATTAGTCCTATGGCTCGTTAAGACTCGATCATAATAGCATGTGAATCAAATTGTCATGTTTCATGCAAGGTACAAGTATAAAAACATGTTAGAACGATTGCACAATTATTTGGTTAAGTTTGATTAAAAGTCAACTTGGTCGGGTCAAAGTCAACGGAAAAGTCAACGGGGTCGGGTTGGGTATCCGACAATTTTTCTAAGTTATATAATCATATATGAGCATGTTGGCCAAGTTTCATGTTAATCGGAGGTCCGTAGCATAGCAAACATTTTTATGTCAAATGACCAAAGCAAACAGCCAGTTTTAGTACAATGGGACGGCGTCCCAAATGGCTAGACGGCGTCCCACAATGAAGGGTGGGACGGCGTCCTGATATCCTAGACGGCGTCTAGGTTCAAAAGGTGGGACGGCGTCCCCAGTATCTGGACGGCGTCCTGATCGGTTTCCAGGCCCTGTTTGCTGTATTCCTCAAATGGACGAACCAAAACACAAACAATCACATTTTATGATCCGCAAACAATTAGAACATGTATTTTATATCATCGGAAAGCTCTTTCGACAAGGAACGCAACTAAGAACTTTTCATCAAGCAAAAACATCATATACTATAACCGAAATCCTGCCAAGTGATCAATAGAGGTTTATTTTCAAGTTTCAAGTTTATCAATTGCAATTTAAGTTTCGGGAATCCAATTTATACATATGATATGCCGTTTTGAAGGTAATGAAACATGTAATACAACTAAACACTTATCAATAACATTAACAAGCATTCAATGCATCAAAAGTTCGTTTTAAGAGTTGTCAACCCTAACCAAAAGTTCACAAAATCAATAATCGCGTTTATGAAGTTTCTTTAATCAATCTATACATCAAAATGAAGCTAATGATACTAGTAACACTTTTAAAACATGCACCTTAACAATCTAATAACATTTGATCATCCAAAATCAAGGATTTAGCAAGTAATTTTCATAATGAACTAGTTACACCAAAAACAACAAATCGAGCATACAAATTACATACACGACATCACAATGAGCCATAGACACTAATTAACATACTTTTAAGTCAAGAACACAAATTTAAAGAAAACTAGTGTTTTAGAAATGTTACCCAAACGAGATGAAGTTGGTACCAAAATGAATAGGATGAAGAGAGGATCACGAATATGTAATTTATTTTGTTGTAAGCCTCCTAGATCGAATTTAGATGATGATTGGATGAATTTGGAAATTAGGTGTGTTCTTGCTAGAGAGAGAGAGAGAGAGAGAGAGAGAGAGAGAGAGAGAGAGAGAGATGGTTGAATGGTGGTGATTGGGGTGGACTAGGTGACCTAGTCAACTAGTTTGCCCCGTGTCAATTTTAGTCCCTCGAGTTTGTAGTCGGGTGCGGAAAATACCTAAACGGAATATTTTAAAACGCGTATTAACGGGAGATGTTATAAACATATAACGGAGTTTAAATTAGTATAACGGAAAAGAAAACGGAAAAAGGCGGGATGTTACATTACCTACTCCTTAAAAGAAATTTCGTCCCGAAATTTAAGTAGGCGTAGTAGTCGTTGTTTCTTCCTCGAGATCTTGCGTTTCCGAATTCACGAATAGATGAGGATACTTCCTTTGCATTTGATCTTGTCTTTCCCAAGTAAACTCGGGTCCCCTTTTGGCGTTCCAACGGACTTTAACAATCGGGATTCGGCTTTGTTTCAATGTCTTGACGGAGGTGTCCACAATTTCAACCGGTTCCTCCACGAAATGAAGTTTGTCATCAATGGTAAGCTCCTCGAGAGGAATGACGATATCGGGTTCGGCAAGACACTTTTTCAAGTTGGATACATGGAAAGTAGGATGAACGGAGCTCAATTGAGGCGGAAGATCTAAACGATAAGCAACGGTTCCAATACGCTCCAAGATTTCGAAAGGACCAATATACCGCGGATTTAGCTTCCCGCGTTTCCCAAAACGGATTACACCCTTCCAAGGTGTGACTTTTAACATTACTCGGTCACCGACTTGAAATTCAAGATCGTTGCGTCGTTTGTCGGTATAGCTCTTTTGACGACTTCGGGCCGTCCTAAGCCTATCTCGGATTTGAATGATTTTCTCGGTGGTTTCGTGAATGAGTTCGGGTCCGGTGATTTGCACGTCGCCTACCTCGGCCCAACAAAGAGGTGAACGACATTTGCGGCCATATAGCGCTTCAAAAGGTGCGGCTTTAATACTCGCGTGATAACTATTGTTATAAGAGAACTCGGCGAGAGGTAAGTGCTTGTCCCAAGCTTTTCCGAAATCAACCACGCAAGCTCGTAACATGTCTTCTAAGGTTTGAATTGTACGTTCGCTTTGTCCATCGGTTTGAGGATGATATGCGGTGCTCATGTCTAAACGCGTTCCCAACGCTTCTTGCAATGTACGCCAAAATCTAGAAACGAAACGGCCATCTCGGTCGGAGATAATCGATAAAGGTACACCGTGTCGGGCTACGATCTCCTTAATGTAAAGTTGTGCAAGTTTCTCCATTTTGTCTGTTTCTTTCATGGCAAGGAAGTGTGCGGATTTGGTGAGACGGTCAACAATAACCCAAATGGTATCATAACCGCCCGTCGTTTTTGGTAGCTTGGTGATAAAATCCATCGTTATCCTTTCCCACTTCCATTGCGGGATCTCGGGTTGTTGAAGTAATCCGGACGGTCTTTGGTGTTCGGCTTTGACTTTGGAACATGTCAAACACTTGGAAACATAAGTAGCTACGTCCCTTTTGATGTTCGGCCACCAATATAGTTGTTTAAGGTCGTGGTACATCTTATTGGCACCGGGGTGAATCGAGTATCGTGACTTATGGGCTTCATCTAAAATAAGGCTTCGTAGGTCCCCATAACTAGGCACCCAAATCCTTCCGGCGTAATATCGGAGTCTGGTCTCCCTAATTTCGAATCGAGAGACGTGAATGTTTAAGAGCTCGTGTGAAAGGTTTTCATCCTTGAGAGCCTCATCTTGGGCTACCCGAATTTGGCTATTAAGGTTGGTGTGAATGGTGATGTTTAAAGCTCGGACACGAAGAGGCACCGCTCTTTCTTTTCGACTTAAGGCATCGGCTACTACGTTTGCCTTCCCGGGATGGTAACGAAGCTCGCAATAGTAATCGTTCAAAGTTTCAATCCACCGTCGTTGTCTCATGTTTAGTTGCTTTTGATCGAAAATGTGTTGGAGACTTTTGTGGTCGGTAAAGATAGTACTCTTGGTTCCATAAAGATAGTGTCTCCACATTTTAAGTGCAAAGACGACGGCTCCGAGTTCGAGATCATGCGTCGTGTAGTTTCGTTCATGAATTTTGAGTTGTCGAGAAGCATAAGCAATGACTTTCGTTCGTTGCATCAATACACACCCAAAACCATGTTTCGAGGCATCGCAATATACAACAAAGTCATCATTGCCTTCGGGAAGTGACAAGATAGGAGCGGTGGTTAGCTTCGTTTTCAAGATTTGAAACGATGATTCTTGCTCGGTCGCCCAAATGAATTTCTTTCCTTTGTGAGTTAATGCGGTTAGAGGACGTGCAACCAAAGAGAAATTTTCGATGAATCTACGATAGTACCCGGCGAGACCCAAGAATTGACGAATGTGAGTAGGAGTAGTAGGAGTCTCCCATTTACTAATGGCTTCGATCTTCGTGGGATCGACTTTAATACCTTGATCACTTACAACATGACCAAGAAATTGAACTTCCTTCAACCAAAATTCACACTTGGAGAATTTGGCATAAAGTCGTTCTTGTCTCAAGAGTTCAAGCACAAGTCGGAGATGTTGTTCGTGCTCTTCTTCATTTTTAGAATAGATCAATATATCATCGATGAACACAATAACGAATTTATCAAGATACGGTTTGCACACGTGGTTCATAAGATCCATGAACACCGCCGGTGCGTTAGTGAGACCAAATGGCATGACAAGGAATTCATAACTACCGTAACGAGTCCGGAAAGCGGTTTTGGAGACATCTTTCCCCTTAACCCTTAATTGATGATAACCCGAGCGGAGATCGATTTTCGAATATACACAAGACCCTTGTAGTTGATCAAAGAGGTCATCGATGCGAGGAAGAGGATATCGGTTCTTAACCGTCAATTTATTTAGTTCACGATAATCAATGCACATTCGTAGGGATCCGTCTTTCTTTTTAACAAACAAAATCGGAGCGCCCCAAGGTGAATGGCTAGGTTGGATAAAACCACGATCAAGTAGTTCTTGGATTTTACTTTGCAATTCTTGCATTTCGGATGGGGCGAGTCTATATGGTGCACGTGCTATGGGTGCGGCTCCCGGAATAAGATCGATTTGGAATTCAACCGGTCGATGAGGTGGAAGACCCGGCAATTCATCGGGAAATACATCGGAATAGTCACTAACAATTGGCACATCATCGATATGCTTATCATCGGACTCGACTTTCTTAACGTGGGCAAGGATCGCAAAACAACCCTTACGGAGCAGTTTTCTAACTTTAAGGCACGAAACGAGGTTGAGTCTGGTGCAACTCTTATCGCCATAAACAATCAAAGGTTCACCATTCTCGATAGGAATTCGGATTGCGTTAAGATCACAAAGGATGTGAGATTTCGTTTTGACTAACCAGTTCATACCGATTATTACATCAAAGCTTCCTAGTTCCATGGGTATCAAGTCAATCTCAAATTCCTTACCCAAAATGTTTAACGTACACCCCCGGTAATATGTGTCGGCACTTAATAGTTTCCCGTTAGCCACTTCAATGGTATAAGTGGTATCTAATGGAAGAGGTGGAGTGCTAAAAGAATGAGTCAAAGTCTTGGATACAAAGCATTTATCGGCACCCGAATCGAATAAGCAAGAGACATAAGAATTGTTGAGAAGAAACGTACCCGTGACTAGTTCAGTGTCATCCCGGGCTTCCTCGGTGTTGATGTTGAAAGCTCGGCCGCGCGTATTGGTGTTATCTTTCCTTTTCGGGCATGCATTTCTATAATGACCCGTTTGGCCACATTCGTAACAAGTGCCCGTCTTTGGTGCATTGGGCCACTTTCGAGCGACGGGAGTGGCACTTTTACAATCGTTGGCCTTATGACCAATTCCTTGGCACCGATGGCAAATTAGCTTACCAAATTCGTCAAAGTGATGTTTGTTGCATTTGTTGCAAAAAGGTAGATTCCCGGCATAACCCTTCTTGCCGTCGGAAGTGAAAGATTTCTTGGCAAAGTTGTTGTTGCTTGATTGGGGAGCTTCCCATTTTCTTTTGCTGCCGCCCGATTTATCCTCGGCCTTAGGTGCCGGAACTACGATTTCGTCAACCGTTTCTATCAATTTGCGGGCCATGTTCAAGGCCTCTTGATGATTAGTGGGTTTGGATGACATTACTCCGTGTTTGATACTCTTTGGAAGACCATCCATGTAAAGTTCAACCCTTAAAGCTTCGGGGTTCACAAGATTTGGGCACATCAAGGCTAGTTCGGAAAATCGTTGATTATAAGCCTTGAGATCATTTCCGATCGCCTTTAAGGTTCTTAGCTCTTGTTCGAGCCTTCGGGTTTCTTCACGAGGGAAATATTCGACAATCATCTTTTCCCTCAAGTCGGCCCAAGAGAGGGCGTGAGCTTCATCGGTACCCACCGATTGTACATAAGTATTCCACCATGTAAGAGCGACACCGGCGAAGGTGTGAGTGGAGTATTTGACCTTGTCTTGGTCCCGACAACCGCTTATGCTAAAGACGGCTTCCGTTTGCTCAAACCATCGGGTGAGCACGACCGGTCCCCCGGTTCCATCAAAAGTGTGAGGTTTGCACCCCATGAAAGCTTTATAGGAGCATCCCTCGTTTGAGTTTCCGGCTCCATTGTTGTTGTTGTTGTTGTTGTGGTTGTTATTATTATTGTTGTTGGATGAGTGACCGGCCATGGCCGCATCTACGGCGGTGGCTATCATCCGTTCGAGAGCTTGTTCGGGAGTTTCATCGCGGCGTACACGACGAGGAGCCATTGTTCCTTCAAGACACAAGAATATCATTGATTAGCATTCTCAATAATACTAACCGTGATATAGAATAAAGATAAAGAGAAGTTTTTCCTCGACTCGCCTTAAATTCTTTATGTCATAATGTCGGAACGTTCATATGAGTCACCGTAATATAATCCCGGAAATTATATTACCCTGATTCATATGTGCATTCGACATCATTTCATATAGTCAAGGTGGCGTGTCAATCAAATTAAACAACGTGAGATTAAGATGAACTAAGAGTAGATATGAGTAGAAGCGTTCGAGTATAAATGCACAAGTAGTCAAGTAATTCCTACTTCAAGTCTATATGCCGGTTGTAGTCTAGACTCACCAATGTACCCTATGACTCGGGGTTGACACTAATGAACTCTAAATCCCTACAACCAACGCTCTGATACCATCTGTAGTGACCCGACCAAAACATATTTGACGGCGCCGTCTACTTAGGTCCCGTTACGTGGTCATAAGTCTTTAAAACAACGTTTGACCAAAAGATATGTCGCATTCATTTCAAATGTAAAGATTGTTCAAAGTTTACAAGAATAGTTCCACCACAAGTTACGATACAAAGTTTTAAGTACAAATGAAACTTATGCGACACAATTTGAAAGTAGCCAAAAGACGCTCCATGTATGCATATATACACGACATCCAATGCAAGTATCAAAATAATGAGCGGAAGCATGTAACATATATCGTTCAAAGACCTGAGAAAAACATAGAAATCTGTCAACGAAAACGTTGGTGAAATCATAGGTTTAAGTAAGTAAGTACAAGTGAACCACAAGATTTGCATCAATGAAATAATAGTAATACATTCCAAAAGTTTGTTTCACGAGCACCCAATTATCAATGCTTAACATTTCTCCCATTGAACCCCATCACTTAGTGCTAGAACATACACTGTTTCTCGAAAATATATTTCATTCGTAAACGGTAGCGAACCGTTTGAATGAGGGTTTGTCAAACCCATATGGATCCATACAACATAAGTTCTCGCTTACACCCGGCAAGTGTAACTAATGATAATCGAATTGAGGATTTTGTTCTAAACTCGTATGTAGAATGTTTGTTTTCCGGTACTTGTGTTCACTTAGTAAAGAAATGTTTATGTTTTCTCATCCCAAATGTAAGTTCAAAAAGAGTAAAAGTGGGACTATGATCTCACCTTGAGTGCACGAGTAGTAAAGTACTTCAACAAGTAAACGTGTGCAAAGAACAATGCTAGTCTTGACCTAAACAATAGGTTGTATCAATAACGGTAAGCACGATAGGTCAAAGATGTTCAATTAGTCCTATGGCTCGTTAAGACTCGATCATAATAGCATGTGAATCAAATTGTCATGTTTCATGCAAGGTACAAGTATAAAAACATGTTAGAACGATTGCACAATTATTTGGTTAAGTTTGATTAAAAGTCAACTTGGTCGGGTCAAAGTCAACGGAAAAGTCAACGGGGTCGGGTTGGGTATCCGACAATTTTTCTAAGTTATATAATCATATATGAGAATGTTGGCCAAGTTTCATGTTAATCGGAGGTCCGTAGCATAGCAAACATTTTTATGTCAAATGACCAAAGCAAACAGCCAGTTTTAGTACAATGGGACGGCGTCCCAAATGGCTAGACGGCGTCCCACAATGAAGGGTGGGACGGCGTCCTGATATCCTAGACGGCGTCTAGGTTCAAAAGGTGGGACGGCGTCCCCAGTATCTGGACGGCGTCCTGATCGGTTTCCAGGCCCTGTTTGCTGTATTCCTCAAATGGACGAACCAAAACACAAACAATCACATTTTATGATCCGCAAACAATTAGAACATGTATTTTATATCATCGGAAAGCTCTTTCGACAAGGAATGCAACTAAGCACTTTTCATCAAACAAAAACATCATATACTATAACCGAAATCCTGCCAAGTGATCAATAGAGGTTTATTTTCAAGTTTCAAGTTTATCAATTGCAATTTAAGTTTCGGGAATCCAATTTATACATATGATATGCCGTTTTGAAGGTAATGAAACATGTAATACAACTAAACACTTATCAATAACATTAACAAGCATTCAACGCATCAAAAGTTCGTTTTAAGAGTTGTCAACCCTAACCAAAAGTTCACAAAATCAATAATCGCGTTTATGAAGTTTCTTTAATCAATCTATACATCAAAATGAAGCTAATGATACTAGTAACACTTTTAAAACATGCACCTTAACAATCTAATAACATTTGATCATCCAAAATCAAGGATTTAGCAAGTAATTTTCATAATGAACTAGTTACACCAAAAACAACAAATCGAGCATACAAATTACATACACGACATCACAATGAGCCATAGACACTAATTAACATACTTTTAAGTCAAGAACACAAATTTAAAGAAAACTAGTGTTTTAGAAATGTTACCCAAACGAGATGAAGTTGGTACCAAAATGAAGAGGATGAAGAGAGGATCACGAATATGTAATTTATTTTGTTTTAAGCCTCCTAGATCGAATTTAGATGATGATTGGATGAATTTGGAAATTGGGTGTGTTCTTGCTAGAGAGAAAGAGAGAGAGAGAGAGATGGTTGAATGGTGGTGATTGGGGTGGACTAGGTGACCTAGTCAACTAGTTTGCCCCGTGTCAATTTTAGTCCCTCGAGTTTGTAGTCGGGTGCGGAAAATACCTAAACGGAATATTTTAAAACGCGTATTAACGGGAGATGTTATAAACATATAACGGAGTTTAAATTAGTATAACGGAAAAGAAAACGGAAAAAGGCGGGATGTTACACCTGGGCTATTGTGATTATGATTTTTAAATAGATCTTTTTGAGTAGATAACTTTTCATATAGGACTCGTCTTAATCCGAGTTACGGTTTAGGATTTATGGCCCTCCGATCGTCACTATGTCCTTTTAACGTTGTGCAGAAATTTCTGACCTACTCGCACTTAGACCGTCGTCACGGTCAAACGAAGATGATTTTGCTTCTGTAAATTTTGCCACACTTAAAGGACTCGTATACGGAGCCATGTCCACTGGTCTCACCTTATTTCAGTAGGTGTAGAGGCCGTGGTGACTGACCGAACTCAGCCTTTGTTTTGAACTACTTTCATAAACGAAACTTACTTTACGCCTTTTGTTTGATGATGAATGATGATGACCCTTAAGACCTTATTTACATACTTTTAAACCTATTAAGACGATTTACTGACATAGTACTATTTGCCTTAGGTTGAGGACCTTCGGACCGATTACTTGCACACCTTTTCCGAACCGACTTTACGACTACATTATCATTGTGAGTTATAGCATTCCCTTTTTACGTAAACTTATTTTGGGAACTGAGATACATACGGATTTTATGTTTTACATACTAGGCACGAGTACTTAAACTTATATATGTGTGGGTTATACAACGGCATAAACATTCCCTTTAGCTCGGTAACGTTTAATCATTGGTTTTTGAACCGTGAACGCGAATCTTAGATATGGATCCATAGGGTTTGACATCCCCACTCGGGCTAGTAGCGCTAGCATTTAACGAGTGTTTAATACTTCGTAGACACACGCACTTGCCAAGTGTACTTTCAGGGGGTATAAACGTTAAGTTAGTTACCAAGTGCCCACAGTTAACATATACTTTATCATACTGTTTTGAAACGCTCTTTGTAGCACTGAAATCTCGTGGCCTACCTTACATTACTGTTATACTTAAACTATAGCTCACCAACCTTTGTGTTGACGTTTTTAAGCATGTTTTTCTCAGGTGCTTGAGGTTAGCTTCCGCTGTGTACTAGTCGTGCTGTAGACACCCGCTGCTTAGAGTTGTCGTCGCATGAACTACTTTTTTTTTTTTTTTTTTGCATTCAAACATTAGTACTTTTGAACTATGACTTGTAACGACCATTGTGGTCACATACACTTATTATTTGCTTCTACTTAGTGAAGCATGCTTTTGGATTGTAAAACATTCGATGTTGGTTTAGACATCACTTTATTAACGAATGCAACTTCTTTTATTACAGCATATAGTACTTAACCTTGTAATGATCCTGTCGTTGATGATTCGTACACAATGGTTTTGTACGGGGCATCACATTTGGTATCAGAGCATTGGTTGTAGGGAATTAGGTTGCATTAGTGAGTCTAAGACCGACCCGAGTAGGATTCACTAATAGGACTAATCTACAACTTGCTAGTTTACTTGTTTCCGCTAAACTTACCGCATGCTGCTGCTTACTTTTACTGCTATATGCCGTATGCTACTACATGATTTCACTACTGTATGATATCACTTGCTTTCGATTGCATGTTACTTCTGTATGATTCATTATTATTTCCATGCTACTTATTGTTATACACGATTTAAACTGTTGGCCTAATACGTGCTTGCATTATGACTTACTGACATGGAAAATTTATTTTTCCTTGTTCAGATGTCGGATGTACCACCTGCTAGCATATTGGGCAGTTTAGACTCTTCAGCTACTCCACTTACCACCGTTGCCGATCCACCGATCCCGATACGCACGAGTGACCCCGGCGCTTCATCTTCCGGGACTAGCAGCCAGCCGCCTGCACCAGTGGCTACTATTGAGGGACACACGGACCCTACGGAGATTCCAGCTCCGTCTGCTCCCGGATCCTCGGAGTCACAGCCCTGCATCGGTGGTGTTGTGATCCCCACGGAGTACGGGGAAGGGCCATTCCGTAACCATATGCGCATGCCGTGCCGACGCACTCCAGATGGACGTTTAGTGCCGATTCCGCAAGGCAGACACAGAGAGATGTTGGCCGCCTTCGGACTGCCAGTTCAGCCACCCGTGCCACTACCACATGATTCGGATGACTCCTCAACCGCCGATTCTTCATCAGATGATTCTTCATCAGACTCCAGTGACGACGAGGACCCTGCTGACATACCTATACAGGCACCCTCACCCCGCCGAAGAAGTGGTACCGTCCTGATGGCACCGTCATTCCAGGGGTGAATGGAGGTCGTGCTTTCACTGACGCTTTTGGTCGGCGTCGGAGGGTTACTGCCCGTAAGCGGCTTGTGTCGTACCCTGCCGACCCACTCATACGTAAGGCACCTCGTTACGTGCTGACTATTTCTGGAGCCGGGACATCTGCACCCCGCTTCGTGCGGTCTGCATCACCCGCTCCACCAGCACCATCTGACCCACCGGCCCCACCTGCACCACCAGCACTGCCCGCCCCACCAGCTCCCACTGTCGAGGCATTGACAAGGGAGGTGGGAACCCTCCGACCTCGGGATACTGAGCTCGAGGAGCAGTTGGCTCAGGTTTTAGACATCCTACACCCACCTTCACCGTATGACTTTTGTATTTAGATTTCGTTATGTAATCTAGTTGTAGTTTTATGTTTCACTTATGTATTGTACGAACTTATTCAGATGTATGAAACTTATTATTATTAATGAATGGAACTATGCGTTATTTAATTCTTGCACGATGTTCTATTTACTTTACTGTACGATGATTCTGTGGTATTTGTACCTAGATGCGTTATTTAATAAAATGTGATGTTTTGACTCCATGTTGGTTACTATATACTGTATTATTACTATATTGAATACTGGATTTTGACTTGAGTCAAAATTTTTGTTTAGAACATCATGGCTAATGGTCGATCCACACCTACTGCTGCTCAAATTGAAGAGATGATCCAAGAACGTATAGCCGCAGCCCTAGCAGAAAGAAACCTCCAAGCTCCATCGCCACCACCACCGGTTATCCCACCCGTTCGAAATGGGTGTACTTACAAGGAATTCCAGAGCTGTAAACCACATAACTTCAGCGGCACTGAGGGACCGGTTGGTCTCACAAGATGGTTCGAGAAACTTGAATCAGTATTCCGAGTTAGCAACTGTTCGGAGGACAATAAGACCAAATTTGCTTCTTGCACGCTATCTGACGGCGCGCTAACGTGGTGGAACACGTTAGCTCAAGCGAAGGGCATTGATGAGGCGTATGCTACACCATGGGAGGAATTCAAAGAGACTATGATTGATGAGTATTGTCCGAGAACCGAAATACAAAAGATGGAGATGGAATTCATGCAGTTAAAGGCCGTTGGGAACGACCTTGATGGTTACAATAGGAGATTTTTGGAACTAGCCCTGATGTGTCCGACAATGGTCACCCCGGAATTCAAGCGTATGGAGAGATACTTCTGGGGACTCCTTAAGTCTATCAAAGGAAACGTCACATCGTCCAAACCACCGAATGTTCCCGAAGCAATGCACATGGCGCATACCCTCATGAATCAGATTCTTATTGATGAGCCGGAGAAGGCTAAGTTTGAGGCTGGTAGTAGCGAAAAGCGAAAGTGGGATAATAACAACAACAACAACAACAACAACAATAACAACCACCACCACAACAACAGGGGGAGAACCTATGACCAGACCCCCGCCAAGAGGCACAACAATGGTGGAAACCCCAACCCCAACAACAACACCAACTCCAACCCAAACTACAAGGGAACCTTACCACAATGCAAGCGGTGCTACAAGCACCATACTGGATATTGCAACGTTGTCTGTGAGAAGTGTCAACGGGCTGGGCATATAGGGAAAGACTGCAAGGTCACCACTTTGAATGGGAAGCCGAACACCAATGGACCAAAAAAGTGCTACGAATGCGGACAGACGGGCCATTTCAGAAATGCGTGCCCAAACAAGCGAAAAGAAGGCAAACCACCCCGTACTAGAGCTTTCAATGTTAATGCAAGGGACGCACGCGAAAACCCCGACTTGGTGACAGGTATATTCAAAATCAACAACCTTTTAGCTTCTGTCTTATTTGATACTGGTGCGGATAGAAGTTATGTATGTAGACATTTTTGCGATAAGATTAATTGGTCATTAGTCCCGTTAAAAGAGAGTATGCTTGTCAAGGTTGCCAATGGAAAACTTGAAAAGGTTGACCATATTAGTCGTGGAGCTATTATCAACATAGCTGGTGCAGATTTCGAAATTGATTTGATACCCATCAAACTGGGAAGTTTTGACGTGATCGTCGGTATGGATTGGTTGAGCAAGATAAAGGCCGATATTATCTGTGGGGATAAAGCACTTCGTATACCACAAGGAAACGGTGAGACACTGATCATCTACGGAGAGAGATGTACCTCGAAGCTGAACCTCATTAGTTGCGTGAAAGTGTAAAAGATTATAAAAAAAGGACGTTTTGCTGTCCTAACACATGTGAAAGCGGTAGAAACTGAGGTGAAGAGCGTGAACGATGTTCGAATCGTGAACGAATTTTTCGATGTCTTCCCAGAGGAATTGCCTGGATTGCCGCTGCAGAGAGCAGTAGAGTTTCAGATTGATTTAGTGCCAGGAGCTGCACCTGTAGCTCGCGCACCTTATAGACTCGCACCTTCCGAGATGCAAGAATTACAGAGTCAACTACAAGAGCTGTTAGACCGTGGATTTATCCAACCAAGCTTCTCGCCTTGGGGCGCACCTGTGTTGTTTTTGAAGAAGAAGGATGGATCCTTCCGTATGTGTATCGACTACCGTGAACTCAACAAATTGACTATCAAGAATCGGTATCCTCTTCCACGAATTGACGATCTTTTTGATCAATTACAAGGATCGAGTGTCTACTCAAAGATCGATTTGTGATCCGGTTATCACCAGTTGATGGTGAAGGATAGTGACGTGATGAAAACTGCATTCAGGACCCGTTATGGTCATTATGAGTTTCTCGTGGTGCCATTCGGTTTAACAAATGCACCTGCCGTGTTCATGGACCTCATGAATCGTGTCTGCAAGCCTTACTTGGATAAGTTTGTTATCGTCTTCATAGATTATATCCTCGTCTACTCTAAGAGCGAAGAAGAACATGAGCAACACCTCCGACTAGTACTTGAACTATTGAGACAAGAGCAACTTTACGCCAAATTCTCCAAGTGTGAATTTTGGTTGAAGGAAGTTCAATTTCTGGGTCATGTTGTGAGCGACCAGGGTATCAAAGTTGATCCTGCCAAGATTGAAGCCATCAGCAAGTGGGAGACCCCCACTACTCCGACGCATATTCGCCAATTCCTAGGTCTCTCCGGTTATTACCGAAGGTTTATCGAAGGATTTTCTCTGATTTCGAGTCCTTTGACCGCGCTGACTCACAAGGGCAAGAAGTTCATTTGGGAACCCGCACATGAATCAGCATTTCAAACTTTGAAGAAGAAGTTAAGCACCGCACCTATCCTATCACTTCCTGAAGGCAGTGACGACTTTGTTGTTTATTGTGATGCATCGAAGAGTGGTTTTGGTTGTGTACTGATGCAACGATCAAAGGTTATTGCCTATGCTTCTCACCAATTGAAGATTCACGAGCGAAACTACACTACTCACGATCTTGAACTTGGAGCCGTTGTCTTTGCGCTCAAATTATGGAGACATTATTTGTATGGAACTAAGAGTACTATCTTCACCGATCACAAGAGTCTCCAGCACATCTTTGATCAGAAGCAATTGAATATGAGACAGCGTCGATGGATCGAGACGCTCAACGACTACGATTGTGAACTCCGTTATCACCCTGGCAAGGCCAATGTTGTAGCTGACGCTTTAAGCCGAAAGGAGAGGACGGCACCTCTTCGTGTTAGGGCTCTGAACATCACCATCCATTCGAACCTCAACAGCCAGATCAGAGTAGCCCAAGATGAGGCTCTTAAGGAGGAGAATATATCTCATGAACATTTGAACATACTTGTCTCTCGATTCGAGGTTAGGGAGTCTGGACTCCGATGTTATGCCGGAAGAATTTGGGTACCTCTTTATGGAGATCTACGGAACCTTATACTTGATGAAGCACACAAATCGAGATATTTGATTCATCCTGGAGCGGGCAAAATGTACCACGACCTTAAAGAACAGTATTGGTGGCCGAATCTTAAGAAGGACGTTGCGACTTATGTTGGTAAGTGTTTGACTTGCTCAAAGGTTAAAGCCGAGCATCAGAGACCTTCTGGTTTACTTCAACAGCCGGAGATCCCACAATGGAAGTGGGAAAGGATCACAATGGATTTCATCACCAAGCTGCCAAAGACGGTGGGCGGATACGATACTATTTGGGTTATTGTTGACCGCCTTACCAAATCTGCACACTTTCTAGCGATGAAGGAAACTGATACGATGGAGAGACTTGCTCAACTTTACATTAAAGAGGTTGTATCTCGTCACGGTGTACCTTTATCGATCATCTCAGATCGCGATCCCCGTTTTGCCTCTAGATTTTGGCGTTCTTTGCAAGAAGCCATGGGAACTCATCTTGACATGAGTACTGCTTATCATCCTCAGACTGACGGGCAAAGTGAACGAATGATTCAGACCTTGGAGGACATGTTACGTGCATGTGTCATATATTTTGGAAAGGCTTGGGAAAGACATTTGCCACTCGTCGAATTATCGTACAACAACAGTTATCACTCTAGCATTAATGCTGCACCTTTTGAAGCATTGTATGGCTGTAAGTGCCGATCTCCTATTTGTTGGGCTGAAGTAGGCGAAAAACAAATCACCGGACCCGAGGTAGTCCACGAAACGACGGAGAAGATTGCTCAGATTCAAGCTAGACTTAAGACTGCCTGCGATCGTCAAAAGATTTATGCCGATCTTAAATGTAAGGACTTTGAATTCAATGTTGGTGATCGTGTAATGTTGAAGGTTGCACCTTGGAAAGGTGTGATCTGTTTTGGAAAACGTGAAAAGTTAAACCCACGATACATTGATCCTTTTGAGATCTTGGAACGTGTTGGACCCGTTGCTTACCATTTAGATCTACCAGCACAATTGAGCTCAGTTCATCCTACCTTCCATGTATCAAACTTGAAGAAGTGTCTTGCTGCACCCGAACTTATCATACCACTTGAGGAACTTACAATTGACGACAAACTTCACTTTGTGGAAGAACCTGTTGAAATTATGGATCGTGAGATCAAAACTTTGAAACACAACAAGATTCCGATTTTCCGAGTACGATGGAATGCCAAACGAGGACCTGAGTTTACTTGGGAGCGAGAGGATCAAATGATGCGGAAGTATCCTCACCTTTTCCCGACTCCTCCATCTACCTCAGCTTAAAATTTCGGGACGGAATTTTCTTTTACAGGTGGGTAATGTAACGACCCTGGATTTTCCAACGTTTATTTATTAATAATTATTATTATTAATACGTGTGATTAAACGAATGTATGCTATTACATTTACATGTTGCCATGATTGCCCGAACTTGACTTTAATTGCCCGAAACGTCTTTGTGACACCCGGAACTTTCACGAATAATATTTTTAGATACTATTTACATTCATGATTAGTTTTATTAATCATTTTAATTAACTATGGTGATTAGTTAGTTACATGGGCTTTATTTGGATTCATTTGTTAATTACACACAACTTGGGCTTTTAATTGAACATGGGCCTATAAAGCCCACCCTACACTCCTTAGTTGAACTAGTTAGCCCATCTAGATATGTAAGTAATACTTGTAAGTATCATTTTAAGTGTAACTTGTTAGTTTGAAAGAATTGGAATCTAGTTGCACTTAATCCCCATGTAAACCATCCTTTTAACCAACTTTTGAAGCTTTAACACACTAGTGACCAAAGAACCTTTCCCTCCTCCTTGTTGGGCTGCCAAAACCGTGGCCTAAGGCTCCCATATGGAGTGGTTTTTGTTTCATTTTTCATTTACTTCATTTGCTACATTCCTCTCTCATTTTCACACACACAAACTTGCTTCATTCTCTCTCAATTTTCTCTAGTTCTTGTAAGTAAACTTGAAGCTTTTCTTCTTTTCTTTCTTCCTTGTAAAACCGTAGCATATGCTACAAATATCATCATCATACTTTGTTTGTTTTAATCTTTGTTTACTTGTGTTGATTTCTAGTAGTTGTTAGTTACTTACTTACTTGGTTTCAAGAATCAAACTTGCTAGTTTCTTTCTTCTTTTATCTTGTAATTTCAAGAACACTCAAGAACATAACTTACTAGTTATGATTCTACATATACTTTCTTAAAAGATTGCAAGTTCATGTGTTGATTAAACTCATACTTGAAGTTCATGAAGTAAACTTTAAAGTTTACTTTCTAAAGATCAAACTTTGGTTTGAATCTTTAAAGTATGAACAACCATGAACAAATTACATGTTTACTTAGTTTACTTCTTCATTCTTGCACTTTAATTTCATGTAATTAGTTTAAATGGTCAAGAACTACAAGTTAGCCTTGATCTCATTAATCTTGAACTAAAAGTCAACCTTGAAAGTTCAAGAACACACAAATAAGTTTTCTTTAAATATAACTTTGTATACTTATGCTTGATCTAGACTTTTGAGTCTTGGATCTTCAAGATCTAACTAAGAACCATGTTCTACACCTTAAGATCTTGATTAGTTAGCTTACTTTCAAGTTTATAGTTCAATATTACCGTTAAAGTTCATGTATGTGTTAGATCTAAGACTTTGATGTAACTTTGGTTCATCAAAACACTTGCAACACTTAAGTGAGTTGTGCTTCATGTCTTAGACTTGCACTTGGGTTATGATGGTCAAAACTTGGTAAAGATGATGTAAACATATCAATGAGTTGTACACTTGAAGCTATAGGCATCAAGGATGAGAACCATGATGAACATCAAACACCAAACCCACCGGAACCCATTATTTTTCTGCTTACTGTTCTCTGCCTACTGTTCCGCTGTTTCTGTAACAGACCAGTAGACCTGGGCTGTTGTGATTATGATTTTCAAATAGATCTTTTCTAGTAGATAACTTTTCATATAGGACTCGTCTTAATCCGAGTTACAGTTTAGGATTTATGGCCCTCCGATCGTCACTATGTCCTTTTAACGTTGTGCAGAAATTTATGACCTACTCGCACTTAGACCGTCGCCACGGTCAAACGAAGACGAGTTTGCTTCTGTAAATTTTACCACACTTAAAGGACTCGTATACGGAGCCATGGCCACTGGTCTCACCTTATTTCAGTAGGTGTAGAGGCCGTGGTGACTGACCGAACTCAGCCTTTGTTTTGAATTACTTTCATAAACGAAACTTACTTTACGCCTTTTGTTTGATGATGAATGATGATGACCCTTAAGACCTTATTTACATACTTTTAAACCTATTAAGACAATTTGCTGACTTAGTACTATTTGTCTTAGGTTGAGGACCTTCGGACCGATTACTTGCACACCTTTTCCGAACCGACTTTACGACTACATTATCATTGTGAGTTATAGCATTCCCTTTTTACTTAAACTTATTTTGGGAACTGAGAATACATGCGGATTTTATGTTTTACATACTAGGCACGAGTACTTAAACTTATATATGTGTGGGTTATACAACGGCATAAACATTCCCTTTAGCTCGGTAACGTTTAATCATTGGTTTTTGAACCGTGAACGCGAATCTTAGATATGGATCCATAGGGTTTGACATCCCCACTCGGGCTAGTAGCGCTAGCATTTAACGAGTGTTTAATACTTCGTAGACATACGCACTTGCCAAGTGTACTTTCAGGGGGTATAAACGTTAAGTTAGTTACCAAGTGCCCACGGTTAACATATACTTTATCATACTGTTTTGAAACGCTCTTTGTAGCACTGAAATCTCGTTGCCTACCTTACATTACTGTTATACTTAAACTATAGCTCACCAACCTTTGTGTTGACGTTTTTAAGCATGTTTTTCTCAGGTGCTTGAGGTTAGCTTCCGCTGTGTACTAGTCGTGCTGTAGACACCCGCTGCTTAGAGTTGTCGTCGCATGAACTACTTTATTTTTTTTTTTGCATTCAAACATTAGTACTTTTGAACTATGACTTGTAACGACCATTGTGGTCACATACACTTATTATTTGCTTCTACTTAGTGAAGCATGCTTTTGGATTGTAAAACATTCGATGTTGGTTTAGACATCACTTTATTAACGAATGCAACTTCTTTTATTACAACATATAGTACTTAACCTTGTAATGATCCTGTCGTTGATGATTCGTACACGATGGTTTTGTACGGGACATCACACCTAATATCTATCTATATACATTTCTATAATTAAAATAAAAGGAATGTGCAAAGTGACATGGATTGAAACAGAAAGTAAATTAGTGATGGTTACATATATCTGTATGTAATGTAATTTAGAGATAGAATGAGATAGATATTTATAACTAAAGTAATAAATATAATATAATATATGTAAATTATAAACATGGGTGAAAGGAATTGAAAACAGAAAACATGTCATGCATAGTGTATATCAATTAAGTTCAATTAGACATAGTAAATGGAATCTCATAATTCAAATATCAAGTATAGTGTAGTAGTCGGGTAATTGGATTTATTTATGTCGACATTCAATAATAAGGATATTATTTCGTGGTTCATTTAAACTTATAAAAATTAAATCAACTGTCCGCTCGATTTTGGGAAAAATATAAAAAGTACTAAAATTTAATAACTAGATCCTAAATAAATTTTTAGTAAACCTAAAATTTATAGAACTCATTTTTGGATCACCGTTTATATTAAAATCATATAAGTTCGAATTAAACTTCTCTAAATAAAAATCGAAACGTCCAACAACTATTACAATCATTTAATATTTATTTTTAATATACAATATATATACATTTAAATATATATGTATCTATTTACAAATAGTTGTTCGTGAATCGTCGATAATGGTCGAATGTCAAATGAATATATGAAACAGTTCAAACTTTTTGAGACTCAACATTACAGACTTTGCTTATCGTGTCGAAACTTATATAAAGATTAAGTTTAAATTTAGTCGGAAATTCCCGGGTCATCACATCACCTCAAAGTAAGATTTCTTGTAGTAATAGCTTTAAATGTTTTTTTGATTTTATTTTGTTAAGCACAATACGAATATAATATTTTAACTGGAAACATATAGTTTTGCGCTGGTAACCCTAGACTCGTTTGTACAAAACAGATTAGTACTTTGCCACATTATTTGAGATATTTAGGAAGAAAAAATACTTCGTTGCCAACAAATATTTTAAGATATCGGTCATTGTTATGTATTTCATGAATGTTTCTACAATATACATGTGTAACATTGTACCTTGCACCAGCCTATAATATGTACACTATCTACACGAGACTTGAATATAAGATATTTGGTGAAACAAATATACACTGGAATATAGACAACAACAATGAGGCAACATATATATAAAATAATTACAAAAAATGACTTTTGCTGAACCTGATTATGCTCTTCTAGTCAAGCATATATAGTTATTGTTCCAATGGGTCATATTTATCTACTATTGAATTTGAAACGGTAGATGGGGATGCCTTGATCATGACGCTTTGGATAAATGCGATCATCTGCAAATGAAATGAAATATACTTTCTAATCTTATATAAAGAAAGATGCACAACCTGTGAAATATGCTATAGATCATAATAAAAGGTGACAATTTCGACCCATTTAGTAATACATGGATGGATTTCAGGATTTGGGTTAGGTTTTTACCCATTACCTGACCCGCCTACTGATTGCCCATTTTGCTACCTCTACTTAGGACGTGTTACTGTAATTAAGAAAATTTGGTTCATGGTAAAACGGTTGCTAAGCACAAGGATGAGAGATTTTATTGATCTGCACAAAAGAAATATAGAGATCGTACCACAATAAAAGCGGCACACATAAGACTAAAACCAGGAAAATGGAATGGGGCGTGATCAGACAAAAATAAAGCTGTGAAGAAAACAGAATATTAGTTACAATCAAATTTAATCATGAACAAAACATGATGGAAGTGTTTACAGACCTGTTAGAGGACTGAAAACTAATGGTGAAATGATGCCGGCAAATGAGCATAGTCCTGTAATGAACCCTTGCGCCTTTCCCTAAAAGGATAGATTAAAACCCAATCAAAAAATGATGCAATAATACATTTATGATTTAACAATTATAGCTGAAACGATGATAGAAAGTAATTAGCATCCTAATAATAATGTGGAACTGATGTGACAAAGTACCTGCTCGGTAGGGCCAACTTGTTTGGATACAATGCTTCGTAACTAAAACAAATGAGACGACGTTAAAGCTAAAATAAAATTGTGAAGTACGTAAATAAAATCATGTAGCCATGAACTTACACTTGGTCCTGCAAAAACAGCCAAAATTTGCAATGTTGTCGCGAGATAAACAACCTGTTACACACAAAACATATAAGAGGAATACTTAGCATTTTGTCAAGTTCAATGTAGTAAATATATAATAGCTTGCTGGTTAAGAAGTACGTACCCAAGGAGCCCAAGCTACCGAAAAAAGAAAAATCTGCATTTCAATTGATAGTGTAAGTTAGGAATGTTTCCTATCGAATTATTTTAAAATGATTAAAAATGCTAATGGAATTTCAAGATAAGATTAGTTTCTAACATGTATACAGTTGAACGCGAGCCCAATCGCAAGAAGTTTTTCTTCATTTAATAACCTAACCAACATAGGCATAAGGATCATCTGCAGTTTTCAATTCAACATTTAAACAAGTTACGACCTATATAAGAAGTATACTATAATAATTAGACATGTTTGAATACCGTACTTGAGATATGATTCCTGCGATGCCATGGATGATCATTAAGTCAGCAAACTGGTCTTTCTTAAAATGGAATTCAGCCTTCAAATAGTACTACATAATAAGGCAAACAAATCCAACAAATGATCTTAATCAGAAAAATGATGAACGGTAATAAGACATTTATAGTTGTGAGTGAAAGAGTATTCGTGGTACCATTAATGCAGATAATTGACCAAGTTCACCAAGCATGCTGAAGAATGCCACCACAGCTGCTTGTGTGAATATCCAACTGAAAGTACATTTCAAACATACTTTACATTATCTATCATGTAGTTTGTATATATGTGTAGAAGGTTTATTCGCATTTCGTTCTTTTACAACTTCTACTAAATATAGTACTCTGAAGTTTGACTCTAACAAAATCTATTTTGTTATATTTTCACCTGAACTAATGTTGTCCTTGTTTTAAACTAACAATGTAGCCATTATGCCTCTAATTTTGCGCTCTATAAATGAGTAAACGGATTAGGTTTTCTCTGTTCAGGCTACCGGATAAGCGGGTTATTTTTACTCAGATGTATGCGGCCTAATCAGGTTATCGGTTGACCGTTTTCGACCTTTTTTCCTGGCCACTCTAAGATATGCTGCTAGTGAGATTTGAAACTGATACCTCTTGTAAAGAAATTTTGTGCTCTATATATGGTATATTCACGACAAACAAAATTTTCTTTATAACAACATACCTGGTCTTCAAAAGAGAAATTGAATCTTGCAAAGAAATAGTTGTACGTAAAGGTCGTCGATTATTGACACTCTTTTTCTCAAGAAGACATTCATATGTTGTTCGTTCTTTACCAGAAACATCAATAACCATCGCTTCCATGTTAGATTCAGGCAAGAAAATTCTCATGTACACTACAGAAACCATTGTCATTACTGCAGACACCTACGATAACAAAACTAAAAGAATTCAAACCACATTTTAATTTTCTCTAATGATAATTTTAATTACAAATATAGAGATCAAAGTGGTTACTTGGAAAACGGAGGCAGTGGATGGAAGGAAACGTGTAAGGAGATTTCCGAGCACAAACGAGCATGATGAAATGCCTGAGAGTAGTCCAAATATGGACACTCGCCTTTGCACAGTTACGTTATCCGCCTAACGTTTTGAAAATCAAACATATATGATTAGCTGATAATCGTCTAGTAGTTGCTACTACGGTTATAAAGAGATAAAAATAATACTGTTTAGAAGGCAAATTGACATCATTTTAAAAACTTATGTAAGATTTTGATTTCAATAGAGGTATTTCCTCTTATTTTTGCAAATTTAAGTACACATTATATTGTTAGAAATGTACAAAAGAAAAAGGAAGTGATTACCACATACGCATGTGCAATGAAGAAGACAGTTCCTTCAGAAACCATGGAGATTAAAGTCTTGAGCACATAATATGCATAAAAGAATACTCTTTCCCTACTATATGCCAATATCACTGTTTCCAAACATCATGTTAGTTAGTATACAAAGTCTCAAACTTAACATTGCTACTTTACTAGTATTTAGATCAAGGTGAAAAGTCTTGTTATGATCTTCCAATGTGTAAGATTATTAGTATATAAAGAAAAAAATATCATGGTTGGTCCCTAAACTTTGTACCAAAAATCAGGATAAGACCTAAAGTTTAAATCGATCAAGGTTGGTCCCAAGTTTTAAGCATAATACACGAATGGTCTCAGATTTAACTGACAGTTAATACATCTAATTAACTTTAACACCTTATGTCAGACTCTGTAAAATGTCAACATGTGCACCTCACATGAGGGTATTTTAGTCATTTTAATAGCAAATTGTGCTTGCTTTACTAATAATCTTCATCCCTACCAAAATTTCACAGCATCTCTCTGTCATCTCTCTCACATAAAATCATCAGTGTATAATTAAAATGGAATCACAAAAACCTAAAACTAATCATCTATACTCAAAGACCATTAGAACCATCGAAAAGAATGTATAATTTTTAGAAAATAATTTGTTTTTGAAGTCGGTAAAATCATCACCTAAGCCTCCGTCGCCGGCTACTTTCGTCGTCGGAGCACCACCACCAAAAACGGGCGGAGCAGCATCATCAACCGCCGGATTTCATATCCTCCGTACAGATCTGGTTCGTAACTAATGACGGTTTCTCCATACACATGTTCTAAAAATGTTGAATATTTGCATTTTCATGAATTGTGATAAAAGTTATTGCTTGCTGCAAATATATATGTGGTAAAAGGTTAACACGGGGAACAAGTTCAGTTATTTTAGAATGGGTTCAAATGGATTAGGTATACTTGGCATTCTAGCTTCCAGTGTTTTTAGTTAAAATTTACGAATAATTATAATTATTATATTTTATTTATTAGACTATAATAAGAGCTTAGTATTGAAAAATAGTTTCCTTCAACCTGATTTAGTAGGTCTGAATCGATTGAAATCACGTATGTTGACTATATGATTTACTTTTTTAGGTTTTTGGAAACAAATTCAACCCAAGTTGGTCCACTTGTAAGTAAATGGGTTGAATTTGGTAAGATGTTACAGTGGGTTTTTAAGTTTTGATATGTATTTATTGGGTTTTAATATTGGTTAAAGTATAGTGAGATTTTTAAGTATTAATTTTTAGTTTGATTTGATTTATGAACACGAAGATTAACTTTTATGGAAGAAGATGAAGTTCATAACTGGGGAAGAGAAAAAAAAAATAGGTCTTTACACGTAATTTTCTACAAACATTATGGACCAATCGCGTAATTTATCTTTTATCACGTGTTAAAGTTAACTAGATGGTACTAATGATCAGTTAAATCTGGGATCATTCGTGTATTATCCTTAAAACTTGGGATCAACCATGATTGATTTAAACTTTAGATCCCATCTTGATTTTTGATACAAAGTTTGGTGACCCATGAATTTTTTTCGTATATAAATAATTAAATATGTTTACCTGCAGGGAAAATGGCGAGCGTCATCGGAAATGTTAGAAGGAGTTTCCTTCCGTAATGGTCAGACAAATTACCAATTAGCGGCATCGTTACCAGACTTCCGATTCCTATTATCTGATCATTTAATAATCAACATACCCAATTATGATTTATGAGTGACATTATTAATTAATTAACTAAATAAAGGATACATACAATACAATGTGACCAAGTCCGATTCATTAAAGTTGGTACAGTAAGGTTTCTTTTCATTTTACTCCCTCCATTCCAAATTATCACGTAGTTTAAGAAAAATTGACACTTACATGTGTTTTTTTTTACTTTACAATTTTACTCTTTAATCTTTACATATATTTTTTTGTCTTATATACAAAAGTTAAAAACATAAAAAAAAAAAATCTACCTTATTATCTATATCTATACTATATAGTAAAAGAGAATTTGTGCTAATGTCATCATGTGTTTGATAGAGTTATAACATATGCTTGATAGGTTGTAGCATGTCAATTTGATGATGTAATATTTAAAATAAACAAAAATAAGGAAAGCCCTTTTATTTTTTTAAGAATTCTACACACACGTTGCAGATTAAGTACTCTTCCGTTATAACAATTGCATTGGAAATATGCAATCCTCTTTCCAAAACGTACTCATTATTTTCACTCAATTAAGAATTTAAAATTTTAAATTCAAGTTACATACTTGGTACAGGATTCAAATATTTTAGTTTTGATTTGTGTTTGTTAAAAAAAATTATTCTAGAGGTTTATCATATTGATTTTAAATTTAAATGTAAAGGTATTATTTTGCAGGTGGCAGACTTAGATCCAAAGGTATTAGATTTCATTAAATTAGTTTTAAGTTTGTGTAATTACTTAACAAATTTTAGTCTAGGATTTTATCATATTGATTATAAATTCGTTTTTTGATTGTCTATAAATGATTGTGTGCGGGCAATGATTTTAAAGTACTAATTTTTGTATGTAGCTATGATTTGTGCAAGTTTCACAATCAATTTTAAGATAAGCTTTTCGTTTTGTGGTTATGTTGGATATGTATTTATCAATTTCTTTGGTTAAAAATTTGAATTTAAATAGTAAGGTAAGAATTGTTCTTTTCGATTATGTTAGTTAATAGTTAATGAATGAATTTTGTTTGCTCACATTTTCATACGTTACAATTTCATAACGTTTTGTATGTTTGATGTTGCTCATAACATTGGTACATGGTGATGGTGAATATTACTTTAAAACTGGAATACAACTCAGTCTCCATGAAGTTGCATAGTAAATTCTTTTTAAAAAGTTGCAGTGGTCTTAGACATAAATTGTAACGACCCGGCTTTTTCGACTGGCTTTTATGCCTTGTATTTTTGTGAAACTGCGTATTTGTGCGTACTGTGTTACTTTATTACTCCGGAACCTTGGCACACGTGTTTTATATTCATATATACTTTAAAACGTGCCTTGGTGTATGTAGAATGCTTAACTTGTCCACCGGATGCTTTATAACCGTTGGTGTTACTTGCCGTTACGAATAAACCTCGGACTGCGCGCACTTTTGACTTTTGTCGGAACCGGAATATTTGGACAGCGAAATATTAATTATTATTTTATAATAATAATTACTTGGGCATTTGGATGCTTAATTTTATTTATTTAATTGCTAAAGCCCAATAGTCAGTCTTGTTGGACTTTCTACTTTGTTGGGCTCAAGCCCACCCTACTCTAGCTAGTGACCCAATTAATTAGCCCAAGTATTATTACTAGTGGCCCATAATAATAAATAAATAATAAATTAATTAATTAATGAGTCATACTAGCATAATGGATAAGGTTTATCTAATTATCACATGGGATTTTAGCATAAGGACACACTTTAGACACCATTAGCCAAAAAGCAAAGTTGTGTCTCCCTCCCCCTCCCCTCAAAATCACGGCCACCATAGGTGCCATGTCACCAATCCATGTCAATCCCATTTGCTTATAAATACTAGTCATTTACCTCCCATTTTACACTTGCTCTCATTTTAGTTTTCACACACACTTGATTCTTTCATTCTTTCCTCTCTAGTTCTTCTTGTAAGTCTTCTTTTTCTTCTTCTTTTCCTTTCAATTTCGTGGTCATCATCATCATATTATGGAGATCAAAGTTCCTTTTAGCTTTGATCTTGCTTATATCTTGTTGATTCAAGCATGAATCCTTCAAGAACATTGAAGATTCAAGCTTTCTAGCTTTGAATCTTCACCAACTTTGTAGATTCATCTTTCTTTTACTTAATCTTATTATTTTGTGATAAAGATTCAAACTTTTATTTGTAATCTTCATGCATCTTCAAGATCCAAGCTTTATGCTTCAAGATCTTCAAGAACAATTGAGATGCAAGCTTTCTAGCTTGAATCTTCATATCTTTTTGTTAGATCTAAGTTCTTTTTGCTTTGATCATGTTGTTTTGTGAAAAAGATTCAAACTTTTGTTTGTAATCTTCATGTATCTTCAAGATCCAAGCATTATGCTTCAAGATCTTCAAGAACACTAAAGGTTCAAGCTTTCTAGCTTTGCAACCTTGTAACTTGTGTGAAAAGGATCCAAGCTCTCTAGCTTAGGGTTTCATCACCTCATTTGACTTAGATTGTGCTTATACTTGTTGAATTGATGTAAAGTTTGTAGCTTTAGTTGTTATTGTGAATTGAAATTGTGTTAAGGCTAAGGATATGATGTAACCTTGGTTCATCATCCATCTAAGACTCATGAATGAGTTGTGTTCTTACTTGGTCTTAACATATTGTGTATTGATGGTGAATCTTGGTCAAAAGTGATGCTAAACCATCAAAGAGTTGTACACTTGAAGCTACAAGCATCAAGGATGAGAACCGTGATGAGCATCAAGTACTAAGAACCCCACCGGAGCACCTTAGCTACTGTTTTTCGTGTCTGATCAGACCACCTGTGTGATGACCCGGAAATTTCTGACCAAATTTAAACTTAATCTTTGTATGAGTAACATTTTCGACACGATAAACAAAGTCCGTAAAACTGAATCTCAAAATTTTTGAACTATTTTCATATATTCAAATACCTTTCGGTTGTTCTCGACGATTCGCGAACAATTATATGTATATAGATACATATATATATACTATAACTTGAAAACGTAACAATGTATTAATTTTTTTGATACCGTACATTAAACTTATTGGTTTAAATATTTATTTGAATATATATGATAAGTTGGAATATTAATTGTATGAATAACTTACGACGTATATTTAAAACGTGTTTATGAATGTTGAAAATATATATTAACTTGGTCATAAAACGATTTGTTATTATATATATATATATTAACAAATAGCGAGACAATGATTTAAAGAAGTAAATGACCAAAACACTCGAAAGTTTAAGATTCACTTTGAATGATGTAGTTTATTGATAATTTAAGACTATATTTTGACAAAAGTACGAGTCACAAAACGTAAATTGCGAGTTTTCTAAGCGTACGAAAATGCGTTCGAGAAACCGAAACCGGGACATAAGTCGAGTGACAACGTACGAGTCATTGGAACGAAAATTACAAGTCAACTATGCATGTGAATTTAATATAATATATAATTAATTATATAAATTAAATATATTATATATATAATATAAAATTATGTCGACAAACAAGAAGTTAAAAATTTGTGAGCTGTCCCAGGGTGCCATGCGATCGCATAGCCTTGAAGCACAAATCCCATGCGATCGCATGGGGTACTTTTTCAGAAAAGGTTCTATAAATTGCTCAGTTTTCACACTCTTACTCTAAATCATATATTACTCCGTATTTTATTTATTTATTATTATTATTATTATTATTATTATTATTATTATTATTATTATTATTATTATTATTATTATTATTATTAAGATTAATATTATTAATAATCTTATTATTATTAATATTATTAATTAGTATTATACATAAAATACTACGACGAGGTTATGAGCGTGTCACTTTCAAAATAGTTTTCAAGCGGGATAGAGCTAAGGAAATTATGGGTTATTGCCAAGGAGGTTATGGGTAATGTTCGGGGGTATATTTGTGAATCAAACCTAGTGTTTATCATCTCCGTTACGTCTACGTACTTTCCTACAATATTGAATCTCAATACTGATACGTAAGCACTCATATCTTATCTTTTATATATTAATTATGTATCCATGTCTAGTGCTCGAGTATATATATTTATATGTGCTTGTATGCTAAATTTCATCGTTAAACAGTTTATAATGAATCACTAATTAAATACATATATTACTGGTAAAAGGTATATGATATACATGTTTTTTAAAAGCTGGCGAAAAATCAATAACTTTTCATTTAGATATCGAATAGTTTCGATGAACGGATTAAAAGATATGATCAACTGAATTATGATTGACGTTAATTGAAATTGCTTTTGAATCTGCAATTAAGATTTAAACAACTTGTTTACGAGACTGATAAAGTGAATTTTTAAATATTACTAACGGAGTAAATGAATCCTTATATAAGGCACGTCTCGTTTTGTTGAACTATTGTCAAAATTGACTTTTTGAAACGACTTTGGATAACTATTATATGTCGATCTCGAGCATTAGGATTGTGATACACTATGACCTGACCTAGCTTAATAGACATTTATTGACCAACATATGTTCTCTAGGTTGAGATCTACGATTAATTGGTAATCCGAGTTTCGATCACATTTTGGTGAACAACTTTATATGCTGCTAAGGTGAGTTTCATTTGCTCCCTTTTTAATTGCTTTTGCAATCTATATTTTTGGGCTGAGAATACATGCACTTTATTTTAAACGCAATGGATACAAGTACATACTAAATTCTACACCGAGTTTGAACCGAAAATCCCTTAGCTTTGGTAACTAGTAACTGCCGGTTATAAGAACTGGTGGACGCGAGTAGTAGTATATGGATCCATAGGGCTTGATATCCCCGTCTGAGCTAGAGCACTAGCCTTTTAACGGACGTATGCTATTTGAGAAGCGTACACGTTGGTTTGCGTGTATTATTAAGATGATTATACAAAGGGTATAAATTATATATACGTTAAGTTTAGTTACCAGGGTGCTCAATTTCGTAGAATATTTTGATAAACGTTTCGGATGAAACAACTGAAATCTTGTGATCCACCTTTATATACAGATTATGCGAAACACTAAAACTATGAACTCACCAACCTTTGTGTTGACACTTGTTAGCATGTTTATTCTCAGGTTCCCTAGAAGTCTTCCGCTGTTTGCTTATATGTTAGACAAGCTATGTGCATGGAGTCTTACATGGCATATTTATCAAGGAAACGTTGCATTCACCAAATCATCACCATGTATCTTATTTTGACTGCATTGTCAACGGAATTACTATTGTAAACTATTATTTACGATGATTGTCTATATGTAGAAATCATCAGATGTCGAAAACCTTTGATTTAAATATTCATTTATGGTGTGCCTTTTCAAAATAATGCAATGTTTACAAAACGTATCATATAGAGGTCAAATACCTCGCAATGAAATCGATGAATGATGTGTTCGTCCATATAGATTTGGAGTGATCGTCACAGTTGGTATCAGAGCGTTGGTCCTAGTGAACCAGGTCTTGCATAAGTGTGTCTAACTGATAGTTGTTAGGATGCATTAGTAAGTCTGGACTTCGACTGTGTCTGCATGTCAAAAGTTTTTCTTATCATTTCTTGTCAGAAATTACCTGTCTATCATCTTAAGTCTAAACGCATCTTATTGCATTGATTGCATAGATAGTGTATAGACAAAATTCATATCTTGGCATATCTATTACAGTAAACTTTGACTGCCATGTTCCGAAAATTTCTCCGTAATTTATGGGATTTTGGTATTATATATACATATGTAAATTATGTATTGAAGAGTACCAATCAAATTCTATAATCTATTTCATATCAAAAATTATCTCTCTAATTATACAAGATGGATCCCGTATCTAGTTCAAATTCCTTCAATTCCGACAGCTATTCCGATATGGATATTCACCTGAACTCTGAAGAAAGTGTAACCGGAATGGATCAACCAATCAGCCATCACCTATTCTGGATGAATTGGGGATGGGTTCGTAGCCTACGTAATCATTGGAGACAAGAAGAAGGTGATCCCTTCCATCCACCACATTCACCTCTTGGCGAAGAACCTGAAGCACTTACCGGCGAACCTATTCGTAATACTATTTTCTCTCTCATTTTCAGAGTATCTCATCATGATTATATACTATCCCATATTATAAATCTTATTTATCCGATCGTCCGAACCACCGATCATCCCGGTATAATAGAAGAAGTCAACGAGCTTCGTGCTCGGGTAGTGGCTTTGGAGAATATGGTGCAAGGGTTATGAACACCAGCAGCAGCACCCGCAGCATAACCGGTACCGCCATCATCCACACCAACAGGATCATTACCCCCACCAACAACCACATACGCATCACACGCCTCAACATCACAATTTGTACCTCGGATATCAACATCATACACACCATAGGTACCAAGAAGTACCAGCAACGACAAACGATGAAGTATGGATTCATAACTTCATCGGAGAAACATTCTACGGCGATTATGTAATTTCTAAAGTTTAGAGATTATCTATTCTAGCCTTAACCCTAAATCAGATAGAGTAGAAACCCTTATTCGAATGGTGTAAGATACAAGCTATACTTGTTTTACCAACAGCATCAACAATACCCTTAGCCTCCCCGGCACAGTCAGTGTTGTCAACATCGTCAGAATCAGCAGACCTCTAACATCACAAGCTCCGTCAGTTCAAGAAAGCACCGTGGACATCATTACGAGTCAACAACGAGTATATTGTATCAATGAGTTATGAAGTAATAACTCAATTCATCTAAAGAATTTATATGTATATCTTATATATATAAATTTTAAAACCATCATGAATCTTTTAGTACTAAGCTATTACGTGTGAATTTTAAGGGGTAGATACTACTTGGTTAATTCATATTACTAATATGCTATGATGTACATCCTTCGTTAACAACTTAACCATCGTTAACTACAAATATCCGTTTCAACTCAATGAATTCCATTTCATAATGAACTTAGTGTATTAATCAATTACATGTTTGATTTTACACTTTTATCTTCGATGTACTCGAAACTTTCTAGAAAACATCATTTATATCCTATGAAGTTCATAAGAATTCCACGAGCATCAACATCCTTCACCGAGGAATAAGAATAAATAATGAAGTATTGATTTCATTAGTGAAATACTCCGCGAAGATTATGTAATCCTTAATGTTTTAGAGATTATTCATTCAATTCAAAAATCAAATGAGCTTAATATGATATTAACTCATCAAATCTGTATTACATCTGAAGAAAATATACATACATATATTTTCATAAGGACGGTAAAAAAAAAATCTTTTGTACAAAGTATTAATTGTGAAATCTTTAACGGGTAGGTAATACTCGGGAAATATATAAGTTCACAATTAATATGTTATACTTTACATTCTTCAACTTTGATTCAAAAATTATTAACTATGCTCACAGCGATATACAATCGTTTCCATACAAATTCAATTACATATTCTGATTTTGAAAAATCAGAATCCAAGCCAAGATTTAACAGAAAACATCACTCTTAGATTCTTACATCTTTCAAATGCTATACTTTGACTTCAAAACTGTGCTAGAACATCACTTCTATTCATAAACCCAGAAAAAAAAATTGTATCGTTCAAAATTCTAGAACATCGTATGTATCTTGACAATTACAATCTTCATGCAAACCCTTCAAACTTTTGAAAACACCTCGGATTGATAACCAACGATTCGGTTATGATAACTTTGAATGCTGATGAAGCAGCAAAAACTGTAAACGACCTTAACAGCCAAAAGTTTGATGATAAAGAATAGTGTGTTGGCAAAGCTTAGAAAAAGAGAAGGTTTGGAACTGGAAAATGGATTGAGCAAAGTATGAAGGAGGCTGTGGATAAATCACAAAGACTAAACCTGCCTTCAAAGAATCCAAATTATTCAGTATCTGCTGAAGCCATTAACGAATACCTTGCTTTCGAATCTAAACCCTTGCGAACAATATTCTTCATCATCCTCTGATATTAGAAATTCTAAGATATCATCGTATCTTTCATTATAAATATCCTCCATATTTCTGGAGATAATTCCATAATCATTCTCATCGGAAATCAATTTTCTCCTTGCGATATATGTGTAACATCATAAAAGAAACTATTTTAGTTTCTAAATTCTGAAATCTTCGAGTTTAAAATATGAATATTTTTGAAGCGGTGTTGGGAACTGAAGCATGAGTTAGTATAATATAATGACACTTGATCAACGTGATTATATTACAGTAAGTCATGCTGAGTTTCTAATGGAACGTGATAAAGGTTCACAGATCATACCCTCATTATAAACCATGTTACATAACTCTTTCATTCTATTTAACCTCTAAACTATCAAGAAAATATTTTCTTAATGATTCGGTCTTTTTTCGAGGTATTCTGGTAATTTGACAAGTCAGATTGTGCTATTACTGTTTTTTTTAAAACATTAATTATGTTCATTCCGAAATTCATACCTACGAATTCTGGACCATTATTCACTTGATTTAAAGTCGGGAAGATAAAACAAAAGCATGAAGCTTCAAAATATCAATGGGAGTATATATAAATCACAGTAAATTGAAGAGAGTATTAACTGTGGATGTCAATGATTATGGAAAGACAGAAGCAGACACATCGAAATATAAGGAAAGATATAAAACCCAACAACCACCCAGAAATTACAAACCGTGTATATCAATGCGTATAGCAATATAAAGACACGGGAGAATGAAAAACACTATAACCCCAAGGTAATGGTAGAAGAAAATAACTTCCTCCGGTGGTAGATGAAAAAGAAGAATGACAGATATGAAAGTTAGGAGTATATCAAGAATCAGAACTGGATGAAGCATTTTTACAATCTTTTGAAAATAGGAAATGAGAAAGAAGATGTAAGAGTGATGAAAATAATGAAACGGAAGAGGTCAATTTATAGCGAAATATCAAACATAGCAATCGAGGAAAATTACGCATTTAATCAAAAGAAATCTTAATTTCCTTAAATTCCGAAGAATCAAATCTTATTTAGATTATGAAGATTTTCTATTCCTTAAATTACGAAAATCAATCGTTAATACGTCAAGAGTTAAGACGAATCTCTATTCTCCATTTCACTCTTTTACGATAACTTCTCTCATACGCTTCGAATAATCAGATTGTTTTATCCATATTATTCAACGATGATAAAACTCTATTTATCAACACATATACGGCATGAAAACATTTTTATTGTTAGTCATGACAACCTCACTCAAATTTCGGGACGAAATTTCTTTAACGGGTAGGTACTGTGATGACCCGGAAATTTCTGACCAAATTTAAACTTAATCTTTGTATGAGTAACATTTTTGACACGATAAACAAAGTCTGTAAAACTGAATCTCAAAATTTTTGAACTATTTTCATATATTCAAATACCTTTCAGTTGTTCTCGACGATTCGCGAACAATTATATGTATATAGATACATATATATATACTATAACTTGAAAACGTAACAATGTATTAATTTTTTTAATACCGTACATTAAACTTATTGGTTTAAATATTTATTTGAATATATATGATAAGTTGGAATATTAATTGTATGAATAACTTACGACGTATATTTAAAACGTGTTTATGAATGTTGAAAATGTAACATCCCGCCTTTTCCATTTAATTTTCCATTTAACTATTTAAAGTCCGTTATATGATTATGACAACCCTCGTTAATACGCGTTTTAAAATATCTCGTTTAGGTAATTCACGCACCCGCAACCGAACTTGAGGGACTAGTTTCGCCAAAGTGCCAAAGAGGTGACTAGCATTTGACTAGTCAACCCCTTCCTCCCACCTTTTTCATTTCATTTTCTCTTTTTCTATACTACTTTCCATTTTTCTCTCAAACTCCATATCAAAGAATCATCATCTAAATCCAAGCTAGCGGGTGTCTTGCAAAACAAATTACATATTTGGAATCCTTGCAACTTCCTCTTCGATTCCATACCGATTTCATCAAGTTTGTGTAACTTTCTAAAATCACTAGATTTTGTGTTCTTGATGTTTTTAACTTATAAAGTTGTTAATTAGTGTCTATGGCTCAAGTCTAACATGAATATATGATTTATATGCTCGATTTCGTTATTTGAAGTAACTAGCTTGAGTATGAACTTTGGTGTGTTTGGTTTGGTGATTTGGTTGTTTGAATGTTGTTAAATGTTATAAATGCATGTATTAAATGTGTTCCTAACATCACTAGCTTCAATTTGATGTGTAGGTTGTTTTAGAAAACTTCATAAACATGATTAGTGATTTTGGTGAAATTGGGTTAGGGTTTGATAAGCTTGAAATGAATATTTGATGTATTGAATGCCATGAATTATTGTTAGTAAGTAGTTAGTTGTATTGTATGCTCGATTACCTACAAAACGGCATGTTGTATGTATGCATTAAATGCCCAAATCATAAATGTGCACTTATCAAATTTGAGTATTAAATGTGTGCATTAATTGATCATTTACTTTGGAAATCCGATTGTTACAAATAACGTTTTTGGTTGATGAAATGTGTTTAGTTGTGTTCTTTGTCAAATTACCTTTCTAACGATATACGATACGAGTTCTAGGTATTATCGGTTTGCGAGTTATGCTTGAAAGTGTTTAGAATTGAGACTTGGACATTTGAGACTGACCAGGTACCAGCTCCGGTGTATTGTCACGGCGCGACAATCCTGGGTCGCGGCGCGGCCTAAGCCGTGTCCAAGTTCTGACCTCTTTGGTCAAATTATGAAAAATGTTTGGCACCCTATGGACCTCCGATTCACATGAGACTTGTTCTAACATGTTTACATATGAATAAAAACCTCAGAAAAATAGTTCGGGACTCGACCCGAACGTGTTGACTTTTCGTTGACTTTGACCGACCAAAGTTTGACTTTTTGTCAAACTTAACCAAATGATTATGCAACCTTCCTAACTTGTTTATATATTGTATCTTGCATGAAACTTGACAATTTGATTCACATGCTACATAATCGAGTCGTAACGAGCCATAGGACTAATTGAACATCTTTGACCTATCGTGTTTACCGATATTGATACGACCTATATGTTTAGGTCAAGACTAGCACTATCCTTCGCACACGTTACTTTGTGAAGTACTTTTCATACGTGCACTCAAGGTGAGATCATAGTCCCATCATTCAAACAACTTTTATGCTTTAAACTATGGGATGAGAAACATATACGTATCATACTTTTATACATTGAACACAAGTACGAAAACGAACATTTCACGTACGGGTTTGAACGAAAATCCTCAATTCAATTATCATTAGTTACACTTGCAGGGTGTAAACGTGAACTTATATTATGTGATCACATGGGCTTGACGAGCCTCATTCGGACGGTTCGCTACCGTTAGCGGATGAAATATATTTTTGGGTCTAGTGTATGTTCTAACACTACGCAAAGGGTGCAAAACAGTTAAGTTTGATAATTGGGAGCCCGCGAAACAAATAACAACTTTGGAATGCAAATGATTTTGATAATCATATTATATTAAATCTTGTGGTTCAAATGCAACGTTTACTAAAACACCTATGATTTCACCAACGTTTTCGTTGACATTTTCTACATGTTTTCTCAGGTCCTTGAAAGCTACTTGGTACATGCTTCCGCATTCTTTTGATACTTGCTTGGATGTCGAGTATACAATCATAGTTGGAGCGTCTTTTGACTACTTTAAATTGTGTCGCATAGGTTTCATTCGTACGTTAAACTTTGTAATGTAACTAGTCTTCTGAACTACATTTGTAAACTTGAAACATCCTTTTATTTATGAAATGAATGCGACATATTTTGGTCAAACGTCATGTTAAAGACTTATGACCACGTAACGGGACCTAAGTAGTCGGCGCCGTCAAACATGATTTGGTCGGGTCGCTACAGATGGTATCAGAGCGTTGGTTGTAGGGATTTAGAGTTCATTGGTGTCAACCCCGAGTCATAGGGTACATTGGTGAGTCTAGACTACAACCGGCATTTAGACTTGAAGTAGGAATTACTTGACTACTTGTGCATTATACTCGAACTCGTCTATCATATCTAATTCTCATTCAATCTTAATCTCACGTTACTTGATTTAATTGACGCGCCACCTTGACTATATGAATTAGTGTCGAATGCACATATGAATTAGGGTAATATAATTTCCGGGATTATATTACGGTGACTCATATGAACATTCTGGCATTATGACATAAAGAATTTAAGGCGAGTCAAGGAAAATTTCTCTCTATCCTTATTCCATATCATGGTTAGTATTATTAAGAATACTAATCAACGGTATTCTTGTGTTTTGAAGGAACAATGCCTCCTCGTCGTGTGCCACACCATGAGACTCCCGAACAAGCACTACAACGAATGATAGCCACCGCCGTGGAAGCAGCCATGGCCGATCACTCCTCCAACAATAACAACAACCACAACAACAATCAAGGGGCCGGTAACTCAAGCGAAGGGTGCTCCTACAAAGCCTTCATGGGGTGCAAACCTCACACTTTTGATGGAACCGGGGGACCGGTTGTACTCACTCGATGGTTCGAACAAACAGAAGCCGTTTTTAGCATAAGCGGTTGTCGAGACCAAGATAAAGTCAAATATTCCACCCACACCTTTGCTGGTATCGCCCTCACGTGGTGGAACACGTATGTACAGTCGGTGGGTATCGATGAAGCTCACGCCCTCTCTTGGGCCGATTTGAGGGAAAGGATGATCGTTGAATTTTTCCCTCGCGAAGAAACCCGAAAGCTCGAACAAGAGCTAAGAACTTTGAAGGCGGTCGGAAACAATCTCAAGGCCTACAATCAACGATACGCCGAGCTATCCTTGATGTGTCCCAACCTCGTGAACCCCGAATCTCAAAGGGTTGAACTCTATATGGATGGTCTACCAAAGAGCATCAAACAAGGAGTGATGTCATCCAAACCCGCTAACTTACAACAAGCTTTGAACATGGCCCGCCAATTGATCGAAACGGTTGAAAAAATCGTAGTTCCGGCACCTAAGGCCGAGGATAAATCGGGCGGCAACAAAAGAAAATGGGAAGCCCCCCAATCAAGCAACAACTACAACAACAACTTTACCAAAAAGCCTTTCACCTCCGACGCCAAGAAAAGTTATGGCGAAAATAAAACCTTTTTGCAACAAATGCCACAAACACCACTATGGTAAATGTAGCAATCTATTTTGCCATCAGTGCCAAAGGGGTGGTCATGTGGCCAACGATTGTAGAAGTGCCGCCCCCGTCGCTCAAAAGGTGCCCAATGCACCAAAATCGGGTACTTGTTATGAATGTGGCCAAACGGGTCATTTTAGAAATGCGTGTTCAAAGAAGAAAGCCAACACCAACACGCGCGGACGAGCTTTCAACATCAACCGAGGAAGCCCGAGATGACAATGAATTAGTCACGGGTACGTTTCTCCTCAACAACACTTATGTTACTTGTTTATTCGATTCGGGTGCCGATAAGAGTTTTGTATCCAAGACTTTAACTCATTCTTTTAACACTCCACCACTTCCACTAGATACCACTTATACCATTGAAGTGGCCAACGGAAAACTATTGAGTGCCGACACATATTACCGGGGGTGTACGTTAAACATTTTAGGTAATGAGTTTGAAATTGACTTGATACCCATGGAACTAGGAAGTTTCGATGTAATAATCGGTATGAATTGGCTAGCCAAAACAAAATCTCACATCCTTTGTGATCTTAACGCAATCCGAATTCCTATCGAGAATGGTGAACCTTTGATCGTCTATGGCGATAAGAGTTGCACCGGACTCAACCTCGTTTCATGTATTAAAGTTAGAAAACTACTCCGTAAGGGTTGTTTTGCGATCCTTGCTCAAGTTAAGAAAGTCGAGTCCGATGAGAAGCACATCGATGATGTGCCAATTGTTAGTGACTATTCCGATGTATTTCTCGACGAATTGCCGGGTCTTCCACCTCATCGACCGGTTGAATTCCAAATCGATCTTATTCCGAGAGCCGCACCCGTAGCACGTGCACCATATAGACTCGCTCCATCTGAAATGCAAGAATTGCAATGTCAAATCCAAGAACTACTTGATCGTGGTTTTATCCAACCTAGCCATTCACCTTGGGGCGCTTCGATTTTGTTTGTTAAAAAGAAAGACGGATCAACGGTATAATAATAATAATAATAATAATAATAATAATAATAATAATAATAATAATAATTGGATAATAATAATAATACTAATTATAACTTTAACGATAATAACGATAGTAATAAAAAAAATAACAATTTTTAATGATAAATCCCTTTTATTGATAAAGATAATAATAATGATAATAATAAGATAAAACTAGAACGACGATAAAAACGACGATAATAATAATAATCATTTTTAATAAAAATATCGAAAATTCAATTGATTATAACTTCTAATCCGTTCATCGAAACCATTCGATATCTAAAGGAAAAGTTCTTAATTTTTCGCTAGCTTTCCAAGGACATGCATATCTTATACCTGATCTCAACCGCAAGTGTAACTAATTCAAGATTCAACCTAACCTGTCTAAGGGCAATATCAAAAGTACAAGCATGCATAATCCTAAATACTCGAGCACTAGTCAGGGATACACTATTAGTATGTAAAAGTTAAATTATGAGTACTCACGTATCAATATTGAGATTCAATATTGCAGGAAAGGTACGTAGACGCAACGGAAATGATAAACACTATATTGACCTCACGAGCATACCCGTGAACCTTACTCAATCACCTCCATAGCTATAACCCATAATTTCCTTAATCCTATCCTACTCGAAAAACAATTTCGAAATCACTCGGACATCACTCCGTCGTAATATTTTATGTATACTAATAATATCTTGAAATAATACGGAGTAAATATATATAGGTAAATCGATTGAGAGAGTTTAGAGAAAAATATTTTCAAGTTTCTATGAAATAATGAAACCTATTGAATTCTATTTATAATAGATTTTTGAATTATTAAAGTGAATTATTAAAGTATGAATTATTAAAGTGAATTATTAAAGTATGAATTATTAAAGTGAATTATTAAAGTATGAATTATTAAAGTGAATTATTAAAGTATGAATTATTAAAGTGATTTATTAAAGTTAAAGTAAAGTAAAAATAAAGTAAATGTAAAGTTTAAGTATAGTAAAAGTATAAAACTATGTACGTATAATACACGTATAAATATATATAATATTAATTTAAATCATTATATATATTTAATAAAATAAAATATAAATATCGTTATCTTTATCATACTAGTTAAGTAATGAGTTGTCAAAAGTGGTTCTAGATATTTATAAAAGTTATATACGTTTTAATAATAAAGTTCTTTTTAAACTGAAAACGTTTTTGTACGTTTGAAACTAAATAGATCAATCGAGTCTTTATGAGATTCATTCTTCCACTATCCTTTGTCTAGTTCTCAATGATTGACAATTTGTTCTTATTTATAAATCACTTTACCATTTTCCGAATATTGTTAAAATAGAAAGATTTCTCAAATCAACATGAGCCTTTCAACAGAGACTTGTAATCATAATTCAATATATCTGATAATTCAATCATTTGATCTTATCTTCTAATTCCATTAATAAACATTTTGAAACAGATACAATCATATAAAGTATTTAATCTAATATTTTGTTTACGTTTCAAGTTATAACATATATACACATATACATATATAATCATATTCGTTTAATGGTTCGTGAAACGTTGGAACTTGGTCGAGGTTGAATGAATGTATGAACATAGTTTAAAATTCTTGAAATTTAACTTAACAAATATTGCTTATCGTGTCGGAAACATATAAAGATTAAAGTTTAAATTTGGTTGGAAATTTCCGGGTTGTCACAGTACCTACCCGTTAAAGAAATTTCGTCCCGAAATTTGAGTGAAAAGGTCGTGAATGATAATAAGTATGTTTTCATGATGCATACGGGCTGAAAATTAGAGTTTTATTATCAGCGAATATTTTGGATAAACAATCCATTTATATGAAGAGTACGAATGAAGCTAACATAGAAGAGTGAAATGAGTAAGTGTAGATTCATCTTATCATTTGACGTAGATATGATTGATTCCCAGATTTCAAGGGATTTGAAGAAAATCTTCTTAATAAGATTTGACTCTCCGGTAATCAAGGGAATTAGGATCCGCTTTAAATGTGATCGTCCATTTTAATTGTTCTGTCAGAAATTTTCTTATAAATTCACCTCCTTCGTTTCCTTGCAACTCACACCTTCTGTTGATGCATTTTATGCAAGTCCCTAGACATCTACCCACGTCCATTGCAGGTACAACAGTTTACAGGCCACCATGATTGCTCGTTATTATACTATCCGTGTTTGTATGTGGTTACAGGAACTGCAGGAACGAGATTTAGATGTTTGACTATGTTAGACTTAGTCAGACGTACGAGTGAAGCCTCACTAGTACGGCTGACAGGCTCATACGCATGGTTGATGCTGAGCTAAGTCACAATTACAACCTAAATGAGAAGACACGAGTGAGTGATCACCCGTACGGCTGATGAAGCCAACTCGTACGTGTGATGAATGAATCGTATGGGTGAGTCAACAGCAGGGGTATATAAAGTCTTATATTCTTCATTTTAGGTTAAACCTCTCATTTGTTACACACACTTAGATCTAGTGAGCTCCTCCGATTCTCTCTCAATCCAAATCACCCAGGTGGTGAATAGTAGCTCTAGATGTTGATCTAATCACACTTAATTTAGCTGTGGTTTGACTAAATTAATCAAAAAAACTTAACCTATTCACTAGAGGGTTTGATTCACTTATTCCGCTATTGTGTGAGTTAAATCTGTTTATTTCTAAGTTCCTAGTCATGTTTCATCACCTTCTATTCTTTCCCCCTCAACTCATATTTTAAAGTATTCATCAATATGCTTCATCCAGTTCTGATTCTCGATATACTTCTAACTTTCATATCGGTCATTCTTCTTTTTCATCTACCGCCGAAAGAATCTATTTACTTCTACTATACTCTTGGGTTTATAGTGTTTCTAGTTCTCCCATGTCTTTATATTGCTATATGCATCGATATATATGGTTTATAATTTCTGGTTTATCGTTGGGCTTTATATGTTCCCTTATATTTCAAAGTCTTTGCTTCTGTCTTCTATAATCATTATCATTCACAGTTAATGCTCTCTTTTATTTGCTGCAATTTATACCCCAATTTCTATTTCGGAGTTTTGTCCTTTCGTTTCTTCTTCTTGCGATTAAGCACCGCTTGTAATGGTCCAGAATTCACAGATATGAATTTCGGAATGAACATTGTTAATGTTCTAGGAAGGAAATTGTGATGGCATAATCTTGACTTGTCAAATTACTAGAATACCTTGGAAAAGGCCAAATCATCAAGAAATATTTTCTTGATATTTTAGAGGTTAAATAGAATACAAGAGTCGTATAACATGGCACATGATGATGTTATGATCTGTGAATCATCACGTTCCATTTAGAAACTCAGCATGACTTACTGTAGTATAATCATGTTGATCAAGTGTCATTATATTATACTAATTCATGCTTCAGTTCCCAACACTACTTCAAAATATTCCTATTTTAATCTTGAATGTTTCAGAATTTAGAAACTAAAATAGTTTCTTTTATGATGTAATACAGATAGCGCGAAGAGGTAAATGATTTCAAATAAGAAAAATTAAGAAAATATCTTCAGAAATATGGAGGATATTTATAATGAAAGATATGATGATATTTTAGAATATCTAAGATCAGAGGATGATGAAGAATATTATTCACAAGGGTTTAGAGTCAGGAGTAAGGTATTTGATAATAATTTCAGCAGATACTGAATCATTTGGACTCTTTGAAGGCAGGTTTAGTTTTTGTGATTTGTCCATAGCCTCCTTCATGGTTTGTTTAATCTGTTTTCCAGTTCCAAACCTTCTTTTTTTCTAAGCTTTTCCAACACACTATCCTTTATTTTCAAACTTTTGACTATTAAGGTCGTTTACAGTTTTTGCTGCTTCATCAGCATTTTCCAAACTTCGGAGAACTAGTTCGCAGTTTAGGATGTTTTTCAGAAACTTCACATTCAAAGTATATAAGTCTAGGAGATAGACGTTATATATACACCTATAACTGTTGGCAGAGACATGCTGCAAGATTTCAAAATACTAATTGCTGATTCCCAGTAATTGGCATGACAATTCTTGTTACAAGATGCGGATGAGTAAATGATGGGGTTTCGATAAATATAATGACTTTTCGAAAAGTCAAAGATCAGTGAAGTTGTTGGTAAGTTTATTTTTAATGTGGTGAGACATAAAAGGTTCTCCGGTAACGATGACGAAAGGGCAACGTCTAAATCAAGGTTATAATAAGATTGTTTCAACTGAAAAGTCGAAGTTGACTTGCTAAAGCTGTGACAAAACTGACTAATTTGAAAAGGAATCGCAAAGTTATTTTTGCTAATAAATGCCAAAGGGTCTGACACGGATACGTGTTAAATTATGACTCTGGTTTCGAGAGCTTTTCAGATGCAAGACTGTGGTTAATATGTGATTGGATCATCATCTCGATTGTTTATTATTTGAAGTGTCTTCAGGAATTTCGAAGGGTTTTGAACACAGATTGTAATCGTTAATATACATATGATGTTCTAACATAGTTTTGAAGTCAAAGTATAGCTTGTAGAAGATGTCAGGATCTAAGAGTGATGATTTCGATCATATCTCGAGTTGAATTCTGAGATTTCAAAATCAGAATATGCAATTAAATTTTGAATGAGTATGGTTGTTTTGATTTCTATAAAAGAATATATATTGTTTGAGAAAATAGTGAGTATATTTGATGATTGCTGAATCAGATTCGAAGAATGTAACATATTAATTGTGAATTTATATATCTCTCGGGTATTACCTACCCGTTAAAAAAATATTTCACAATTAATATTTTGTACAAAAGAATTTTTATTACAGTCTTTTTGAAAATATATATATATATATATATATATATATATATATATATATATATTTTCTTCAGATGTAACATCGATTTAATGAGTTAATATTAAAATAAACTCATTTAATTTACGGTTGAAACTAGAATTGAATAATCCCTTAAAGGCTTTAGAGATTACATAAGTATTACTTCAATAATATTGAAATTATGAATCAATACTTCGTTATTTGTTGGGGCATGATGTTGGTTTTCATTAAATTCTTGTGAACTTCGCAAAGTACGAATGATGTTATCTGAAAAGTTTCGAGTACATTGATGACAAAAGTGTAAAATCAACATATATTTGTATAATACACTTGATTTATTATGAATTGGAATTTATTAAATTGAGACAGAGGTTGTAGTTAACGATAGTTAAGTTGCAGACGAAGGACGTGCATTATTGCATATTAGTAATATGAATTAACCGAGTAATTAAGATTCACACATAATAGCTTAGTACGGAAAGATTTATTATGGTTTAATGATTTATATATAAGATATACATATAAATCCTTCAGTGGAAATGAGTTAATTCTTCATAACTCGTTGATACAATATACTCGTTGTTGATTCATAATGATGTCCGCGGTGATTCTTGAACTGACGGAGCTTGTGAGGTTATAGGTGCTGCTAATGCTGATGCTGACAACACTGACGATGCTGGTGATGCTGGCGGTACTGTTGATGCTGTTGGTAAAACAAGTCTAGTTTGTAAATCGTGCACCATTCTGGTCAGGATTTCTTTTATCATTTCGGTCCACTCATCTGATTTATGGTTAGATCTAGAATAAGTAATCTCTAAAATTTTAGAGATTACATAATCACCGTAAAATATTTCTCCGATGAAGTCATGAATTAATACTTCATCGTTTGTTGTTGTTGGTCTTCCATGTTATTTACAGGACGTATGACCTTGATACTCGTGGGACAGATTGTGGAGTTGAGGTTTACGACGCGGTTATGGTTGGGGGTGGTAATGGTACTGTTGACGTTGATGTTGGTGATACTGATTATGCTGCTGGTGCTGCTGCTGGTGTTTGTAACCTTTGCACCATATTCTCCAAAGCCACTACCCGAACGCGAAGCTCGTTGACTTCTTCTATTACACCAGGATGATTGTCGGTTCGGACAAGCGGATAAATAAAATCTAGAATTTGATGTAGTATATAATCGTGACGAGATACTCTGAAAATGAGAGAGAAAATAGTGTTTCGGACAGGTTCGCCGGTAAGTGCTTCAGGTTCTTCGTCAAAAGGACAATGTGGTGGATGGAAGGGATCACCTTCTTCTTGTCTCCAATGATTTAGGAGGCTACGAACCCATCCCCAATTTATCCAGAATAGGTGATGACTGATTGGTTGATCCATTCCGGTCACACTGCTTTCGGAGCTTGAGTGGGATTCCATTTCATAATCTGAGGAACTTGAACTAATGACGAATTCCATTTCGTACAATTGAATAAAGGATTTTTCGATATGAAATGATTTTTCGGCTATCGAATGGTATTCTAATTACATAGAATATCTATATATATATAGAGAAAAAGATTTCGTAGATTACGGAGGAATTTATGGAATATGTCAGACAAAGTTTAAAGTAACAGATACGATAAGATATGATTCAGCAGATACGCTAAGATATGAATTTTGTCTATACACTACTCATGCAATTAATGTACAAGACGTGTTTAGACTAATAATGATAAGCAAGTAATTTTCTAAGGATGATAAGCAGATGATTTCCGACTAGAAATGATAAGCAAAACTTTTGACATGTAGACACGGTCGAAGTCCAGACTCACTAATGCATCCTAACGACTTATCAGTTAGACACACTAATGCAGACTTGGTTTGCTAAGACCACCGCTCTGATACCATCTGAAAGGACCCGTTCATATACATTATAAACGATTCACAATAGTTGATTACATTGCGAGGTATTTGACCTCTATATGATACATTTTACAAACATTGCATTCGTTTTTAAAAGACAATCTTTCTTTACATCGAAAATTGACAGGAATGCATACCATTTCATAATATCCACTATCCAACTATAAATTGATTTAATAATAATCTTTGATGAACTCAATGACTCGAATGCAACGTTCTTCGAAATATGCTATGAAAGACTCCAAGTAATATCTTTAAAATGAACAAATGTACAGCGGAAGATTTCTTTAACACCTGAGAATAAACATGCTTTAAAGTGTCAACCAAAAGGTTGGTGAGTTCATTAGTTTATCATAATCATTTATTTCCATCATTTTAATAGACCACAAGAATTTCATTTCCAGTTCTCATAAATATACGTCCCATGCATAGAGACAAAAATAATCATTCATATGGTGAACACCTGGTAACCGACATTAACTAGATACATATAAGAATATCCCCTATCATTCCGGGATCCTCCTTCGGACATGATATAAATTTCGAAGTACTAAAGCATCCGGTACTTTGGATGGGGTTTGTTAGGCCCAATAGATCTATCTTTAGGATTCACGTCAATTAGGGTGTGTGTTCCCTAATTCTTAGATTACCAGACTTTAATAAAAAGGGGCATATTCGATTTCGATAATTCAACCATAGAATGTAGTTTCAATTACTTGTGTCTATTTCGTCAAACATTTATAAAAGCGCATGTATTCTCAGTCCCAAAAATATAAAGGGTAAAAAGGCAAATGAAACTCACCATACTGTATTTTGTAGTAAAAATACATATAACGTCATTGAACAAGTGCAAGTTTGGCCTCGAATTCACGAACCTAAATTAATTATATATATTTATGTGTTGGTCAATATTTGTCTAACAAATTAGGTCAAGTCATAGTGTACCACAATCCTAATGCTCGAGACTAATATGCAAAAGTCAACAAAAGTAAATTTGACTCAAAATAATTTCCAAAAATCTATACATGATTAATATATAGTTTAAATATCGTCGTTTTATATTTTTAAATATTTTTAAAAGATTTATTAGAGTAAATAATATAATCTATTTATTAATAAATAAAATTTTATAGTAAATTTATATAATAAAATATACTTTTATATATATTTAAGTAATAAAATTTATAGGGTTCATTTAATATCATAAAGATAATATGATAGGTATTATTAAATAAGTTATTACACGTAGTAAAATATGTTTGTATCACATATTTATTTGATAAAATAATATCTATAATGATAGTAAGTAAAAGTTGTATTATTTTGTAATAATAATTATTATTATAAAAATATCAATATTTATAATTACTAAGATGACATTATGATAAAACGATAATTCTAATTATGATAACTTTAATATTTACGATAATTTTTAATATTATCTTTAAAATAATAATTCTATTTAAAATAATAATAATACTGATATTTTATAGTAACAATGACATTTCTATTAAAATGATAATTTTTGTTAAAATGATAGTTTTAATACTAATGATACTTTTAATAATAATAGTAATGATAAAAATAATAAGAACGATAATTTTATCTAAATAAATATCTTATAATATTTTAATTTCATCATGAAACTCTTACCCATTATTTCCTAATCGTTTCGTTTAATAGCTTGTAATCGTCTTTTATATCGTGTTCATAATAATGATAATAATAATAATCAAAATAATTAGGTGTTACAAATATTTGTTTTAATTACACTAATATTAATAATGATAGTTACTATAACATTATTAACGATAATACTAATAATTATCTTAATGATAATATAGTAATAATAATAATAACAATAACAATGACTATTTTTAAATAATGATATATATATTAATAATGATAATAATAATAATAATAATACCAATAATAATAATAATAATAATAATAATAATAATAATAATAATAATAATTGGATAATAATAATAATACTAATTATAACTTTAACGATAATAACGATAGTAATAAAAAAAATAACAATTTTTAATGATAAATCCCTTTTATTGATAAAGATAATAATAATGATAATAATAAGATAAAACTAGAACGACGATAAAAACGACGATAATAATAATAATCATTTTTAATAAAAATATCGAAAATTCAATTGATTATAACTTCTAATCCGTTCATCGAAACCATTCGATATCTAAAGGAAAAGTTCTTAATTTTTCGCTAGCTTTCCAAGGACATGCATATCTTATACCTTATCTCAACCGCAAGTGTAACTAATTCAAGATTCAACCTAACCTGTCTAAGGGCAATATCAAAAGTACAAGCATGCATAATCCTAAATACTCGAGCACTAGTCAGAGATACAGTATTAGTATGTAAAAGTTAAATTATGAGTACTCACGTATCAATATTGAGATTCAATATTGCAGGAAAGGTACGTAGACGCAACGGAAATGATAAACACTATATTGACCTCACGAGCATACCCGTGAACCATACTCAATCACCTCCATAGCTATAACCCATAATTTACTTAATCCTATCCTACTCGAAAAACAATTTCAAAATCACTCGGACAGCACTCCGTCGTAATATTTTATATATACTAATAATATCTTGAAATAATACGGAGTAAATATATATAGGTAAATCGATTGAGAGAGTTTAGAGAAAAATATTTTCAAGTTTCTATGAAATAATGAAACCTATTGAATTCTATTTATAATAGATTTTTGAATTATTAAAGTGAATTATTAAAGTATGAATTATTAAAGTGAATTACTAAAGTATGAATTATTAAAGTGAATTATTAAAGTATGAATTATTAAAGTGAATTATTAAAGTATGAATTATTAAAGTGAATTATTAAAGTATGAATTATTAAAGTGAATTATTAAAGTTAAAGTAAAGTAAAAATAAAGTAAAGGTAAATTTTAAGTATAGTAAAAGTATAAAACTATGTACGTATAATACGCGTATAAATATATATAATATTAATTTAAATTATTATATATATTTAATAAAATAAAATATAAATATCGTTATCTTTATCATACTAGTTAAGTAATGAGTTGTCAAAAGTGGTTCTAGATATTTATAAAAGTTATATACGTTTTAATAATAAAGTTCTTTTTAAACTGAAAACGTTTTTGTACGTTTGAAACTAAATAGATCAATCGAGTCTTTATGAGATTCAATCTTCCACTATCCTTTGTCTAGTTCTCAATGATTGACAATTTGTTCTTATTTACAAATCACTTTACCATTTTCCGAATATTGTTAAAATAGAAAGATTTCTCAAATCAACGTGGGCCTTTCAACAGAGACTTGTAATCATAATTCAATATATCTGATAATTCAATCATTTGATCTTATCTTCTAATTCCATTGATAAACATTTTGAAACAGATACAATCATATAAAGTATTTAATCTAATATTTTGTTTACGTTTCAAGTTATAACATATATACACATATACATATATAATCATATTCATTTAATGGTTCGTGAATCGTTGGAACTTGGTCGAGGTTGAATGAATGTATGAACATAGTTTAAAATTCTTGAAATTTAACTTAACAAATATTGCTTATCGTGTCGGAAACATATAAAGATTAAAGTTTAAATTTGGTTGGAAATTTCCGGGTTGTCACACAACCAAACTTGAGGGACTAGTTTCGCCAAAGTGCCAAAGAGGTGACTAGCATTTGACTAGTCAACCCCTTCCTCCCACCTTTTTCATTTCATTTTCTCTTTTTCTATACTACTTTCCATTTTTCTCTCAAACTCCATATCAAAGAATCATCATCTAAATCCAAGCTAGCGGGTGTCTTGCAAAATAAATTACATATTTGGAATCCTTGCAACTTCCTCTTCGATTCCATACCGATTTCATCAAGTTTGGGTAACTTTCTAAAATCACTAGATTTTGTGTTCTTGATGTTTTTTAACTTATAAAGTTGTTAATTAGTGTCTATGGCTCAAGTCTAACATGAATATATGATTTATATGCTCGATTTCATTATTTGAAGTAACTAGCTTGAGTATGAACTTTGGTGTGTTTGGTTTGGTGATTTGTTGTTTGAATGTTGTTAAATGTTATAAATGCATGTATTAAATGTGTTCCTAACATCACTAGCTTCAATTTGATGTGTAGGTTGTTTTAGAAAACTTCATAAACATGATTAGTGATTTTAGTGAAATTGGGTTAGTGTTTGATAAGCTTGAAATGAATATTTGATGCATTGAATGCCATGAATTATTGTTAGTAAGTAGTTAGTTATATTGTATGCTCGATTATCTACAAAATGGCATGTTGTATGTATGCATTAAATGCCCAAATCATAAATGTGCACTTATCAAATTTGAGTATTAAATGTGTGCATTAATTGATCATTTACTTTGGAAATCTGATTGTTACAAATAACGTTTTTGGTTGATGAAATGTGTTTAGTTGTGTTCTTTGTCAAATTACCTTTCTAACGATATAAGATACGAGTTCTAGGTATTAGCGGTTTGCGAGTTATGCTTGAAAGTGTTTGGAATTGAGACTTGGACATTTGAGACTGACCAGGTACCAGCTCCCGTGTATTGTCGCGCGACAATCCTGGGTCGCGGCGCGGCCTAAGCCGTGTCCAGGTTCTGACCTCTTTGGTCAAATTATGAAAAATATTTGGCACCCTATGGACCTCCGATTCACATGAGACTTGTTCTAACATGTTTATATATGAATAAAAACCTCAGAAAAATAGTTCGGGACTCGACTCGAACGTGTTGACTTTTCGTTGACTTTGACCGACCAAAGTTTGACTTTTTGTCAAACTTAACCAAAAGATTATGCAACCTTCCTAACTTGTTTCTATACTTGTATCTTGCATGAAACTTGACAATTTGATTCACATGCTACATAATCGAGTCGTAACGAGCCATAGGACTAATTGAACATCTTTGACCTATCGTGTTTACCGATATTGATACGACCTATTTGTTTAGGTCAAGACTAGCACTATCCTTCGCACACGTTACTTTGTGAAGTACTTTTCATACGTGCACTCAAGGTGAGATCCCATCATTCAAACAACTTTTATGCTTTAAACTATGGGATGAGAAACATATACGTATCATACTTTTATACATTGAACACAAGTACGAAAACGAACATTTCACGTACGGGTTTGAACGAAAATCCTCAATTCAATTATCATTAGTTACACTTGCAGGGTGTAAACGTGAACTTATATTATGTGATCACATGGGCTTGACGAGCCTCATTCGGACGGTTCGCTACCGTTAGCGGATGAAATATATTTTCGGGTCTAGTGTATGTTCTAACACTACGCAAAGGGTGCAAAATAGTTAAGTTTGATAATTGGGTGCCCGCGAAACAAATAACAACTTTGGAATGCAAATGATTTTGATAATCATATTATATTAAATCTTGTGGTTCAAATGCAACGTTTACTAAAACACCTATGATTTCACCAACGTTTTAGTTGATATTTTCTATATGTTTTCTCAGGTCCTTGAAAGCTACTTGGTACATGCTTCCGCATTCTTTTGATACTTGCTTGGATGTCGAGTATACATGCATAGTTGGAGCGTCTTTTGACTACTTTAAATTGTGTCGCATAGGTTTCATTCGTACGTTAAACTTTGTAATGTAACTAGTCTTTTGAACTACATTTGTAAACTTGAAACATCCTTTTACTTATGAAATGAATGCGACATATTTTGGTCAAACGTCATGTTAAAGACTTATGACCACGTAACGGGACCTAAGTAGTCGGCGCCGTCAAACATGATTTGGTCGGGTCGCTACAGAAAATATATATTAACTTGGTCATAAAATGATTTGTTATTATATATATATATATATATATATATATATATATATATATATATATATATATATATATATATTAACAAATAGCGAGACAATGATTTATAGAAGTAAATGACCAAAACACTCGAAAGTTTAAGATACACTTTGAATGATATAGTTTATTGATAATTTAAGACTATATTTTGACAAAAGTACGAGTCACAAAACGTAAATTGCGAGTTTTCTAAGCGTACGAAAATGCGTTCGAGAAACCGAAACCGGGACATAAGTCGAGTGACAACGTACGAGTCATCGGAACGAAAATTACAAGTCAACTATGCATGTGAATTTAATATAATATATAATTAATTATATAAATTAAATATATTATATATATAATATAAAATTATGTCGACAAACAAGAAGTTAAAAATTTGTGAGCTGTCCCAGGGTGCCATGCGATCGCATGGCCTTGAAGCACAAATCCCATGCGATCGCATGGGGTACTTTTTCAGAAAAGGTTCTATAAATTGCTCAGTTTTCACACTCTTTCTCTAAATCACATATTACTCCGTATTTTATTTATTATTATTATTATTATTATTATTATTATTATTATTATTATTATTAAGATTAATATTATTATTAATCTTATTATTATTAATATTATTAATTAGTATTATACATAAAATACTACGACGAGGTTATGAGCGTGTCACTTTCAAAATAGTTTTCAAGCGGGATAGAGCTAAGGAAATTATGGGTTATTGCCAAGGAGGTTATGGGTAATATTCGGGGGTATATTTGTGAATCAAACCTAGTGTTTATCATCTCCGTTACGTCTACGTACTTTCCTACAATATTGAATCTCAATACTGATACGTAAGCACTCATATCTTATCTTTTATATATTAATTATGTATCCATGTCTAGTGCTCGAGTATATATATTTATATATGCTTGTATGCTAAATTTCATCGTTAAATAGTTTATAATGAATCACTAATTAAATACATATATTACTGGTAAAAGGTATATGATGTACATGTTTTTTAAAAGCTGTCGAAAATCAATAACTTTTCATTTAGATATCGAATAGTTTCGATGAACGGATTAAAAGATATGATCAACTGAATTATGATTGACGTTAATTGAAATTGCTTTTGAATCTGCAATTAAGATTTAAACAACTTGTTTACGATGAAAGAACCCGTCCTAATCCATCTGGACGAAGTCACCAACAATTGGTTCCATTGCGATGATCGACTCCAAATACTGTCTTTAAAATGAGCAAATGCACAGCGGAATGTCTCTTTCATACCTGAGAATAAACATGCTTTAAAGTTTCAACCAAAAGGTTGGTGAGTTCATTAATTTAGCATAAATAATCATTTCATATTTTTAATAGACCACAAGATTTCATAATTCCATTTCTCATAAACATACGTCCCATGCATAGAGACAAAAATATCATTCATATGGATTGAACACCTGGTAACCGACATTCACAATCTGCATATAAGAATATCCCCATCATTCCGGGATCCTCCTTCAGACATGATATAAATTTCGAAGTACTAAAGCATCCGGTACTTTGGATGGGGCTTGTTGGGCCCGATAGATCTATCTTTAGAGTTCGCGTCAATTAGGGTTTTTGTTCCCTAATTCTTAGATTACCAATTCGATTAGATAATCCAACCATAGAATGTAGTTTCGATCACTTGTGTCCATTTCCTAAAACATTTATAAAAGCAGCGCATGCATTCTCAGTCACAAAAATATATATTGCGAAAGCATTTAAAAAGGGATTAATGAAACTCACGCATATAAATATTGTAAAACAGTTAATAAAGCATTTGCATGTATTCACAGCCCAAAAATATAATGAGTAAAAAAAGGGCAAATGAAACTCACAATACGATATTTTGTAGTAAAAATATGCATACGACGGAACTGAACAATGCAAGGTTGGCCTTGGATTCACGAACCTATATCAATTGTATATCTATTAAAACATATAATCGTAATCGAACAAGTTTATGTTTTATTATTAGTGATATATTTGTTATATTAATAAATTATATATCTTATTAATAAATTTATAAAATATTTATTTATTTATGTGTTCTAAATGAAAACCAAAACCTCATTATTTTTCAAAATAATGATATAGTTATGTTATGTATTAAATACATTTTCATGTAACTAATATTTATTTGTAAAATAATAAAAATAAAAATTTGTATCTTTTTATGATAACAATAATACTAAAAATAATTAGACTTAGTAATGATACTGATTTTAATAGTTTTGATAATAACACTAATAATCATGATAACTATAATAAATTTTTTTTTAATATTAATGATAATGGTATTAAAACTACTAATAATAACATAATTGATAATACTAATAATAATACTTATTAGTCTTATTAATAATAATAAGTAACCTAAAATAATAACAATAAATATAATAATATAATAATAATAATAATAATAATAATAATAATAATAATAATAATAATAATAATAATAATAATAATAATAATAATAATAATAATAATAATAATAATAATAATAATAATAATAATAATAATAATAATAATGAGATTGCTACCTCAAAGGAATAAGCTAAAAGAAATAACGCCACTGCCAGGGCTCGAACCCGAGACCTCTCGCTCACCCATAACACCCCTTAACCATTCTTCCATTTTTTTAATTTCTGATATACCACACTTAAATAACTATATAACTCGTATGTTTTCCTTTCTTCTTCTCCTAGATTTCGTATTTGACAGGAACAAAATTCACCATCATTCATAAATTGTGTTATCAAATTTATTATCATCTGCTTCTAAATCGCTTCACAGATAACAACAATATTATATATATACCCACCTTATGATCATAATTGTTATATACTTCATGAAAACGTCCCCCTTTTTGTTCCCTTTTGGTCGGCTCTCACTCTTATCCTCATAATTAATTCGCTAATCTCTGCCTCTAATCATCACGGAATCCTCGTTATATTTTCCTTATCATACAACATCATCATCATGACATTGTTAATGAAACAAAAACATTCACACATCAATAGCTGCTGAATTCAGGAACAAAAGGAAAGCAGCGGCTGGGTTGTAGTGTTATAGTTTGATCCCGTAGTCTAGTATTACAATAAGGCCCAAGAGGAAAACGTAATCTAGAACAGGCCTTAGATCCTTAACAGCCCAATATCATAAATTAAATGGCAGCCCACCTACGTTCCCTAATTCTTAGATTACCAATTCGATTAGATAATCCAACCATAGAATGTAGTTTCGATCACTTGTGTCCATTTCGTAAAACATTTATAAAAGCAGCGCATGCATTCTCAGTCCCAAAAATATATATTGCGAAAGCATTTAAAAAGGGATTAATGAAACTCACGCATATAAATATTGTAAAACAGTTAATAAAGCATTTGCATGTATTCACAGCCCAAAAATATAATGAGTAAAAAAAGGGCAAATGAAACTCACAATACGATATTTTGTAGTAAAAATATGCATACGACGGAACTGAACAATGCAAGGTTGGCCTTGGATTCACGAACCTATATCAATTGTATATCTATTAAAACATATAATCGTAATCGAACAAGTTTATGTTTTATTATTAGTGATATATTTGTTATATTAATAAATTATATATCTTATTAATAAATTTATAAAATATTTATTTATTTATGTGTTCTAAATGAAAACCTCATTATTTTTCAAAATAATGATATAGTTATGTTATGTATTAAATACATTTTCATGTAACTAATATTTATTTGTAAAATAATAAAAATAAAAATTTGTATCTTTTTATGATAACAATAATACTAAAAATAATTAGACTTAGTAATGATACTGATTTTAATAGTTTTGATAAAAACACTAATAATGATGATAACTATAATAAAATTTTTTTTAATATTAATGATAATGGTATTAAAACTACTAATAATAACATAATTGATAATACTAATAATAATACTTATTAGTCTTATTAATAATAATAAGTAACCTAAAATAATAACAATAAATATAATATAATAATAATAATAATAATAATAATAATAATAATAATAATAATAATAATAATAATAATAATAATAATGAGATTGCTACCTCAAAGGAATAAGCTAAAAGAAATAACGCCACTGCCAGGGCTCGAACCCGAGACCTCTCGCTCACCCATAACACCCCTTAACCATTCTTCCATTTTTTTAATTTCTGATATACCACACTTAAATAACTATATAACTCGTATGTTTTCCTTTCTTCTTCTCCTAGATTTCGTATTTGCCAGGAACAAAATTCACCATCATTCATAAATTGTGTTATCAAATTTATTATCATCTGCTTCTAAATCGCTTCACAGATAACAACAATATTATATATATACCCACCTTATGATCATAATTGTTATATACTTCATGAAAACGCCCCCCTTTTTGTTCCCTTTTGGTCGGCTCTCACTCTTATCCTCATAATTAATTCGCTAATCTCTGCCTCTAATCATCACGGAATCCTCGTTATATTTTCCTTATCATACAACATCATCATCATGACATTGTTAATGAAACAAAAACATTCACATATCAATAGCTGCTGAATTCAGGAACAAAAGGAAAGCAGCGGCTGGGTTGTAGTGTTATAGTTTGATCCCTAAGGCCCAAGAGGAAAACGTAATCTAGAACAGGCCTTAGATCCTTAACAGCCCAATATCATAAATTAAATGGCAGCCCACCTACGTTAAATAGTATAGCAGCGAAAATCCTCCTGGATGAATGTTGAGTTCTCGGATAGAATCAAATGGGTGGGGTCTCCATAACCACTTGTGTGCATATCATGATTACTTAAATAGATAAAAAAAATCAAACATCCCTTTTATCTAGCCTATTTCGGTCGGCCATGAAATGCTAAATCGGTTCCACAATTATTGAGAATGCATTATATATCTTTACACATGTAAAGATGATTGGTTCCACATGTAAAGATAATGCTTATATATATTCTGTATCTAAGTTTTCAAAACTAAAACTATGATTAAATAAGCAATACCGATATCACTTTCTCTTTTGCTAAACCCCATCGTTATTTAAAAACAGAAAGCTTCTTAAGCCTGCAGTAGTAAGTTTTGGTGGTTGTGATTCAAGGTTATGAGAGAAAGAGAGAGCTAGAGAGAAGAAAATGGTTGTTTTGTTGATGAAGGTGGTTTTGTGTTGCAACAGAAATATATTAGAAGAAGGTGGTCGTGTTTGGTGTGGTTTTTACACGAAAACAACAGGAGCTAGGTGATGACTGTGGTAGTGGCAGTAACCAAGAATAGGAAACAGAAAAATGGGTTGCAAGTTGTATAGTTCGTGAAAAATATATATATATATATATATATATATATATATATATATATATATATATATATATATATATATATATATATATATATATATATTTATATATATCAGCTGGATGTTGAAGTAGGTGATGGTAGCAGTTATGGTATTGGTTGATGATTTACAAGGCAAAACAGTTGTGTAGCATGAGCATGCGAGGTCTAAATTTAATATGGAACCCGAAAAATATACGCATGTGGTGATAAAGTGGTGGTGATATGGGTCGAAGGTTGAAATAGAAGATAGAAAATGCGAGTGAAAGAAGTTAGTGTGATCAAAGTGGATTTGTTGTGGTTTCTGTTTCTCGTGGTTTTCAGATACAAATAAGAGAGAAAGATAGAAAGTGGTGGGTTTCAACAAGAATGAAGATAGAAGGGTGAATGAAATCCCTTAACAACTTGTACTACTCAAATTATATAATGAATGTGGTGTCGACAGAATTATTCTAGCCAAGAAGAAAAATACAAGAAAAATAAAAAGGTGAAATCGATGGTTAACAGAATTTTGGATTCATTCCTGTGTTTGGATTTGTTTACGTGCAGATTCAGAGACAAGAAGTACATAAATGTTAAATCAGAGAATTAATAGAATAAATAAACAGATAGAGAATTATTGGTCTGATTCATCATTTTAAATCGATCTGTAAAGGAATAAAGTTTGATAGTGAAGTGTAACAAACTGACTTCCTTCTATCTATTTATCTGATTCGTGATTTTGATAATAAATAAGTATATGTATATTAATTTTATTAATAATATCAAAATAATAATTAATAATAATAAATATAATGATAAAAGTAATAAAATAATGATAGTCATCATTTTAAATAAAAAGATAATTTTTAGTATTAATAATGATAATAATAACTAAAATTATAGTTTTAATCATTCTCATAATAATATTTATATTTAACATCTTTATTCTGATAATCATAACCTTTTAATTATAATCATAACAATAATAATAATATTAATGTTAATACTATTATTAATGTTAATATTGATATTAATATTATTAGTAATAATGAAAGTCGTAATGATATTACTATATCAACTATATTTTAACTTGCAATTTAATGTATTAATATTGCATATTATTGATTATGACAGATATGTAATAACATATATATAACATTTAATATTTATATATTTATATATATATATATATATATATATATATATATATATATATATATATATATATATATATATATATATATATATATATATATATATATTACAATATACATATAACATTAACTATGTATTGAATTCATATATATTTACATATAGTTTTACTTTAATCACAAACTTTATTATCTTATTTATTATTTTACATCTTCAATTCAAATGGTTAAATTGTTTTCTATTTCAAATTAAAATATATATATATATATATATATATATATATATATATATATATATATATATATATATATATATATATATATATATATATATATATATTTACAGATAGTGGTTCGTGAATCGTCGGGAATAGTTGAAGGGTAATTGATTACATGAACCTAGTTTCAAAGTTTTCGAGACTCAACATTACAGACTTTGCTTATCGTGTCGGAAACATATAAAGATTAAGTTTAAATTTGGTCGGAAATTTCCGGGTCATTACAGTACCTACCCGTTAAAAGAAATTTCGTCCCGAAATTTGATCGAGGTTGTCATGGCTAACAATAAAAATGTTTTCATGACGAATATGTGTTGATAAAAAAAATAGAGTTTTATCATATTAGAGTAATATGGATAAAACAATTTGTTTATGTGAAGAGTACGAGTGAAGTTATCACAAAAGAGTGAAATGAGTAAATGTAGATTCGTCATATCTTTTGACGTAGATAGGATTGATTTCCAAGTTCAAGAGATTTGGAGAAAATCTTCGTAATAAGATTTGGTGTTTCGGCGATTAAGGAAATCAGGATCTTCTTTGATTAAATGCGATAATCTGTCTCGATTTCTCTGTTAGATATTTCACTATAAATCCACCCCCTTCGTTTACTTACAACTCATACCTTCTATTCTCTCCCTTGATTCATACTTCAAAACATTCTTTAATATGTTCCATCCAGATTCTTGATATACTCTTAACTTTCATATCTGTCATTCTTCTTTTCCATCTATCACCGGAAGAATCTATTCACTTCTACTATACTCTGGGTTTTATAGTGTTCTTTGTTCTCCAGTGTCTTTATATTGCTATATGCATCGATATATACGGTTTATAATTTCTGGGTGGTTGTTGGGTTTTATATATTTTCTTATATTTTGATGTCCCTACTTCTGTCTCCCCTAATCATTGTCATCCATAGTTAATGCTCTCTCCTATTTGCTGTGATTTATACTCCAATTTCTATTTCAGAGTTTTGTTCTTTCGTTTCTTCTTCTTGTGATTAAGCACCACTTGCAATGGTCCAGAATTTGCAGATATGAATTTCGGAATGTATATTGTTAATGTTCTAAGAAGAAAATCATAATGACACGACCTTGATTTGGTAAATTACCAGAATATCCGAAAAGATAGAACTATCAAGAAAATATGTTCTTAATATGTTTGAAGATTGAGTGGAATGTAAGAGTCGTGTAACATGGCACATGATGACGTTATAATCTGTGAATCATCATGTCCCATTTAGAAATTCAGCATGACTTACTGTAATATAATCACGTTGATCAAGTGTCATTATATTATATTAACTCATGCATCAGTTCTCAACATTACTTCAATAACATTCATATTTTAAGCTAGAGATTTTACAGAATATAGAAACTAACAGTTTATATATGATGTAATACTGATAGCATGAAGAGATTAATGATTTCAGATAAGAATAGTTATAAAAATATCTCCAGAAATATGGAGGATGTTTATAATGAAAGATTCGATAATATCTCGAAATATCTAAGATCAGAGGATGATAGAAACTATTGTTTGCAAGGGTTTAGAGTAAGGAGCAAGATATTCACTAAAGACTTTAGCAGACATTGAATCATTTGGATTCTTTGAAGTCAAACTTATTCTTTGTGATTTGTCCACGGCTTTCTTCATAGTTTCGCATAATCTGCTTTTCGGTACTAAATTTTCTATTGAATATTTCCAATATAATGATACACAGGAAGCACGAGGAGGTATATAATTTTGGACGAGAATATTTATGAAAATATCCTCAGAAATATCGAAGATATTGATGATGATATTTTGGAATTTCTAAGTTCGATGGTTGATGGATAAAGATTTTCCGCAAGATTTTAACATGACTTTAGAGCAAGATATTCTCTAAAGATTTCAACGGATCCAGAATTACCTGAATCCTTTGAATATAGGGTTTGGTCTTTGTATTTGTCCTTGGTCTCCTTCATGGGTAGCTCAATCTATTTTTCAATACCCAATTTTTTATCGAGCATTCCTAACACTCCTTTCTTTATCATCAAACTTTTGGCCGTTTAGACCATCTACCTTTTTTTCTATTTCCTCTGCGTTTAATGATATGACATCTGAATCATCGGTTATTAATCCGAGGTGGTTTCAGGAGAATTGTGTTTTTAGATGATTAAACGCTGATGGTAATATGGTGGAATATGAAAGGTTCCCTGGTAACAATAAAAGAGCACGCGTATATATCAACGTTATAATAAGGTTGTTTCGTACAAAAAGTCAAAGTTGACTTGCTGGAGCTGTGACAAAATTTGCTAATTTGGAAAGGGATTATAACGTTATTTTCGGTAATAATAACGCTAAAGGAATTAGCACAGCTACACGTTAAACGTTTACTCAGTTTCTGAGTGTTTTCAAGTGCATAACTATATGCATCGATCTTTTCTTCCGTAGATGAAGTGCGGTTGGTTCAACCTCTCAATTGAGACGTTTTTAAGAATCATAAAAGGTTTGAACGCAGATTGAAATCGTCAAGATACAAATGAGGTTTAAGATGCAATCAAGTGGCAAACTTGAAGAATTGTTTAGTTTCATATGTTATAATCAATATTTTAATTCATTTTAATTGTCCAATATTATTAGTCCACAGTCGTTAGTCCACAGTTAACAGTCTAATAATTTATATATAGTTTAATATATAATGTTCGAATTAATTAATAAATATCGTGACCCGTGTACATGTCTCAGACTCGATCACAACTCAAAGTATATATATATTATATATAGATGGGTCGATATGATATGTCAAAACATTGTATACGTGTCCCGATATTTAAAATGCGTAAATAACAGAATGACGATAAATAAAGTGCGTAAAATAAATAACAGAAATTAAATGACGATAAATAAAATTGCGAGAATGTAAATTGCGATAATTAAATTGCGATAAATAAAATGTAACCCGTTAGCTAGGAATAGTTAGCTAGGAACAGTTAGCTAGGATCTTGTTAGTGTGGTTTCTTAACAAAATTTCATATTGTTAATTAGTCTGTTTCTAATCAATTTTTATTGTGTCCATTATTTCTTCATTATGCCACTTGTTGGATTCTGATAAATCAAAATCCAAATTTGAAATTGGATGAATATGGTTATTCTGTGGTGAACGGGTTTGTATGTCGGTGAATGTAAATATGATAGTAAATGATTGTTGAATCAGATTCGAAGAATGTATAGTTTAACTTATTAATGTGAAATCTAAATATTCCTCGGGTATTACCTACCCGTTAAAATATTTTCACCATTAACAGTTTGTACGAAAGAATTTTTAATTACAATCTTTATGAAAATATACTTACATATATATCCTCTTCAGATGTAATCATGGATTTAATGAGTTAATATGATATTAATCTCATTTGATTTACCGTTAGAACAAGAATATATAGTCTCTAAAACATTAGAGATTACATAATCGTTATGTCGAATGAAGATAAAATAGATAGAACGATACAGAGTACGATGTTTATACTCGAGGTACAGAATGAGTCGTTGAGACATGAATTCTTGATGGTACTGGTGCTGTTACTAATGATACTGTTGATATCGGTGATGTTGCTGAAGCTGGTACATTTTGCACCATATTCTCCAAATTGATTACTCGAGCGTGAAGTTCGTTGACTTCTTGTATTACTCCGGGATGATTGTCGGTCGGAATGAGCGGATGAATAAGGTTTTGAATTTTGAGATATTATATAATCATGGCGAGATATTCGGGAAATGATGGTGAAAATAGTGTTTCGGATTGGTTCGCCGATAAGTGCGTCAGGTTCTTTGCCAATAGGTGAATTCGGTTGGTGGAAGGGATAGCTTCTTCGCGTCTCCATTGGTTAGGTCAACTACGAACCCATTAGATGAATTGGTTGATTCATTCTGGTGACGCTGCTTTTGGAGCTTAGGTGAACATCTATATCAGAATAGCTGTCGGAATAACTATCAGAATAGTTATCGGAATCTGAGGGACTCGAACTGGTTGAAGGATTCATCTCGTACGATCAGATACAGGATTTTCGATAGGAATTAGATTATAGGATGTAGATTAGTACCCTGCAATACATAATTTACATATGCATATATAATACTAACATCCCATAAGTTACGGAGGAATCTACAGAAGCTGTCAGGCAAAGATAACAATAACAGATAAGCTAAGATGTGAATTTATCTATACACTGTCTATGCAATAGAGGCAGTAAGACGTGTCTAGACTTTAAGGATGATAAGCAATTAATTTTCGACAATAATGATAAGCAAAACTTTTGACATGCAGACACGGTCGAAGTCCAGACTCACTAATGCATCCTAACGACTTATCAGTTAGACACACTAATGCAGACCCGGTTCACTAAGACCACCGCTCGGATACCAACTGAAAGAACCCGTCCTAATCCATCTGGACGAAGTCACCAACAATTGGTTCCATTGCGATGATCGACTCCAAATACTGTCATTAAAATGAGCAAATGCACAGCGGAATGTCTCTTTCATACCTGAGAATAAACATGCTTTAAAGTTTCAACCAAAAGGTTGGTGAGTTCATTAATTTAGCATAAATAATCATTTCATATTTTTAATAGACCACAAGATTTCATAATTCCATTTCTCATAAACATACGTCCCATGCATAGAGACAAAAATATCATTCATATGGATTGAACACCTGGTAACCGACATTCACAATATGCATATAAGAATATCCCCATCATTCTGGGATCCTCCTTCGGACATGATATAAATTTCGAAGTACTAAAGCATCCGGTACTTTGGATGGGGCTTGTTGGGCCCGATAGATCTATCTTTAGAGTTCGCGTCAATTAGAGTTTTTGTTCCCTAATTCTTAGATTACCAGACTATATAAAAAGGGCATATTCGATTAGATAATCCAACCATAGAATGTAGTTTCGATCACTTGTGTCCATTTCGTAAAACATTTATAAAAGCAGCGCATGCATTCTCAGTCCCAAAAATATATATTGCGAAAGCATTTAAAAAGGGATTAATGAAACTCACGCATATAAATATTGTAAAACAGTTAATAAAGCATTTGCATGTATTCACAGCCCAAAAATATAATGAGTAAAAAAAGGGCAAATGAAACTCACAATACGATATTTTGTAGTAAAAATATGCATACGACGGAACTGAACAATGCAAGGTTGGCCTTGGATTCACGAACCTATATCAATTGTATATCTATTAAAACATATAATCGTAATCGAACAAGTTTATGTTTTATTATTAGTGATATATTTGTTATATTAATAAATTATATATCTTATTAATAAATTTATAAAATATTTATTTATTTATGTGTTCTAAATGAAAACCAAAACCTCATTATTTTTCAAAATAATGATATAGTTATGTTATGTATTAAATACATTTTCATGTAACTAATATTTATTTGTAAAATAATAAAAATAAAAATTTGTATCTTTTTATGATAACAATAATACTAAAAATAATTAGACTTAGTAATGATACTGATTTTAATAGTTTTGATAATAACACTAATAATCATGATAACTATAATAAATTTTTTTTTAATATTAATGATAATGGTATTAAAACTACTAATAATAACATAATTGATAATACTAATAATAATACTTATTAGTCTTATTAATAATAATAAGTAACCTAAAATAATAACAATAAATATAATAATATAATAATAATAATAATAATAATAATAATAATAATAATAATAATAATAATAATAATAATAATAATAATAATAATAATAATAATAATAATAATAATAATAATGAGATTGCTACCTCAAAGGAATAAGCTAAAAGAAATAACGCCACTGCCAGGGCTCGAACCCGAGACCTCTCGCTCACCCATAACACCCCTTAACCATTCTTCCATTTTTTTAATTTCTGATATACCACACTTAAATAACTATATAACTCGTATGTTTTCCTTTCTTCTTCTCCTAGATTTCGTATTTGACAGGAACAAAATTCACCATCATTCATAAATTGTGTTATCAAATTTATTATCATCTGCTTCTAAATCGCTTCACAGATAACAACAATATTATATATATACCCACCTTATGATCATAATTGTTATATACTTCATGAAAACGTCCCCCTTTTTGTTCCCTTTTGGTCGGCTCTCACTCTTATCCTCATAATTAATTCGCTAATCTCTGCCTCTAATCATCACGGAATCCTCGTTATATTTTCCTTATCATACAACATCATCATCATGACATTGTTAATGAAACAAAAACATTCACACATCAATAGCTGCTGAATTCAGGAACAAAAGGAAAGCAGCGGCTGGGTTGTAGTGTTATAGTTTGATCCCGTAGTCTAGTATTACAATAAGGCCCAAGAGGAAAACGTAATCTAGAACAGGCCTTAGATCCTTAACAGCCCAATATCATAAATTAAATGGCAGCCCACCTACGTTAAATAGTATAGCAGCGAAAATCCTCCTGGATGAATGTTGAGTTCTCGGATAGAATCAAATGGGTGGGGTCTCCATAACCACTTGTGTGCATATCATGATTACTTAAATAGATAAAAAAAAATCAAACATCCCTTTTATCTAGCCTATTTCGGTCGGCCATGAAATGCTAAATCGGTTCCACAATTATTGAGAATGCATTATATATCTTTACACATGTAAAGATGATTGGTTCCACATGTAAAGATAATGCTTATATATATTCTGTATCTAAGTTTTCAAAACTAAAACTATGATTAAATAAGCAATACCGATATCACTTTCTCTTTTGCTAAACCCCATCGTTATTTAAAAACAGAAAGCTTCTTAAGCCTGCAGTAGTAAGTTTTGGTGGCTGTGATTCAAGGTTATGAGAGAAAGAGAGAGCTAGAGAGAAGAAAATGGTTGTTTTGTCGCTGAAGGTGGTTTTGTGTTGCAACAGAAATATATTAGAAGAAGGTGGTCGTGTTTGGTGTGGTTTTTACACGGAAACAACAGGAGCTAGGTGATGACTGTGGTAGTGGCAGTAACCAAGAATAGGAAACAGAAAAATGGGTTGCAAGTTGTATAGTTCGTGAAATATATATATATATATATATATATATATATATATATATATATATATATATATATATATATATATATATATATATATATATATATATATATATCAGCTGGATGTTGAAGTAGGTGATGGTAGCAGTTATGGTATTGGTTGATGATTTACAAGGCAAAACAGTTGTGTAGCATGAGCATGCGAGGTCTAAATTTAATATGGAACCCGAAAAATATACGCATGTGGTGATAAAGTGGTGGTGATATGGGTCGAAGGTTGAAATAGAAGATAGAAAATGCGAGTGATAGAAGTTAGTGTGATCAAAGTGGATTTGTTGTGGTTTTTGTTTCTCGTGGTTTTCAGATACAGATAAGAGAGAAAGATAGAAAGTGGTGGGTTTCAATAAGAATGAAGATAGAAGGGTGAATGAAATCCCTTAACAACTTGTACTACTCAAATTATATAATGAATGTGGTGTCGACAGAATTATTCTAGCCAAGAAGAAAAATACAAGAAAAATAAAAAGGTGAAATCGATGGTTAACATAATTTTGGATTCATTCCTGTGTTTGGATTTGTTTACGTGCAGATTCAGAGACAAGAAGTACATAAATGTTAAATCAGAGAATTAATAGAATAAATAAACAGATAGAGAATTTTGGGTCTGATTCATCATTTTAAATCGATCTGTAAAGGAATAAAGTTTGATAGTGAAGTGTAACAAACTGACTTCCTTCTATCTATTTATCTGATTCGTGATTTTGATAATAAATAAGTATATGTATATTAATTTTATTAATAATATCAAAATAATAATTAATAATAATAAATATAATGATAAAAGTAATAAAATAATGATAGTCATCATTTTAAATAAAAAGATAATTTTTAGTACTAATAATGATAATAATAACTAAAATTATAGTTTTAATCATTTTCATAATAATATTTATATTTAACATCTTTATTCTGATAATCATAACCTTTTAATTATAATCATAACAATAATAATAATATTAATGTTAATACTATTATTAATGTTAATATTGATATTAATATTATTAGTAATAATGAAAGTCGTAATGATATTACTATATCAACTATATTTTAACTTGCAATTTAATGTATTAATATTGCATATTATTGATTATGACAGATATGTAATAACATATATATAACATTTAATATTTATATATATATATATATATATATATATATATATATATATATATATATATATATATATATATATATTACAATATACATATAACATTAACTATGTATTGAATTCATATATATTTACATATAGTTTTACTTTAATCACAAACTTTATTATCTTATTTATTATTTTACATCTTCAATTCAAATGGTTAAATTGTTTTCTATTTCAAATTAAAATATATATATATATATATATATATATATATATATATATATATATATATATATATATATATATATATATATATATATTTATTTACAGATAGTGGTTCGTGAATCGTCGGGAATAGTTGAAGGGTAATTGATTACATGAACCTAGTTTCAAAGTTTTCGAGACTCAACATTACAGACTTTGCTTATCGTGTCAGAAACATATAAAGATTAAGTTTGAATTTGGTCGGAAATTTCCGGGTCATTACATACGAGACTGATAAAGTGAACTTTTAAATATTACCAACCGAGTAAATGAATCCTTATATAAGGCACGTCTCGTTTTGTTGAACTATTGTCAAAATTGACTTTTTGAAACGACTTTGGATAACTATTATATGTCGATCTCGAGCATTAGGATTGTGATACACTATGACCTAACCTAACTTAATAGACATTTATTGACCAACATATGTTCTCTAGGTTGAGATCTACGATTAATTGGTAATCCGAGTTTCGGTCACATTTTGGTGAACAACTTTATATGCTGCTAAGGTGAGTTTCATTTGCTCCCTTTTTAATTGCTTTTGCAATCTATATTTTTGGGCTGAGAATACAAGCACTTTATTTTAAACGCAATGGATACAAGTACATACTAAATTCTACACCGAGTTTGAACCGAAAATCCCTTAGCTTTGGTAATGAGTAACTGCCGGTTATAAGAACTGGTGGGCGCGAGTAGTAGTATATGGATCCATAGGGCTTGATATCCTCGTCTGAGCTAGAGCACTAGCCTTTTAACGGACGTATGCTATTTGAGAAGCGTACACGTTAGTTTGTGTGTATTATTAAGATGATTATACAAAGGGTATAAATTATATATACGTTAAGTTTAGTTACCAGGGTGCTCAATTTCGTAGAATATTTTGATAAACGTTTCGGATGAAACAACTGAAATCTTGTGATCCACCTTTATATACAGATTATGCGAAACACTAAAACTATGAACTCACCAACCTTTGTGTTGACACTTGTTAGCATGTTTATTCTCAGGTTCCCTAGAAGTCTTCCGCTGTTTGCTTATATGTTAGACAAGCTATGTGCATGGAGTCTTATATGGAATATTTATCAAGGAAACGTTGCATTCACCAAATCATCACCATGTATCTTATTTTGACTGCATTGTCAACGGAATTACTATTGTAAACTATTATTTACGATGATTGTCTATATGTAGAAATCATCATATGTCGAAAACCTTTGATTTAAATATTCATTTATGGTGTGCCTTTTCAAAATAATGCAATGTTTACAAAACGTATCATATAGAGGTCAAATACCTCGCAATGAAATCGATGAATGACGTGTTCGTCCATATGGATTTGGAGTGATCGTCACAACCAGGGCTATTGGAAAGTTGATTTTCAGTTAGTTCGTTTTGAGTAGATGATTTTCTGTTTAGACCTCATCTTAAACCAAGTTACGGTTTAGGATCTATGGCCTTCCGAAAGTCAATACTCCTTTGTAACGTTGTGCTGAAAATTCGGACCTACTCGCACTTAAACTATTGCCACGGTCAAAGGAAGTCGAGTTTGAGTCTAGAAATTGGTCAGCAACTATAGGACTCCCATACGGAGCCATGGCCACTGATTTTGTGTCTTTTCGATTTACGTAGAGGTCGTAGCAGCTGATCTAATTCAGCCTATTGTTTGACCTCTATACTTGATTAGTTTACTTAGCTTTTATGAATGATGAATGATGATGATGATGACACTTAAACTTACTTATGCACTATTTGAACTTATAAAGATAACCTACTGACCTAGTAGCCTTTGATTTAGGTTGACGACCTTTCGGACCGACTTTCTACTTGCATACTTTCGTAACAACTTGTATTGCTTATTCACTGTGAGTTATAGCATCCCTTTTTACCACTTTTACTATTTTTGGGACTACTTTTTACGTTTTACATGTTAGGCACGAGTACTTAAACTTTATATGTGTGTGGGTTATACAACGGCATAAACTTCCCCTTAGCACGGTAACGTTTAGTTATTGGTTTTTGAACCGGTGAACGCGAATCTTAGATATGGATCCATAGGGTTTGACATCCCCACTTGGGCTAGTCGCGCTAGCATTTAACGGGTGTTTAATACTTCGTGAACATACGCACTCGCCAAGTGTACTTTCAGTGGGTTATAAACGTTAAGTCTAGTTACCGGGTGCCCACGGTTATGCATATACTTTCCATACTGTTTTGATACGCTGTTGCAGCACTGAAATCTCGTGGCCTATCTTACGTTAGTATTACAACTTAAACTATAGCTCACCAACATTCGTGTTGACTTTTTAAGCGTGTATTTCTCAGGTGCCTAGAGGTTTATTGCTTCCGCTGTTAGACTTGATGTCATGCTGTTATTGAATTGCTGTTAAGGACCTGCTGTATTAGTTATCCGCTGCATTACTTGAGATGTCTCATTCATGGAACTTTTCTGTTGCATTCGTAGTTTATGTTAATTTCAAACAATGGATTTGTAACGACCTTAGGGTCAAATAATTATGATTATGCTCCTATTCATAGGATGCACGCTATCTTTTGTAAAAACGTTATCTTTTATGAATACAAACTGGTTTTCAAACAGCATATAGTGTTTGACCGTGTAAAGATCCCGTTGATGACGAATCGTACACGATGGTTTTGTACGGGGCGTCACAGTTGGTATCAGAGCATTGGTTATAGGGAATTAGGTTGCATTAGTGAGTCTAGACCGGACCAAGTAGGATTCACTAATAGGACTAATCTACAACTTGCTTGTTTACTTGTTTCTGCGGGACCTGCTGCATGCTACTGTGTTATAATACTGCATGTTACTGCTTATTACTACTGCATGCTACTGCTTACTTTTATTGCTGTATGATCTTACTGCATGCTATTGCTTATCTTTACTGCCATGCGAACTTGCTGTAGGCTTATTTCCGCTATTGCATGATTACTATCTGCTTTCACATGTTACTTATGTTTAGCGTTGTTGATATTATTGCCATGCTGTGTATTGTTTTAGACAACCTAGGTTGTTGTAGTGCCTGATTACATGCTTGCTTCATGTCTGCCATTCACTATACCGACTTAGAAAACTTACCTTTCCTAGTTCAGATGTTTTTCTGAACCCTTTTCCCCACTCGTCTAGCCCTAAGGATTAGTATTGTAATCCGCCTGTTAATACCGTTCCACCGTTCCGGAGATCGAAACATTACTTCACGCAATCTAGTAGGAGTACCCCTCGGATTACACGCCCACTAAAGTTGATCCTCGGAGGAGGAGATATGTGAGGACTTGTCGGAATAACCGCACCCCGAGCTCACTCTAATTAGCCACGTACAACGTATGAACATTAGAAGGTTGTTCACTTCCCGCAAGATGACCTGTATCCCGTACGCTTTCATGATCGTCAATTATCTCCTTCATTCTTCCCTACTGCTCGACGATCTAACGACACTTCTGGACATAGGTCCCCAACACTCTTAGGAATTGGAGAAGTCGGGAAGGCATCTCCTTTCACAAGGTCGTAGTGTCTTCTACTGATGCTCAGCCATACCCAAGGACTTGGGAGTCGCCTCGAAACACATCGTATTACTACTTGCTACATGTACAACTAGACACGAGACCCATATTGAATTTCTAGAAAGGAACCTAACGACATTACCGGAACCCGAACATTTTGAAGAAATTTCGAGACATTTAGGCATTGATGCATGACCTACGGAACCTACGCACCCACACCAAGAAACTGTGAGATTAATTATGTAGATTTTGTTTTGAGATAGCATAGATAAGGTACCGTTAGGTGGAATTGAGTAGAACTTGAAGTGAACACGTTACATTGACCATATGGAGTGATATTGGAATGAACGTACGATTTAGTACAATATAATGACGCCAGGCCAGCGTGATTATATTGACGTAAATCATGCAGAAATCCCAATGTTACTATATAAGGAATATAAAGCGATTCAAAGGAAATTTTGGTAGGAACCACTTGAGTATACGCATTATGGTCTGATAAAGGTAGGAATAACCACTTAGCCTAGGTACTGTAAGAGAAGGGCCTGGATTGCAGAATTGATAACCCGAAAATTTGTTATAGATATACACACCCTGGGCACTTAAGTAAAAAGTTCTCAAATAGGAAAAACTATGGACTTACTTGCGGTAGAGCAATCGTTATCTCAGTTATGGAGACTCCCATGGATCCTGATTTTAGTTAGGGTGCATTTCTTCACAACGTTTATTGTCTCTGAGATGTTTAATACTAGAGTGATAGAAACCTTACATCTAAGAACTTTAGCGTTATGACTAGTAAGCCATTAACAACCATAAGAGTTAAGTATTCTATAGGACAAAGTAATGGTAATCTGGCAGAGATAGAGGAATGATTTAAGGTAGTATCTTATAATTAACAGGTGGGTCATTTGGAGATGACCTCATGCCGACGAAACTTGGAAGTTTTATAGTAGTAGTTGGAAAGGATTAGTTACCTACGCACAAGCAGATGTTATTTGAGAAGGTTGATGGAATTTTTCGCGATAGTATAATAAGATTTAGTTGGAATGGACTTTAGGATTAACCTAATACTCATCAAGTTAGGAAGCTTTGATGAAATAGTTGGAACAGATTGGCTTTCAAGGATGAAAGCGTAAGTTATTTATAGTAAGAATATTATTCGTATACCTCGCGAGAATGGTGAGCCAGAAGCCATCTGGGTTACTTCAACAACCCGAGATCCCACAATGGAAATGGGAAGGGATGACGATGGATTTCATCCTGAAGACTACCAAAAACAATAGGCAGTTATGACACCATCTGGGTTATCGTTGACCACCTCACCAAATCTGCTCACTTTCTAGCCATGAAAGGAACCGATACAATGGACAAACCTGCACAACGATACATAAAGGAAAATGTATCCCGTCACTTCGGCAATTCAAATTCTATCTTAAGGACTGGCCAGGAATCTTATTTGATACTCATTCTTACGCGAATCTAAATCCTAACTTACTCCGAGAGATTTCTTTTTTGATGATAATCGTACCATCATCCTTCTTACGTCAATATTAGTCGTACCAGTTCGAAATTTCTAAAATCAATGGGTAGTTAATTCCCATCCTCATACTCTCCCACTCGTATCTCACTTATAAGCAACAACTTCACACTTAAGCATTTTTGGTCAAAGGACTTATGTCCTACTAAAAGTCATCAACCACATTTAAATTCAATAGTTTTTATTACCTCAAATGTCACCCGAAATTTTAAAAAATCTATTACTCGATCTTTTCCCAACTTGTAATCTCTGAAATATGAAAATCTGTTTGCCAAAATTTTACACACACTATTTTACTGTGCGATCCTCTCAAAGTTTTATAAAAATTTATTTTATTGCCATTCGTACAAATTTTAGAAACCGTATATGTTAAATAATTACTTATTTTGACTAGTACACATGAAATTTTACTTTCACTTTTACAAATCAAAGCTTTTATTCAAAAGATATTTTACCTTAAATGGTACGTGTTGCACATAACCCTAGTTTGCTAAGAACTTCGTTTCTTTTCTTACATTGTCACCTTCAACGATTTTTATAAAATTTTCGTTGCTTGTCAATAAAAAATTTTTCGTTGCGTATTCGTATCCAAGTCTTCATGGAGACTTTACAACCATCGAAACCGAGAGATTCATGGGTGTGTATGTGATAAAGGCACTTACTACCACGTCATGCAGAGCCTTCGGGCATCCATCATGAAATGTCCCGTTCTTATTGATTAAAAACGTTCCATATTAATTGATTTCGTTGCGAGGTTTTGACCTCTATATGAGACGTTTTTCAAAGACTGCATTCATTTTTAAAGCAAACCATAACCTTTATTTCATAAATAAAGGTTTAAAAAGCTTTACGTAGATTATCAAATAATGATAATCTAAAATATCCTGTTTACACACGACCCTTACATAATGGTTTACAATACAAATATGTTACATCGAAATCAGTTTCTTGAATGCAGTTTTTACACAGTATCATACAAACATGGACTCCAAATCTTGTCCTTATTTTAGTATGCAACATCGGAAGCTCTTAGTATTCACCCGAGAATAAACATGCTTTAAACGTCAACAAAAATGTTGGTGAGTTATAGGTTTAACCTATATATATCAAATTGTAACAATAGACCACAAGATTTCATATTTCAATATACATCCCATACATAGAGATAAAAATCATTCATATGGTGAACACCTGGTAACCGACATTAACAAGATGCATATATAAGAATATCCCCATCATTCCGGGACACCCTTCGGATATGATATAAATTTCGAAGTACTAAAACATCCGGTACTTTGGATGGGGTTTGTTAGGCCCAATAGATCTATCTTTAGGATTCGCGTCAATTAGGGTGTCTGTTCCCTAATTCTTAGATTACCAGACTTAATAAAAAACGGCATATTCGATTTCGATAATTCAACCATAGAATGTAGTTTCACGTACTTGTGTCTATTTTGTAAATCATTTATAAAACCTGCATGTATTCTCATCCCAAAAATATTAGATTTTAAAAGTGGGACTATAACTCACTTTCACAGATTTTTACTTCGTCGGGAAGTAAGACTTGGCCACTGGTTGATTCACGAACCTATAACAATATATACATATATATCAAAGTATGTTCAAAATATATTTACAACACTTTTAATATATTTTGATGTTTTAAGTTTATTAAGTCAGCTGTCCTCGTTAGTAACCTACAACTAGTTGTCCACAGTTAGATATACAGAAATAAATCGATAAATATTATCTTGAATCAATCCACGACCCAGTGTATACGTATCTCAGTATTGATCACAACTCAAACTATATATATTTTGGAATCAACCTCAACCCTGTATAGCTAACTCCAACATTCACATATAGAGTGTCTATGGTTGTTCTGAAATATATATAGATGTGTCGACATGATAGGTCGAAACATTGTATACGTGTCTATGGTATCTCAAGATTACATAATATACAATACAAGTTGATTAATTTATGGTTGGAATAGATTTGTTACCAATTTTCACGTAGCTAAAATGAGAAAAATTATCCAATCTTGTTTTACCCATAACTTCTTCATTTTAAATCCGTTTTGAGTGAATCAAATTGCTATGGTTTAATATTGAACTCTATTTTATGAATCTAAACAGAAAAAGTATAGGTTTATAGTCGGAAAAATAAGTTACAAGTCGTTTTTGTAAAGGTAGTCATTTCAGTCGAAAGAACGACGTCTAGATGACCATTTTAGAAAACATACTTCCACTTTGAGTTTAACCATAATTTTTGGATATAGTTTCATGTTCATAATAAAAATCATTTTCTCAGAATAACAACTTTTAAATCAAAGTTTATCATATTTTTTAATTAACTAACCCAAAACAGCCCGCGGTGTTACTACGACGGCGTAAATCCGGTTTTACGGTGTTTTTCGTGTTTCCAGGTTTTAAATCATTAAGTTAGCATATCATATAGATATAGAACATGTGTTTAGTTAATTTTAAAAGTCAAGTTAGAAGGATTAACTTTTGTTTGCGAACAAGTTTAGAATTAACTAAACTATGTTCTAGTGATTACGAGTTTAAACCTTCGAATAAGATAGTTTTATATATATGAATCGAATGATGTTATGAACATCATTACTACCTAAAGTTTAGTAGGTAAACCTACTTGAAGTGACAAGAAATGATCTAGCTTCAAAGGATCTTGGATGGCTTGAAAGTTCTTGAAGTAGGATCATGACACAAAAACAAGTTCAAGTAAGATTTTTACTCGAATTAAGATAGTTTATAGTTATAGAAATTGAATCAAAGTTTGAATATGAATATTACCTTGAATAAGAAAGATAACCTACTGTATATAACAAAGATTTCTTGATCTTAGATGATTACTTGGAATGGATTAGAAAGCTTGGAAGTAAATTAGTAAACTTGAAGGGATTTTTGAAGTGTTCTTGATGTGTTCTTCCTATGATGATTATAGCTTGATTCTTGAAGTGATTTTTGATGAAGATGATGATTAATTACTGGAAAAATACGTTCATAATAGTGTGTGTGTGTTGAGAGAGAATTAGAAAGAGAATTGGAAGTGAAATGGAGTGAATGATGAGTGGTAATTGGTGAGTGGTGAGTGGTGAGTGGGGTTAAAAGGAGTTCTAGTTAGTTGACTAGCTCATGGTAGAAGTTAAAATTGATTAGTCATACATGACATAATCAAGAGTGGAATCCCATGCTAGTTCCTATTGGTATATACCCATAGTAAGTACGTTTTGAAGCTGTGTATAATACGGGTAAGAATACGACTAGAATTCTTGATGAAAGAAAAGAATGGGAAAGTAACTATAACCATTTTCGTTAAGTATGAGTGTTTTGATATATGTCTTGAAGTCTTCCAAAATTATTTTAATACATCTAAATACACTACATGTATATATATTTTAACTGAGTCGTTAAGTCATCGTTAGTCGTTACATGTAAGTGTTGTTTTGAAACCTTTAAGTTAACGATCTCAATTAATGTTGTTAACCCATTGTTTATTATATCTAATGAGATGTTAAATTATTATATTATCATGATGTTATGATATATTAATATATCTTAATATGATATATATATACATTTAAATGTCGTTACAACGATAATCGTTACATATATGTCTCGTTTCGAAATCCTTAAGTTAGTAGTCTTGTTTATATGTATATAACTCATTATTAATATACTTATGGAGATACTTACTTATCATAATCTCATGTTAACCATATGTATATCCATATATATATCGTCATGTCGTTTTTACAAGTTTTAACGTTCGTGAATCGCCGGTCAACTTGGGTGGTCAATTGTCTATATGAAACATATTTCAATTAATCAAGTCTTAACAAGTTTGATTGCTTAACATGTTGAAAACATTTAATCATGTAAATATCAATCTCAATTAATATATATAAACATGGAAAAGTTCGGGTCACTACAGTACCTACCCGTTAAATAAATTTCGTCCCGAAATTTTAAGCTGTTGAAGGTGTTGACGAATCTTCTGGAAATAGATGCGGGTATTTCTTCTTCATCTGATCTTCACGCTCCCAGGTGAACTCGGGTCCTCTACGAGCATTCCATCGAACCTTAACAATTGGTATCTTGTTTTGCTTAAGTCTTTTAACCTCACGATCCATTATTTCGACGGGTTCTTCGATGAATTGGAGTTTTTCGTTGATTTGGATTTCATCTAACGGAATAGTGAGATCTTCTTTAGCAAAACATTTCTTCAAATTCGAGACGTGGAAAGTGTTATGTACAGCCGCGAGTTGTTGAGGTAACTCAAGTCGGTAAGCTACTGGTCCGACACGATCAATAATCTTGAATGGTCCAATATACCTTGGATTTAATTTCCCTCGTTTACCAAATCGAACAACGCTTTTGCAAGGTGCAACTTTAAGCATGACCATCTCTCCAATTTCAAATTCTATATCTTTTCTTTTAATGTCAGCGTAGCTCTTTTGTCGACTTTGGGCGGTTTTCAACCGTTGTTGAATTTGGATGATCTTCTCGGTAGTTTCTTGTATAATCTCCGGACCCGTAATCTGTCTATCCCCCACTTCACTCCAACAAATCAAAGACCTGCACTTTCTACCATAAAGTGCTTCAAACGGCGCCATCTCAATGCTTGAATGGTAGCTGTTGTTGTAGGAAAATTCTGCTAACGGTAGATGTCGATCCCAACTGTTTCCGAAATCAATAACACATGCTCGTAGCATGTCTTCAAGTGTTTGTATCGTCCTTTCGCTCTGCCCATCAGTTTGTGGATGATAGGCAGTACTCACGTCTAGACGAGTTCCTAATGCTTGCTGTAATGTCTGCCAGAATCTTGAAATAAATCTACCATCCCTATCAGAGATAATAGAGATTGGTATTCCATGTCTGGAGACGACTTCCTTCAAATACAGTCGTGCTAACTTCTCCATCTTGTCATCTTCTCTTATTGGCAGGAAGTGTGCTGATTTGGTGAGACGATCAACTATTACCCAAATAGTATCAAAACCACTTGCAGTCCTTGGCAATTTAGTGATGAAATCCATGGTAATGTTTTCCCATTTCCATTCCGGGATTTCGGGTTGTTGAAGTAGACCTGATGGTTTCTGATGCTCAGCTTTGACCTTAGAACACGTCAAACATTCTCCTACATATTTAGCAACATCGGCTTTCATACCCGGCCACCAAAAATGTTTCTTGAGATCCTTGTACATCTTCCCCGTTCCAGGATGTATTGAGTATCTGGTTTTATGAGCTTCTCTAAGTACCATTTCTCTCATATCTCCAAATTTTGGTACCCAAATCCTTTCAGCCCTATACCGGGTTCCGTCTTCCCGAATATTAAGATGCTTCTCCGATCCCTTGGGTATTTAATCCTTTAAATTTCCCTCTTTTAAAACTCCTTGTTGCGCCTCCTTTATTTGAGTAGTAAGGTTATTATGAATCATTATATTCATAGATTTTACTCGAATGGGTTCTCTGTCCTTCCTGCTCAAGGCATCGGCTACCACATTTGCCTTTCCCGGGTGGTAACGAATCTCAAAGTCATAATCATTCAACAATTCAATCCACCTACGCTGCCTCATATTCAGTTGTTTCTGATTAAATATGTGTTGAAGACTTTTGTGGTCGGTATATATAATACTTTTGACCCCATATAAGTAGTGCCTCCAAGTCTTTAATGCAAAAACAACCGCACCTAATTCCAAATCATGCGTCGTATAATTTTGTTCGTGAATCTTCAATTGTCTAGACGCATAAGCAATCACCTTCGTTCGTTGCATTAATACACAACTGAGACCTTGCTTTGATGCGTCACAATAAATCACAAAATCATCATTCCCTTCAGGCAATGACAATATAGGTGCCGTAGTTAGCTTTTTCTTCAATAACTGAAACGCTTTCTCTTGTTCATCATTCCATTCAAATTTCTTCCCTTTATGCGTTAATGCAGTCAAGGGTTTTGCTATTCTGGAAAAGTCTTGGATGAACCTTCTATAGTAACCAGCTAGTCCTAAAAATTGGCGTATGTGTTTTGGAGTTTTCGGGGTTTCCCACTTTTCAACAGTTTCTATCTTTGCCGGATCCACCTTAATACCTTCTTTGTTCACTATGTGACCGAGGAATTGAACTTCTTCCAACCAAAATGCACACTTTGAAAACTTAGCGTACAATTCTTCCTTCCTCAATACTTCTAACACCTTTCTCAAATGTTCACCGTGTTCTTGGTCATTCTTTGAGTAAATAAGTATGTCATCAATGAAAACAATGACAAACTTGTCAAGGTATGGTCCACACACTCGGTTCATAAGGTCCATGAACACAGCTGGTGCATTAGTTAAACCAAATGGCATGACCATAAACTCGTAATGACCGTAACGTGTTCTGAAAGCAGTCTTTGGAATATCATCTTCTTTCACCCGCATTTGATGATACCCGGAACGTAAGTCAATCTTTGAATAAACAGACGAGCCTTGTAGTTGATCAAATAAGTCGTCGATTCTCGGTAGTGGGTAGCGGTTCTTGATGGTAAGTTTGTTCAACTCTCGGTAGTCGATACACAACCTGAATGTACCATCTTTCTTCTTGACAAACAAAACAGGAGCTCCCCACGGTGATGTGCTTGGTCGAATGAAACCATGCTCTAAAAGTTCTTGTAATTGGCTTTGCAGTTCTTTCATCTCGCTGGGTGCGAGTCTGTAAGGAGCACGAGCTATTGGTGCAGCTCCTGGTACAAGATCTATTTGAAATTCAACGGATCGATGTGGGGGTAATCCCGGTAATTCTTTCGGAAATACATCGGGAAATTCTTTTGCAATGGGAACATCATTGATGCTCTTTTCTTCAGTTTGTACTTTCTCGATGTGTGCTATAACAGCATAGCAACCTTTTCTTATTAGTTTTTGTGCTTTCAAATTACTAATAAGATGTAGCTTCGTGTTGCCCTTTTCTCCGTACACCATTAAGGGTTTTCCTTTTTCTCGTATAATGCGAATTGCATTTTTGTAACAAACGATCTCTGCTTTCACTTCTTTCAACCAGTCCATACCGATTATCACATCAAAACTCCCTAACTCTACTGGTATCAAATCAATCTTAAATGTTTCGCTAACCAGTTTAATTTCTCGATTTCGACATATATTATCTGCTGAAATTAATTTACCATTTGCTAATTCGAGTAAAAATTTACTATCCAAAGGCGTCAATGGACAACTTAATTTAGCGCAAAAATCTCTACTCATATAGCTTCTATCCGCACCCGAATCAAATAAAACGTAAGCAGATTTATTGTCAATAAGAAACGTACCCGTAACAAGCTCCGGGTCTTCTTGTGCCTCTGCCGCATTAATATTGAAAACTCTTCCGCGGCCTTGTCCATTCGTGTTCTCCTGGTTCGGGCAATTTCTAATAATGTGGCCCGGTTTTCCACATTTATAACAAACTACATTGGCATAACTTGCTCCGACACTACTTGCTCCGCCATTACTCGTTCCGACACCATTTGTTCCTTTCGTTCTATTAACCCCTGGTCCGTAGACCTCACACTTCGCCGCGCTATGACCATTTCTTTTACACTTGTTGCAAAATTTGGTGCAGAACCCCGAGTGATACTTTTCACACCTTTGGCATAGCTGCTTCTGATTGTTGTTGTTGTTGCTGTTATTATTGTTATTGGGATGATTGTTGTAGTTGCTGTTGTTGTTGTTGTTGTTGTTGTTGTTGTTGTTGTTGTTGTTGGGCCGTTTGTTGTAGTTGCGATTGATGTTGCGATTGTTAGGATAATTGTTGCGATTATTGTTGTAATTGTTGTTGTTGTTGTATTGGTGATTCTTATCACCGTTTTCCTCCCACTTTCTTTTGACTTGCTTCACATTGGCCTCTTCAGCAGTCTGTTCTTTAATTCTTTCTTCAATCTGGTTCACTAGTTTGTGAGCCATTCTACATGCCTGTTGTATGGAGGCGGGCTCGTGTGAACTTATATCTTCTTGGATTCTTTCCGGTAATCCTTTCACAAACGCGTCGATCTTCTCTTCCTCGTCTTCGAATGCTCCCGGACATAATAGGCACAATTCTGTGAATCGTCTTTCGTACGTGGTAATATCAAATCCTTGGGTTCGTAACCCTCTAAGTTCTGTCTTGAGCTTATTGACCTCAGTTCTGGGACGGTACTTCTCGTTCATCAAGTGCTTGAATGCTGACCACGGTAGTGCGTACGCATCGTCTTGTCCCACTTGCTCTAGATAGGTATTCCACCATGTTAACGCAGAACCTGTGAAGGTATGCGTAGCGTACTTTACTTTGTCCTCTTCAGTACACTTACTTATGGCAAATACCGATTCGACCTTCTCGGTCCACCGTTTCAATCCGATCGATCCTTCGGTTCCATCAAATTCCAAAGGTTTGCAGGCAGTGAATTCTTTGTAGGTGCATCCTACACGATTTCCTGTACTGCTAGATCCAAGGTTATTGTTGGTATGTAGCGCAGCCTGTACTGCGGCTATGTTTGAAGCTAGAAAAGTACGGAATTCCTCTTCATTCATATTCACGGTGTGTCGAGTAGTCGGTGCCATTTCCTTCAAAATAGTCAAATGGAACAAGTTAATCATACAGAATATTAAGAGTAGTTAATAGTATTTCGTAGCATAATATGAACTCATTTATAAAAGCTTTTTCTTCATATTAGCGTTTTATAAGTTTAAATTCGGGTAGTACCTACCCGTTAAGTTCATACTTAGTAGCTAATATACAATTCAACTACTACAATTCTATATGAAAAACTGATTATAATAATATTTCGCGTTCAAACTTTTATACAATATTTTACAAACTTACAATACCGCTTATTTTATATAAAGCATGAAATATAGCACACAATAACTTTGATACAAGATAGTTGTGAAGATAATTCTAGCTAGTACACAAGTCGTTCAGCAAAGGCAATAAAGACACGTAATTCATACGTCCAGAAACAAGTCATGCATTCTGGTTTTACTAGGACTACTTCCCATCCTTGGTCTTGTGGAACATAACCGTTATGGCCGTTGATAAGACAGCGTGTTGTAACGTCATCAAAGGGACGAGGGTTACGTAATGTCCAACAGTCCCGTACCAATCTAAAAACCTCATTTCTTACCCCAATTACCGACTCCGTCACTTGTGGGAACGTTTTGTTTAATAGTTATAGGCCGATGTTCTTGTTCTCACTTTGGTGAGAAGCAAACATTACTAATCCGTAAGCATAACATGCTTCTTTATGTTGCATGTTAGCCGCTTTTTCTAAATCATGAAGTCCAATATTCGGATATATTGAGTCAAAATAATTTCTTAACCCATTGCGTAAAATAGCATTTGGGTTCCCCGCAATATATGCGTCAAAGTAAACACATCGTAACTTATGGATTTCCCAATGTGATATCCCCCATATTTCGAACGAAAACCTTTTATAAACCAAGGCATTCTTGAAACGTTCTTCGAATGTCTTACAAACTGATCTCGCCTTAAATAGTTGTGCCGAAGAATTCTGACCGACTCTAGACAAGATTTCATCAATCATGTCTCCGAGTAGGTCTCTTAAAATATTGGGTTGTCTATCCATTTTGTGTTTTTATACTATAAAATAGACAAGAGTTAGATTCATAAAAAAAAATACTTATTAATACAAGCAATTTTTACATATATCATAAAGCATAAGCACACTATATTATATATATTACACCACACGAATACAACTATCTTATTCCGACTCGCTTGTTTCTTCTTCTTCAGTTTTGGTTCGTTTTGCCAAGTTTCTAGGGATATTTGATGTCCCCCTAATACGAGCCGTCGTTTTCCACATTGGTTTAGAAAAACCTGGTGGTTTAGAGGTTCCCGGGTCATTGTTACAACTTAAGGACTTCGGGGGTTGACGATACATATAAAGTTCATCGGGGTTGGAATTAGATTTCTCTATTTTTATGCCCTTTCCCTTATTATTTTCTTTTGCCTTTTTAAATTCAGTTGGGGTAATTTCTATAACATCATCGGAATTCTCGTCAGAATCCGATTCATCGGAGAATTGGTAATCCTCCCAATATTTTGCTTCCTTAGCGGAAACACCATTGACCATAATTAACCTTGGTCGGTTGGTTGAGGATTTTCTTTTACTTAACCGTTTTATTATTTTCCCCACCGGTTCTATTTCTTCATCCGGTTCCGATTCTTCTTCCGGTTCCGATTCTTCTTCTGGTTCCGACTCTTCTTCCGGTTCCTCTTCGGGAACTTGTGAATCAGTCCATGAATCATTCCAATTTACATTTGACTCTTCATTATTATTAGGTGAGTCAATGGGACTTGTTCTAGAGGTAGACATCTATCACATAATATCAAACGCGTTAAGAGATTAATATATCACATAATATTCACATGTTAAAAATATATAGTTTCCAACAAAATTTGTTAAGCAATCATTTTTCAAGTAAACACGGTCGAAGCCCAGACTCACTAATGCATCCTAACAAACTCGATAAGACACACTAATGCAAAATTCTGGTTCTCTAAGACCAACGCTCTGATACCAACTGAAATGTCCCGTTCTTATTGATTAAAAATGTTCCATATTAATTGATTTCGTTGCGAGGTTTTGACCTCTATATGAGACATTTTTCAAAGACTGCATTCATTTTTAAAGCAAACCATAACCTTTATTTCATAAATAAAGGTTTAAAAAGCTTTATGTAGATTATCAAATAATGATAATCTAAAATATCCTGTTTACACACGACCATTACATAATGGTTTACAATACAAATATGTTACATCGAAATCAGTTTCTTGAATGCAGTTTTTACACAGTATCATACAAACATGGACTCCAAATCTTGTCCTTATTTTAGTATGCAACATCGGAAGCTCTTAGTATTCACCTGAGAATAAACATGCTTTAAACGTCAACAAAAATGTTGGTGAGTTATAGGTTTAACCTATATATATCAAATTGTAACAATAGACCACAAGATTTCATATTTCAATATACATCCCATACATAGAGATAAAAATCATTCATATGGTGAACACCTGGTAACCGACATTAACAAGAATGCATATATAAGAATATCCCCATCATTCCGGGACACCCTTTGGATATGATATAAATTTCGAAGTACTAAAACATCCGGTACTTTGGATGGGGTTTGTTAGGCCCAATAGATCTATCTTTAGGATTCGCGTCAATTAGGGTGTCTGTTCCCTAATTCTTAGATTACCAGACTTAATAAAAAAGGGCATATTCGATTTCGATAATTCAACCATAGAATGTAGTTTCACGTACTTGTGTCTATTTTGTAAATCATTTATAAAACCTGCATGTATTCTCATCCCAAAAATATTAGATTTTAAAAGTGGGACTATAACTCACTTTCACAGATTTTTACTTCGTCGAGAAGTAAGACTTGGCCACTATTGATTCATGAACCTATAACAATATATACATCTATATTATAGTATGTTCAAAATATATTTACAACACTTTTAATATATTTTGATGTTTTAAGTTTATTAAGTCAGCTGTCCTCGTTAGTAACCTACAACTAGTTGTCCACAGTTAGATGTACAGAAATAAATCGATAAATATTATCTTGAATCAATCCACGACCCAGTGTATACGTATCTCAGTATTGATCACAACTCAAACTATATATATTTTGGAATCAACCTCAACCCTGTATAGCTAACTCCAACATTCACATATAGAGTGTCTATGGTTGTTCCGAAATATATATAGATGTGTCGACATGATAGGTCGAAACATTGTATACGTGTCTATGGTATCTCAAGATTACATAATATACAATACAAGTTGATTAAATTATGGGTGGAATAGATTTGTTACCAATTTTCACGTAGCTAAAATGAGAAAAATTATCCAATCTTGTTTTACCCATAACTTCTTCATTTTAAATCCGTTTTGAGTGAATCAAATTGCTATGGTTTAATATTGAACTCTATTTTATGAATCTAAACAGAAAAAGTATAGGTTTATAGTCGGAAAAATAAGTTACAAGTCATTTTTGTAAAGGTAGTCATTTCAGTCGAAAGAACGACGTCTAGATGACCATTTTAGAAAACATACTTCCACTTTGAGTTTAACCATAATTTTTGGATATAGTTTCACGTTCATAATAAAAATAATTTTCTCAGAATAACAACTTTTAAATCAAAGTTTATCATATTTTTTAATTAACTAACCCAAAACAGCCCGCGGTGTTACTACGACGGCGTAAATCCGGTTTTACGGTGTTTTTCGTGTTTCCAGATTTTAAATCATTAAGTTAGCATATCATATAGATATAGAACATGTGTTTAGTTAATTTTAAAAGTCAAGTTAGAAGGATTAACTTTTGTTTGCGAACAAGTTTAGAATTAACTAAACTATGTTCTAGTGATTACGAGTTTAAACCTTCGAATAAGATAGTTTTATATATATGAATCGAATGATATTATGAACATCATTACTACCTCAAGTTTAGTAGGTAAACCTACTGGAAGTGACAAGAAATGATCTAGCTTCAAAGGATCTTGGATGGCTTGAAAGTTCTTGAAGTAGGATCATGACACAAAAACAAGTTCAAGTAAGATTTTTACTCGAATTAAGATAGTTTATAGTTATAGAAATTGAATCAAAGTTTGAATATGAATATTACCTTGAATAATAAAGATAACCTACTGTATATAACAAAGATTTCTTGATCTTAGATGATTACTTGGAATGGATTAGAAAGCTTGGAAGTAAATTAGTAAACTTGAAGGGATTTTTGAAGTGTTCTTGATGTGTTCTTCCTATGATGATTATAGCTTGATTCTTGAAGTGATTTTTGATGAAGATGATGATTAATTACTGGAAAAATACGTTCATAATAGTGTGTGTGTGTTGAGAGAGAATTAGAAAGAGAATTGGAAGTGAAATGGAGTGAATGATGAGTGGTAATTGGTGAGTGGTGAGTGGTGAGTGGGGTTAAAAGGAGTTCTAGTTAGTTGACTAGCTCATGGTAGAAGTTAAAATTGATTAGTCATACATGACATAATCAAGATTGGAATCCCATGCTAGTTCCTATTGGTATATACCCATAGTAAGTACGTTTTGAAGCTGTGTATAATACGGGTAAGAATACGACTAGAATTCTTGATGAAAGAAAAGAATGGGAAAGTAACTGTAACCATTTTCGTTAAGTATGAGTGTTTTGATATATGTCTTGAAGTCTTCCAAAAGTATTTTAGTACATCTAAATACACTACATGTATATACATTTTAACTGAGTCGTTAAGTCATCGTTAGTCGTTACATGTAAGTGTTGTTTTGAAACCTTTAAGTTAACGATCTCAATTAATGTTGTTAACCCATTGTTTATTATATCTAATGAGATGTTAAATTATTATATTATCATGATGTTATGATATATTAATATATCTTAATATGATATATATATATATACATTTAAATGTCGTTACAACGATAATCGTTACATATATGTCTCGTTTCGAAATCCTTAAGTTAGTAGTCTTGTTTATATGTATATAACTCATTGTTAATATACTTATGGAGATACTTAATTATCATAATCTCATGTTAACCATATGTATATCCATATATATATCGTCATGTCGTTTTTACAAGTTTTAACGTTCGTGAATCGCCGGTCAACTTGGGTGGTCAATTGTCTATATGAAACATATTTCAATTAATCAAGTCTTAACAAGTTTGATTGCTTAACATGTTGGAAACATTTAATCATGTAAATATCAATCTCAATTAATATATATAAACATGGAAAAGTTCGGGTCACTACACATCAACACTTAAACCATTCAAAATTACTGCGTTACCCTAGGGATCTTATCCTTCACACCTGTCGGAGCGATGCTCTATCTTACACAACTCAAAGTACTGACTTATTCCAAGGGATTCTCATCTAGCGATATTAACATCATCAGTACTCCGACTTTAATATTGGCCATCACCTGTTTGGTATTTTTACAAAGTTAAGAAACAATTAACTTCTCATCCTCATGCTCTATCCTTCATACCTCACTTTTTAGCAACGGCTTCGCACGTGAACATTTTTGGGCCAAAGACTTAGGTCCTGATAACTTTCAAAACTATATTTAAGTCATTAGTTTTCATTACCTAGTAACATGTCAACCGATGATTCAAAGATTTTTCACTCGACCTTTTTCAACTCATAACCTCTGAAATACGAAAAACTATATTTATCAAAATATTTTGATTTTACACGTTGCTTATTTTTGCGGTCCGCACGAGATTATGGATAAATGAAAGTAATAAAATTTTGCGGTCACTTACTCGATTTATAAAATCATGTATGTATATATATAATTAAGTTAACAAATTTACCCTTACTTATTTTGGTTAATACCTACTAAGTTATACCTTCAAATTATTTAACAATCGCTCCTTTATTGAGTTGTTTAACTTAAGTCAAATAGTTTTATGCAAAATGGTACACGTTGTACATATTTCTAAATTTACTAAGAACTTCGTTCCGTTTATGTTGTCACATCAAACGTTTAAAGGTTTTTCAAAACTTCCTTGGTTGATTTTAAAGGTTTTCGTATTAAGCTACACCATGTATGGATCACACTTCTTCTCGCCCTCCGTTAGGGATGAAGCTTACTATTAAAATGCTTGTTAAAAACGCTTGAGCCACTTTGGGTGGCAGATTTTAAAAAAAAATTTGTTAAGAAGTCTTTGCGCTCATGAAATGTTCCTCTTAAGGTTAGACTTGGCAAAAACGCGAGCCGATAAATCAGTCTTCTTATGTACACTCAGTGTTTACCCGATTGTAGGAAAGGAACTAGTTAGGTTTCTACTCTCAATATTTCACGGCTAATCGCAACACCCTCGTAAACGTCATCTCTAGGATTCATTTTGTTGAGGTACAAGAAATCATTGTTGGAGATTCTCTTAACTTGGAGTAAATTATTTTTTATGACCAGGAGTTCACGTATCTTCTCATCCTCACATCCCTTTAAGTATAAGGATAAATTCAGAACGAACTGTTCGGAGAATTCACTCTCGTTCAAGGACCACACCTTTCGTGCGATTTTCTTTCGAAAATGTAACATAAGATACCTTAAGAATCTATGAATCTTGTTATCCTCTTGGAAGGGACTGCTTAAAACGTCTGTAACACAGATATGGTTACTCCACACATTCCTTCCTTCGCCGATTGCAACTATATGTTGTTCTAGTTAATGTTAACCCTAACCTCAACATGTAACTGAAAGGAAAAAGTTAAATTATGGAACTGTTCACCTGTAGTATGGTAAACTAAGGTGATATACTTCATTGTTTGTTCAGACCGTCCTGAAGACACTATAGATAATTATGGCTTGCATTGAAAATAAGTCCAATTACTCACTTTCAGCTAAAATTTCAATTCATTTAGTCAAATGAAACGTTCTTAAATATCGGGTTCTTTATGCCTGTGGTCTCCTTCCGAATTTAAGGGATTAGTAAAATCCGTGGCTAACACTATCCAGACATCAAATCGCATGGTTGTGAATCACCATGTTTTCCATTCTATCTGTCAGCTTTGTATTACGGCATAAGCGCTCAATGTTTTAGATAAGCTTAGTAACATTCATGATGCATTTCATGCATCCAGCTTGCTGAAGATGCCTGTAAGGCTAAAAACAACATCTTTCCTTTTGTGGATATATATTCAGATGACATATTCATGTTAACCAGAAATGAAATCAATTTGTTGATCTCTTAGGACAAGAGACTTAAATAATGGCACATGCCTATTCTTACTTTTATACGCTTAAGTACCTTTCAAGGTAAATAGCTCACTTTGAGCCCACGAATCTTTCGAAACTTTGATACGCTACTTCTTATTTAAATACGGTACCATTTTTTAGTCACTCCTCAAATTTCGGGACGAAATTTTCATTAACAGGTGGGTAATGTAACGACCCGGCTTTTTCGACTTGCTTTTATGCCTTGTATTTTTGCGAAAATGCGTATTTGTGCTTACTGTGTTACTTTATTACTCCGGAACCTTGGCACACGTATTTTATATTCATATATACTTTAAAACGTGCCTTGGTGTATGTAGAAGGCTTAACTTGTCCACCGGATGCTTTATAACCGTTGGTGTTACTTGCCGTTACGAATAAACCGCGGACTGCGCGCACGTTTGAATTTTGTCGGAACCGGAATATTTGAACAGCGAAATATTAATTATTATTTTATAATAATAATTACTTGGGCCTTTGGATGCTTAATTTTATTTATTTAATTGCTAAAGCCCAATAGTTAGTCTTGTTGGACTTTCTACCTTGTTGGGCTCAAGCCCACCCTACTCTAGCTAGTGACCCAATTAATTAGCCCAAGTATTATTACTAGTGGCCCATAATAATAAATAAATAATAAATAAATTAATTAATGAGTCATACTAGCATAATGGATAAGGTTTATCTAATTGTCACATGGGATTATAGCATAAGGACACACTTTAGACACCATTAGCCAAAAAGCAAAGTTGTGTCTCCCTCCCCCTCCCCTCAAAATCACGGCCACCATAGGTGCCATGTCACCAATCCATGTCAATCCCATTTGCTTATAAATACTAGCCATTTACCTCCCATTTTACACTTGCTCTCATTTTGGTTTTCACACACACTTAATTCTTTCTTTCTTTCCTCTCTAGTTCTTCTTGTAAGTCTTCTTTTTCTTCTTCTTTTCCTTTCAATTTCGTGGTCATCATCATCATATTATGGAGATCAAAGTTCCTTTTAGCTTTGATCTTGCTTATATCTTGTTGATTCAAGCATAAATCCTTCAAGAACATTGAAGATTCAAGCTTTCTAGCTTTGAATCTTCACCAACTTTGTAAATTCATCTTTCTTTTACTTAATCTTATTATTTTGTGATAAAGATTCAAACTTTTGTTTGTAATCTTCATGCATCTTCAAGATCCAAGCTTTATGTTTCAAGATCTTCAAGAACAATTGAGATGCAAGCTTTCTAGCTTGAATCTTCATATCTTTTTGTTAGATCTAAGTTCTTTTTGCTTTGATCATGTTGTTTTGTGAAAAAGATTCAAACTTTTGTTTGCAATCTTCATGTATCTTCAAGATCCAAGCTTTATGCTTCAAGATCTTCAAGAACACTAAAGGTTCAAGCTTTCTAGCTTTGCAACCTTGTAACTTGTGTGAAAAGGATCCAAGCTCTCTAGCTTAGGGTTCCATCACCTCATTTGACTTAGATTGTGCTTATACTTGTTGAATTGATGTAAAGTTTGTAGCTTTAATTGTTATTGTGAATTGAAATTGTGTTAAGACTAAGGATATGATGTAACCTTGGTTCATCATCCATCTAAGACTCATGAATGAGTTGTGTTCTTACTTGGTCTTAACATATTGTGTATTGATGGTGAATCTTGGTCAAAAGTGATGCTAAACCATCAACGAGTTGTACACTTGAAGCTACAAGCATCAAGGATGAGAACCGTGATGAGCATCAAGTACTAAGAACCCCACCAGAGCACTTTAGCTACTGTTTTTCATGTCTGATCAGACCACCTGGGCTACTATAAAGTTGATTTTCAGTTAGCTCGTTTTGAGTAGATTATTTTCCGTTTAGACCTCGTCTTAAACCGAGTTACGGTTTAGGATCTATGGCCTTCCGAAAGTCAATACTCCTTTGTAACGTTGTGCTGAAAATTCGGACCTACTCACACTTAAACCGTTGCCACGGTCAAACGAAGTCGAGTTTGAGTCTAGAAATTGGTCAGCAACTAGAGGACTCCCATACGGAGCAATGGCCACTGATTTTGTGTCTTTTTGATTTACGTAGAGGTCGTAGCAGCTGATCTAATTCAGCCTATTGTTTGACCTCTATACTTGATTAGTTTACTTAGCTTCTATGAATGATGAATGATGATGATGATGACACTTAAACTTACTTATGCACTATTTGAACTTATAAAGATAACCTACTGACCTAGTAGCCTTTGATTTAGGTTGACGACCTTTCGGACCGACTTTCTACTTGCATACTTTCGTAACAACTTGTCTTGCTTATTCACTGTGAGTTATAGCATCCCTTTTTACCACTTTTACTATTTTTGGGACTGAGAATATATGCGCTTTTTACGTTTTACATGTTAGGAACGAGTACTTAAACTTTATATGTGTGTGTGTCATAACCCGTCCTTAACCATAAGAACGCGTTAGATAACGTATGATTTCATTGCGAGGTATTGACCTCTATATGAGACATTTTTGAAAGAAAACTGCATATATTATACATTACAAACCATAACCATTATTTTTGTTACAAACTTAAGACAATAAAAAGAAGATTAACGTTTAGCGATAATCTTCGACTTACAAACTTTACAAATGATGACAACAACACGGTTTCTAGCATATTTTACAGTACAACATCTTGGATATGCAGTTTTATTTTTGACACAAACATGCGTACGCAAGATCCTGGTTAGATCCAACATGATGCAGCGGAAGCTTTAGAAATCACCTGAGAATAGACATGTTTTAAAAAGGTCAACATAAAGTTGGTGAGATATAGGTTTAATGCCGGCAGCAATATATATATATAGACCACAAGATTTCGTATATAAACAGTTTAATAAAAGTATTCTAAGTGGTTGAGCACTCGGTAACCATACTTAACATTTTCACGTCGCATATTCCCTTTAATATGAAATCTTACTACACCGTACCAAGTGTAGTCACAAAAACGAAGTACTGTGCAACCGTTGAATACTGGTCGTCCAGTCCGGTTGGGGTTGTCAGGCCCGATAGATCTATCAACAGGATTCGCGTTTACAATACCGCTGTAAATATTAGTTACCAAGCTACAGGGAAGTATGCCAGTGGTACAACTCAACGTAGAATATATTTTTCAGTTACTTGTGTCCATATCGTAAAACATAAAATACATGTATTCTCATCCCGAAATATTTAGAGTTTAAAAGTGGGACTATATACTCACTTTTGTATTGATGATATAAATAATTTGACTCGGTCTTCCGGTTGATATCACGAACCTATCCATATATAATATATCAATATGTTTTCATTTTAAACAAACGTTATATATATATACTTGTTATACTTTTAATACTTTGAATATTTCCTTAGTCCGAAGTTAGCAGTCCGAGGTTAGCAATTCAATTTTTAATGGTTCATTTTTAGATGTTTAATATACCCGCAATGAATAAATACAACCCCCAACGAAATAAATAAAACTCCCGTAAAACCCCATCATAAATGTATTGGTCGAGATTAATCTTGACCCATGGTACCGGTGTTGTCAAATGACGTGTTGCGTACAATCATGGGATCTTATGATTAATCTTCTCGTGTTGCTTACGGGTGATCCTGAACCATATGAAATTGAATTATGAGTACATATATATAAAATATCATGTTATCTTAGAAGTATGTGATTTTATGTAAATTTTTCCAATGAATCCCGAAGTCATTTAAGCCTTGGATAACCAATTTTGTTTCGGTCATAGTTTCTTCGTTACAAGTCCGTTTTCGTTGATTCAACTTGCCATCTCCTTGGATCGAGTCCCTCTTTAAGACTATGAACTGTAAATACCTTAGTTTGTATTCAAAATCACACGGCATAGGTCAAACTTTAGTGAAACTTATGAAGTTAATCATTTTCGTTACAACAAAATCATTTAATGACCATTTTTCTAAAAATACTTATACTTTGAAAAACCAAGTTTTACCTTGTTAAATTAGCATATACATAAGTTATATTACAGGTCTTGAAGTATTTTAAAAGTTAAGTTAGAAGGATCTATTTAGTTTGCAAACAAGTTTGAAAACATTCAAACTATGTTCTTGTTGTTAAACTTGTATACCACAAAATATGATAGCTATATATATATGAATCGAATAAGGTTATGAACATATATTCTACCTCAAGTTCCTTGGATGAAGTTGCTGTAAAAGAGAAGTAAGAAGCTAGAATCACAAGGGTGATAGAAGTGGATGAAAGATTGGAAGTAAGTTGGTGTTCTTGGAGGGTTTTCTTGAAGTGTTTTTGTATGGTTTTCTTATGGTGTTTTAGTATGGTTTTTGAAGCTAGATCTTCAAGGTTATGAGCTGAGGTGGTTAAGGTGTTTTAGGGTTCATAAGTATGTGTGTGTTTTGGCTAGATACTTGGAGTAAAATGAATCAAAAATGGGTTACTCCTAACCCTTTAAAAAAACGTGAATGGGGGAGTATGGAGACAAAATTTCAAGTGATAATTTTATGTATCTAGTCCTAATTGCTTCCAAGTTCAATTACCTAGCCCTCATGGCATGAATAATGGCTGGTTAGGTGGTGATTTTGATGTGTATTTACTATTAGTAAATACGTATAGAAGCTTGGTATGATACGAGTACAAATACTCTAGGTATACGTATAGAAATTTTGTGAAAAATGGAATGAGGATTCAAATATAGCTATCTTTTGTGAATACACTTATATGATTTTATGTATTTAAGTTCTTAAAAGTGATTAAATACATTACTTATACGATATATGTATAAACATTATAAGTCTTAAGTATTTATGTCAAATAACGTTACGTATAGTTATCGTTTTGAAAACTTAAGTTAGTAGTTTCAAAATACACATATAACTTGTTGTTATTAATACAAAATGAGATATTAAAACATTTATTAATCATGTTAAATATGTATATATACATTTATATACACAAACGTATAATTATCATATATTGTATAGTTCGTGATATCATCGGTCAAACTAGACGGTCAAACGTTGTGTAAAACTCTTTTCGGAAATATAAATCTCGACAATTTGGATTGCTTATCATGTTGGCAAGGTTTAATTTATGTAAATATTAATCTTATAAGTATAGAATGATCGAAAAAGTGCGGGTCGTTACATTACCTCCCCGTTAAATAAATTTCGTCCCGAAATTTTAAAATTGTACCTATTTTGCGTCATCGAGAAACAAGTGTGGATACTTTTGCTTCATCTGATCCTCTCGTTCCCAAGTAAACTCGGGACCTCTTCTAGCATTCCAACGAACCTTAACAATCGGTATATTGCTCTGTTTGAGCTGTTTAACTTCACGGTCCATGATTTCAATTGGTTCTTCGACGAATTGTAGTTTCTCGTCGACATGGATTTCTTCAAGAGGAATGGTGAGGTCTTCCTTTGCAAGACACTTCTTAAGGTTTGAGACGTGAAAGGTATTATGTACTCCGGCGAGTTGTTGCGGTAACTCGAGTCGATAAGCTACCGGTCCAATGCGTTCGATGATCTTGAACGGGCCTACGTACCTTGGGTTTAGTTTACCCCTTTTGCCGAAACGTATCACACCTTTCCAAGGTGACACCTTTAGCATAACCATGTCCCCGACCTGAAACTCTAATGGTTTCCTTCGGACATCGGCGTAGCTCTTTTGGCGACTACGGGCTGTTTTCAATCTCTCCTTGATTTGTACTATCTTCTCGGTCGTTTCGTGTATGATCTCAGGACCAGTTAAATGTCGATCTCCTACTTCATTCCAACAGATAGGAGATCTACACTTCCTTCCGTACAATGCTTCAAATGGCGCAGCTCCAATGCTCGCATGATAACTATTATTATACGAGAATTCTGCTAACGGTAGATATTTATCCCATCCGTTTCCAAAATCGATCACACATGCCCTGAGCATGTCTTCGAGAGTCTGAATCGTTCTCTCACTCTGTCCATCGGTTTGTGGATGATATGCGGTACTCATATCCAAACGAGTTCCTAGTGCCTCCTGTAGTGATTGCCAGAATTTTGAGGTAAATCTACTATCACGATCGGATATAATGGAAATAGGTATTCCATGCCTTGAAACAACTTCCTTTATATACAATCGTAATAGTTTCTCCATTCTATCCGTTTCCTTTATAGGTAAGAAATGTGCAGACTTGGTGAGACGATCAACAATCACCCAAATGGTGTCGTATCCCCAGGCAGTCTTTGGTAACTTCGTGATGAAATCCATGGTAATACCGTCCCATTTCCATTCTGGAATTTCTGGTTGTTGAAGTAACCCTGACGGCTTCTGATGTTCTGCTTTGACTTTGGAACAAGTTAAACATTCCCCAACATATGTTGCAACGTCTGTCTTCAAATTAGGCCACCAATAATGCGTCTTAAGATCTTGGTACATCTTTCCAACTCCAGGATGTATCGAATATCTTGTCTTATGTGCCTCGTTCAATATCAACTTCCTTAATCCACCCAACTTCGGTACCCAAATACGATTTGCAAAATATCGAATTCCATCTTCCCGCATAACGAGTTGCTTCTCATACTTCTTCATTATTTCATTTCCTTTATTTTCTTTAGTAAGTGCTTCTCGTTGAACTTCTTTGATTTGTGAGTTGAGATTCATGCGAATTTTTATATTCATTGCTCGCACTCGAATTGGTTCTCGTTCCTTTCTGCTTAAAGCATCGGCCACCACGTTCGCCTTTCCGGGATGATAACGAATTTCACAATCATAGTCGTTTATTAACTCGACCCACCTACGTTGCCTCATGTTCAATTGTTTCTGATCAAAAATATGTTGAAGGCTTTTATGATCAGTAAACACAGTGAATTTAACCCCATACAAGTAGTGTCTCCACATCTTCAATGCAAACACGACTGCTCCCAATTCTAGATCATGCGTCGTATAATTTCGCTCGTGAATCTTCAATTGTCGGGATGCAAATGCAATAACTTTCTTCCGTTGCATAAGAACACAACCAAAACCTTGTCGCGAAGCGTCACAATATATTTCAAAATCATTGTTCCCTTCTGGTAACGATAAAATAGGCGCCGTAGTTAACTTCTTCTTCAGTAATTGAAATGCGTTCTCCTGCTCCGAGGTCCATTCATATTTCTTCCCTTTTTGCGTTAACGCTGTCAACGGTTTAGCTATTCGGGAAAAATCTTGAATAAACCTTCTATAATAACCGGCTAAACCCAAAAATTGGCGTATCTGCGTTGGTGTCTTAGGAGTCTCCCATTTTTCAATAGCTTCAGCTTTTGCTGGATCAACCTGAATTCCTTCGCTATTAACAACGTGACCAAGAAATTGCACTTCTTTCAACCAGAAAGCACACTTAGAAAATTTAGCATAAAGTTGTTCTTTTCTCAACAACTCCAGTATCAACCTTAAATGCTCTTCATGCTCTTGCTCATTCTTGGAATAGATAAGAATATCATCAATGAAAACGATAACAAACTTATCTAAATACGGACTACAAACTCGATTCATGAGGTCCATGAATACAGCTGGCGCATTCGTCAATCCAAACGGCATAACCAAAAATTCGTAATGACCATAACGTGTCCGAAAAGCAGTTTTCGGAATGTCCTCTTCTTTGACGCGTAGTTGATGATAGCCCGATCTTAAGTCGATTTTTGAATAAACACATGATCCTTGCAATTGATCAAATAAGTCATCAATTCTCGGTAGTGGATACCGATTCTTGATAGTTAACTTATTTAATTCACGATAGTCTATACACATCCTAAAAGATCCATCTTTCTTCTTAACAAATAAAATTGGAGCTCCCCACGGTGAAGTACTCGGTCGTATGAATCCACGGTCCAGTAATTCTTTTAACTGACTTTGAAGTTCTTTTAACTCGGACGGTGCAAGTCTATATGGAGCACGAGCCACTGGTGCAGCTCCTGGTACTAAATCTATTTGAAATTCTACCGATCTAAATGGAGGTAATCCCGGCAACTCTTCCGGAAAAACTTCAGGAAAATCTCTTGCCACAGGCACGTCGTTGATGCCCTTCTCTTTCTTTTCGACTTTATTAACATGTGCTAAAATAGCGTAACATCCCTTTTCTAAACACTTCTTGGCTTTCAAACAACTAATGAGTTTTAGCTTTGAATTACCCTTCTCTCCATAAATCATCACTGGCATTTTATCCTTACCAGGAATACGAATTGCCTTCTTAGCACAAACAACTTCCGCTCCTATTTTGGACATCCAGTCCATGCCGACTATTACATCAAAACCTCCTAATTCTACGGGTATTAAGTCGATTTTAAACGTTTCTCCGGCTAGATTTATTTCACAATCACGACAAATTTTATCGGCTTTAATTAGCTTACCATTAGCTAACTCAATCAAGTACTTAGCATCTAGAGGTAATGATGAACAATTCAATTTAGTGTAAAAATTTATACACACGTAACTTCTATCGGCGCCAGTATCAAATAAAATAGATGCTGATAAGTTATTAATGGTAAACGTACCCGTAACAAGTTCCGGGTCTTCTCGTGCCTCTCTAGCATTAATAACAAACGCTCTTCCACGTGCAGGTCCGCCATTCTGATTCGGGCACTGGCTCTTATAATGACCTTGTTTTCCACACCCAAAACAAGTAATGTTAGCCAAAGCAGTTCTATTTGCGTTGGTGGCAGGAGTCTTGTTACCATTTGCATTTGTAACGAGAGCCTTACAATCTTCAGCAAGATGTCCCTGTCTATTGCATTTGGTGCACAACACACTGCAGTAACCAAAATGATGTTTGTGACAACGGTTGCATAAAGGACTTTGTCCTTTGTAACCAAAGCCTGAACCGCTACCCGCACCTTTCGTGGTTTCTTGTTTCTTATAAGGTTGTTGTTGGTTACCTCGATCATAACCTCCATTCCACTTTTTCTTGTTCCCCAATACCTTCACCTCAGTATTAAATGCTTTCTTGTCCAAAATGACCTGATCCATTAGCTCGTTCGCCATGGTTATAGCTTCATGAATTGTCTTAGGTTTCGACGCCGTAACGTTTGCCTTGACCTTTTTGGGCAAACCACCTTTGTACATTTCAATCTTCCGTGCTTCGGTTGGGACCAATTCAGGGCATAGTAAAACTAATTCCATGAATCGCTGGTTGTAGTTGGTGATTTCAGTACCAACCACCTTCAAACTTCGTAACTCATCTTCTAACTTAATAACCTCATTCCTTGGACAATACTCGGTGATTATCATTGCTTTGAATTCTTCCCATGGAGTATCATAAGCTACATCTCCTCCTACCGCCTTCACATAATTCTTCCACCATGTGAGTGCACTATCTTGTAAAGTGCACGATGCATACTTGGTCATGTCTTTTTTATCACAACCGCTGATTTTGAACACCGTCTCCATCTTTTCTATCCATCGGGTTAAACCGATAGGTCCTTCCGTTCCACTGAATGATGAAGGTTTGCAAGCTTGAAACGTCTTGTAGGAGCATCCTACGCGAGGATTTGGATTAACTGCAGTAGCTCTTGCAGCTTCGACCCATAGCATTCTATCGTTGACTCGCTGGTTGATGAAGTTCTCGACTTCTTGTTCCGTCATTCGGTTCAATCGCGCCATTTCCTAATGAAAGAAAATAATTATTCACATGGATTATTATAGATGTAGTGTGTATTTATAGTACATTTATAGCTTGTTAATAATATGAACCAGGTATTATTATAAAAGCCTTTTCTTCTTATTAGCGTTTTATAATTATATCTTGGGTAGTACCTACCCGTTAATGTTCATACTTAATAGCTTAGTACAGAATCAATTACTACAATCTAAATAATACTTAACCATGGAAAATTATTGCATTTCATACTTCGCTATTTTACATATGCTTATCTTACATCAAACTTTAAGCAAACCACACTAATAATATTATACAAAACATTATATGATTCCATGGCTTAATACGGCAGTGCATCGTTCGGTCTATTTTCTAGGGCGTTTAGTTCCAATGAATGGCCTAACGCTTATCCTAGCTGTCTGCCTACGTTTTGGCTGAGGAGCCGAAGAACTAGATGCGGGGATAGCACTAATAGGAATAGCGGGAATAGGGGTGGTAGTGTTGAGTGGAATTGGTGCTACGTCATTCTTACTAAGTTCGGGATTTGAATTTTCTAATTCATTCGCTTTTCGTTTCTTTCCTTGATCGAATTTTTCTTTCGTAATTTCTAGTATTTCTTCCTCGGGTTCACTTTCTTCTTCGGGTTCACTTTCCTCCTCGGGTTCACTTTCCTCTTCGGGTTCACTTTCCGATATTTCTATAGTTGGTTCATCTGGAAATTGTGAGTCTTCCCCAAAAATACCATTTTCGTCATCGGATATGTTAATGACTGAAACACAATCTGAAGATTCTGGTTCGGAATCGCTGAATGTGATAACAAGTTTTGAGCCCGACATCTATCATATAACAACTAACCCATTAGTACTACATAATATTTACATATAAATTTTAACCAACAATGATAAGCAATGGTTTTTAAATCAGACCCGGTCAAAGTCCAGACTTACTAATGTATCCTAACGACTTATCGGTTAGACACACTAATGCAAACCTGGTTCGCTAAGACCAACGCTCTGATACCACATGTCATAACCCGTCCTTAACCATAAGAACGCGTTAGATAACGTATGATTTCATTGCGAGGTATTGACCTCTATATGAGACATTTTTGAAAGAAAACTGCATATATTATACATTACAAACCATAACCATTATTTTTGTTACAAACTTAAGACAATAAAAAGAAGATTAACGTTTAGCGATAATCTTCGACTTACAAACTTTACAAATGATGACAACAACACGGTTTCTAGCATATTTTACAGTACAACATCTTGGATATGCAGTTTTATTTTTGACACAAACATGCGTACGCAAGATCCTGGTTAGATCCAACATGATGCAGCGGAAGCTTTAGAAATCACCTGAGAATAGACATGTTTTAAAAAGGTCAACATAAAGTTGGTGAGATATAGGTTTAATGCCGGCAGCAATATATATATATAGACCACAAGATTTCGTATATAAACAGTTTAATAAAAGTATTCTAAGTGGTTGAGCACTCGGTAACCATACTTAACATTTTCACGTCGCATATTCCCTTTAATATGAAATCTTACTACACCGTACCAAGTGTAGTCACAAAAACGAAGTACTGTGCAACCGTTGAATACTGGTCGTCCAGTCCGGTTGGGGTTGTCAGGCCCGATAGATCTATCAACAGGATTCGCGTTTACAATACCGCTGTAAATATTAGTTACCAAGCTACAGGGAAGTATGCCAGTGGTACAACTCAACGTAGAATATATTTTTCAGTTACTTGTGTCCATATCGTAAAACATAAAATACATGTATTCTCATCCCGAAATATTTAGAGTTTAAAAGTGGGACTATATACTCACTTTTGTATTGATGATATAAATAATTTGACTCGGTCTTCCGGTTGATATCACGAACCTATCCATATATAATATATCAATATGTTTTCATTTTAAACAAACGTTATATATATATACTTGTTATACTTTTAATACTTTGAATATTTCCTTAGTCCGAAGTTAGCAGTCCGAGGTTAGCAATTCAATTTTTAATGGTTCATTTTTAGATGTTTAATATACCCGCAATGAATAAATACAACCCCCAACGAAATAAATAAAACTCCCGTAAAACCCCATCATAAATGTATTGGTCGAGATTAATCTTGACCCATGGTACCGGTGTTGTCAAATGACGTGTTGCGTACAATCATGGGATCTTATGATTAATCTTCTCGTGTTGCTTACGGGTGATCCTGAACCATATGAAATTGAATTATGAGTACATATATATAAAATATCATGTTATCTTAGAAGTATGTGATTTTATGTAAATTTTTCCAATGAATCCCGAAGTCATTTAAGCCTTGGATAACCAATTTTGTTTCGGTCATAGTTTCTTCGTTACAAGTCCGTTTTCGTTGATTCAACTTGCCATCTCCTTGGATCGAGTCCCTCTTTAAGACTATGAACTGTAAATACCTTAGTTTGTATTCAAAATCACACGGCATAGGTCAAACTTTAGTGAAACTTATGAAGTTAATCATTTTCGTTACAACAAAATCATTTAATGACCATTTTTCTAAAAATACTTATACTTTGAAAAACCAAGTTTTACCTTGTTAAATTAGCATATACATAAGTTATATTACAGGTCTTGAAGTATTTTAAAAGTTAAGTTAGAAGGATCTATTTAGTTTGCAAACAAGTTTGAAAACATTCAAACTATGTTCTTGTTGTTAAACTTGTATACCACAAAATATGATAGCTATATATATATGAATCGAATAAGGTTATGAACATATATTCTACCTCAAGTTCCTTGGATGAAGTTGCTGTAAAAGAGAAGTAAGAAGCTAGAATCACAAGGGTGATAGAAGTGGATGAAAGATTGGAAGTAAGTTGGTGTTCTTGGAGGGTTTTCTTGAAGTGTTTTTGTATGGTTTTCTTATGGTGTTTTAGTATGGTTTTTGAAGCTAGATCTTCAAGGTTATGAGCTGAGGTGGTTAAGGTGTTTTAGGGTTCATAAGTATGTGTGTGTTTTGGCTAGATACTTGGAGTAAAATGAATCAAAAATGGGTTACTCCTAACCCTTTAAAAAAACGTGAATGGGGGAGTATGGAGACAAAATTTCAAGTGATAATTTTATGTATCTAGTCCTAATTGCTTCCAAGTTCAATTACCTAGCCCTCATGGCATGAATAATGGCTGGTTAGGTGGTGATTTTGATGTGTATTTACTATTAGTAAATACGTATAGAAGCTTGGTATGATACGAGTACAAATACTCTAGGTATACGTATAGAAATTTTGTGAAAAATGGAATGAGGATTCAAATATAGCTATCTTTTGTGAATACACTTATATGATTTTATGTATTTAAGTTCTTAAAAGTGATTAAATACATTACTTATACGATATATGTATAAACATTATAAGTCTTAAGTATTTATGTCAAATAACGTTACGTATAGTTATCGTTTTGAAAACTTAAGTTAGTAGTTTCAAAATACACATATAACTTGTTGTTATTAATACAAAATGAGATATTAAAACATTTATTAATCATGTTAAATATGTATATATACATTTATATACACAAACGTATAATTATCATATATTGTATAGTTCGTGATATCATCGGTCAAACTAGACGGTCAAACGTTGTGTAAAACTCTTTTCGGAAATATAAATCTCGACAATTTGGATTGCTTATCATGTTGGCAAGGTTTAATTTATGTAAATATTAATCTTATAAGTATAGAATGATCGAAAAAGTGCGGGTCGTTACAGTGTGGGTTATACAACGGCATAAACTTCAACTTAGGACGGTAACGTTTAGTCATTGGTTTTTGAACCGGTGAACGCGAATCTTAGATATGGATCTATAGGGTTTGACATCCCCACTTGGGCTAGTCGCGCTAGCATTTAACGGGTGTTTAATACTTCGTGAACATACGCACTCGCCAAGTGTACTTTCAGGGGGTTATAAACGTTAAGTCTAGTTACCGGGTGCCCACGGTTATGCATATACTTTCCATACTGTTTTGATACGCTGTTGCAGCACTGAAATCTCGTGGCCTATCTTACGTTAGTATTACAACTTAAACTATAGCTCACCAACATTCGTGTTGACTTTTTAAGCGTGTATTTCTCAGGTGCCTAGAGGTTTATTGCTTTCGCTGTTAGACTTGATGTCATGCTGTTATTGAATTGCTGTTAAGGACCTGCTGTATTAGTTATCCGCTGCATTACTAGAGATGTCTCATTCATGGAACTTTTCTGTTGCATTCGTAGTTTATGTTAATTTCAAACAATGGCTTTGTAACGACCTTAGGGTCAAATAATTATGATTATGCTCCTATTCATAGGATGCACGCTATATTTTATAAAAACGTTATCTTTTATGAATGCAAACTGGTTTTCAAACAGCATATAGTGTTTCACCGTGTAAAGATCCTGTTGATGACGAATCGTACACGATGATTTTGTACGGGGCGTCACATAAATTGATTAAGAATTATCATTAGAATTGTTATTTAGATTTATATGATTGATCAGTACTTAAATGTTCAAGTTTCAGGATTTGAAACATGGATTTATGTATAAGAGATTGCCATTGTAATAACCATATGCCAATTCAGTTTTTTATTTATTTATTTTTTTATTATTTTTTATTATTTTTTATTTTTATCTAAGGTGTAGTTATGGTCTATACAAAGGGTTTATAGTTTCAAGAACCCTCGAATTTTATACAGTAATTTTTTTTGTCAACTCATCAGTGACAATGACCATATTTTCATCCTCCAATATAGTGCTTCTCTATTCTTTACATAAAAAGGCATGACCAGTTCTCATCATCTAAAAGGTTGGTTGATTGCTTATATATTGCTTTTGAGAAAGGATACAAGATACACGTAAGATATTTTTTGAGCTTAAACAGATGGGTATGTTTAGTTATGTTTTCTTGATGGTTACATTATATTATATTATTTTATAAAGTGTTGTATTTTTTAATTTAGTGACATGTACCCAATTTATACATAATTACCAATTATTACATAATACTATCTGTTCATGTTTTGTAAGCAAGTTCATTTCAGGGTATATGTATGGATTTTGGCAAAGTCAAGCAAGGCCAAACTAGCTTAGGAAAGTTGGATCAAGGAACCTATTGGTTGCCGAATTTCAGATTGTTGTGCATATTGAGTTTACAATGGATCGACCGAGTTGTGTGTTTTGTAAAGTGGTTGTTCCTTTTACACAAGTTTTTGGTGTTTATGTTGCAAACTAAGATGTATGCTCAAATTATATGTTTTGTAAACTGCATAATGGCATGCATTTAAATTAAAGATAAAAAAAAGTTTTATGGCTTAAAAATAGAGAAGAAAATAAAATACACAAATTAAACTATATGATAAAAGAAACTACACTCATCAAATATATTACTCAGTACTATCAAGTAACTTTATAAAGTGTATTTATTAATAAAGCATTTTGTTTAAACCCGTGAATTCACGGGTCAATGAACTAGTTCTTATATATAAGAACGACTCAAAAAGAAATACTTCAAGAAGATAAGACGGATTAGAGTATTTGATTGATACTCTTCGATAAATAGGACTCATTGGTCCAAATCTAATGATCAAATATTCTGTTTTAATTAACATATTCTAAATTAATAACTTATATTTATAAATAGATAAAAACTAGTTGTGGAGCCCTCGTTTCGCGCCGGGGGCTCCGTTTTGAATGCGAGTTAAAAAAAAAGTCTCGATCTATTTTGTAAAAAAGAATTTTTATCAACATCTAAACATTGAAGGGTTGTTCCTTTTGTGAAAGTTGCTTCTTTTAGCGTTCAGTTTTTTTTTTAAAAAAAAAGTTAGTTGATCTATTTTGTAAAAAAGAATGTTTTTCGACATTTTTTTAGGCACATTGAAGGGTTGTTCCTTTTATGAAAGTTGTTCTTTTATCGTTGAGGAATGAAAGGGAAAAAAAAGAAAAAAAGTTCGTTGATTTTTTTGTAAAACGTTGGGGACCACAAAAAAAAAAGAAACTGTAGCACAGTAGTGGCCCCTGTGGGTCCAACTGTTTGAGCGCTGCGTACAAGTCGGTAAAGCGTGGGGGGTGTTATTATTCAGTATTTTTGGTTTTAGCAATGAGATAAATAATAATAATTTAGAATTTAGAATTAGGTATAAAGTGGGGGTTTGATTTATATTTTAATGAAAGTTAGGGGATTAGTTTTGTGAAAAGTGAAAATAAAAATAGGACTATTCATGGAGAATAAGACAAATTTTGTCTATTAGATATAAGTATTAATATTAATATTAATATTAATATTAATATTAATAATAAAATAAAATTTCTACTACCCTTACTTTATAATATAAAACAAAAATATAGATAGAAAATAAGTAGTAAATTGTAAAATAAACAAAAAATATAATTTGATAAAAATATTTTTAAACTACGTGTTTTTTGTTTGATACTATTAAACTCGAAGATGAGAGAGTAAGTTTTATGGGTTATATTATCGTTTTAGTCATAAATCTTAAAATGTTTAGAGTTAATTGATACTCTCAACACATTAGTTTCATAATCAATATATGCACATAACACCATAAAAATCATCACCTCTGGAGGCTTGACGTCGGACGCTATTGTTACAAAATTTTATTTTTTAAAAAATAACAAATATTCGTAAATCTTTTACTTTAGTGTTGGTGAACATTGTTGTAATTGACAAAATTTCTTATTAAATTGCTGCTCATTCTTACGGCAAAGTAAGTTATAACGTAAAAAAATGTTGTAACATATGATGAAGTCCTCAAGTGGTATGCAACTATATCGGTGAATATCATTCTACATCATATGTATGTACTGTATTATGTTAATATGGCTCAAATCTAATTGTTAGTGGACCAAACCCTTAGCATCAATACATCGTACACAATTTTATACACAAATTTTTAATAATGTTACCCTTAAACTTGAACTCATAACTTTTTACAGTTCCTCCGTGAATACCGATATCAATAAGATATTTAAAGGTATCATATAGAATGCCATATGTTTATTGTATAGTCTAAGTTTTTAGTTATTCGGTCAGAATCATAACCGAAAATATTGTATGTGATCATATTTTCTTTTGTATGACTTGCATTGTATATAGCAACATTGATATCGTATATGTTCATAATAACATGACATGCCTACTTATGAGTTACTTTAGTTTTTTTGGAAGACAATGAGTACGTTAGTTTTCTAGTACTTTAAAATCAAATAGTGATAGAAAGAGGTTCCCTTAAGCTTATATACACACATTATGTTCTTTTAATTAGTTATATGGGAAACACAAACCGATTAACTCCAATATAGTAGTTTCATGTCATGTCTTTAAGTCACAAATATGAACATAAGTACATAACATTTTAGTTAAATTCGTCTTGATTTTCTACTAAAACAAAATGGCCAGGAGTTGAACTTTGTGAAAACTTGTCGATTCAAGGGACATTTACACTAAGGTTTTGGTGGAATCAACTAAACTCGGGTCAATCAACTTTTTTGCAAATTTTTTTTTTTTGAAAGGCAAATCTACAATATACACACGAAACCACGAATATTCACATCTCACTGCCTCAAGTTTAGACATTTAGTTTTGAATAAACACGGCTCTTTTTAACTTTTATTGTTGAGTTAGAAGATATTCAAATTCTCAATAAAATAAAAGTTATTCATACTATCTGAGGAGGTTATGTTTACCAAGATCTCAATAACTAGGCTATCTTGAGACAATTTTAACATCGATAATAGAAGAGAAATAATGATTTATAGAAATGTACCGCTTGCTGAAATCCACTAAGATAGATGGCGAAGGAGCATTCGTCTTGTCTGGGACAAAGTGCCGCCATGCTAACGTCGGTCATGGCTGGAACAACCATAAAATGAGAGAAATTGAACAAGAAAACCGTCACGAAAAGGTGGCTCAGCCCCCATGACGACATGGTTGCCTTCTCTACCATGATCAATGTGGTTGTTGTGAAGTGGTAGTAAGTTAAATGGTAAAGCAAAGAACGAATGCTTTATTTGGATGCAAGGCATCAAGGTCTAAATATATGAATATATACTTGGATTTGGGAGAGAAAATGTGACGTCATTACTTGTATAATTAGTTTAGTCACTACTTTTGTAACTACTAATAAGTTCCAATTATTATTTGATTGTAAAATACCATAATTGTACCTTTTAGTGTTTAGTTACTTTATAACATTAATAAAAATATGAGCATGATGTATTTACTATTGTTTTAAACAATAAAAAGACAAATATGTCCCTGATGAAAAGTAATCAAACGACAATTAAACATGTACAAAATGATTTCGCGACGGTAAGCGATGACTACTCATTTAGATTGATGTAAAATAAAGTATTAAGATATGAATACCACTACAATGACAAAAGTAATTAAAATTTAAAATATTAATAATAATAATAATAAATATATAGTAAATAATTATAAGTTTATAATAATAATAAAAATAAATAAAAAATAATCAAAATGTGTCAATTTTACAATCGTGTAGTAGGAGACTAGGAGTAGGAAATAGGAATCGGTTAGTGCATTCGAGAAGCCTTTTCTAGTTTGCTTACCTTAAATGCCTTGTTTGATCCAATTAATCAAGCATTCCCTTCCTAATTACGAAACTACCCTTTTTGATGGGTCAATCTTAAATTGTCACTTTTTTTTACTAAATAAATCACAAATCAAGTTTCTAATCACATATATTGTTCATTAACTTTTTTTAGGAGCTATAGAAAGCATTTATGACCACATTTAAGAAATTGCTAGTTGATAAATAGCAGTTATAAAATCAACTTATATGGTTACTACTTAAAGCACCAGGAGTCGAAGCATTTTTTCACCGTTATTGAAATTTAACGCCGGGGATGGCGGATGTGCCGACTCCCGTTCGCCGTTAAACAGCCGTTAAAAGTCGGCGTTGGAGCTCACCGTCGAGTGGGCGACGCTGTTTGCTTTTTTTTTTTTTTTTTTCCTTTCTTCTTCTTTATTTTTTCTTTCTTTTCTTCTTTTTTCCTTCTTTTTCTTTGAGTTTGCAAGTGCTGTGATTTTCTTTTTTAGTTGCATAGAGCAGAGATGAAGAAGGAGACCATGTTATAAAGAGGGTGTAAGTTTTAAGTTATTTGGTGTAAATTTAAGACTATTAAAAAATGGCAAAAAGGATGAATTTTTTTAGAAATGGGACACTTTTAAAAAAAAATCACAATGATACTTATTTATATTTATATTATATTTTTTGTTAGTTAAATAAATTAAATAATAAATAAAAGTATAAAAATAAATTAAATAATAATAATTAAATAATTGATTTAACACTGAAAGATTTCTCCTGTTTTGGCCTCGGTGTTAAATCTAGTGTTAAATTTAACACTAAAATTTAACATTGAACGACTCCTAGTGCTCTTCTTAATTACTCCACTATAAGATCATTACCAACGCTTCCATTCTCACTTATGCTTTGACTCCGCTCTTGAGGGCTCATTGGCATTGTCATGCCCTCACTTATGCTTTGGCTCCGACCTGCATCTTTTCCTCGTATAGCATATTGATGCACGAATCTCTCTCATACTTATGGTGTATTATTGAACATATAGCTTAAACAATTGTGACCTATTTATTTAATTAGTTTTTTGTGAGGTGTGTGATGAGGATGAAGAATTGTCACTGTTGGTAGTTGTGTCAGGTGTGATGGGGGATGAAATGAAGCGAGAAAGCTGATGTGGCGGTCTGTTCTGAGAGGAATGACGTCATGATTGAAAGTGGTCGAAGCGGTTTATAGATGGTTGATATTTTTTAAGGAAGTTGTCTGGTTTTTAGAGGAGAGTTAGGGAGTGTTTAATTTCCACTCAATGACCTGTTTTTGTACAATTTTTTATTCGGCAAGTAAAATTATTGTTTCTTTGTCTTTTAATCTGTCATTTAATCTGAAAATTGATCTATTTATATGAGACATAGATTAAGACACCCCACTCCTAACAAGATGATGCGGGTGAGCTGGGCAATGTAACCAGCAACGCAACCAGCACAAGCTCAAAAGATGTTACACCCGAATCTGCCCAAGCAATGGTCTTGTTGCCATCTCTTTCTTATCATCTAAGTGTTTTTGGAGTTGGTTCAAGAGGCTCAGGGGTTACCCTACTTCAGTCCTTAAACTGAAATAGTTAAGTTTTTCATGAATAAAGTTTTTGATAGTTGAAGGCAAGCCAGCAAAGAAGAAGAACCATTAGCCGGACGAGCAAACGAGCTTTAGTTCAACCAGCAAAATGTCTTTGGTTCAACCAGTAAAGTTTTACTCATCTGATAAAGCTAGTTCAACCAGGAAGACGAACTTCAGTACAACCAACAAGATGAACTTTAGCACAACCAGCAAATGACGCTGTTTTATTTCTAAAAGGTCAGCTTGCTGATACGATTCAAAGTTTACTTATGCTTTTGAATAACTAGGCCAAGTCATGTGCTTAACACGTGTGTGTGGCTGTTCTAGAATGTTGAGCTGTCCAAGGAAGATTCTCATCTATCATTGGCTGCTGTTTATCATGGAAGGAGCACTACCAAATGGCAGACCTTTTGCAGATTATGTCCTTTATTCTTATTGGCTAATTTGTAATTGTTTGTCTTTTTTGTAACCTTTTCCTTTTTATGTTTTTGTCTTATCTAGAAGGTAGCTGTTATGCTTCTCCTATAAATAGAGAGCTCTTGTAATTGTAAAACTTGGTTGATGAATGAATGAAAGTTTGATAGAGCTTATCTATTTATAAAATCTATGTGTCTATATGAATCTTTGATTCTGGTGGCTAAGAGTGGTTTCTTTATCAGTGTTTGTGGTGTTACTTTATCAAACTTTGTGGTGAAATCCAAATCTTCATATTTGATATTATAATTGTGGTGGAATCTTTGTCAGCTGTAATTGAAGGTTTGGAGTGTTTCTAGATCTCTGATTGTGGTGGTATCTTTATCAATTAGGGGTTTAGATTCTTTATCCTATGTGTTCTTATTTCAGAGTTTTATACTCTGTTTTGGGGTGTTACTGTTACAAATTAGGGGGTTTTTATGTTTAGATCTGTTGGTTGAAGAAAGTTTGTTCTAAATTGCGTATTTAAAGTCATAATTACGCGTCAAAGTGGTATCAGAGATTAGGTTGCTAATCTGAAGCTTTATTATCATTTTTATTGTTATTTCAGTTCATACTCTGTTTTGAGCTGAAAAGCTTATTTCCAGATCTGATTTGAAATGGATGAGATTCCTAGAAATATGACTCTTGAAGAAGCTCATAATCTTCGAAGAGATAGAGCTATTGAAGCTCTGCAACATCAGATGGAAAGAATGGTTAATTTATTGGAAGATGATGTGCCAAGAAGAAATAGAGCTAGATCTGAAAATGGAGATACAACCATTGTGTCCTCCAGTACTGAATCTGAAGATGGTAGCCATGGATCTACTGATGGATCTCATGCTTCTTCACAATGAAGAAGAAGGCATAGGAAATGAGCTGATGATTTAAAAGATATCAAGATAGATCCACTTGATTTTGAAGGGTCTTCTAATCCAGAAGATTACTATGAGTGACTTCAGACCATGGATCGAATTATGGAGGTTAAAGGCTATGATTATAAAAGGGCATTGATATGACCGAAATAGACGGTTTTATTTATGTGGTATCGTTAGACCGCAAGGCGTCATAATCAGTCCAGAGGGAGAACAGTGGTGTAACACCGGCCATTTTTTTATATATATATATATACACAGCGGAAAACTTTAATAAAAAAAACACAATATAAGTCACGTCATTACATTAAATCGCATAATTAAGTTTAAGCTTACACAGCAGTGTTACATTATTACAAAACATTATTTATACAAAAGTCCACATCAGAGTTGGGTTGTCAAACATGTCTTCTGCAACAGCACCCATCCCGACTAGCAGTACCTAAACCTGCAAGGGGAGAATATGTGGGAGATTAGCGCACCGCTAAGTGAATGGAATCTATCTAACAGATATAGCTTAAGCCACACACAAGCTATCTACTAACAACAACACCTGCTAAATACCAACTAGCAAACCATAAGACAATACGAGGATCGGCGGCTTGTACGAGCACATGACTCCCAGCTGATCGGGCCTGAGTCTACCGATAGTCCCTGCTACTCAATTCAAATTATAGTTATCTAGATGCAGGGGGTGCATCGTTCACACTATACTCCGCAATTAGTAGCCTATGGACCCAACCTCCCCTAGGCACGGTTGACCTCATACGGGCTCTAACCTCTCCTAGGCACTGTCTCGAGTCCCCAGTCTCCCTAGGCCCGACTGGTGCCATCCACACAGTGTACACATAATTCACATACAACATCAGGCATACGATATTATTCTATCATGGCAATTTCTACATTATGCATGGTAAAAGAGTCAACCACAGTAGCATGATATGCTACTTAAACTCTATCCGGAGATAGACCCACTCACCAATTACCAGCAACTGCTCAGTTATTATTTCTGAGCTTCCTCCTTGTCCTTATCTCCTGAGAACAGCAAAAACCAAGTTAGAATAGTGTTCCCATCAAGATTAGACGCACTGACAGCTAATTATAGCAAATTAGTAAAAAAATGCGCCCGCTAAAATTTTCATGCTTAACACACCATCGGTCGATGGTCTCCCCCAATCGGTCGATCGTCAAAATTACATCCGCTGGTCAGAAATCATACACCATCGGTCGATGGTCTCGTCCATCGGCCGATCGTCCTCACCATCGGTCGATGGTCAACGACCATCGGCCGAAGATAGTTCATCAGCTGCAACAGCAGCAAAGTGGTTTCAACTCAAAATCACCTAATCTCGACTTTGGACACATTTTTTACCTCAAAACTGGTTACATCTTTTACACTAGACATTTAGAAACATAAACCCACAACTTTTATACACAAACAACAACAAATTGAACCAATTTGACACAAAACCTCATTTTAACAAAAACTAACTTAAAAACCCATTTAATCACAGATTTGATCATGAAATCTTAAAAACTTTACCTTGTTAGAATCACAATGACACAAGGAACGTTTTGACACCAAAATCAAGCTTCAATTCGAGATCAAATGATTTAGGGTTGTTTAAGATGATGAAGATGAGGTTAGGTGAGAGTGTGAGTGAGAGAAAGGAAAAATCAGGAAACTTCAAGAAAGGAGCTGGTCACCAGCTTATGTTTGTGTTAAAACACAATACCCCATCACACACGGGTATTTACCAGTTATCTGATATCTTTCGCACAAGATTAGGTAACCCAAACGAGATCCAAATAAAATAAACAAACCTGTTCTGGGACCCTGGTCACAACACAAATATAATAAAACACTAGTAAAATAATTAATATAAAAGCACCTAAGACTAAGCACAAACCCTAAGGGAAAAATAGACAACTTATAACTAGCCCGGGTTTCAGTCTGTTATAAGTGGTTTATTATTTATATTTTGCGGGACCTAAATTTACTTTTAACTTTCTAAAGTAGAAGGTGTAAGTTAACCTAGGGTCGTACTTTTGAATGGTTTGTCGAATTGAAGATCAAGTGAATAATTGTCTTTGGTTAAATTACCTAGATAAAGAATAGTAGTTGGTTTTAAGCTAATAGTCCTAATTACGAAAAAGTAAAGATGATGGAGGGATACTCGGAGTATGCAGATCAGGGAAATGTTGACCAAGATATCAGTTTGGGCTAGGGAAAGGTAATTATGTTTATGTTAAATCTATGTTTAGAATAGTGTAGATTTGGTTAGATGAGCCAATTACACAGACCTACCTATCTCTAGACTCTCGGAGTCCTCGTTGAGTAGTGAAAAGTATGTCACTTGATTGTATAATTGAAAGGTAACTTTACCTTAGAGGTTATCCTCAGTAAAGCACTAGGTTTATTAGTGAGTTGAGTTCTAATCCTAACCCTCATTATCAGTTTGGGTAACTGAATAATCATGTTGCTGTGTTGAGTGAACAATGATCACAAACGGAAGGAGTCCGTCGGGTTAAGTTGACAAAACCTTAATGTAAAATAACAACCATTTCATCATACTAATGATATCATACCAATCTGAACATTATACAGTATTAAATTGACATACTGAAAGTAAAGCAGATAGAAACCTAATAGATACCTAAACAGTTAATAGGACTTAATCCTAGGGCAACAATCTGACAAGAACATGCAATAGGTTTGGGTCACACAGTTAAGGCACTAACTAGATCTTAACAGCTTCTAAGAGGTCTCTTTAGAACAGTCAATAGGCATACTAGGTCATTCATGTCTCAATTCCTAAGTTCTGTGTCCTAAAAGCGCATTAGATGACTCTCGGGAACTTCGGCCATACCGAGTTTATAAAATCTTTAGATACAGTATAATCAGAGGTCTTAATCCTATGAAGTAGCTAAGTTCATATAGGTGGACAAGTCCTGATCACAACCTAGGTTGGTCAATCCTTAAGATGCTAGCATACACATCTATCAGAACACAAGTTCAGTATGACGATAGTAACCGTACTAATTTAACATAACTACGCTAACCCAAACTTCTATCATGGCAACATACAGATTAATTAAGCTAACATGGTAATATCGGAACGCATTATTAAACATAAATGATAACAATACATGTTTAATTAATAAAACAAGCGTTTCGGATAAAAATCTGAAAAGGCTGAAGAAATCTGCCCGAGATCGCAGGGACTCGCCTGGATATCCTCCAAAAAATAAAAGCAAAGCTAGCTACTACTAAAACCTAACTAAAAAGGTTGGAAATCTAAATTGAAGTACAAATTGATTGTGTGAGAAAAATGAATGCAAAAAGTTCCTTAAATAGGCAAATGTTTCCTGGCATACGGCTGGCAGGCCGTATGGCAGGCCGTATGCCATGACCATATGCCAGGTCAAGCCCTTTGTTGTGCCCAAATAATGGCAGGCCGTTTCCCATAGTGGCAGGCCATATGTCAAGCTGTATAGCCTGCCATGTTCTGCTGTTTTTCCTGGATCGTAACTTGATTTACTGGGTCGTAACTTGTCTTTCACCGTTTTTGCTCTAGATTCTTCGTTTTAGCTCAATTTTACTTAATTATTTTTGCATCGCCTTTGTAATTACTCAATCTACAAAATTAACCAAAAAGCGATTATTTTGGTGACAAGGCTTGGAACTTTATGGATTTAGGGCTCAATATCGGGGGTAAAAACGTGACTTTTTAACGGATATCAAATACCCCACACTTAGCTTTGCTTGTCCTCAAGAAAAAAGCGACAATATAAGGTTCTCTTGTAATAGATTCTCCCTTGCCTACCCTTAGGTTCTTTTATTATGCCTTCATCAGAAGTCGTCACATCTTTCGAAAGTAGTAGAAAAAGTTTCGAACTTCGATTGTTTAGTCGCTAGATTTCAATCGCGTCCATAGTGAAAAAGGCGTACTTTCCAACTCTCAGATGAAAGGACCCATCCTAATCCATCAGGACTAATACATTACAGTTGGTTACATCGTGAGGTACTTGACCTCTATATGATACATTTTACAAACATTGCATTCGTTTTTTTTTTAAAAGACAAACTTTCAATACATCGAAAGTTGACAGCATGCATACCATTTCATAATATATCCAACTATAATTGACTTAATAATAATCTTGATGAACTCAATGACTCGAATGCAACGTCTTTTGAAATATGTCATGAATGACTCCAATTAATGTCTCTAAAATGAGCAAATGCACAGCGGAAGATTTCTTTCATACCTGAGAATAAACATGCTTTTAAGTGTCAACCAAAAGGTTGGTGAGTTCATTAGTTTATCATAAACATTCATTTCCATCATTTTAATAGACCACAAGATTTTCATTTTTCCATAAATATACATCTCATATCAGGCATTTCGCAAACTGCATAGAGATAAAAATTCATTCATATGGTGAACACCTGGTAACCGACATTAAAAAGATGCATATAGAATATCTCCATCATTCTGGGACACCTATCAGACATGATAAACTCGAAGTACTAAAGCATTCCAAATTCCAGAATGGGGGTTGTTAGTTCCCGTAGATCTACCTTTAGGATTCGCGTCAATTAGGGGTGCACTAATTCTCAAAATTAGTGATGTTCCCTAATTCTTAGATTACCAGGCTAAAAGGGGCATATTCGGTTTCGATCCATTCAACCATATAATGTAGTTTCGATTACTTGTGTCTATTTCGTCAAGCATTTATAAAAATAGCGCATGTATTCTCAGTCCCAAAAATATATATTGCAAAAGCATTTAAAAAGGGAGTAATGAAACTCATAATACTGTATTTTGTAGTAAAAATACATATGGCGATATTGAACAATGCAGGGTTGGCCTCGGATTCACGAACCTATATCATTTGTATATATATATTAATACACATAATCGTAATCGCATAAGTTTATATTTATATTTTATTAATTATATCATTTTTATATTAATAATATATATGTCTCTATATTCTTTTTGTATATCAAAATATTAATTCTTGGTTATGTTATATGTATTACATATAATTTTATAAAATTAGTAGTTATTTTAATAATAGTAATTGTACTAGTAATAATAAAAATGATGATAATAATGTTAATATCAATTATTATTAATGGTAGTGTTGGTAATAATATCGATGATAATAATATTAATGATTAGTAATTCACTTAATTCATAATTTTATCCATAGTTTTTAAATCCAAAATTTTGTATATATTCTTATAATCTTAATAATAATATCTTTAAAAACTTTTTATTGTCATAATCATAATACTTTTAATAATAATAATAGTATGGATATTACTAATATTAATAATACTAATAATTTTAATGATAACAGTAATAATAGTAATAACTATAATATCTATAATAATAATCCTTTCACCAATAATAGTAATAATAATATTAACAATAATAATATTACTTATAATAATAATAATAATAATAATAATAATAATAATAATAATAATAATAATAACAGTAATTTTTAATAAAAAGAAAAGTTTAAGAATTATAATAATGAAAATAATACTTTTGATAATAATTCCTAATACCTAATAACAATAACAATCTTATTACTAATTATAATATTAATAATAGTGCTTCTTAATAATCATACCGTTAATGGTAATATTATTAGTATTAACAATATAACTATCAATAATCATATTTGTAATTATACTTATATTAATTATAATATATGGTAGCTAATACTTATATTAGTAATAATCATGATAATAATAATTAGTAGTCATTAATTGATATTAATAATAACTTGTTAAATTAATAATAACTTGTAACAATAACTTTAATTGATAACAATAACTACAACATTCATAATAATAATAATAATAATAATAATAATAATAATAATAATAATAATAATAATAATAATAATAATAATAATAATAATAATAATAATAATAATAATAATAATAAAAATAATGATATTAATAATAATAATGATGAAAATGAAAATATAAAATTGTATACCCTTTTTGAAAAGCTTTTCTAAAAAGAATTTCCCACAACGGGGCTCGAACCCGAGACCTCTAGCTAACCCGCCACTCCTCTTAACCATCCCTCTGAACCTGTTTTCTGATTAAAACCTGTTTTAAATTCTATTATTCCAAAAACTGTATTCATCCTCTTCTTCTTTATAACAGTGATCGACCAGGGAACCCAGTTCATAAGCAAAATAATGAATTTAGGTTTTATTTAAGCCTTGAGACTTTATTGTAAAATATCTGTAATGGTTAGCTGGTGCAATTTAAACAAAACGAATCAAAAAAATAAATAAATATAAACAGGCCTGCTGTATATTCACGATGAGCTTAAGCAAACTCAAAATCCATTTTCGAATTTGGCACAGTTTTAGCCAAAATTTATAATATGAAATGTGTTTAAAAACACTCCTAGAAACTTTGTGAAACATCAATTTTAACAGAAACATCAACACGATCTCTAATTTCTCGATGAACAATTAATTTGACTTCATGAAATTGAACTTTGACTTCAAAATTCGGATTTGATTGGAAAAATTGGAGGCTGTGATTTTGCAGGAAGATTGTTTAGAGGATTACTAACAACTTTACATTTACACATTTTCGAATTTGATATAAATTTGGGTTTTTAATTATTTGAGTCTAGAACAGGGTGACAGCGGTTCTTTTTGTTTTTCTGTTTCAATTTAACAAGTTAAATTTGCTGTGATTGATAGGAAAGTATTTGAATGGGTTTTTATGTCAATAGCATGAGTCAATCGATCACTTTATAGCCAAAATGGTTCGATATTTAGAATCAATCAGTGGAAGAAACAAACAGATAAAAATAAAAATAAATAAAGTGGATAACGACTTGAAACGGATTTTAATTGTATTAGGACACTTGATTTCGACAGATAACAACTTAGAGACCGAAAAAAAAATTGGGATTGTGATGTTTTTAATAGATTCGTCTTATATATCTGATTTCATAATATAATTAGCATTAATAAATAAATAAGTATATTAATAATAATAATCCTAATAATAATAATTATATTGATAAGAATAATAATTAATAATGATACTAATAATAAAAATGATAATAATAATATTATTAATGTTAATAAATGTATTATTTTCTAATAATAATAATAACTTTCATATTAATAATAATAATAATATAATCACATATAATAAAAATAATAATAATAATAATAATAATAATAATAATAATAATAATAATAATAATAATAATAATAATAATAATAATAATAATATGATAATATTGTTAATAACAATAATTATAATAATACCCATAGTAACAGCAATATAATAAATTATATATAACAATTTCGTATTATAATTTTAATAATTCAAGTAATACTAATATTAATATTAATAATAGTAACAAATGTAATAATAATGTAACAATTATAATTAAACTTGTAATTTCATTTAATATATAATTATTACAATTTATTAATTAGATAATATTATGTGATAACATTTATTGAATATTGAATATTATATATTTTATATATATTACAATATAACAATAATTATTAATAGAAATCATACATACGTATAGCTTCATAATAATATCATGTATATGTTTATATATATTCATTTTAATAGTACTTAATTATTTTATTTAGTATTTCCCATTATTAATTCAGACTGATTATAGTTTATTCAAAATTTTATACACTTATATTTATTTTCATGTATATATATATATATATATATATATACACACACACACACACATATCTATTTATAATTAATTGTTCGTGAATCGTCGAGAGCAGTCGAAGGTCAAATGAATATATGAATCAGTTCAAAATTTTCGAGACTCAATATTACAACTTTGCTTATCTTGTCGAAATTATATAAAGATTAAGTTTAAATTTGGTCGGAAATTTCCGGATCGTCACATCAGATGTAGAGTATACATGACCAAGCTTCTCACTAGCGGATCACTCGTATCACTCAGCTATTTAGGGTGCCCTAATCTAGTTGGATTATCGCTCAGAAGCCAGTCGTGTAACGGTTCTCATCATAGGCTTGGTAAAGCATCGATATCTCCACCGGTTAAGTAAGGACGACACTGATCTTCTTTCTAGGCATTCTTTCAGGAGGAAGACGGGTTTGTAGGGTTGGTTGAGGAGTTTATGGAAGGGTGAAAGGTATTCGGATCTTTTGATTTTTTTTAAAGAGAATTGATAGATTTAATTTCTTCAGAGTATCCGATTTTTGATAGAAAATGGCTTGAATTCCGTAATTAGTTCTTCGGAAGATTCGGATTTCTCTAAGACTTTTGTCTAGAATTTTTCTTGGCTCTTCCTACAATCCTTCTTTGGGCAACTTTCCCGAGTTTTTCCTTGCCTTTATTCTAGAGACTTTACTCTTTCATAATCATTTTTTTTGCATACCATATTCTTCATAACTTTTTTCCTTTACTCCTGGTGCCCAGAGAGGAAGTGATAATTCATCGAAAATAGGTCTTTGACCTATCAAAAACAATCGGGGGCTAGGAATCTTTTAACAAGTGCTTTTGAAGCGAATTTTTGATCTATCTATCTCTTTATTGATCTCCGGGTCTTTTGAAAAGTGGTAAAGGAATGAAGGTGAATGGGTAGTGTATCTTTGGGAGTGAATTTGGGGTGAGTATTTTCTGATACATCAACTCTTTGGTGTGAGTTGGTTGGACTAAATGCGTGGAGTGGAAACGGAAACGGATGGTTTGTCTTCTCTATTCAAAATGATTTTGGTAGGAGGATCGTACCTACACCACATATGGCGCTTACTAACTATTGGCCTTGAAACGTATGTCAAAACCAAGTTCTAACTTAAACCGTACACCGGCACGCTCATCAAATGAATGACATAGTACTGTAGATTTGATGGGTCATACAGATACTTCGGGTCCAAGAATTCCTCACTTTTTGGGAGTAGGGGTCGTGCTTGGTCATGCGTAGCCCTTTATATATTTTTTCGAAAGAAATCTTTTGACATAAATCATGAGTTTTAGCTTAATCGTTCCGTTCTAGTGAATGTTCCGAAAACTGATTTCTAGCAATTTTATAGAATCTTTTTGGGTAAAACGAGGTAAGAATTTTTCGAAATTCCCTAATATTCTTTGCTAAGTACTTTTTAAACAAAAGAATTTTTCAAAATTTTGACGTTTTTACGGTTACTTTTTCTTAAACCTTTACTCAATACCCCACACTTAGAAGAATATTGTCCCTAATGTTCCCTAGAATATTTTGAATACTTTTATGGTTTAAGGACAATATCGTCTAGAATCTCTAAGTTGGTTGCTGGGATGACCCCACACTTAGAGATTTGCGTAATAATTAAAAGAGGTTTGAGGAAAGATTACTTCCCTACGGTCAAGTTATTCTCCTAGTGCTGGGCTTTCCTATGGTCAGACTATGCTACTAGTGCTGGAAAGGACCAGTCTCTTTGATAAAATTCTTCATGAAGAACAAAACAGAGTAGCATTTCCACTAGATATATATTTTTCATACAATGCTTTTATAATAAAGATAAGTTTTAAAAGTAAATAAAGTAGTCTACGAAATACTCTCCTGGCCTATTTGTAGAGCAGTGTTTGCGAAATATCCATCAGGTCCAAAGATATCATCATCGTCCTCCAATCTTGGTAAATCCTCAAGTGGTTGTCCTGCATTCAACTAAGGGCCCAATAGCGTGTATAGACATAGGTCTGACGGTATCTCCAGGTGTGATAGGATCGGGAATTGCTCCTCATCGGGATGCTCCTCATCAGGATGCTCCTCATCAGGATGCTCCCGGTGATCTCAAAAACCTGGGCCATATGTAGCTCTACTGAGATAGGGACTGTAACTATGTGGCAGACCTCAGGTTGCTCATGAATAGGGACCGTCTCAATGACTGGAGCAGGTGAAACAGCTAAAACAGGTAGCGTGATAGGAGTAGCACGAACTGGGACGACTGCTGAGGCTACAGAATGCACCGAGACTGGAGTAGAGCGCCTAGGAGTAGCTTGTCGTGTTGGTGGAACACGACGTACTAGTCTGAATGATGAAGGGCCTAGAGTACTCCAGGGAATTCCTTCACGCTGAAGATATGCTCTGAAAGCTCTATAGAGTCTCTGATGATCTCTAAGTAATTCCCATATGACAGTTAGATCACTCATGGTTGCTCCATGGTGAATCACAACCTGTGGCTCAAGCGGCTCTAATGGCTCTGGATGCTCAGCGGGTCTAGAAGCTAAATGCCTGGAGCGTCGTACTGGAGGAGCGGGCGGTGTCGTACTGATATCCTCCTCAACACTCTCTGGAATCAAACGTCTTGGGCCTAGCTGTCCCGTCGAAGGCCTGTGCTGATTGATGTTTTAGCAGAGTAGTATATAAAATAGCTTATATTTTTACAGGAAAAACTATTAAATACGATACATTTTTACACAAGATATTTATTTATTTAGAGAATGGATATACTTAAACCTTGCTACAACACTTATAGGCAGTGTACCTAATCGTACAGTAGTGTAGTTTTTAGTAAGTCCGGTTCGTTCCACAGGGAATCTTTTTAAACAAAGCTTAACGCTATATTAGTTTACTTTTATAAAAATACAAATATATATATATATAAGTAATATTATTATTATAAAGGGGGGTTTTTACCTTTTAATGACCGGTTTGTCGATTTTAAAACTTTAGTCGCAGTTAAAACCAAATGTAAAATAATAAATATAAATACAAGACTTAAATTAAAGCGTAAAGTAAATAACAATAATGAAATTGCGAATAATAAAAGTGCGATAAAATAAACTTGCGATAATTAAAAAGTACGATAATTAAAAGTACAATTAAATACAATAACAATAAAAATGCGATAATTAGAAGTGCAATTAAATATAAAATAAAGGAAATTAAATATGAAATAAAAGAATTATGCTTATTTAAACTTCCGTAATCATGATATTTGACGTGTTGATTTTAGTTTTATGCCCATGGGTTAATTGTCCTTTTTCCTGGATTATTCAATATGTCCATACGAATTTGTCCATAATAGTCCATCAGTCATAAATATAAAGAGCGAAAGCCTTCGTCAAATTATTTTTATTCCCGAAGTCAAATATTCCAACTAATTGGGGATTCGAATTGTAACAAGGTTTTAATACTTTGTTTAATGAATACACCAGGTTATCGACTGCGTGTAAACCAAGGTTTTACTACTTTGTTAACAATTACACCAATTACCCTTGAATGTAATTCACCCCTGTTTTAACAAGTTTATTAACTATTAATCCAGTTCCGTGTCCGGTAAAATGAATAATTATTGGTATTTATAGATATCCCGCCCACCGTACCCAGTCAAGCGTATGTGGTTATATATAAATATGTCGAATTATAAGTTTGTATATTAAATTAACAAGGTATTGTTTAGTTAATATAAAACCCATTAATAGCCCATAGTCTAATTTCCACAAGTGTCGTTCTTTTATCCAAACCCCAATTATGGTACAAAGCCCAATTACCCAATTTTAGTAATTAGCCCAACATCATGATTACTTCGGATTAAATAAGCATAATAATAACTTAGCTACGAGACATTAATGTAAAAAGGTTGAACATAACTTACAATGATTAAAAATAGTGTAGCGTTACACGGACAGAATTTCGACTTACACCCTTACAATATTCGCTAACATACCCTTATTATTAGAATTATAATTAAAATTAAAATTAAAATTAAAATATAAATATAAATATTTACGTATTATGAGAGAAGAAGAAAAAGGATGGATTTTGCGATCAGAATTCGGTTGCTTTTATAGGGAGTTTCAGAAATTGGGGCTCCGCGACTCGCGGCCCTTTTGGCCTTCAAACTCCGCGAGTCGCGGAGTTTGTAAATACAGCTCACACAAGTTTGGCTCTTTGTTTACCGACGATTTTATAAATAAATATAATATATTAAATAATTATAAGAATTATTTAAATATTATATTATATTTATGTGCATAGTTGACTTGTAATTTTTAGTCCGTTGCGTCGAGCGTTGAGAGTTGACTCTGGTCCCGGTTCCGGATTTTCGAACGTCCTTGCGTACAATTTAATATCTTGTACTTTGCGTTTTGAATCTTGTACTCTTGTAATTTCGAGACGTTTCTTATCAATAATTGGAACCTCTTTGATTGTATTTTGTACTTTTGAGCTTTTTGGTCGTTTGCGTCTTCAATTCGTCGAATCTGTCTTTTGTCTTCACCTTTTATTATTTAAACGAATATCACTTGTAAATAGAACAATTGCAACTAAAAGCTTGTCTTTCTTGAGGAATAATGCTATGAAATATATGTTCGTTTTTAGCATTATCAAATATTCCCACACTTGAGCGTTGCTTGTCCTCAAGCAATATCGTCTTGAAATACTAGAATCACTTCTTTATTCTTCACACTTTATACATCAGTGATTTCTATACGGTGGTATAAACAATGGTAGTAACGATATGGTTTACAGTCCCACATGACTATAAAAATTTAGATCCATTAAGGAAATTGGATCTTTATGAAAACATTTGATCTTTTGAAAATTAAATCTAGTTTTTACCCTAGATAAGTTTTCCGGAATAACCCTTTACCGGTGTTTGCAAAATATTTTTGTGGGTTTGGTGGGTTTCAGATTTGAAAATTTTAGCTCAAAACTTATGGTTTTGTGTCACCCACTTGCTAACCTTGTATTTGGAAAGCAACACATCCAGTTTACTTGTCCCGTATATTACCTTTCGGTAAACTACCGTCCGGTTGTAAAGGAAAGCGTTGAACAAGCAACTGTTAAGGCAATGTCCCCTGGCATGCTTTTAATTATGGTCTATAACGTGTCGGACGCAATTACTATCCTTGGTAGGAGCAATAGTAAAGCTCACCCTTATGATTTTTCGGTCTGGCACAAGGTCCTGTCTTTGACCATGCTATGCAACCACCGTTCTTACGCTTGACACCCGATTTAGTTCAGGTGACCTAATGAATTCCAGGTGAATTCCTAGGATTTTACGTTCAATGGTAATGAACGCATTGAAAATAGGGTTTTCAAAAAAAAAACAAATCGGTTTGTAATTTTGATCAAAATATTTTCTCGTTCAAGCTCGAGTTTAGATATCATTGAATTCCATGAGTTTGTAATTCTCAATCTTTAAGGTCAATCTCAAGGATTGAGTAATATCAGGCTTAAAAGCTGATTTTTGATCTTTTAAGGAGATTATCCTTTCTGGAGATCTGATTCATTAGTCTTATCCAGCTAATTTTCATGGTACCCCCCATTGTACGAGATAATTCCTTCTCATGGTTAGGATAAATCTGACCACTTGGCGACCCTGTTTAATGCTGAGGTCCGTGGATTTCCTGCTGATTTTAGTGATGACTTTTCTAGATTTTTCGTCAACCTACAGCTGGTCTGGACGACAACTTCATGACCTAAATCAAGAAGCGCGTGTCTTTTTCGGAAGACTTTACTTCCTTTTAATGATGGAATTGATTCATCATGTAGATCCATCTTTCTTACAGTAAATCAGGTAAAACAGTTTAGTTTAGTCCAAAGCAAAAGTATTTTCAGTTATTTGTTACAGATATATGTGACATATGTTTAAGATAACTTGGTAAATTTTCCCACACTTGGCTTTTATTTTCCTTTTTATCGTCCTCTATTCCATTTTAAATGAATTTTAACATTTTGGTTTGTTTCTCAATTTATGTCCTTTCTGAGGTAACAATAATTTCGGTGTTAAAACCTAGTTTTATTGTTCATAAATATGTATAAACATGATTTTGAGTTCATTTAATTGAAAATTTTTAAAATTTTTACTAGAATTGGGTAGTCAGTATATAAGACTAGGGCTGTTCTTTATTATCAGAGAGCACTAGATTCTAATACAACTACTGCTTTACTAGTATTTTTAATGATAACCAAGTGTATAAAGTAAAAAATTTTAAAATCCGAAAGAATTTAACCCCTTCCCACACTTAAGATCTTGCAATGCCCTCATTTGCAAGAAATCAGTAACAATTTAAATTATTGAAGGTGATTTGTGTGAAATTGATTAAATTTTACCAAAGTTTCCAAACATATTGGCGTTTGTTTGATGAATGATAAATGGTGCACATCATTTGTTCATTCCGTCTTTGTTGTTATTTCACATATATTTTGCATCTTGTCGTCAAAATTAGTTGCTTTTGCTGAACTTAATGCCAGTCTTTAAAAATGCGTTGTTTTACCCTGTTGTGTACATAAGATAAACTGCAAACATATATACATATTTCTGAAGTTTGGTATATTACCCCACATTCAAAAATTATTAAAATCTAAGAATAAAAGTTAGAACATTATAAAAACTATTACAATATTAACATAAGTATTAAACGTATCAACATTACAAATTTCAAAATAAATAAAACTAAGTAGACTAGGGATGATACTGGTACCAATAGGGGTTCCAAGCATAACCATAGGTGCTATAGAATGCTTCGGCAGGGTTATACGTAGGATACGGTGGTTGCATCTCTATAGACCAGGGAGGGAAGATGGGTTTTGGTGTAGGAATATAGTTTCTACCTATATGTTGGCAATGAGCTATGATTTGGTTCTGATGAACTTGCCAATCTTCAAATGCTCTCTGTCTAGCATTTTCGTATTCCTGTGAAGCTATAAACCTTTGCATTTCTTGCATCTCATTTCCCCCTCCTACATTACCTTGCTGTTGGTTTCTCTCAACCTGTGGATGTCTACCATGGTATTGTACTGCGACGTTATTTCGCCTCTTCAAAACTTTCGCACCATGGTATACATTTAAACCTATAGTATCGCGGGGTTCTGGTTCTTTGACTAATAATCCCCCCCGACTTATATCCACACCGAGATATTCAGCAATCAAAGTAATAAAAATACCACCTCCTATTATGCTATGCGGTCTCATCCCCCTAACCATAGCTGATAAATAATAACCCACACAATAAGGTATACTTACAGCGCTTTGTGGGTCTCGAATACACATATGGTAAAACAAATCCTGTTCATTTACCATTTCCTTGTTCTTACCTCTTTGTGTAATCGAATTAGCTAAAAACCTATGAATCACTCTTAATTCAGCTCTATCTATATCCAAATAAGAGTAATTTCTCCCTTTGAATCGGTGATGGCTTGTCATTTGACTCCATACACCGTGTGTATCAAAATTTTCATCTATCTTTCTACCATTTAGTATCAACCCTCTACAATCGGCAGATGCTAACTCCTCAGGCGTATATATACGTAAAGCCTGAGCCATGTCTAGTAAAGACATGTGGCGCATCGAACCTCCTAACAAAAATCTAATAAAAGATCGATCGGTTAAACTAGCTACCCGATCATTTAATTCTATACTACACAACAATTATTCACACCATACTTTATATACAGGTCTACGCATGGTGAATAAACGTACCCAGTCATTAAAAGTAGAATTACCATACCTCTGTACAAGTAATTCCCTAATTGGCCCGGCCAATTCTACAGCTTCTAATGGTCCCCATTCTATGACCCTAGGTACCTCAACAACCTTAGAATGAAGAGTATGCAAACCCCTTTGGTATTTTGGATAATCTATCCAAAGTCTGTCAAATCTTAGGGTCGGGTGCAAATCTTCCAAGTGCATATCAGAAAAGGTCATGACTGGATGAGGTATATCTTGCTTGTAGTAGTTATCCACCTCCTATTGTTCCGCATTCTCAGCAGGAGCATTGCGAGCTTGGGATGAAGATTCACCCCTTTCAGTCTGCAAAACACATCAAACACAATTTTTGTGCATCCAAATATGCATTAGTGTCAGCAAAATCATCAATCAAAATAATTACAATGACATGATCAATTTATATCAAACTTAAGCTTATTTTCACATTTTTATCAAATCTACACTTTTTCAAATAAGCATATACGAAAATGTTCGCCAAGTTCATAAGCATTCAACTCAAATAACATGTCGAAATAATCATTACTAGCAATTAAACAAGTTTCAAATGGCATTATCTTTCAAAAATCAAGTTCATGAATTTTAGACTTGAAAAAGTCCACTTTAATTCTAAAAATCATGTTTAGGCTCAAAGTTTGGATCATTTAACTACCTAAACATGTTACACTACTTAATTTAGCAACAATTCATGACAAAAATCGGCCATAACCTGTTCATATCAAAAAGCCCCAAATTTGCTCAAGAACACAAACCCTAGATTACTCAAAATTTGAAGTTTAAGGCTTCTAATCATGTTAAACAGCATCAATCTAGGTTATACAAGCATAATACATAAACAATTTAAGCCTAATTACACTAAAAAGCATCAAAATCAAATTGGGGAAAAAATTGCTCAAGAACACTAATTTTCGGATTAAATGGTGTTTAGGTGTAGAAATTTACCATTTTTCTTGAGTAATTCCTTGATAGCATCCTTCTCAACATGATTTTAGTAAAAGATTTGGTGATTAACGGTTAAAAATTGTGATTTTGGGGGTGTTTTTGGGGTTTTTTTGCGCAGTCTTTTTGCTGTGTTTTGTGTTGTGGGTTGGACTGAGCTGTTCTTTGCGTTTTATTTTTTTTTCTGTATTTCGGTCCTCCCGCGACTCGCGGAGATTTCCCCTTCAAACTCCGCGAGTCGCGGAGTTTGTTTTTGTTTTTTTTTGTTTTTTTTAACATCTTATATTAATTAAAATAATTAAGTAATTAATTTTAAAATTTTGTTTCCCTTGTTATTTAGGACGAGGTCGTTTCGGATCGATGTCCTAGTCCGTCCTTCGACAAAATTTTAAAATTTGTCTTTTTGTAGCGATTGTTTTAAAAGCTAAGATTTTTGGGTTTTTTAATGTTTTTGGCATACTTTAATTCAATAAGATTAAAAATAATGATAATAAAAGTTCTCGTCCCTCCCTCGGGTAAAGCAATTTCGGTTCAAAGACCTAGTCTTCAACTTACGACGAATTTTAAAAATCATATTTTTAACTTAATGAGATAAAGTAAATTTTTGTTTTTAAATTCACACAATTTAAATATAAAATTCAAAATTAATATTAAAAATTCACACCAAACTTTAAAATTTGAATTGCATAAAATTAAAAATTCATATTTTAAAAATTAAAAATTCACACCAAACTTAATTTAAAAAAAATCATATTATAAATTCACACCAAACTTATATTAATTTTTCAAATATTTATAATTTTAAAAATATTGTTTTTACAAAGTTTACAATATTAATTTAAGATTTATATATTAATTTTAAAAACATGGTAAAAATAAAATTAAAAATCTTTTTGGCTTTTTATCCCACTTTAATCAATCAAATATTATCAAAAATATGCGCCCCTCTTTTCGGTAAAGTAATTTCGGTTCCAAGACCTAATTTAACTCATGACGAATTTTTAAAATATTTTGGGTTGATTGATTAAAGATATTTATACCTTAAGAATAAACGTTAAATTTCGCAGTGATGTAATAAATTTTTGAATGATATCAATAATTTCGGTCGCCAAACCTAATTTTATTCAATACCAATTTAATACTTTATAGCGAACAAATTAGCATTTAATATCAAAAGGTTAAAAATAAAAACTGTACAAACATACCTGTGAAATAGATTTCTTAGTTATATGATCTATCCCATTCATAAGATAGTCGGTTTAATTGGTTTTCCATGGCTACATAGGCGTAACCTCGAGCATTCAGTGTTTTTTCTTCTAAACATACGAACGGTTCGTCTCTGCATAAAGTAACAAATTCGGTGTTTGAATAGGTTTGATTATTTGAACATTTACCTCCATGTGACCATTTTCCGCATTTGTGACATCTTTCTAGGTGTCGTGCTCTTCTTTTCGCTGCGGATTTTGATTTTCCTTTACCAAATTGTAACTTATTATCTTCGCATCTGGATTCTTTTCTAACTCCGTCCATTCTTTCTCTGATTACTGATACTATTTGTGTCATTATTATGTTTAGTGATCAAAGCGTGTAGCATTAGACCATGGTTTAGTTCACAGGCAGTCTTCATTTTGTAAAAACCTAAAAAAAATAAAAATTCAGAATGGGGGGAGAAGACTAGTTCTTTAGGGTCTGCTAGGGAGAGACCATTCGGGTTCCATTTTCGAGAACTACACGAAAACAGATAATCTAACTCTAACAGAAATATATAAACCCTTTGATTCTCCCCACACTTAGTCAGCTGTGGTATCGAAATTGTGATTACCATTATTTTCAATTGAATCATCAACAACTTGTATATCTTTGACTTTTACTTCAATCCATTTGTTGATTTCCTCCGTAACTTTCACAAATTCAACTAACATTGCCTTTTCTTTTGACGATAAATTGGATATTAATCGGTTATATAACTTAAAGTTTCCTTTAATCTTAGCATCGTGAATCCATTTATAAAGTTTCTTCGTTGAACTGTTAAAAATGGGTTCATCTAATTTCGTATCATCAACGGCATTCTTTGTGATTGGATCATCATTAAGTGTTTCTTCATCTTCCCCACACTTATGCGTTTTTATTGGTCTAACAGTTTTGGTTTGTGGAGATCTAAACTTTCGGTTCACAAAGGTGATCGATGTATCACCATCCCTAAGTGTCATTCTACCTTCTCTTACATCAATGAATGCCTCGGTGGTTGCTAAAAATGGGCGACCTAGAATTAGAGGAATATCAAGGTTTTCCTCCATATTAATCACTATGAAGTTTGCAACAAAGGTCAAACTTCCCACGTTAACAAGTAAATTATTTGCTATTCCAACCGGGTGTTTAATGGTTTGGTCAAATGATTGAACACCTATTTTGGTTGGTTTTAATTTACCCATGCCTAATCTTTTGTATAAGGAAAGAGGCATAATATTTGCACTTGCTCCTAAATCTGCGAGTCCATTATATACAGCACCATCATTAAGTAAGCAAGAAATGATAAATTCACCCAGGTCTCCTGCTTTAGTAAGTCGAGTTGGTTTGTAAACCTTTTTCGGGTGTTCTTTCCTTGGTTCTTTCATTTCTATTTGAATTTCTTGTTCACATTTTTCTTCGTTTCTTGGAATGGGAGGTTTGTATAGGAATTCTTCTTCATCACTCAAATTTGAATCCTCCCTATATTCCAGTTTTGATTTTTCATATGTTGTTGATAACATATTTATGTTTTCATTTTGAAGGTTTTCTTGGGTGGTGAAATTATGATTAACTTCATTGTCAACTTCCATCGGACCATGTATGTAATGTTTAACTCTGTGACCATTAACTTTAAATTCAATCCCATTTGAATTTATTAATTCTATCGTTCCGTATGGGAAAACTTTTTTGACTATGAATGGTCCAGACCATCTTGATTTCAATTTTCCAGGAAATAGCTTGAATCGTGAATTGAAAAGAAGAACTCTGTCTCCTTCTTTAAATTCTTTTGAACTTCTGATTCTTTTATCATGCCATTTCTTCGTTCTTTCTTTATAGATTAACGAATTATCGTATGCTTCATGTCTTAATTCTTCTAATTCGTTTAGTTGACTTAATCGTAGACGTCCGGCTTCATGTAATTCAAGATTACATGTCTTCAAAGCCCAAAATGCTTTGTGTTCAATTTCTACTGGAAGATGACATGCTTTTCCATAAACAAGTCTAAAAGGTGTGGTTCCAATTGGAGTTTTGTAGGCTGTTCTAAAAGCCCAGAGTGCATCCTCCAATTTAATGGACCATTCCTTTGGATTTGATCCTACGGTTTTCTCTAGAATACGTTTTAAAGCTCGGTTGGTATTTTCAACTTGTCCACTTGTTTGTGGATGATATGCGGTGGAGATTTTATGAGTTACTCCATATCTTTTAAGAACTTTCTCAAGTTGATTATTACAAAAATGAGTACCCCGATCACTTATTAAAGCTTTCGGTGTTCCAAACCTTGCAAAAAGACGTTTTAAAAAATTGACTACAACTCGTGCATCGTTAGTTGGGAGAGCTTGTGCTTCCGCTCATTTAGATACATAATCAATGGCTACGAGTATATATAGATTATTATGAGATTTTGAAAATGGACCCATAAAGTCAATACCCCAAATGTCAAATACTTCACATACTTGAATGACATTTTGTGGCATTTCATCACGTTGACTTATTTTTCCGGCCCTTTGACATGCATCACAGGATTTGCAAAGAAGGTGTGCGTCTTTGTAAATTGTAGGCCAATAGAATCCAGCATCATAAACTTTTCTTGCTGTTAGTTGAGGCCCATAATTCCCTCCTGTTGGTCCTGTGTGACAATGGTTCAATATTTTACTAGCTTCATCTCCAAATACACATCGGCGTATTATTCCATCGGGACAACTTTTAAACAGATGTGGATCTTCCCAAAAATAGTGTTTTATATCACTGAAGAATTTCTTTCGTCTTTGGTACGATAATCCTTTTTCAAGGAATCCACAAACTAAGTAGTTTGCATAGTCTGCAAACCATGGAATTTCATTATAATATATCTTTAATAGATATTCATCAGGAAAGTTGTCTTGTATGGCCAATTCATTTAGAACTTCTAATTCGGGATTTTCAAGACGAGAAAGATGATCAGCGGCGAGATTTTTTGCTCCTCTTTTATCTCGGATTTCAATATCAAACTCTTGTAAGAGTAAGATCCAGCGGATTAATCTTGGTTTAGCATCTTGTTTTGAAAATAGGTATCTAAGAGCAGAATGGTCGGTATAGACCACCGTTTTTGCTAGAACGAGATATGATCGAAATTTGTCAAAAGCAAAGACAATAGCAAGGAGTTCTTTTTCAGTAGTTGTATAGTTCGTTTGTGCTCCTTGTAACGTCTTACTAGCATAATATATAGGTTGAAATCGTTTTTCAATACTTTGTCCTAAAACGGCTCCCATTGCAAAATCACTTGCATCGCACATTAGTTCAAATGGTAGATTCCAATTTGGTGTTATCATGATCGGCGCATTAGTGAGTTTCTCTTTAAGAATATTAAAAGATTTGATACACTCATCTGAAAAGAAGAATGGAGCATCCTTTTCTAGGAGTTTATTCATAGGAGTGGCAATTTTAGAAAAATCTTTTATGAAACGTCGGTAAAAACCGGCATGCCCTAGAAAACTCCTAACTCCTCTAACATTGGTGGGATGTGGAAGTTTAGCAATTACATCTACTTTAGCTCTATCCACTTCAATTCCTTCTTTTGAAATTTTATGACTAAGAACGATGCCTTCTTTAACCATGAAATGGCATTTCTCCCAATTAAGTACTAGATTTGATTGTTCGCATCTAATAAGCATTCGTTCCAGATTAACTAGACATGATTCAAATGTATCACCGAAGACTGAAAAGTCATCCGTGAAAACTTCCATGCATTCTTCTATCATGTCGTGAAAAATCGCCATCATACACCTTTGAAAGGTTGCTGGGGCATTGCAAAGTCCAAATGGCATGCGTTTGTAAGCAAAAGTACCATAAGGGCACGTGAATGTGGTTTTCTCTTGATCTTCGGGTGCTATTGGAATTTGAAAATATCCGGAAAATCCATCTAGAAAACAATAGTAACTATTTCCGGCTAATCTTTCCAACATTTGATCAATAAAAGGTAAGGGAAAGTGATCTTTTCTGGTGGCGTCATTTAATTTTCAATAATCAATACACACACGCCATCCTGTTACAGTCCTAGTAGGAATAAGCTCATTTTTCTCATTTGTAATGACAGTCATGCCACCCTTCTTAGGCACGCATTGAACTGGGCTTACCCATGGACTATCAGAAATTGGATATATCAAACCTGCATCTAGCAGTTTAATAATCTCTTTTTTAACTACATCTTGCATATTAGGATTTAGTCTTCGTTGGCGTTGCACATACGTTTTATGACCTTCTTCCATAAGGATTTTATGTGTGCAATACGAAGGACTTATTCCTTTAATATCATGAATCTTCCATGCAATGGCTGGTTTATGAGCTTTCAACACAGAAATGAGTTGTGATTTCTCATTTTCAGTAAGAGAAGACGATATTATTACAGGTAATTCAGATTCACCATGTAAATAAGCATATTCCGAATGGTTTGGAAGTGGCTTTAACTCTAATTTCGGTGGTTCTTCTATCGATGATTTGTATCGATATCTGTCTTCTTCTTTTAGCATTTGAATTTCTTCTGTTGTTGGTTCATATCCATTAGCTATAAGTGTAGCTAACATTTCAGCTTCATCAATTGGTTCATTACCTTCTCCTAAAGAACATTCTCCTGTTCCTTGTAATTCTGAAAATTCTTCTAATAATTCTGCATGTGCATCTATAGTTTGAATATAATAACATGTATCATCTGTAGATTGTGGTTGTTGCATTGCTCTATCAACTGAAAAGGTAACACTCTCGTCCTCTATACTTAGGGTCAATTTCTTACCGAACACGTCTATCATTGCTTTAGCCGTGTTTAAGAATGGTCTTCCTAATATGAGAGGAACTTGAGAATCTTCTTCCATGTCCAAAACAACAAAATCTACTGGAAATACTAAAGTACCAACTTTAACTAGCATGTTCTCCATTATCCCTCTAGGATATTTTATTGATCTATCGGCTAGTTGTATGCTTATTCTGGTTGGTTTCAATTCTCTAAGGTCTAGTTTAGTGTATAGTGAATACGGCATTAGATTTATACTAGCACCTAAGTCTGCCAATGCTTCTATTGAACTAAGACTACCCAGAAAACGTGGAATTGTGAAACTTCCTGGATCAGATAGTTTTTCTGGTATCTTATTCAACAGCACTGCTGAACAATTAGCATTCATGGTAACAGCCGAGAGTTCTTCCATTTTCTTTCTATTTGAGATTAGATCTTTCAAGAATTTAGCATATCTAGGCATTCCTGAAATCATATCAATGAAAGGAAGATTTACATTTATCTATTTTAACATATCCAAGAATTTGGATTGCTCGGCTTCAAGTTTCTCTTTCTTCATTTTACTCGGGTAAGGAAGTGGTGGTTGGTATGGTTTAACATAAGGTTTAGCCTTAACTGTGTTATCTTCATTAACCTTTTCAACTTTCGGTTCTTTTTCCTTATCTTGATCAGGTTGTGGTTCTTGTGGAGTAGGAATAGCTTCATCAGAAGTTACAGGTATTTCAGGTGGTTTAAGTGTTGTACCACTTCTTGTGGTAATGGCTTTAGCTGTTTCATTCCGGGGGTTAGCATTTGTATCACTAGGTAGACTTCCCGGTTTTCTTTCACCTATTAACCTTGCTAGGTTACTCACTTCTTGTTCCAGATTTTGAATAGAAGCGTGTTGATTTCTAAATGCTTGAGCATTTTGTTCATTAGTTTGTTTCTGAGATGTGAAAAATTGCGTTTGAGTTTCAACTAGCTTCGTCATCATATCTTCTAAATTCGGCTTTTTATCATCGGTTTGTTGTGGTGGTTTGTTTTGAAAATTAGGCCTTTGCTGATTGTAATTATTATTGGATACTTGTTGATTGCTAGGACCTTGTTGGTTGTTGTATGGAATATTTCTGTTATAATTCTGGTTTTGATTGTAAATTGGTCTTGGCGGTTGATAATTATTCTGATAATTATTTCCAGGCCTTTGGTTTATGTATGAAATATTCTCTCTTTGTTCCATTGTTAATTCAATACTGAGACAATCTTTTGTCAAATGTGGTCCTCCACACTGCTCACAACTAATTTGTATTGAGTGAATATCTTTAGTCATCTTTTCCATTCGTCTCTCGACAGCATCTATCTTTGCGGAAATGGAATCTAAGTCATGGCTAGAATCGGCTCTAGCTGCTTTAGATGATCTAACGATATCTTTTTCTTGGTACCACTCATGCGAGTGGGAAGCAGTGTTATCAATAATTTTGTAAGCATCAGTTTCGGTTTTCTTCATAATAGAACCACCAGCTGCTATATCTATGTCTTTCCTTGTAGTGATGTCGCATCCTTGGTAGAATATTTGTACTATTTGACAGGTATCTAAACCATGTTGCGGACATCCTCTTAACAACTTTCCATATCTTGTCCATGCCTCATATAGAGTTTCATTTGGCTTCTGTGTAAACGTAACAATTTCTGCTTGAAGACTTACGGCTTTAGATGCAGGAAAGAATTGTTTAAGAAATTTGTCAACTAAAACATCCCATGTATCAATCGCCCCTTCAGGTAACGATTCCAACCAATCTTTGGCTTCTCCCTTTAAAGTCCAGGGAAATAACATGAGATATATCTGTTCATCCTCCACTTCTCGGATTTTAAATAGTGTGCAGATCCTATTAAAGGTACGTAAATGTTCATTTGGATCTTCCTTCAGCGCACCACTAAATTGGCATTGATTAGTCACCATGTGTAGAATTTGTCCTTTTATTTCATAATCTGGTGCATTAATGTCTGGATGAGTAATTGCGTGACCTTGGCCAGTGCGTTTAGCTCTCATTCGGTCTTCCATACTTAAAGGTTCCAGATTCTCCATAATTGAATTTGTTGAATCGGAATCACTAGAGGATTCTGATTTAATGGTTCGTTCCTCAACAATCTCTGTTTGAATGATTGGTGGTTCCGGAGGAAAGTTTAGTGGTTCAGGATCTACGAATCGTTCCTGAATATTCTCCGGATTCTCAATTGTGAGGTCGGGTTCAAAAAATGGATTATCGGAAATTTGAACTGAAGTACTTGGTCGACTGGATGACGATTCTAAAGAAAAATCAACGGCAGTAATATTTGCTAAATGTCTTGATCTAGTTACAGGTGGTGAACGTACAAAAGGTGGTGAACGTCTTGCTCGGTGCATTCACTGAATATCCTATTAGTTTTTAAAAGGAAAGAAAAATTATAATAAGTTATCCAATCAATAGACTTTTTCTGATTTTGCCCACGTTTCGAATAGCCAAAAGATGCAGCAGAGGGGCATGATTCGTTTGGTCTCAATATAATTGAGGACTGTTTGGCTCCAATAACCCGGTCCACGTACAAATTCAACTATTACTACGAACCAGAAAATTTTGATGTCTATCAATTTAACCACTTAAAATTAATTTTCGTAATTTTAAGAAATTTAGATAAGAAGTAGAATAAAAATCTATGTCCTAAAACTAGAATAGCGAGAAATAAGAAAGAAAAAGAGTTCGTCGAAAAAGGTTGAAAAAGAAAAATGGTTAAAACATAAAAGGTGACGGAAAAATAAAAGAAACTTATAAAACTTAAAAATACTTGACTAACCTAACCTTATTACTACAACTAACTTAAAATTATAATCGCAAATTGAGATTACTAATTGGAATGATAATTGATACATAGGTAAAAGTCGTCTAAAAATATTAAAGCTTACAGGAAAAACTAAATCCCAAATGGAAATAACTTAAAAAGAAACTAAAACTTAAAAAGGCGTCGCAAAATTCTAAAGCACCTAAATCTTAGTCTAAAGAAAAAGCACTTAAGGAATTCTATGGCAAAGCCTAAAAATCTAGAAGTAAAAATAACTATGACAAAAACTAAGTTTAAAACTAAATATGAGCTAAAAATACAAATATTACGCTAAAACGATTAAAAAGGAACAAAATATAAAAATATACAAAAAGTTGTAAAAATTACAATTTTTATAAAAATATTATTTTTATATTATTTATTTATTAAAACTATTAATTTTACAATTTAATTAAACTAATTTAACTAATTATATAAATTAAATAAAAAGTAAAACTTAAAATAAAACTAATTATAATAATAATAAGTATTTAGGGTTTATAATAATAATAATTAATAATTACTCCGTAATTAATTGCAGTTAGGGTTTCTGTCGGTGTCAGGTCCCCTCCGCGAGTCGCGGTATTTCAAGCAGTAAACCCCGCGAGTCGCGGGGTTCGAAAATTCAGATTACAGGCAGTTTCATTTCAGTTTTCGACGTAATTTTATTTATATATATTTTTTATTTTTCTGTTTTTAATTTAATTAAAATATTTATATAATTTAAATAAAACTTATATTTTAAAAACTAGAATAGAAATAAAAATATGTTACAATTTTATAAATAAAAATCTTAAAACTAGATTTATATAAAAAAAAATTTTTTTTTCGATTTTTAATTTTATGCTTTAAATAAAAATAAAATATTTAGCTAAAACTTATATTTTTATAAAATAAAAATAAAGAAACTTTAAAAAACTTAAATATTTAACAAAATCTTAAAAATACTTATATTTTTGTTTTTCTTTTTATATTTTCGAATATTTAAAACGTATTTTTATAAAAACGAATTTTAATAAAAGTAAACTAAATTTTTTTTTTTTTTTTATATTAGCGTTGCGCTTCCGGCTTTTAAGCGATCTCCGGCAGCGGCGTCAAAAATACTTGATGTTTTAGCAGAGTAGTATATAAAATAGCTTATATTTTTACAGGAAAAACTATTAAATACGATACATTTTTACACAAGATATTTATTTATTTAGAGAATGGATATACTTAAACCTTGCTACAACACTTATAGGCAGTGTACCTAATCGTACAGTAGTGTAGTTTTTAGTAAGTCCGGTTCGTTCCACAGGGAATCTTTTTAAGCAAAGCTTAACGCTATATTAGTTTACTTTTATAAAAATACAAATATATATATATAAGTAATATTATTATTATAAAGGGGGGTTTTTACCGTTTAATGACCGGTTTGTCGATTTTAAAACTTTAGTCGCAGTTAAAACCAAATGTAAAATAATAAATATAAATACAAGACTTAAATTAAAGCGTAAAGTAAATAACAATAATGAAATTGCGAATAATAAAAGTGCGATAAAATAAACTTGCTATAATTAAAAAGTACGATAATTAAAAGTACAATTAAATACAATAACAATAAAAATGCGATAATTAGAAGTGCAATTAAATATAAAATAAAGGAAATTACATATGAAATAAAAGAATTATGCTTATTTAAACTTTCGTAATCATGATGTTTGACGTGTTGATTTTAGTTTTATGCCCATGGGTTAATTGTCCTTTGTCCTGGATTATTCAATATGTCCATACGGATTTGTCCATAATAGTCCATCAGTCATAAATATAAAGAGCAAAAGCCTTCGTCAAATTATTTTTATTCCCGAAGTCAAATATTCCAACTAATTGGGGATTCGAATTATAACAAGGTTTTAATACTTTGTTTAATGAATACACCAGGTTATCGACTGCGTGTAAACCAAGGTTTTACTACTTTGTTAACAATTACACCAATTACCCTTGAATGTAATTCACCCCTGTTTCAACAAGTCTATTAACTATTAATCCAGTTCCGTGTCCGGTAAAATGAATAATTATTGGTATTTATAGATATCCCGCCCACCGTACCCAGTCTAGCGTATGTGGTTATATATAAATATGTCGAATTATAAGTTTGTATATTAAATTAACAAGGTATTGTTTAGTTAATATAAAACCCATTAATAGCCCATAGTCTAATTTCCACAAGTGTCGTTCTTTTATCCAAACCCCAATTATGGTACAAAGCCCAATTACCCAATTTTAGTAATTAGCCCAACATCATGATTACTTCGGATTAAATAAGCATAATAATAACTTAGCTACGAGACATTAATGTAAAAAGGTTGAACATAACTTACAATGATTAAAAATAGTGTAGCGTTACACGGACAGAATTTCGACTTACACCCTTACAATATTCGCTAACATACCCTTATTATTAGAATTATAATTAAAATTAAAATTAAAATTAAAATTAAAATTAAAATATAAATATAAATATTTACGTATTATGAGAGAAGAAGAAAAAGGATGGATTTTGCGATCAGAATTCGGTTGCTTTTATAGGGAGTTTCAGAAATTGGGGCTCCGCGACTCGCGGCCCTTTTGGCCTTCAAACTCCACGAGTCGCGGAGTTTGTAAATACAGCTCACACAAGTTTGGCTGTTTGTTTACCGACGGTTTTATAAATAAATATAATATATTAAATAATTATAAGAATTATTTAAATATTATATTATATTTATGTGCATAGTTGACTTGTAATTTTTAGTCCGTTGCGTCGAGCGTTGAGAGTTGACTCTGGTCCCGGTTCCGGATTTTCGAACGTCCTTGCGTACAATTTAATATCTTGTACTTTGCGTTTTGAATCTTGTACTCTTGTAATTTCGAGACGTTTCTTATCAATAATTGGAACCTCTTTGATTGTATTTTGTACTTTTGAGCTTTTTGGTCGTTTGTGTCTTCAATTCGTCGAATCTGTCTTTTGTCTTCACCTTTTATTATTGAAACGAATATCACTTGTAAATAGAACAATTGCAACTAAAAGCTTGTCTTTCTTGAGGAATAATGCTATGAAATATATGTTCGTTTTTAGCATTATCACTGATCTGTGCTGCTCTCTGACAGGTAAACCATGGGAGTCCTTCTCCTGCGAATGGGAATGCTATAGGAAGCTCCTGAACTTGGCATTTTATCTGGATACATTTCATCAAACTAGTAAGTACTAAGCGCAAGTACGATGCTTAGGGTTAGTGCACAGTAAAATATTTTGTAGACTAAAAATAAATTGAAATTAAAATTAAGAATTAAAAGGATAAGCAAGGGGTGCCTCTCAAGAGCGCTTTGTTTATCAAGTCGTTATATCTCGACTTTTTCTGGCATGTCTTCAGAATGGATCAAGGGAGAAGAGGTGTTCCTCCCTTTTGTGGTCTTCTAGATAAGCTTTCAACCGGTGGTCGTTGACTTTGAAATTTCCGGTTAGTCCTTCTAATTCTACGGCTCCGTGCAGAAAAGCGTGTATTACTTTATATGGTCCACTCCATCATCATCTGAATTTATTAGCGAAAATCTCGAATCGAGAATTAAAGAGTAGAACTTTATCTCCTAGAGCGAACTTTGTTGGTATCAGTTTTGCATCCTGTGTCAGCTTCGTTCGTTCCTTGTAGATATATGATGTCTCGTACGCTTGGTCTCTTAATTCAGCGAGTTCATTCATCTACATCTTCTGATGCCTAGCGGTTACTGAAGGATCGAGGTTACAGGTTTTCAATGCCCAGGGAGCTTTATACTCTAGTTCTAGCAGAAGGTGACAGGCTTTTCCATAGATCATGCGGTATGGTGTAGTTCCTAGAGGATTCTTGTAAGCAGTCCGGTGACTTCTGCCTGTCCGTTAGTCTGCGGATGATAGACAGTGGACATTTTGTGGGTAACTCCGTATTGTTGCATCACCTTCATAAATTGGGTATTGCAGAAGTGTGTGCCTCTATCACTTATTAAAGCACGGGGAGATCTGAATCGGCAGAAGAGTCTCTTTAGGAAGTTGGTGATGACCTTGGAATCATTGGCTGGAAATGCTTGGGCTTCGACCCATCTGAAGACGTAATCTACTGTTACGAGGACATATTCTTTCCCACTAGACTTCGGAAATGGCCCCATAAAGTCTAATCTCCATATATTGAAGATCTCACAAGCTTGAATATTAGTCCGAGGTATCTCATTCTTCATAGAGTAATACATTGCCTTTAGCATGCGTCACAACAATTTACAAGCTCTTGCGCATCTCAGAATATAGACGGCCAGTAAAATCCTGATTCGTAGACTTTTCTTGCGGTTAAGTTTGCTCCATGATGACCTCCAGTTAGTCTGTGATGACATTGGTGAAGAATCCCTGCTGCATGTTTTTCATCTACGCACCTCCTTATTATTTGATCAGGGAAAATTCTAAATAGGTACGGATCTTCCCAATAGTAGTACTTGACATCCCTGAAGAACTTCCTTCTTCGGGATGTGCTCATTCCCTTTTGTACTACTCCAGCAACTAGGTAGTTGGCTATGTCAGCATACCAGGGAGTATCAGTGAATTGTGATCCTATGTGAGTTTGTCCTAAGCTCATAAGCTGTTCTTCCGGAAATTTATCTCTGATATCTTGTTTAGCAAGTTGTTCCATCGCTGGGTTCTCCAAACGACTAAGATGGTCTGCTGTGATGTTCTCTACTCCTTTATTATCTTTGATCTCAATATCGAATTCTTGGAGGAGTAAGATCCATCGTAAGAGTCTCGGTTTAGCGTCTTGCTTAGTGAATAGATATTTAAGGGCTGAATGATCTGTGTAAACCGTAGATTTGGACAGGATGAGATAGGAACGGAATTTGTCGAAGGAAAATACTATAGCTAGCAGCTCCTTTTATGTGGTGGTGTAATTCTCATGAGCTCCGGTTAAGGTTTTGCTGGCGTAATAGATTGGAAGAAAATGTTTATCTTTCCGTTGTCCGAGTACAGCTCCAACTGCGAAGTCACTCGCATCACACATGATTTCGAATGGTAAACTCCAATCAGGAGCTATCATTATAGGTATGTGTTAGCTGTACCTTCAGATAGTTAAATGCTTTAGTACATTCTTTATCAAAGACAAACGGAACTTCCTTTCCGAGGAGATGAGTGATAGGTCGTGTGACCTTTGAGAAATCTCTAATGAAACGTCAGTAGAAACCGACGTGTCAAAGGAAACTCCTTACCGCTTTTACCGTGGTAGGTTCTGGAAGTTTAGCGATGGTCTCGATCTTAGCCTTATCAACTTCTATTTCTGACTTTGAAATCTTATGTCCTAAAACGATCACTTCTTTAACCTTGAAGTGACATTTCTCCCAATTCAGAACTAAATTCGAATCTTCACACCGGGTGAGCATCTTGTCAAGGTTAGAAAGGCACGAATCAAAGGTACTACCAAAGACCGAGAAGTCATCTATGAAGACTTCCATACAATGTTCAATCATGTTGTGAAATATTGCTACTATGCATCGCTGGAATGTAGCTGGTGCATTGCATAACCCAAAGGGCATGCGTCGATAGGCAAATGTTCCATAAGGACAGGTGAAGGTTGTTTTTTCTTGGTCCTTGGGATCGAGGGGAATCTGAATGTAGCCTGGAAAAACCATCAAGGAAACAATAGTACTCGTTTCCTGATAGACGTTCCAACATTTGATCAATGAAAGGTAATGGAAAATGATCCTTTCGGGTTGCATCATTAAGTTTACGATAATCTATGCAAACCCTCCAACCGATCACCTCCCATGTTGGAATTAGCTCATTATTTTTATTTTGAATTACAGTTGTCCCTCCCTTCTTGGATACCACTTGAACAAGACTGACCCATGGTGAATCAAAAATGGGATAGATCAGACCGGCGCCCAGAAGTTTGATTACTTCTTTCTTGACGACTTATTGAATCATAGGTGATAATGCTAAAAACGAACATATATTTCATAGCATTATTCCTCAAGAAAGACAAGCTTTTAGTTGCAATTGTTCTATTTACAAGAGATATTCGTTTAAATAATAAAAGGTGAAGACAAAAGACAGATTCGACGAATTGAAAACGCAAACGACCAAAAAGCTCAAAAGTACAAAAGACAATCAAAAAGGTTCCAATTATTGATAAGAAACGTCTCGAAATCACAAGAGTACAAGATTCAAAACGCAAAGTACAAGATATTAAATTGTACGCGAGGACGTTCGAAAATCCGGAACCGGGACCAGAGTCAACTCTTAACGCTCGACGCAACGGACTAAAAATTACAAGTTAACTATGTATATAAATATAATATAATATATAATTAATTATATTAATTATATATATATTATATATATATAATAAAAACCGTCGGCAGCAGGAAACTCCAAGGGTGTGAGCTGTAAATATCTCTCCGCGACTCGCGGAGTTTGATGGGCATTTTGCCGCGAGTCGCGGAGCCCCAAATTTCACTTCTGGCTATAAAGCCAACCGAATTCTGATCGAATTTATCATCTTATTTTCTCAATCTCTCTCTCAATATATACGTAATATATTTATATTTATAATTTATATTTTAATTTTAATTATGATTCTAATAATAAGGGTATGTTAGCGAATGTTGTAAGGGTGTAAGTCGAAATTCTGTCCGTGTAACGCTACGCTATTTTTAATCATTGTAAGTTATGTTCAACCTTTTTATATTAATGTCTCGTAGCTAAGTTATTATTATGCTTATTTAAAACGAAGTAATCATGATGTTGGGCTAATTACTAAAATTGGGTAATTGGGCTTTGTACCATAATTGGGGTTTGGACAAAAGAACGACACTTGTGGAAATTAGACTATGGGCTAATAATGGGCTTTATATTTGTTTAACTAAATGAAAGTTTGTTAATGTTAATATAAAGATTTACAATTGGGCGTCCCTATAAATTACCATATACACTCGATCGGACACGATGGGCGGGGTATTTATATGTACGAATAATCGTTCATTTAACCGGACACGGGAATGGATTAATAGCCACTAGAATAATTAAAACAGGGGTGAAATTACATTCAAGGGTAATTGGTGTAATTGTTAACAAAGTAGTAAAACCTTGGTTTACACGCAGTCGATAACCTGGTGTATTCATTAAACAAAGTATTAAAACCTTGTTACAATTCGAATCCCCAATTAGTTGGAATATTTATCTTCGGGTATAATAATAATTTGACAAGGACACTTGCAATTTATATTTATGACTGATGGACTGTTATGGACAAAAACCAGACGGACATATTGAATAATCCAGGACAAAGGACAATTAACCCATGGGCATAAAACTAAAATCAACACGTCAAACATCATGATTACGGAAGTTTAAATAAGCATAATTCTTTTATTTCATATTTAATTTCCTTTATTTTATATTTAATTGCACTTCTAATTATCGCACTTTTATTTATTGTTATTTTATTTAATCGCACTTTTAATTATCGTACTTTTTAATTATCGCAATTTAATTTTATCGCATTTTTATTATTCGTAATTTCATTATCGTTATTTACTTTAAGCTTTAATTTAAGTCTTGTATTTATTTTATATTTTACATTAGGTTTTAACTGCGACTAAAGTCTTAAAATCGACAAACCGGTCATTAAACGGTAAAAACCCCCCTTTATAATAATAATATTACTTATATATATATTTGTATTTTTATAAAAGTAAACTAATATAGCGTTGAGCTTTGTTTAAAGATTTCCCTGTGGAACGAACCGGACTTACTAAAAACTACACTACTGTACGATTAGGTACACTGCCTATAAGTGTTGTAGCAAGGTTTAAGTATATCCATTCTATAAATAAATAAATATCTTGTGTAAAATTGTATCGTATTTAATAGTATTTCCTAGTAAAATATAAGCTATTTTATATACACCTCGCACTTCATCAAGTATTTTTGGCGCCGCTGCCGGGGAATATCTTAAAAGCCGGAAGCGCAACGCTAATATAAAAGAAAAAAAAAAAGATTTTTATCTACTTTTATTAAAAGTCGTTTTTTTTGTAAAATTACGTTTTAAAAATTCGAAAAATATAAAAAGAAAAACAAAAATATTAGTATTTTTAGGATTTTGTTAAATATTTAAGTTTTATAAGTTTCTTTATTTTTTTTTTAGTTTATAAAAATATAAGTTTTAATTTTAATATCTTTTAATTATTTAAAAAACAGAAAACAAAATAAAAAAAAAAAAAATATAAAGAAAAACGCGTAAAAAGTGAAACCTGTCAGCTCAAATTCTGAACCCCGCGACTCGCGGGGTTTTCTTCTCTCTTTGCCGCGACTCGCGGAGGCCCTCTGACACACGGACAAAAACCCTAATTTCGCATTGATTACGGGTTATAATTTATTATTATTATTATTTAACTTAATTATTATTATTATTATTATTAATTTTAGTTTTATTTTTACTTTTTACTTTATATTTATGTATTTTGTTTAATTAGTTTTATTAAAATTGTAAAATTAATAGTTTATTAAATAAATAACATAAAAATAATATTTTTATAAAAATTGTACTTTTTACAACTTTTTGTATATTTTTATATTTTTGTACCTTTTTAATCGTTGTAGCGTAACTTTTGTATTTTTTAGCTCATAATTAATTTTAAACTTAGTTTTTGCTATAGTTATTTTTACTCCTATATTTTTAGGCTTTGCCGTAGAATTCCTTAAGTGCTTTTTCTTTAGACTAAGATTTAGGTGCTTTAGAATTTTGCGACGCCTTTTTAAGTTTTAGTTTCTTTTTAAGTTATTTCCATTTGGGACTTAGTTTTTCTTGTAAGCTTTAATATTTTTAGACCTTTTACTATGTATCAATTATCATTCCAATTAGTAATTTCAATTTGCGATTATAATTTTAAGTTAGTTGTAGTAATAAGGTTAAATTAGTTAAGTATTTTTAAGTTTTGATAAGTTTCTTTTATTTTTCCGTCACCTTTTATTTTTCAACCATTTTTTTTCTTTTTCGACCTTTTGCGACGAACTCTTTGTCTTTCTTATTTCTCGCCATTCTAGTTTTTAGGACTTAGATTTTTATTCTACTTCTTATCTAAATTTCTTAAAATTACGAAAATTTATTTTAAGTGGTTAAATTGATAGACATCAAAATTTTCTGGTTCGTAGTAATAGTTGGATTTGTACGTGGACCGGGTTATTGGAGCCAAACAGTCCTCAATTATATTGAGACCAAACGAATCCTGCCCCTCTGCTGCATCTTTTGGCTATTCGAAACGTGGGCAAAATCAGAAAAGTCTATTGATTGGATAACTTATTATAATTTTTCTTTCCTTTTAAAAACTAATAGGATATTCAGTGAATGCACCGAGCAAGACGTTCATCACCTTTTGTACGTTCACCACCTGTAACTCGATCAAGACATCGTTTAACAAATATAACCGCCGTTGATTTTTCTTTAGAATCGTCATCCAGTCGACCAAGTACTTCAGTTCAAATTTCCGATAATCCAGTTTTTGAAACAAACCTCACAATTGAGAATCCAGAAAATATTCAGGAACGGTTCGTAGATCCTGAACCATTAAACTTTCCTCCGGAACCACCAATCATTCAAACAGAGATTGTTGAGGAACGAACTATTAAATCAGAATCATTCAGTGATACCGATTCAACAAATTCAATTATGGAGAATCTGGAACCTTTAAGTATGGAAGACCGAATGAGAGCTAAACGCACTGGCCAAGGTCACGCAATTACTCATCCAGACATTAATGCGCCAGATTATGAAATCAAAGGACAAATTCTACACATGGTGACTAATCAATGCCAATTTAGTGGTGCGCCGAAGGAAGATCCAAATGAACATCTACGTACCTTTAATAGGATCTGCACACTATTTAAAATCCGAGAAGTGGAGGATGAACAAATATATCTCATGTTATTTCCCTGGACTTTAAAGGGAGAAGCCAAAGATTGGTTGGAATCGTTACCTGAAGGGGCGATTGATACATGGGATGTTTTAATTGACAAATTTCTTAAACAATTCTTTCCTGCATCTAAAGCCGTAAGACTTCAAGCAGAAATTGTTACGTTCACACAGAAACCAAATGAAACTCTATATGAGGCATGGACAAGATATGGAAAATTGTTAAGAGGATGTCCGCAACATGGTTTAGACACCTGCCAAATAGTACAAATATTCTACCAAGGATGCGACATCACTACAAGAAAAGACATAGATATAGCAGCTGGTGGTTCTATTATGAAGAAAACCGAAACTGATGCTTACAAAATTATTGATAATACTGCTTCCCACTCACATGAGTGGCACCAAGAAAAAGACATCATTAGATCATCTAAAGCAGCTAGAGCCGATTCTAGCCATGACTTAGATTCCATTTCCGCAAAGATAGATGCTTTCGAGAGACGAATGGAAAAGATGACTAAAGATATTCATGCTATACGAATTAGTTGTGAGCAGTGTGGAGGACCACATTTGACAAAAGATTGTCTAAATATTGAATTAACAATGGAACAAAGAGAGAATATTTCATACATAAACCAAAGGCCTGGAAATAATTATCAGAATAATTATCAACCGCCAAGACCGATTTACAATCAAAACCAGAATTATAACCGAAATATTCCATACAATAACCAACAAGGTCCTAGCAATCAACAAGTATCCAATAATACTTACAATCAGCAAAGACCGAATTTTCAAAACAAACCACCACAACAAACCGATGATAAAAAGCCGAATTTAGAAGATATGATGACGAAGCTAGTTGAAACTCAAACGCAGTTTTTCACATCTCAAAAACAAACAAATGAACAAAATGCTCAAGCATTTAGAAATCAACAAGCTTCTATTCAAAATCTAGAACAAGAAGTAAGTAACCTAGCAAGGTTAATAGGTGAAAGAAAACCGGGAAGTCTACCTAGCGATACAAATGCTAACCCCCGGAATGAAACAGCTAAAGCCATTACCACAAGAAGTGGTACAACACTTAAACCACCTGAAATACCTGTAACTTCTGATGAAACTATTCCTACTCCACAAGAACCGCAACCTGATCAAGATAAGGAAAAAGAACCGGTAGTTGAGAAGGTTAATGAAGATAACACAGTTAAGGATAAACCTTATGTTAAACCATACCAACCACCACTTCCTTATCCAAGTAAAATGAAGAAAGAAAAACTTGAAGCCGAGCAATCCAAATTCTTGGATATGTTTAAACAGATAAATGTAAATCTTCCTTTCATTGATGTAATTTCAGGAATGCCAAGATATGCTAAATTATTGAAAGATCTAATCACGAATAGAAAGAAAATGGAAGAACTCTCGGCTGTTACTATGAATGCTAATTGTTCAGCAGTGCTGTTGAATAAGATACCAGAAAAACTATCTGATCCAGGAAGTTTCACAATTCCATGTTTTCTGGGTAGTCTTAGTTCAATAGAAGCATTGGCAGACTTAGGTGCTAGTATAAATCTAATGCCGTATTCACTATACGCTAAACTAGACCTTGGAGAATTGAAACCAACAAGAATAAGCATACAACTAGCCGATAGATCAATAAAATATCCTAGAGGGATAATGGAGAACATGCTAGTTAAAGTTGGTACTTTAGTATTTCCAGTAGATTTTGTTGTTTTGGACATGGAAGAAGATTCTCAAGTTCCTCTCATATTAGGAAGACCATTCTTAAACACGGCTAAAGCAATGATAGACGTGTTCGGTAAGAAACTGACCCTAAGTATAGAGGATGAGAGTGTTACCTTTTCAGTTGATAGAGCAATGCAACAACCACAATCTGCAGATGATACATGTTATTATATTCAAACTATAGATGCACATGCAGAATTATTAGAAGAATTTCCAGAATTACAAGGAACAGGAGAATGTTCTTTAGGAGAAGGTAATGAACCAATTGATGAAGCTGAAATGTTAGCTACACTTATAGCTAATGGATATGAACCAACAACAGAAGAAATTCAAATGCTAAAAGAAGAAGACAGATATCGATATAAATCATCGATAGAAGAACCTCCGAAATTAGAGTTAAAGCCACTTCCAAACCATTTGGAATACGCTTATTTACATGGTGAATCTGAATTACCTGTAATAATATCGTCTTCTCTTACTGAAAATGAGAAATCACAACTCATTTCTGTGTTGAAAGCTCATAAACCAGCCATTGCATGGAAGATTCATGATATTAAAGGAATAAGTCCTTCGTATTGCACACATAAAATCCTTATGGAAGAAGGTCATAAAACGTATGTGCAACGCCAACGAAGACTAAATCCTAATATGCAAGATGTAGTTAAGAAAGAGATTATTAAACTGCTAGATGCAGGTTTGATATATCCAATCTCTGATAGTCCATGGGTAAGCCCAGTTCAATGCGTGCCTAAGAAGGGTGGCATGACTGTTATTACAAATGAGAAAAATGAGCTTATTCCTACTAGGACTGTAACAGGATGGCGTGTATGTATTGATTATAGAAAATTAAATGACGCCACCAGAAAAGATCACTTTCCCTTACCTTTCATAGATCAAATGTTGGAAAGATTAGCCGGAAATAGTTACTATTGTTTTCTAGATGGATTTTCCGGATATTTTCAAATTCCAATAGCACCCGAAGATCAAGAGAAAACCACATTCACGTACCCTTATGGTACTTTTGCTTACAAACGCATGCCATTTGGACTTTGTAACGCCCCTGCAACCTTTCAAAGGTGTATGATGGCGATTTTTCACGACATGATAGAAGAATGCATGGAAGTATTCATGGATGACTTTTCAGTCTTCGGTGATACATTTAAATCATGTCTAGTTAATCTGGAACGAATGCTAATTAGATGCGAAAAATCAAATCTAGTACTTAATTGGGAGAAATGCCATTTCATGGTTAAAGAAGGCATCGTTCTTGGACATAAAATTTCAAAAGAAGGAATTGAAGTGGATAGAGCTAAAGTAGATGTAATTGCTAAACTTCCACATCCCACCAATGTTAGAGGAGTTAGGAGTTTTCTAGGGCATGCCGGTTTTTACCGACGTTTCATAAAAGATTTTTCTAAAATTGCCACTCCTATGAATAAACTCCTAGAAAAGGATGCGCCATTCATCTTTTCAGATGAATGTATCAAATCTTTTAATATTCTTAAAGAAAAACTCACTAATGCGCCGATCATGATAACACCAAATTGGAATCTACCATTTGAATTAATGTGCGATGCAAGTGATTTTGCAATGGGAGCCGTTTTAGGACAAAGGATTGAAAAACGATTTCAACCTATATATTATGCTAGTAAGACATTACAAGGAGCACAAACGAACTATACAACTACTGAAAAAGAACTCCTTGCTATTGTCTTTGCTTTTGACAAATTTCGATCATATCTCGTTCTAGCAAAAACGGTGGTCTATACCGACCATTCTGCTCTTAGATACCTATTTTCAAAACAAGATGCTAAACCAAGATTAATCCGTTGGATCTTACTCTTACAAGAGTTTGATATTGAAATCCGAGATAAAAAGGGAGCAGAAAATCTCGCCGCTGATCATCTTTCTCGTCTTGAAAATCCCGAATTAGAAGTTCTGAATGAATCGGCCATACAAGACAACTTTCCTGATGAATATCTATTGAAGATAGATTATAAAGAAATCCCATGGTTTGCAGACTATGCAAACTACTTAGTTTGTGGATTCCTTGAAAAAGGATTATCGTACCAAAGACGAAAGAAATTCTTCAGTGATATAAAACACTATTTCTGGGAAGATCCACATCTGTTTAAAAGTTGTCCCGATGGAATAATACGCCGATGTGTATTTGGAGATGAAGCTAGTAAAATTTTAAACCATTGTCACACAGGACCAACAGGAGGGCATTATGGGCCTCAACTAACAGCAAGAAAAGTTTATGAAGCTGGATTCTATTGGCCTACAATTTACAAAGACGCACACCTTCTTTGCAAATCCTGTGATGCATGTCAAAGGGCCGGAAAAATAAGTCAACGTGATGAAATGCCACAAAATGTCATCCAAGTATGTGAAGTATTTGACATTTGGGGTATTGACTTTATGGGTCCATTTCCAAAATCTCATAATAATCTATATATACTCGTAGCCATTGATTATGTATCTAAATGGGCGGAAGCACAAGCTCTCCCAACTAACGATGCACGAGTTGTAGTAAACTTTTTAAAACGTCTTTTTGCAAGGTTTGGAACACCGAAAGCTTTAATAAGTGATCGGGGTACTCATTTCTGTAATAATCAACTTGAGAAAGTTCTTAAAAGATATGGAGTAACTCATAAAATCTCCACCGCATATCATCCACAAACAAGTGGACAAGTTGAAAATACCAACCGAGCTTTAAAACGTATTCTAGAGAAAACCGTAGGATCAAATCCGAAGGAATGGTCCATTAAATTGGAGGATGCACTCTGGGCTTTTAGAACAGCCTACAAAACTCCAATTGGAACCACACCTTTTAGACTTGTTTATGGAAAAGCATGTCATCTTCCAGTAGAAATTGAACACAAAGCATTTTGGGCTTTGAAGACATGTAATCTTGATTTACAAGAAGCCGGACGTCTACGATTAAGTCAACTAAACGAATTAGAAGAATTAAGACATGAAGCATACGAAAATTCGTTAATCTATAAAGAAAGAACGAAGAAATGGCATGATAAAAGAATCAGAAGATCAAAAGAATTTAAAGAAGGAGACAGAGTTCTTCTTTTCAATTCACGATTCAAGCTATTTCCTGGAAAATTGAAGTCAAGATGGTCTGGACCATTCATAGTCAAAAGAGTTTTCCCATACGGAACGATAGAATTAATAAATTCAAATGGGATTGAATTTAAAGTTAATGGTCACAGAGTTAAACATTACATACATGGTCCGATGGAAGTCGACAACGAAGTTAATCACAATTTCGACACCACAGCTAACTAAGTGTGGGGAGAATCAAGTGTTTAAGGGATAATATGTATTTCTGTTAGAGTTAGATTGTCTGTTTTCGTGTAGTTCTCGAAAATGGAACACGTATGGTCTTTCCCTAGCAGACCCTAAAGAACTAGTCTTCTCCCCCCATTCTGAATTTTTATTTTTTTTAGGTTTTTACAAAATGAAGACTGCCTGTGAACTAAACCATGGTCTAATGCTACACGCTTTGATCACTAAACGTAATAATGACATACTACCAAGTGAAATAGTATCAGTAATCAGAGAAAGAATGGACGGAGTTAGAAAAGGATCCAGATGCGAAGATAATAAGTTACAATTTGGTAAAGGAATATCAAAATCCGCAGCAAAAAGAAGAGCACGACACCTAGAACGATGTCACAAATGCGGAAAATGGTCACATGGAGGTAAATGTTCAAATAATCAAACCTATTCAAATACCGAATTTGTTACTTTATGCAGAGACGGACCGTTCATATGTTTAGAAGAAAAGACAATGAATGCTAGAGGTTACGCCTATGCAGCCATGGAAGACCAATTAAACCGACTATCTTATGAATATAATAGATCATATAACTAAGAAATCTATTTCACAGGTATGTCTGTACATTTTTTATTTTTATTTTTATTTTTAACCTTTTGATAATAAACGCTAATTTGTTCGCTAAAAAGTATTAAATTGGTATTAAATAAAATTAGGTTTGGCGACCGAAATTATTGATATTGTTCAAAAATTTATTACATCACTGCGAAATTTAACGTTTATTCTTAAGGTATAAATATCTTTAAAAAATCAAACCAAAATATTTCAAAAATTCGTCATGAGTTAAATTAGGTCTTGGAACCGAAATTACTTTACCGAAAAGAGGGGCGCATATTTTTGATAATATTTGATTGATTAAAGTGGGATAAAAAGACAAAAAGATTTTCAATTTTATTTTTACCATGTTTTTAAAAATTAATATTTAAATCTTAAATTAATATTGTAAACTTTGTAAAAACAATATTTTTAAAATTGTAAATATTTGAAAAATTAATATAAGTTTGGTGTGAATTTATAATATGAATTTTTAAATTAAGTTTGGTGTGAATTTTTAATTTTTAAAATATGAATTTTAATTTTATGCATTTTAAATTTTGAGTTTGGTGTGAATTTTTAATTTTAATTTTGAATTTTATATTTATGTTGTGTGAATTTAAAAACAAAAATTTACTTTATCTCATTAAGTTAAGAATATGATTTTTAAAATTCGTCGTAAGTTGAAGACTAGGTCTTTGAACCGAAATTGCTTTACCCGAGGGAGGGACGAGAACTTTTATTATCATTATTTTTAATCTTATTGATTTAAAGTATGCCAAAAACATTAAAAAACCCAAAAATCTTAGCTTTTAAAACAATCGCTACAAAAAGACAAATTTTAAAATTTTGTCGAGGGACGGACTAGGACATCGATCCGAAACGACCTCGTCCTAAATAACAAGGGAAACAAAATTTTAAAATTAATTTCTTAATTGTTTTATAAGTTAAAGATAATAAAAAAAAAAAAAAAAAAAAAAAAAGGGTAAACTCCGCGACTCGCGGAGTTTTCAGTACAAAACCTCCGCGACTCGCGGAGGGACAAAATTACAGAAAAAAAATATAACCAGCTGCACGATCAGTTCACTCACCCACACACATAAACACCCAAATACTGCGAAAAAAGACCCCGAAATACTGCGAAAATCACCCCCAAAAATCTCAATTTTTAACCGTTAATCACCAAATTTTTTGCTAAAATCATGTTGAGAAGGATGATATCTAAGAACTACTCAAGAAAAACGGTAAATTTCTACACCTAAACACCATTTAATTCGAATTTTAGTGTTCTTGAGCTATTTTTCTCCAATTTGATTTTGATGCTTTTTAGTGTAATTAGACTTAAATTGTTTATGTATTATGCTTGTATAACCTAGATTGATGCTGTTTAACATGATTAGAAGCCTTAAACTTCAAATTTTGAATAATCTAGGGTTTGTGTTCTTGAGCAATTTGGGGCTTTTTGATATAAACAGGTTATGGCCGATTTTTGTCATGAATTATTGCTAAATTGAGTAGTGTAACATGTCTAGGTAGTTAAATGATCGAAACTTTGAGCCTAAACATGATTTTGAGAATTAAAAGTGGACTTTTTAAAGTCCAAAATTCATGAACTTGATTTTTGAAAGATTATGCCATTTGAGACTTGTTTGATTGCTAGTAATGATTATTTTGACATGTTATTTGAGTTGAATGCTTATGAACTTGGCGAAAATTTTCGTATATGCTTATTTGAAAAAGTGTAGATTTGATAAAAATGTGAAAATGAGCTTAAGTTTGATATAAATTGATAATGTCATTGTGATTATTTTGATTGATGATTTTGCTGACACTAATGCATATTTGGATGCACAAAATTTGTGTTTGATGTGTTTTGCAGAATGAAAGGGGTGAATCTTCATCCCAAGCCCGCCATGCTCCTGCTGAGAACTTGGAACAACAGGAGGTAGATAACTACTACAAGCAGGATGTACCTCATCCAGTCATGACCTTTTCAGATATGCACTTGGAACAGTTGCACCCGAACCTGCGATTTGACAGACTTTGGATAGATTATCCAAAATATCAACGGGGTTTGCATACTCTTCATTCCAAGGTTGTTGAGGTACCGAGGGTCATAGAATGGGGACCCTTGGAAGCTGTAGAATTGGCCGGGCTAATTAGGGAATTACTGGTACAGAGGTATGGTAATTCTTCTTTTAATGACTGGATATGTTTATTCACCATACGCAGACCTGTATATAAAGTATGGTGTGAAGAGTTGTTATGTAGTATAGAGTTGAATGATCGGGTAGCTAGTTTAACCGATCGTTCTTTTATTAGATTTTTGTTAGGCGGTTCGATGCGCCACATGTCTTTACTGGACATGGCTCAGGCTTTACGTATATATACGCCTGAGGAATTAGCGTCTGCCGATTGTAGAGGATTGATACTAAACGGTAGAAAGATAGATGAGAATTTTGATACACACGGTGTGTGGAGTCAAATGACAAGCCATCACCGTTTCAAAGGGGGAAACTACTCTTATTTGGATATAGATAGAGCCGAATTAAGAGTAATACATAGGTTTTTAGCTAATTCGATTACACAAAGGGGTAAAAACAAAGAAAAGGTAAATGAACAAGATTTGTTTTACCATATGTGTATTCGAGACCCACACAGCGCTGTAAGTATACCATATTGTGTGGGTTATTATTTATCAGCTATGGTTCGAGGGATGCGTCCACATAGCATAATAGGAGGTGGTATTTTTATTACTTTGATTGGTGAATATCTCGGTGTGGATATAAGTCGGGGGGGATTATTAGTAGAAGAGCCGGAACCCCGCGACACTATAGGTTTAAATCTATACCATGGTGCGAAAGTTTTGAAGCGGCGAAATAACGCCGCAGTACGATACAATGGTAGACATCCACAGGTAGAGAGAAACCAGGAACAAGGTAATGTAGGAGGGGGGAATGAGATGCAAGAAATGCATAGGTTTATAGCTTCTCAGGAATACGAAAATGCTAGACAGAGAGCATTTGAAGATTGGCAAGTTCATCAGAACCAGATCATAGCGCATTGCCAACATATAGGTAGAAACTATATTCCTACACCGAAACCCGTCTTCCCTCCTTGGTCGATAGAGATGCAGCCACCATATCCTACGTATGACCCTGCCGAAGCATTCTATAGCACTTATGGTTATGCGTGGAACCCCTATTGGTACCAATATCATCCTTAGTTTACTTATTATTTTTATTATTTTGTAATTTGTAATTATTGATACATTTAATATTTTTGTTAATATTGTAATCATTTTTATAATTATCTAACTTTTATTCTTAGATTTTAATAATTTTTGAATGTGGGGTAATAAACCAAACTTCAAAAATATGTATATATGTTTGCAGTTTATCTTATGTACAAAACAGGGTAAAACAACGCATTTTCAAAGACTGGCATTAAGTTCAGCAAAAGCAACTAATTTTGACGACAAGATGCAAAATATATGTGAAATAACAACAAGACGGGATGAACAAATGATGTGCACCATTTATCATTCAGCAAACAAACGCCAATATATTTGGAAACTTTGGTAAAAATTTAATCATTTTCACACAAATCACCCTCAATAATTTAAATTGTTACTGATTTCTTGCAAATGAGGGCATTGCAAGATCTTAAGTGTGGGAAGGGGTTAAATTCTTTCGGATTTTAAAATTTTTATATTAAACACTTGGTTACCATTAAAAATACTAGTAAAGCAGTAGTTGTATTAGAATCTAGTGCTCTCTGATAAAAAAGAACAGCCCTAGTCTTATATACCGACTACCCAATTCTAGTAAAATTTTTCAAAATTTTCAATTAAATGAATTAAAATCATGTTTATACATATTTATGAACGATAAAACTAGGTTTTAACACCGAAATTATTGTTACCTCGGAAAGGACATAAATTGAGAAACAAACTAAAATGTTAAAATTCATTTAAAATGGAATAGAGGACGATAAAAAGAAAAATAAAAAGCCAAGTGTGGGAAAATTTACCAAGTTATTTTAAACATATGTCACATATATCTGTAACAAATAACTGAAAATACTTTTGCTTTGGACTAAACTAAACTGTTTTACCCAATAAAAGAAAAGAAGAGATGGATCTACACGATGAATCAATTCCATCATTAAAAGGAAGTAAAGTCTTCCGAAAAAGAAACGCGCTTCTTGATTTAGGTCATGAAGTTGTCGTCCAGACCAGCTGTAGGTTGACGAAAAATCTAGAAAAGTCATCACTAAAATCAGCAGGAAATCCACGGACCTCAGCATTAAACAGGGTCGCCAAGTGGTCAGATTTATCCTAACCATGAGAAGGATTTATCTCGTACAATGGGGAGGCACCGTGCAAATTAGCTGGATAAGACTAATGAATCAGATCCCCAGAAAGGATAATCTCCTTAAAGATTAAAAATCAGCTTTTAAGACTGATATTACTCAATCCTAGAGATTGACCTTAAAGATTGAGAATTACAAACTCATGGAATTCAATGATATCTAAACTCGAGCTTAAACGAGAAAATATTTTGATCAAAATTATAAACCGATTTGTTTTCTGAAAACCCTAATTTCAATGCGTTCATTACCATTGAACGTAAAATCCTAGGAATTCACCTGGAATTCATTAGGTCACCTGAACTAAATCGGGTGTCAACCGTAAGAACGGTGGTTGCATAGCATGGTCAAAGACAGGACCTTGTGCCAGACCGAAAAAAAAATTATTATAAGGGTGAGCTTTACTATTGCTCCTACCAAGGATAGTAATTGCGTCCGACGCGTTATAGACCATAATCAAAAGCATGTCACAGGACATTGCCTTAACAGTTGCTTGTTCAACGCTTTCCTTTACAACCGGACGGTAGTTTGCCGAAAGGTAATATACGGAACAAGTAAACTGGACGTGTTGCTTTCCAAATACAAGGTTAGCAAGTGGGTGACACAAAACCGCAAGTTTTGAGCTAAAATTTTCAAATCTGAAACCCACCAAACCCACAAAAATATTTTGCAAACACCGGTAAAGGGTTATTCCGAAAAACTTATCTAGGGTAAAAACTAGATTTAATTTTCAAAAGATCAAATGTTTTCATAAAGATCCAATTTCCTTAATGGATCTAAATTTTTATAGTCATGTGGGACTGTAAACCATATCGTTACTACCATTGTTTATACCGCCGTATAGAAATCACTGATGTACAAAGTGTGAAGAATAAAGAAGTGATTCTAGTATTTCAAGACGATATTGCTTGAGGACAAGCAACGCTCAAGTGTGGGAATATTTGATAATGCTAAAAACGAACATATATTTCATAGCATTATTCCTCAAGAAAGACAAGCTTTTAGTTGCAATTGTTCTATTTACAAGAGATATTCGTTTAAATAATAAAAGGTGAAGACAAAAGACAGATTCGACGAATTGAAAACGCAAACGACCAAAAAGCTCAAAAGTACAAAAGACAATCAAAAAGGTTCCAATTATTGATAAGAAACGTCTCGAAATCACAAGAGTACAAGATTCAAAACGCAAAGTACAAGATATTAAATTGTACGCGAGGACGTTCGAAAATCCGGAACCGGGACCAGAGTCAACTCTTAACGCTCGACGCAACGGACTAAAAATTACAAGTTAACTATGTATATAAATATAATATAATATATAATTAATTATATTAATTATATATATATTATATATATATAATAAAAACCGTCGGCAGCAGGAAACTCCAAGGGTGTGAGCTGTAAATATCTCTCCGCGACTCGCGGAGTTTGATGGGCATTTTGCCGCGAGTCGCGGAGCCCCAAATTTCACTTCTGGCTATAAAGCCAACCGAATTCTGATCGAATTTATCATCTTATTTTCTCAATCTCTCTCTCAATATATACGTAATATATTTATATTTATAATTTATATTTTAATTTTAATTATGATTCTAATAATAAGGGTATGTTAGCGAATGTTGTAAGGGTGTAAGTCGAAATTCTGTCCGTGTAACGCTACGCTATTTTTAATCATTGTAAGTTATGTTCAACCTTTTTATATTAATGTCTCGTAGCTAAGTTATTATTATGCTTATTTAAAACGAAGTAATCATGATGTTGGGCTAATTACTAAAATTGGGTAATTGGGCTTTGTACCATAATTGGGGTTTGGACAAAAGAACGACACTTGTGGAAATTAGACTATGGGCTAATAATGGGCTTTATATTTGTTTAACTAAATGAAAGTTTGTTAATGTTAATATAAAGATTTACAATTGGGCGTCCCTATAAATTACCATATACACTCGATCGGACACGATGGGCGGGGTATTTATATGTACGAATAATCGTTCATTTAACCGGACACGGGAATGGATTAATAGCCACTAGAATAATTAAAACAGGGGTGAAATTACATTCAAGGGTAATTGGTGTAATTGTTAACAAAGTAGTAAAACCTTGGTTTACACGCAGTCGATAACCTGGTGTATTCATTAAACAAAGTATTAAAACCTTGTTACAATTCGAATCCCCAATTAGTTGGAATATTTATCTTCGGGTATAATAATAATTTGACAAGGACACTTGCAATTTATATTTATGACTGATGGACTGTTATGGACAAAAACCAGACGGACATATTGAATAATCCAGGACAAAGGACAATTAACCCATGGGCATAAAACTAAAATCAACACGTCAAACATCATGATTACGGAAGTTTAAATAAGCATAATTCTTTTATTTCATATTTAATTTCCTTTATTTTATATTTAATTGCACTTCTAATTATCGCACTTTTATTTATTGTTATTTTATTTAATCGCACTTTTAATTATCGTACTTTTTAATTATCGCAATTTAATTTTATCGCATTTTTATTATTCGTAATTTCATTATCGTTATTTACTTTAAGCTTTAATTTAAGTCTTGTATTTATTTTATATTTTACATTAGGTTTTAACTGCGACTAAAGTCTTAAAATCGACAAACCGGTCATTAAACGGTAAAAACCCCCCTTTATAATAATAATATTACTTATATATATATTTGTATTTTTATAAAAGTAAACTAATATAGCGTTGAGCTTTGTTTAAAGATTTCCCTGTGGAACGAACCGGACTTACTAAAAACTACACTACTGTACGATTAGGTACACTGCCTATAAGTGTTGTAGCAAGGTTTAAGTATATCCATTCTATAAATAAATAAATATCTTGTGTAAAATTGTATCGTATTTAATAGTATTTCCTAGTAAAATATAAGCTATTTTATATACACCTCGCACTTCATCAATAGGGTTAACCCTTCTTTGCCTCTAAACTGACGGTTTAAAATCATCTTCCATGAAAATCTTGTGCGTGCAACAGTTAGGACTGATTCCTTTTATGTCGGAGATCTTCCAAGCAATTGCCTTCTTATGTGATTTCAGAACTTGAATCAATTTCCCCTTCTCTTGTGGCATTAGGTCTTTCGAAATGATTACTGGGAGTTGTGATTCTCCTTCTAAGAATGCATACTCCAGATTGTCGGGTAACTTCTTCAACTCCAATTTCGGAGGTTCCTCGATAGATGGCTTCATTCTAGTTATTTCCTTTCGGTCTAACGAGTCATATCTCTCCTGAAAGTCTGATTCTTCTTCAATAGCGGTCATTGATGCTATCTGTTCTTTGTTCTTGGAAATTGTCCTTCTTAATGCTTCCTCTTCAGAAACGTCTTCCTTAGTTTCGAAGGTTGGTTCAGGAATTTCAACACAGTCCTCTTTTGACAGGGGTTTCTGGGATAACGGAATGAAATATGTTTCTTCATTCGGTCTTCTCCTTAACAGAGGTAGGGGAATGCCTTGCCCTAGCGGTGCTATTTGGATAGTCTTGCCGAAAAAGTTACTTTCAGAGAGGGGAGATTTATTTTGACCAGGATCTATGGCTGAATGGGTGTCGAGATTTCCTTCAGGAGGTATAAAGAACAGATCCTTAAAAATTTGATCTTGACTACATATAGCCATGGTATCCTCCAGATATTTGTTGACAAATTCTTGAAAAGAATCAGTGAGATTGATATCTTTTTCGCGGGGGTGGCTCATGAGTCGGTTAACATTGAATGTGCCTTCTTCACTCCCAACTCTTAATTTCAATGATTTCTTGTGTACATCGATTATGGCCTTGGCAGTATTCAAGAATGGTCTGCCAAGTATGAGTGGGACCTTCGTGTCTTCCTCAATATCCATAATGACGAAGTCAACAGGATATGCGAACTTATCCACTCTGACTAGGACATCTTCAGTCATTCCTCGTGGAATCTTAATTGATCTGTCCGCGAGTTGGATAGTCATTCTGGTAGGCCTTAAGTCATTTAATCCTAGCTTTTTGAATAACTAATAGGGCATTAGGTTTACACTGGCTCCTAAGTCTGCTAATGCATTGCTAATTTGGATATCTTGCAGGTATCAAGGTACCGTAAATCTTCCTATATCTCCTAACTTAGGGGGAATACCATGTTGTAATACTAATGAACATTCTTCACTTAAGGGCAAGATAACTATCTCTCTTAATCTCTCTTTGTTTGAAAGTAGTTCTTTGAAAAATTTAGCGCAGTTTGGCATTTCTACTAAAGCATCTACTAGTCGTACATTCAAATGCAGATTCTTAATAATATCCTAATACTTAGCGAATTGCGCTTCCTGTTTTTACTTCCTAAGCCTACCTGGGAAAGGTATGCGGGCGCGTGGAATAATTTCCGAGGCCTTAGGAGTTATAGGTTCCGGTGGATTGACAACTGGATCAATTGGCACAGGTTCCTTATCGGAAAAATCTTGTATGGGTATATTAACAGTTGTTTCCTTCCCACCTCTAGTGATTACTAGAGCATCAAACTCACTACACTCTAATTCAACTTTAGTGGTTAACCGTTTAAGCGTAAGCTGAAAATTGGCTATTAATTCTTCAAAAGTCTTTATCAAAGTGTCGAACTTGTTTTGACATTCTATGACTTGAAGGTTTATCATGTATTGCTTTTTCATAAATTCAACTAAAATTTCCTTAGAGTGGAGAGTAGGTTTGTGTAATGGGAAGATTATATTATGGTCCGAGCTATTTTGCTGTTTATGTGCCCATCTAGGGTAAGGGTACCTTAGATTGGTTTTAGTAGCATCGGTACTTTTAGGAATTGGTAAACTTTGAAGAGTGAGGGTGAGATATTGTAACCTGGTTTCCAGCATTTTTACCGTATGAGTGAACGTCATCCTTCTCAGTAGCTTCATTGCTCCAATCTTCCTGTTTGTGTAGCTATTATGTCTAAGAGATTCCATACTTCGTCTGCTATTCGGGACATGAAATTGCCTTGCGAGGCTATGTCTAGGAGAGACTTATCCTCCTTGGTCAAACCATTGTAAAGTGCACATATTATTTCTTCCCGACTTAACGAATGATTAAGACATCTTTTAAGCATCACTTTTATTCTATTCCATGCTAGACACAATGACTCGTTTTCTTTTTGAGAAAAGGTTGTAATATCATTTCTTAAACAAGTTTGTAGGGAAGGTGGATAAAATTTGTTTAAAAACTTGGTAGCAAATTCCTCCCATGAATGTATGGAATTCGGGTTAAGCTCATCAAACCATGCTAAAGTGTGTGTAGACAGAGAATATTGAAAAAGATGAAGTTTCAAAAGGTTTTTCTCGTTCTCTTTCTTCTTAAAAGAGTCAACCAGACTTATAAATTTGTTTAAGTGAAAGTTTGGATCGTCAGTCGGTAATCCTTGAAATTTACAGATCATACTGACCAGCTTGATTATATGCGAACTGATTTCAAGAATTTCTTCGGTTCCTAGGGTGATTGGTCCTCCTCTTTCCTCTAAGCATGACTTATGCATAGAAGCAAGGGTGTTTTGTTGTTCTATTTTTAGATTTTCTGTTTAAAAAGACTTAAAAATAACTTTTAGAAAATATTAATTGACTAAAAGGATCGATAATTTAATAAAAACAATTATTCTTGAAATTCGGTCGCTAACCTTATCGGATATCTTAACTTATAGGACTTCTTACAGATTACATCGTATCTAGGTGGCCAGGCCAACTACGGAGAGGCAGGATCCTTTTGGTTCCAATATAATTGGAGACTGTTCGGAAAATCCAACAACCAAGTTGATGTTTCGCGAGGTGTATATAAAATAGCTTAAATTTTACAAGAAAATACTATTAAATACGATACATTTTTACACAAGATATTTATTTATTTATAGAATGGATATACTTAAACCTTGCTACAACACTTATAGGCAGTGTACCTAATCGTACAGTAGTGTAGTTTTTAGTAAGTCCGGTTCGTTCCACAGGGAATCTTTTTAAACAAAGCTTAACGCTATATTAGTTTACTTTTATAAAAATACAAATATATATATAAGTAATATTATTATTATAAAGGGGGGTTTTTACCGTTTAATGACCGGTTTGTCGATTTTAAAACTTTAGTCGCAGTTAAAACCAAATGTAAAATAATAAATAAATACAAGACTTAATTTAAAGTGTAAAGTAAATAACGATAATGAAATTGCGAATAATAAAAGTGCGATAAATTAAACTTGCGATAATTAAAAAGTACGATAATTAAAAGTGCAATTAAATACAATAACAATAAAAATGCGATAATTAGAAGTGCAATTAAATATAAAATAAAGGAAATTAAATATGAAATAAAAGAATTATGCTTATTTAAACTTCCGTAATCATGATGTTTGACGTGTTGATTTTAGTTTTATGCCCATGGGTTAATTGTCCTTTGTCCTGGATTATTTAATATGTCAGTCTGGTTTTTGTCCATAACAGTCCATCAGTCATAAATATAAAGTGCGAGTATCCTCGTCAAATTATCCTTATACCCGAAGTTAAATATTCCAACTAATTGTGGACTTAAACTGTAACAAGATTTTAATACTTTGTTTAATAATTACACCAGGATGTCGACTGAGTGTAACCCAAGGTTTTAATATTTTGTTATCAATTATACCAAGTATCCTTGTACATAATTTCACCCCTGTTTTAATTATTCTAGTGGCTATTAATCCATTCCCGTGTCCGGTTAAATGAACGATTATTCGTACATATAAATACCCCGCCCATCGTGTCCGATCGAGTGTATATGGTAATTTATAGGGACGCCCAATTGTAAATCTTTATATTAACATTAACAAACTATCATTTAGTTAAACAAATATAAAGCCCATTAATAGCCCATAGTCTAATTTCCACAAGTGTCGTTCTTTTGTCCAACCCCCAATTATGGTACAAAGCCCAATTACCCAATTTTAGTAATTAACCCAACATCATGATTACTTCGGATTAAATAAGCATAATAATAACTTAGCTACGAGACATTAATATAAAAAGGTTGAACATAACTTACAATGATTAAAAATAGCATAGCGTTACACGGACAGAATTTCGACTTACACCCTTACAATATTCGCTAACATACCCTTATTATTAGGATTTAAAATTAAAATTAAAATTAAAATATAAATTATAAATATATTTTACGTATATATTGAGAGAAGAAGGAAAAAAAGATGTTGAAAAATGCTCAGAATTCGGTTGGCTTTATAGGGAGTTTCAAAGTTTGGGGCTCCGCGACTCGCGGCCCTTTTGACCTTCAAACTCCGCGAGTCGCGGAGATTGAAATTACAGCTCACAACTTTTGGAGTCTTTCTTGCCGACGGATTTTATATATAAATATAAAATATAAATAATTAATATAATTATTTATATATTATATTATATTCTTGTGCATAGTAGACTTGTAATTTTTAGTCCGTTGCATCGAGCGTTGAGAGTTGACTCTGGTCCCGGTTCTGGATTTTCGAACGTCCTTGCGTACAATTTTATATTTTGTACTTTGCGGTTTGAATCTTGTACTCTCGTAATTTCGAGACGTTTCTTATCAATAATTGGAACCTCTTTGATTGTCTTTTGTACTTTTGAGCTTTTTGGTCGTTTGCGTCTTCAATTCGTCGAATCTGTCTTTTGTCTTCACCTTTTATTATTTAAACGAATATCACTTGTAAATAGAACAATTGCAACTAAAAGCTTGTCTTTCTTGAGGAATAATGCTATGAAATATATGTTCGTTTTTAGCATTATCAAATATTCCCACACTTGAGCGTTGCTTGTCCTCAAGCAATATCGTCTTGAAATACTAGAATCACTTCTTTATTCTTCACACTTTGTACATCAGTGATTTCTTTACGACGGTATAAACAATGGTAGTAACGATATGGTTTACAGTCCCACATGACTATAAAAATTTAGATCCATTAAGGAAATTGGATCTTTATGAAAACATTTGATCTTTTGAAAATTAAATCTAGTTTTTACCCTAGATAAGTTTTCCGGAATAACCCTTTACCGGTGTTTGCAAAATATTTTTGTGGTTTTGGTGGGTTTCAGATTTGAAAATTTTAGCTCAAAACTTGCGGTTTTGTGTCACCCACTTGCTAACCTTGTATTTGGAAAGCAACACGTCCAGTTTACTTGTCCCGTATATTACCTTTCGGTAAACTACCGTCCGGTTGTAAAGGAAAGCGTTGAACAAGCAACTGTTAAGGCAATGTCCCCTGACATGCTTTTAATTATGGTCTATAACGTGTCGGACGCAATTACTATCCTTGGTAGGAGCAATAGTAAAGCTCACCCTTATGATTTTTTGGTCTGGCACAAGGTCCTGTCTTTGACCATGCTATGCAACCACCGTTCTTACGGTTGACACACGATTTAGTTCAGGTGACCTAATGAATTCCAGGTGAATTCCTAGGATTTTACGTTCAATGGTAATGAACGCATTGGAAATAGGGTTTTCAGAAAACAAATCAGTTTGTAATTTTGATCAAAATATTTTCTCGTTCAAGCTCGAGTTTAGATATCATTGAATTCCATGAGTTTGAATTCTCAATCTTTAAGGTCAATCTCAAGGATTGAGTAATATCAGTCTTAAAAGCTGATTTTTAATCTTTAAGGAGATTATCCTTTCTGGGGATCTGATTCATTAGTCTTATCCAGCTAATTTGCATGGTGCCCCCCATTTTACGAGATAAATCCTTCTCATGGTTAGGATAAATCTGACCACTTGGCGACCCTGTTTAATGCTGAGGTCCGTGGATTTCCTGCTGATTTTAGTGATGACTTTTCTAGATTTTTCGTCAACCTACAGCTGGTCTGGACGACAACTTCATGACCTAAATCAAGAAGCGCGTGTCTTTTTCGGAAGACTTTACTTCCTTTTAATGATGGAATTGATTCATCGTGTAGATCCATCTTTCTTACAGTAAATCAGGTAAAACTTTTTAGTTTAGTCCAAAGCAAAAGTATTTTCAGTTATTTGTACAAAAATATGTGATAAATGTTTAAGATAACTTGGTAAATTTTCCCACACTTGGCTTTTATTTTCCTTTTTATCGTCCTCTATTCCATTTTAAATGAATTTTAACATTTTGGTTTGTTTCTCAATTTATGTCCTTTCCGAGGTAACAATAATTTCGGTGTTAAAACCTAGTTTTATCGTTCATAAATATGTATAAACATGATTTTGAGTTCATTTAATTGAAAATTTTGAAAAATTTTACTAGAATTGGGTAGTCAGTATATAAGACTAGGGCTGTTCTTTATTATCAGAGAGCACTAGATTATAATACAACTACTGCTTTACTAGTATTTTTAATGGTAACCAAGTGTTTAAGATAAAAATTTTAAAATCCGAAAGAATTTAACCCCTTCCCACACTTAAGATCTTGCAATGCCCTCATTTGCAAGAAATCAGTAACAATTTAAATTATTGAGGGTGATTTGTGTGAAAATGATTAAATTTTTACCAAAGTTTCCAAATATATTGGCGTTTGTTTGCTGAATGATAAATGGTGCACATCATTTGTTCATTCCTTCTTGTTGTTATTTCACATATATTTTGCATCTTGTCGTCAAAATTAGTTGCTTTTGCTGAACTTAATGCCAGTCTTTGAAAATGCGTTGTTTTACCCTGTTGTGTACATAAGATAAACTGCAAACATATATACATATTTCTGAAGTTTGGTATATTACCCCACATTCAAAAATTATTAAAATCTAAGAATAAAAGTTAGAACATTATAAAAACTATTACAATATTAACATAAGTATTAAACGTATCAACATTACAAATTTCAAAATAAATAAAACTAAGTAGACTAGAGATGATACTGGTACCAATAGGGGTTCCAAGCATAACCATAGGTGCTATAGAATGCTTCGGCAGGGTTATACGTAGGATACGGTGGTTGCATCTCTATAGACCAGGGAGGGAAGATGGGTTTTGGTGTAGGAATATAGTTTCTACCTATATGTTGGCAATGAGCTATGATTTGGTTCTGATGAACTTGCCAATCTTCAAATGCTCTCTGTCTAGCATTTTCGTATTCCTGTGAAGCTATAAACCTTTGCATTTCTTGCATCTCATTTCCCCCTCCTACATTACCTTGCTGTTGGTTTCTCTCAACCTGTGGATGTCTACCATGGTATTGTACTGCGGCATTATTTCGCCTCTTCAAAACTTTTGCACCATGGTATACATTTAAACCTATAGTATCGCGGGGTTCTGGTTCTTCTACTAATAATCCCCCCTACTTATATCCACACCGAGATATTCAGCAATCAAAGTAATAAAAATACCACCTCCTATTATGCTATGCAGTCTCATCCCCCTAACCATAGCTGATAAATAATAACCCACACAATACGGTATACTTACAGCGCTTTGTGGGTCTCGAATACACATATGGTAAAACAAATCCTGTTCATTTACCTTTTCCTTGTTCTTACCTCTTTGTGTAATCGAATTAGCTAAAACCCTATGAATCACTCTTAATTCAGCTCTATCTATATCCAAATAAGAGTAATTTCCCCCTTTGAATCGGTGATGGCTTGTCATTTGACTCCATACACCGTGTGTATCAAAATTTTCATCTATCTTTCTACCATTTTGTATCAACCCTCTATAATCGGCAGATGCTAACTCCTCAGGCGTATACATACGTAAAGCCTGAGCCATGTCTAGTAAAGACATGTGTTGCATCGAACCTCCTAACAAAAATCTAATAAAAGATCGATCGGTTAAACTAGCTACCCCATCATTCAACTCTATACTACATAACAATTCTTCACACCATACTTTATATACAGGTCTACGCATGGTGAATAAACGTACCCAGTCATTAAAAGTAGAATTACCATACCTCTGTACAAGTAATTCCCTAATTGGCCCGTCCAATTCTACAGCTTCTAAGGGTCCCCATTCTATGACCCTAGGTACCTCAACAACCTTAGAATGAAGAGTATGCAAACCCCTTTGGTATTTTGGATAATCAATCCAAAGTCTGTCAAATCTCAGGTTCGGGTGCAACTCTTCCAAGTGCAATTCAGAAAATGTCATGACTGGATGAGGTATATCCTGCTTGTAGTAGTTATCCACCTCCTGTTGTTCCGCATTCTCAGCAGGAGCATTGCGAGCTTGGGATGAAGATTCACCCCTTTCAGTCTGCAAAACACATCAAACACAATTTTTGTGCATCCAAATATGCATTAGTGTCAGCAATATCATCAATCAAAATAATTACAATGACATGATCAATTTATATCAAACTTAAGCTCATTTTCACATTTTTATCAAATCTACACTTTTTCAAATAAGCATATATGAAAATGTTCGCCAAGTTCATAAGCATTTAACTCAAATAACATGTCAAAATAATCATTACTAGCAATTAAAAAAGTCTCAAATGACATTATCTCTCAAAAATCAAGTTCATGAATTTTAGACTTTGAAAAAGTCCACTTTAATTCTCAAAATCACGTTTAGGCTCAAAGTTTGGATCATTTAACTACCTAAACATGTTACACTACTTAATTTAGCAACAATTCATGATAAAAATCGGCCATAACCTGTTTATATCAAAAAGCCCCAAATTTGCTCAAGAACACAAACCCTAGATTACTCAAAATTCGAAGTTTAAGGCTTCTAATCATGTTAAATAGCATCAATCTAGGTTATACAAGCATAATACATAAACAATTTAAGCCTAATTACACTAAAAAGCATCAAAATCAAATTGGGGAAAAAATTGCTCAAGAACACTAATTTCGGATTAAATGGTGTTTAGGTGTAGAAATTTACCGTTTTTCTTGAGTAATTCCTTGATAGCATCCTTCTCAACATGATTTTAGTAAAAGATTTGATGATTAACGGTTAAAAATTGTGATTTTGGGGGTTTTTTCGTGTATTTTCGGCAGTTTTTCGCTGTGTTTTGTGTTGTGGGTTGTGGACTGAGCTGTTCCAGCTCTTATATTTTTTTTTCTGTAAATCGATCCTCCCGCGACTCGCGGTGTTTAAGGCTTCAAACTCCGCGAGTCGCGGAGTTTGGTATTTTTTTTTTTTTTATAAACTTTAACTTATTAAAACAATTAAGTAATTAATTTTAAAATTTTGTTTCCCTTGTTATTTAGGACGAGGTCGTTTCGGATCGATGTCCTAGTCCGTCCCTCGACAAAATTTTAAAATTTGTCTTTTTGTAGCGATTGTTTTAAAAGCTAAGATTTTTGGATTTTTTAATGTTTTTGGCATACTTTAATTCAATAAGATTAAAAATAATGATAATAAAAGTTCTCGTCCCTCCCTCGGGTAAAGCAATTTCGGTTCAAAGACCTAGTCTTCAACTTACGACGAATTTTAAAAATCATATTTTTAACTTAATGAGATAAAGTAAATTTTTGTTTTTAAATTCACACAACTTAAATATAAAATTCAAAATTAGTATTAAAAATTCACACCAAACTTGAAATTTAAAATGCATAAAATTAAAAATTCATATTTTAAAAATTAAAAATTAACACCAAACTTAATTTAAAAATTCATATTATAAATTCACACCAAACTTATATTAATTTTTCAAATATTTACAATTTTAAATATATTGTTTTTACAAAGTTTACAATATTAATTTAAGATTTATATATTAATTTTAAAAACATGGTAAAAATAAAATTAAAAATCTTTTTGGCTTTTCATCCCACTTTAATCAATCAAATATTATCAAAAATATGCGCCCCTCTTTTCGGTAAAGTAATTTCGGTTCCAAGACCTAATTTAACTCATGACGAATTTTTGAAATATTTTGGGTTGATTGATTAAAGATATTTATACCTTAAGAATAAACGTTAAATTTCGCAGTGATGTAATAAATTTTTGAATGATATCAATAATTTCGGTCGCCAAACCTAATTTTATTTAATACCAATTTAATACTTTTTAGCGAACTAATTAGCGTTTATTATCAAAAGGTTAAAAATAAAAAAAAATAAAATAAAAACTGTACATACATACCTGTGAAATAGATTTCTTAGTTATATGATCTATCTCATTCATAAGATAGTCGGTTTAATTGGTTTTCCATGGCTACATAGGCGTAACCTCGAGCATTCAGTGTCTTTTCTTCTAAACATATGAACGGTCCGTCTCTGCATAAAGTAACAAATTCGGTGTTTGAATAGGTTTGATTATTTGAACATTTACCTCCATGTGACCATTTTCCGCATTTGTGACATCTTTCTAGGTGTCGTGCTCTTCTTTTTGCTGCGGATTTTGATTTTCCTTTACCAAATTGTAACTTATTATCTTCGCATCTGGATTCTTTTCTAACTCCGTCAATTCTTTCTCTGATTACTGATACTATTTCACTCGGTAGTGTGTCATTATTACGTTTAGTGATCAAAGCGTGTAGCATTAGACCATGGTTTAGTTCACAGGCAGTCTTCATTTTGTAAAAACCTAAAAAAATAAAAATTCAGAATGGAGGGAGAAGACTAGTTCTTTAGGGTCTGCTAGGGAAAGACCATTCGGGTTTCATTTTCGAGAACTACACGAAAACAGACAATCTAACTCTAACAGAAATACATAGACCCCTTGATTCTCTCCACACTTAGTTAGCTGTGGTATCGAAATTGTGATTAACTTCATTGTCAACTTCCATCGGACCATGTATGTAATGTTTAACTCTGTGACCATTAACTTTAAATTCAATCCCATTTGAATTTATTAATTCTATCGTTCCGTATGGGAAAACTCTTTTGACTATGAATGGTCCAGACCATCTTGATTTCAATTTTCCAGGAAATAGCTTGAATCGTGAATTGAAAAGAAGAACTCTGTCTCCTTCTTTAAATTCTTTTGAACTTCTGATTCTTTTATCATGCCATTTCTTCGTTCTTTCTTTATAGATTAACGAATTTTCGTATGCTTCATGTCTTAATTCTTCTAATTCGTTTAGTTGACTTAATCGTAGACGTCCGGCTTCATGTAATTCAAGATTACATGTCTTCAAAGCCCAAAATGCTTTGTGTTCAATTTCTACTGGAAGATGACATGCTTTTCCATAAACAAGTCTAAAAGGTGTGGTTCCAATTGGAGTTTTGTAGGCTGTTCTAAAAGCCCAGAGTGCATCCTCCAATTTAATGGACCATTCCTTCGGATTTGATCCTATGGTTTTCTCTAGAATACGTTTTAAAGCTCGGTTGGTATTTTCAACTTGTCCACTTGTTTGTGGATGATATGCGGTGGAGATTTTATGAGTTACTCCATATCTTTTAAGAACTTTCTCAAGTTGATTATTACAGAAATGAGTACCCCGATCACTTATTAAAGCTTTCGGTGTTCCAAACCTTGCAAAAAGACGTTTTAAAAAATTGACTACAACTTGTGCATCGTTAGTTGGGAGAGTTTGTGCTTCCGCCCATTTAGATACATAATCAATGGCTACGAGTATATATAGATTATTATGAGATTTTGGAAATGGACCCATAAAGTCAATACCCCAAATGTCAAATACTTCACATACTTGGATGACATTTTGTGGCATTTCATCAAGTTGACTTATTTTTCTGGCCCTTTGACAAGCATCACAGGATTTGCAAAGAAGGTGTGCGTCTTTGTAAATTGTAGGCCAATAGAATCCAGCATCATAAACTTTTCTTGCTGTTAGTTGAGGCCCATAATGCCCTCCTGTTGGTCCTGTGTGACAATGGTTCAATATTTTACTAGCTTCATCTCCAAATACACATCGGCGTATTATTCCATCTGGACAACTTTTAAACAAATGTGGATCTTCCCAAAAATAGTGTTTTATATCACTGAAGAATTTCTTTCGTCTTTGGTACGATAATCCTTTTTTAAGGAATCCACATACTAAGTAGTTTGCATAGTCTGCAAACCATGGAATTTCATTATAATCTGTCTTCAATAGATATTCATCAGGAAAGTTGTCTTGTATGGCCGATTCATTTAGAACTTCTAATTCGGGATTTTCAAGACGAGAAAGATGATCAGCGGCGAGATTTTCCGCTCCTCTTTTATCTCGGATTTCAATATCAAACTCTTGTAAGAGTAATATCCAACAGATTAATCTTGGTTTAGCATCTTGTTTTGAAAATAGGTATCTAAGAGCAGAATGGTCGGTATAGACCACCGTTTTTGCTAGAACGAGATATGATCGAAATTTGTCAAAAGCAAAGACAATAGCAAGGAGTTCTTTTTCAGTAGTTGTATAGTTCATTTGTGCTCCTTGTAATGTCTTACTAGCATAATATATAGGTTGAAATCGTTTTTCAATCCTTTGTCCTAAAACGGCTCCCATTGCAAAATCACTTGCATCGCACATTAGTTCAAATGGTAGATTCCAATTTGGTGTTATCATGATCGGCGCATTAGTGAGTTTCTCTTTAAGAATATTAAAAGATTTGATACACTCATCTGAAAAGATGAATGGAGCATCCTTTTCTAGGAGTTTATTCATAGGAGTGGCAATTTTAGAAAAATCTTTTATGAAACGTCGGTAAAAACCGGCATGCCCTAGAAAACTCCTAACTCCTCTAACATTGGTAGGATGTGGAAGTTTAGCAATTACATCTACTTTAGCTCTATCCACTTCAATTCCTTCTTTTGAAATTTTATGTCCAAGAACGATGCCTTCTTTAACCATGAAATGGCATTTCTCCCAATTAAGTACTAGATTTGATTGTTCGCATCTAATAAGCATTCGTTCAAGATAAACTAGACATGATTCAAATGTATCACCGAAGACTGAAAAGTCATCCATGAAAACTTCCATGCATTCTTCTATCATGTCGTGAAAAATCGCCATCATGCACCTTTGAAAGGTTGCAGGGGCGTTGCAAAGTCTAAATGGCATGCGTTTGTAAGCAAAAGTACCATAAGGGCACGTGAATGTGGTTTTCTCTTGGTCCTCGGGTGCTATTGGAATTTGAAAATATCCGGAAAATCCATCTAGAAAACAATAGTAACTATTTCCGGCTAATCTTTCCAACATTTGATCTATGAAAGGTAAGGGAAAGTGATCTTTTCTGGTGACGTCATTTAATTTTCTATAATCAATACATACACGCCATCCTGTTACAGTCCTAGTAGGAATAAGCTCATTTTTCTCATTTGTAATGACAGTCATGCCACCCTTCTTAGGCACGCATTGAACTGGGCTTACCCATGGACTATCAGAGATTAGATAAATTAAACCTGCATCAAGCAGTTTAATAATCTCTTTCTTAACTACATCTTGCATATTAGGATTTAGTCTTCGTTGACGTTGCACATACGTTTTATGACCTTCTTCCATAAGGATTTTATGTGTGCAATACGAAGGACTTATTCCTTTAATATCATGAATCTTCCATGCAATGGCTGGTTTATGGGCTTTCAACACAGAAATGAGTTGTGATTTCTCATTTTCAGTAAGAGAAGACGATATTATTACAGGTAATTCAGATTCACCATGTAAATAAGCGTATTCCAAATGGTTTGGAAGTGGCTTTAACTCTAATTTCGGAGGTTCTTCTATCGATGATTTGTATCGATATCTGTCTTCTTCTTTTAGCATTTGAATTTCTTCTGTTGTTGGTTCATATCCATTAGCTATAAGTGTAGCTAACATTTCAGCTTCATCAATTGGTTCATTACCTTCTCCTAAAGAACATTCTCCTGTTCCTTGTAATTCTGGAAATTCTTCTAATAATTCTGCATGTGCATCTATAGTTTGAATATAATAACATGTATCATCTGCAGATTGTGGTTGTTGCATTGCTCTATCAACTGAAAAGGTAACACTCTCATCCTCTATACTTAGGGTCAGTTTCTTACTGAACACGTCTATCATTGCTTTAGCCGTGTTTAAGAATGGTCTTCCTAATATGAGAGGAACTTGAGAATCTTCTTCCATGTCCAAAACAACAAAATCTACTGGAAATACTAAAGTACCAACTTTAACTAGCATGTTCTCCATTATCCCTCTAGGATATTTTATTGATCTATCGGCTAGTTGTATGCTTATTCTGGTTGGTTTCAATTCTCCAAGGTCTAGTTTAGCGTATAGTGAATACGGCATTAGATTTATACTAGCACCTAAATCTGCTAATGCTTCTATTGAACTAAGACTACCCAGAAAACATGGAATTGTGAAACTTCCTGGATCAGATAGTTTTTCTGGTATCTTATTCAACAGCACTGCTGAACAATTAGCATTCATAGTAACAGCCGAGAGTTCTTCCATTTTCTTTCTATTTGAGATTAGATCTTTCAAGAATTTAGCATATCTAGGCATTCCTGAAATCACATCAATGAAAGGAAGATTTACATTTATCTGTTTAAACATATCCAAGAATTTAGATTGCTCGGCTTCAAGTTTCTCTTTCTTCATTTTACTCGGGTAAGGAAGTGGTGGTTGGTATGGTTTAACATAAGGTTTAGCCTTAACTGTGTTATCTTCATTAACCTTTTCAACTACCGGTTCTTTTTCCTTATCTTGATCAGGTTGTGGTTCTTGTGGAGTAGGAATAGCTTCATCAGAAGTTACAGATATTTCACGTGGTTTAAATGTTGTACCACTTCTTGTGGTAATAGCTTTAGCTGTTTCATTCCGGGGGTTAGCATTTGTATCACTAGGTAGACTTCCCGGTTTTCTTTCACCTATTAACCTTGCTAGGTTACTTACTTCTTGTTCCAGATTTTGAATGGAATCTTATTGATTTCTAAATGCTTGAGCATTTTGTTCATTGGTTTGTTGTTGAGATGTGAAAAACTGCGTTTGAGTTTCAACTAGCTTCGTCATCATATCTTCTAAATTCGGCTTTTTATCATCGGTTTGTTGTGGTGGTTTGTTTTGAAAATTAGGTCTTTGCTGATTGTAAGTATTATTGGATACTTGTTGATTGCTAGGACCTTGTTGGTTGTTGTATGGAATATTTCGGTTATAATTCTGGTTTTGATTGTAAATCGGTCTTGGCGGTTGATAATTATTCTGATAATTATTTCCAGGCCTTTGGTTTATGTATGAAATATTCTCTCTTTGTTCCATTGTTAATTCAATACTGAGACAATCTTTTTTCAAATGTGGTCCTCCACACTGCTCACAACTAATTCGTATCGAGTGAATATCTTTAGTCATCTTTTCCATTCGTCTCTCCACAGCATCTATCTTTGCGGAAATGGAATCTAAGTCATGGCTAGAATCGGCTCTAGCTGCTTTAGATGATCTAACGATATCTTTTTCTTGGTGCCACTCATGTGAGTGGGAAGCAGTGTTATCAATAATTTTGTAAGCATCAGTTTCGGTTTTCTTCATAATAGAACCACCAGCTGCTATATCTATGTCTTTCCTTGTAGTGATGTCGCATCCTTGGTAGAATATTTGTACTATTTGACAGGTATCTAAACCATGTTGCGGACATCCTCTTAACAACTTTCCATATCTTGTCCACGCCTCATATAGAGTTTCATTCGGCTTCTGTGTGAACGTAACAATTTCTGCTTGAAGTCTTACGGCTTTAGATGCAGGAAAGAATTGTTTAAGAAATTTGTCAACTAAAACATTCCATGTATCAATCGCCCCTTCAGGTAACGATTCCAACCAATCTTTGGCTTCTCCCTTTAAAGTCCAGGGAAATAACATGAGATATATCTGTTCATCCTCCACTTCTCAGATTTTAAATAGTGTGCATATCCTATTAAAGGTTCGTAAATGTTCATTTGGATCTTCCTTCGGCGCACCACTAAATTGGCATTGATTAGTCACCATGTGTAGAATTTTTCCTTTGATTTCATAATCTGGCGCATTAATGTCTGGATGAGTAATTGCGTGACCTTGGCCTGTGCGTTTAGCTCTCATTCGGTCTTCCATACTTAAAGGTTCCAGATTCTCCATAATTGAATTTGTTGAATCGGAATCACTAGAGGATTCTGATTTAATGGTTCGTTACTCAACAATCTCTGTTTGAATGATTGGTGGTTCCGGAGGAAAGTTTAGTGGTTCAGGATCTACGAATCGTTCCTGAATATTCTCCGGATTCTCAATTGTGAGGTCGGGTTCAAAAAATGGATTATCGGAAATTTGAACTGAAGTACTTGGTCGACTGGATAACGATTCTAAAGAAAAATCAGCGGCAGTAATATTTGCTAAATGTCTTGATCTAGTTACAGGTGGTGAACGTACAAAAGGTGGTGAACGTCTTGCTCGGTGCATTCACTGAATATCCTATTAGTTTTTAAAAGGAAAGAAAAATTATAATAAGTTATCCAATCAATAGACTTTTCTGATTTTGCTCACGTTTCGAATAGCCAAAACTTATATTTAAAAACTAAAATAAAAATAGAACTACTTTATAATTTTATAAATAAAAATCGTAAAACTAGATTTATATATATATATATTTTTTTTTCTTTTTTTTCAGTTTTAAATGAAAACAAAATACTTAAATAAAACTTATATAAAAATAAAGAAACTTTATAAAATTTAAATATTTAACAAAATCTTAAAAATACTTATATTTTTGTTTTTTTCTTTTTATATTTTCGAATATTTAAAATGTATTTTTATAAAAACGAATTTTAATAAAAGTAAAATAAATTTTTTTTTTTTTTTTATTAGCGTTGCGCTTTCGGCGTTTAAGAAAAATCCCCGGCAGCGGCGCCAAAAATAACTTGATGTTTCGCGAGGTGTATATAAAATAGCTTAAATTTTACAAGAAAATACTATTAAATACGATACATTTTTACACAAGATATTTATTTATTTATAGAATGGATATACTTAAACCTTGCTACAACACTTATAGGCAGTGTACCTAATCGTACAGTAGTGTAGTTTTTAGTAAGTCCGATTCGTTCCACAGGGAATCTTTTTAAACAAAGCTTAACGCTATATTAGTTTACTTTTATAAAAATACAAATATATATATAAGTAATATTATTATTATAAAGGGGGGTTTTTACCGTTTAATGACCGGTTTGTCGATTTTAAAACTTTAGTCGCAGTTAAAACCAAATGTAAAATAATAAATAAATACAAGACTTAATTTAAAGTGTAAAGTAAATAACGATAATGAAATTGCGAATAATAAAAGTGCGATAAATTAAACTTGCGATAATTAAAAAGTACGATAATTAAAAGTGCAATTAAATACAATAACAATAAAAATGCGATAATTAGAAGTGCAATTAAATATAAAATAAAGGAAATTAAATATGAAATAAAAGAATTATGCTTATTTAAACTTCCGTAATCATGATGTTTGACGTGTTGATTTTAGTTTTATGCCCATGGGTTAATTGTCCTTTGTCCTGGATTATTTAATATGTCCGTCTGGTTTTTGTCCATAACAGTCCATCAGTCATAAATATAAAGTGTGAGTATCCTCGTCAAATTATCCTTATACCCGAAGTTAAATATTCCAACTAATTGTGGACTTAAACTGTAACAAGATTTTAATACTTTGTTTAATAATTACACCAGGATGTCGACTGAGTGTAACCCAAGGTTTTAATATTTTGTTATCAATTATACCAAGTATCCTTGTACATAATTTCACCCCTGTTTTAATTATTCTAGTGGCTATTAATCCATTCCCGTGTCCGGTTAAATGAACGATTATTCGTACATATAAATACCCCGCCCATCGTGTCCGATCGAGTGTATATGGTAATTTATATGGACGCCCAATTGTAAATCTTTATATTAATATTAACAAACTATCATTTAGTTAAACAAATATAAAGCCCATTAATAGCCCATAGTCTAATTTCCACAAGTGTCGTTCTTTTGTCCAAACCCCAATTATGGTACAAAGCCCAATTACCCAATTTTAGTAATTAACCCAACATCATGATTACTTCGGATTAAATAAGCATAATAATAACTTAGCTACGAGACATTAATATAAAAAGGTTGAACATAACTTACAATGATTAAAAATAGCGTAGCGTTACACGGACAGAATTTCGACTTACACCCTTACAATATTCGCTAACATACCCTTATTATTAGGATTTAAAATTAAAATTAAAATTAAAATATAAATTATAAATATATTTTACGTATATATTGAGAGAAGAAGGAAAAAAAGATGATGAAAAATGCTCAGAATTCGGTTGGCTTTATAGGGAGTTTCAAAGTTTGGGGCTCCGCGACTCGCGGCCCTTTTGGCCTTCAAACTCCGCGAGTCGCGGAGATTGAAATTACAGCTCACAACTTTTGGAGTCTTTCTTGCCGACGGATTTTATATATAAATATAAAATATAAATAATTAATATAATTATTTATATATTATATTATATTCTTGTGCATAGTAGACTTGTAATTTTTAGTCCGTTGCGTCGAGCGTTGAGAGTTGACTCTGGTCCCGGTTCTGGATTTTCGAACGTCCTTGCATACAATTTTATATTTTGTACTTTGCGGTTTGAATCTTGTACTCTTGTAATTTCGAGACGTTTCTTATCAATAATTGGAACCTCTTTGATTGTCTTTTGTACTTTTGAGCTTTTTGGTCGTTTGCGTCTTCAATTCGTCGAATCTGTCTTTTGTCTTCACCTTTTATTATTTAAACGAATATCACTTGTAAATAGAACAATTGCAACTAAAAGCTTGTCTTTCTTGAGGAATAATGCTATGAAATATATGTTCGTTTTTAGCATTATCACAAGTCTGTGTATAATTGTCCTTCTTAGACACCACCAAACAATACTTTTGTCTGTTTAAAATCTATCTCAATCAAATTATTCGATCCCCGGCAGTGGCGCCAGAAAACTTGTCTCTACAATGATATGGCCGAAATGGACGGTTTTTATTTCTGCGGTGTCGTTAGGCCGCAGGACGTCAAATTCAGTTGATCAAGGTAGCATATAGTGGTTTTGTTTATTTATATTGGTGCGGGGCCTAAATTTACTTTTACTTTCTAAGGTGTAAAAGGTGTAAGTTAACCCAATGTCGTATTTTTGAATAGGTTAACGAATTGAAAATCAAGTGAATAATTGTCTTTTATTTAAATTACCTAGATAAAGGATAATAGTTAGTTTAAGCTAATGGTCCTAAGTGCGGAAAAGTAAATAAAGTGAAAGGATATCCGGAGTATGCAGATCAGGGAAATGTTGACCAAGATATTAGTTTTGGGTTAGGGAAAGGTAATTATGCTTATGTTAAGGCTATGTTTAGAATGATGTAGATCTGGTTGGATGAGCCAATTACACAGACCTACTTATCTCTAGACTCTCAGAGTTCTCTTTGAGCAGTGAAAAGTATGTCACTTGGTTGTATAATTGAAATGCAGCTATACCTTGGAGGTTATCCTCAGTAAAGTACTAGGTTTATTAGTAAGTTAAGCTCTAATTCTAACCCTCGTTATCAGTTTAGTTAACTGAATAACAACGTGCCGTGTTGATTGAACACTGATCACAAACGGAAGGAGTCCGTCGGTTTAAGTTGGCAAAACCTTAAATGAAAACTAACAACCATTTCATCATACTAATGAGATCATATCAATTCAAACATTATACAGCATTACAGTTGATGTACTGAAAGTAAAGCAGATAGAAACCTAATAGATACCTAGACAGTTGATATGACTTAGTCCTAAGGCAACAACCAAACAAGAACATGCTATAGGCTTTGGTCACACAGTAAATGCACTAACTAGATCTTAACAGCTCTTAAGAGGTCTCTTTGGAACAGTCAATAGGCATACTAGGTCATTCATGTCTCAATTCCTAAGTTCCGTGTCCTAACAGCGCATTAAATGCCTCTCGGGAACTCCGGCCATACCGAGTTCCTAGAATCTTCAGATACAGTATAACCAGGGGTCTTAATCCTATTAAGTAGCTAAGTTCATATAGGTGGACAAGTCCTAATCACAACCTAGGTTGGTCAATCCTTAAGATACTAGCATACAAATCTATCATACTCACAAGTTCAACATAACAGTAGTAACTGTACTAAATTAACATAATTACGCTAACCCAAACTTCTATCATGGCAACATACAGATTAATTAAGATATCATGGTAATATCGGAACACATTATTAAACATAAAAAGTAAGAATACATGTTTAATACAAAAGACAAGCGTTTCGGATAAAACCTAAAAAGGTTGAAGAAATCTACCCGAGATAGCAGGGACTCGCCGGGATATGCTCCAGAAAATAAAAGCTAAGCTAGCTACTGCTAAAACTAACTAAAACTTGAAAATAAAAAATGAATTTGTAAATTGAGTGTGTGTTGAAATGGATGGAGAGAGCCCTTAAAATAGACTTGATTTTTGCCTGCAAACGGCTGACAGGCCGTTTGGCAAGCCGTTTGCAGGGGCCGTTTGCTTGTTTTGCCCGTTTGCTGTAGCCATTTGACTTGGGCGTGTGGCAGGCCATTTGCAAGCCAGGCAAGCTGTTTGGCAGGCCGTTTGGCTTGCCCGGTCAGCTGAAATTCACTGGATCGTAACTTGATTTCTTGTCTTTCACCGTTTTCGCTCCAGAATCTTCATTTTAACTCCGTTTTACTTGATTCTTTTTGCATCGCCTTCGTAATTACTTAATCTACAAAATCAACTGAAAAAGTACCAGCTCGGGTAAAATCATTGTTATCCGAATTTGCTGATGGGTTCCCAAGTGAATTACCTGCTGGTTTACCACCATTCAGGGATATCGAACATCATCTTGTACCTGGATCTATTCTTCCTAACAAAGTAGCTTATCGATGTTCTCCTCATGAAGCAAAAGAATTAGAAAAGCAAAATAAGCTGGTTGCAAAGGGGTATGTTAGAACTAGCATGAGTCCTTGTTCATTACCAGCTTTGCTGATTCCAAAGAAAGATGGTTCCATGAGAATGTGTGTAGAAAGCAGAGCTATTAACAACATCACCATCTAGTATAGGTATCCCATACCTAGATTAGATGATATGCTAGATGAGCTGCATGGTTCTTGTGTATTCTCCAAAGTTAATCTTAGAAGTGGGTATCATCATATTCGAATGAAAGAAGGAGATGAATGGAAGAGAGCTTTCAAAATCAAATGTGGGTTATTCTAGTGGTTGGTTATGCCTTTTGGTTTATCCAATGCACCCAGCACATTCATGAGACTTATGAATGAAGTGCTCAGACCACTTATTGGGCAGTTTGTGGTGGTTTACTTTGATGACACTCTAGTATATTCAAAAACTAAAGAAGAATACTTGGATCATTTGAGGAAAGTATTTGAGCTGTTTAGGCAGTATCAATTATATGGCAAGCTGGAGAAGTGTGATTTCTTTGTTAGCAACGTAGTGTTTCTTGTATACGTGGTTTCTGAAGAAGGCATTTCAATAGATCCATCTAAAGTGGAAGGAATCAGGTCTTGGCCTAGTCCTTCTTCCATCACTAAAGTCAGAAGCTTTCATGATTTAGCATCATTCTATAGAAGATTTATCAAAGACTTTTCCACAATTGTTGCTCCAATTACCGATTGTTTGAAAAAAGGGTATTTGAATGGTCTAGTTCTGCCCAATCAGCATTTGAATCATTAAAGAAAAAGCTAAATTCAGCACCTATACTTGTTTTGCCTAATTTTGATATGCTGTTTAAACTTAAATGTGATGCAAGTGGTGTTGGCATTGGTGCTGTGCTAGTGCAAGGAAAAAGACCAGTAGCTTATTTCAGTGAAAAACTAAATGGGTCTAAACTAAATTATAGCACTTATGATAAGGAGTTTTATGCCAACATTCGAGCTGTTGATCATTGGTCTCGTTATTTGAAGCCAAGGCAATTTGTTCTCTTTTCTAATCATGAAGCTTTGAAGTACATTAATGGTCAGTACAAACTAAATTCCAGGCATGCAAAATGGGTTGAATTCTTGCAGATGTACTCCTTTGTTTCTAAACACAAGGCTGGTACTTCTAATGTTGTTGATGATGGTTTATCAAGGAAATATTCTTTGTTGTGAATTCTGGAAGCTAGAGTTCTTGGATTCTCATTTGTTAAGGAGTATATGAAGCAGATCCTGACTTTGCTCCAATTTTGAATTGTTCACCTTCTGAGTTCAAAAGAGATTATGTTGAACATGTTGGTTTTCTATCTAAGGGCAGCAGATTGTGCATTTCAAAAGATTCAATTAGGGAATTGCTTATTAGAGAAGCACATGAAGGTGGTTTAGCTGGTCATTTTGGGATTAACAAGATTGGAGATCCTAAATGAAGACTTTTATTGGCCATGTATGGATAAATATGTTAAAGCTGTGATTAATCGTTGTGTTACATGCTTTAAAGCTAAGTCAGCTTTTCACAAGGGTTTATATACTCCTCTTCCTGTTCTCAACCAGCCATGGGAAGATTTGAGCAAGGACTTCATTGTTGCATTGCCAAGAACTCAGCGAGGCAAAGATTCTCTTATGGTTGTTGTTGACAGATTTTTAAAGATCCCATTTCAAAGCCTGCAACAAAACCAAGGATGCTACTATTGTTGCTGCTTTATTCTTCAAAGAAATTGTTCGTCTTCATGGAGTGCCAAAAACCATTGTGTCTGATCAAGATACAGAGTTCTTAAGTTATTTCTGGAAGACATTATGGAAGTTGCTTGGTACTAAGCTTTTATTCAGCACTTCTCTGCATCCCCAAACTGATGGCCAAATTGAAATTACTAATAGAACTGTGGGATTGCTTCTAAGAACACTTGTGAAGAAAAGTTTGAAGGAGTTGGATCTAAAGCTTGCTCATGTTGAATTTGCTTTTAACAGAGCACCTAATTACTCCACGGAGAAATCACCATTTGAATTCTGCTATGGTGCAAATACACTCACACCCATTGATCTGGTCCCTTTTGTAATTGAGCCTAAGGCAAGTGTTGAGGCAGAAGCAAAGGCAAAAGAAATGAAAAGTTGTACGAATAGGTGAAAGCACAAATTGAGAAGACCAACCAGCAATACAAGGCTAAGGCTAACCAGCATAGAAAGTAGCCCACTTTCATTCCTGGTGATCTTGTTTGGATTCATCTAAGGAAGAAAAGGTTCCCAGCAAAATAAAAGAAGAAGCCGATGCTAAGAGCTGAGGGTCCATTCAAAGTATTGGAAAAGGTTTGTGATAATGCTTACAAGGTCGAGCTGCATGGTGATACTTCTGTATCTAGCACTTTAATGTGGGTGATTTGATGCCATACTTGGAAGATGACAACCTCGAAAACTTGAGGTCAAGTTCCTTTTTAGAGGAGGAGGATGATGTGGGTGAACTGGGCAATGTAACCAGCAACGCAATCAGCACAAGCTCAAAAGATGTTACACCCGAATCTGGCCAAGCAATGTTCGTGTTGCCATCTCTTTCTTATCATCTAAGTGTTTTTGGAGCTGGTTCAAGAGGCTCAGGGGTTACCCTACTTCAGTCCTTAAACTGAAGTGATTAAGTTTTTCATGAATAAAGTTTTTGATAGTTGAAGGCAAGCCGGCAAAGAAGAAGAACCAGTAGCTGGACCAGCAAACGAGCTTTAGTTCAACCAGCAAAATGTCTTTAGTTCAACCAACAAAGTTTTACTCAGCCAACAAAGCTAGTTCAACCAGTAAGATGAACTTCAGTATAACTAGCAAGATGAACTTTAGCACAACCAGCAAATGACGCTGCTTTCTTTCTAAAAGGCCAGCTTACTGATACGATTCAAAGTTTACTTATGCTTTTCAATAACCAGGCCAAGTCATGTGCTTAACACGTGTGTGTGGTTGTTCTAGAATGTTGAGCTGTCCGAGGAAGATTCTTGATAATGCTAAAAACGAACATATATTTCATAGCATTATTCCTCAAGAAAGACAAGCTTTTAGTTGCAATTGTTCTATTTAAAAGTGATATTCGTTTAAATAATAAAAGGTGAAGATAAAAGACAGATTCGACCAATTGAAGACGCAAACGACCAAAAAGCTCAAAAGTACAAAATACAATCAAAGAGGTTCCAATTATTGATAAGAAACGTCTCGAAATTACAAGAGTACAAGAATCAAAACGCAAAGTTCAAAATATAAAATTGTACGCAAGGACGTTCGAAAATCCGGAACCGGGACCAGAGTCAACTCTCAACGCTCGACGCAACGGACTAAAAATTACAAGTTAACTATGTATATAAATATAATATGATATATAATTAATTATATTAATTATATATATATTATATTTATAAATAAATCGTCGGCAAGAAAGACTCCAAAGAATGTGAGCTGTATTTTTAAACTCCGCGACTCGCGGAGTTTGAAGGCAAAATGGGCCGCGAGTCGCGGAGACCCAAAGTTTGAAACTCCCTATAAAGCCAACCGAATTCTGATCATTTTTATCATCCTTTTTCTTCTTCTCTCATAAAACGTATTATATATATATATATATATATATATTATAATTTTAATTTTAATTTTAATTTTAATTCTAATAATAAGGGTATGTTAGCGAATGTTGTAAGGGTGTAAGTCGAAATTCTGTCCGTGTAACGCTACGCTATTTTTAATCATCGTAAGTTATGTTCAACCTTTTTACATTAATGTCTCGTAGCTAAGTTATTATTATGCTTATTTAATCCAAAGTAATCATGATGTTGGGCTAATTACTAAAATTGGGTAATTGGGCTTTGTACCATAATTGGGGTTTGGACAAAAGAACGACACTTGTGGAAATTAGACTATGGGCTATTAATGGATTTTATATTAACTAAACAATACCTTGTTAATTTAATATACAAACTTATAATTCGACGTATTTATATATAACCACATACGCTTGCTGGGTACGGTGGGCGGGATATCTATAAATACCAATAATTATTCATTTTACCGGACACGGAACTGGATTAATAGTTAATAGACTTGTTGAAACAGGGGTGAATTACATTCAAGGGTAATTGGTGTAATTGTTAACAAAGTAGTAAAACCTTGGTTTACACGCAGTCGATAACCTGGTGTATTCATTAAACAAAGTATTAAAACCTTGTTACAATTCGAATCCCCAATTAGTTGGAATATTTGACTTCGGGAATAAGAATAATTTGACGAAGGCTTTCGCTCTTTATATTTATGACTGATGGACTATTATGGACAAATCCGTATGGACATATTAAATAATCCAGGACAAAGGAAAATTAACCCATGGGCATAAAACTAAAATCAACACGTCAAACATCATGATTACGGAAGTTTAAATAAGCATAATTATTTTATTTCATATTTAATTTCCTTTATTTTATATTTAATTGCGCTTCTAATTATCGCATTTTTATTTATTGTTATTTTATTTATTTACACTTTTAATTATTGTACTTTTTAATTATCGCAAGTTTATTTTATCGCACTTTTATTATTCGCAATTTCATTATCGTTATTTACTTTACGTTTTAATTTAAGTCTTGTATTTATTTTTAATATTTTACATTTGGTTTTAACTGCGACTAAAGTTTTAAAATCGACAAACCGGTCATTAAACGGTAAAAACCCCCCTTTATAATAATAATATTACTTATATATATATATTTGTATTTTTATAAAAGTAAACTAATATAGCGTTAAGCTTTGTTTAAAAAGATTCCCTGTGGAACGAACCGGACTTACTAAAAACTACACTACTGTACGATTAGGTACACTGCCTATAAGTGTTGTAGCAAGGTTTAAGTATATCCATTCTCTAAATAAATAAATATCTTGTGTAAAATTGTATCGTATTTAATAGTATTTCCTGTAAAAATATAAGCTATTTTATATACTACTCTGCTAAAACATCAAGTATTTTTGGCGCCGCTGCCGGGGACTCGCTTAAAAGCCGGAAGCGCAACGCTAATATAATATATAAAAAAAAATTAGTTTACTTTTATTAAAATTCGTTTTTATAAAAATACGTTTTAAATATTCGAAAATATAAAAAGAAAAACAAAAATATAAATATTTTTAGAAGTTTGATAAATATTTAAGTTTTATAAAGTTTCTTTAGTTTGTAAAAATATAAGTTTTATTTAATTTATTTTATAAATATATTTTATAAATATAAAAAAAATCGAAATTTTTTTTATTTATATAAATCTAGTTTTAAGATTTTTATTTATAAAATTGTAACATATTTTTATTTCTATTCTAGTTTTTAAAATATAAGTTTTATTTAAATTATATAAATATTTTAATTAAATTAAAAACAGAAAAATAAAAAATATATATAAATAAAATTACGTCGAAAACTGAAACGAAACTGCCTGTAATCTGAATTTTCGAACCCCGCGACTCGCGGAGTTATTGAACCGGACCAACCGCGACTCGCGGAGCCGTCTGACACGGGCCACACAGAACCCTAATCTGCATTAATTACGGGGTATTATTAATTATTATTAATTAATTTGTATTAGGGTTAAATATTTAATTAATTTAGTATTTAATTTAAGTTTTAATTAATTTGTATATTTAGTTTATTAATAGTTTTAATAAATAAATAATATACAAATAATATTTTTATAAAAATTGTAATTTTTACAACTTTTTGTATATTTTTATATTTTGTCCCTTTTTAATAAGTTTTAGCGTAACTTTTGTATTTTTCGCTCATATTTAGTTTTAAACTTGGTTTTTGCCATAGTTATTTTTACTTCTAGATTTTTAGGCTTTGCCGTAGAATTCCTTAAGTACTTTTTCTTTAGACTAAGATTTAGGTGCTTTAGAATTTTGCGACGCCTTTTTAAGTTTTAGTTTCTTTTTAAGTTATTTCCATTTGGGATATAGTTTTTCTTGTAAGCTTTAATATTTTTAGACGCCTTTTACCTATGTATCAATTATCATTCCAATTAGTAATCTCAATTTGCGATTATAATTTTAAGTTAGTTGTAGTAATAAGGTTAGGTTAGTCAAGTGTTTTTAAGTTTTATAAGTTTCTTTTATTTTTCCGTCACCTTTTATTTTTCAACCATTTTTCTTTTTCGACCTTTTTCCGACGAACTCTTTTTCTTTCTTATTTCTCGCTATTCTAGTTTTAGGACATAGATTTTTATTCTACTTCTTATCTAAATTTCTTAAAATTACGAAAATTTATTTTAAGTGGTTAAATTAATAGACATCAAAATTTTATGGTTCGTAGTAATAGTTGGATTTGTACGTGGACCGGGTTATTGGAGCCAAACAGTCCTCAATTATATTGAGACCAAACGAATCCTGCCCCTCTGCTGCATCTTTTGACTATTCGAAACGTGGGCAAAATCAGAAAAGTCTATTGATTGGATAACTTATTATAATTTTTCTTTCCTTTTAAAAACTAATAGGATATTCAGTGAATGCACCGAGCAAGACGTTCACCACCTTTTGTACGTTCACCACCTGTAACTAGATCAAGACATTTAGCAAATATTACTGCCGTTGATTTTTCTTTAGAATCGTCATCCAGTCGACCAAGTACTTCAGTTCAAATTTCCGATAATCCATTTTTTGAACCCGACCTCACAATTGAGAATCCGGAGAATATTCAGGAACGATTCGTAGATCCTGAACCACTAAACTTTCCTCCAGAATCACCAATCATTCAAACAGATATTGTTGAGGGACGAACCATTAAATCAGAATCCTCTAGTGATTCCGATTCAACAAATTCAATTATGGAGAATCTGGAACCTTTAAGTATGGAAGACCGAATGAGAGCTAAACGCACTGGCCAAGGTCACGCAATTACTCATCCAGACATTAATGCGCCAGATTATGAAATCAAAGGACAAATTCTACACATGGTGACTAATCAATGCCAATTTAGTGGTGCGCCGAAGGAAGATCCAAATGAACATTTACGTACCTTTAATAGGATCTGCACACTATTTAAAATCCGACAAGTGGAGGATGAACAGATATATCTCATGTTATTTCCCTGGACTTTAAAGGGAGAAGCCAAAGATTGGTTGGAATCGTTACCTGAAGGGGCGATCGATACATGAGACGTTTTAGTTGAAAATTTTCTTAAACAATTCTTTCCGGCATCTAAAGCCGTAAGACTTCAAGCAGAAATTGTTACGTTTACACAGAAACCAAATGAAACTCTATATGAGGCGTGGACTAGATATGGAAAGTTGTTAAGAGGATGTCCGCAACATGGTTTAGACACCCGTCAAATAGTACAAATATTCTACCAAGGATGCGACATCACTACAAGGAAAGACATAGATATAGCAGCTGGTGGTTCTATTATGAAGAAAACTGAAACTGATGCTTACAAAATTATTGATAACACTGCTTCCCACTCACATGAGTGGCACCAAGAAAAAGATATCGTTAGATCATCTAAAGCAGCTAGAGCCGATTCTAGCCATGACTTAGATTCCATTTCCGCAAAGATAGATGCTGTGGAGAGACGAATGGAAAAGATGACTAAGGATATTCACTCAATACGAATTAGTTGTGAGCAGTGTGGAGGACCACATTTGACAAAAGATTGTTTCAGTATTGAATTAACAATGGAACAAAGAGAGAATATTTCATACATAAACCAAAGGCCTGGAAATAATTATCAGAATAATTATCAACCGCCAAAACCGATTTACAATCAAAACCAGAATTATAACAGAAATATTCCATACAACAACCAACAAGGTCCTAGCAATCAACAAGTATCCAATAATAATTACAATCAGCAAAGGCCTAATTTTCAAAACAAACCACCACAACAAACCGATGATAAAAAGCCGAATTTAGAAGATATGATGACGAAGCTAGTTGAAACTCAAACGCAGTTTTTCACATCTCAGAAACAAACCAATGAACAAAATGCTCAAGCATTTAGAAATCAACAAGCTTCTATTCAAAATCTGGAACAAGAAGTGAGTAACCTAGCAAGGTTAATAGGTGAAAGAAAACCGGGAAGTCTACCTAGTGATACAAATGCTAACCCCCGGAATGAAACAGCTAAAGCTATTACCACAAGAAGTGGTACAACACTTAAACCACCTGAAATACCTGTAACTTCTGATGAAGCTATTCCTACTCCACAAGAACCACAACCTGATCAAGATAAGGAAAAAGAACCGGTAGTTGAAAAGGTTAATGAAGATAACACAGTTAAGGATAAACCTTATGTTAAACCATACCAACCACCACTTCCTTACCCGAGTAAAATGAAGAAAGGGAAACTTGAAGCCGAGCAATCCAAATTCTTGGATATGTTTAAACAGATAAATGTAAATCTTCCTTTCATTAATGTGATTTCAGGAATGCCTAGATATGCTAAATTCTTGAAAGATCTAATCTCAAATAGAAAGAAAATGGAAGAACTCTCGGCTGTTACCATGAATGCTAATTGTTCAGCAGTGCTGTTAGATAAGATACCAGAAAAACTATCTGATCCAGGAAGTTTCACAATTCCATGTTTTCTGGGTAGTCTTAGTTCAATAGAAGCATTGACAGACTTAGGTGCTAGTATAAATCTAATGCCGTATTCACTATACGCTAAACTAGACCTTGGAGAATTGAAACCAACTAGAATAAGCATACAACTAGCCGATAGATCAATAAAATATCCTAGAGGGATAATGGAGAACATGCTAGTTAAAGTTGGTACTTTAGTATTCCCAGTAGATTTTGTTGTTCTGGACATGGAAGAAGATTCTCAAGTTCCTCTCATATTAGGAAGACCATTCTTAAACACGGCTAAAGCAATGATAGACGTGTTCGGTAAGAAATTGACCCTAAGTATAGAGGATGAGAGTGTTACCTTTTCAGTTGATAGAGCAATGCAACAACCACAATCTGCAGATGATACATATTATTATATTCAAACTATATATGCACATGCAGAATTATTAGAAGAATTTCCAGAATTACAAGGAACAGGAGAATGTTCTTTAGGAGAAGGTAATGAACCAATTGATGAAGCTGAAATGTTAGCTACACTTATAGCTAATGGATATGAACCAACAACAGAAGAAATTCAAATGCTAAAAGAAGAAGACAGATATCGATACAAATCATCGATAGAAGAACCTCCGAAATTAGAGTTAAAGCCACTTCCAAACCATTTGGAATATGCTTATTTACATGGTGAATCTGAATTACCTGTAATAATATCGTCTTCTCTTACTGAAAATGAGAAATCACAACTCATTTCTGTGTTGAAAGCTCATAAACCAGCCATTGCATGGAAGATTCATTATATTAAAGGAATAAGTCCTTCGTATTGCACACATAAAATCCTTATGGAAGAAGGTCATAAAACGTATGTGCAACGCCAATGAAGACTAAATCCTAATATGCAAGATGTAGTTAAGAAAGAGATTATTAAACTGCTAGATGCAGGTCTAATTTATCCAATTTCTGAGAGTCCATGGGTAAGCCCAGTTCAATGCGTGCCTAAGAAGGGTGGCATGACTGTCATTACAAATGAGAAAAATGAGCTTATTCCTACTAGGACTGTAACAGGATGGCGTGTGTGTATTGATTATAGAATATTAAATGACGCCACCAGAAAAGATCACTTTCCCTTACCTTTCATTGATCAAATGTTAGAAAGATTAGCCGGAAATAGTTACTATTATTTTCTAGATGGATTTTCCGGATATTTTCAAATTCCAATAGCACCCAAAGATCAAGAGAAAACCACATTCACGTGCCCTTATGGTACCTTTGCTTACAAACGCATGCCATTTGGACTTTGTAACACCCCAGCAACCTTTCAAAGGTGTATGATGGCGATTTTTCACGACATGATAGAAGAATGCATGGAAGTTTTCATGGATGACTTTTCAGTCTTCGGTGATACATTTGAAACATGTCTAGTTAGTCTAGAACGAATGCTTATTAGATGCGAACAATCAAATCTAGTACTTAATTGGGAGAAATGCCATTTCATGGTTAAAGAAGGCATCGTTCTTGGACATAAAATTTCAAAAGAAGGAATTGAAGTGGATAGAGCTAAAGTATATGTAATTGTTAAACTTCCACATCCCACCAATGTTAGAGGAGTTAGGAGTTTTCTAGGGCATGCCGGTTTTTACCGACGTTTCATAAAAGATTTTTCTAAAATTGCCACTCCTATGAATAAACTCCTAGAAAAAGATGCTCCATTCATCTTTTCCGATGAGTGTATCAAATCTTTTAATATTCTTAAAGAGAAACTCACTATTGCGCCGATCATGATAATACCAAATTGGAATCTACCATTTGAACTAATGTGCGATGCAAGTGATTTTGCAATGGGAGCCGTTTTAGGACAAAGGATTGAAAAACGATTTCAACCTATATATTATGCTAGTAAGACGTTACAAGGAGCACAAACGAACTATACAACTACTGAAAAAGAACTCCTTGCTATTGTCTTTGCTTTTGACAAATTTCGATCATATCTCGTTCTAGCAAAAACGGTGGTCTATACCGACCATTCTGCTCTTAGATACCTATTTTCGAAACAAGATGCTAAACCAAGATTAATCCGTTGGATATTACTCTTACAAGAGTTTGATATTGAAATCCGAGATAAAAGAGGAGCAGAAAATCTCGCCGCTGATCATCTTTCTCGTCTTGAAAATCCCGAATTAGAAGTTCTAAATGAATCGGCCATACAAGACAACTTTCCTGATGAATATCTATTGATCATAGATTATAATGAAATCCCATGGTTTGCAGACTATGCAAACTATTTAGTATGTGGATTCCTTGAAAAAGGATTATCGTACCAAAGACGAAAGAAATTCTTCAGTGATATAAAACACTATTTTTGGGAAGATCCACATCTGTTTAAAAGTTATCCCGATGGAATAATACGCCGATGTGTATTTGGAGATGAAGCTAGTAAAATTTTAAACCATTGTCACACAGGACCAACAGGAGGGCATTATGGGCCTCAACTAACAGCAAGAAAAGTTTATGATGCTGGATTCTATTGGCCTACAATTTACAAAGACGCACACCTTCTTTGCAAATCCTGTGATGCTTGTCAAAGGGCCGGAAAAATAAATCAACGTGATGAAATGCCACAAAATGTCATCCAAGTATGTGAAGTATTTGACATTTGGGGTATTGACTTTATGGGTCCATTTCCAAAATCTCATAATAATCTATATATACTCGTAGCCATTGATTATGTATCTAAATGGACGGAAGCACAAGCTCTCCCAACTAACGATGCACAAGTTGTAGTCAACTTTTTAAAACGTCTTTTTGCAAGGTTTGGAACACCGAAAGCTTTAATAAGTGATCGGGGTACTCATTTCTGTAATAATCAACTTGAGAAAGTTCTTAAAAGATATGGAGTAACTCATAAAATCTCCACCGCATATCATCCACAAACAAGTGGACAAGTTGAAAATACCAACCGAGCTTTAAAACGTATTCTAGAGAAAACCGTAGGATCAAATCCGAAGGAATGGTCCATTAAATTGGAGGATGCACTCTGGGCTTTTAGAACAGCCTACAAAACTCCAATTGGAACCACACCTTTTAGACTTGTTTATGGAAAAGCATGTCATCTTCCAGTAGAAATTGAACACAAAGCATTTTGGGCTTTGAAGACATGTAATCTTGATTTACATGAAGCTGGACGTTTACGATTAAATCAACTAAACGAATTAGAAGAATTAAGACATGAAGCATACGAAAATTCGTTAATCTATAAAGAAAGAACGAGGAAATGGCATGATAAAAGAATCAGAAGTTTAAAAGAATTTAAGGAAGGAGACAGAGTTCTTCTTTTCAATTCACGATTCAAGCTATTTCCTGGAAAATTGAAATCAAGATGGTCTGGACCATTCATAGTCAAAAGAGTTTTCCCATACGGAACGATAGAATTAATAAATTCAAATGGGATTGAATTTAAAGTTAATGGTCACAGAGTTAAACATTACATACATGGTCCGATGAAAGTTGACAATGAAGTTAATCATAATTTCACCACCCAAGAAAACCTTCAAAATGAAAACATAAATATGTTATCAAAAACATATGAAAAATCAAAACTGGAATATAGGGAGGATTCAAATTTGAGTGATGAAGAAGAATTCCTATACAAACCTCCCATTCCAAGAAACGAAGAAAAATGTGAACAAGAAATTCAAATAGAAATGAAAGAACCAAGGAAAGAACACCCGAAAAAGGTTTACAAACCAACTCGACTTACTAAAGCAGGAGACCCGGGTGAATTTATCATTTCTTGCTTACTTAATGATGGTGCTGTATATAATGGACTCGCAGATTTAGGAGCAAGTGCAAATATTATGCCTCTTTCCTTATACAAAAGATTAGGCATGGGTAAATTAAAACCAACCAAAATAGGTGTTCAATCATTTGACCAAACCATTAAACACCCGGTTGGAATAGCAAATAATTTACTTGTTAACGTGGGAAGTTTGACCTTTGTTGCAAACTTCATAGTGATTAATATGGAGGAAAACCTTGATATTCCTCTAATTCTAGGTCGCCCATTTTTAGCAACCACCGAGGCATTCATTGATGTAAGAGAAGGTAGAATGACACTTAGGGATGGTGATACATCGATCACCTTTGTGAACCGAAAGTTTAGATCTCCACAAACCAAAACTGTTAGACCAATAAAAACGCATAAGTGTGGGGAAGATGAAGAAACACTTAATGATGATCCAATCACAAAGAATGCCGTTGATGATACGAAATTAGATGAACCCATTTTTAACAGTTCAACGAAGAAACTTTATAAACGGATTCACGATGCTAAGATTAAAGGAAACTTTAAGTTATATAACCGATTAATATCCAATTTATCGTCAAAAGAAAAGGCAATGTTAGTTGAATTTGTGAAAGTTACGGAGGAAATCAACAAATGGATTGAAGTAAAAGTCAAAGATATACAAGTTGTTGATGATTCAATTGAAAATAATGTTAATCACAATTTCAACTAAGTATAGGGGGTTTATGTATTTCTGTTAGAGTTAGATTGTCTGTTTTCGTGTAGTTCTCGAAAATGGAACCCGAATGGTCTTTCCCTAGCAGACCCTAAAGAACTAGTCTTCTCCCCCCATTCTGAATTTTTATTTTTTTAGGTTTTTACAAAATGAAGACTGCCTGTGAACTAAACCATGGTCTAATGCTACACGCTTTGATCACTAAACGTAATAATGACACACTTCCGAGTGAAATAGTATCAGTAATCAGAGAAAGAATGGACGGAGTTAGAAAAGAATCCAGATGCGAAGATAATAAGTTACAATTTGGTAAAGGAAAATCAAAATCCGCAGCAAAAAGAAGAGCACGACACCTAGAAAGATGTCATAAATGCGGAAAATGGTCACAAGGAGGTAAATGTTCAAATAATCAAACCTATTCAAACACCGAATTTGTTACTTTATGCAGAGACGGACCGTTCATATGTTTAGAAGAAAAGACACTGAATGCTCGAGGTTACGCCTATGTAGCTATGGAAAACCAATTAAACCGACTATCTTATGAATGGAATAGATCATATAACTAAGAAATCTATTTCACAGGTATGTTTGTACAGTTTTTTTTTTTTTTTTAACCTTTTGATAATAAACGCTAATTTGTTCGCTATAAAGTATTAAATTGGTATTGAATAAAATTAGGTTTGGCGACCGAAATTATTGATATCATTCAAATATTTTTTACATCACTGCGAAATTTAACGTTTATTCTTAAGGTATAAATATCTTTAAACAATCAACCCAAAATATTTCAAAAATTCGTCATGAGGTAAATTAGGTCTTGGAACCGAAATTACTTTACCGAAAAGAGGGGCGCATATTTTTGATAATATTTGATTGATTAAAGTGGGATAAAAAGCCAAAAAGATTTTTAATTTTATTTTTACCATGTTTTTAAAATTAATATATAAATCTTAAATTAATATTGTAAACTTTGTAAAAATAATATTTTTAAAATTATAAATAATTGAAAAATTAATATAAGTTTGGTGTGAATTTATAATATGAATTTTTAAATTAAGTTTGGTGTGAATTTTTAATTTTTAAAATATGAATTTTTAATTTTATGCATTTCAAATTTTAAGTTTAGTGTGAATTTTTAATATTAATTTTGAATTTATATTTAAATAGTGTGAATTTTTAATATTAATTTTGAATTTATATTTAAATTGTGTGAATTTAAAAACAAAAATTTACTTTATCTCATTAAGTTAAAAATATGATTTTTAAAATTCGTCGTAAGTTGAAGACTAGGTCGTTGAACCGAAATTGCTTTACCCGAGGGAGGGACGAGAACTTTTATTATCATTATTTTTTTAATCTTATTGAATTAAAGTATGCCAAAAACATTAAAAAAACCCAAAAATCTTAGCTTTTAAAACAATCGCTACAAAAAGACAAATTTTAAAATTTTGTCAAGGGACGGACTAGGACATCGATCCGAAACGACCTCGTCCTAAATAACAAGGAAAACAAAATCTTAAAAATTAATTACTTAATTGTTTTATAAGTTAATGATTTTATATAAAAAAAAAAAAAAAAAAAAAATCAAACTCCGCGACTCGCGGAGTTTGAAGCTTTAAACACCGCGACTCGCGGAGGTATCGAATTACAGAAAAAAAATATAAGAGCTGGAACAGATCAGTCCCAACCCACAAACACACCAAAACTGCGAAAATAACTGCCGAAAAAACCCGAAAAAAACCTCCCAAAATCACAATTTTTAACCGTTAATCATCAAATCTTTTACTAAAATCATGTTGAGAAGGATGCTATCAAGGAATTACTCAATAAAAACGGTAAATTTCTACACCTAAACACCATTTAATCCGAAAATTAGTGTTCTTGAGCAATTTTTTCCCCAATTTGATTTTGATGCTTTTTAGTGTAATTATGCTTAAATTGTTTATGTATTATGCTTGTATAACCTAGATTGATGCTATTTAACATGATTAGAAGCCTTAAACTTCAAATTTTGAGTAATCTAGGGTTTGTGTTCTTGAGCAAATTTGGGGCTTTTTGATATAAACAGGTTATGGCCAATTTTTGTCATGAATTGTTGCTAAATTAAGTAGTGTAACATGTTTAGGTAGTTAAATGATCCAAACTTTGAGCCTAAACATGATTTTCAGAATTAAAGTGGACTTTTTCAAGTCTAAAAATTCATGAACTTGATTTTTGAGAGATAATGCCATTTGAAACTTGTTTAATTGCTAGTAATGATTATTTTGACATGTAATTTGAGTTGAATGCTTATGAACTTGGCGAACATTTTCGTATATGCTTATTTGAAAAAGTTTAGATTTGATAAAAATGTGAAAATGAGCTTAAGTTTGATATAAATTGATCATGTCATTGTAATTATTTTGATTGATGATTTTGCTGACACTAATGCATATTTGGATGCACAAAAATTGTGTTTGATGTGTTTTGCAGACTGAAAGGGGTGAATCTTCATCCCAAGCTCGCAATGCTCCTGCTGAGAATGCGGAACAACAGGAGGTGGATAACTACTACAAGCAGGATATACCTCATCCAGTCATGACATTTTCTGATATGCACTTGGAAGATTTGCACCCGAACCTGAGATTTGACAGACTTTGGATAGATTATCCAAAATACCAAAGGGGTTTGCATACTCTTCATTCTAAGGTTGTTGAGGTACCTAGGGTCATAGAATGGGGACCATTAGAAGCTGTAGAATTGGCCGGGCCAATTAGGGAATTACTTGTACAGAGGTATGGTAATTCTACTTTTAATGACTGGGTACGTTTATTCACCATGCGTAGACCTGTATATAAAGTATGGTGTGAAGAATTGTTATGTAGTATAGAATTAAATGATCGGGTAGCTAGTTTAACCGATCGATCTTTTATTAGATTTTTGTTAGGAGGTTCGATGCGCCACATGTCTTTACTAGACATGGCTCAGGCTTTACGTATATATACGCCTGAGGAGTTAGCATCTGCCGATTGTAGAGGGTTGATACTAAATGGTAGAAAGATAGATGAAAATTTTGATACACACGGTATATGGAGTCAAATGACAAGCCATCACCGATTCAAAGGGGGAAATTACTCTTATTTGGATATAGATAGAGCTGAATTAAGAGTAATTCATAGGTTTTTAGCTAATTCGATTACACAAAGAGGTAAGAACAAGGAAAAGGTAAATGAACATGATTTGTTTTACCATATGTGTATTCGAGACCCACAAAGCGCTGTAAGTATACCTTATTGTGTGGGTTATTATTTATCAGCTATGGTTAGGGGGATGAGACCGCATAGCATAATAGGAGGTGGTATTTTTATTACTCTGATTGCTGAATATCTCGGTGTGGATATAAGTCGGGGGGGGGGGGGATTATTAGTGGAAGAACCAGAACCCCGCGATACTATAGGTTTAAATGTATACCATGGTGCGAAAGTTTTGAAGAGGCGAAATAACGCCGCAGTCCAATACCATGGTAGACATCCACAGGTTGAGAGAAACCAACAGCAAGGTAATGTAGGAGGGGGAAATGAAATGCAAGAAATGCAAAGGTTTATAGCTTCACAGGAGTACGAAAATGCTAGACAGAGAGCATTTGAAGATTGGAAAGTTCATCAAAACCAAATCATAGCTCATTGCCAACATATAGGTAGAAACTATATTCCTACACCAAAACCCATATTCCCTCCCTGGTCTATAGAGATGCAACCACCGTATCCTACGTATAACCCTGCCGAAGCATTCTATAGCACCTATGGTTATGCTTGGAACCCCTATTGGTACCAGTATCATCCCTAGTCTACTTAGTTTTATTTATTTTGTAATTTGTAATGTTGATACATTTAATACTTATGTTAATATTGTAATAGTTTTTATAATTTTCTAACTTTTATTCTTAGATTTTAATAATTTTTGAATGTAGGGTAATATACCAAACTTCAAAAATATGTATATATGTTTGCAGTTTATCTTATGTACACAACAGGGTAAAACAACGCATCTTCAAAGACTGGCATTAAGTTCAGCAAAAGCAACTAATTTTGACGACAAGATGCAAAATATATGTGAAATAACAACAAGACGGAATGAACAAATGATGTGCACCATTTATCATTCAGCAAACAAACGCCAATATATTTGGAAACTTTGGTAAAATTTAATCATTTTCACACAAATCACCCTCAATAATTTAAATTGTTACTGATTTCTTGCAAATGAGGGCATTGCAAGATCTTAAGTGTGGGAATGGGTTAAATTCTTTCGGATTTTAAAATTTTTATCTTTATACACTTGGTTACCATTAAAAATACTAGTAACGTAGTAGTTGTATTAGAATCTAGTGCTCTCTGATAATAAAGAACAGCCCTAGTCTTATATACTGACTACCCAATTCTAGTAAAAATTTTCAAAATTTTTAATTAAATGAACTCAAAATCATGTTTATACATATTAATGAACGATAAAACTAGGTTTTAACACCGAAATTATTGTTACCTCAGAAAAGACATAAATTGAGAAACAAACCAAAATGTTAAAATTCATTTAAAATAGAATAGAGGACAATAAAAAGGAAAATAAAAGCCAAGTGTGGGAAAATTCTCCAAGTTATTCAAAACATATATCACATATTTTTAAACAAATAACTGAAAATACTTTTGCTTTGGACTAAACTAAACTGTTTTACCTGATTCACTGTAAGAAAGATGGATCTACACGATGAATCAATTCCATCATTAAAAGGAAGTAAAGTCTTCCGAAAAAGACACGCGCCTCTTGATTTAGGTCAAGAAGTTGTCGTCCAGACCAGCTGTAGGTTGACGAAAAATCTAGAAAAGTCATCACTAAAATCAGCAGGAAATCCATGGACCTCAGCATTAAACAGGGTCGCCAGGTGGTCAGATTTATCCTAACCATGAGAAGGATTTATCTCGTACAATGGGGGGGCACCATGCAAATTAGCTGGATAAGACTAATAAATCAGATTCCCAGAAAGGATAATCTCCTTAAAAGATCAAAAATCAGCTTTTAAGCCTGATATTACTCAATCCTTGAGATTGACCTTAAAGATTGAGAATTACAAACTCATGGAATTCAATGATATCTAAACTCGAGCTTGAACGAGAAAATATTTTGATCAAAATTACAAACCGATTTGTTTTCTGAAAACCCATTTTCAATGTGTTCATTACCATTGAACGTAAAATCCTAGGAATTCACCTGGAATTCATTAGGTCACCTGAACCAAATCGGGTGTCAACCGTAAGAACGGTGGTTGCATAGTGGTCAAAGACAGGACCTTGTGCCAGACCGAAAAATTATAAGGGTGAGCTTTACTATTGCTCCTACCAAGGATAGTAATTGCGTCCGACACGTTATAGACCATAATTAAAAGCATGTCAGGGGACATTGCCTTAACAGTTGCTTGTTCAATGCTTTCCTTTACAACCGGACGGTAGTTTACCGAAAGGTAATATACGGGACAAGTAAACTGGATGTGTTGCTTTCCAAATACAAGGTTAGCAAGTGGGTGACACAAAACCGCAAGTTTTGAGCTAAAATTTTCAAATCTGAAACCCACCAAACCCACAAAAATATTTTGCAAACACCGGTGAAGGGTTATTCCGGAAAACTTATCTAGGGTAAAAACTAGATTTAATTTTCAAAAGATCAAATGTTTTCATAAAGATCCAATTTCCTTAATGGATCTAAATTTTTATAGTCATATGGGACTGTAAACCATATCGTTACTACCATTGTTTATACCGCCGTATAGAAATCACTGATGTACAAAGTGTGAAGAATAAAGAAGTGATTCTAGTATTTCAAGACGATATTGGTTGAGGACAAGCAACGCTTAAGTGTGGGAATATTTGATAATGCTAAAACGAACATATATTTCATAGCATTATTCCTCAAGAAAGACAAGCTTTTAGTTGCAATTGTTCTATTTAAAAGTGATATTCGTTTAAATAATAAAAGGTGAAGACAAAAGACAGATTCGACGAATTGAAGACGCAAATGACCAAAAAGCTCAAAAGTACAAAATACAATCAAAGAGGTTCCAATTATTGATAAGAAACGTCTCGAAATTACAAGAGTACAAGAATCAAAACGCAAAGTACAAAATATAAAATTGTACGCAAGGACGTTTGAAAATCCAGAACCGGGACCAGAGTCAACTCTCAACGCTCGACGCAACGGACTAAAAATTACAAGTTAACTATGTATATAAATATAATATGATATATAATTAATTATATTAATTATATATATATATTATATTTATAAATAAATCATCGGCAAGAAAGACTCCAAAGAATGTGAGCTGTATTTTTAAACTCCGCGACTCGCGGAGTTTGAAGGCAAAATGGGCCGCGAGTCGCGGAGACCCAAAGTTTGAAACTCCCTATAAAGCCAACCGAATTCTGATCATTTTTATCATCCTTTTTCTTCTTCTCTCATAAAACGTATTATATATATATATATATATATATATATATATATATATATATATATATATATATATATATATATATATATTATAATTTTAATTTTAATTTTAATTTTAATTCTAATAATAAGGGTATGTCAGCGAATGTTGTAAGGGTGTAAGTCGAAATTCTGTCCGTGTAACGCTACGCTATTTTTAATCATTGTAAGTTATGTTCAACCTTTTACATTAATGTCTCGTAGCTAAGTTATTATTATACTTATTTAATCCAAAGTAATCATGATGTTGGGCTAATTACTAAAATTGGGTAATTGGACTTTGTACCATAATTGAGGTTTGGACAAAAGAACGACACTTGTGGAAATTAGACTGTGGGCTATTAATGGGTTTTATATTAACTAAACAATACCTTGTTAATTTAATATACAAACTTATAATTCGACGTATTTATATATAACCACATACGCTTGACTGGGTACGGTGGGCGGGATATCTATAAATACCAATAATTATTCATTTTACCGGACACGGAACTGGATTAATAGTTAATAGACTTGTTGAAATAGGGGTGAATTACATTCAAGGGTAATTGGTGTAATTGTTAACAAAGTAGTAAAACCTTGGTTTACACGCAGTCGATAACCTGGTGTATTCATTAAACAAAGTATTAAAACCTTGTTACAATTCGAATCCCCAATTAGTTGGAATATTTGACTTCGGGAATAAGAATAATTTGACGAAGGCTTTCGCTCTTTATATTTATGACTGATGGACTATTATGGACAAATCCGTATGGACATATTAAATAATCCAGGACAAAGGAAAATTAACCCATGGGCATAAAACTAAAATCAACACGTCAAACATCATGATTACGGAAGTTTAAATAAGCATAATTATTTTATTTCATATTTAATTTCCTTTATTTTATATTTAATTGCACTTCTAATTATCGCATTTTTATTTATTGTTATTTTATTTATTTGCACTTTTAATTATTGTACTTTTTAATTATCGCAAGTTTATTTTATCGCACTTTTATTATTCACAATTTCATTATCGTTATTTACTTTACGTTTTAATTTAAGTCTTGTATTTATTTTTAATATTTTACATTTGGTTTTAACTGCGACTAAAGTTTTAAAATCGACAAACCGGTCATTAAACGGTAAAAACCCCCCTTTATAATAATAATATTACTTATATATATATTTGTATTTTTATTAAAGTTAACTAATATAGCGTTAAGCTTTGTTTAAAAAGATTCCCTGTGGAACGAACCGGACTTACTAAAAACTACTACTGTACGATTAGGTACACTGCCTATAAGTGTTGTAGCAAGGTTTAAGTATATCCATTCTCTAAATAAATAAATATCTTGTGTAAAATTGTATCGTATTTAATAGTATTTCCTGTAAAAATATAAGCTATTTTATATACTACTCTGCTAAAACATCAATTCTCATCTATCATTGGCTGCTTTTTATCATGGGAGGAGCACTACCAAATGACATAACTTTTGCAGATTATGTCATTTATTCTTATTGTCTAATTTGTAATTGTTTGTCCTGGCTAAGAGTGGTTTCTTTATCAGTGTTTATGGTGTTATTTTATCAAACATTGTGGTGAAATCCAAATCTTCATATCTGATATTTTTTTTTTGAATGGCAAGTAAATTTTATTATCAAAAAGAAGACAGTACACGAAAAAAGAAACCTAGCAAGGAGCTACACAATACTCACAACAACACACAATCGCAAAATTAAAGCGCGCACACACACACTTAAGCTCGAGACTATAGAAGGCGCACAATCACGAGGACCTTAGAGGCGACACGAAACGACAATAAGCAAAACTATGTTTCTGAGTCCGATGATGTGCAAGAAGAGCAACATGAGCAGCAACCAATATCCTCTTCCGAGTCATTCATCACATTCTCGATAAAGTATCTTTCGTGCCAACGAAAGTTGTCTCGACGTCGGTTACGCTTCATATTACACCTACCCCACACATGATTAATAAAATGACTTTTGATCAAAGGAGGAGCTTTTTTCTTTTTAACGCGAAAACGGGCTACCGCGGAATATGCTGGACAAACAATTTTTTCTGGGCTAGGGTCACCCACGTCTCTTTCATCTGAGCCCAGCTCCAGCTCAATGGGGCCTGAATGTTCATATTATACTCACTTGGATATCCTGGCCCAGTAAGAGATACAGGCCCAGGTTGATTTTGAAAACAACACGACTTGGAATCCAGATAAAAAGGATCAGGCGTGCCCATCTTTTCCTCGAAACCAGTACCTTCAACATAGGGACCAGCAACAGACGACCTCGGAGATTGAAAAATATTGGGTAATGGGTCACCAATTTTATTGAATTTCGGGTTGCAAATCGAGGCAGTTGTGTCGTCGGACGGTGGTGAAACGACGTCATCATCCAAATTAACCGGCTTGAACTCTCCTTCTTCAACCTCATCATCATCAGCCACATCAACAACCGGCGTAGATTCTTTATCATCAGCCACATCATCATCAACCTCTTCACAATTCTCAATAGGTTTATCATCCTGCAAAACCTTCTTATCATCTTCACAAAGCTCACCCTCATTAACCGTTACATTACAAGAAGAAACTGGATCCATTGACGGATCATTATCACCCAGCTCAGACCCCTTGGCCGTCTGCGACTGAAACCCGCCGTCAACATCTTCTAATCGGGACTTGTTAACTTCGACCAAAGACCAAGAAATCCGATCCTTGTTGAAACTAAAAACAAGGTTATGATTGCTCACCGATTCCAGAAGATCAAAATCAATCCATTTACCACCGACTTTTATCTCGATACAATTTGATTTATTAGCCCCAACCAGAGAGTCAGCGAAGGATTTACCTTCCCCACTGAATGGTTTTGACGGATTAGACGAAACACGACTCCAGGGGGCATGTGGAAATTCTTCATAATCATCGACGTTTAGATTAGGATTAGGAGAACGACCAAAATCTTCGGTATTCAGGTTTGAAACACTGCCTTTATTCTGTCTGGTTATATCTCTCTCGATTGCCTTGTAGGCACGAATCCACCTCCCGTTGACTTGAATGTTGTTTAAAGCTCTCGTGAAGGAATCGAAGTCAGAAACGCCAACAAATCGGACAAACCCGAAGCGTTGGCCACTCGACAATCTCTTCCGAGCAAAGTACACGTCTTTTAGAGTCCCATAATTCTCGAATATTCTCCGACAATCATCACGAGACCAAGAGTCCGGGAAATTGAAAATCAAAAACGATGTAACACGACAATCACTCTACTTTGTACACGAGGAGACATTTGGTTCCAACATTTGGGTTACATCATCTTCGGCCAGAGGGCTGGCCGGAGAAGATGGTGGGTTGGGTGGTCGTGAAGGTAGATGAACGAAAAAGGTGCGATTTGATCGGTGGTTGTTTATACTTATTTTTAGATGTTTGTTTTGAATAACAGATTGATGACGACGACGATGTTGATTGATAAAGAGGAAGGAAACCACCGATGTTTGAAACCACCGTTGATAGTCTTGGATTTTTGAATTTTACGATCTAGTGTGAACACATGTTAGGAGAGAATTTCTAGAGTTCATATATGATATTATAGTTGTGGTGGAATCTTTATCAGCTGTAATTGAAGGTTTTGAGTGTTTCTAGATCTCTGATTGTGGTTAATCTTTATCAATTTGGGGTTTAGATTCTTTATCCTGTGTTTTTATTTTAGAGTTTTATACTTTGTTTTTGGGTGTTACTGTTACAAAGGCAAATGAAAGTTTGTTCTAAATTGCGTTTTTAAAATCATAATTACGCATCACAAAGGCAAATGAAAACAAAGGCAACTTCATAAAAAAGTAAAAATCCTATTCACTTAATCATTATTCAAAGGGTTACCTACAAAAATATTTCTTGATATATTTCGTTGAATCCAGTATTTTGTTTGTGAAGGGAATTGTCTCATCGATAATTGAAGATTTCCAGCCTACAATCTAGAAGCCCACCTTCTAGATATTCAAAGTAGGCAACCTTGACAACTCATATGGAGGTAGCAAAGTTGATGACGATGACGGCCGCCAACCTTCTCCGTTCACACCATTCCACCGCCATAGAATTTTTACTATAAATAGAGGTGCAAACCTCAGTTGTAAATCATCCTAAATCACTCAGAGAAGTGTAATCACAACCTAGAGAGTGTGTGTGAATTTGAGAGTTTTTTTTTTTTTTGTAAGAGTTTTGTAATACTCTGTAAATCTATTCTTGTAAGTAATAGAGTTGTTTTTCTCTCAAATTTATATCTCCCAACGTCCAGGCGATCCCCTCTTCCTAACAAGTGGTATCAAGAGCTTGGTTAGAGACGTTGGTTGAGTTTTTGGGTCTTCTGAAGTTTTCTCAAAATTCAATTTTGAGTGTACCATTGGATTCGTCTCGTCGAACCGAGTCCAACGCAAAAAACGGCGACTTAAACGGAGTTATAACGAGCCCAGAAAACGCGGTCAAAGTTTGGTCAACTCGCCGGAATCTCGCCGGAGAAGACGACCGGTGCGGTACTGTAGCGGTACTGTAGCAATTCTGAAATTTTACAATTTGGTCCCTGAAATTTTCATAATTTCATTTTTGGTCCCTGAAGTTTATAAAAAATTATAATTTTGCCCCGTAAGTGGAATTTAAGCCGCGAAGTGTCTATTCCACCATTTTCAACCGTTCTGGACGTAACGGTGATCTCTGTTTTCTACAATTCAACCCCGTTTGTGTTAAAAAATTATTTGTAAGGTGATAATGTCCACAGAAGAGTCAACATCATCTTCTGGAGCTATGATTATGCTCACAGCCACAAACTACACGTTGTGGAAACCTCGAATGGAAGATCTCCTCAGCTGTAAGGATTTGTTCGATCCTATTGAATTGAAGGGTATAAACCCTGATTCTGCCAAAGAGAAAGAGTGGAAGAAATCAAACCGAAAAACTATTGGTCAGATCCGTCAATGGATTGATCATAGTGTCTTCCACCATGTTGCACAAGAGACAGACGCATATGTCCTCTGGAAAAAGTTGGAGGACATGTATCAGGCCAAGACTGCTCGGAATAAAGCCCTGCTGATGAGGCATTTAGTCAACATGAAGCTCAAAAGTGGAACTTCAGTTGCCGAGCATATCAGTGAGTTCCAGAGCTTGGTCAACCAGTTATCTTCTGTAGAGATGCCGCTTGGCGATGAAGTTCAGGCGCTACTGCTACTTAGTTCCCTTCCCAATAGTTGGAAAATGCTGGTAGTAACACTCAGCAACTCAGCCCCGAATGGCAAACTTACCATGTCAATGGTCAAGGATGCCCTATTCAGTGAAGAGGCAAGGAGAAAGGACATGGGCACAGATCAGACCCATGCCTTTGTCACAGAGAATCGGGGGAGACAGCGAATGAGTAGCAAAAATAAATGGAGAGGCGGAAGCAAGAGCAGGGGCAGGTCAGCTGATGGCAGAAAACCAACATATAAATGCCATCATTGTGGATTAGAGGGACATATGAAGAAGAACTGCTATAGATTAAAAGAGGAACAAAGTCAAAGCAGTTCACAGCCGAAGAATAAGGGTGGAGAAACATTAGTGACTATCCCTGGTGATGTAGCTTATTGTTCAACCCATGATGAGACATGCCTTCACGTCTCACGAGAAGACACAGAATGGGTGGTAGATACTGCAGCTTCCTACCACGTGACTCCATACAAGGAATACTTCACAACATACAAAGTTGGAGACTTTGGAGCTATGAAGATGGGAAATTCCAGTTCCGCTGAGATTGTCGGAATTGGTGATGTCAAGATAAAGACAAGTTCCGGGAGCACAATCACTCTGAAGGATGTCCGCCATGTGCCAGATCTTCGGCTGAATCTACTTTCTGGGGTAGCTCTCGATAAACAGGGCTATGATAGTCATTTCAGTAAAGGCACATGGAAATTGTCAAGAGGCGCTATGATAGTCGCTCGAGGACATATTTGTGGCACACTATACAAAACTCATGTGAAGATCTGCACAGACAGCCTTAATGTTGCAGAAAAGGAGGCTTCACAAAATTTATGGCACCAGAGACTCGGTCACATGAGTGAGAAAGGGTTGTCTACCCTAATAAAGAAGGAGCTTATCAATGTAGACAAGGATGCTGCACTAGATCCTTGCAATCATTGTCTGTTTGGTAAGCAGCATAGAGTCTCGTTTAATTCCTCTTCAACGAAAAAATCAGAGTTACTCAGTCTGGTACACTCTGATGTTTGCGGTCCCTTGGAGGTTGAATCAATTGGCGGCAATCGATACTTTCTGAAGTTTATCGATGATACTTCTCGAAAGGTGTCAGGTGTTCGATTACTTCAAACAGTTCCATGTCATGGTAGAATGTGAGACAGGAAAGAAGTTAAAGTGTCTTCGATCCGACAACGGCGGTGAATACTCTTCCAGGCAGTTCGATGCCTATTGCAGATCATATGGCATCCGACATGATAAGACGGTCCCACGTACCCCTCAACATAATGGTATAGCAGAAAGAATGAACCGAACAATCATGGAACGTGTTCGGAGCATGCTCAGTATGGCTAAGCTGCCAAAGCTATTCTGGGTAGAAGCAGTCAGAGCCGCTTGTTATTTGATCAACCGATCTCCATCAGTACCACTGAATTTTGAAGTTCCGGAGAAACTTTGGTCTGGAAAGGATCCATCATACTCTCACTTAAGAGTATTTGGATGTTTGGCGTACGCACATGTATCCAAGGAGCTCATGCAGAAGCTGGATGCAAGGACCACTCCATGCATATTCATAGGCTATGGAGATGAAGAATTTGGATACAGATTATGGGATCCAAAGGAGAAAAAGGTGATCAGAAGTAGGGACGTGGTGTTCCATGAAAGCCAGACAATAGAAGATATTGAAAAGCCCACAATATCTCAGAAGACAAATGTTGCTGCTCAGGTGCCAGAGGCAACAACGGAATCATTCATGAGAAATAAATTTTCAGTGCAAGAAGAAATACCGGAAGTAGAAGATAATGAGGAAAATGACGGTGCTGAGCAGGGGGAGCCACAACCCCATCTGCCAGACGTTCCAGCACCATCACAAGGTCAAGATGATGGTGGATTTCCTCAGAATGTTCCAGAAGTTCGTAGATCTGAACGAGGTCGGATTCCATCGAGTAGATATCCAGAATCCGAGTACCTTCTACTTACTGAAGACGGAGAACCGTAGAGTTTTCATGAAGCAGTAACTCATAAGGATAAAGAAAAATGGTTGCTCGCAATGCAGGATGAGATGGATTCTCTGCAGAAAAATCAAACTTATGAGATTGTAGAACTTCCACGCGGGAAGAAGGCACTGAAAAACAAATGGGTGTTCAAGCTGAAAAAGGATGGTAGTGGAAAAGTGGTGAAATACAAAGCACGTCTTGTAGTCAAAGGATTCCAACAAAAGAAAGGAATTGGTTTTGACGAGATATTTTCACCAGTAGTCAAGATGACTTCAATTAGAGTCATACTTGGATTGGTCGCAAGTATGAACTTGGAGCTTGAACAGATGGATGTAAAGACAGCTTTTCTTCATGGAGATTTACATGAAGAAATTTACATGGAGCAGCCGGAAGGTTTTGAGGTTTCAGGAGATAACCTCGTATGCAAGCTGAAGAAAAGTTTGTACGGTTTAAAGCAGGCACCTAGGCAGTGGTACAAGAAGTTTGACTCGTGCATGGTGAGTCACGGGTACAAGAAAACTGCAGCAGATGAGTGTGTCTACATTCAGAAGTTTTCTGAAGGAGATTTCATTGCTCTTCTACTTTATGTAGACGATATTTTGATCGTAGGGAAAGACGTAACGAAGATCAACCAGCTGAAGAAGGAACTCTCTAAGTCTTTTGACATGAAAGACTTAGGACAGGCTCAACAGATTTTGGGAATGCAGATAACCCGAGATAGGAAGAATAAAAGGTTATGGCTATCTCAGGAGAAGTATATTGAACGAGTGCTTTCACGTTTCAATATGAACAATGCCAAACCTGTTAGCATTCCATTAGCTAACCATTTCAAGTTAAGCAAGAGTTCTTGTCCCTCATCTAAGGAAGAGATCGGGGAGATGTCTTCAGTACCATATTCTTCAGCAGTTGGAAGTTTGATATATGCGATGGTGTGTACAAGGCCCGATATTGCTCATGCAGTGGGAACGGTGAGTCGTTTTCTCTCGAACCCCGGGAAAGAGCATTGGGAGGCGGTAAAATGGATTCTCAGATATCTTAAAGGTACAAAGAATCTATGTCTTTGTTACGGGGGAGCTGATCCAATCTTGGAAGGCTATACAGATGCGGATATGGCCGGAGATCCTGATAGTAGGAAATCTACTTCAGGATTCATTTACACTTTTGCAGGGGGAGCTGTTTCATGGCAGTCAAGACTACAGAGGTGTGTTGCATTATCCACAACTGAAGCAGAGTATATTGCTGCCACAGAAGCTGGAAAAGAAATGTTGTGGTTAAAGCGTTATCTTCAAGAATTTGGAATCAAGCAAAAGGAGTACAAGGTATATTGTGACAGTCAAAGTGCTATAGATTTGAGCAAGAACTCCATGTACCATTCTCGTACAAAACATATTGATATTCGCTATCATTGGATACGCGAGGTAATTGATCGACAACTGTTGAGACTAGTGAAGATCCATACAAAGGAGAATCCTGCGGATATGTTAACAAAGGTGGTGACTCGAGAGAAGTTGGAGTTATGCAGAGACATAACTGGAATGTTTGTGGATTCGACTGGAGGGGGAGAATTGAAGATTTCCAGCCTATAATCTAGAAGCCCACCTTCTAGATATTCAAAGTAGGCAACCTTGACAACTCATATGGAGGTAGCAAAGTTGATGACGATGACGGCCGCCAACCTTCTCCGTTCACACCATTCCACCGCCATAGAATTTTTACTATAAATAGATGTGCAAACCTCAGTTGTAAATCATCCTAAATCACTCAGAGAAGTGTAATCACAACCTAGAGAGTGTGTGTGAATTTGAGAGTTTTTTTTTTTTGTAAGAGTTTTGTAATACTCTGTAAATCTATTCTTGTAAGTAATAGAGTTGTTTTTCTCTCAAATTTATATTCCCAACGTCCAGGCGATCCCCTCTTCCTAACAATAATTACCATTTATCTATGGAGAATGTCAAATATCTCTTACGGCAATGGTCAATGGATAAGATATTTATTTAACTATTTAAAACCAATTGAACTAATTATTGAGTTTCTATTTTTCTTATTGAAACTTACTTTTCTTATTGAAACTTACTTTCTATAATTAAACGTGTGAAGATAGCTAATTTACGAAAAAAATGATTTTCAAATTTGATATTATTAAACATGGAATACTTAAATTATTATTATTATTAACTTTATTTATCAATTTTAATGTATTGTTATTGATATGGCATGACACAAAAAAACTTCAAATTATGAGATGATGCGTAATTTCTTAATATAGGCTTTATCGCGTACAAGTTTCACTTATTTCAAAGCAGAACGTCGTCGTTTCACCAAGTTTGTTGTGGGCCTTATCTTGATTGATGACCTGTACATATCGGGCTGAAGTATACTTGAGCCTAATGCATTTGTAAAATTTAAACAATTCTTTCTTTAAAATTTTTTAGAATATTTCGTTTCATAACACAATGTCACATATGAATACAAAGATATTTCACAGATTGTTGTACTAATAATAATTTTTCTTTTTAATACTTATATCGTGAATTCGATACATTCAAATATCTTTCCAAAGGGTAAATTTTCAAGACCAAAAATTGCATAGATCTACCCTTGCTATTGTTTTAGGGTACAATTCGATACTCTTTTTATACGCGCATCGAGCTAATATGTACATCACTATAATGTGTACATGAAACATCAAAGAAAACCTTAAATAGTAAACACACCAGCAAAAATCCATTTGCACTTGTGTTCATACTCTTCTGATTATGCTTCCATAGAGTCAACTTTGTCGATTTTCGAATTTGAAATGGGAAGCGAAGGAGTTGGCGGTGTCTTGATCATAATGCTTTGAATGAATGCTATCATCTGCAAATGAGTGATTTAATAACCAACATTTGTAATTATATTATTTATAATTTATAATTACTTAAAACAATATAAGAGGTTCTACACATGTACGGAATAAATTAGATTTTGGGCTAATTTCGACCCATTTACCCAAATGGACCCATTCATAAATAATTTGACAGATATTTATTTATTTATTTATTTTTATTTTTTTGGTAAGCGAGGAAACCCCTCTATGAACGACCACATTGGCTCCTCCATAGAAGGTAAAACCTCGGGTAATTAAGCCCCCGAGCGCATAATTTGACAGATATTGCCACTTGATAAAGTTCATACCATAACAAAAGCAGCACACAATATGCTAAAACCAGGAAACTGGAAAGGAGCATCATCAGACAAGAATAAAGCTGCATTGAAGCAAAAAAAAAATTTTATTTTATTATCAACAATCAAATTTTATCATAAACTAACAAATTTAAGAATTTATTTTCTTTACCTGTTAAAGGACTAAAAACCAATGGAGAAATGATAGCCGCAAATGAGCATAGGCCCGTAATGCACCCCTGTGCCTTTCCCTAAAACATTGACAAAAAAAAACTATTTAAAATCTTCCATTTTATACGAGTATATGACTGAACTTAAGCTTCTAACGAAGCTCTATATAATAATTTGAAAGCTTACCTGCTCTGTAGGGCCAACTTGTTTCGAAACAATGCTTCTTAACTGTACAGAGTAGATGATATTATAATCTTAACTCATTAGTAAATTGTGAAAGTACATTAAGAGTTAAGAAAACTAATAAACATGAACTTACACTTGGTCCTGCAAATTGTGCAAGAATTTGAAACATAGATGCAAAATAGATAACCTGTTGGTAGAAGATAATTATAATTAGCATAAGTAATACATGAAGAGAATTTTATGTGCATATTATCAAGATGATTGTAGTTATATTGCTAGTTGAGAGATATACCCAAGGGGCCCACGCTACCGAAAATATAGAAATCTGCATTTTGTTCCAAAGAACTCATTAGGAACGATACTTACATAATCACGCTATGATGACGATTTTGGGAATGCTTATTAAATCAACATGAGATGAGTTGCTTACATAAATGCAGCTGAAAGCGAGCCCAGTCGCAAGAAGTTTTTCTTCGCTGATTACTCTAGCCAACATGGGCATTAAAACCATCTGCATTTCTCAATACAATGTTACAATATATGTTATATGATGATAACCAGTAACATTAAGTTAAGAACTAACATTATAAAAATGGTACAGGTTGAAAGACGTACTTGAGATACGATTCCAGCGACTCCACTTATTATCATCAAGTTAGCAAATTGGTCTTTATCAAATTGGAATTCTGCTTTCAGATAGTACTGCAAAATGCATAAAAATCTAACATATTATTAAGCCATAATCTTAATTAAGTCATAGTTGTTCATGTGAGTGAACAAGGGCTGAAGTACCATTGCTGTAGACAATAGGCCAAGCTCAGCAAGCATGTTGAAAAATGCCACTACTGCTGCTTGTGTAAATGTCCAACTGAAAATAAAATTCAAACAACAAAAACTTCAGTTTAATCCCTCTACTTAGCCCTACTTAATAGTATATTTTGTATATGTGAGTTGATATTTCCACCATTGAATATAATAAATCCACCATAAGTGTGCATTAGATACTTGTACAGTCTGTTTTTAATGCAACATTTGACACTTTAGGTGGCTTATACATACATATCTCAGTTTATCATTGAATTTTAGGTCTCTGCTTTAGTTTTTTTTTTTTTTTTTTTTTTTTGGTTAACAACATACCTGCTTTTCAACAAGGAAACTGAATCATGCAAAGAAGTAATCGTACGTAAAGGTCTTCGATTATTAACACTCTCATTATCAAGAAGACATTCAGTTGTTTTTCCTTCTTTCGAAATAACATCATTCACTACTACTTCCATGTTCGATTCCGGAAGGAAAATTCTCATGTACACTAACGAAACCATAGCCATAGCCGCAGAGACCTATAATCATCCAACAAATGAGTTCACAAACACAATCTTTTCTTTTTGAGTTAACAAACTAAAGATAAATCAATGTAAGTACTTGGAAAACAGACGCGACTGATGGGAGGAAGCGAGTTACGAGATTTCCAAACACGAAAGAACATTGTGATATGCCAGATAAGATTCCGAATGCAGACGCCCGTCCTTGTTTTGCTACATTGTCTGCCTGTTTGTTTTTAATCAAACAGTCAACACAAGTCAATGTGACTTGATATTTACACAAAATTTGCTTTTAAAATTTTTGTAACCATATCACTTCTATATAAAAAAAAAAAAAAAAAAAAAAGGATTCACTGCACATAAGTTGTGTACAGTGTATAAAAAATTGGTTTTACTATAATTTTTTCAAATTAAGGTTTCTGACTTATTTTTCATTACCATATCTCAATATACAGTGGAAGCACAAAATAATATTTTATACAAAATAATCATGTGTTGGAAAACACATTAGAAAATAAGAATATGGTTTTATTGAATTCAATTGTTGAAAAACACATTTCTAGTAGGTTAGTATTTTAAACCAAATGTGGTTCTAGTATGATACCAGACATTAGAAACTTGACATTGACTATTGTATTTTTAGGGATTTATGATTTATAATGAACAGATGATGATTACCAGATAAGCATGTGCAAGGCATAAAACAGTGCCTTCACAAACAACAGAGGTGAGTGTCTTGAGCGCAAAATATGTATAAACGAATTCTCTTTCTCTGCTGTATGCCAATATTACTGTTTCATAATCACCATGTTAGTATCTATTCTATGTTTCTCATAACAATAATAATAAAATAAAATAAAATAAGATTATACAGTGCATTAGTAACATATAAGATTATACAGTGCATTAGTAACATAAAGTCACCTCGTTTATATTTTTTTTTTTTCCTATGGTAACTATTGTATTTGATTAAGATTAATAGACCCCAGTACAGTTTTTAAATTCTTTCTTATTGTAAGTCTTAATTAAACGGACTAGTCATTAACATCAAGAACCAACCACCGAGCCTTTGGTTACGTGGTATGGGAGGCTGAAATTTAAGGATTTTGTCCCGAGTTCGAATTTTAGGAGAGACAAACTTTGAGGATTTTCATGAGTTTAAATCTCCTATGAGGTTTTCACTTTTCAGGGTCCAATCAAGTGTAAAATCATTTAGTTGAATACCAGTTGTCCCTTGGGGGTCACATAGATACTAATGATGTTGATTGTTTTTGTAAGCAATCTGGGCCAGGTGGATAATATTCACAAGCCCATAAGGAAACGTCCAGAATGTAAACTTTTTTTAATAAAACAAATCACTCTTAATCAATCAATCCCATAGGAACCTTCCTTGAAGCAGGCCTCAGAAGAAAACAATTTATTCAAAATCGAAAAGGCCCAAAAAAGTCTTGATCCAAATATTCATCCGTTTTAGCCTCAAACTAATTCGTTGGCAAATATTTCATTTACATTTAAAAGAATTTTTAAAATTTATCAAACACCACGGGCTTTTAAATAATTTTTATATTTTTTTATGTTTTTTACTATCGCTATTTACAAACCAATATGAACTGCAAAATATATTTTTTCCCACGATTTTTTTACACATCTGTGCAACGTAAATATTCAAAATTATATAAATATGAATATCTATAGTACCTATTAATTCTCTAATTTAATGACATCATAAATAAGCAATTTCCTTTGTTAAAAAAAATTCAAAAGAAAAAATTAGAGAACATCTAGATGATGCCATTAAACAATTTAATTACAATTAAAAAAAATTAAGATTTATTAAATTATTCAAAAAAGCTTGAATGTGTATTCGGTCCATAGAAACAAGTTGATTTTGTTTCTACGGATAACATTAGAACTTTTAGAAGTTATCTAGAATTGCAACTCTATCTGACTCCTCAATTGTATTTTCAGTTTTAAACCGATTGTTTAGTTATATCATTAAAACTATGTGTGATTGTTTATTATTTGTTATATATATGTTAAATAATATTAACATGTTAATTGTATAATGACATATGTACAATATTTGAAGCATTATGTACAATCTTATGGTAAAACACCCTCATGACTATATGTACAATATCCGAAGCATTATGTACAACCTTATAATAAAACACTTCTATGACCATATGTACAAACTTTAAAATAAATTGTACAATCTTTTACAAAACACCCCATAAACACATGTACAAACTTTAAAGTACATTGTAGAACCTTCATCTAATAATTTATTTTTTAAAAAATTCAATAGGCATTTTTTATTACTAATTACTAATAATTATCATTCAAAATATAAATACTCAATTTTTAAGCAAACTTTATTATTACATTTATTTATTATTATAATTATAATAAAAATTATTATTATTATCGATAATTTCTATTTCTATTATTATATTATTCAAATATAGGTTCTCTTTACGGGATTAATTACGTTATATCTGTATGCGAAATATATATCTCAATAAAAGGTTGTAATGTAGGCATTTATGACAAATAAAATGGTAATTGTGATAAAAATTGGAAGAGAATAGTGGGAGAATGAATGTAGTTCATTTATTTTGACCAAGTTAAGTACATCGTCAATATGTTTGTAAAAACAACGACAAGTTTCTTAGTCGGAATCCGTGGTTCCACGGGTCATTAAATTAAATGACTTTAACATTTACATTCACTTAATACCTAAAACATATCATTAAACTATTTCTTTTAAACAACCCGTGATTTCACGAGTCATTTCACTAGTAAAGGTATATAATAGTACTCCAATATATAGTCTAATGAAAATGAAAATGTTAATTACCTGTAGGGAGAATGGCAAGCATCATGGGGAATGTGAGAAGGAGTTTTCTTCCATAATGGTCAGAAAAATTGCCGATTAGTGGCATCATTATTAAGCTTCCTGTCCCAATTATCTGATATTTATCACAAATAAGTAATTTAAATTAATTAATTAATAATCACTAGCCAAGAATCATCAAATTAACTATAATAACTTGTGTTTATTTTATACTCGTCCAAAATTTAATGACGTAAACTCAATACGGTATGACTTATGTGCACGAGCGAAACTAGTAAAGGGGTAGTGAATTTATAGTTTTCAGTGTAAAATTTTTGAATTTTTTTCATTTTGCTTCTATGAGTATTTTTTTTTCCCCTCAAAAGTCTCCATATTCCGCCCTCAAAACATCCATAATTTACCCCCAAGTCTCCATATTTTGTCCAAAAAAATTGCTACGTTTTTTAAAAAAAGTTCGCACTACGTAAAAAAAAATTTCTACTTCAATCACTGATCATGTGTCTAAAATTAGTAGACCGCAAAATCTAATGATATCAAGATTAAGAGGGGAAAAAAACATAACAAGAGCAATTTTTTATTTATTTGAGTACAATAGCAAGAACATTCCCTATGCTCCCGGACTGAACTTCTTAGATATATAGGAAGGGAAGTGATGGAATCCTATCATTTTTCTAAAATATTAATCTCAGTTATTAGATTTTTTTTTTTTTTTTTTTTTCCTTCATGTATCAATATTTTGATTAAACCTCTAGTAATTTTTTTATTTTATTAAATGGGTGCAACAATACACGGAAAGCATTTACTGCCAAAAAAGAAATGATCGAGACTCTATCAGTTTATTGTTTAAATGTGGAACTTATTTCATTTTTTGAAGAAAGTAAGAAACGACCCCACATATAAAGCATCAAAGAAATCTAATATAAAAATATGGATGAAAACATATTTGTGCATTTTGATACTGTTTTATTTTTATATATACCAGAAAAAAAAAGTTGCGATTACGTTTTTTATGACACGTAAAATCAATTTTGTGGTTTACCATGATTTTTTTCACAATAAAATAGTAGTGTTACGGGATATATAGGTAAACCATTTTTGTTGCTCATTGCACCTGTCATGTTTTTAATGACTTGTACAATTTCCGCTTTTTATATTGAGCGACTTTAAATAAGTACTCACAAGATGAACTAAACTGTTTTAAAAAAGCAAAATTATCTGATTTTGTTTGCAATCGTAAGCTGTTTAACTAACAAGCAATCAAAATACCTCATAGTATTTACTTAATTAATTTGTTCAAACTTCTAAATGTGTATATATAATTTGAAGAATCCATGGATCAAAAAGACCAATCCAAAATGTAACGTTGTGTTGTACTTTATACCGCATGTTTATGTTGTTTAAGAAATATAAAGTTGAATTTGTGATTAAGATAGATTTGAAAGATAAATAGTGATTAGTGAAATACGTACGGCTTGTTGAACTCCGGTGAGGTAAATGGCTAAGGAACATTCGTCTTCACCGGGACAAAGTGCCGCCATGGTTACTTCGGTTATGGCCGGAACCACCATGTAATTTGAGAAATTGAATAAGAAAACGGTAAAGAAAAGGTGGCTAAGTTCCCATGTCACGGTAGCCTTTTGTTCCATGATCAATTGTGTGGTGGGTAGTTGTGAAGTACGTGGTGGTTTAATTGGAAAAACAAATAATAATGGAGTGGTGTTTGTAAAAGCCTAGAATATATATCATGTCTATAAATAGTCGTAGATACTTGCTTTTATTGGATAAAAGGTGATGTCATTATATATTTACATTTTTATTTAACTTTTCTCCTTACTTATTTTAGTCGACATGCAAAAGATATATATTACGAGAATGTTATGTTATGTTATATGTATGTATACATAAATAATACACATCAATTATTTAGTCTTGGATATTGATGGATTAAAGGTTCAAATAATAATTGTATTTATATATATTATTTTTATTTGTGATTAATGGAAACACTACAAGAAAAAAAGTCACTTATGACTATCATTTAGTGATATCGTATTACTCCGCATTATTTAGTTATTACTAATGTTATTAAGTTACCATTAATAACATTATTGAGTCCTCACTTCGCATGAACATGGTGGTTTAGAAGTTGGAAGCATATGTGCTTTAACTATGCCCTCTTATTTAAACGAATTTAGAGATTTGTTCGGAGTCTGGTATCGTTATGGCACTCGGTGATATGCGCATTGTATGGGCACAATGGGGGATCAAAGCATTCACCTCAAAGACTCTTTGATAATGCTAAAAACGAACATATATTTCATAGCATTATCCTTCAAGAAAGACAAGCTTTTAGTTGCAATTGTTCTATTTTCAAGTGATATTCGTTTAAATAATAAAAGGTGAAGACAAAAGACAGATTCGACGATTTGAAGACGCAAACGACCAAAAAGCTAAAAAGTACAAAGTACAATCTAAGTGGTTTAAATTATTGATGAGAAACGTCTAGAAATTACAAGAGTACAAGCCGCAAAACGCAAAGTACAAGATATTAAATTATAAGAAAAGGCATTCGAAAATCCGGAACCGAGACATGAACCAACTATCAACGTGCGACTCAACGGAGCTGAAATTACAAGTCAACTATGCACAAGAATATAATATAATATATAATTAATTATATATATTATTATATATTATATTTATCAGCAGCCCACGTTTAATTCACTATGGTGAGCTGGAATCCAAAGCTCCGCGAATGCGGAGCTGTGAAGAGGAAAAATACCGCACTCGGGGAGCTGTACAGTTCAAAGTGGGCCTATAAAAGACCGCGCATTCTGCCGATTTCATTACACCTTTTCTACTTCAATCTCTCAATCTATATTTATATTTATAATTTTAATTTTAATATTTAAGTTAATAATAATAATAAGGTTATTTTAGCGAATATTTTAAGGTTTGTAAGTCGAAATTCTGTCCGTGTAACACTACGCGATTAATACTAATTGTAAGTTATGTTCAACCTTTTTAAATTAATGTCTCGTAGCTAAATTATTATTATGTTTATTTAAGCCGAAGTAATCGTGATGTTGGACTAAATATTAAGACGGAGTTATTGGGCTTTGGACCATAATTGGGGTTTGGACAAAAGACCGACACTTGTGGAAATTGGACTATGGGCTATTAATGGGCTTTATATTTGTTTAACTGAATGATAGTTCGTTAATTTAATATGGAGATTTACAATTTGAGGTAATTATAAATAACCACATACACTCGATCGAACACGATGGGCGGGATATTTATAAATACTAATAATCGTTCATTTGACCGGACACGGGAATGGATTAATAGTCAATGGACTCATTAAAACAGGGGTGGATTACATACAAGGACACTTGGTGTGATTGTTAACAACGTATTAAAACCTTGGGTTACACGCAGTCGATAACCTGGTATAATCATTAACAAAGTATTAAGTCCTTGTTATAGTTTAAGTCCCCAATTAGTTGGAATATTTGACTTCGGTATAAGGGTAATTTGACGAGGACACTCGCACTTTATATTTATGACCGATGGACTGTTATGGACAAAAACCAGATGGACATATCGAATAATCCAGAACAAAGGACAATTAACCCATGGTAATAAATTAAAATCAACACGTCGAACATCATGATTACGGAAGTTTAAATAAACATAATTCCTTTATTTTATATCTCATCGCACTTTTATTTATCATCATTTATCGTACTTTTATTTTATTGTACTTTTAATTATCGTACTTTTATTTTATCGCATTTTTATTTATCTTCATTTACTTTACGCTTTAAATTAAGTTATATTTATATTTAATATTTTACATTAGGTTTTAATTGTGACTTAAGACATAAAATCGACAAACCGGTCATTAAACGGTAAAACCCTCTTTTTATAATAATAATAATACTACTTATATATATATATATATATATATATATATATATATATATATATATATATATATATATATATATATATACATATACATATATATATATATACATATATATATATATATACATATATATATATATATACATATATATATATATATATACATATATATATATATATATATATATATATATATATATATATAAAACATAATTCCTTTATTTTATATCTCATCGCACTTTTATTTATCATCATTTATCGTACTTTTATTTTATTGTACTTTTAATTATCGTACTTTTATTTTATCGCATTTTTATTTATCTTCATTTACTTTACGCTTTAAATTAAGTTATATTTAATATTTAATATTTTACATTAGGTTTTAATTGTGACTTAAGACATAAAATCGACAAACCGGTCATTAAACGGTAAAACCCTCTTTTTATAATAATAATAATACTACTTATATATATATACATATATATATATATATATACATATATATATATATATATATATATATATATATATATATATATATATATATATACATATATATATACATATATATATACATATATATATATATATATATATACATATATATATATATATATATAGGGGCAGGATCAATGGGGAAGTAACCAATCGGGCGGAAGCGGGGGGAAGCAAATATTTTTTTTTTTTCATTTTTTTGAATTTTTTTTTCCGGCATCAAGATCACACGAAAATATGAACATTTAGAAGAGACACTTCGTGATGAATGTTATTATTTAGGCGGGAAAATGATCGACAAAAATAACATTCAAGATAATATTGTTCGTGAAGAATATGAACGTTTTTTTTCTTCATGTTTTGTAAAGTAAAATTTAGCCCGATTTAGAGTTTAAGGTTTAGGGTTTAGGGTTTGGTGTTTTGGGTTTATTCCATAAACCCAAAACACCAAACCCTAAACCCTAAACCCTAAACCGTTCGTGTTAAAAACTCAATATAAATCCTAAATCTAAACCCTAAATCTAAACCCTAAACCCTAAATTTCTAAACCCTAATATCTAAACCCTATAAACCCTAATATCTAAACCCTAATATCTAAACCCCAATAGCTAAAACCTCAAAATACGCTCGAAAAACACGATAATTGTTATATATTACTTCTTCGAGCGTTTTCCCGCCAAAATAAAAACATTTATCACAAAGTGTCTCTACTAAATGTTCATATTTTCATATCATCTATAATGTTCGTGAACAAAGTTTTTTCAAAAAATGAAAAAAAAAAGTTTTTGCTTCCCTCCGCTTCCTCCCGAATGGTTACTTCCCTCTTATATATATATACAAATATAGTTTAAAATATATATAGTGTTAAACTTAGTTGTATCCCTGTGGAACGAACCGGACTTACTAAAAACTACACTACTCTACGATTAGGTACACTGCCTATAAGTATTGTAGCAAGGTTTAGATATATCCATTCAATAAATAAATAAATAACTTATGTAAAATTGTATCGTATTTAATAGTATTTCGTAGTAAAATATAATCTATTTTGTACTACACCTCGCACACATCAAGTATTTTTGGCGCCGCTGCCGCGGAACGCCATAGAACGCTATAAAAAAATTTAGTTTTTAAGCTATTTTTGTAAAAATATATTTATATAAGTTTTAAAATATAAAAACATAAAAAAGTATATATTTCTATATTTTTAAGTGTTTAAAATTAAAAAGTTTTTATTTTTTTTAGTTACAAAAACTAATAAGTAATTTTTTTTTTAAATATAAGTTTTACTTAAATTATATTTTCTAAAAATTAAAATCAAAAAAAGAAAATAAAAATCAAAATATAAAAAAAAAGGGAAATCTGAACCTGCAAGAATTTGGCCTGCACGAAATCTGAATCTGTAACCTCCGCACTCGCGGAGCTTTTTGGGCAGCAACCATCCGCACTCGCGGAGCCGCCTGACAGGCTGAACCTCAGACTGCATTAATTACTGGATTAGGGTTATTTATTTAATTATTATTATTAATTAGGGTTTAATTAAATTAATAATTAGTTTTAATTAATTTAATTATGTATTTCAAGTTTTAAGTAGTTTTATTAATTAATACTTTTATAAAAAAATTATATATTTTTATAAAAATAAGTAATTTTATCATTTTTGTATCTTTTTATTATTTAGTACGTAGTTTATAATTTTCGTTCGTAATTAAGTTTAAACTTAGTATTTCGCCGTAGTTATTTTGTATTTCTAGATCTTTAGGCTTTGCCGTAAAATCCCTTAAGGGTTTTTTCTTTTGATTAAGATTTAGGCGCTTTACAATTTTACGACGTCGCTTATCGCTTTAGTATTTAATAGATTTTAGTGCCTATTAAGTTATTGCCGTTTTGGATATAAAATTCCTTTAAGCTTTAATACCTTTAGACGCAACTTTTAATATTTAGTTTTTAGACTTTTAAGTTTCGACACTCTACTTTCTTTTTATTATTTTTCGACCTTTTATTTTTCGACATTTTTCGACGCACTCTTTTTCTTCTTCTTATTTCTCGACGCTCTAGTTTTTAGGACATATATTTTATCTTCAAAAATTTCGATGAAAAATTATTTTAAGCGGTTAAATTGATAGACATCCAAAAGTTTCTGGTTCGTAGTAATAGTTGGATTTGTTAGTGGCGAGTTGTGGGTTTCCGATTTAAAGGGTCCTGGCTACTTGCTGCATCTATTGGCTATTCGAAATGTGGGCAAAATCAGAAAAGTCTATTAATTTGATAACTTATATAATTTTTTATTTTTTTTATAACTAATAGGATATTCAGTGAATGCACCGAGCAAAACGTTCACCACCTTTCATACGTTCACCACCTGTAACTAGATCAAGACATCTAGCCAACATCGTCGTCGTTGATTTCTCTTTAGAATCGTCATCTAGTCGACCAAGTACTCCAATTCAAATTTTCGATAATTCATTTTTTGAACCCAACCTCACAATTGAGAACCCGGAGGATATTCAAGGACAATTCAGAGATCCTGAACCAATAATCATTTTTCCTGAACCACAAATCATACAACCAGAGATTGTCGAGGAAGAAACCATTAAATCAGAATCCTCTAGTGATTCAGATTCAACAAATTCAATCATGGAAAATCAAGAACCTCTAAGTATGGAAGATCGAATGAGAGCTACACGCACTGGCCAAGGTCACGCAATTACTCAACCAGACATTAATGCGCCAGATTATGAAATCAAAGGACAAATCCTACACATGGTAACTAATAAATGCCAATTTAGTAGTGCACCAAAAGAAGATCCAAACGAACATCTTCGTACCTTTAATAGGATCTGTACTCTATTTAAAATCAGAGAAGTTGAGGATGAACGGATCTATCTCATGTTATTTCCCTGAACTTTAAAGGGAGAAGCCAAAGATTGGTTAGAATGGTTACCTGAAGGGGCGATTGATACATGAGATGTCTTAGTTGAGAAATTTCTTAAAAGATTCTTTTCAGCATCTAAAGCCGTGAGACTTCAAGGAGAAATTGTTATGTTCACACAGAAGCCAAATGAAACTCTATATGAGGCATGGACAAGATTTGGAAAGTTGTTGAGAGAATGTCCTCAACATGGTTTAGACACTTATCAAATAGTACAAATATTCTATCAAGGATGCGACATTACTACACGAAAAGACATCGACATAGCAGCTGGTGGTTCCATTATGAAGAAAACCGCAACTGAAGCTTACAAAATTATTGATAACACAGCCTCCCACTCACATGAGTGACATCAAGAAAAAGACATCGTTAGATCATCTAAAGCGGCTAGAACCGATTCTAGCCATGACTTTGATTCCATTTCCGCAAAGTTAGATGCTTTCGAGAGACAAATGGAAAAGATGACTAAAGATATTCATGCAATACGCATTAGTTGTGAACAGTGTGGAGGACCACATTTGACAAAAGATTGTCTCAGTATTGAACAGACAATGAAACAAAGAGAGAATGTTTCATACATGAACCAAAGGCCTGAAAATAATTATCAAAATAATTATCAACCGCCAAGACCGAACTACAATCAAAATCAGAATTATAACCGAAATGTTTCATACAACAACCAACAAGGTCCTAGCAATCAACAAGTATCTAACAATACTTACAATCAGCAAAGACCTATTTTTCCAATTAAACCACCACAAACCAATGATAAAAAGCCAAATTTAGAAGATATGATGTCAATGCTAGTTGAATCTCAAACGCAGTTTTTCACATCTCAGAAACAAACCAATGAACAAAATGCTCAAGCATTTAGAAATCAACAAGCTTCAATCCAAAATCTGGAACAAGAAGTGAGTAACCTAGCCAGGTTAATTGGAGAAAGAAAACCGAGGAGTCTACCTAGCGATACAAATGCTAACCCCCGAAATGAAACAGCTAAAGCCATTACCACAAGAAGTGGTATTACACTCAAACCACCTGAAATACATGTAATTTCTGATGACTCTATTCCTACTCCACAAGCACCACAATCTGAGCAAGATAAGGAAATAGAACCGGTAGTTGAAAAGGTTAATGAAGATAACACAGTTAAGGTAAAACCTTATGTTAAACCATACGAACCACCACTTCCTTACCCGAGTAAAATGAGAAAAGAAAGACTTGAAGCCGAGCAATCCAAATTCTTGGATATGTTTAAACAAATAAATGTTAATCTTTCTTTCATTAATGTGAAATTCCTGAAAGATCTAATCACAAATAGAAAGAAAATGGAAGAACTCTCGGCTGTTACAATGAATGCTAATTGTTCTGCAGTACTGTTGAATAAGCTACCAGAAAAACTCTCTGATCCAGGAAGTTTCACAATTCCATATTTTCTGGGTAGTCTTAATTCAATAGAAGCATTGGCAGACTTAGGTGCTAGTATAAATTTAATGCCGTATTCATTATACGCTAAACTAGACCTTGGAGAATTGAAACCAACACGAATAAGCATACAACTAGCCGATCGATCAGTAAAATATCCTAGAGGGATAATGGAAAACATGCTAGTTAAAGTTGGTACTTTAGTATTTCCAGTAGACTTTGTTATTCTGGACATGGAAGAAGATTCTCGAGTTCCTCTTATATTAGAAAGACCATTCTTAAACACGGCTAAAGAAATAATAGATGTGTTTGGTAAGAAACTGACTCTAAGTATAGAGGATGAGAGTGTTACCTTTTATGTTGATAGAGCCATGCAACAACCGCAATCTGCAGATGATACATGTTATTACATTCAAACTATAGATTCACATGCAGAATTGTTAGAAGAATTTCCAGAATTACAAGGAACAGGAGAATGTTCTTTAAGAGAAGGAACTGAACCAATTGATGAAGTTGAAATGTTAGCTACACTCATGGCTAATGAATACGAACCAACAACAGAAGAACTTCAAATGCTAAAGGAGGAAGACAGATATCGATACAAATCATCGATAGAAGAACCACCGATATTAGAGTTAAAGCCACTTCCAAACCATTTGGAATACGCTTATTTACATGGTGAATCTGAATTACCTGTAATAATATCATCTTCTCTTACTGAAAATGAAAAATCTCAACTCATTTCTGTGCTAAAAGCTCATAAACCAGCTATTGCATGGAAGATTCATGACATTAAAGGTATAAGTCATTCGTATTGCACACATAAAATCCTTATGGAAGAAGGTCATAAAACCTATGTGCAACGCCAACGAAGACTAAATCCAAATATGCAAGATGTTGTTAAGAAAGAAATTATTAAACTGCTAGACGCAGGTTTAATTTATCCAATCTCTGATAGTCCATGGGTAAGCCAGTTCAATGCGTACCTAAGAAGGGTGGCATGACTGTCATCACAAATAAAAAGATGAGCTTATTCCTACTAGGACTGTAACAGGATGGCGTGTTTGTATTGATTATAGAAAATTAAATGACGCCACCAGAAAAGATCACTTTCCCTTACCTTTCATTGATCAAATGTTGGAAAGATTAGTCGGAAATAGTTACTATTATTTTCTTGATGGTTTTTCCTGATACTTTCAAATTCCAATCGCACCCGAGGACCAAGAGAAAACCACTTTCACATGCCCTTATGGTACTTTTGCTTACAAACGCATGCCATTTGGACTTTGCAACGCCCCTGCAACCTTTCAAAGGTGAATGATGGCAGTTTTTCACGACATGACAGAAGAATGCATGGAAGTTTTCATGGATGACTTTTCAGTCTTCGGTGATACTTTTGAAACATGTCTAGTTAATCTTGAACGAATGCTTATTAGATGCGAGCAATCAAATCTAGTTCTTAATTGGGAGAAATGCCATTTCATGGTTAAAGAAGGCATCGTTCTTGGTCATAAAATTTCAAAGGAAGGAATTGAAGTGGATAGAGCTAAAGTAAATGTAATTGCTAAGCTTCCACATCCCACCAATGTTAGAGGAGTTAGGAGTTTTCTAGGGCTGCCGGTTTTTACCGACGTTTCATAAAAGACTTTTCTAAAATTGCCACTCCTATGAATAAACTCCTAGAAAAGGATGCTCCATTCATCTTTTCGGATGAATGCATCAAATCTTTTAATATTCTTAAAGAAAAACTAACTAATGCGCCGATCATGATAACTCCGAATTGGAATTTACCATTTGAACTCATGTGCGATGCAAGTGATTTTGCAATGAGAGCCGTTTTAGGTCAAAGGATTGAAAAACGATTTCAACCTATTTATTACGCTAGTAAGACGTTACAAGGAGCACAAAAAAATTACACAACTACTGAAAAAGAACTCCTTGCTATCGTCTTTGCTTTTGACAAATTTCTTTCATATCTCGTTCTAGCTAAAACGGTGGTCTATACCGACCATTCTGCTCTTAGATACCTATTTTCAAAACAAGATGCCAAACCACGATTAATCCGTTGGATCTTACTCTTACAAGAGTTTGATATTGAGATCCGAGACAAAAAGGGAGCAGAAAATCTCGCCGCTGATCATCTTTCTCGCCTTGAAAATCCTGAATTAGAAGTTCTAAATGAATCGGCCATAAAAGACAACTTTCCTGATGAATATCTATTAAAAATCGATTATAATGAAATTCCATGGTTTACAGACTATGCAAACTACTTAGTATGTGGATTCCTTGAAAAGGGGTTGTCGTACCAAAAATGAAAGAAATTCTTTAGTGATATAAAACACTATTTTTGGGAAGATCCATTTGTTTAAAAGTTGTTCCGATGGAATAATACGCCGATGTGTATTCAGGGATGAAGCTAGTCAAATCTTAAACCCTTGTCACACAGGGCATTATGGGCCTCAACTTACAGCAAGGAAAGTCTATGACGCTGGATTCTATTGGCCTACAATTTTTAAAGACGCACACCTTCTTTGTAAATCCTGTGATGCATGTCAAAGTGCCAGAAAAATAAGTCAACGTGATGAAATGCCACAAAATGTCATTCAAGTATGTGAAGTATTTGACATTTGGGGTATTGACTTTATGGGTCCATTTCCAAAATCTCATAATAATCTCGATATTCTCGTTGCCATTGATTATGTATCTAAATGGGCGGAAGCACAAGCTCTCCCAACTAACGATGCACGAGTTGTAGTCAACTTCCTAAAACGTCTTTTTGCTAGGTTCGGAACACCGAAAGCTTTAATAAGTGATCGGGGTACTCATTTTTGTAATAATCAACTTGAGAAAGTTCTTAAAAGATATGGAGTAACTCATAAAATCTCCACCACTTATCATCCACAAACAAGTGGACAAGTTGAAAACACCAACCGAGCTTTAAAACGTATTCAAGAGAAAACCGTAGGATCAAATCAAAAGGAATGGTCCATGAAATTAGAGGATGCACTCTGGGCTTTTAGAACAGCCTACAAAACTCCAATTGGTACCACACCTTTTAAACTCGTTTACGGAAAAGCATGTCACCTTCCAGTAGAAATTGAACACAAAGCATTTTGGGCTTTGAAGACATGTAATCTTGATTTGTATGAAGCTGGACGTCTACGATTAAGTCAATTAAATGAATTAGAAGAATTAAGACATGAGGCATATGAAAATTCATTAATCTATAAGGAAAGAACGAAGAAATAGCGTGATAAAAGAATCAGAAGTTCAAAAGAATTTAAGGAAGATGACCGAGTTCTTCTTTTCAATTCACGATTCAATTTATTTCCTGAAAAATTGAAATCAAGATGGTCTGGACCATTCATAGTCAAAAGAGTTTTCCCGTACAGAACAGTAGAGTTAATAAATTCAAATGGAATTGAATTTAAGGTTAATGGTCACAGAGTTAAACATTACATAGATAATCCAACGGAAGTTGAAGATGAAGTTAATCACAATTTCGACACCACAGCTAACTAAGTGTGGGAAGATCTGAATATTTTAAGGGAAATATGAATTTCTGTTAGAGTTAGATGTTCTGTTTTCGTGTAGTTTTCGAAAATGGAATCTGAATGGTCTTTCCCTAGCAGACCCTAAAGAACTAGTATTCTCCCTCCATTCTGAATTTTTATTTCTTTTAGGTTTTACGAGATGAAGAATTCCTTTGATCTGAACCATGGTCTACTACTACACGCTATGAATACTAAACGTAATAATAACATTTTTCCGAGTGAACTGGTATCATTCATAAGAGGCAAAATGGACGAAGTAAGGAAAGAACTCAGGAAAAATCATAATAAGATACATTTTGGTAAAGGAAAATCAAAATCCGCAACAAAAAGAAGAGCACGACACCTTGAAAGATGTCATAAATGCGGAAAATGGTCACACGAAGGGAAATGTTCGAACAATCAAACACATTCCAATACAGAATTCGTTACTCTGTTCAGAGAAGGACCATTCATATGTTTAGAAGAAAAGTTATTGAAAAATCGAGGTTACGCTTATGTAGCTATGGAAAACCAAATCGAACGACTCTCTTATGAGTCGGCTACAGCAGGTCTCTAAGAATTCTATCTCACAGGTAAGTATGTACAGTTTTTATTTATTACTTTTAACCTTTTGATAATAAACGCTGAATCGTTCGCTATAAAGTATTAAATTGATATTCAATAAAATTAGGTATGCGAAACCGAAATTATTGATATCATACAAAAATTTATTACATCACTGCGAAATTTACCATTTATTCATAACGTATAAATATCTTTAATCAATCAATCCAATATATTTCAGAAATTCATCAGGAGTAAAACTAGGTAAAATAGTCGAAATTACTTTACCCAAAAGAGGGACGTATATTTTTGTTAATATTTGATTGATTAAAGTGGGATAAAAGACCAAAAAGATTTTTATTTCATTTTTATCTTGTAATTATATTATTTTCAAATGCAAGATTGTAAAATTAATGTATATAAATATTATTAATATTTATATGAAATTTTAATATGCATTTTAAATTTAAGTTTGGTGTGAATTTAAAAACAAAAATTTACTTTATTTCATTAAGTTAAAAATTTGATTTCTAAAATTCGTCGTAAGTTAAAGACTAGGTCGTTGAACAGAAATTGCTTTACCCGAGGGCGGGACGAGAAATTTTATTATCATTATTTTTAATTTTAATGATCTGAAGTATACCAAAAACATTGAAAAATCCTAAAATCTTTGCTTTTAAAACAATCGCTTTAAAATGACAAATTTTAAATTTTGTCGAGGGATGAACTAGGTAAACGTACCGAAACAACCTCTTCCTATATAAAAAGGAAACAAAATTTTAACAATTAATTAATTAATTGTTTTAGTAGTTAAAAGGTTTTATTTATAAAAAAAAATATCCGCACACGTGGAGGTTTTTGGGGTAACCACATCCGCACTCGCGGAGCATCAAAAATCCAGAACAAATAAACTGGTTGACAGACCAGTCCCAAACACACACATACACATATTTTCTGGGAAAAAACCCACAAAAACGCTCCTAAAAACGCGATTTTTCACCGTTAATCATCAAATTTCTTGCTAAAATCATGTTGAGAAGAATCCTACCAAGAAGTTTTTCAAGAAGATCGGTAATTTCTACATCTAAACACTCTTTAATCCGGATTTTTAGTGTTCTTGAGCAAAATTATACCTAATTTGATTTTGATGATTTCTAGTTTAATTGTGCTTAAATTATTTGTATATTATACTTGTATAACCTAGATTGATGCTATTTGACTTGATTAGAAGCCTTAAACTTCAAATTTTGAGTAATCTAGGGTTTGTGTTCTTGAGAAAAATTGGGGCTTTTTTGATATAAATGGGTTATGGCCGAATTTTGTTGTTAGTTCATGCTTAATTAAGTAGTATAACATGTTTAGGTTGCTAAATGATCAAAACTTTGATCCTAAACATGATTTTTGAGAATTAAAGTGGACTTGTTAAGTCTAAAATACATGAACTTGATTAATTTGATATGAATGCCATTTGAAACTTGTTTAATTGCTAGTAATGGTTATTTTGACATGTTATTTAAGTAGAATGCTTATAAACTTTGTATACATTTTCATATATGCTTATTGAAAAAAATGTAGAAATGTTAATTTTATGAAATTGTGTATAAGTTTAATATTATTTAAACATGTCATTATGATTTCTTTGATTTATGATTTTGCTAACACTGATGCATATTTGGATGCATAAAATATTGTGTTTAATGTGTTTTGCAGACTGAAAAGGGTAAATCTTCGTCCGCTTCCCAGGCTCACAATGCTCCTCCTGAGAATGCAGACGAACAGGAGATTAACGACTAATACAGACAAAATCTACCGCATCAATTCATTTCATATTCAAATATACAATTGGCAGATTTACACCCTAATTTAAGATTTGACAGGCATTGGATAGATTATCCAAAATATCAGAGGAACTTACACATTCTTCAGTCAAAGAATGTTGAAGTACCCAGGGTGATAGATTGGGAACCATTAGAAACAGTGGGATTAGCGGAGCCAATCAGAGAATTACTTACACAAAGGTATGGTAATTCTACTTTTAATGATTGGGAACGATTATTCAATATACGTAGTCCTGTATATAGAGAATGGTGTGTAGAATTATTATGTAGTGTTGAAATAAATGATCGGGCAGCTACCTTAACCGATCGGAGCTTTATTAGATTTTTGTTAGGAGGTGTGATGCGCCATATGTCTCTATTAGATATGGCTCAGGCTTTGTGTATATATACGCCTGAGGAACTAGCATCTACTGATTGTCAAAGGTTGATAATTAATGGTAGGGGGTTGATGAAAATTTTGATATGAATGGAATATGGAGTAGAATGACTAGCCATAAACGATTTCGTGGGGGATATTACTCTTATACTGATGTTAATAGAGCTGAGCTAAGAGTGATCCATAGGTTTTTAGCAAACTCGATTACACAGCGAGGTAGGAACAAAGAGAAGGTAAATGAAAATGATTTATTTTACCTCATGTGTATTCGAGACCCACAGAGCATTGTAAGTATACCTTATTGTGTGGGTTATTATTTATCGGTAATGGTTAGGGGTGTAGTGACCCGAACTTTTCCATGTTTATATATATTAATTGAGATTGATATTTACATGATTAAATGTTTCCAACATGTTAAGCAATCAAACTTGTTAAGACTTGATTAATTAAAATATTTTTCATATAGACAATTGACCAACCAAGTTGACCGGTGATTCACGAACGTTAAAACTTGTAAAAACTATATGATGACATATATATGGATATATATATAGTTAACATGATACTATGATAAGTAAACATATCATTAAGTATATTAACAATGAACTACATATGTAAAAACAAGACTACTAACTTAATGATTTTTAAACGAGACATATATGTAACGATTATCGTTGTAAAGACATTTAATGTGTATATATCATATTAAGAGATATTCATACATGATAATATCATGATAATATAATAATTTAAAATCTCATTTGATATTATATACATTGGGTTAACAACATTTAACAAGATCGTTAACCTAAAGGTTTCAAAACAACACTTACATGTAACGACTAACTATGACTTAACGACTCAGTTAAAATGTATATACATGTAGTGTTTTAATATGTATTTATACACTTTTGAAAGACTTCAATACACTTATCAAAATACTTCTACTTAACAAAAATGCTTACAATTACATCCTCATTCAGTTTCATCAACAATTCTACTCGTATGCACCCGTATTCGTACTCGTACAATACACAGCTTTTAGATGTATGTACTATTGGTATATACACTCCAATGATTAGATCTTAGCAGCCCATGTGAGTCACCTAACACATGTGAGAACCATCATTTGGCAACTAGCATGAAATATCTCATAAAATTACAAAAATATTAGTAATCATTCATGACTTATTTACATGAAAACAAAATTACATATCCTTTATATCTAATCCATACACCAACGACCAAAAACACCTACAAACACTTTCATTCTTCAATTTTATTCATCTAATTGATCTCTCTCAAGTTCTATCTTCAAGTTCTAAGTGTTCTTCATATATTCTACAAGTTCTAGTTACATAAAATCAAGAATACTTTCAAGTTTGCTAGCTCACTTCCAATCTTGTAAGGTGATCATCCTGTAACATCCCGCATTTTTCCGTTAAATTATTTTAACGACCGTCTTTTTTTTAAGATAATATCTTCCGTTATCTAAATTCGTAGTTTCCGTTGACTAACGTTCATAATATTTCCGTTACTTAATTATAACATCACTCGTTTACTCGAGCGTTTTCAAAATATTCGTTCGGTAAAATTCCGCACCCGCTTCTAAACTCGAGGGACTAAAATTGACACGGGGCAAACTAGTTGACTAGGTCAACTAGTCCACCCCAATCACCACCATTCAATCATCTCCATCTCTCTCTCTTTCTCTCTAGCAAGAACACACACACATTTACCCAATTCAATCATTCATCATCTAAATTCGATCTAGGAGGCCAACATCAAAACAAATTACGTATTTGGAATCCTCTCTTCATCCTCTACAATTTGATACCAACTTCATCTCGTTTGGGTAACATTTCTAAAACTCTAGATTTCTCTAAATTCGTGTTTTTGATTTGAAATGGTGTTAGTTAGTGTCTATGGCTCGTGTCTAGCATGAATATATGATTTACTTGCTCGATTTGTTGTTTTGAGTAACTAGTATGAACAATTGAAATGGGTGTGCTTAATCTTTGATTTTGGATGAGTTAATGTTGTTAAATTGTTAAGGTTCATGTTTTAATTGTGTTACTAGTATCACTAGCTTCAATTTGGTGTGTGGGTTGATTTGGAAAAACATCACTAACATGATTATTGATTTTGTGATTCTTGGCTAGGGTTTGATAGATCTTAAAATGAACTTTTGATGATTTGAATGCCATGAAACACTGTTAGTAAGTGTTTAGTTGTATTGTATGTTTCGTTACCTTCAAAACGGCATATCATATGCATAAATTGGATTCCCGAATCATGAAATGCATTTTGCAAATTTGAGACTTTGATTATGAACATTTAACGATCTCTTGACGAGGTTTTTGTTGTTGTAAATGATAAACTCGATTGATGATATGTGGTTAGTTGTATCCTTTGTCAAAGTACCTTCCCGATGATATAGGATACATGTTTTGATTATTTGCGGGTCATAAATTGGGATTGTTTGAGTTTTGGTTCGTGCATTTCTTTGTTGCAGCAAAACAGGGCTTGGATACAGATCTGGACGCCGTCCAGATTCTTAGACGCCGTCCAGCCCTTCAGACTTGGACGCCGTCCAGCCTTTTGGACGCCGTCCAGGCCTTCAATACTGGACGCCGTCCAGCCATTTTGGACGCCGTCCAGATGAACTATCAGGGGCTGTCCAAAATTGTCGTTTTTCGTTTAATTCTAACTATGCTACGCACCTCCGATTAACATGAAACTTGACCAACATGCTTATATATGATTAAAAACCTCAGAAAAATAGTTCGGGACCCGACCCGAACGTGTTGACTTTTTCGTTGACTTTGACCCGACCAAGTTTGACTTTTAGCCAAACTTAACCGAATACTTATACAATCTTTCTAACTCGCTTCTATACTTGTATCTTGCATGAAACGTGATAATTTGATTCACATACTACTTAATCGAGTCGTAACGAGCCATAGAACTAATTGAACACATTTCATCCGACCTTGTGTCGTAACCGGTTAATTGATACAACTTATTTGTTTAGGTCAAGGCTAAGCAACTATCATGCACACGTTTACTTTGTGAAGTACTTTTATACTCGTGCACTCGAGGTGAGATCATAGTCCCACCTTTTCAACAACTTTTTATACTTTTAAATTGTGGGCTGAGAAACATATACTTTGTTACATTTTGTACTACTTACTTTTATACTTTGAACACAAGTACGATGAAACAAACATTCCACAGCGAGTTAGAACAAAAATCCTCAATTCGATTATCATTAGTTACACTTGCAGGGTGTAAGCGAGAACTTATATTGTGTGGCCATACGGGTTTGACAAACCCTCATTACGGACGGTTCGCTACCGTCTACGGATGAAATATATTTTCGAGAAACAGTGTATGTTCTAACACTATTGTGATGGGGTTCTATGGAAGGAAACGTTAAGTCTTGATAATTGGGTGCTCGCGAACAATACTTTTGGAATGCAAACGATTTTGATAATCAACGTTATGGGAATACTAAATCTTGTGGTTCAAAAACAACGTTTATTACAAACACTAATGATTTCACCAACGTTTTTCATTGACAGTTTTCTATATGTTTCTCAGGTTCATACTTGGCTACTTGATTTATGCTTCCGCGCACTTTGATTACTTGCTTGGAGTCAAGTATACATGCATACGCTAGGGATAGCACTTTTGGATTCAAACTTAGAGCTTACATACTTTTGCTATTTATAGCAAACTGTGATTTTAAACTAATTATGTCGCAAGTTATTTCATTTATACTTTACAATTTTTGTAATCTTAAACTTGTTGTCGAATTGTTTTGTAAACTAAACTTTGCAAGTCTTGTACGTTTCAAATGAATGCGACATAATTTTGGTCAAACGAGTCTCATATAGGGACTATGACCACGCAACGGGACCTAAGTAGTCGGCGCCGTCAATGACGATTTGGTCGGGTAGCTACAGATGGTATCAGAGCGTTGGTTGTAGGGAACTAGGATATGCATTAGTGTGTCTGACAGAGTCGTTAGGACGCATTAGTGAATCTAGACTACAACCGGATAGTTAGCCATTGCATTCTGACATACATTTGCTATAGATAGCACTTACTTGAATACTTGTGCATTATACTTGAATCATTCTTAGGCAAACTTTATAATGGTACCCAACCTTCATCATACGAACTCGTATTCCGCCACTTTTTGGTAATACACGTGAATTCAAGGTTTATACGCGTACGGATGACCACGACTTCGTTAGTCACTCTAGTTCGGGAATTCTGACTCCTTGGTTGTTATCCACCCCGTCTCAGCTTACTATCCACAAGTGTTGTAAAGTTACCACCACCACTCTAGATGAGTATCGTCATCACTATTTATCACTACGGTTGCGTACTACTTGTTATCATGACTCGTTACTCTTTTCTTACCTAAATACATTATTGTCTGACTCGAACCGCATTGACGTGAACAATCATTTATACACTTCCCTCGGGGAACGCTTCCTTAGAGTTGCAGAAATTCTTTCGATTTAATACGAGTCACGTTTGAGACGTCGTTACACTTTGTTCATTCTAGATCTTCACAGTTACACGAACTTGATGTTATGGAGTGATGTGGGAATGGAGGTATGAGTTAGCGTAATATAACGACACTCGATCAACGTGGTTATATTACGGTAAGCCATACCAAAGTTCTAATGACTCGTGATGGTGATTGGACTCGATCAACCTAATCACCACCATGTGCCATGTACATGACTTCATCTATTCATGTTTGGACATCTGAAAACTCCGAAAGTACTGACAACAACCATACCGGGGACACACCTTCGAATATTGTCGAACCATATTTATGCTTCCGAATGAATGACGAATTCTTTCAACTTCAAACATACGTTATACATGAATACTATCTCGTCCTCGCACAGTTTTATCAACGAACTACAATATACCTGTTATGCTCACACCGAGGTGGAAACTTCTCTCGTATTACACTCGTACTTCCGTATAAGGAAATCTTTGATTCTAAATTTTCAATGGAGAGATAGACTCTTCACGTTATACTAGTACTCGCCTCGAGGGTGAATAGCCCCGACGAACGTTTTCAGAGACCGATGAGAACTTGCTCCGACAAACGTTTTTGGAAACAGATAAATCTTTCGCGACGCAAATTTCTTGAGAAATTTGTTCTAACTAACGTTTTCGAGTCCTGATGTACCCGTTCAAACATACCTTACAGAAATGTACCTCATTTCAGATTGAGATTCTTGTTTCACTTCTGGATTTCGGAGTGCTTTTCGAAAAGCCTCGGGACCACGTTTAAACATGAGTACAACACATCAACGTATCTCGAAGGGCCAAACAAACATACGATTCAAACCTTGGAAATCATAAAACGAATTCGTGTTATCGACTTCAAAATTTCTTGAGAAAAGTCATTGCCTTTACTAAATTCTCTTACGCCGATGGTTATCATTCAAGTCTTAACGTCAGACCTTTTGAAATCTTATGTGACCGGAAACGTCATTCTCCTTTCGTAGAACCAAGTTAATGATAATCAAACCACCGAACCCGAGCTAATTCATGGAACAACCAAGAAACTTCTTTAACCTCAGAAAGGCTCGAGACGACCGTAGTCGCCAAGGGAGCTATGCCACTGTTAGACGTAAACTTTTCAAATTCCATGTGGAAAACCGCGTAACGTTAAAAGTCGCACCTTGAAAAGGTGCAATCCGTTTCAGAAAACGTAGAAAGCTAAATCCGCGATATTTTGATCCTTTAAAAATCTTGGGGCGTTTTGGACCCGTTGCTAGCCGTTTGGACTTTTCCGACTCATTTGAGCTCCGTTCATCCTACTTTCCATGTGTCGAACTTGAAAAAGTGTCTTACCAGACAAGAACTTGTTATCCTCTTCGATGAACTTACTATCAACGATAAACTTCACTTTCTAGGAGGACCGGTTGAAACTATAAATCGTGAAACCAAGCTCTGAAACAACGTAAAATCGCGACTGTCGAAGTTCGTCGAAATACCCGAAGGAGTACCTTCACTTATTCGTAGAACCGACAACGCAAGATCTCGAGGAAGAAACAACGACTACTACTTCCAACTAAATTTCGGGACGAAATTTCTTTTAAGGTGTAGGTAATGTAACATCCCGCATTTTTCCGTTAAATTATTTTAACGACCGTATTTTTTTTAGATAATATCTTCCGTTATCTAAATTCGTAGTTTCCGTTGACTAACGTTCATAATATTTCCGTTACTTAATTATAACATCACTCGTTTACTCGAGCGTTTTCAAAATATTCGTTCGGTAAAATCCCGCACCCGCTTCTAAACTCGAGGGACTAAAATTGACACGGGGCAAACTAGTTGATGTAACATCCCGCCTTTTTCCGTCAACTTTTCCGTTTAACTATTTTAAACTCCGTTATACGTTTATAACATCTTCCGTTAATACGCGTTTCAATTATCTTGTTTTAGGTAATTTAACGCACCCGATTGCAACTTGAGGGACTTGTTTCTCCAAGACACCAAAGTGGTGACTAGCCACTTGACTAGTCAAACTCTTCCACCTCATTTCTTCATTTAATTTTTCCTTTTCATCTAATACTTCCACCATTCTTTAAATTCATCAAAAAGCAATTCCTCATCCAAATTCGTTCAAGAAGGATTCGATTAAAACAAATTACATATTTGAACTCCTCGTGATCTCCTCTCCGATTCCATACCGATTTCATCAAATTTGGGTAACTTTCTAAAATCACTAATATTATGTGTTCTTGAGATTTTTGAGTTAAAAGGTTGTTAATTAGTGTCTATGGCTCAAGTCTAGTATGATTATGTGTTTTGTATGCTTGTTCTTGCTATTTTGATGTAACTAGTTCATATTGAAAGTTCACATGCTTAATCTTGAATTTTGAGTGTTCATATGTTGTTTGATGCTAAGAGTTCATGTTTTAATCTTATTCCTAGTGTTACTAGCTTCGTTATGATGTATGGTTTGGTTAAAGAAACCTTCTAAACTTGATTATGAAATTTGGTGAATTTGAGTTAGGGTTTCATGAACTAGAAATGGACTTTTGATGCTTTAAATGACACGAAATGCTAATTGTAAGTGTTAGGTTGTGTTGTATGCTTAATTACCTTCGAAACGGCATTTTGTTCATGTAATTTGGTTACCAAATCATTAAATGGCATTTATGACTTGTATGCATTGAATGAGGAACATTAATTGTGGTTTTTGGTTGTTGTAAGTGGAAATTTGATTGATGATATGTGTTTAGTTTCATCCCTCGTCAAAATACCTTTCCAACGATGTATGATAGGCATTATAAGTGTTTGCGGGTCAAGTGTTGTGTTAGAATTGGTTTTGGCTCGTGCATACTTGTGGAAAAGCAGAAACAGACCTGCCCAGTGGGTGGCGCGGCGCGCCCCTATACCTGCGCGGCGCGCCAATAGGCCTGGCCAGAATCTGCTCAAATTGTCCCATTTCACGCGAAATGTTTGACTAGCTATTGACCTCCGATTCACATGAAACTTGTTTTAATACACTTGTATATGAATAATTAGCATAGAAAGATAGTCCGGGACCCGACCCGAACATGTTGACTTTTTCATTGACTTTGACCCGACCAAGTTTGACTTTTTGTCAAACTTAACCAATTAATTATGCAATCTTTCTAACATGATTCTATACTTGTATCTTGCATGAAACTTGACAATTTGCTTCACATGCTACATAATCGAGTCGTGTCGAGCCACAGGACTAATTGAACATCTTTGACCCTGCGTGACTATCGTTATTGATACAACCTATTTGTTTAGGTCGAGACTAGCACTGTTCTTTGCACATTTACTTGTCGAAGTACTAATACACTCTTGCAATCAAAGGTGAGATCATAGACCACTCTTCAAACACTTTTATACTTTAAAAATCGTGGGATGAGAAAACATATACAATACATACTTACATATACTTTTCATACTTTAACGTTTTGAATACTATACAAAAGCAAAGATACATACGAGTTAGAACGAAAAGCCTCAAGTCCAATTATCATTAGTTACACTTGTAGGGTGTAAGCGAGAAATTATGTTGTGTGGCCATGCGGGTTTAACGAACCCTCATTCGAAGGAATGAAACGTTCTTTCAATGTATAGTGTAGGTTCTAACACTATTATGCAGAGGTAAGATTCAGTTAAGCTTGATAATTGGGTGCTAGTGATACAAACACATCTTTTGAGATGTATACGCTTGATAAACGTTTTATACTAAACCTTGTGATACAAATATACTTTATGCATACAACTATGATTTCACCAACGTTTTCGTTGACAGATTCTCTATGTTTTCTCAGGTCCTTGAACTTAGGTGATGCATGCTTCCGCACATACTTTTTGATACTTGCATTGGATGTCGAGTATATTGCATACGTGGAGCGTATTTTGGCTACTTTAAATTGTGTCGCATGTGTTTCATACAAACTTTAACCATTGTTATGTACTCGTTATGGGAACTTCTTTTGTAAATTTTGAAACATCCTTTTATGAAATGAATGCGACATATTTTCGGTCAAACTTTGTTATAAAGACCTACGACACATGTAATGGGACCATACGTAGATGACGCCGTCATTTGACAATTTGTCGGGATCGCTACAAGTGGTATCAGAGCTTTGGTTGTAGGGATTTAGAGTTCATTGGTGTCAACCCCGAGTCATAGGGTACATTGGTGAGTCTAGACTACAACCGGCATATAGACTTGACATAGGGATTACTTGACTATTTGTGCATTTATACTCGAACCCTCTTACTCATATCTACTCTTATTCTATCTTACTCTTGCGTTGTATAATTTAATTGACACGCCACCTTGACTATATGTGGTAATGTCGAATGCACATATGAGTTAGGGTAATATAATTTCCGGGATTATATTACGGTGACTCATATGAACATACCGACATCATGACATAAAGAATTTAAGGCGAGTCAAGGATAATTTTCTCTTTATCTTTATTCCATATCACGGTTAGTATTAGTTAGGATACTAACCAACGGTATTCTTTTGTTTTGAAGGAACAATGCCTCCTCGTCGTGCGCCACGCCGTGAAACACCCGAACAAGCCTTACAACGCATGATAGCCACCGCCGTGGATGCGGCCATGGCCGGTCACTCGTCTAACAACAACAATAACAACAACCACAACAACAATAACCAAGGAGCCGGAAACTCTAGCGAAGGGTGCTCCTACAAAGCTTTCATGGGGTGCAAACCCCACACTTATGATGGAACCGGGGGACCGGTTGTGCTTACTCGTTGGTTTGAACAAACCGAGGCCGTCTTTAGCATAAGCGGTTGTCGGGATCAAGACAAGGTCAAATACTCCACCCACACTTTCTCCGGAATTGCTTTAACATGGTGGAACACCTATGTTCAATCGATGGGTACCGATGAAGCTCATGCCCTCTCTTGGGCCGATCTAAGGGAAAAGATGATTGTTGAATATTTTCCGCGCGAAGAAACCCGAAAGCTTGAGGAAGAACTAAGAGCTTTGAAAGCGGCCGGAAACGATCTTAAAGCTTATAATCAACGCTTCGCCGAACTATCCTTGATGTGTCCTAATCTTGTTAACCCCGAATCTCAAAGGATTGAGCTCTACATGCTCGGTCTTCCAAAAAGCATCAAACAAGGGGTGATGTCATCCAAACCCGCTACTCATCAAGCCGCTATGAACATGGCCCGCCAATTAATCGAAACGGTTGACGAAATCGTAGTGCCGACTCCTAAGGCCGAGGACAAGTCGGGTGGCAACAAAAGGAAATGGGAAGCCACTCCATCAACCAACTACAACAACACCTCCACCAAGAAGCCTTACAACAACGACGGCAAGAAGGGTTATTCCAGATCTTTACCATTTTGCAACAAGTGCCACAAACATCATTTGGGTGAGTGTGGAAGGCCGTATTGCGTCAAGTGTCACAAGAGTGGCCATTCGGCCCATGAATGTAGAAACACCGCTCCCGTTGCTCAAAAGGGACCCAATGCACCAAGACCGGGTGTTTGTTATGAATGTGGCCTACCGGGTCACTATAGAAATGCATGCCCAAAGAAGAAAGCCAACCCCAACAACCGAGGCCGAGCCTTCAACATCAACACCGAGGAAGCCCGGGATGACAATGAACTAGTCACGGGTACGTTTCTTCTCAACAACACTTATGTTACTTGCTTATTCGATTCGGGTGCCGATAAATGTTTTGTGTCTAAGACTTTGGCTCCTACTCTTTGCACTCCACCACACCCCTTAGATACTACTTATTCCATCGAAGTGGCCGACGGAAAACTCTTAAGTGCCGACACATATTACCGGGGGTGTACTTTAAACATTTTGGGTAATGAATTTGAAATCGACTTGATACCCATGGAACTAGGGAGTTTTGATGTAATAATGGGTATGAATTGGATGGTCAAAAATAAATCTCACATTCTTTGCGATCTTCACGCAATCCGAATTCCTATCGAGAATGGTAAACCATTGATTGTCTATGGCGACAAAAATTGCACCGGACTCAATCTCGTTTCGTGCCTTAAAGTTCGAAAGCTACTTCGCAAGGGTTGTTTCGCGATTCTTGCTCACGTTAAGAAAGTCGAGGCCGACGAAAAGCGCATTGAAGATGTGCCAATTGTTAGTGAATTTTCCGATGTATTTCCCGACGAATTACCGGGTCTTCCACCTCATCGACCGGTTGAATTTCAAATCGATCTTATTCCAGGAGCTGCACCCGTAGCGCGTGCACCGTATAGACTCGCTCCATCCGAATTACAAGAATTTCAAAGTCAAATCCAAGAGCTACTTGACCGTGGTTTCATTCAACCTAGCCATTCACCATGGGGCGCTCCGATTTTGTTCGTCAAGAAGAAAGACGGATCCCTACGAATGTGCATTGATTATCGTGAACTAAACAAATTGACGGTTAAGAACCGATACCCCCTTCCTCGCATCGATGATCTCTTTGATCAACTACAAGGTTCTCGTGTATATTCAAAAATCGATCTCCGTTTGGGTTATCATCAACTAAGGGTTAAGGGGGAAGATGTCTCCAAAACCGCTTTCCGGACTCGTTATGGTAGTTATGAATTCCTTGTCATGCCTTTCGGTCTCACTAACGCACCGGCGGTGTTCATGGATCTCATGAACCGCGTGTGCAAACCTTACCTCGACAAATTCGTTATCGTGTTCATCGATGATATTTTGGTCTATTCTAAAAGCGAAGAGGAACACAGAGAACATCTCTGACTCGTGCTTGAACTCTTGAGAAAAGAACAACTCTATGCCAAGTTCTCCAAGTGTGAATTTTGGTTGAAGGAAGTTCAATTCCTCGGTCATGTTGTAAGTGATCAAGGCATTAAAGTCGATCCCGCGAAAATCGAAGCCATTAGTAAATGGGAGGCTCCTACTACTCCTACTCAAATTTGTCAATTCTTGGGTCTCGCCGGATACTATCGTAAATTCATCAAGGACTTTTCCTTAATCGCTCGCCCTTTAACCGCGTTAACTCACAAGGACCGAAAGTTCATTTGGTCATCCGAACAAGAAACCGCTTTTCAAATCTTGAAAACTAAGCTAACCACCGCTCCTATCTTGTCACTTCCCGAAGGCAATGATGATTTTGTTGTATATTGTGATGCCTCGAAAAACGGTTATGGATGCGTATTAATGCAACGAAAGAAAGTCATTGCTTATGCCTCTCGACAACTCAAAGTCCACGAACGAAACTACACGACACATGATCTTGAACTCGGTGCTGTCATCTTTGCACTTAAGTTATGGAGACATCATCTTCTTGGTACCAAAAGTACCATCTTTACCGATCACAAAAGTCTCCAACATATCTTCGATCAAAAGCAACTAAACATGAGACAACGAAGGTGGATTGAGACCTTGAACGATTATAATTGCGAGCTTCGTTACCACCCCGGGAAGGCAAATGTAGTGGCCGATGCCTTAAGTCGAAAGGAAAGAGCGGTGCCTCTTCATTCAGTTTCATCAACAATTCTACTCGTATGCACCCGTATTCGTACTCGTACAATACACAGCTTTTAGATGTATGTACTATTGGTATATACACTCCAATGATCAGATCTTAGCAGCCCATGTGAGTCACCTAACACATGTGAGAACCATCATTTGGCAACTAGCATGAAATATCTCATAAAATTACAAAAATATTAGTAATCATTCATGACTTATTTACATGAAAACAAAATTACATATCCTTTATATCTAATCCATACACCAACGACCAAAAACACCTACAAACACTTTCATTCTTCAATTTTATTCATCTAATTGATCACTCTCAAGTTCTATCTTCAAATTCTAAGTGTTCTTCATATATTCTACAAGTTCTAGTTACATAAAATCAAGAATACTTTCAAGTTTGCTAGCTCACTTCCAATCTTGTAAGGTGATCATCCTGTAACATCCCGCATTTTTCCGTTAAATTATTTTAACGACCGTCTTTTTTTTTTAGATAATATCTTCCGTTATCTAAATTCGTAGTTTCTGTTGACTAACGTTCATAATATTTCCGTTACTTAATTATAACATCACTCGTTTACTCGAGCGTTTTCAAAATATTCGTTCGGTAAAATCCCGCACCCGCTTCTAAACTCGAGGGACTAAAATTGACACGGGGCTAACTAGTTGACTAGGTCAACTAGTCCACCCCAATCACCACCATTCAATCATCTCCATCTCTCTCTCTAGCAAGAACACACACACATTTACCCAATTCAATCATTCATCATCTAAATTCGATCTAGGAGGCCAACATCAAAACAAATTACGTATTTGGAATCCTCTCTTCATCCTCTACAATTTGATACCAACTTCATCTCGTTTGGGTAACATTTCTAAAACTCTAGATTTCTCTAAATTCGTGTTTTTGATTTGAAATGGTGTTAGTTAGTGTCTATGGCTCGTGTCTAGCATGAATATATGATTTACTTGCTCGATTTGTTGTTTTGAGTAACTAGTATGAACAATTGAAATGGGTGTGCTTAATCTTTGATTTTGGATGAGTTAATGTTGTTAAATTGTTAAGGTTCATGTTTTAATTATGTTACTAGTATCACTAGCTTCAATTTGGTGTGTAGGTTGATTTGGAAAAACATCACTAACATGATTATTGATTTTGTGATTCTTGGCTAGGGTTTGATAGCTCTTAAAATGAACTTTTGATGATTTGAATGCCATGAAACATTGTTAGTAAGTGTTTAGTTGTATTGTATGTTTCGTTACCTTCAAAACGGCATATCATATGCATAAATTGGATTCCCGAATCATGAAATGCATTTTGCGAATTTGAGACTTTGATTATGAACATTTAACGATCTCTTGACGAGGTTTTTGTTGTTGTAAATGATAAACTCGATTGATGATATGTGGTTAGTTGTATCCTTTGTCAAAGTACCTTCCCGATGATATAGGATACATGTTTTGATTATTTGCGGGTCATAAATTGGGATTGTTTGAGTTTTGGTTCGTGCATTTCTTTGTTGCAGCAAAACAGGGCTTGGATACAGATCTGGACGCCGTCCAGATTCTTGGACGCCGTCCAGCCCTTCAGACTTGGACGCCGTCCAGCCTTTTGGACGTCGTCCAGGCCTTCAATACTGGACGCCGTCCAGCCATTTTGGACGCCGTCCAGATGAACTATCAGGGGCTGTCCAAAATTGTCGTTTTTCGTTTAATTCTAACTATGCTACGCACCTCCGATTAACATGAAACTTGACCAACATGCTTATATATGATTAAAAACCTCAGAAAAATAGTTCGGGACCCGACCCGAACGTGTTGACTTTTTCGTTGACTTTGACCCGACCAAGTTTGACTTTTAGCCAAACTTAACCGAATACTTATACAATCTTTCTAACTCGCTTCTATACTTGTATCTTGCATGAAACGTGATAATTTGATTCACATACTACTTAATCGAGTCGTAACGAGCCATAGAACTAATTGAACACATTTCATCCGACCTTGTGTCGTAACCGGTTAATTGATACAACTTATTTGTTTAGGTCAAGGCTAAGCAACTATCATGCACACATTTACTTTGTGAAGTACTTTTATACTCGTGCACTCGAGGTGAGATCATAGTCCCACCTTTTCAACAACTTTTTATACTTTTAAATTGTGGGCTGAGAAACATATACTTTGTTACATTTTGTACTACTTACTTTTATACTTTGAACACAAGTACGATGAAACAAACATTCCACAGCGAGTTAGAACAAAAATCCTCAATTCGATTATCATTAGTTACACTTGCAGGGTGTAAGCGAGAACTTATATTGTGTGGCCATATGGGTTTGACAAACCCTCATTACGGACGGTTCGCTACCGTCTACGGATGAAATATATTTTCGAGAAACAGTGTATGTTCTAACACTATTGTGATGGGGTTCTATGGAAGGAAACGTTAAGTCTTGATAATTGGGTGCTCGCGAACAATACTTTTGGAATGCAAACGATTTTGATAATCAACGTTATGGGAATACTAAATCTTGTGGTTCAAAAACAACGTTTATTACAAACACTAATGATTTCACCAACGTTTTTCGTTGACAGTTTTCTATATGTTTCTTTGGTTCATACTTGGCTACTTGATTTATGCTTCTGCGCACTTTGATTACTTGCTTGGAGTCAAGTATACATGCATACGCTAGGGATAGCACTTTTGGATTCAAACTTAGAGCTTACATACTTTTGCTATTTATAGCAAACTGTGATTTTAAACTAATTATGTCGCAAGTTATTTCATTTATACTTTACAATTTTTGTAATCTTAAACTTGTTGTCGAATTGTTTTGTAAACTAAACTTTGCAAGTCTTGTACGTTTCAAATGAATGCGACATAATTTTGGTCAAACGAGTCTCATATAGGGACTATGACCACGCAACGGGACCTAAGTAGTCGGCGCCGTCAATGACGATTTGGTCGGGTCGCTACACATCCAACCTCAAGAAATCTTTGTTTCTTACAGTAGGTTATCATTCTAATACAAGGTAATAATCATATTCAAACTTTGGTTCAATTTCTATAACTATAACAATCTTATTTCAAGTGATGATCTTACTTGAACTTGTTTTCGTGTCATGATTCTGCTTCAAGAACTTCGAGCCATCCAAAGATCCGTTGAAGCTAGATCCATTTTTATCTTTTCCAGTAGGTTTATCCAAGGAACTTAAGGTAGTAATGATGTTCATAACATCATTCGATTCATACATATAAAGCTATCTTATTCGAAGGTTTAAACTTGTAATCACTAGAACATAGTTTAGTTAATTCTAAACTTGTTCGCAAACAAAAGTTAATCCTTTTAACTTGACTTTTAAAATCAACTAAACATATGTTATATATCTATATGATATGCTAACTTAATGATTTAAAACCTGGAGACACGAAAAACACCGTAAAACCGGATTTACGCCGTCGTAGTAATACCGCGGGCTGTTTTGGGTTAGTTAATTAAAAACTATGATAAACTTTGATTTAAAATTTGTTATTCTGAGAAAATGATTTTTATTATGAACATGAAACTATATCCAAAAATTATGGTTAAACTCAAAGTGGAAGTATGTTTTCTAAAATGGTCATCTAGACGTCGTTCTTTCGACTGAAATGACTACCTTTACAAAAATGACTTGTAACTTATTTTTCCGAGTATAAACCTATAATTTTTCTGTTTATATTCATAAAATAGAGTTCAATAAGAAACCATAGCAATTTGATTCACTCAAAACGGATTTAAAATGAAGAAGTTATGGGTAAAACAAATTGGATAATTTTTCTCATTTTAGCTACGTGAAAATTGGTAACAAATCTATTCCAATCATAACTTAATGAACTTGTATTGTATATTATGTAATCTTGAGATACCATAGACACGTATACAATGTTTCAACCTATCATGTCGACACATCTATATATATTTCGGAACAACCATAGACACTCTATATGTGAATGTTGGAGTTAGCTATACAGGGTTGAGGTTGATTCCAAAATATATATAGTTTGAGTTGTGATCAATACTGAGATACGTATACACTGGGTCGTGGATTGATTCAAGATAATATTTATCGATTTATTTCTGTACATCTAACTGTGGACAACTAGTTGTAGGTTACTAACGAGGACAGCTGACTTAATAAACTTAAAACATCAAAATATATTAAAAGTGTTGGAAATATATTTTGAACATACTTTGATATATATGTATATATTGTTATAGGTTCGTGAATCAACCAGTGGCCAAGTCTTACTTCCCGACGAAGTAAAAATCTGTGAAAGTGAGTTATAGTCCCACTTTTAAAATCTAATATTTTTGGGATGAGAATACATGCAGGTTTTATAAATGATTTACAAAATAGACACAAGTACGTGAAACTACATTCTATGGTTGAATTATCGAAATCGAATATGCCCCTTTTTATTAAGTCTGGTAATCTAAGAATTAGGAAACAGACACCCTAATTGACGCGAATCCTAAAGATAGATCTATTGGGCCTAACAAACCCCATCCAAAGTACCGGATGCTTTAGTACTTCAAAATTTATATCATATCCGAAGGGTGTCCCGAAATGATGGGGATATTCTTATATATGCATCTTGTTAATGTCGATTACCAGGTGTTCACCATATGAATGATTTTTATCTCTATGTATGGGATGTGTATTGAAATATGAAATCTTGTGGTTTATTATTATGATTTGATATATATAGGTTAAACCTATAACTCACCAACATTTTTGTTGACGTTTTAAGCATGTTTATTCTCAGGTGATTATTAAGAGCTTCCGCTGTCGCATACTTAAATAAGGACGAGATTTGGAGTCCATGCTTGTATGATATTGTGTAAAAACTACATTCAAGAAACTTATTTTGTTGTAACATATTTGTATTGTAAACCATTATGTAATGGTCGTGTGTAAACAGGATATTTTAGATTATCATTATTTGATAATCTACGTAAAGCTTTTTAAACCTTTATTGATGAAATAAAGGTTATGGTTTGTTTTAAAATGAATGCAGTCTTTGAAAAACGTCTCATATAGAGGTCAAAACCTCGCAACGAAATCAATTAATATGGAACGTTTTTAATCAATAAGAACGGGACATTTCAGTTGGTATCCGAGCGTTGGTCTTAGAGAACCAGAAAATTTGCATTAGTGTGTCTTATCGAGTTTGTTAGGATGCATTAGTGAGTCTGGACTTCGACCGTTTTTTTCTTTAAAAATGATTGCTTAACATTTTTGTTGGAAACTATATATTATTAACATGTATATATTATGTGATATATTAATCTCTTAACATGTTTGATATTGTGTGATAGATGTCTACCTCTAGCACAAATCCCATTGACTCACCTAATAATAACGAAGAGTCGAATATATATTGGACTGATTCACAAGTTTCCGAAGAAGAACCGGAAGAAGAATCAGAACCGGAAGAAGAATCAGAACCGGAAGAGGAGGAACCGGAGGAGGAAATAGAACCGGTGGGGGAAATAATAAAACGGTTAAGTAAAAGAAAATCCTCAACCAACCGACCAATGTTAATTATGGTCAATGGTGTTTCCGCCAAGGAAGCAAAATATTGGGAGGATTACCAATTCTCCGATGAATCGGATTCCGACGAGAATTCCGATGATGTTATAGAAATTACCCCAACTGAATTTAAAAAGGTAAAAGAAAATAATAAGAGAAAGGGCATAAAAATAGAGAAATCTAATTCCAACCCCGATGAACTTTATATGTATCGTCAACCCCCGAAGCCCTTAAGTTGTAACAATGACCCGGGAACCTCTAAACCACCAGGTTTTTCTAAACCGTTGTGGAAAAAGACAGCTCGTATTAGGGGAACATCATATATCCCTAGAAACTTGGCAAAACGAACCAAAACCGAAGAAGAATAAACGAGCGAGTCGGAATAAGATAGTTGTATTCGTGTGGTGTAATATATGTAATATAGTGTGCTTATGCTTTATGATATATGTAAAAATTGCTTGTATTAATAAGTATTTTTTTTTATGAATCTAACTCTTGTCTATTTTACAGTATAAAAACACAAAATGGATAGACAACCCAATATTTTAAGAGACCTACCCGGAGACATGATTGATGAAATCTTGTCTAGAGTCGGTCAGAATTCTTCGGCACAACTATTTAAGGCGAGATCAGTTTGTAAGACATTCGAAGAACGTTCCAAGAATGCCTTGGTTTATAAAAGGCTTTCGTTCGAAATATGGGGGATATCACATTGGGAAATCCATAAGTTACGATGTGTTTACTTTGACGCATATATTGCGGGGAACCCAAATGCTATTTTACGTAATGGGTTAAGAAATTATTTTGACTCAATATATCCGAATATTGGACTTGGTGATTTATAAAAAGCGGCTAACATGCAACATAAAGAAGCATGTTTTGCTTACGGATTAGTAATGTTCGCTTTTCACCAAAGTGAGAACAAGAACATCGGGTTACAACTATTAAACAAAACGTTCCCACAAGTGACGGAGTCGGTAATTGGGGTAAGAAATGAGGTTTTTAGATTGTTACGGGACTTTTGGACATTACGTAACCCTCGTCCCTTTGACGACGTTACAACACGATGTCTTATCAACGGCCATAACGGTTATGTTCCACAAGACTAAGGATGGGAAGTAATCCTAGTAAAACCAGAATGCATGACTTGTTTATGGATGTATGAATTACGTGTCTTTATTGCCTTTGCTGAACGACTTGTGTACTAGCTAGAATTATCTTCACAACCATCTTGTATCAAATTTATTGTGTGCTATATTTCATGCTATATGTAAAATAAGCGGTATTGTAAGTTTGTAAAATATTGTGTAAAAATTTGAACGCGAAATATTATTATAATCAGTTTTTCATATAGAATTGTAGTAGTTGAATTGTATATTAGCTACTAAGTATGAACTTAACGGGTAGGTACTACCCGAATTTAAACTTATAAAACGCTAATATGAAGAAAAAGCTTTTATAAATGAGTTCATATTATGCTACGAAATACTATTAACTACTCTTAATATTCTGTATGATTAACTTGTTCCATTTGACTATTTTGAAGGAAATGGCACCGACTACTCGACACACCGTGAATATGAATGAAGAGGAATTTCGTATTTTTCTAGCTTCAAACATAGCCGCAGTACAGGCTGCGCTACATACCAACAATAACCTTGGATCTAGCAGTACAGGAAATCGTGTAGGATGCACCTACAAAGAATTCACTGCCTGCAAACCTTTGGAATTTGATGGAATCGAAGGACCGATCGGATTGAAACGGTGGACCGAGAAGGTCGAATTGGTGTTTGCCATAAGTAAGTGTACTGAAGAGGACAAAGTGAAGTACGCTACGCATACCTTCACAGGTTCTGCGTTAACATGGTGGAATACCTATCTAGAGCAAGTGGGACAAGACGATGCGTACGCACTACCGTGGTCAGCATTCAAGCACTTGATGAACGAGAAATACCGTCCCAGAACCGAGGTCAATAAGCTCAAGACAGAACTTAGAGGGTTACGAACCCAAGGATTTGATATTACCACGTACGAAATACGATTCACAGAATTGTGCTTATTGTGTCCGGGAGCGTTCGAAGATGAGGAAGAGAAGATCGACGCGTTTGTGAAAGGATTACCGGAAAGAATCCAAGAAGATATAAGTTCACACGAGCCCGCCTCCATACAACAGGCATGTAGAATGGCTCACAAACTAGTGAACCAGATTGAGGAAAAAATTAAAGAACAGACGGCTGAAGAGGCCAATGTGAAGCAAGTCAAAAGAAAGTGGGAGGAAAACGGTGATAAGAATCACCAATACAATAACAACATCAATTACAATAATAATCGCAACAATTATCCCAACAATCGCAACATCAATCGCAACATCAATCGCAACATCAACAAACGGCCCAACAACAACAACAACAACAACAACAATAACAACAGCAGCAACTACAACAATCATCCCAACAACAATAACAACCGCAACAACAACAACAATCAGAAGCAGCTATGCCAAAGGTGTGAAAAGTATCACTCGGGGTTCTGCACCAAATTTTGCAACAAGTGTAAAAGAAATGGTCATAGCGCGGCGAAGTGTGAGGTCTACGGACCAGGGGTGAACAGAACGAAAGGAACAAATGGTGCCTGAACGAGTAATGGCAGAGCAAGTAGTGTCGGAGCAAGTTATGCCAATGTAGTTTGTTATAAATGTGGAAAACCGGGCCACATTATTAGAAATTGCCCGAACCAGGAGAACACGAATGGACAAGGCCGCGGAAGAGTTTTCAATATTAATGCAACAGAGGCACAGGAAGACCCGGAGCTTGTTACGGGTACGTTTCTTATTGACAATAAATCTGCTTACGTTTTATTTGATTCGGGTGCGGATAAAAGCTATATAAGTAGAGATTTTTGTGCTAAATTAAGTTGTCCATTGACGCCGTTGGATAGTAAATTTTTACTCGAATTAGCAAACGGTAAATTAATTTCAGCAGATAATATATGCCGGAATCGAGAAATTAAACTGGGTAGCGAAATATTTAAGATTGATTTGATACCAGTAGAGTTAGGGAGTTTTGATGTAATAGTTGGCATGGACTGGCTGAAGAAGGTGAAAGCAGAGATCGTATGTTATAAAAATGCAATTCGCATTGTACGAGAAGAAGGAGAACCCTTAATGGTGTACGGAGAAAAGGGCAACATGAAGCTACATCTTATTAGTAATTTGAAGGTACAAAAACTAATAACAAAAGGTTGCTATGCTGTTCTAGCACACGTCGAGAAAGTACAAACTGAAGAAAAGAGCATCAATGATGTTCCCGTCGCAAAAGAATTTCCCGATGTATTTCCGAAAGAATTACCGGGACTACCTCCACATCGATCTGTTGAATTTCAAATAGATCTTGTACCAGGAGCTGCACCACCCAGCGAGATGAAAGAACTGAAAAGCCAACTGTAAGAACTATTAGAACGTGGTTTCATTCGACCAAGCACATCACCATGGGGAGCTCCTGTTTTGTTTGTCAAGAAGAAGGATGGTACATTTAGGTTGTGTATTGACTACAGAGAGTTGAACAAACTTACCATCAAAAACCGTTATCCACTGCCGAGAATTGACGACTTATTTGATCAACTACAAGGCTCGTCGGTTTATTCGAAGATCGATTTACGTTCTGGATATCATCAAATGCGAGTAAAGGAGGATGATATTCCAAAAACTGCTTTTAGGACGCGTTATGGTCATTACGAGTTTATGGTTATGCCGTTTGGATTGACTAACGCACCAGCTGTGTTCATGGACCTTATGAACCGAGTGTGTGGGCCATATCTTGACAAGTTTGTCATTGTTTTCATCGATGACATACTTATTTACTCAAAGAATGATTAAGAGCACGAAGAACATTTGAGAAAAGTGCTAGAAGTATTGAGGAAAGAAAAACTGTATGCTAAGTTTTCAAAGTGTGCATTTTGGTTGGAAGAAGTTCAATTTCTCGGTCACATAGTGAACAAAGAAGGTATCCAGGTGGACCCGGCAAAGATCGAAACCGTTGAAAAGTGGGAAACCCCAAAAACTCCGAAGCATATACGTCAATTTTTAGGATTGGCTGGTTACTACAGAAGATTCATCCAAGATTTCTCCAAAATAGCAAAACCCTTGACTGCATTAACGCATAAAGGGAAGAAATTTGAATGGAAGGATGAACAAGAGAAGGCGTTTCAATTATTGAAGAAAAAGCTAACTACGGCACCTATATTGTCATTGCCTGAAGGGAATGATGATTTTGTGATTTATTGTGACGCATCAAAGCAAGGTCTCGGTTGTGTATTAATGCAACGGACGAAGGTGATTGCTTATGCGTCTAGACAATTGAAGATTCACGAGCAAAATTATACGACGCATGATTTAGAATTAGGCGCGGTTGTTTTTGCATTAAAGACTTGGAGGCACTACTTATATGGGGTCAAAAGTATTATATATACCGACCACAAAAGTCTTCAACACATATTTAATCAGAAACAACTGAATATGAGGCAGCGTAGGTGGATTGAATTGTTGAATGATTACGACTTTGAGATTCGTTACCACCCGGGGAAGGAAAATGTGGTAGCCGACGCCTTGAGCAGGAAGGACAGAGAACCCATCCGAGTAAAATCTATGAATATAATGATTCACAATAACCTTACTACTCAAATAAAGGAGGCGCAACAAGGAGTTTTAAAAGAGGGAAATTTAAAGGATGAAATACCCAAAGGATCGGAGAAGCATCTTAATATTCGGGAAGACAGAACCCGGTATAGGGCTGAAAGGATTTGGGTACCAAAATTTGGAGGTATGAGAGAAATGGTACTTAGAGAAGCTCATAAAACCAGATACTCAATACATCCTGGAACGGGGAAGATGTACAAGGATCTCAAGAAACATTTTTGGTGGCCGGGTATGAAAGCCGATGTTGCTAAATACGTAAGAGAATGTTTGACGTGTTCTAAGGTCAAAGCTGAGCATCAGAAACCATCAGGTCTACTACAACAACCTGAAATCCCGGAATGGAAATGGGAAAAACATTACCATGGATTTCATTACTAAATTGCCAAGGACTGCAAGTGGTTATGATACTATTTGGGTAATAGTTGATCGTCTCACCAAGTCAGCACACTTCCTGCCAATAAGAGAAGATGACAAGATGGAGAAGTTAGCACGACTGTATTTGAAGGAAGTCGTCTCCAGACATGGAATACCAATCTCTATTATCTCTGATAGGGATGGCAGATTTATTTCAAGATTCTGGCAAACATTACAGCAAGCATTGGGAACTCGTCTAGATATGAGTACTGCCTATCATCCACAAACTGATGGGCAGAGCGAAAGGACGATACAAACGCTTGAAGACATGCTACGAGCTTGTGTTATTGATTTCGGAAACAGTTGGGATCGACATCTACCGTTAGCAGAATTTTCCTACAACAACAGCTACCATTCAAGCATTGAGATGGCGCCATTTGAAGCACTTTATGGTAGAAAGTGCAGGTCTCTGATTTGTTGGAGTGAAGTGGGGGATAGACAGATTACGGGTCCGGAGATAATACAAGAAACTACCGAGAAGATCATCCAAATTCAACAACGGTTGAAAACTGCCCAAAGTCGACAAAAGAGCTACGCTGACATTAAAAGAAAAGATATAGAATTTGAAATTGGAGAGATGGTCATGCTTAAAGTTGCACCTTGGAAAGGCGTTGTTCGATTTGGTAAACGAGGAAAATTAAATCCAAGGTATATTGGACCATTCAAGATTATTGATCGTGTCGGACCAGTAGCTTACCGACTTGAGTTACCTCAACAACTCGTGGCTGTACATAACACTTTCCACGTCTTGAATTTGAAGAAATGTTTTGCTAAAGAAGATCTCACTATTCCGTTATATGAAATCCAAATCAACGAAAAACTTCAATTCATCGAAGAACCCGTCGAAATAATGGATCGTGAGGTTAAAAGACTTAAGCAAAACAAGATACCAATTGTTAAGGTTCGATGGAATGCTCGTAGAGGACCTGAGTTCACCTGGGAGCGTGAAGATCAGATGAAGAAGAAATACCCACATCTATTTCCAGAAGATTCGTCAACACCTTCAACAGCTTAAAATTTCGGGACGAAATTTATTTAACGGGTAGGTACTGTAGTGACCCGAAATTTTCGATGTTTATATATATTCATTGAGATTGATATTTACATGATTAAATGTTTCCAACATGTTAAGCAATCAAACTTGTTAAGACTTGATTAATTGAAATATGTTTCATATAGACAATTGACCACCCAAGTTGACCGGTGATTCACGAACGTTAAAACTTGTAAAAACTATATGATGACATATATATGGATATATATATAGTTAACATGATACTATGATAAGTAAACATATCATTAATTATATTAACAATGAACTACATATGTAAAAACAAGACTACTAACTTAATGATTTTTAAACGAGACATATATGTAACGATTATCGTTGTAAAGACATTTAATGTGTATATATCATATTAAGAGATATTCATACATGATAATATCATGATAATATAATAATTTAAAATCTCATTTGATATTATAAATATTAGGTTAACAACATTTAACAAGATCGTTAACCTAAAGGTTTCAAAACAACACTTACATGTAACGACTAACGATGACTTAACGACTCAGTTAAAATGTATATACATGTAGTGTTTTAATATGTATTTATACACTTTTGAAAGACTTAAATACACTTATCAAAATACTTCTACTTAACAAAAATGCTTACAATTACATCCTCATTCAGTTTCATCAACAATTCTACTCGTATGCACCCGTATTCGTACTCGTACAATACACAGCTTTTAGATGTATGTACTATTGGTATATACACTCCAATGATCAGCTCTTAGCAGCCCATGTGAGTCACCTAACACATGTGGGAACCATCATTTGGCAACTAGCATGAAATATCTCATAAAATTACAAAAATATGAGTAATCATTCATGACTTATTTACATGAAAACAAAATTACATATCCTTTATATCTAATCCATACACCAACGACCAAAAACACCTACAAACACTTTCATTCTTCAATTTTCTTCATCTAATTAATCTCTCTCAAGTTCTATCTTCAAGTTCTAAGTGTTCTTCATATATTCTACAAGTTCTAGTTACATAAAATCAAGAATACTTTCAAGTTTGCTAGCTCACTTCCAATCTTGTAAGGTGATCATCCAACCTCAAGAAATCTTTGTTTCTTACAGTAGGTTATCATTCTAATACAAGGTAATAATCATATTCAAACTTTGGTTCAATTTCTATAACTATAACAATCTTATTTCAAGTGATGATCTTACTTGAACTTGTTTTCGTGTCATGATTCTGCTTCAAGAACTTCGAGCCATCCAAAGATCCGTTGAAGCTAGATCCATTTTTATCTTTTCATAGGTTTATCCAAGGAACTTAAGGTAGTAATTATGTTCATAACATCATTCGATTCATACATATAAAGCTATCTTATTCGAAGGTTTAAACTTGTAATCACTAGAACATAGTTTAGTTAATTCTAAACTTGTTCGCAAATAAAAGTTAATCCTTCTAACTTGACTTTTAAAATCAACTAAACATATGTTCTATATCTATATGATATGCTAACTTAATGATTTAAAACCTGGAGATACGAAAAACACCGTAAAACCGGATTTACGCCGTCGTAGTAACACCGCGGGCTGTTTTGGGTTAGTTAATTAAAAACTATGATAAACTTTGATTTAAAAGTTGTTATTCTGAGAAAATGATTTTTATTATGAACATGAAACTATATCCAAAAATTATGGTTAAACTCAAAGTGGAAGTATGTTTTCTAAAATGGTCATCTAGACGTCGTTCTTTCGACTGAAATGACTACCTTTACAAAAACGACTTGTAACTTATTTTTCCGACTATAAACCTATACTTTTTCTGTTTATATTCATAAAATAGAGTTCAATATGAAACCATAGCAATTTGATTCACTCAAAACGGATTTAAAATGAAGAAGTTATGGGTAAAACAAGATTGGATAATTTTTCTCATTTTAGCTACGTGAAAATTGGTAACAAATCTATTCCAACCATAACTTAATCAACTTGTATTGTATATTATGTAATCTTGAGATACCATAGACACGTATACAATGTTTTGACCTATCATGTCGACACATCTATATATATTTCGGAACAACCATAGACACTCTATATGTGAATGTTGGAGTTAGCTATACAGGGTTGAGGTTGATTCCAAAATATATATAGTTTGAGTTGTGATCAATACTGAGATACGTATACACTGGGTCGTGGATTGATTTAAGATAATATTTATCGATTTATTTCTGTACATCTAACTGTGGACAACTAGTTGTAGGTTACTAACGAGGACAGCTGACTTAATAAACTTAAAACATCAAAATATATTAAAAGTGTTGTAATATATTTTGAACATACTTTGATATATATGTATATATTGTTATAGGTTCGTGAATCAACCAGTGGCCAAGTCTTACTTCCCGACGAATTAAAAATCTGTGAAAGTGAGTTATAGTCCCACTTTTAAAATCTAATATTTTTGGGATGAGAATACATGCAGGTTTTATAAATTATTTACAAAATAGACACAAGTACGTGAAACTACATTCTATGGTTGAATTATCTAAATCGAATATGCCCCTTTTTATTAAGTCTGGTAATCTAAGAATTAGGGAACAGACACCCTAATTGACGCGAATCCTAAAGATAAATCTATTGGGCCTAACAAACCCCATCCAAAGTACCAGATGCTTTAGTACATCGAAATTTATATCATATCCGAAGGGTGTCCCGGAATGATGGGGATATTCTTATATATGCATCTTGTTAATATCGGTTACCAGGTGTTCACCATATGAATGATTTTTATCTCTATGTATGGGATGTGTATTGAAATATGAAATCTTGTGGTCTATTATTATGATTTGATATATATAGGTTAAACCTATAACTCACCAACATTTTTGTTGACGTTTTAAGCATGTTTATTCTCAGGTGATTATTAAGAGCTTCCGCTGTCGCATACTTAAATAAGGACGAGATTTGGAGTCCATGCTTGTATGATATTGTGTAAAAACTACATTCAAGAAACTTATTTTGATGTAACATATTTGTATTGTAAACCATTATGTAATGGTCGTGTGTAAATAGGATATTTTAGATTATCATTATTTGATAATCTACGTAAAGCTTTTTAAACCTTTATTGATGAAATAAAGGTTATGGTTTGTTTTAAAATGAATGCAGTCTTTGAAAAACGTCTCATATAGAAGTCAAAACCTCGCAGCGAAATCAATTAATATGGAACGTTTTTAATCAATAAGAACGGGACATTTCAAGAGGTATGCGGCCTAATAGTATAATAGGAGGTGGTATCTTCATTACTTTAATTGCTAAGTATCTCGGTGTGGATAGAAGTCAGGGGGATTATTAATTGCAGAACCAGAACCCCATGATAGAATTGGTTTGCAAGTATATCATGGTACAAAGGTTTTAAAGAAACGACATAACGCTGCAGCACCATATGATGGCGCGCATCCACAGGTAGAAAGAGATCAGGAGCAAGGTAATGCGGGAGGAGGGAATCAGATGACAGAAATGCAAATTTTTATGGCTCAACATGAGTATGAAATGGCTAGACAACGAGCATTTCAAGATTGGCAGTATCATCAAAGCCAAATCATAAGTCATTGTGCACACATAAATACAAACTACATTCCAACTCAAATGCCCATATTTCCTCCCTGGACTATACAGACCCGACCACCGTTCCCTACATATAATCCAGCTCAAGCATTCTACAGCACTTACGGCTATGAATGAGATCCTTACTGGAACTATCCTCATCAACCATAGTTTTATTTTATTCCTATTTTGAAGTTTGTAATCTGTAATGTTATTACTATTTAATACTTATTGTGATACTGTAATAATTTTTAGAGTTTTCTAACTTTATTTTTTTTTTAATTTTTGAATGTGGGGTAATATACGAAACTTCAAAAATATGTATATATGTATGTTTGTAGTTTATCTTATGTACAAAACATGGTAAAACAGCGCATTCTCAAAGACTGGCATTAAGTTTAGCAAAAGTTACTAATTTTGACGATATTATTATTAACTTAATTATTAAAATTAAAATTATAAATATAAATATAGATTGAGAGATTGAAGTAGAAAAGGTGTTGATGAAGTCCCCGGCAGAATGCGCGGCCTTTTATAGGTAACCCAAGGTGGTGAACAAATGAAGTGCACCATTTATCATTCAAACAAACAACAATATGTTTGGAAACTTAGGTAAAATTTAATCATTTTTCTACGCTAATAACCCTCAATAATTTAAATTGTTACTGATTTCTTGCAAATGAGGGCATTGCAAGATCTTAAGTGTGGGAAGGGATTAAATTCTTTCGGTTTTAAACATTTGACTTGTACACTTGGTTTAATAACCACCGTTAAAATACTAGTAACGCAGTAGTTGTATTAGAATCTAGTGCTCTCTGATAATAAAGAACAACCCTAGTCTTATATACTGACTACCCACTTCTAGTAAAATTTTTAAAATTTTTTTTTTCAACTAAATGAACTCAAAATCATGTTTATACATATTTATGAACGATAAAACTAGGTGTTAAGACCGAAATTATTGTTACCTCGGAAAGGACATAAATTGAGAAACAACCCAAAACGCTTGAATTCATTTAAAATGGAATAGAAGAGAATAAAAAGGCAAAGAAAGAAAAAATAAAAGCTAAGTGTGGGAAAAATTTACCAAGTTATTTAAAACATATATCACATATTTTTGTACAAATAATTGAAGATACTTTTGTTTTGGACGATATTAATCAGTTTTACCCAGTTTATTGTAATATAAATGGAATGTAAAAGGAAGTAAAGTCTTCCGAGAAAAAGACACGCGCTTCTTGATTTAGGTCAAGAAGTTGTCGTCTAGACCAGTTGTAGAGTCTACGAAAAACCTTGAAAAGTTTTCTCGAAAATCAGCTTGAAATCCATGGACCTTAGCATCAAACAGGGTTGCCAAGTGGTCAGACTTATTCTAACCATGAGAGGATCTGTCTCGTACAATGGGGGGGGGGCACCGTGCAGATTAGCTTATAAGACTAGTGAATCAGATCTCCAGAACGGATAATCTCCTTAAAGATCAAAAATCAGCTTTTAAGACTGATATTACTCAATCCTTGAGATTGACCTTAAAGATTGAGAATTCAAACTCATGGAATTCAATGATATCTAAACTCGAGCTTGAACGAGAAAATATTTTGATCAAAATTACAAACCGATTTGTTTTTTGAAACCCTGTTTTCAATGCGTTTATTACCATTGAACGTAAAATCCTAGGAATTCACCTGAAATTCATTAGGTCACCTGAACCAAATCGGGTGTCAACCGTAAAAAAGGTGGTTGCATAGCATGGTCGAAGACAGGACCTTGTGCCAGACCGAAAAAAATATAGGGAGATCTTTACTATTGCTCCTACAAGGGATAGTAATTGCATCCGACACGTTGTAGACCATGAACATCTGCATGTCATTAGACATCGCCTTAACAGTTGCTTGTTCAACACTTTCCTTTACAATCGGACGGTAGTTTACCGAAAGGTAATATACGGAGTAAGTATACTATACTTGTTGCTTTCCCAATACAAGGATAGCAAGTGGGTGACATAAAACCATAAGTTTTGAGCTAAAATTTTAAAATCTGAAACCCACAAAACCCACAAAAACATTTTGCAAACACCAGTGAAGAGTTATTCCGGAAAACTTATCTAGGGTAAAAGCTAGATTGAATTTTCAAAAGATCAAATGTTTTCATAAAGATCCAATTTCCAAAAAGGATCTAAATTTTTATAGTCATGTGGGACTGTAAACCACATCGTTACTACCATTGTTCATACCGCCGTATCAAAATCACTGATGTACAAAGTGTGAAGAATAAAGAAGTGATTCTAGTAAAGTTATATTCAAGTTCTATATTGCTTGAGGACAAGCAACACTCAAGTGTGGGAATATTTGATAATGCTAGAAACGAACATATATTTCATAGCATTATCCTTCAAGAAAGACAAGCTTTTAGTTGCAATTGTTTTATTTCCAAGTGATATTCGTTTAAATAATAAAAGGTGAAGACAAAAGACAGATTTGATGATTTGAAGACACAAACGACCAAAAACCTAAAAAGTACAAAGTACAATCTAAGTGGTTCAAATTATTGATGAGAAACATCTAGAAATTACAAGAGTACAAGCCGCAAAACGCAAAGTACAAGATATTAAATTATACGAAAAGGCATTCGAAAATCCGAAACCGAGACATGAACCAACTATCAACGTGCGACTCAACGGAGCTGAAATTACAAGTCAACTATGTACAAGAATATAATATAATATATAATTAAGTATATATATTATTATATATTATATTTATCAGCAGCCCACGTTTAATTCACTACGGTGAGCTGGAATCCAAAGCTCCGCGACTGCGGAGCTGTGAAGAGGAAAAATACCGCACTCGCAGAGCTGTACAGTTCAAAGTGAGCCTATAAAAGGCCGCGCATTCTGCCGATTTCATTACACCTTTTCTACTTCAATCTCTCAATCTATATTTATATTTATAATTTTAATTTTAATATTTAAGTTAATAATAATAATAATAATAAGGTTATTTTAGCGAATGTTTTAAGGTTTGTAAGTCGAAATTCTGTCTGTGTAACACTACGCGATTAATACTCATTGTAAGTTATGTTCAACCTTTTTAAATTAATGTCTCGTAGCTAAATTATTATTATGTTTATTTAAGCCGAAGTAATCGTGATGTTGGACTAAATATTAAGACGGGGTTATTGGGCTTTGGACCATAATTGGGGTTTGGACAAAAGACCGACACTTGTGGAAATTGGACTATGGGCTATTAATGGGCTTTATATTTGTTTAACTGAATGATAGTTCGTTAATTTAATATAGAGATTTACAATTTTAGGTAATTATAAATAACCACATACACTCGATCGGACACGATGGGCGGGATATTTATAAATACTAATAATCGTTCATTTGACCGGACACGGGAATGGATTAATAGTCAATGGACTCATTAAAACAAGGGTGGATTACATACAAGGACACTTGGTGTGATTATTAACAACGTATTAAAACCTTGGGTTACACGCAGTTGATAACCTGGGATAATCATTAACAAAGTATTAAGTCCTTATTACAGTTTAAGTCCCCAATTAGTTAGAATATTTGACTTCGGGTATAAGGGTAATTTGATGAGGACACTCGCACTTTATATTTATGACCGATGGACTGTTATGGACAAAAACCAGATGGACATATCGAATAATCCAGGACAAAGGACAATTAACCCATGGTAATAAATTAAAATCAACACGTCGAACATCATGATTACGGAAGTTTAAATAAACATAATTCCTTTATTTTATATCTCATCGCACTTTTATTTGTCATCATTTATCGTACTTTTATTTTATTGCACTTTTAATTATCGTACTTTTATTTTATCGCATTTTTATTTATCTTCATTTACTTTACGCTTTAAATTAAGTTATATTTATATTTAATATTTTACATTAGGTTTTAATTGTGACTTAAGACATAAAATCGACAAACCGGTCATTAAACGGTAAAATGCCCTTTTTATAATAATAATACTATATATATATATATATATATATATATATATATATATATATATATATATATATATATATATATATATATATATATATATATGATAGCGCTCCAAATGAACATATAATTAGGCACAATATCCTTCCAATATGTAAAGATTTTAGTTGTAATTGTTCTATTTTTATGTAATATTCGTTTAAATAAATAAGTGCGAAGACAAAAGAAGAAAACGACGATTTGAAGACGCAAATGACCAAAAAGCTAAAAAGTACAAAGTACAATCCAAGTGGTTCAAAATATTGATGAGAAACGTCTCAAAATTACAAAAGTACAAGTCGCAAAACGCAAAGTACAAGATATTAAATAGTACGCAAGGACGTTCGAAAATCCGTAACCGGGACATGAACCAACTATCAACGCGCGACGCAACGGAGCTAAAATTACAAGTCAACTATGCACATAAATATAGTATAATATATAAATAATTCTTAAAATTATATATATATATATATATTATATTATATTATATATTAAAAACCGTCGGTAAACTAGAAAACAAAAGCATGTGAGCTGGATTAGAGGGCCATACGATCGCATGGCCAGAAGGCACAAAATCCATGCGATCGCATGGGCATCAGAATCTGGCCAACTGCTATAAAAGGTGACGAATTCTGCACGAAATATACACACCTTTTTCAATCTCTCTTTCTCTCTATGTAATATATAATTATAATTATAATTTTAATCATAATTAAGATTAATAATAAATTATGGTTTAGTTGGGTTAATGTAAGAAATGTTTTACGAGTTTTAAAGTCGAAACTGTGTCCGTGTATATGTTCTTCCTTTTTAAATTAATGTCTCGTAACTAAGTTATTATTATGCTTATTTGAGCCGAAGTAATTGTGATGTTGGACTAAATATTAAACCGGGGTTATTAGATTTTGTACCATAATTAAGATTTGGACAAAAGACCGACACTTGTGGACATTTGACTATTGACTATTAATAGATAGGGGGTATTGTCTAATCGAATGACAACTCATTAGAATCTGTCAAACCTATCTTCAAATTAGTTAATCTAATAATTATTAAAATGATTATGTATGTTCTATATAGTGACGTTTATACGACATCTTTTACGATCATTTAATTAATTATTTAGGTTGGGTAATTGATTATTCATTCTGATCAAGTGAGTAAATTAATATTCATATCTCATTAAAACAGGGGTGGATTACATACAAGGATAATTGGTGTAATTGTTAACAAAGTAATAAAACCTTGGATTATACGAAGTCGATAACCAGGTGTAATTATTAAACAAAGTATTAAAACCTTGTTACAGTTCGAATCCCTAATTAGTTGGAATATTTGACTTCGGGAATAAGGTTAATTTAACGAGCATTTTATAATTATGACCGATGGACTATTATGGACAAAAACCAAATAGGTATCAAATAATCCAGGACAAAGGACAACTAACCCGGGTAATAAATTAAAATCAACACGTCTGTTGGGAAAATGAAAATAATAATCTGATGAGTCAAAAGCATTTTGCAGATTTTAGAGTCTGGAGATTTAGAGTCTGAAGTTGCAGACTCTGGAATTGCTGGAGTAAACGTTTGAAGATTTCTTGAAGCAAAAGCCATAGAATATTCTGGAGATATGCTTGTTATTTAAGAAGATTTGTTTTGAAGATTTGATTTTATCTCCAGAATTGACTTCCTAGTTAATAGCAAATTTGGTTTGTTTTTAAGTTTATCTTTTCCATATTTATAGCTAAGTAGTTTTGGAAACTAAATCTCCATATTTGGTTTTTATCTGTATAAATAGGGACGTATGGTTCATTTGAAAGATGCACTTTTTCACGATTAATATCATTTGTCTTCTATTCTATAATCGTGTTCTCTCATTCTCTATATTATTAATTCTTATTTATTGTTTGAGTGAAAGTCTGGTGTTCATAGATCAAATACTGTGATCTAATAACTGGTATCAGAGCAGGAAAGGTGTAAATCCTATCTCGGTGATCTTTAAAACAATCCATATTTTTCTTATCAGTACTATTACTACTCCAGATATGGCTGTAATTGAAAGGGATGGTGGTTCTAGCAAGTTTGAGGAAGATCTGAAAGCTGTTGAGAAGATGGATAAGGACTCTACTTGCAATAAAGCTTCTGCCTATAAGGTACAAAACTTTGTGAATTATCTTGATAATGAAAAAGTGAGAATGTTTCAGTACTTGTTGCTTGACTTTAAGTGGTGTTTAGAAGATATTGATAGGTTAAGAACACAAATTTTTGATCTTAAAAACACTATCAAAGACAAAGAAGCTGAAATTAAAGGCTTAAAAAAATGTGAGGCTGAACTTGACACATATAAAATGGCATACACAGAAGAAACTAAAAGATTAAATATTGAATTAGGAAGATCAATGAAAAGGTCAAATCAATACGAATCAATTTGTAAATCTTGGTGTGTATCTTCCAAAAAGAATTCTGATGCTATTGCCAAACAAATTCCAAATGATGTCAAAGCTATACTAGGTGAAAACTACATATTAAATAATAATGTGGAAGTTGATCCTAGTGTATTCAAACCTGACATTTTACCAAACACTTTTGTAAAATTTGATGGTGACAAAAAGATTTTAACTAATGCTTTTGTAAGATCATTAGATCCTGTTGAACATTCTGAGACTATAATACTAGAATGCAGAAATCCACTAGAGTCTGAACTTTTGAAATCTTCAGACTCTAATAGTTTAGTCTCTCAAGATAATAGTGTATGTTCTGACCTAGAGTCTGACACCCAAGAGTCAAGTAGCAAAATCAACTCTGAATCATCCTCTGATAGTGACACTTGTTCAGGTCCAAAAAGGTCAACTAAAAGAAGGTCAAAACAAGCAAAGACTATCCAAAAACTCAAAAGGAAAATTTCAAAACTCAATAAAAAAATCAAGAGTCAAGAAAAACCTTTAGTTAAAAGAACATCTTGTTTTCCTGAGAAAATTGAAAAGGTATGGAAACCTAAAGTTTGTGTAAGTGTTTTGAAAATAGTTAAGGACAAGTTGATTTGGATTGGGAACAAAGTTTTTGTTTGGAGAGTGAAGAGCACTCCAACTGAACCCACAGAAAAGTGGGTTCCCCTTAAAAACAAACCATTTTCTTTTGTTTTGTGTCTTGTGTAGCAGGGTAATTTGTGGTATTTGGACAGTGGCTGCTCAAGACACATGACTGGATGCAAAGAGCATCTTGTAGGGTTTGTTGAAGAAAAAGGTCCTTCTGTAAGATATGGTGATAATTCTGTTGCAAAGACTATTGGTTATAGTACTGTTAAAGCTGGAAGTGTTTCATTTAAGAAAGTTGCTTTAGTTGAAGGGTTGAAGCATAATCTGCTAAGTGTGAGTCAGATTGCTGATGAAGATTGTGAGATTAGAATAAGAAAGAAAGCTGGTATTATTTATGATCCAAAAGGAAGGCCAACACTTGTAGCCTGGAGAGTTCAAAATGTGTATATGCTGGATCTAGATTCTGTTGATGTTGGAATTGAAACATGTCTATATTCTCAGACTGTTCCTGAACTTAATTGGCTTTGGCACAAAAGGTTGTCTCATCTCAATTTAAAAAATATTAATGAGCTTTCCAAAAAGAAGCTTGTTAGAGGTTTGCCTCAACAATCTTTCAAGAAAGATAAACCTTGTTCTGCTTGTATTATGGGTAAACAGACCAAAACAAAGTTTCCCTCAAAAACTCTAGCTACTATTAGTGATCCACTTCATATGCTACACATGGATCTGTTTGGTCCAATGAACACTAGTAGTCTGGGTGGAAAAAGATATACTCTGGTAATTATTGATGAGTATTCTAGGTTTACTTGGGTTATTTTCTTAGCTGCAAAAAGTGATGCTCCTGAAGAAATCATCAATTTAATCAAGAGAGAGCAGGTTTAAAAAGGTGTTCTTGTTAAGTAATTGAGAAGTGATCATGGCACTGAGTTCAAAAATGTCACTTTAATTGACTTTTGTGAAGAGTCTGGAATTGGTCAAAATTTCTCTGCTGTTAGAACTCCACAACAAAATGGAGTTGCTGAAAGAAGAAATAGAACACTTATCGAAGCAGCCAGAACTATGCTATGCCAATCAAATGTTGCACTCAGATTCTGGGCAGAAGTAGTTAATACAGCATGTTTTACTCAAAACAGATCCTTGATTGTGAAGAAGCATGGCAAAACTCCTTATGAGTTATACCATAAAAAGGTTCCTACTATTCATTACTTCCATGTATTTGGGTGTAAGTGCTACATTTTAAATCAAAGAGATCAGCTTGATAAGATGAGGCTAAAATCTGATGAAGGTGTATTTATGGGATATTCTTCTGTTTCTAAAGCTTAGAGAGTTTATAATCAGAGGAGAATGAAGATTGAAGAATCCATTAATGTTTCTTTTGATGAAAGTTCTATAGAAATGGATCAGACATCCAGCACTGAGCAATCTGCACTTGGTGAATTGTCAAATTTAATTTCTGGAAACAGTGTTCAGACTCTGGATTCAGAGTCTGAGTCAGATGAACCTAATTTTTCTGGGTTGAAAAATGATTCTGCAGATAATTCTCATACAGAAGAAGTTCCACAAGAAGATGAGTCTGTTGTTATTCAAAAGGGTGATCAGTCATCAAATATCACCTTGGATCCTGCTGTTCCTACTAGAAAATCATCTAGAAATATAGTTCCTCCAAAGCATCTTGAGGATTATGTTGTGGATCCTACTGGTTTGCCTAAACCTAGCTCTACTTCTCAGACACCTGTGTCTGACTTTGCTATTGCAAACTACTGCTTCTTTTCTTATTTTCTTTCACTAATTGAGCCCAAAGATGTATATGAAGTATTGGCTGACAATGATTGGGTTGAGGCTATGACTGAAGAGTTGACAGAATTTGAAAGGAATGATGTATGGGAGTTGGTTCCAAAACCTGATGGTAAAACTGCAATTGGCACTAAATGGGTTAACATAAACAAGGTTGATAAAGATGGTATTGTGATTAGAAATAAAGCAAGGTTAGTGGCACAAGGGTATAGACAAGAAGAAGGAATAGATTATGATGAGACTTTTGCTCCTGTTTCTAGAATTGAAGCTATTAGACTGTTTCTGGCATATGTTGCACATAAAAATTTTAAGGTGTTTCAAATGGATGTGAAGAGTGCTTTCCTGAATGGTAAATTGCAAGAAGAGGTTTATGTGAAACAACCTCCTGGTTTTGTAAGTAAGAAATTTCATAAGCATGTTTACAGATTGAAGAAAGCATTGTATGGTCTGAAGCAAGCTCCCAGAGCCTGGTATGATACCTTGTCAACATTTCTTCTAGAAAAGAATTTTTCCAGAGGAGCCATTGACAAGACTTTATTTATCAAAAAGGAGAAAGGTGATGTGTTACTTGTTCAAATCTATGTTGATGACATTATTTTTGGGTCTACTAATCCACTTTTGAGAAAATGGTTTTCTGACATAATGTCTAAAGAATATAGAATGAGTAATTTATGTACTTTAAACTATTTTCTTGGACTACAAATAAAGCAGAGTCATGAGGGTATTTTTATTAACCAAAGTAATTACATTTCTGATATGTTAACTAAGTTTGGTTTTAAAAATTGTTCCACTTTAAGAACTCCAATGAGTGTTTCTGAAAAACTTGATAAAGATGAGTCTGGAAAACCTACCTGTCAATCAACCTATAGAGGTATGATTGGATCTTTGTTATACTTAACTGCTAGTAGACCTGATATAATATTTGCTACATGCCTTTGTGCACGTTACCAGTCAGATCCTAGGGAGTCTCATTATAAAGCTGTGAAAAGAATTTTTAGGTACTTAAAAGGTACCCCTAACCTGGGTCTTTGGTACTCTAAAGACTCAGGGTTTGATCTAATTGGTTACACAGATGCAGACTATGCAAGTTGCAAATTAGACAGAAAGAGCACTTCTGGTGGATGTCAATTGCTAGGTGGAAAATTGGTCAGCTGGACTAGTAAAAAGCAGAATTATGTGGCCACGTCCACAGCAGAAGCTGAATATGTTGCTGCAGGAAGTTGTTGTGCTCAATTGCTTTGGATGCAACATCAACTTTTGGATTTTGGGTTAACATTAACCAAAACTCCAATAATGTGTGATAATGAAAGTGCAATTGCTATTACTGAGAATCCAGTGTTTCACTCCAGAACCAAGCATATTGAAATCAGACATCATTTTATAAGGGATTGTGTTGAGAAGGGCAAAGTGTTTTTAAAGCATATTGGTACTAAAGATTAATTGGCAGATATTTTCACTAAAGCACTTCCTGAAGAAAGGCATTTTTATCTTCTTGGATAACTTGGAATGTTAAATCCATCAACTGAAATGTTGCCCAGTGATGATATTTCTTGAGTCTGAATTATTTTCTTAGAGTCTGGGTGACGTAATATTGTTCAGAGTCTGGGAAAGTTTACTCAAGTGTATTTTTGTGTATAAATTTGTTTCCTTCTTTAGTCAAATAAAGTTTTTTTTTTTAAATTTCATTTTAGGTTAATTTTTTTTTCTTTATTCTATTTCCTAAAATAAAAGGGTCAAATTTGGTATTAATGAAGGGAGTTAATGGTAACCTTTTGAAAATTTTTGTCAAGAGTATTAATTTGATAACGATTGTGTCAATCTTTTTGATAACTTTTTGCTATAATGCATTGGATCAATCTTGGCCGTGCAGACCAACCTGCAGATTCTGAGCAATCGAAGTCTGAGTTGTTACCCCAGAATTGAATTGAATTGATTGTACAAATTTCCATTCTCGAGTATCTTTTCCACCCTACACCGACACCGGGTTTAGTTGGCTCGGTAATTTTACTTGACGTGTGGTTGTTTCGAAACAGGGAACAACTTTGAATACACAAGCTTGTAACCCGCGGATGAACCGCACACTAGAGCCTTATTGGGGCTAAAACCAATAACGAGAGCCTTTTTGGTATCATTGGAATTAACGGTATACTCCACCACATGATGTTACACATACAGAGCAGGCTGAGGACATGAATGAGAAAATCCCGCCTCATTCTAACCCATCTTCTCCCGCTGCTACTGAACAAAATCTCCATTTAACTAACCTTATGAACTCACCAGTTCATATTGAGAATACCACCATACTTAAAACCCTAGATCTTACAGCACTTGTGAATTCACCTCAAAAATTCACTAGGCAAGGTGCTTCTAGTACTACTTCATCACCTCTGCTAGAGGTTGGTGAAGGCAGTTCTTTGACCCAACCTAAACTTGATATGATAGTAAACTTGGATACCCTCATTACAGTCACTGAAGAAACCCACTCAGTTAACTTATTTGAAGAAGTCCCAATCCTGGACTCAAATAACCAAATCCAAAAACCAGCTGCAATGACCAAGCCAACTGCTACCCCAAACTTAATTCTGCCACTACTCACTCCAAATATTCCATCCTTACACTTACTTGCACAGGCTGCCAATAACACACTCATGTTACAGGGTGAGATACAGGCCTCAAAATCTTCTATGTCTAAGGATCAGCTTTCTTTACAACAGGAAGGCTGTGAGGACATACCAACCCTACCCTTATCTTCTGGCACTACATCTCAGACTGAGGCACCAGTCACTATGGTTGGCCTACATTAGGCTTTGACCAAGTTGACTAAGGAGTTTGATGACAAGCTCTCTGGTGTGCAGTCTAAGATTAATAATCTTAACTTTAATAATAATTTTATTTCCAAAGATGAGCTGTTGGAGGTAAGGAGGTTGGTTGGGGATATGCAGAGGTTGACTAGTACAGGTGGTTCAGGGTCTGTAACAGAAATTAATCACAGGTTGGCTGAACTGGAGAGAAGGATGATTGGTGTTGATGAACTGAGATAATGTTTTACTGGGCTTGCTTCTGATATTTGTTCCCTCAAGAATCAACAGACTGAAATTTGGAAGGTCATATCTTCTCTGCCTTTAGATGATGTCAAAAAGGGGGAGAAAAGAAAGAGGTCAGATGATGCAGGTACAGGTACTGCAGATGTAGGTTTTGCAAGTGTTGAGGGGGAGCAATCAAAGAGAGTTCAAATTGAGGGGGAGCATCAGGTTGAGGGGGAGAATATAATTGATAGAGGTGTTGGTGATACTTGTCAAGACCCGTCCTAATCCATCTGGACGAAGTCCATATCGATTATAAACGATTCACAACAGTTGATTACATCGCGAGGTACTTGACCTCTATATGATACATTTTACAAACATTGCATTCGTTTTTGAAAAGACAAACTTTCATTACATCGAAAGTTGACGGCGTGCATACCATTTTATAATATATCTAACTATAATTAACTTAATAATAATCTTGATGAACTCAACGACTCGAATGCAACGTCTTTTGAAATATGTCATGAATGGCTCCAAGTAATATCTTTAAAATGAGCAATTGCACAGCGGAAGACTTCTTTCATACCTGAGAATAAACATGCTTTAAAGTGTCAACCAAAAGGTTGGTGAGTTCATTAGTTTAACATAAATAATCATTTCATAATTTTAATAGACCACAAGATTTCATATTTCTATTTCTCATAAACATACGTCTCATGCATAGAGACAAAATATCATTCATATGGATTGAACACCTGGTAACCGACATTCACATTATACATATAAGAATATCCCCATCATTCCGGGATCCTCCTTCGGACATGATATAAATTTCGAAGTACTAAAGCATCCGGTACTTTGGATGGGGCTTGTTGGGCCCGATAGATCTATCTTTAGAGTTTGCGTCAATTAGGGTGTCCGTTCCCTAATTCTTAGATTACCAGACTAAATAAAAAGGGGCATATTCGATTTCGATAATTCAACCATATAATGTAGTTTCGATTACTTGTGTCTATTTCGTAAAACATTTATAAAAATTGTGCATGTATTCTCAGCCTAAAAATATAAAGGGTAAAAAGGCAAATGAAACTCACCTAATGTATTTTGTAGAAAAAATACATATGACTATATTGAACAATGCAGGGTTGGCCTCGAATTCACGAACCTATATTAGTTGCATTTCTATTAAAACGTATGATAGAAATATCAAAATTTCATTTATTAATGTGTATTATTTATATATTGTATAGTTATAAGATTTATACTATATTTCATTTAAAAATATAAATTTTATGTGATATCTTAAATTATATGATTATTTTATGTGATATCTTGTACATGTAGTTAAACTGATTAACATGATTATTTCGATATCTATATTTATTTAGAATTGTATGAAAGAATATACTTAATTTATTTAAAAATATTAGTTTTGATATTGATGATTTACTAATAATAATAACTTTATTAAAATGATAATATTAATAATAATAATGATGTTAATAATGATACTTTCGTTTAATAATAATAATAACAATACTAATAGTTATAAAAGTGATACTAATACCAATATTAATGAATATAATGATATCTTGTATTATTTTCATAATAATAATAATACTTCTTAATGATATTAACAATAATACTTATACTAATAATAATAATAATCTTACTAATAATGATGATATTAATAATCATACTACTTAAGATTAATACTAATAATAATTATAATGATGATAATCATAATTGTTAACTAAGGTTATGATAATAATAATAATAATAATTATAGTAATAATAATGATAATAAAAAAAATACTTAATAATACTTATGTTGTTAATCTTAATATTAATAGTAATACTAATAACAATAATACTTAGATAATAATAATAATCATACTTAATAATAAATGATAGGTAATAATAATAATAATAATAATAATAATAATAATAATAATAATAATAATAATAATAATAATAATAATAATAATAATAATAATAATAATAATAATAATAAAAATAAGAGAAGTAGACTACCTTTAATAAAATCGCCCCAAAAAAATATTGCTGCCTCACCAGAGGCACGAACCCACGACCTTCAGTTACCCCGCAACATCATTTAACCACTCGTCTGATTCTCTGTATCTGTTCTAACTCCAAACTAATTATTTATAATCTCTTTCTGTTTATAACCGTTTCTCTTCATCTTTACTATCTCAAATCGATCAGAGCAACATAAAAATCAAAACCACTGATTACTAACGATCTAATTTCATTAATTGAAAACAGAAACGAATTGTAATTGTGATTGGAATTATTCAGAGAAAGAAAATAAAATGAAAAAAATTATTAACAGACGTGCAACCCGTTATGAACTCAAGATCCAAATTTGAATTCTAGTTTGTTTTATAAAAAACTCATAACATGAATTAAGTCTAAAATCTCCTCTATAAACTATCTGACTCATAATTTTAAAACAAAACACTTGATCAAGCTCGAATTTTACAGATGACTGATCGTTTGACTAAAACAAACTTAGTTTGACTTCAGAAATTAAAACTTGATATAAAGAATTGAGATTTGAATCTTTGCAGAAAGATTCAATAAAGGATTTCTAACCTTTCTGAATTTTTACTTTTTGAATTATGATTCGAATTCGACTTTTGACTGAAAAGTTGTAGAACAGGGTACGTATGACTGTAAAAAAAAAAATAATTAAAGACTTTAACTGATTTTAGAAGAACCTGGCTGTCGAAATTGATTCTGATAATGAAGGGGTATTCGTATGTACACATTACTACTTGAATTGATTGACCTTTTTAATGAATTCATTCATCCATAATTTCAGCAGACAGGATAATAAATAAATACATATCGAGATAGATTTATAACAGAATTTGGTTTTTAGTAAAAAGAGAATTTGATAATTAGCATATATCGTACCAATCATGTAAAGAAATTAAACTAACCTGATTGTGATGGTTGAATATTACGTGTAAAAACATTACCATATATATATATCTGTAAGTTTGTAAATAAAATTAGTTAATTATCTGTTATATATAATTATATGTATCTGTGACATATGTATATCTAATATATCTGTAATTGTTGATGGAAATCTGTTTATTTATTGGTATATACATATACGTATATGTTATATTAATTTTTGTAATCTATAAATCAGTGAATGTAATTAATAAGAATAATAATGATAATAACAATTATCAAATTTAAAACAATTATATTATTAGTAATTATTAGTAATAATAATATTAATATTAATAATAAGTCTAATAATAATGATAACTAAGATAAAAAAAAAATGATGATTCCTATTGATAATATTTAGTAATAATAATAATAATGATATTAATGATATTAATGAAGATAATATTAATAATATTGATATAACAAATTATGTCTATTAAATCTCATATCTATATATTATATATTGAAAAGAATAACATTAATAATACTCATATAATTATAATGAAAATAATAATAACAAAATTTGTATAACATTTATAGTTTACATGTAATTATCTTTTACATATTGTTAAATATGTAATATTTAATACTTATATAATAACATATATCGAATACTTAATATTCATATATTTGTATTTATACCCGTAGTTGTATATCTTTTATTGTTATAGTTTACATGTATAAATTATCATTATTCTTATTATTAAATGTAATAATAATATTACTCTTTAATATTATAAATAGTAATACAATTATAATTGTACTAGTAACAATATTTTTTACTAATGAAAATAATAATTATAATTTTTATGAATTATGTAACAATAATACTATTATTAATAATAATACCAATTCTAATATTTATACATTTTAATATATATTCAATAAACATATAATCATTAATTATGTTTTGAAATCTTATATATATATATATATATATATATATATATATATATATATATATATATATATATATATATATTCAACTATTATACATAACATTATTTTAAATACTAACTATAGTTACTTAAATAAATATATTAATTATTTATTTTTATTTTTTATTTTTTTTGAAACAATTAATTTAATATATACATTTAATTGTTGACAATCATATTCGAAATCTTTTATAGTTAATATACACTACATATTCAAACAACAAATTTTGGTTATTTTAAGTTATCCTTTATTAGTTCAGTAACACATTTAATTTTATTATATATATCTATCTACATATACAAACATCTATATATACGTTAAAGGTTCGTGAATCGTCGGGTTAGTCAAAGGGCAACTGAATTCATATTAATAGTTCAAAGTCAAATGGATGCATGAACACAGTTCATAGTTTATGAGACTTTAACATTACAACTTTTGCTTATCATGTTGAAAACTTATTAACATTAAGTTTAAATTTGTTCGAAAATTCCCGGGTCATCACAGTACCTACCCGTTAAAGAAATTTCATCCCGAAATTTGAGTGAGGTCGTCATGGCTAACAATAAATATGTTTTCCTGACGAATATGAGCTGATAAATAGAGTTTTATCATTATTAAATAATACAGATAAAATAATTCGATTATTCGAAGGGCACGAGTGAAGCTATCTTAAAATAGTGAAATGAGATAGACAAAAATTCATCATAACTTTTGACTAGTCATGGTTGAATTAAAAAAATAAGTTGCGTCTTAACTTTTGACAGAGTCAGGGTTGAATTCCGAAATTCAAGGGATTTTAAGAAAATTTTCGAAATCTAAAAGATTTGATTCTACGGCGAATAAGGGAATTAAGATCTCTATAATTAAATACGGTGATCTGCCCCGATTACTCTGTCTGATAATTGCATTATAAATTTACCTTTTCCGTTCCATTAGTTTCCACCACTTCTATACTTTCTTTCTCAGTTCATATACCTAAAAGATCATAATAATGCTTAATCCGGTTCTAATCCTTGTCCTTATCCTAACTATTACAACAATCATTCTCCTTTTCCAACTTCCACCAGAGGAATAAGTTTTCTTTTACTTCGCCCTTGGGGTTATAGTGTTTTTAATTCTCCCGTGTCTTTATGTTGCGATAAACATTGATATATATGGTTTGTAATTTATGTGTTGTTATCGGGCTTTATATTCTCCCTTATATTCCGAAGTCCCTTCTTCTGTTTTCCATAATCATTGTCATCCCCAGTTAATGCTCTCTTTTATTTACTGCGATTTATACCCCAATTTCTATATCGGAGCTTTGTCCCTTTGTTTCTTCTTCTTGCGATTAAACACCGCTTGTAATGGTTCAGAATTCGCAGATATAAACTTCGGAATGAACATTTTTAATGTTCTAAGAAGGAAATCGTAATGGCACGATTTGATTTGTCAAATTACCAGAATCACTGAGAATAGAACTATCAAGAATATATTTTCTTGATATGCTCGGAGGTGAAGTAGAATGAACGAGTCGTGTAACATGGCACATGATGACGTTATGATCTGTGAATCATTACGTTCCATTAGAAACTCAGCATGACTTACTGTAATATAATCACGTTGATCAAGTGTCATTATATTATACTAACTCATGCATCAGTTCCCAACATTACTTTAATAACATTCATATTTTAAGCTCGAAAATTTACAGAATATAGAAACTAACAGTTTCTTTATGATGTAATACTGATAGCACGAAGAGATTAATGATTTCAGATAAGAATAGTTATAAAAATATCTCCAGAAATATGGAGGATATTTATAATGAAAGATACGATAATATCTCGAAATATCTAAGATCAGCGGATGATAGAAACTATTGTCTGCAAGGGTTTAGAGTAAGGAGCAAGATATTCACTAAAGACTTTAGCAGACATTGAATCATTTGGATTCTTTGAAGTCAAACTTATTCTTTGTGATTTGTCCACGACTTTCTTCATAGTTTCACATAATCTGCTTTTCGGTACTAAATTTTCTCTTGAATATTTCCAATATAATGATACACAGGAAGCACGAAGAGGTATATAATTTCAGACGAGGATATTTATGAAAATATCCTCAGAAATATCGAAGATATTGATGATGATATTTTGGAATTTCTAAGTTCGAAGGTTGATGGAGAAAGATTTTCCGCAAGATTTTAACATGACTTCGGGGTAAGATATTCTCTAAAGATTTCAACGGATCCAGAATTATCTGGATTCTTTGAATATGGGGTATGGTCCTTGTATTTGTCCTTGGTCTCCTTCATGGTTAACTCTATCCGTTTTCCAGTTCCAACGCTTCTGAGCTTTTCCAACATATTATTCTCTATCATCAAACTTCCGACGATTAAGGTCGTTTACGGTTATCTACAGTTTATGCTGCTTCATTCAGCTTTTTTTTCTTTTCAAAGTTCAATGTATTAATTCGTAGGCTGGGTGCTTTTCAAAATTTCAGAATGGAAGATCATTATTCTAAAAGATAAATGTTATACATATAACTGTTGATGTAGATATGCTGTGAGTTTTCAAAGTACTGATTGCCGATCCCTCTACATTTACTGCTACCATATATGAATCATTAGTTATCGATCTGAGGTGATTTCAAGAGAATTGTGTTTTTAGATGATTAAACGCTAACGGAAATATGGTGGAATATAAAAGGTTCCCCGGTAACAATAAAAGAACATACATATAAGTCAAGGTGATAATAAGGTTGTTTCGAACGAAAAGTCGAAGTTGATTTGCTGAAGCTGTGACAAAATTTGCTACCTTGAAAAGGGATCGCAAAGTTATTTTTGCTAATAAATGCCAAAGGATCTGACGCGGCTACGTGTTAAACTTTTACTCAGTTGCCGAGAGTTTCTTAGGTGCATAACTATATGCATAAATCTTTCCTTCCGTAGATGAAGTGCGGTTGATTCATCCTATCGATTGAGGTGTTTTCAAGAATTATGAAAGTTTGAATGCAGATTGGAATCGTCAAGGTACAATTAAGGTTTAAGATGAAATCAAGTGGCAACTTAAAGAATTGTTTAGTTTCATAAGTTATAATCAATATTTTAATTCATTTTAATTGTCCAATGTTGATAGTCCTCAGTTGATAGTCCACAGTTAGAAATTCTATAATTCATATATAATTATATATATAATATTCGAATTAATACGTATCGTGACCCGTGTACATGTCTCAGACTCGATCACAACTCAAAGTATATATATTATTTGAGAATCAACCTCAACCCTGTATAGAGAACTCGATCATTACTGCATATAGAGTGTCTATGGTGATTCCAAATAATATATATAGATGCGTCGATATGATATGTCAAAACCTTGTATACGTATCCCGATATTTAAAGTGCGTAAAATAAATAACAGAAATTAAATGACGATAAAGAAAATTGCGAGAATATAAATTGCGATAAATAAACTGCGATAAATAAATTGTGATAATTAGATTGCAATAAATAAATTGCGATAATATAAAATGTAATACGGAATAAACAGTTAGCTAGGAACAGTTAGCTAGGGACAGTTAGCTAGGATCTTGTTAGCGTGGATTCTTAACAAAATTTCATATTGTTAATTAGTCTGTTTCTAATCAATTTTTATTGTGTACATTATTTCTTCATTATGCCACTTGTTGGATTCTGATAGGTCAAAATCCAAATATGAAATTGAATGAAAATGGTTGTTCTGTGGTGAATCAGATTCGTATATCTGTGGATACAAGTAGGATGGTAATTGACCGTTGAATCAGGTTCTAAGAATGTACAGTGTAACTTATTAATGTGAAATCTAAATATTCCTCGGGTATTACCTACCCGTTAAAATATTTTCACCATTAACAGTTTGTACGAAAGAATTTTTAATTACAATCTTTATGAAAATATATATATATACATATATATTTTCTTCAGATATAATCACGGATTTAATGAGTTAATGTGATATTAAACTCATTTGATTTATTGTTAGAACAAGAATATATAATCTCTAAAACATTAGAGATTACATAATCGCCATAATGAACGAAGATAATTGATGTAGAACGATATGTAGAACGATGATTAAGTTCGAGGTATAGATTGTGACATTGAGGCGTGTGTTGTTGTGGTTTATGTTGCTGCTGGTGGTACTATTGATGCTGTTGATGTTGCTTAAGCTGGTACATTTTGCACCATATTTTCCAAGGCTACAACTCGGGCGTGGAAATCGTTGACTTCTTCTATTATACCAGAATGATTTTCGATTCAGACGAGCGGATGAATGAGGTTTAAATTCTGAGATAGTATATAATCGTGACGAGATACTCTGGAAATGAGAGAGAAAATGGTGTCTCGAACAGGTTCGCCGGTAAACGCTGTAGTGACCCGAACTTTTCCATGTTTATATATATTAATTGAGATTGATATTTACATGATTAAATGTTTCCAACATGTTAAGAAATCAAACTTGTTAAGACTTGATTAATTGAAATATGTTTCATATAGACAATTGACCACCCAAGTTGACCGGTGATTCACGAACGTTAAAACTTGTAAAAACTATATGATGACATATATATGGATATATATATAGTTAACATGATACTATGATAAGTAAACATATCATTAAGTATATTAACAATGAACTACATATGTAAAAACAAGACTACTAACTTAATGATTTTTAAACGAGACATATATGTAACGATTATCATTGTAAAGACATTTAATGTATATATATCATATTAAGAGATATTCATACATGATAATATCATGATAATATAATAATTTAAAATCTCATTTGATATTATAAACATTGGGTTAACAACATTTAACAAGATCGTTAACCTAAAGGTTTCAAAACAACACTTACATGTAACGACTAACGATGACTTAACGACTCAGTTAAAATGTATATACATGTAGTGTTTTAATATGTATTTATACACTTTTGAAAGACTTCAATACACTTATCAAAATACTTCTACTTAACAAAAATGCTTACAATTACATCCTCGTTCAGTTTCATCAACAATTCTACTCGTATGCACCCGTATTCGTACTCGTACAATACACAGCTTTTAGATGTATGTACTATTGGTATATACACTCTAATAATCAGCTCTTAGCAGCCCATGTGAGTCACCTAACACATGTGGGAACCATCATTTGGCAACTAGCATGAAATATCTCATAAAATTACAAAAATATGAGTAATCATTCATGACTTATTTACATGAAAACAAAATTACATATCCTTTATATCTAATCCATACACCAACGACCAAAAACACCTACAAACACTTTCATTCTTCAATTTTCTTCATCTAATTAATCTCTCTCAAGTTCTATCTTCAAGTTCTAAGTGTTCTTCATATATTCTACAAGTTCTAGTTACATAAAATCAAGAATACTTTCAAGTTTGCTAGCTCACTTCCAATCTTGTAAGGTGATCATCCAACCTCAAGAAATCTTTGTTTCTTACAGTAGGTTATCATTCTAATACAAGGTAATAATCATATTCAAACTTTGGTTCAATTTCTATAACTATAACAATCTTATTTCAAGTGATGATCTTACTTGAACTTGTTTTCGTGTCATGATTCTGCTTCAAGAACTTCGAGCCATCCAAGGATCCGTTGAAGCTAGATCCATTTTACTCTTTTCCAGTAGGTTTATCCAAGGAACTTAAGGTAGTAATGATGTTCATAACATCATTCTATTCATACATATAAAGCTATCTTATTCGAAGGTTTAAACTTGTAATCACTAGAACATAGTTTAGTTAATTCTAAACTTGTTCGCAAACAAAAGTTAATCCTTCTAACTTGACTTTTAAAATCAACTAAACACATGTTCTATATCTATATGATATGCTAACTTAATGATTTAAAACCTGGAAACACGAAAAACACCGTAAAACTGGATTTACGCCGTCGTAGTAACACCGCGGGCTGTTTTGGGTTAGTTAATTAAAAACTATGATAAACTTTGATTTAAAAGTTGTTATTCTGAGAAAATGATTTTTATTATGAACATGAAACTATATCCAAAAATTATGGTTAAACTCAAAGTGGAAGTATGTTTTCTAAAATGGTCATCTAGACGTCGTTCTTTCGACTGAAATGACTACCTTTACAAAAACGACTTGTAACTTATTTTTCCGACTATAAACCTATACTTTTTCTGTTTAGATTCATAAAATAGAGTTCAATATGAAACCATAGCAATTTGATTCACTCAAAACGGATTTAAAATGAAGAAGTTATGGGTAAAACAAGATTGGATAATTTTTCTCATTTTAGCTACGTGAAAATTGGTAACAAATCTATTCCAACCATAACTTAATCAACTTGTATTGTATATTATGTAATCTTGAGATACCATAGACACGTATACAATGTTTCGACCTATCATGTCGACACATCTATATATATTTCGGAACAACCATAGACACTCTATATGTGAATGTTGGAGTTAGCTATACAGGGTTGAGGTTGATTCCAAAATATATATAGTTTAAGTTGTGATCAATACTGAGATACGTATACACTGGGTCGTGGATTGATTCAAGATAATATTTATCGATTTATTTCTGTACATCTAACTGTGGACAACTAGTTGTAGGTTACTAACGAGGACAGCTGACTTAATAAACTTAAAACATCAAAATATATTAAAAGTGTTGTAAATATATTTTGAACATACTTTAATATACATGTATATATTGTTATAGGTTCGTGAATCAACAGTGGCCAAGTCTTACTTCTCGACGAAGTAAAAATCTGTGAAAGTGAGTTATAGTCCCACTTTTAAAATCTAATATTTTTGGGATGAGAATACATGCAGGTTTTATAAATGATTTACAAAATAGACACAAGTACGTGAAACTACATTCTATGGTTGAATTATCGAAATCGAATATGCCCCTTTTTATTAAGTCTGGTAATCTAAGAATTAGGGAACAGACACCCTAATTGACGCGAATCCTAAAGATAGATCTATTGGGCCTAACAAACCCCATCCAAAGTACCGGATGCTTTAGTACTTCGAAATTTATATCATATCCGAAGGGTGTCCCGGAATGATGGGGATATTCTTATATATGCATCTTGTTAATGTCGGTTACCAGGTGTTCACCATATGAATGATTTTTATCTCTATGTATGGGATGTGTATTGAAATATAAAATCTTGTGGTCTATTGTTACGATTTGATATATATAGGTTAAACCTATAACTCACCAACATTTTTGTTGACGTTTAAAGCATGTTTATTCTCAGGTGAATATTAAGAGCTTCCGCTGTTGCATACTAAAATAAGGACAAGATTTGGAGTCCATGTTTGTATGATATTGTGTAAAAACTGCATTCAAGAAACTGATTATGTAACATATTTGTATTGTAAACCATTATGTAATGGTCGTGTGTAAACAGGATATTTTAGATTATCATTATTTGATAATCTACGTAAAGCTTTTTAAACCTTTATTTATGAAATAAAGGTTATGGTTTGTTTTAAAAATGAATGCAGTTTTTGAAAAACGTCTCATATAGAGGTCAAAACCTCGCAACGAAATCAATTAATATGGAACGTTTTTAATCAATAAGAATGGGACATTTCAGTTGGTATCCGAGCGTTGGTCTTAGAGAACCAGAATTTTACATTAGTGTGTCTTATCGAGTTTGTTAGGATGCATTAGTGAGTCTGGACTTCGACCGTGTTTACTTGAAAAAATGATTGCTTAATAAATTTTGTTGGAAACTATATATTTTTAACATGTGAATATTATGTGATATATTAATCTCTTAACGCGTTTGATATTATGTGATAGATGTCTACCTCTAGAACAAGTCCCATTGACTCACCTAATAATAATGAAGAGTCAAATGTAAATTGGAATGATTCGTGGACTGATTCACAAGTTCCCGAAGAGGAACCGGAAGAAGAGTCGAAACCAGAAGAAGAATCGGAACCGGAAGAAGAATCGGAACCGGATGAAGAAATAGAACCGGTGGGGGAAATAATAAAATGGTTAAGTAAAAGAAAATCCTCAACCAACCGACCAAGGCTAATTATGGTCAATGGTGTTTCCGCCAAGGAAGCAAAATATTGGGAGGATTATCAATTCTCCGATGAATCGGATTCCGACGAGAATTCCGATGATGTTATAGAAATTACCCCAACTGAATTTAAAAAGGCAAAAGAAAATAATAAGGGAAAGGGCATAAAAATAGAGAAATCTAATTCCAACCCCGATGAACTTTATATGTATCGTCAACCCCCGAAGTCCTTAAGTTGTAACAATGACCCGGGAACCTCTAAACCACCAGGTTTTTCTAAACCAATGTGGAAAATAACGGCTAGTATTAGGGGAACATCATATATCCCTAGAAACTTGGCAAAACGAACCAAAACCGAAGAAGAAGAAACAAGCGAGTCGGAATAAGATAGTTGTATTCGTGTGGTGTAATATATGTAATATAGTGTGCTTATGCTTTATGATATATGTAAAAATTACTTGTATTAATAAGTATCTTTTTTATGAATCTAACTCTTGTCTATTTTACAGTATAAAAACACAAAATGGATAGACAACCCAATATTTTAAGAGACCTACCCGGAGACATGATTGATGAAATCTTGTCTAGAGTTGGTCAGAATTCTTCGGCACAACTATTTAAGGCGAGATCAGTTTGTAAGACATTCGAAGAACGTTCCAAGAATGCCTTGGTTTATAAAAGGCTTTCGTTCGAAAGATGGGGGATATCACATTGGGAAATCCATAAGTTACGATGTGTTTACTTTGACGCATATATTGCGGGGAACCCAAATGCTATTTTACGCAATGGGTTAAGAAATTATTTTGACTCAATATATCCGAATATTGGACTTCGTGATTTAGAAAAAGCGGCTAACATGCAACATAAAGAAGCATGTTATGCTTACGGATTAGTAATGTTCGCTTCTCACCAAAGTGAGAACAAGAACATCGGGCTACAACTATTAAACAAAACGTTCCCACAAGTGACGGAGTCGGTAATTGGGGTAAGAAATGAGGTTTTTAGATTGTTACAGGACTGTTGGACATTACGTAACCCTCTTCCCTTTGACGACGTTACAACACGCTGTCTTATCAACGGCCATAACGGTTATGTTCCACAAGACCAAGGATGGGAAGTAGTCCTAGTAAAACCAGAATGCATGACTTGTTTCTGGACGTATGAATTACGTGTCTTTATTGCCTTTGCTGAACGACTTGTGTACTAGCTAGAATTATCTTCACAACTATCTTGTATCAAAGTTATTGTGTGCTATATTTCATGCTTTATGTAAAATAAGCGGTATTGTAAGTTTGTAAAATATTGTATAAAAGTTTGAACGCGAAATATTATTATAATCAGTTTTTCGTATAGAATTATAGTAGTTGAATTGTATATTAGCTACTAAGTATGAACTTAACGGGTAGGTACTACCCGAATTTAAACTTATAAAACGCTAATATGAAGAAAAAGCTTTTATAAATGAGTTCATATTATGCTACGAAATACTATTAACTACTCTTAATATTCTGTATGATTAACTTGTTCCATTTGACAATTTTGAAGGAAATGGCACCGACTACTCGACACACCGTGAATATGAATGAAGAGGAATTCCGTACTTTTCTAGCTTCAAACATAGCCGCAGTACAGGCTGCGCTACATACCAACAATAACCTTGGATCTAGCAGTACAGGAAATCGTGTAGGATGCACCTACAAAGAATTCACTGCCTACAAACCTTTGGAATTTGATGGAACCGAAGGACCGATCGGATTGAAACGGTGGACCGAGAAGGTCGAATCGGTGTTTGCCATAAGTAAGTGTACTGAAGAGGACAAAGTAAAGTACGCTACGCATACCTTCACAGGTTCTGCGTTAACATGGTGGAATACCTATCTAGAGCAAGTGGGACAAGACGATGCGTACGCACTACCGTGGTCAGCATTCAAGCACTTGATGAACGAGAAGTACCGTCCCAGAACCGAGGTCAATAAGCTCAAGACAGAACTTAGAGGGTTACGAACCCAAGGATTTGATATTACCACGTACGAAAGACAATTCACAGAATTGTGCCTATTGTGTCCGGGAGCATTCGAAGATGAGGAAGAGAAGATCGACGCGTTTGTGAAAGGATTACCGGAAAGAATCCAAGAAGATATAAGTTCACACGAGCCCGCCTCCATACAACAGGCATGTAGAATGGCTCACAAACTTGTGAACCAGATTGAAGAAAGAATTAAAGAACAGACTGCTGAAGAGGCCAATGTGAAGCAAGTCAAAAGAAAGTGGGAGGAAAACGGTGATAAGAATCACCAATACAACAACAACAACAGCACTTACAACAATAATCGCAACAATTATCCCAACAATCGCAACATCAATCGCAACTACAACAAAAGGCCCAACAACAACAACAACAACAACAACAACAACAACTACAACAATCATCCCAACAACAATAATAACCGCAACAACAACAACAATCAGAAGCAGCGTGTGAAAAGTATCACTCGGGGTTCTGCACCAAATTTTGCAACAAGTGTAAAAGAAATGGTCATAGCGCGGCGAAGTGTGAGGTATACGGACCAGGGGTTAATAGAATGAAAGGAACAAATGGTGTCGGAACGAGTAATGGCGGAGCAAGTAGTGTCGGAGCAAGTTATGCCAATGTAGTTTGTTATAAATGTGGAAAACCGGGCCACATTATTAGAAATTACCCGAACCAGGAGAACACGAATGAACAAGGCCGCGGAAGAGTTTTCAGTATTAATGCGGCAGAGGCACAAGAAGACCCGGAGCTTGTTACGGGTACGTTTCTTATTGACAATAAATCTGCTTACATTTTATTTGATTCGGGTGCGGATAGAAGCTATATGAGTAGAGATTTTTGTGCTAAATTAAGTTGTCCATTGACGCCTTTGGATAGTAAATTTTTACTCGAATTAGCAAATGGTAAATTAATTTCAGCAGATAATATATGTCGGAATCGAGAAATTAAACTGGTTAGCGAAACATTTAAGATTGATTTGATACCAGTAGAGTTAGGGAGTTTTGATGTGATAATCGGTATGGACTGGTTGAAAGAAGTGAAAGCAGAGATCGTTTGTTACAAAAATGCAATTCGCATTATACGAGAAAGAGGAAAACCCTTAATGGTGTACGGAGAAAAGGGCAACACGAAGCTACATCTTATTAGTAATTTGAAGGCACAAAAACTAATAAGAAAAGGTTGCTATGCTGTTCTAGCACACGTCGAGAAAGTACAAACTGAAGAAAAGAGCATCAATGATGTTCCCATTGCAAAAGAATTTCCCGATGTATTTCCGAAAGAATTACCGGGATTACCCCCACATCGATCCGTTGAATTTCAAATAGATCTTGTACCAGGAGCTGCACCAATAGCTCGTGCTCCTTACAGACTCGCACCCAGCGAGATGAAAGAACTGCAAAGCCAATTACAAGAACTTTTAGAGCGTGGTTTCATTCGACCAAGCACATCACCGTGGGGAGCTCCTGTTTTGTTTGTCAAGAAGAAAGATGGTACATTCAGGTTGTGTATCGACTACCGAGAGTTGAACAAACTTACCATCAAGAACCGCTACCCACTACCGAGAATCGACGACTTATTTGATCAACTACAAGGCTCGTCTGTTTATTCAAAGATTGACTTACGTTCCGGGTATCATCAAATGCGGGTGAAAGAAGATGATATTCCAAAGACTGCTTTCAGAACACGTTACAGTCATTACGAGTTTATGGTCATGCCATTTGGTTTAACTAATGCACCAGCTGTGTTCATGGACCTTATGAACCGAGTGTGTGGACCATACCTTGATAAGTTTGTCATTGTTTTCATTGATGACATACTTATTTACTCAAAGAATGACCAAGAACACGGTGAACATTTGAGAAAGGTGTTAGAAGTATTGAGGAAGGAAGAATTGTACGCTAAGTTTTCAAAGTGTGCATTTTGGTTGGAAGAAGTTCAATTCCTCGGTCACATAGTGAACAAAGAAGGTATTAAGGTGGATCCGGCAAAGATAGAAACTGTTGAAAAGTGGGAAACCCCGAAAACTCCGAAACATATACGCCAGTTTTTAGGACTAGCTGGTTACTACAGAAGGTTCATCCAAGACTTTTCCAGAATAGCAAAACCCTTGACTGCATTAACGCATAAAGGGAAGAAATTTGAATGGAATGATGAACAAGATAAAGCGTTTCAGTTATTGAAGAAAAAGCTAACTACGGCACATATATTGTCATTGCCTGAAGGGAATGATGATTTTGTGATTTATTGTGACGCATCAAAGCAAGGTCTCGGTTGTGTATTAATGCAACGAACGAAGGTGATTGCTTATGCGTCTAGACAATTGAAGATTCACGAACAAAATTATACGACGCATGATTTGGAATTAGGCGCGGTTGTTTTTGCATTAAAGACTTGGAGGCACTACTTATATGGGGTCAAAAGTATTATATATACCGACCACAAAAGTCTTCAACACATATTTAATCAGAAACAACTGAATATGAGGCAGCGTAGGTGGATTGAATTGTTGAATGATTACGACTTTGAGATTCGTTACCACCCGGGAAAGGCAAATGTGGTAGCCGATGCCTTGAGCAGGAAGGACAGAGAACCCATTCGAGTAAAATCTATGAATATAATGATTCATAATAACCTTACTACTCAAATAAAGGAGGCGCAACAAGGAGTTTTAAAAGAGGGAAATTTAAAGGATGAAATACCTAAGGGATCGGAGAAGCATCTTAATATTCGGGAAGACGGAACCCGGTATAGGGCTGAAAGGATTTGGGTACCAAAATTTGGAGATATGAGAGAAATGGTACTTAGAGAAGCTCATAAAACTAGATACTCAATACATCCTGGAACGGGGAAGATGTACAAGGATCTCAAGAAACATTTTTGGTGGCCGGGTATGAAAGCCGATGTTGCTAAATACGTAGGAGAATGTTTGACGTGTTCTAAGGTCAAAGCTGAGCATCAGAAACCATCAGGTCTACTTCAACAACCCGAAATCCCAGAATGGAAATGGGAAAACATTATCATGGATTTCATCACTAAATTGCCAAGGACTGCAAGTGGTTTTGATACTATTTGGGTAATAGTTGATCGTCTCACCAAATCAGCACACTTCCTGCCAATAAGAGAAGATGACAAGATGGAGAAGTTAGCACGACTGTATTTGAAGGAAGTCGTCTCCAGACATGGAATACCAATCTCTATTATCTCTGATAGGGATGGCAGATTTATTTCAAGATTCTGGCAGACATTACAGCAAGCATTAGGAACTCGTCTAGACATGAGTACTGCCTATCATCCACAAACTGATGGGCAGAGCGAAAGGATGATACAAACGCTTGAAGACATGCTACGAGCATGTGTTATTGATTTCGGAAACAGTTGAGATTGACATCTACCGTTAGCAGAATTTTTCTACAACAACAGCTACCATTCAAGCATTGAGATGGCGCCGTTTGAAGCACTTTATGGTAGAAAGTGCAGGTCTCCGATTTGTTGGAGTGAAGTGGGGGATAGACAAATTACGGATCCGGGGATTATACAAGAAACTACCGAGAAGATCATCCAAATTCAACAACGGTTGAAAACCGCCCAAAGTCGACAAAAGAGCTACGCTGACATTAAAAGAAAAGATATAGAATTTGAAATTGGAGAGATGGTCATGCTTAAAGTTGCACCTTGGAAAGGCGTTATTCGATTTGGTAAACGAGGGAAATTAAATCCAAGGTATATTGGACCATTCAAGATTATTGATCGTGTCGGACCAGTAGCTTACCGACTTGAGTTACCTCAACAACTCGCGGCTGTACATAACACTTTCCACGTCTCGAATTTGAAGAAATGTTTTGCTAAAGAAGATCTCACTATTCCGTTAGATGAAATCCAAATCAACGAAAAACTTCAATTCATCGAAGAACCCGTCGAAATAATGGATCGTGAGGTTAAAAGACTTAAGCAAAACAAGATACCAATTGTTAAGGTTCGATGGAATGCTCGTAGAGGACCCGAGTTCACCTGGGAGCATGAAGATCAGATGAAGAAGAAATACCCGCATCTATTTCCAGAAGATTCGTCAACACCTTCAACAGCTTAAAATTTCGGGACGAAATTTATTTAACGGGTAGGTACTGTAGTGACCCGAACTTTTCCATGTTTATATATATTAATTGAGATTGATATTTACATGATTAAATGTTTCCAACATGTTAAGCAATCAAACTTGTTAAGACTTGATTAATTGAAATATGTTTCATATAGACAATTGACCACCCAAGTTGACAAGTGATTCACGAACGTTAAAACTTGTAAAAACTATATGATGACATATATATGGATATATATATAGTTAACATGATACTATGATAAGTAAACATATCATTAAGTATATTAACAATGAACTACATATGTAAAAACAAGACTACTAACTTAATGATTTTTAAACGAGACATATATGTAACGATTATCATTGTAAAGACATTTAATGTATATATATCATATTAAGAGATATTCATACATGATAATATCATGATAATATAATAATTTAAAATCTCATTTGATATTATAAACATTGGGTTAACAACATTTAACAAGATCGTTAACCTAAAGGTTTCAAAACAACACTTACATGTAACGACTAACGATGACTTAACGACTCAGTTAAAATGTATATACATGTAGAGTTTTAATATGTATTTATACACTTTTGAAAGACTTTAATACACTTATCAAAATACTTCTACTTAACAAAAATGCTTATAATTACATCCTCGTTCAGTTTCATCAACAATTCTACTTGTATGCACCCGTATTCGTACTCGTACAATACACAGCTTTTAGATGTATGTACTATTGGTATATACACTCTAATGATCAGCTCTTAGCAGCCCATGTGAGTCACCTAACACATGTGGGAACCATCATTTGGCAACTAGCATGAAATATCTCATAAAATTACAAAAATATGAGTAATCATTCATGACTTATTTACATGAAAACAAAATTACATATCCTTTATATCTAATCCATACACCAACGACCAAAAACACCTACAAACACTTTCATTCTTCAATTTTCTTCATCTAATTAATCTCTCTCAAGTTCTATCTTCAAGTTCTAAGTGTTCTTCATATATTCTACAAGTTCTAGTTACATAAAATCAAGAATACTTTCAAGTTTGCTAGCTCACTTCCAATCTTGTAAGGTGATCATCCAACCTCAAGAAATCTTTGTTTCTTACAGTAGGTTATCATTCTAATACAAGGTAATAATCATATTCAAACTTTGGTTCAATTTCTATAACTATAACAATCTTATTTCAAGTGATGATCTTACTTGAACTTGTTTTCGTGTCATGATTCTGCTTCAAGAACTTCGAGCCATCCAAGGATCCGTTGAAGCTAGATCCATTTTACTCTTTTCCAGTAGGTTTATCCAAGGAACTTAAGGTAGTAATGATGTTCATAACATCATTCTATTCATACATATAAAGCTATCTTATTTGAAGGTTTAAACTTGTAATCACTAGAACATAGTTTAGTTAATTCTAAACTTGTTCGCAAACAAAAGTTAATCCTTCTAACTTGACTTTTAAAATCAACTAAACACATGTTCTATATCTATATGATATGCTAACTTAATGATTTAAAACCTGGAAACACGAAAAACACCGTAAAACTGGATTTACGCCGTCGTAGTAACACCGCGGGCTGTTTTGGGTTAGTTAATTAAAAACTATGATAAACTTTGATTTAAAAGTTGTTATTCTGTGAAAATGATTTTTATTATGAACATGAAACTATATCCAAAAATTATGGTTAAACTCAAAGTGAAAGTATGTTTTCTAAAATGGTCATCTAGACGTCGTTCTTTCGACTGAAATGACTACCTTTACAAAAACGACTTGTAACTTATTTTTCCGACTATAAACCTATACTTTTTCTGTTTAGATTCATAAAATAGAGTTCAATATGAAACCATAGCAATTTGATTCACTCAAAACGGATTTAAAATGAAGAAGTTATGGGTAAAACAAGATTGGATAATTTTTCTCATTTTAGCTACGTGAAAATTGGTAACAAATCTATTCCAACCATAACTTAATCAACTTGTATTGTATATTATGTAATCTTGAGATACCATAGACACGTATACAATGTTTCGACCTATCATGTCGACACATCTATATATATTTCGGAACAACCATAGACACTCTATATGTGAATGTTGGAGTTAGCTATACAGGGTTGAGGTTGATTCCAAAATATATATAGTTTGAGTTGTGATCAATACTGAGATACGTATACACTGGGTCGTGGATTGATTCAAGATAATATTTATCGATTTATTTCTGTACATCTAACTGTGGACAACTAGTTGTAGGTTACTAACGAGGACAGCTGACTTAATAAACTTAAAACATCAAAATATATTAAAAGTGTTGTAAATATATTTTGAACATACTTTAATATACATGTATATATTGTTATAGGTTCGTGAATCAACAGTGGCCAAGTCTTACTTCTCGACGAAGTAAAAATCTGTGAAAGTGAGTTATAGTCCCACTTTTAAAATCTAATATTTTTGGGATGAGAATACATGCAGGTTTTATAAATGATTTACAAAATAGACACAAGTACGTGAAACTACATTCTATGGTTGAATTATCGAAATTGAATATGCCCCTTTTTATTAAGTCTGGTAATCTAAGAATTAGGGAACAGACACCCTAATTGACGCGAATCCTAAAGATAGATCTATTGGGCCTAACAAACCCCATCCAAAGTACCGGATGCTTTAGTACTTCGAAATTTATATCATATCCGAAGGGTGTCCCGGAATGATGGGGATATTCTTATATATGCATCTTGTTAATGTCGGTTACCATGTGTTCACCATATGAATGATTTTTTATCTCTATGTATGGGATGTGTATTGAAATATAAAATCTTGTGGTCTATTGTTACGATTTGATATATATAGGTTAAACCTATAACTCACCAACATTTTTGTTGACGTTTAAAGCATGTTTATTCTCAGGTGAATATTAAGAGCTTCCGCTGTTGCATACTAAAATAAGGACAAGATTTGGAGTCCATGTTTGTATGATATTGTGTAAAAACTGCATTCAAGAAACTGATTATGTAACATATTTGTATTGTAAACCATTATGTAATGGTCGTGTGTAAACAGGATATTTTAGATTATCATTATTTGATAATCTACGTAAAGCTTTTTAAACCTTTATTTATGAAATAAAGGTTATGGTTTGTTTTAAAAATGAATGCAGTCTTTGAAAAACGTCTCATATAGAGGTCAAAACCTCGCAACGAAATCAATTAATATGGAACATTTTTAATCAATAAGAACGGGACATTTCAAACGCTTCAGGTTCATTGTCAAAAGGTGAATTTAGTTGGTGGAAGGGATCACCTTCTTCGCGTCTCCATTGATTAAGTCGACTACGAACCCATCAGATGAATTGGGGATGGTTGATTGATTGATTCATTCTGGTGACACCGCTCTCGGAGCTTAGGTGAATATCCATGTCGAAATAGCTGTCGGAATAACTATTGGAATAGCTATCAGAATCTGAGGGACTCGAACTGGTTGAGGGATTCATATCGTACGATCAAATGAAGGATTTTCGATAAGATATAGATTATAGGATATAGATTAGTACCCTGCAATACATAATTTACATATGCATATATCATACTAAAATCCCATAAGTTACAGAGGAATCTACGGAAGCTGACAGGCAAGGTCTACAGTAACAGATATGCTAAGATATGGATTAGCAGATACGATAAGATACGAATTTTTGTCTATACACTATTCATGCAATCATTGCAGTAAGATGTGTCTAGACTAAGAATGATAAGAGGTAATTTCCTAAGGATGATAAGCAGATGATTTCCGACTAGAAATGATAAGCAAAACTTTTGACATGCAGACACGGTCGAAGTCCAGACTCACTAATGCCTCCTAACGACTTATCAGTTAGACACACTAATGCAGACCTGGTTCGCTAAAACCTCTGCTCTGATACCAACTGTCAAGACCCGTCCTAATCCATCCGGACGAAGTCCATTTCGATTATAAACGATTCACAACAGTTGATTACATCGCGAGGTACTTGACCTCTATATGATACATTTTACAAACATTGCATTCGTTTTTGAAAAGACAAACTTTCATTACATCGAAAGTTGACGACGTGCATACCATTTTATAATATATCTAACTATAATTGACTTAATAATAATCTTGATGAACTCAACGACTCGAATGCAACGTCTTTTGAAATATGTCATGAATGACTCCAAGTAATATCTTTAAAATGAGCAATTGCACAGCAAAAGACTTCTTTCATACCTGAGAATAAACATGCTTTAAAGTGTCAACCAAAAGGTTGGTAAGTTCATTAGTTTAACATAAATAATCATTTCATAATTTTAATAGACCACAAGATTTCATATTTCTATTTCTCATAAACATACCTCTCATGCATAGAGACAAAATATCATTCATATGGATTGAACACCTGGTAACCGACATTCACATTATACATATAAGAATATCCCCATCATTCCGGGATCCTCCTTCGGACATGATATAAATTTCGAAGTACTAAAGCATCCGGTACTTTGGATGGGGCTTGTTGGGCCCGATAGATCTATCTTTAGAGTTTGCGTCAATTAGGGTGTCCGTTCCCTAATTCTTAGATTACCAGACTAAATAAAAAGGGGCATATTCGATTTCGATAATTCAACCATATAATGTAGTTTCGATTACTTGTGTCTATTTCGTAAAACATTTATAAAAATTGCGCATGTATTCTCAGCCTAAAAATATAAAGGGTAAAAAGGCAAATGAAACTCACCTAATGTATTTTGTAGAAAAAATACATATGACTATATTGAACAATGCAGGGTTGGCCTCGAATTCACGAACCTATATTAGTTGCATTTCTATTAAAACGTATGATAGAAATATCAAAATTTCATTTATTAATGTGTATTATTTATATATTGTATAGTTACCCCGCAACATCATTTAACCACTCGTCTGATTCTCTGTATCTGTTCTAACTCCAAACTAATTATTTATAATCTCTTTCTGTTTATAACCGTTTCTCTTCATCTTTACTATCTCAAATCGATCAGAGCAATATAAAAATCAAAACCACTGATTACTAACGATCTAATTTCATTAATTGAAAACAGAAACGAATTGTAATTGTGATTGGAATTATTCAGAGAAAGAAAATAAAATAAAAAAAATTATTAACAGACGTGCAACCCGTTATGAACTCAAGATCCAAATTAGAATTCTAGTTTATTTTATAAAAAACTCATAACATGAATTAAGTCTGAAATCTCCTCTATAAACTATCTGACTCATAATTTTAAAACAAAACACTTGATCAAGCTCGAATTTTACAGATGACTGATCGTTTGACTAAAACAAACTTAGTTTGACTTCAGAAATTAAAACTTGATATAAAGAATTGAGATTTGAATCTTTGCAGAAAGATTCAATAAAGGATTTCTAACCTTTCTGCATTTTTACTTTTTGAATTATGATTCGAATTCGACTTTTGACTGAAAAGTTGTAGAACAGGGTACATATGACTGTAAAAAAATAATAATTAAAGACTTTAACTGATTTTAGAAGAACCTGGCTGTCAAAATTGATTCTGATAATGAAGGGGTATTTGTATGTACACATTACTACTTGAATTGATTGACCTTTTTAATGAATTCATTCATCTATAATTTCAGCAGACAGGATAATAAAATAAATACATATCGAGACAGATTTATAATAGAATTTGGTTTTTAGTAAAAAGAGAATTTGATAATTAGCATATATCGTACCAATCATGTACAGAAATTAAACTAACCTGATTGTGATGGTTGAATATTACGTGTAAAAACATTACCATATATATATCTGTAAGTTTGTAAATAAAATTAGTTAATTATCTGTTATATATAATTATATGTATCTGTGATATATGTATATCTAATATATCTGTAATTGTTGATGGAAATCTGTTTATTTATTGGTATATACATATACGTATATGTTATATTAATTTTTGTAATCTATAAATCAGTGAATGTAATTAATAAGAATAATAATGATAATAACAATTATCAAATTTAAAACAATTATATTATTAGTAATTATTAGTAATAATAATATTAATATTAATAATAAGTCTAATAATAATGATAACTAACATAAAAAAAATGATGATTCCTATTGATAATATTTAGTAATAATAATAATAATGATATTAATGATATTAATGAAGATAATATTAATAATATTGATATAACAAATTATGTCTATTAAATCTCATATCTATATATTATATATTGAAAAGAATAACATTAATAATACTCATATAATTATAATGAAAATAATAATAACAAAATTTGTATAACATTTATAGTTTACATGTAATTATCTTTTACATATTGTTAAATATGTAATATTTAATACTTATATAATAACATATATCGAATACTTAATATTCATATATTTGTATTTATACCCATAGTTGTATATCTTTTATTGTTATAGTTTATATGTATAAATTATCATTAATCTTATTATTAAATGTAATAATAATATTACTCTTTAATATTATAAATAGTAATACAATTTTAATTGTACTAGTAACAATATTTTTTACTAATGATAATAATAATTATAATTTTTATGAATTATGTAACAATAATACTATTATTAATAATAATACCAATTCTAATATTTATACATTTTAATATATATTCAATAAACATATAATCATCAATTATGTTTTGAAATCTTATATATATATATATTCAACTATTATACATAACATTATTTTAAATACTAACTGTAGTTACTTAAATAAATATATTAATTATTTTTTTTTTGAAACAATTAATTTAAGATATACATTTAATTGTTGACAATCATATTCGAAATCTTTTATAGTTAATATACACTACATATTCAAACAACAAATTTTGGTTATTTTAAGTTATCCTTTATTAGTTCAGTAACACATTTAATTTTATTATATATATCTATCTACATATACAAACATCTATATATACGTTAAAGGTTCGTGAATCGTCGGGGTTAGTCAAAGGGCAACTGAATTCATATTAATAGTTCAAAGGTCAAATGGATGCATGAACACAGTTCATAGTTTATGAGACTTTAACATTACAACTTTTGCTTATCATGTCGGAAACTTATTAAGATTAAGTTTAAATTTGGTCGAAAATTCCCGGGTCATCACAATACTCAAATGGTTGGTGGTGTTGTTGATATTCAGGGAAGTTCTAGTGCTGTTGTGGCTGCTGCTATGCAAAGGGTAGAGGGTGATTTGAGGGCTCAGATGAACAAGAGATTTAGATTCAGAAGATATGAAGGTGATGTTGTCAAGGTTGAGGTTGATAAATCTGAGTTTGAAGGTGTGATTCTATTGCTTACAATGACTCATTTGCCAGATAGAAGGTTAAGAATACTTGGATGGCTTGATGATTAAGACTACTATCAAAAGATGTTGATTAGATGTGATCAGTTTGAAGAGGCAAGCATTGATATGTTGATTAATCTTTTGTCCAGGTGTGAAACAGAGCAAACATCTCCTTTCAGGGTGCAATTGTTGAAACACTTGTATAGCAAGCTGAATATGTTGAAGAAAATTCCTCATATGAAGAGCAAGTATAAGCTTATTGAAAAAGAGTATGCTAAGGTGGTGAACAGGTTGTTTTGACATCATCAGATAGGGGGAGATTGTTGGGAAAATGAAAATAATAATCTGATGAGTCAAAAGCATTTTGCAGATTTTAGAGTCTGGAGATTTAGAGTCTGAAGTTGCAGACTCTGGAATTGCTGGAGTAAACGTTTGAAGATTTTTTGAAGCAAAAGCCATAGAATATTCTGGAGATATGCTTGTTATTTAAGAAGATTTGTTTTGAAGATTTGATTTTATCTCCAGAATTGACTTCCTAGTTAATAGCAAATTTGGTTTGTTTTTAAGTTTATCTTTTCCATATTTATAGCTAAGTAGTTTTGGAAACTAAATCTCCAGATTTGGTTTTTATCTGTATAAATAGGGACGTATGGTTCATTTGAAAGATGCACTTTTTCACGATTAATATCATTTGTCTTCTATTCTATAATCGTGTTCTCTCATTCTCTGTATTATTAATTCTTATTTATTGTTTGAGTGAAAGTCTGGTGTTCATAGATCAAATACTGTGATCTAATAACGTCAAACATCATGATTACGGAAGTTTAAATAAGCATAATACTTTTATTTCATATTTCATCGTACCTTTATTTACTGTCACTTTAATTACTGCAATTTACTTTATCGCAAGTTAAATTTTGTCATTTATATTATCGTCATTTATCTTTACGCTTTATTTAAAATCGACAAACCGGTCACTAAACGGTAAAAACCCCCTTTTATAATAATATTAATATATATAATTATATATATTTTATATAAATATAGTTGTTAAAAATATAGCGTTAAACTCAGCTAGCTCCCTGTGGAATGAACCGGACTTACTAAAAACTACACTACTCTACGATTAGGTACACTACCTACAGTGTTGTAGCAAGGTTTAGGTATATCCCATCCGTAAATTAATAAAACTTGTGTAATTTGTATCGTATTTCGCAATAAAAATAATAGTATTTCGTATACACCTCTGCGCACATCAATATATATATATATATATATATATATATACATATATATATAAATATAGTTTAAAATATATATAGCGTTAAACTTAGTTGTATCCCTGTGGAACGAACCGGACTTACTAAAAACTACACTACTCTACGATTAGGTACACTGCCTATAAGTGTTGTAGCAAGGTTTAGATATATCCATTCAATAAATAAATAAATAACTTGTGTAAAATTGTATCGTATTTAATAGTATTTCGTAGTAAAATATAATCTATTTCGTACTACACCTCGCACACATCACTCTTCTAGAGAGTGTTCCATTGTTAAAGTGTTCATTCAAGCAAAGTAGAAGGATCTAGTTCCCCATGAGCCATAACCTTTTATGCGCAAAGTGGGTGGATATTTCTTTGCCAAATTTCTGCGCTTGGTCTGAATGGATTGCATGGTTTGCCGGATAGCATGCCACACGTACTTCGAAAGACAAGTTATATGTCATTGTTGCAACTTCTCTTTAGCACATTTGGCGTCTACGTAATAGTACTATTATTGTAATTTTTCTTTTAATTGGATTGTTTATAAAGGAAGATGTAATATTCGTTAGGATGCTTGGTAACTCCATTGTAATTTTGCTTTGACCTTCCTAGTTGCTCGCCAGGAGTTGGTTTTCATAAAATTAATGTTTCAAAAAAAAAAAAAAAAAACAAGTGGTATTCATCAATCATGATAATTATATTTTTCTAATTTCATACTTTCATTTGTTTATTTTGTTAGTCCATCTAAATTGTAAATATTCATTATGTAGAAAGTATATAAATAATAAATAAATACTAATAATAAGTAAGCAATAATAATAAGTAAGCAATATGAAAAGAAATTTCTACGAGAGCACTCGTAACAACGCTAGCCAATTGCTCGTTCTTCCCTTGCCAATGTTTGGCACCATTGTCAGCATAATGCCAATGTTATGCCGATATGTATGCATTCTTCATTTTGTCAATATTTGACACATTTCATTGCAAGGATCTTGTGTTTTTTTTTTGTTGTACGTGTAGGTTAAAAGTAATACTTTGTTTTATTTAATTAATTGATGTGGGTCCATATGCTATGAAGAAACAACATGATTGGAAGTGATATGTGATAAGTTAATGATGAGAAAGAAATAAAAAAATATATTAATGTGACGTTGATGTGGTAGTTTATAAATTTGAAGAAGGTGGCATGGTTGGAAATGGTCTAACAATTATATAAAACATAGTAATGATAAAATTGCTTTCGATTGTAACATACTTCCTTCCCATGTGCTTTCAATTGTAACATACTTCCTTTGCTTTCAATTGTAACATACTTCCTTCCCATAACTATCATATAAGCGTCACATCAGCACTTCTTTTCCATGACTAAACACTATCAACAATGACATACTTCCTCAATATTTTAATTTAAACTTTAAAATTATATTTTCATTAAATTTAAATTTAAACTACGTACAATATCATTAAAAGTGCACTTAAATTAAAAATTCAATTAAAACAAAAAATTACATTAAATTAAAAAATACACTAAAAATAAAATTACATCTCTTTTATACTTAAAGTAAACACACAATTGAGTGACAATTCTCATCAAAAATAAATCTTAGCCATCCAATCTTTTAAACTCCACTAATCATAGCCATTCAATTCAAATCATACCCTTAATCACGTGATATAGCATTGATTAGCAACTAAACAGAAAAAATTAACCCTTAACAAAAAAAAAGGACGGGATTTAGAAGTCAAATTAGGGATCGATCCTCTCAAATCATTTACAGAGCTACGCACTCTTCTTCAACACTCAAAACACTCTAATCAGCCGAACCTCACAAAAATTGGGATTCTAGATCCCTTAATCAACCAAAAACCCCTAAATAGGTTCTTCATCCAATCCTCTATCCATCGCAAAACAAATCACAAACAATCAAATTGGTCGCCAATTCTGACTCACGCTAATCCTTTTTTTTCCTTTCCATTTATTGATCCAAAAACCCTAACAACGTAATATTATCCTCAATCATTCAAATCGTCTGCTAAATCGAAACAATTAAAACCATATTCGCTTACAAGTGGAGCATCGAATCTGAAGAAATCGATGAATTGTGGTTCCAAACTGGAATTGTGTAGAAATTGATGAAATTAGGGTTCTTTATCGTGTTTATCTTATTTAATTCGATTTGAAGTTTACATGTATCAACAGTAACAATTATGTCTAATGTTGATTAGGGTTCTTCATCGTGTATATCGTATTTGAAGTTTACATACATCAACAAGACACCACGAAGAGAGAGACAAAAAAATTAAAACTAAGGTTTATCAGATAGATATTATATATAAAGTGATTCGACCATATGCAATTAGGGATTGCAAAATCAAAGGGTTAGTTGGATCTCTTTTCTTCTTCACGATTTCTTCAATTATTCAATTTTATTAATTATATAATTCGTTTTGCAAAACTATCCAAACACACCGATTCTTATTACTTTGTTATTGTTGCAGGAATAATTGTTGGACGACCAAGTCTATCAGATTTATTTGTTAGTATAGAGTTGTATTTGCTTACTTCTTATTCGTTGTTGTATCATTTTAATATAAGGTAGTATACATCAAAACTTCTGAATTTTTTGATTGTTGATCCTATTGTTCACAGGATACAATAACAATTTTAGGGGGGGGATCAACTCATGTATACAGTATTCAGGATATAATAACAAGTTTTTGTCCTAGAATTAGCAGGCCAATTTCTTAAGCTTTCATTGTTTACGAAATTAAACTTGGATTTTCTTGTATTTATTTGCACATAAGGCCACTGCTAATTCCAGGACGAGCCTTGGGAAATGGGGGTGTGTAAAAGAAAATGAGTCGTGTATCTTGATGTACTTAATTTGATAAATTGCTAGAAAGGCCAAGTAGCGAACATGATCGTAAAATGTACTATTCTGAACTTGATTTATTGGTTTCTATATCGTCATTCTCTACCAAGTGTGTGTGTGTATATATATATATATATATATATATATATATATATATATATATATATATATATACTTTAACTGTTTAATAGAGTGAATGTGATATTGGATGCAGGCGTTATTGGGATATTACTTTGACATGCTTACAACTTAAAATTCAAGAATAGATGATGGAGAAAAGTTACATTAGATGTTGTGATTGAAAAGTTACATTAGCGGGTTGATTTCCTTTAAAAATCGCTTCCTTCTACATGTTCTTCATAAATCAACCCCATTAATAAGTACAATGATCAGTATCTAAGAAGGTTAGCGGGTTGATTGAGTTGATCCATCGCTGCTGCAGTGCGAGACATTCCATCCTATTGCCTCTTTGATTTGGGTAATTCATACTTTTATTTGTTTGTTGTTCTTCATTTTTTTTTCGATTTTCCGTTCTTTATATATAAAAATTCTTGATTGTGGGTTTGATATGTTTATATATAAATGGGTTTGGATAATCTATGCAGCTGAGCTTAATGGGTACTTTATGCTACAGGTTGCTATGATGGGCATGTGCTATATGAGGTGCTTAGGGTTGGAACTTAAAGTATTGAAATTTATGCAAAATCAGTTATTCATATTTTGACTGTAGCTTCCTTTTGGCATCATCTGAAATGTCCCATTCTTAATGATTAAAAACGTTCCATATTAATTGATTTCGTTGCGAGGTTTTGACCTCTATATGAGACATTTTTTTTAAAGACTGCATTCATTTTTAAAATAAACCATAACCTTTATTTCATAAATAAAGGTTTAAAAAGCTTTACGTAGATTATCAAATAATGATAATCTAAAATATCCTATTTACACACGACCATCACATAATTACAATACAAATATGTTACATTGAAATCAGTTTCTTGAATGCAGTTTTTACACAATATCATACAAACATGGACTCCAAATCTTGTTCTTATTTTAGTATGCAACAGCGGAAGCTCTTAGTATTCACCTGAGAATAAACATGCTTTAAACGTCAACAAAAATGTTGGTGAGTTATAGGTTTAACCTATATATATATCAAATCGTAACAATAGACCACAAGATTTCATATTTCAATACACATCCCATACATAGAGATAAAAATCATTCATATGGTGAACACCTGGTAACCGACATTAACAAGATGCATATTTAAGAATATCCCCATCATTCCGGGACACCCTTCGGATATGATATAAATTTCGAAGTACTAAAGCATCCGGTACTTTAGATGGGGTTTGTTTGGCCCAATAGATCTATCTTTAGGATTCGCGTCAATTAGGGTGTCAGTTCCCTAATTCTTAGATTACCAGACTTAATAAAAAGGGCATATTCGATTTCGATAATTCAACCATAGAATGTAGTTTCACGTACTTGTGTCTATTTTGTAAATCATTTATAAAACCTGCATGTATTCTCATCCCAAAAATTTTAGATTTTAAAAGTGGGACTATAACTCACTTTCACAGATTTTTACTTCGTCGAGAAGTAAGACTTGGCCACTGGTTGATTCACGAACCTATAACAATATATACATATATATCAAAGTATGTTCAAAATATATTTACAACACTTTTAATATATTTTGATGTTTTAAGTTTATTAAGTCAGCTGTCCTCGTTAGTAACCTACAACTAGTTGTCCACAGTTAGATGTACAGAAATAAATTGATAAATATTATCTTGAATCAATCCACGACCCAGTGTATACGTATCTCAGTATTGATCACAACTCAAACTATATATATTTTGGAATCAACCTCAACCCTGTATAGCTAACTCCAACATTCACATATAGAGTGTCTATGGTTGTTCCGAAATATATATAGATGTGTCGACATGATAGGTCGAAACATTGTATACGTGTCTATGGTATCTCAAGATTACATAATATACAATAAAGTTGATTAAGTTATGGTTGGGATAGATTTGTTACCAATTTTCACGTAGCTAAAAATGAGAAAAATTATCCAATCTTGTTTTACCCATAACTTCTTCATTTTAAATCCGTTTTGAGTGAATCAAATTGCTATGGTTTCATATTGAACTCTATTTTATGAATCTAAACATAAAAAGTACAGGTTTATAGTCAGAAAAATAAGTTACAAGTCGTTTTTGTAAAGGTAGTCATTTCAGTCGAAAGAACGACGTCTAGATGACCATTTTAGAAAACATACTTCCACTTTGAGTTTAACCATAATTTTTGGATATAGTTTCATGTTCATAATAAAAATCATTTTCCAAGAAAAACAACTTTTAAATCAAAGTTTATCATAGTTTTTAATTAACTAACCCAAAACAGCCCGCGGTGTTACTACGACGGCGTAAATCCGGTTTTACGGTGTTTTTCGTGTTTCCAGGTTTTAAATCATTAAGTTAGCATATCATATAGATATAGAACATGTGTTTAGTTGATTTTAAAAGTCAAGTTATAAGGATTAACTTTTATTTGCGAACAAGTTTAGAATTAACTAAACTATGTTCTAGTGATTACAAGTTTAAACCTCCGAATAAGATAGCTTTATATGTATGAATCGAATGATGTTATGAACATCATTACTACCTCAAGTTCCTTGGATAAACCTACTAGAAATGAGAATAATAGATCTAGCTTCAAAGGATCCTTGGATGGCTTGAAAGTTCTTGAAGCAGAATCATGACACGAAAACAATTTCAAGTAAGATTTCCACTCGAAATAAGATTGTTATAGTTATAGAAATTGAATTAAAGTTTGAATATGATTATTACCTTGTATTAGAAAGATAACCTACTGTAAGTAACAAAGGTTTCTTGATCTTGGATGATTACTTGGAATGGATTTAGAAAACTTGGAAGTAAACTTGCAATCTTGGAAGTATTCTTGATTTTATGAAACTAGAACTTTTGGAATTTATGAAGAACACTTAGAACTTGAAGATAGAACTTGAGAGAGATCAATTAGATGAAGAAAATTGAAGAATGAAAGTGTTTGTAGGTGTTTTTGGTCGTTGGTGTATGGATTAGATATAAAGGATATGTAATTTTGTTTTCATGTAAATAAGTCATGAATGATTACTCATATTTTTGTAATTTTATGAGATATTTCATGCTAGTTGCCAAATGATGGTTCCCACATGTGTTAGGTGACTCACATGGGCTGCTAAGAGCTGATCATTGGAGTGTATATACCAATAGTACATACATCTAAAAGCTGTGTATTGTACGAGTACGAATACGGGTGCATACGAGTAGAATTGTTGATGAAGCTGAACGAGGATGTAATTGTAAGTATTTTTGTTAAGTAGAAGTATTTTGATAAGTGTCTTGAAGTCTTTCAAAAGTGTATGAATACATATTAAAACACTACATGTATATACATTTTAACTGAGTTGTTAAGTTATCGTTAGTCGTTACATGTAAATGTTGTTTTGAAACCTTTAGGTTAACGATCTTGTTGAATGTTGTTAACCCATTGTTTATTATAACAAATGAGATGTTAAATTGTTATATTATCATGATATTATGATATATAATATATCTTAGTATGATATATATACAGTTAAATGTCGTTACAACGATAATCGTTACATATATGTCTCGTTTCGAAATCATTAAGTTAGTAGTCTTATTTTTACATATGTATTTCATTGTTAATACACTTAATAATATATTTACTTATCATTTAACATATTTAACCAAGTGTATCAATATCTTAATATGATTCATATGTTCCTAGTAAGACGTTGTTATAACGATAATCGTTATATATATCGTTTTCGAGTTTCTTAAATTAATAGTCTCATTTTCATGTATATAACTCATTGTTAAAATACCTAATGAGATACATACTTATAATAAAATCATGTTAACTATATATATAACCATATATATGTCATCGTATAGTTTTTACAAGTTTTAACGTTCGTGAATCACCTGTCAACTTGGGTGGTCAATTGTCTATATGAAACCTATTTCAATTAATCAAGTCTTAACAAGTTTGATTGTTTAACATGTTGGAAACATTTAATCATGTAAATATAGTTTTCATTAAACATATAATCATAGAAAGGTTCGGAAAAGTTCGGGTCACTACAGTACCTACCCGTTTAATAAATTTCGTCCCGAAATTTTAAGCGATTGGAGGTGTTGGCTCATCTTCTGGAAATAAGTGCAGGTACTTCTTCTTCATCTGATCTTCTCGTTTCCAGGTGAACTCGGGTCCTCTACGAGCATTCCATCGAACCTTAATAATCGGTATCTTGTTTTGTTTAAGTCTCTTAACCTCACGATCCATTATTTCAACGGGTTCTTCAATGAATTGAAGTTTTTCATTGATTTGGATTTCGTCCAACGGAATAGTGAGATCTTCTTTAGCAAAACATTTCTTCAAATTCGAGACGTGGAAAGTGTTATGTACAGCCGCGATTTGTTGAGGTAACTCAAGTCGGTAAGCTACTGGTCCGACACGATCAATAATCTTGAATGGTCCAATATACCTTGGATTTAATTTCCCTCGTTTACTAAATCGAACAACACTTTTCCAAGGTGCAACCTTAAGCATGACCATCTCTCCAATTTCAAATTCTATATCTTTTCTTTTAATGTCGGGGTAGCTCTTTTGTCGACTTTGGGCGGTTTTCAACTGTTGTTGAATTTGGATGATCTTCTCAGTAGTTTCTTATATTATCTCCGGACCCGTAATCTGTCTATCCCCCACTTCACTCCAACAAATTGGAGACCTGCACTTTCTACCATAAAGTGCTTCAAACGGAGCCATCTCAATGCTTGAATGGTTGTTATTGTTGTAGGAAAATTCTGCTAACGGTAGATGTCGATCCCAACTATTTCTGAAATCAATAACACATGCTCGTAGCATGTCTTCAAGCGTTTGTATCGTCCTTTCACTCTGCCCATCAGTTTGTGGATGATAGGCAGTACTCATGTCTAGACGAGTTCCTAATGCTTGCTGTAATGTCTGCCAGAATCCGGAAATAAATCTGCCATCCCTATCAGAGATAATAGAGATTGGTATTCCATGTCTGGAGACGATATCCTTCAAATACAGTCGTGCTAACTTCTCCATCTTGTCATCTTCTCTTATTGGCAGGAAGTGTGCTGATTTGGTGAGACGATCAACTATTACCCAAATAGTATCAAAACCACTTGCAGTCCTTGGCAATTTAGTGATGAAATCCATGGTAATGTTTTCCCATTTCCATTCCGTGATTTTGGGTTGTTGAAGTAGACCTGATGGTTTCTGATGCTCAGCTTTGACCTTAGAACACTTCAAACATTCTCCTATGTATTTAGCAACATCGGCTTTCATACCCGGCCACTAAAAATGTTTCTTGAGATCCTTGTACATCTTCCCCGTTCCAGGATGTATTGAGTATCTGGTTTTATGAGCTTCTCTAAGTACCATTTCTCTCATATCTCCAAATTTTGGTACCCAAATCCTTTCAGCCCTATACCGGATTCCATCTTCCTGAATATTAAGATGCTTCTCCGATCCTTTGGGTATTTCATTATTTAAATTTCCCTCTTTTAAAACTCCTTGTTGCGCCTCCTTTATTAGAGTAGTAAGGTTATTGTAAATCATTATATTCATAGATTTTACTCGAATGGGTTCTCTGTCCTTTCTACTCAAGGCGTCGGCTACCACATTTGCCTTCCCCGGGTGGTAACGAATCTCAAAGTCGTAATCATTCAACAATTCAATCCACCTACCCTACCTCATGTTCAGTTGTTTGTGATTAAATATGTGTTGAAGACTTTTGTGGTCGGTATATATAATACTTTTGACCCCATATAAGTAGTGCCTCCAAGTCTTTAATGCAAAAACAACCGCGCCTAATTCCAAATCATGCGTCGTATAATTTTGCTCGTGAATCTTCAATTGTCTAGACGCATAAGCAATTACCTTCGTTCGTTGCATTAATACACAACCGAGACCTTGCTTTGAGGCGTCACAATATATCACAAAATCATCATTCCCTTCAGGCAATGACAATATAGGTGCCGTAGTTAGCTTTTTATTCAATAACTGAAACGCCTTCTCTTGTTCATCCTTCCATTCAAATTTCTTCCCTTTATGCGTTAATGCAGTCAAGGGTTTTGCTATTTTGGAGAAATCTTGGATGAATCTTCTGTAGTAACCAGCCAATCCTAAAAATTGACGTATATGCTTCAGAGTTTTTGGGGTTTCCCACTTTTCAACGGTTTCGATCTTTGCCGGGTCTACCTGGATACCTTTTTTGTTCACTATGTGACCGAGGAATTGAACTTCTTCAACCAAAATGCACACTTTGAAAACTAAGCGTACAGTTTTTCTTTCCTCAATACTTCTAGCACTTTTCTCAAATGTTCTTCGTACTCTTGATCATTCTTTGAGTAAATAAGTATGTCATCGATGAAAACAATGACAAACATGTCAAGATATGGCCCATACACTCGGTTCATAATGAAAGGACCTGATAAGGCTAAAAAGGAACATATATTTCATAGCATTATCCCCCAAGAAAGACAAGATTTTAGTTGCAATTGTTCCATTTTCAAGTAATATTCGTTTATTTTAAATAAGTGCGAAGACAAAAGGCGAAAATGACGAATTGAAGACACAAAGGTCCAAAAAGCTCAAAAGTACAAGATACAATCAAAAAGGTTCAAATTATTGATGAAGAACGTCTAAAAATGACAAGAGTACAAGTTACAAAACGCAAAGTACACGATATAAAATTGTACGAAAGGACGTTCGAAAATCCGGAACCAGGACATGAGTCAACTCTCAACGCTCGACGCAACGGTGTAAAAATTACGAGTCAACTATGCACAAGAATAAAATATAATATTTAAATAATTCATAATAAGAATAATATTAAATAATAAAAAGTTGTTAATTGAGCATAGTTCAGGGGTCGTAAATGAAAATTCAATTTCAGAATTCGCCTATAAAAGGCAGTGTATTCGATCGATATATGAGACACCTTTTTTCTATCATTTTTTCTATCGATCCATCTATCTATTATCAATATCAATTATCAATATCTATATTCTATATCTCTATCATAATGTTAACTTAATAAGATATAACAATAATCTTAATTTTAATTTTAAATTATGATAATAATAAGATTTATGATAGAGATCGTTTGAGTGTGTAAGTCAAAATTCTGTCCGTGTAACGCTACGCTATTTTTAATCATTGTAAGTTATGTTCAACCTTTTTATATTAATGTCTCGTAGCTAAGTTATTATTATGCTTATTTAAAACGAAGTAATCATGATGTTGGGCTAATTACTAAAATTGGATAATTGGGCTTTGTACCATAATTGGGGTTTGGACAAAAGAACGACACTTGTGGAAATTAGACTATGGGCTATTAATGGGCTTTATATTTGTTTAACTAAATGATAGTTTGTTAATGTTAATATAAAGATTTACAATTGGACGTCCCTATAAATTACCATATACACTCAATCGGACACGATGGGCGGGGTATTTACATGTACGAATAATCGTTCATTTAACCGGACACGGGAATGGATTAATAGCCACTAGAATAATTAAAACAGGGGTGAAATTATGTACAAGGACACTTGGTATAATTGATAACAAAATATTAAAACCTTGGGTTACACTCAGTCGACATCCTGGTGTAATTATTAAACAAAGTATTAAAATCTTGTTACAGTTTAAGTCCCTAATTAGTTGGAATATTTAACTTCGGGTATAAGAATAATTTGATGAGGACACTCGCACTTTATATTTATGACTGATGGACTGTTATGGACAAAAACCAAACGGACATATTAAATAATTCAGGACAAAGGACAATTAACCCATGGGCATAAAATTAAAATCAACACGTCAAACATCATGATTACGGAAGTTTAAATAAGCATAATTCTTTTATTTCATATTTAATTTCCTTTATTTTATATTTAATTGCACTTCTAATTATCGCATTTTTATTGTTATTGTATTTAATTGCACTTTTAATTATCGTACTTTTTAATTATCGCAAGTTTATTTTATCGCACTTTTATTATTCGCGATTTCATTATCGTTATTTACTTTACTCTTTAAATTAAGTTATTTTTATATTTTACATTAGGTTTTAATTGTGACTTAAGTCTTAAAAATCGACAAATCGGTCATTAAACGGTAAAAAAACCCCCCTTTTATAATAATAATACTACTAGTACATATATATTTTTTTGTATTTTTTACAAATATTGTGTGTAAAAATATAGCGTTAAACTTCACTAGCTCCCTGTGGAACGAACCGGACTTACTAAAAACTACACTACTCTACGATTAGGTACACTGCCTATAAGTGTTGTAGCAAGGTTTAAGTATATCCACTCGATAAATAAATAAATAACTTGTGTAAAATTGTAGCATATTTAATAGTATTTCGTAACAAAAATAATACTATTTCGTATACACCCCCTACGACATCAAGTATTTTTGGCGCCGCTGCCGGGGATCGAACCCGGGTCACCCGCGTGACAGGCGGGAATACTTACCACTATACTATACCGCGTGACAGGCGTGACAGGCGCCGCTGCCGGGGAACTCGGCGAAACACTATATTTTTAATTTATATTTGTAAAAAAAAAAGAAAAAAAAATGACACGCTTTGTCCCGCTTTTGTTGTACTAGTTTTTAAAAAAAAAAAAACCACTATCTTTGTTCCCACTGTCGTTTTTCTTAAAAAAAAAATGTAAAAAAAAAAAAAAAAAACCTAAAAAAAAAAAACGTAAAAAAAAAAAACGTAAAAAAACAAAAAAACAAAAACGTAAAAAAAAAAAAAAAACGTAAAAAAAAAAATTGTGTAAAAAAAATCGTGTTTTTTTTAAAAGAAAAAAAAAACGATATGAGTCCGCCAAGTGTAATTTTGCTAAATTAATAAAGGAAGTGGACAAACGCATTTATAATTATGACCATGTCGTTATTTTTACTAATAACCTTATACAAGTTATTTTATTTATTGTAAATAAGTCTCCCCACACTCAAATTTACTAATTACACAAAGTTATTTCGTAAAAAAAAAAAAAAGGGCACATTTATATTTATAACGACATGACCAATGAAATATGTAATTTTGCTACCTAATTATTAAAGTATTTTTTTTTTAATAACACTCTAGTTAAAATTTTTAGTATTAAGATTAGTTTTGCCATAGTTATTTTTATTTCTAGATTTTTTTAGGATTGCCGTAAAATCCCTTAAGTGCTTATTCCTTAAACTAAGTTTTAGGCGCTTTAGAATTTTGCGACGCCATTTTTCGTGCTACTTTCTTATTTTTATTTATCTTTCGACGCCGTTTACCTATGTATCAATTACAATTCCAATTAGTGATCTCTATTTGTAGTTTTAATTTTAAGATAGTGATAGTTATAAGGTTGGATTAACCGCGTGTTTACAAACCACTCTTCGTCTTTTTCATTTTTCGACACTTTTCGACGCGCAATCTTTTTCTCTCTTATTTCTCGTCATTCTAGTTTTTAGGACTTAGAATTTTTTCTACTTCTTCTCTAAATTTCTTAAAATTACGAAAATTTATTTTAAGTGGTTAAATTGATAGACATCAAAATTTTCTGGTTCGTAGTAATAGTTGGATTTGTACGTGGACCGGGTTATTGGAGCCAAACAGTCCTCAATTATATTGAGACCAAACGAATCCTGCCCCTCTGCTGCATCTTTTGGCTATTCGAAACGTGGGCAAAATCAGAAAAGTCTATTGATTGGATAACTTATTATAATTTTTCTTTCCTTTTTAAAACTAATAGGATATTCAGTGAATGCACCGAGCAAGACGAACACCACCTTTTGTACGTTCACCACCTGTAACTCGATCAAGACATTTAGCAAATATAACCGCCGTTGATTTTTCTTTAGAATCGTCATCCAGTCGACCAAGTACTTCAGTTCAAATTTCCGATAATCCATTTTTTGAACCCGACCTCACAATTGAGAATCCGGAGAATACCCAGGGACAATTCCGAGATCCTGAACCACTAAACTTTCCTCCGGAACCACCAATCATTCAAACAGAGATTGTTGAGGAACGAACCATTAAATCAGAATCCTCTAGTGATTCCGATTCAACAAATTCAATTATGGAAAATCTGGAACCTTTAAGTATGGAAGACCGAATGAGAGCTAAACGCACTGGCCAAGGTCACGCAATTACTCATCCAGACATTAATGCGCCAGATTATGAAATCAAAGGACAAATTCTACACATGGTGACTAATCAATGCCAATTTAGTGGTGCGCCGAAGGAAGATCCAAATGAACATCTACGTACCTTTAATAGGATCTGCACACTATTTAAAATCCGAGAAGTTGAGGATGAACAGATATATCTCATGTTATTTCCCTGGACTTTAAAGGGAGAAGCCAAAGATTGGTTGGAATCGTTACCTGAAGGGGCGATTGATACATGGGATGTTTTAGTTGAAAAATTTCTTAAACAATTCTTTCCTGCATCTAAAGCCGTAAGACTTCAAGCAAAAATTGTTACGTTCACACATAAACCAAATGAAACTCTATATGAGGCGTGGACAAGATATGGAAAGTTGTTAAGAGGATGTCCGCAACATGGTTTAGACACCTGTCAAATAGTACAAATATTCTACCAAGGATGCGACATCACTACAAGAAAAGACATAGATATAGCAGCTGGTGGTTCTATTATGAAGAAAACCGAAACTGATGCTTACAAAATTATTGATAACACTGCTTCCCACTCACATGAGTGGCACCAAGAAAAAGATATCATTAGATCATCTAAAGCAGCTAGAGCCGATTCTAACCATGACTTAGATTCCATTTCCGCAAAGATAGATGCTGTGGAGAGACGAATGGAAAAGATGACTAAAGATATTCACTCAATACGAATTAGTTGTGAGCAGTGTGGAGGACCACATTTGACAAAAGATTGTCTCAGTATTGAATTAACAATGGAACAAAGAGAGAATATTTCATACATAAACCAAAGGCCTGGAAATAATTATCAGAATAATTATCAACCGCCAAGACCTATTTACAATCAAAATCAGAACTATAACCGAAATATTCCATACAACAACCAACAAGGTCCTAGCAATCAACAAGTATCTAATAATACTTACAATCAGCAAAGACCTAATTTTCAAAACAAACCACCACAACAAACCGATGATAAAAAGCCGAATTTAGAAGATATGATGACGAAGCTAGTTGAAACTCAAACGCAGTTTTTCACATCTCAAAAACAAACCAATGAACAAAATGCTCAAGCATTTAGAAATCAACAAGCTTCTATTCAAAATCTAGAACAAGAAGTAAGTAACCTAGCAAGATTAATAGGTGAAAGAAAACCGGGAAGTCTACCTAGTGATACAAATGCTAACCCCCGGAATGAAACAGCTAAAGCCATTACCACAAGAAGTGGTACAACACTTAAACCACCGGAAATACCTGTAACTTCTGATGAAACTATTCCTACTCCACAAGAACCACAACCTGATCAAGATAAGGAAAAAGAACCGGTAGTTGAGAAGATTAATGAAGATAACACAGTTAAGGATAAACCTTATGTTAAACCATACCAACCACCACTTCCTTACCCGAGTAAAATGAAGAAAGAGAAACTTGAAGCCGAGCAATCCAAATTCTTGGATATGTTTAAACAGATAAATGTAAATCTTCCTTTCATTGATGTGATTTCAGGAATGCCTAGATATGCTAAATTCTTGAAAGATCTAATCTCAAATAGAAAGAAAATGGAAGAACTCTCGGCTGTTACTATGAATGCTAATTGTTCAGCAGTGCTGTTGAATAAGATACCAGAAAAACTATCTGATCCAGGAAGTTTCACAATTCCATGTTTTCTGGGTAGTCTTAGTTCAATAGAAGCATTGGCAGATTTAGGTGCTAGTATAAATTTAATGCCGTATTCACTATACGCTAAACTAGACCTTGGAGAATTGAAACCAACAAGAATAAGTATACAACTAGCCGATCGATCAATAAAATATCCTAGAGGGATAATGGAGAACATGCTAGTTAAAGTTGGTACTTTAGTATTTCCAGTAGATTTTGTTGTTCTGGACATGGAAGAAGATTCTCAAGTTCCTCTCATATTAGGAAGACCATTCTTAAACACGGCTAAAGCAATGATAGACGTGTTCGGTAAGAAACTGACCCTAAGTATAGAGGATGAGAGTGTTACCTTTTCAGTTGATAGAGCAATGCAACAACCACAATCTGCAGATGATACATGTTATTATATTCAAACTATAGATGCACATGCAGAATTATTAGAAGAATTTCCAGAATTACAAAGAACAGGAGAATGTTCTTTAGGAGAAGGTAATGAACCAATTGATGAAGCTGAAATGTTAGCTACACTTATAGCTAATGGATATGAACCAACAACAGAAGAAATTCAAATGCTAAAAGAAGAAGACAGATATCGATACAAATCATCGATAGAAGAACCTCCGAAATTAGAGTTAAAGCCACTTCCAAACCATTTGGAATACGCTTATTTACATGGTGAATCTAAATTACCTGTAATAATATCGTCTTCTCTTACTGAAAATGAGAAATCACAACTCATTTCTGTGTTGAAAGCCCATAAACCAGCCATTGCATGGAAGATTCATGATATTAAAGGAATAAGTCCTTCGTATTGCACACATAAAATCCTTATGGAAGAAGGTCATAAAACGTATGTGCAACGCCAACGAAGACTAAATCCAAATATGCAAGATGTTGTTAAGAAAGAAATTATTAAACTGCTAGATGCAGGTCTAATTTATCCAATCTCTGATAGTCCATGGGTAAGCCCAGTTCAATGCGTGCCTAAGAAGGGTGGCATGACTGTCATTACAAATGAGAAAAATGAGCTTATTCCTACTAGGACTGTAACAGGATGGCGTGTGTGTATTGATTATAGAAAATTAAATGACGCCACCAGAAAAGATCACTTTCCCTTACCTTTCATAGATCAAATGTTGGAAAGATTAGCCAGAAATAGTTACTATTGTTTTCTAGATGGATTTTCCGGATATTTTCAAATTCCAATAGCACCCGAGGACCAAGAGAAAACCACGTTCACATGCCCTTATGGTACTTTTGCTTACAAACGCATGCCATTTGGACTTTGCAACGCCCCTGCAACCTTTCAAAGGTGTATGATGGCGATTTTTCACGACATGATAGAAGAATGCATGGAAGTATTCATGGATGACTTTTCAGTCTTCGGTGATACATTTAAATCATGTCTAGTTAATCTGGAACGAATGCTAATTAGATGCGAACAATCAAATCTAGTTCTTAATTGGGAGAAATGCCATTTCATGGTTAAAGAAGGCATCGTTCTTGGTCATAAAATTTCAAAGAAAGGAATTGAAGTGGATAGAGCTAAAGTAGATGTAATTTCTAAACTTCCACATCCCACCAATGTTAGAGGAGTTAGGAGTTTTCTAGGGCATGCCGGTTTTTACCGACGTTTCATAAAAGATTTTTCTAAAATTGCCACTCCTATGAATAAACTCCTAGAAAAGGATGCTCCATTCATCTTTTCGGATGAATGCATCAAATCTTTTAATATTCTTAAAGAAAAACTCACTAATGCGCCGATCATGATCACACCAAATTGGAATCTACCATTTGAACTAATGTGCGATGCAAGTGATTTTGCAATGGGAGCCGTTTTAGGACAAAGGATTGAAAAACGATTTCAACCTATATATTATGCTAGTAAGACATTACAAGGAGCACAAACGAACTATACAACTACTGAAAAAGAACTCCTTGCTATTGTCTTTGCTTTTGATAAATTTCGATCATATCTCGTTCTAGCAAAAACGGTGGTCTATACCGACCATTCTGCTCTTAGATACTTATTTTCAAAACAAGATGCTAAACCAAGATTAATCCGTTGGATCTTACTCTTACAAGAGTTTGATATTGAAATTCGAGATAAAAAAGGAGCAGAAAATCTCGTCGCTGATCATCTTTCTCGTCTTGAAAATCCTGAGTTAGAAGTTCTAAATGAATCGGCCATACAAGACAACTTTCCTGATGAATATCTATTGAAGATAGATTATAAATAAATCCCATGGTTTGCAGACTATGCAAACTACTTAGTTTGTGGATTCCTTGAAAAAGGATTATCGTACCAAAGACGAAAGAAATTCTTCAGTGATATAAAACACTATTTTTGGGAAGATCCACATCTGTTTAAAAGTTGTCCCGATGGAATAATACGCCGATGTGTATTTGGAGATGAAGCTAGTAAAATATTAAACCATTGTCACACAGGACCAACAGGAGGGCATTATGGGCCTCAACTAACAGCAAGAAAAGTTTATGATGCTGGATTCTATTGGCCTACAATTTACAAAGATGCACACCTTCTTTGCAAATCCTGTGATGCATGTCAAAGGGTCGGAAAAATAAGTCAACGTGATGAAATGCCACAAAATGTCATCCAAGTATGTGAAGTATTTGACATTTGGGGTATTGACTTTATGGGTCCATTTCCAAAATCTCATAATAATCTATATATACTCGTAGCCATTGATTATGTATCTAAATGGGCGGAAGCACAAGCTCTCCCAACTAACGATGCACGAGTTGTAGTCAACTTTTTAAAACGTCTTTTTGCAAGGTTTGGAACACCGAAAGCTTTAATAAGTGATCGGGGTACTCATTTCTGTAATAATCAACTTGAGAAAGTTCTTAAACGTTATGGAGTAACTCATAAAATCTCAACCGCATATCATCCACAAACAAGTGGACAAGTTGAAAATACCAACCGAGCTTTAAAACGTATTCTAGAGAAAACCGTAGGATCAAATCCGAAGGAATGGTCCATTAAATTGGAGGATGCACTTTGGGCTTTTAGAACAGCCTACAAAACTCCAATTGGAACCACACCTTTTAGACTTGTTTATGGAAAAGCATGTCATCTTCCAGTAGAAATTGAACACAAAGCATTTTGGGCTTTGAAGACATGTAATCTTGATTTACATGAAGCTGGACGTCTACGATTAAGTCAACTAAACGAATTAGAAGAATTAAGACATGAAGCATACGAAAATTCGTTAATCTATAAAGAAAGAACGAAGAAATGGCATGATAAAAGAATCAGAAGTTCAAAAGAATTTAAAGAAGGAGACAGAGTTCTTCTTTTCAATTCACGATTCAAGCTATTTCCTGGAAAATTGAAATCAAGATGGTCTGGACCATTCATAGTCAAAAGAGTTTTCCCATACGGAACGATAGAATTAATAAATTCAAATGGGATTGAATTTAAAGTTAATGGTCACAGAGTTAAACACTACATAGATAGTCCGATGGAATTCGACAATGAAGTTAATCACAATTTCGATACCACAGCTAACTAAGTGTGGGGAGAATCAAGTCTTTAAAGGATAATATGTATTTCTGTTAGAGTTAGATTGTCTGTTTTCGTGTAGTTTTCGAAAATGGAACCCGAATGGTCTTTCCCTAGCAGACCCTAAAGAACTAGTCTTCTCCCCCCATTCTGAATTTTTAATTTTTTTTTAGGTTTTTACAAAATGAAGACTGCCTGTGAACTAAACCATGGTCTAATGCTACACGCTTTGATCACTAAACGTAATAATGACATACTACCGAGTGAAATAGTATCAGTAATCAGAGAAAGAATGGACGGAGTTAGAAAAGAATCCAGATGCGAAGATAATAAGTTGCAATTTGGTAAAGGAAAATCAAAATCCGCAGCAAAAAGAAGAGCACGACACCTAGAAAGATGTCACAAATGCGTAAAATGGTCACATGGAGGTAAATGTTCAAATAATCAAACCTATTCAAATACCGAATTTGTTACTTTATGCAGAGACGGACCGTTCATATGTTTAGAAGAAAAGACACTGAATGCTCGAGGTTACGCCTATGTAGCTATGGAAAACCAATTAAACCGACTATCTTATGAATGTGATAGATCACAGGTATGTCTGTACAGTTTTTATTTTTATTTTTATTTTTAACCTTTTGATAATAAACGCTAATTTGTTCGCTATAAAGTATTAAATTGGTATTAAATAAAATTAGGTTTGGCGACCGAAATTATTGATATCATTCAAAAATTTATTACATCACTGCGAAATTTAACGTTTATTCTTAAGGTATAAATATCTTTAAACAATCAACCCAAAATATTTCAAAAATTCGTCATGAGTTAAATTAGGTCTTGGAACCGAAATTACTTTACCGAAAAGAGGGGCGCATATTTTTGATAATATTTGATTGACTAAAGTGGGATAAAAAGCCAAAAAGATTTTTAATTTTATTTTTAACATGTTTTTAAAATTAATATATAAATCTTAAATTAATATTGAAAACTTTGTAAAAACAATATTTTTAAAATTGTAAATATTTGAAAAATTAATATAAGTTTGGTGTGAATTTATAATATGAATTTTTAAATTAAGTTTGGTGTGAATTTTTAATTTTTAAAATATGAATTTTTTAATTTTATGCATTTCAAATTTTAAGTTTGGTGTGAATTTTTAATATTAATTTTGAATTTTATATTTAAATTGTGTGAATTTAAAAACAAAAATTTACTTTATCTCATTAAGTTAAAAATATGATTTTTAAAATTCGTCGTAAGTTGAAGACTAGGTCATTAAACCGAAATTGCTTTACCCGAGGGAGGGACGAGAACTTTTATTATCATTATTTTTAATCTTATTGATTTAAAGTATGCCAAAAACATTGAAAAAAAATCCAAAAATCTAAGCTTTTAAAACAATCGCGTAAAAAATGACAAATTTTAAAATTTTGTCGAGGGACGGACTAGGGCATCGTTCCAAAACGCCCTCATTCTTAAAAGAAACAAAATTTTAAAATTAATTAATATTTGTTTTATAAGTTAAAGGTTTTATAAATAAAAAAAAAAGTATGTATATATTTGTTTGTAGTTTATCTTATAAACAGGGTAAAACAACGCGTTTTCAAAGACTGGCATTAAGTTCAGCAAAAGTAACTAATTTTAACAACAAGATGCAAAATTATATGTGATGTAACAACAAACGGAATGAACAAATGACGTGCACCATTTATCATTCAAAACAAACGCCAATATGTTTGGAAGTTTTGGTAAAATTTAATCACTTTACTACGCTAATCACCCTCAATAATTTAAATTGTTACTGATTTCTTGCAAATGAGGGCATTGCAAGATCTTAAGTGTGGGAAGGGGTTAAATTCTTTCGGATTTTAAAAATTTTTTGATTTAAACACTTGGTTACCATTAAAAATACTAGTAACGCAGTAGTTGTATTAGAATCTAGTGCTCTCCGATAACAAGGAACAGCCCTAGTCTTATATACTGACTACCCACTTCTAGTAAATTTTTCAAAATTTTCAACAAAATGAATTCAAAATCATGTTTATACATATTTATGAACGATGAAAACTAGGTCATTGAGCCGAAATTATCGTTACCTCGGAAAGGACATAAATTGAGAAACAACCAAAATGTTAGAATTCATTTAAGAATGGAATAAAGGAGAAAAAGGCAAAGAAAAACATAAATAAAAGCCAAGTGTGGGAAAACTTTACCAAACTATTCAAAACATATATCACATATTTTTGTACAAATTTTTGAAAATACTTTTGTTTTGGAACGATAATCAACTATTTTATCCGATGAAAGAAAAGAAGAGATAGATCTACACGATGAATCAATTCCATCATTAAAAGGAAGTAAAGTCTTCCGAAAAAGACACGCGCTTCTTGATTTAGGTCATGAAGTTGTCGTCCAGATCAGCTGTAGGTTGACGAAAAATCTAGAAAAGTCATCACTAAAATCAGCAGGAAATCCACGGACCTCAGCATTAAACAGGGTCGCCAAGTGATCAGATTTATCCTAACTATGAGAAGGATTTATCTCGTACAATGGGGGGGCACCATGCAAATTAGCTGGATAAGACTAATGAATCAGATCCCCAGAAAGGATAATCTCCTTAAAGATTAAAAATCAGCTTTTAAGACTGATATTATTCAATCCTAGAGATTGACCTTAAAGATTGAGAATTCAAACTCATGGAATTCGATGATATCTAAACTCGAGCTTGAACGAGAAAATATTTTGATAAAAAATACAAACCGATTTGTTTTCTGAAAACCCATTTTCAATGCGTTCATTACCATTGAACGTAAAATCCTAGGAATTCACCTAGAATTCATTAGGTCACCTGAACTAAATCGGGTGTCAACCGTAAGAACGGTGGTTGCATAGCATGGTCGAAGACAGGACCTTGTGCCAGACCGAAAAATCATAGGATGATCTTTACTATTGCTCCTACCAAGGATAGTACTAGCATCCGACACGTTAAAGACCATAATCAAATGCATGTCACGAGACATTGCCTTAACAGTTTCTTGTTCATCGCTTTCCTTTACAACCGGATGGTAGTTTACCAAAAGGTAATATACGGGACAAGTAAACTGGACGTGTTGCTTTCCTAATACAAGGTTAGCAAGTGGGTGACACAAAACCGCAAGTTTTGAGCTAAAAATTTTCAAATCTGAAACCCACCAAACCCACAAAAATATTTTGCAAACACCGGTAAAGGGTTATTCCGGAAAACTTATCTAGGGTAAAATCTAGCTTGAATTTTCAAAAGATCAAATGTTTTCATAAAGATCAAATTTCCTTAAGGATCTAAATTTTTATAGTCATGTGGGACTGTAAACCGCCTTTCAAATGTGCACTTTGCTTTGGAAACCGAAAGTAAATCGGCTATTTGATTGCAAGTGTCGTTGACCTAAACCCGAGGCAACTGTGGATGACACACCCACCTTTAACCATGGTTACATTGTTACTACCATTGTTCATACCGCCATATTGAAATCACTGATGTACAAAGTGTGAAGAATAAAGAAGTGATTCAAGTGTTTTTCAAGACTATATTGCTTGAGGACAAGCAACGCTTAAGTGTGGGAATATTGATAAGGCTAAAAAGGAACATATATTTCATAGTATTATCCCCCAAGAAAGACAAGATTTTAGTTGCAATTGTTCCATTTTCAAGTAATATTCGTTTATTTTAAATAAGTGCGAAGACAAAAGGCGAAAACGACGAATTGAAGACACAAAGGTCCAAAAAGCTCAAAAGTACAAGATACAATCAAAAAGGTTCAAATTATTGATGAAGAACGTCTAAAAATGACAAGAGTACAAGTTACAAAACGCAAAGTACACGATATAAAATTGTACGAAAGGACGTTCGAAAATCCGGAACCAGGACATGAGTCAACTCTCAACGCTCGACGCAACGGTGTAAAAATTACGAGTCAACTATGCACAAGAATAAAATATAATATTTAAATAATTCATAATAAGAATAATATTAAATAATAAAAAGTTGTTAATTGAGCATAGTTCAGGGGTCGTAAATAAAAATTCAATTTCAGAATTCGCCTATAAAAGGCAGTGTATTCGATCGATATATGAGACACCTTTTTTCTATCATTTTTTCTATCGATCCATCTATCTATTATCAATATCAATTATCAATATCTATATTCTATATCTCTATCATAATGTTAACTTAATAAGATATAACAATAATCTTAATTTTAATTTTAAATTATGATAATAATAAGATTTATGATAGAGATCGTTTGAGTGTGTAAGTCGAAATTCTGTCCGTGTAACGCTACGCTATTTTTAATCATTGTAAGTTATGTTCAACCTTTTTATATTAATGTCTCGTAGCTAAGTTATTATTATGCTTATTTAAAACGAAGTAATCATGATGTTGGGCTAATTACTAAAATTGGGTAATTGGGCTTTGTACCATAATTGGGGTTTGGACAAAAGAACGACACTTGTGGAAATTAGACTATGGGCTATTAATGGGCTTTATATTTGTTTAACTAAATGATAGTTTGTTAATGTTAATATAAAGATTTACAATTGGATGTCCCTATAAATTACCATATACACTCAATCGGACACGATGGGCGGGGTATTTACATGTACGAATAATCGTTCATTTAACCGGACACGGGAATGGATTAATAGCCACTAGAATAATTAAAACAGGGGTGAAATTATGTACAAGGACACTTGGTATAATTGATAACAAAATATTAAAACCTTGGGTTACACTCAGTCGACATCCTGGTGTAATTATTAAACAAAGTATTAAAATCTTGTTACAGTTTAAGTCCCCAATTAGTTGGAATATTTAACTTCGGGTATAAGAATAATTTGATGAGGACACTCGCACTTTATATTTATGACTGATGGACTGTTATGGACAAAAACCAAACAGACATATTAAATAATTCAGGACAAAGGACAATTAACCCATGGGCATAAAATTAAAATCAACACGTCAAACATCATGATTACGGAAGTTTAAATAAGCATAATTCTTTTATTTCATATTTAATTTCCTTTATTTTATATTTAATTGCACTTCTAATTATCGCATTTTTATTGTTATTGTATTTAATTGCACTTTTAATTATCGTACTTTTTAATTATCGCAAGTTTATTTTATCGCACTTTTATTATTCGCGATTTCATTATCGTTATTTACTTTACTCTTTAAATTAAGTTATTTTTATATTTTACATTAGGTTTTAATTGTGACTTAAGTCTTAAAAATCGACAAACCGGTCATTAAACGGTAAAAAAACCCCCCTTTTATAATAATAATACTACTAGTACATATATATTTTTTTGTATTTTTTACAAATATTGTGTGTAAAAATATAGCGTTAAACTTCACTAGCTCCCTGTGGAACGAACCGGACTTACTAAAAACTACACTACTCTACGATTAGGTACACTGCCTATAAGTGTTGTAGCAAGGTTTAAGTATATCCACTCGATAAATAAATAAATAACTTGTGTAAAATTGTAGCATATTTAATAGTATTTCGTAACAAAAATAATACTATTTCGTATACACCCCCTACGACATCAAGTATTTTTGGCGCCGCTGCCGGGGATCGAACCCGGGTCACCCGCGTGACAGGCGGGAATACTTACCACTATACTATACCGCGTGACAGGCGTGACAGGCGCCGCTGCCGGGGAACTCGGCGAAACACTATATTTTTAATTTATATTTGTAAAAAAAAAAAAAAGAAAAAAAAATGACACGCTTTGTCCCGCTTTTGTTGTACTAGTTTTTTTTTTAAAAAAAAAAACCACTATCTTTGTTCCCACTATCGTTTTTCTTAAAAAAAAAATGTAAAAAAAAAAAAACGTAAAAAAAAAAAAAATACGTAAAAAAAAAAAAATACGTAAAAAAAAAAAACAAAAACGTAAAAAAAAAAAAAAAACAAAAACGTAAAAAAAAAAAAATTGTGTAAAAAAAATCGTGTTTTTTTTAAAAGAAAAAAAAACGATATGAGTCCGCCAAGTGTAATTTTGCTAAATTAATAAAGGAAGTGGACAAACGCATTTATAATTATGACCATGTCGTTATTTTTACTAATAACCTTATACAAGTTATTTTATTTATTGTAAATAAGTCTCCCCACACTCAAATTTATTAATTACACAAAGTTATTTCGTAAAAAAAAAAAAAGGGCACATTTATATTTATAACGACATGACCAATGAAATATGTAATTTTGCTACCTAATTATTAAAGTATTTTTTTTTTTTTTTAATAACACTCTAGTTAAAATTTTTAGTATTAAGATTAGTTTTGCCATAGTTATTTTTATTTCTAGATTTTTTTAGGATTGCCGTAAAATCCCTTAAGTGCTTATTCCTTAAACTAAGTTTTAGGCGCTTTAAAATTTTGCGACGCCATTTTTCGTGCTACTTTCTTATTTTTATTTATCTTTCGACGCCGTTTACCTATGTATCAATTACAATTCCAATTAGTGATCTCTATTTGTAGTTTTAATTTTAAGATAATGATAGTTATAAGGTTGGATTAACCGCGTGTTTACAAACCACTCTTCGTCTTTTTCATTTTTCGACACTTTTCGACGCGCAATCTTTTTCTCTCTTATTTCTCGCCATTCTAGTTTTTAGGACTTAGAATTTTTTCTACTTCTTCTCTAAATTTCTTAAAATTACGAAAATTTATTTTAAGTGGTTAAATTGATAGACATCAAAATTTTCTGGTTCGTAGTAATAGTTGGATTTGTACGTGGACCGGGTTATTGGAGCCAAACAGTCCTCAATTATATTGAGACCAAACGAATCCTGCCCCTCTGCTGCATCTTTTGGCTATTCGAAACGTGGGCAAAATCAGAAAAGTCTATTGATTGGATAACTTATTATAATTTTTCTTTCCTTTTTAAAACTAATAGGATATTCAGTGAATGCACCGAGCAAGACGAACACCACCTTTTGTACGTTCACCACCTGTAACTCGATCAAGACATTTAGCAAATATAACCGCCGTTGATTTTTCTTTAGAATCGTCATCCAGTCGACCAAGTACTTCAGTTCAAATTTCCGATAATCCATTTTTTGAACCCGACCTCACAATTGAGAATCCGGAGAATACCCAGGGACAATTCCGAGATCCTGAACCACTAAACTTTCCTCCGGAACCACCAATCATTCAAACAGAGATTGTTGAGGAACGAACCATTAAATCAGAATCCTCTAGTGATTCCGATTCAACAAATTCAGTTATGGAAAATCTGGAACCTTTAAGTATGGAAGACCGAATGAGAGCTAAACGCACTGGCCAAGGTCACGCAATTACTCATCCAGACATTAATGCGCCAGATTATGAAATCAAAGGACAAATTCTACACATGGTGACTAATCAATGCCAATTTAGTGGTGCGCCGAAGGAAGATCCAAATGAACATCTACGTACCTTTAATAGGATCTGCACACTATTTAAAATCCGAGAAGTTGAGGATGAACAGATATATCTCATGTTATTTCCCTGGACTTTAAAGGGAGAAGCCAAAGATTGGTTGGAATCGTTACCTGAAGGGGCGATTGATACATGGGATGTTTTAGTTGAAAAATTTCTTAAACAATTCTTTCCTGCATCTAAAGCCGTAAGACTTCAAGCAGAAATTGTTACGTTCACACATAAACCAAATGAAACTCTATATGAGGCGTGGACAAGATATGGAAAGTTGTTAAGAGGATGTCCGCAACATGGTTTAGACACCTGTCAAATAGTACAAATATTCTACCAAGGATGCGACATCACTACAAGAAAAGACATAGATATAGCAGCTGGTGGTTCTATTATGAAGAAAACCGAAACTGATGCTTACAAAATTATTGATAACACTGCTTCCCACTCACATGAGTGGCACCAAGAAAAAGATATCATTAGATCATCTAAAGCAGCTAGAGCCGATTCTAACCATGACTTAGATTCCATTTCCGCAAATAATCATTTCATTTCATAATTTAAATAGACCACAAGATTTCATATTTTCATTAGTTTAACATAAATAATCATTTCATAATTTAAATAGACCACAAGATTTCATATTTTCATTTCTCATAACATACGTCCCATACATAGAGACAAAAATATCATTCATATGGATTGAACACCTGGTAACCGACATTCACAATATACATATAAGAATATCCCCATCATTCCGGGATCCTCCTTCGGACATGATATAAATTTCGAAGTACTAAAGCATTCGGTACTTTGGATGGGGCTTGTTGGGCCCGATAGATCTATCTTTAGGATTCGCGTCAATTAGGATGTCTGTTCCCTAATTCTTAGATTACCAGACTAAAAAGGGGCATATTCGGTTTAATAATCCAACCATAGAATGTAGTTTCGATCACTTGTGTCTATTTCGTAAAGCATTTATAAAAATTGTGCATGTATTCTCAGCCCAAAAATATAAAGGGTAAAAAGGCAAATGAAACTCACCTAATGTATTTTGTAGTAAAAATACATATTACAACATTGGACAAACTGAACAATGCAGGGTTGGCCTCGGATTCACGAACCTATATCATTTGTATATATATTAAAATGTATAATCGTATTCGAACAAGTTTATATATTATAACTTGAATTATATATTATACTTATTTAGTTTGTGTATATATTTTAAATGTTTAATATTTATATATTTCGTTATATTAATATATCTCTCTCTATATATATATATATGGTTAGTATTATATGAAAATATTCTTAATTCGTTATATATAATTATTTATATAAATAATGTTATTATAATTGGTAGGTGATATATAAACTATTAATATGATTATAATATATGTATTAAGTATATTTTAGGTACAAAATATTTATTTGTAACGAAAATGATAGTTTTGATAATAATGATTTACTAATAATTATAACTTTCTTACTATTGATAATACTAATATAAATAACGATATTGTTAAAACTGATACATATGTTAATAATAATAATAGTAAAACTAATAATTATGAAAATGATATTTATACTAATATTAGTGAGAGTAATAATAACTTGTATTGTTTTATAACAATAATAATAATCCTAAACTTATTCATAATAATAATAATAGTACTAAAAATGGTATAATTACAAATATTTACAAAAATAATAATAAGTTGCATTATTTTGTCACTAATTATAATGTTTGTAATGATAATTTTATTATGTTCCTAATAATGATAATAATACTAAGTAATTATAATAACTCTAGTAATAATAACAATTATAACAATAATAATTAGTACTAACAATAACAATAACAATAACAAATCAACAACAATAATAATAATAATAATACTAAAAATAATAAAAATGATAATAATAATAAAATAATCATAATAATGGCTACCTTCCAATGTTTTCCTAAAAAAAATGCTCGCGACCGGGCTCGAACCCCCGACCTCCCGCTCACTCGTCAACCCTCCAAACCAGCTGGACTGTTGTCACTTTTCTGAATTTATACAGAATCTAAACCTATTTAACCCTTATTCAATTTCTTCCTTCTTCTTCATCATTACAACTCAGTCGACCCATAAGCGAATTATAACAATTATTTTCGTTTAAGGTTTAGGAATTACAAAGATTTAAATCAACAAAAGTATTGATAATTAATAAACGCGAAAAGAAGGAAGAAGAAAAAAAAAACAAAAACAAAAACTGCATCTTCGTCGCTGCCAAAAAAAAAATCGATTTTAAAATCTGGGTTGTTTCAGGCTATAATTACTAAACGGAATAAGTGGTAAATCGTTGTTAGAAACTTCGGGTATCATCAGTTGATCCAGAATCATCAACTAGGATTCGAATTTAAGGATGAACACAAGAGTTGACTTTTAAAAAATTAAAGTTTGACTCGATAATTCGAATTTATTTTCGCGAATTGGGACTTGAAAATTTGCAGTGAGTTTGGTTAGATTATTCCTAATAACTCTGCAATCTTAGATTTTGAAAAGTAATTGGAATTCGAATTTTTTGATAAAAGGGATACGCACAGAAAAAAAACGGGTTCTACCCTTTTTTTTTTTTTTCCTATCTAATTTTTCTGTTTTTCTCAGTTTAGCAGTATTTAAAAGCAATATATCTTATATCTGATTATAATAAATATTGATCGAATAATTGGAGCAGTTATATGATTGTTGGGTAGTGATTGGTAATTGACAATTGAAATCACGGGCAAGAAATATTTGGAAGGTGATAATGAAATAAAACAGTTTGTACTCCTTTATCTGTTTTATAGTATATTTAAATTTTATTTAATTAATAAATATATTAATAATAATATTGTTAATAATAAAAATATACTAATAATAATACTGGAATAATAAAATAATAATGATATCAACGAAAATATTACATAATATAAATGATAATAATAATATTGATAATGTTACTAATAATAAACATACTAATACTAATAATAACAATAGTAAAATTATTAATCAAAATATTAATAATAGATATAATAATAATATTAATAATAATATTAATGATAATGATTCTATTTGATAGTATCTAATAATGATACTAATATTAACATGTTACATGTTTCAATTTTTATATAACAATATTAATAGTACAGTTAATAATATTAATACTAATAATGAAAGTAATAATATTAATGTTGATATAATAATTTATTCATATCAAATCATATATATATATATATATATATATATATATATATATATATATATATATATATATATATACACACTACATATTAAATTAATACTAATAATAATACAGATATCAATATTAAAAATGAAAGTAATATATTAATTATATTTAACTCGTAATTAAATTTAATATAATGATATTACATTTTATTAATTAAGTAACACCTATAATAATACATTTGAATATTTAATATTTATCTATATTAGATATATTACAACATACATATAATATTAATTGTGTACTGAATTCATATATATTTATATATATTTATTTTATTAACATCTTATTTATTTTGTAAATTACTTTACATGTTTAATTTAATTGATTAAATGGTATTATATTAATGAAACACTTATAATTATATTTACATACATATATTTATTTACTTATTTATTTACACACAATTATTCGTGAATCGTCAGAAATGGTCAAAGGTCAATTGCATTCGTGAATAATAGTTCAAACATTTTGAGGACTCGGTTCAATAGACTTTGCTTATCGTGTCGAAAACATATAAAGATAAAGTTTAAATTTGGTCAGAAATTCCCGGGTCGTCACAGTACCTACCCGTTAAAGAAATTTCGTCCCGAAATTTGAGTGAGGTCGTCATGGCTAACAATAAATATGTTTTCCTGACGAATATGAGCTGATAAATAGAGTTTTATCATTATTGAATAATACAGATAAAATAATTCTATTATTCGAAGAGCACTAATGAAGCTATCACAAAAGATCGAGATAAAGAAATGGAGATTTTTCCATAACTTTTGACGTATTCGCGATTGAATTCCGGAATTCAAGGGATTTAAGGAAAATCTTGAAAATCTGTAAGATCTGATTCTTCGGGATTTATGGAAGTTAAGATCTCTTTAATTAAATACGGTGATCTGCTTCGATTGCTCTGTCTGATATTTCCATTATAAATTTACCTTTTTCGTTCCATTAGTTTCCACCACTTCTATGTCTTCTTTCTCAGTTCATATATTCAAAAGATTATAATAATGCTTAATCCGGTTCTGATCCTTGTCCTCATTCTTACTATCGCAACAATTATTCTTCTTTTCCAACTTCCACCAGAGGAATCTGCTTACTTCTACTTTGCCCTTGGGGTTATAGTACTTATAATTCTCCCGTGTCTTTATGTTGCAATAAACATTGATATACATGGTTTGTAATTTATGTGTTGTTATCGGGCTTTATATTCTCCCTTATATTTCAAAGCTCTATGCTTTTATTTTCTCTTCCCGACTTCAAGTCAAGCGATTAATGGTCCAAAATTTGTAGATATAGAGTCTCGAATGATTATAATGTTCTAAGCAGGAAGGAACGTGATAGCACGATTTGATTTTCAAATTTATCAACATCACGGAAGATAGAACCATCAAGAATACATTTTCTTGATTTGTTCCGGAGTTAAGTAGGATGAAAGAGTTATGTAACATGGCACATGATGACGTTATGATCTGTGAATCATCACGTTCCATTTAGAAACTCATCATGACTTACTGTAATATAATCACGTTGATCAAGTGTCATTATATTATACTAACTCATGCATCAGTTCCTAACACTACTTCAAAAACATTCATATTTTAAACTCGAAGTTAACAGAATATAGAAACTAATAGTTTCTATATGATGTAAAACTGATAGCACGAAGAGATTACTGATTTCAGATAAGAATAGTTATGAAAATATCTTCAGAAATATGGAGGATATTTATAATGAAAGATACAATGATATCTTGGAATTTCTAATATCGAAGGATGATAGGAACTATTGTCCTCAAGGGTTTAGAGTAAAGGGCAAGATATTCGCTAAAGACTTTAGCAGTCATTGAATCATTTGGATTTTTTTGAAGTCAAACTTATTCTTTGTGATTTGTCCACGGCTTTCTTCATAGTTTCGCATAATCTGCTTTTGGGTACTAAATTTTCTATTGAACGTTTCTAATATAATGATACACAGGAAGCACGAAGAGGTATATAATTTCGGACGAGAATATTTATGAAAATATCCTCAAAAATATCGAAGATATTGTTGATGATATTTTGGAATTTCTAAGTTCGATGGTTGATGGATAAAGATTTTCCGCAAGATTTTAACATGAGTACGGAGCAAGATATTCGTTGAAGGTTTCATTGGATCCAGAATTACCTGGATTCTTTGAATATAGGGTTTGGTCCTTATATTTGTCCATGGTCTCATTCGTGGTTATCTCAATTCGTTTTCTAGTTCCAATTTTTCTGAGCTTTTCTAACGTACTATTCTCTATCATCAAACTTCCGACAATTAAGGTCATTATTCTAAGAGATAAATGTTATACATATAACTGTTGATGTAGATATGCTGTGATTTTTCAAAGTACTGATTGCCGATTCCTCTACATTTACTGCTACCATATCTGAATCATTGGTTATCGATCCGAGGTGATTTCAAGAGAATTGTGTTTTTAGATGATTAAACGCTGACGGTAATATGGTGGAATATAAAAGGTTCCCCGGTAACAATAAAAGAGTACACATATATATCAAGGTTATAATAAGGTTGTTTTGAACGAAAAGTCGAAGTTGACTTGCTGGAGCTATGACAAAATTTGCTACTTTGGAAAGGAATCGCAAAGTTATTTTTTTTTTGCTAATAAATGCCAAAGGATCTGACGCGGCTACGTGTTAAACTTTTACTCAGTTGCTGTGAGTTTTTCAGGTGCATAACTAGATGCATAAATCTTTTCTTCCGTAGATGAAGTGCGGTTGATTCATCCTATCGATTGAGGTGTTTTCAAGAATCATGAAAGGTTTGAACGCAGATTGTAATTGTGATGATACGAATGGGGTTTAAAATGAAATCAAGTGGCAAACTTGAAGAATTGTTTAGTTTCATATGTTATAATCAATATTTTAATTCATTTTAATTGTCCAGTGTTGATAGTCCACAGTAACAGTCCAGTAATTCATATATAGTTTAATATATAATATTCGAATTAATTAATAAATATCGTGACCCGTGTACATGTCTCAGACTCGATCACAACTCAAAGTATATATATTATTTGAGAATCAACCTCAACCCTGTATAGAGAACTCGATCATTACTGCATATAGAGTGTCTATGGTGATTCCAAATAATATATATAGATGCGTCGATATGATATGTCAAAACCTTGTATACGTGTCCCGATATTTAAAGTGCGTAAAATAAATAACAGAAATTAAATGACGATAAATAAAGTGCGTAAAGTAAATAACAGAAATTAAATGATGATAAATAAAGTGCGTAAAGTAAATAACAGAAATTAAATGACGATAAATAAAATTGCGAGAATGTAAATTGCGATAAATAAACTGCGATAAATAAATTGCGATAATTAAATGGTAATACGAAATTAACAGTTAGCTAGGAACACTTAGCTAGGATTTTGTTAGCGTGGATTCTTAATAGAATTTCATATTGTTAATTAATCTGTTTCTAATCAATTTTTATTGTGTCCATTATTTCTTCATTATGCCACTTGTTGGATTCTGATAGGTCAAAATCCAAATATGTAATTGGATGAATATGGTTATTCTGTGGTGAACGGATTTGTATATCGGTGGATGTAAGTAGGATAATATATGACTGTTGAAACAGATTCGAAGAACGTACAATGTAACTTATTAATGTGAAATTTAAATAGTCCTCGGGTATTACCTACTCGTTAACATATTTTCACCATTAACAGTTTGTACAAGAGAATTTTTATTTACAATATTTATGAAAACATATATACATATATATTTTCTTCAGATGTATTCATGGATTTAACGAGTTAATATAATATTAAACTCATTTGCTTTTCGGTTGGAACTAGAATAAATAATCTTTAAAACTTTAGAGATTACATATTGACATGTCGAACAAAGATCATACTCAAAGTACAGATGATGATATTGAAGCATGGATTGTTGATGGTACTGGTGCTGTTATTGATTGTACTGTTGGTGCCGGTGATGTTGCTGAAGCTGGTACATTTTGCACCATACCCTCCGAATTGATTATTCGAGCGCGAAGTTTGTTGACTTATTACTCCAGGATGATTGTCAGTTGGAACGAGCGATTGAATAAGGTTCAGAATTATGGATAGGATATAATCTTGTCAAGTTACTCCGGAAATGAGACTGAAAATGGTGTCTCGAACAGGTTCGCCGGTAAACGCTTTAGGTTCATTGTCAAGAGGTGAATTCGGTTGGTGGAAGGGATTGCCTTTTGCGCGTTTCCATTAATTAAGTAGACTACGAACCCATCAGATGAATTGATAATGGCTGATTGGTTGATTCATGCCAATGACGCTGTTTTCGGAGCTTAGGTGAACATCTATGTCGGAATGGCTGTCGGAATAACTATCGGAATAGCTATCGAAATCTGAGGGACTCGAACTGGTTTAGGGATTCATCCCGTACGATCAGATGAAGGATTTTCGATAAGAAATAGATTATAGGATATAGATTAGTACCCTGCAGTACATAATTTACATATGCATATATAATACTAAAATCCCATAAGTTACGGAGGAATCTACGGAAGCTGTCAGGCATCGGTAACAATAACATGTACGTTAAGGTATGAATTAGCAGATATGCTAAGATATAAATTTTTGTCTATACACTAATCATGCAATTAATGCAATAAGATGTGTCTAGACTAAGGATGATAAGCAAGTGATTCTCTAAGAATGATAAGCAGGAAATTTTCGACACAAAATGATAAGCAAAACTTTTGACATGCAGACACGGTCAAAGTCCAGACTCACTAATGCATCCTAACGACTTATCAGTTAGACACACTAATGCAGACCCGGTTCACTAAGACTACCGCTCTGATACCAACTGAAATGACCCGTCCTAATCCATCCGGACAAAGTCCATATCGATTATAAACGATTCACAACAGTTGATTACATCGCGAGGTACTTGACCTCTATATGATACATTTTACAAACATTGCATTCGTTTTTGAAAAGACAATCTTTCATTACATTGAAAGTTGACGGCATGCATACCATTTCATAATATATCTAACTATAATTAACTTAATAATAATCTTGATGAACTCGACGACTAATGCAACGTCTTTTGAAATATGTTATGAATGACTCCAAGTAATATCTCTAAGATGAGCAAATGCACAGCGGAAGATTTCTTTCGTACCTGAGAATGAACATGTTTTAAAGTGTCAACCAAAAGGTTGGTGAGTTCATTAGTTTAACATAAATAATCATTTCATAATTTAAATAGACCACAAGATTTCATATTTTCATTTCTCATAACATACGTCCCATACATAGAGACAAAAATATCATTCATATGGATTGAACACCTGGTAACCGACATTCACAATATACATATAAGAATATCCCCATCATTCCGGGATCCTCCTTCGGACATGATATAAATTTCGAAGTACTAAAGCATCCGGTACTTTGGATGGGGCTTGTTGGGCCCGATAGATCTATCTTTAGGATTCGCGTTAATTAGGGTGTCTGTTCCCTAATTCTTAGATTACCAGACTAAAAAGGGGCATATTCGGTTTAATAATCCAACCATAGAATGTAGTTTCGATCACTTGTGTCTATTTCGTAAAGCATTTATAAAAATTGTGCATGTATTCTCAGCCCAAAAATATAAAGGGTAAAAAGGCAAATGAAACTCACCTAATGTATTTTGTAGTAAAAATACATATTACAACATTGGACAAACTGAACAATGCAGGGTTGGCCTCGGATTCACGAACCTATATCATTTGTATATATATTAAAATGTATAATCATATTCGAACAAGTTTATATATTATAACTTGAATTATATATTATACTTATTTAGTTTGTGTATATATTTTAAATGTTTAATATTTATATATTTCGTTATATTAATATATCTCTATATATATATATATATATATATATATATATATATATATATATATATATATATATATATATATATATATATATATATATGGTTAGTATTATATGAAAATATTCTTAATTCGTTATATATAATTATTTATATAAATAATGTTATTATAATTGGTAGGTGATATATAAACTATTAATATGATTATAATATATGTATTAAGTATATTTTAGGTACAAAATATTTATTTGTAACGAAAATGATAGTTTTGATAATAATGATTTACTAATAATTATAACTTTCTTACTATTGATAATACTAATATAAATAACGATATTGTTAAAACTGATACATATGTTAATAATAATAATAGTAAAACTAATAATTATGAAAATGATATTTATACTAATATTAGTGAGAGTAATAATAACTTGTATTGTTTTATAACAATAATAATAATCCTAAACTTATTCATAATAATAATAATAGTACTAAAAATGGTATAATTACAAATATTTACAAAAATAATAATAAGTTGCATTATTTTGTCACTAATTATAATGTTTGTAATGATAATTTTATTATGTTCCTAATAATGATAATAATACTAAGTAATTATAATAACTCTAGTAATAATAACAATTATAACAATAATAATTAGTACTAACAATAACAATAACAATAACAAATCAACAACAATAATAATAATAATAATACTAAAAATAATAAAAATGATAATAATAATAAAATAATCATAATAATGGCTACCTTCCAATGTTTTCCTAAAAAAAATGCTCGCGACCGGGCTCGAACCCCCGACCTCCCGCTCACTCGTCAACCCTCCAAACCAGCTGGACTGTTGTCACTTTTCTGAATTTATACAGAATCTAAACCTATTTAACCCTTATTCAATTTCTTCCTTCTTCTTCATCATTACAACTCAGTCGACCCATAAGCGAATTATAACAATTATTTTCGTTTAAGGTTTAGGAATTACAAAGATTTAAATCAACAAAAGTATTGATAATTAATAAACGCGAAAAGAAGGAAGAAGAAAAAAAAAACAAAAACAAAAACTGCATCTTCGTCGCTGCCAAAAAAAAAAAATCGATTTTAAAATCTGGGTTGTTTCAGGCTATAATTACTAAACGGAATAAGTGGTAAATCGTTGTTAGAAACTTCGGGTATCATCAGTTGATCCAGAATCATCAACTAGGATTCGAATTTAAGGATGAACACAAGAGTTGACTTTTAAAAAATTAAAGTTTGACTCGATAATTCGAATTTATTTTCGCGAATTGGGACTTGAAAATTTGCAGAGAGTTTGGTTAGATTATTCCTAATAACTCTGCAATCTTAGATTTTGAAAAGTAATTGGAATTCGAATTTTTTGATAAAAGGGATACGCACAGAAAAAAAACGGGTTCTACCCTTTTTTTTTTTTTCCTATCTAATTTTTCTGTTTTTCTCAGTTTAGCAGTATTTAAAAGCAATATATCTTATATCTGATTATAATAAATATTGATCGAATAATTGGAGCAGTTATATGATTGTTGGGTAGTGATTGGTAATTGACAATTGAAATCACGGGCAAGAAATATTTGGAAGGTGATAATGAAATAAAACAGTTTGTACTCCTTTATCTGTTTTATAGTATATTTAAATTTTATTTAATTAATAAATATATTAATAATAATATTGTTAATAATAAAAATATACTAATAATAATACTGGAATAATAAAATAATAATGATATCAACGAAAATATTACATAATATAAATGATAATAATAATATTGATAATGTTACTAATAATAAACATACTAATACTAATAATAACAATAGTAAAATTATTAATCAAAATATTAATAATAGATATAATAATAATATTAATAATAATATTAATGATAATGATTCTATTTGATAGTATCTAATAATGATACTAATATTAACATGTTACATGTTTCAATTTTTATATAACAATATTAATAGTACAGTTAATAATATTAATACTAATAATGAAAGTAATAATATTAATGTTGATATAATAATTTATTCATATCAAATCATATATATATATATATATATATATATATATATATATATATATATATATATACACTACATATTAAATTAATACTAATAATAATACAGATATCAATATTAAAAATGAAAGTAATATATTAATTATATTTAACTCGTAATTAAATTTAATATAATGATATTACATTTTATTAATTAAGTAACACCTATAATAATACATTTGAATATTTAATATTTATCTATATTAGATATATTACAACATACATATAATATTAATTGTGTACTGAATTCATATATATTTATATATATTTATTTTATTAACATCTTATTTATTTTGTAAATTACTTTACATGTTTAATTTAATTGATTAAATGGTATTATATTAATGAAACACTTATAATTATATTTACATACATATATTTATTTACTTATTTATTTACACACAATTATTCGTGAATCGTCAGAAATGGTCAAAGGTCAATTGCATTCGTGAATAATAGTTCAAACATTTTGAGGACTCGGTTCAATAGACTTTGCTTATCGTGTCGAAAACATATAAAGATAAAGTTTAAATTTGGTCAGAAATTCCCGGGTCGTCACAGTACCTACCCGTTAAAGAAATTTCGTCCCGAAATTTGAGTGAGGTCGTCATGGCTAACAATAAATATGTTTTCCTGACGAATATGAGCTGATAAATAGAGTTTTATCATTATTGAATAATACAGATAAAATAATTCTATTATTCGAAGAGCACTAATGAAGCTATCACAAAAGATCGAGATAAAGAAATGGAGATTTTTCCATAACTTTTGACGTATTCGCGATTGAATTCCGGAATTCAAGGGATTTAAGGAAAATCTTGAAAATCTGTAAGATCTGATTCTTCGGGATTTATGGAAGTTAAGATCTCTTTAATTAAATACGGTGATCTGCTTCGATTGCTCTGTCTGATATTTCCATTATAAATTTACCTTTTTCGTTCCATTAGTTTCCACCACTTCTATGTCTTCTTTCTCAGTTCATATATTCAAAAGATTATAATAATGCTTAATCCGGTTCTGATCCTTGTCCTCATTCTTACTATCGCAACAATTATTCTTCTTTTCCAACTTCCACCAGAGGAATCTGCTTACTTCTACTTTGCCCTTGGGGTTATAGTACTTATAATTCTCCCGTGTCTTTATGTTGCAATAAACATTGATATACATGGTTTGTAATTTATGTGTTGTTATCGGGCTTTATATTCTCCTTTATATTTCAAAGCTCTATGCTTTTATTTTCTCTTCCCGACTTCAAGTCAAGCGATTAATGGTCCAAAATTTGTAGATATAGAGTCTCGAATGATTATAATGTTCTAAGCAGGAAGGAACGTGATAGCACGATTTGATTTTCAAATTTATCAACATCACGGAAGATAGAACCATCAAGAATACATTTTCTTGATTTGTTCCGGAGTTAAGTAGGATGAAAGAGTTATGTAACATGGCACATGATGACGTTATGATCTGTGAATCATCACGTTCCATTTAGAAACTCATCATGACTTACTGTAATATAATCACGTTGATCAAGTGTCATTATATTATACTAACTCATGCATCAGTTCCTAACACTACTTCAAAAACATTCATATTTTAAACTCGAAGTTAACAGAATATAGAAACTAATAGTTTCTATATGATGTAAAACTGATAGCACGAAGAGATTACTGATTTCAGATAAGAATAGTTATGAAAATATCTTCAGAAATATGGAGGATATTTATAATGAAAGATACAATGATATCTTGGAATTTCTAATATCGAAGGATGATAGGAACTATTGTCCTCAAGGGTTTAGAGTAAAGGGCAAGATATTCGCTAAAGACTTTAGCAGTCATTGAATCATTTGGATTTTTTTGAAGTCAAACTTATTCTTTGTGATTTGTCCACGGCTTTCTTCATAGTTTCGCATAATCTGCTTTTGGGTACTAAATTTTCTATTGAACGTTTCTAATATAATGATACACAGGAAGCACGAAGAGGTATATAATTTCGGACGAGAATATTTATGAAAATATCCTCAAAAATATCGAAGATATTGTTGATGATATTTTGGAATTTCTAAGTTCGATGGTTGATGGATAAAGATTTTCCGCAAGATTTTAACATGAGTACGGAGCAAGATATTCGTTGAAGGTTTCATTGGATCCAGAATTACCTGGATTCTTTGAATATAGGGTTTGGTCCTTATATTTGTCCATGGTCTCATTCGTGGTTATCTCAATTCGTTTTCTAGTTCCAATTTTTCTGAGCTTTTCTAACGTACTATTCTCTATCATCAAACTTCCGACAATTAAGGTCATTATTCTAAGAGATAAATGTTATACATATAACTGTTGATGTAGATATGCTGTGATTTTTCAAAGTACTGATTGCCGATTCCTCTACATTTACTGCTACCATATCTGAATCATTGGTTATCGATCCGAGGTGATTTCAAGAGAATTGTGTTTTTAGATGATTAAACGCTGACGGTAATATGGTGGAATATAAAAGGTTCCCCGGTAACAATAAAAGAGTACACATATATATCAAGGTTATAATAAGGTTGTTTTGAACGAAAAGTCGAAGTTGACTTGCTGGAGCTATGACAAAATTTGCTACTTTGGAAAGGAATCGCAAAGTTATTTTTTTTTTGCTAATAAATGCCAAAGGATCTGACGCGGCTACGTGTTAAACTTTTACTCAGTTGCTGTGAGTTTTTCAGGTGCATAACTAGATGCATAAATCTTTTCTTCCGTAGATGAAGTGCGGTTGATTCATCCTATCGATTGAGGTGTTTTCAAGAATCATGAAAGGTTTGAACGCAGATTGTAATTGTGATGATACGAATGGGGTTTAAAATGAAATCAAGTGGCAAACTTGAAGAATTGTTTAGTTTCATATGTTATAATCAATATTTTAATTCATTTTAATTGTCCAGTGTTGATAGTCCACAGTAACAGTCCAGTAATTCATATATAGTTTAATATATAATATTCGAATTAATTAATAAATATCGTGACCCGTGTACATGTCTCAGACTCGATCACAACTCAAAGTATATATATTATTTGAGAATCAAGCTCAACCCTGTATAGAGAACTCGATCATTACTGCATATAGAGTGTCTATGGTGATTCCAAATAATATATATAGATGCGTCGATATGATATGTCAAAACCTTGTATACGTGTCCCGATATTTAAAGTGCGTAAAATAAATAACAGAAATTAAATGACGATAAATAAAGTGCGTAAAGTAAATAACAGAAATTAAATGACGATAAATAAAGTGCGTAAAGTAAATAACAGAAATTAAATGACGATAAATAAAATTGCGAGAATGTAAATTGCGATAAATAAACTGCGATAAATAAATTGCGATAATTAAATGGTAATACGAAATTAACAGTTAGCTAGGAACAGTTAGCTAGGATTTTGTTAGCGTGGATTCTTAATAGAATTTCATATTGTTAATTAATCTGTTTCTAATCAATTTTTATTGTGTCCATTATTTCTTCATTATGCCACTTGTTGGATTCTGATAGGTCAAAATCCAAATATGTAATTGGATGAATATGGTTATTCTGTGGTGAACGGATTTGTATATCGGTGGATGTAAGTAGGATAATATATGACTGTTGAAACAGATTCGAAGAACGTACAATGTAACTTATTAATGTGAAATTTAAATAGTCCTCGGGTATTACCTACTCGTTAACATATTTTCACCATTAACAGTTTGTACAAGAGAATTTTTATTTACAATATTTATGAAAACATATATACATATATATTTTCTTCAGATGTATTCATGGATTTAACGAGTTAATATAATATTAAACTCATTTGCTTTTCGGTTGGAACTAGAATAAATAATCTTTAAAACTTTAGAGATTACATATTGACATGTCGAACAAAGATCATACTCAAAGTACAGATGATGATATTGAAGCATGGATTGTTGATGGTACTGGTGCTGTTATTGATTGTACTGTTGGTGCCGGTGATGTTGCTGAAGCTGGTACATTTTGCACCATACCCTCCGAATTGATTATTCGAGCGCGAAGTTTGTTGACTTATTACTCCAGGATGATTGTCAGTTGGAACGAGCGATTGAATAAGGTTCAGAATTATGGATAGGATATAATCTTGTCAAGTTACTCCGGAAATGAGACTGAAAATGGTGTCTCGAACAGGTTCGCCGGTAAACGCTTTAGGTTCATTGTCAAGAGGTGAATTCGGTTGGTGGAAGGGATTGCCTTTTGCGCGTTTCCATTAATTAAGTAGACTACGAACCCATCAGATGAATTGATAATGGCTGATTGGTTGATTCATGCCAATGACGCTGTTTTCGGAGCTTAGGTGAACATCTATGTCGGAATGGCTGTCGGAATAACTATCGGAATAGCTATCGAAATCTGAGGGACTCGAACTGGTTTAGGGATTCATCCCGTACGATCAGATGAAGGATTTTCGATAAGAAATAGATTATAGGATATAGATTAGTACCCTGCAGTACATAATTTACATATGCATATATAATACTAAAATCCCATAAGTTACGGAGGAATCTACGGAAGCTGTCAGGCATCGGTAACAATAACATGTACGTTAAGGTATGAATTAGCAGATATGCTAAGATATAAATTTTTGTCTATACACTAATCATGCAATTAATGCAATAAGATGTGTCTAGACTAAGGATGATAAGCAAGTGATTCTCTAAGAATGATAAGCAGGAAATTTTCGACAAAAAATGATAAGCAAAACTTTTGACATGCAGACACGGTCAAAGTCCAGACTCACTAATGCATCCTAACGACTTATCAGTTAGACACACTAATGCAGACCCGGTTCACTAAGACTACCGCTCTGATACCAACTGAAATGACCCGTCCTAATCCATCCGGACAAAGTCCATATCGATTATAAACGATTCACAACAGTTGATTACATCGCGAGGTACTTGACCTCTATATGATACATTTTACAAACATTGCATTCGTTTTTGAAAAGACAATCTTTCATTACATTGAAAGTTGACGGCATGCATACCATTTCATAATATATCTAACTATAATTAACTTAATAATAATCTTGATGAACTCGACGACTAATGCAACGTCTTTTGAAATATGTTATGAATGACTCCAAGTAATATCTCTAAGATGAGCAAATGCACAGCGGAAGATTTCTTTCGTACCTGAGAATGAACATGTTTTAAAGTGTCAACCAAAAGGTTGGTGAGTTCATTAGTTTAACATAAATAATCATTTCATAATTTAAATAGACCACAAGATTTCATATTTTCATTTCTCATAACATACGTCCCATACATAGAGACAAAAATATCATTCATATGGATTGAACACCTGGTAACCGACATTCACAATATACATATAAGAATATCCCCATCATTCCGGGATCCTCCTTCGGACATGATATAAATTTCGAAGTACTAAAGCATCCGGTACTTTGGATGGGGCTTGTTGGGCCCGATAGATCTATCTTTAGGATTCGCGTTAATTAGGGTGTCTGTTCCCTAATTCTTAGATTACCAGACTAAAAAGGGGCATATTCGGTTTAATAATCCAACCATAGAATGTAGTTTCGATCACTTGTGTCTATTTCGTAAAGCATTTATAAAAATTGTGCATGTATTCTCAGCCCAAAAATATAAAGGGTAAAAAGGCAAATGAAACTCACCTAATGTATTTTGTAGTAAAAATACATATTACAACATTGGACAAACTGAACAATGCAGGGTTGGCCTCGGATTCACGAACCTATATCATTTGTATATATATTAAAATGTATAATCATATTCGAACAAGTTTATATATTATAACTTGAATTATATATTATACTTATTTAGTTTGTGTATATATTTTAAATGTTTAATATTTATATATTTCGTTATATTAATATATCTCTATATATATATATATATATATATATATATATATATATATATATATATATATATATATATATGGTTAGTATTATATGAAAATATTCTTAATTCGTTATATATAATTATTTATATAAATAATGTTATTATAATTGGTAGGTGATATATAAACTATTAATATGATTATAATATATGTATTAAGTATATTTTAGGTACAAAATATTTATTTGTAACGAAAATGATAGTTTTGATAATAATGATTTACTAATAATTATAACTTTCTTACTATTGATAATACTAATATAAATAACGATATTGTTAAAACTGATACATATGTTAATAATAATAATAGTAAAACTAATAATTATGAAAATGATATTTATACTAATATTAGTGAGAGTAATAATAACTTGTATTGTTTTATAACAATAATAATAATCCTAAACTTATTCATAATAATAATAATAGTACTAAAAATGGTATAATTACAAATATTTACAAAAATAATAATAAGTTGCATTATTTTGTCACTAATTATAATGTTTGTAATGATAATTTTATTATGTTCCTAATAATGATAATAATACTAAGTAATTATAATAACTCTAGTAATAATAACAATTATAACAATAATAATTAGTACTAACAATAACAATAACAATAACAAATCAACGACAACAATAATAATAATACTAAAAATAATAAAAATGATAATAATAATAAAATAATCATAATAATGGCTACCTTCCAATGTTTTCCTAAAAAAAATGCTCGCGACCGGGCTCGAACCCCCGACCTCCCGCTCACTCGTCAACCCTCCAAACCAGCTGGACTGTTGTCACTTTTCTGAATTTATACAGAATCTAAACCTATTTAACCCTTATTCAATTTCTTCCTTCTTCTTCATCATTACAACTCAGTCGACCCATAAGCGAATTATAACAATTATTTTCGTTTAAGGTTTAGGAATTACAAAGATTTAAATCAACAAAAGTATTGATAATTAATAAACGCGAAAAGAAGGAAGAAGAAAACAAAAACAAAAACTGCATCTTCGTCGCTGCCAAAAAAAAAAAATTGATTTTAAAATCTGGGTTGTTTCAGGCTATAATTACTAAACGGAATAAGTGGTAAATCGTTGTTAGAAACTTCGGGTATCATCCGTTGATCCAGAATCATCAACTAGGATTCGAATTTAAGGATGAACACAAGAGTTGACTTTTAAAAAATTAAAGTTTGACTCGATAATTCGAATTTATTTTCGCGAATTGGGACTTGAAAATTTGCAGAGAGTTTGGTTAGATTATTCCTAATAACTCTACAATCTTAGATTTTGAAAAGTAATTGGAATTCAAATTTTTTGATAAAAGGGATACGCACAGGAAAAAAAACGGGTTCTACCCTTTTTTTTTTTTTCCTATCTAATTTTTCTGTTTTTCTCAGTTTAGCAGTATTTAAAAGCAATATATCTTATATCTGATTATAATAAATATTGATCGAATAATTGGAGCAGTTATATGATTGTTGGGTAGTGATTGGTAATTGACAATTGAAATCACGGGCAAGAAATATTTGGAAGGTGATAATGAAATAAAACAGTTTGTACTCCTTTATCTGTTTTATAGTATATTTAAATTTTATTTAATTAATAAATATATTAATAATAATATTGTTAATAATAAAAATATACTAATAATAATACTGGAATAATAAAATAATAATGATATCAATGAAAATATTACATAATATAAATGATAATAATAATATTGATAATGTTACTAATAATAAACATACTAATACTAATAATAACAATAGTAAAATTATTAATCAAAATATTAATAATAGATATAATAATAATATTAATAATAATATTAATGATAATGATTCTATTTGATAGTATCTAATAATGATACTGATATTAACATGTTACATGTTTCAATTTTTATATAACAATATTAATAGTACAGTTAATAATATTAATACTAATAATGAAAGTAATAATATTAATGTTGATATAACAATTTATTCATATCAAATCATATATATATATATATATATATATATATATACACACTACATATTAAATTAATACTAATAATAATACAGATATCAATATTAAAAATGAAAGTAATATATTAATTATATTTAACTCGTAATTAAATTTAATATAATGATATTACATTTTATTAATTAAGTAACACCTATAATAATACATTTGAATATTTAATATTTATCTATATTAGATATATTACAACATACATATAATATTAATTGTGTACTGAATTCATATATATTTATATATATTTATTTTATTAACATCTTATTTATTTTGTAAATTACTTTACATGTTTAATTTAATTGATTAAATGGTATTATATTAATGAAACACTTATAATTATATTTACATACATATATTTATTTACTTATTTATTTACACACAATTATTCGTGAATCGTCGGAAATGGTCAAAGGTCAATTGCATTCGTGAATAATAGTTCAAACATTTTGAGGACTCGGTTCAATAGACTTTGCTTATCGTGTCGGAAACATATAAAGATAAAGTTTAAATTTGGTCAGAAATTCCCGGGTCGTCACACATAAGGTCCATGAACACAGCTGGTGCGTTAGTCAATCCAAACGGCATAACCATAAACTCGTAATGACCATAACTCGTCCTAAAAGCTGTTTTTGGAATATCATCCTCCTTTACTCGCATTTGATGATATCCAGAACGTAAATCGATTTTCGAATAAACCGACGAGCCTTGTAGTTGATCAAATAAGTCATCAATTCTCGGCAGTAGATAACGGTTTTTGATGGTAAGTTTGTTCAACTCTCTATAGTCAATACACAACCTAAATGTACCATCTTTCTTCTTGACAAACAAAACAGGAGCTCCCCATGGTGATGTGCTTGGTCGAATGAAACCACGTTCTAATAGTTCTTGCAGTTAGCTTTGCAGTTCTTTCATCTCGCTGGGTACGAGTCTGTAAGGAGCTCGAGCTATTGGTGCAGCTCCTGGTACAAGATCTATTTGAAATTCAATAGATCGATGTGGAGGTAGTCCCGGTAATTCTTTCAGAAATACATCGAGAAATTCTTTTGCGACAAAAACATCATTGATGCTCTTTTCTTCAGTTTGTACTTTCTCGACATGTGCTAGAACAGCATAGCAACCTTTTCTTATTAGTTTTTGTGCCTTCAAATTACTAATAAGATGTAGCTTCGTGTTGCCCTTTTCTCCGTACACCATTAAGGGTTCTCCTTCTTCTCGTACAATGCGAATTGCATTTTTATAACATACGATCTCTGCTTTCACCTTCTTCAGCCAGTCCATGCCAACTATTACATCAAAACTCCCTAACTCTACTGGTATCAAATCAATCTTAAATATTTCGCTACCCAGTTTAATTTCTCGATTCCGGCATATATAATCTGCTGAAATTAATTTACCGTTTGCTAATTCGAGTAAAAATTTACTATCCAACGGCGTCAATGGACTACTTAATTTAGCACAAAAATCTCTACTCATATAGCTTCTATCCGCACCCGAATCAAATAAAACGTAAGCAGATTTATTGTCAATAAGAAACGTACACGTAACAAGCTCCGGGTCTTCCTGTGCCTCTGCCGCATTAATATTGAAAACTCTTCCGCGGCCTTATCCATTCGTGTTCTCCTGGTTCGGGCAATTTCTAATAATGTGGCCCGGTTTTTCACATTTATAACAAACTACATTGGCATAACTTGCTCCGACACTACTTGCTCCACCATTACTCGTTCCGACACCATTTGTTCCTTTCGTTCTGTTAACCCCTGGTCCGTATACCTCACACTTCGCCGCGCTATGACCATTTCTTTTACACTTGTTGCAAAATTTGGTGCATAACCCCGAGTGATACTTTTCACACCTTTGGCATAGCTGCTTCTGATTATTGTTGTTGTTGCGGTTGTTATTGTTGTTGGGATGATTGTTGTAGTTGCTGTTGTTGTTGTTGTTGTTGTTGTTGTTGGGCCGTTTGTTGTAGTTGCGATTGATGTTGCGATTGTTGGGATAGTTGTTGCGATTATTGTTGTAATTGCTGCTGTTGTTGTATTGGTGATTCTTATCACCGTTTTCCTCCCACTTTCTTTTGACTTGCTTCACATTGGCCTCTTCAGCCGCATGTTCTTTAATTCTTTCCTCAATCTGGTTCACTAGTTTGTGAGCCATTCTACATGCCTGTTGTATGGAGGCGGGCTCGTGTGAACTTATATCTTCTTGGATTCTTTCCGGTAATCCTTTCACAAACGCGTCGATCTTCTCTTCCTCATCTTCGAACGCTCCCGGACACAATAGGCACAATTCTGTGAATCGTCTTTTGTACGTGGCAATATCAAATCCTTGGGTTCGTAACCCTCTAAGTTCTGTCTTGAGCTTATTGACCTCGGTTCTGGGACGGTACTTCTCGTTCATCAAGTGCTTGAATGCTGACCACGGTAGTGCGTATGCATCATCTTGTCCCACTTGCTCTAGATAGGTATTCCACCATGTTAACGCATAAACTGTGAAGGTATGCGTAGCGTACTTCACTTTGTCCTCTTCAGTACACTTACTTATGGCAAACACCGATTCGACCTTCTCGGTCCACCGTTTCAATCCGATCGGTCCTTCGGTTCCATCAAATTCCAAAGGTTTGCAGGCAATGAATTCTTTGTAGGTGCATCCTACACGATTTCCTTTACTGCTAGATCCAAGGTTATTGTTGGTATGTAGCGCAAACTGTACTGCGGCTATGTTTGAAGCTAGAAAAGTACGGAATTCCTCTTCATTCATATTCACGGTGTGTCGAGTAGTCGGTGCCATTTCCTTCAAAATAGTCAAATGGAACAAGTTAATCATACAGAATATTAAGAGTAGTTAATAGTATTTCGTAGCATAATATGAACTCATTTATAAAAGCTTTTTCTTCATATTAGCGTTTTATAAGTTTAAATTCGGGTAGTACCTACCCGTTAAGTTCATACTTAGTAGCTAATATACAATTCAACTACTACAATTCTATATGAAAAACTGATTATAATAATATTTCGCGTTCAAAATTTTATACAATATTTTACAAACTTACAATACCGCTTATTTTACATAAAGCATGAAATATAGCACACAATAACTTTGATACAAGATAGTTGTGAAGATAATTCTAGCTAGTACACAAGTCGTTCAGCAAAGGCAATAAAGACACGTAATTCATACGTCCAGAAACAAGTCAAGCATTCTGGTTTTACTAGGACTACTTCCCATCCTTGGTCTTGTGGAACATAACCGTTATGGCCGTTGATAAGACAGCGTGTTGTAACGTCGTCAAAGGGACGAGGGTTACGTAATGACCAACAGTTTTGTTATAACCTAAAAACCTCATTTCTTACCCCAATTACTGACTCCGTCACTTGTGGGAACGTTTTGTTTAATAGTTGAAGCCCGATGTTCTTTTTCTCACTTTGGTGAGAAGCGAACATTACTAACCCGTAAGCATAGCATGCTTCTTTATGTTGCATGTTAGCCACTTTTTCTAAATCATGAAGTCCTATATTCGGATACATTGAGTCAAAATAATTTCTTAACCCGTTGCGTAAAATAGCATTTGGGTTCCCCGCAATATATGCGTCAAAGTAAACACATCGTAACTTATGGGTTTCCCAATGTGATATCCCCCATCTTTCAAACGAAAGTCTCTTATAAACCATGACATTCTTGGAACGTTCTTCGAATGTCTTACAAACTGATTTCGCCGTAAATAGTTGTGCCGAAGAATTCTGGCCGACTCTAGACAAGATTTCATCAATCATGTCTCCGGGTAGGTCTCTTAAAATATTGGGTTGTCTATCCATTTTGTGTTTTTATACTGTAAAATAGACAACAGTTAGATTCATAAAAAAAAAATACTTATTAATACAAGCAATTTTTACATATATCATAAAGCATAAGCACACTATATTACATATATTACACCATACGAATACAACTATCTTATTCCGACTCGCTCGTTTCTTCTTCTTCGGTTTTGGTTCATTTTGCCAAGTTTCTAGGGATATATGATGTTCCCCTAATACGAGCTGTCGTTTTCCACAACGATTTAGAAAAACCTGGTGGTTTAGAGGTTCCCGGGTCATTGTTACAACTTAAGGGCTTCGGGGGTTGACGATACATATAAAGTTCATCGGGGTTGGAATTAGATTTCTCTATTTTTATGCCATTTCCCTTATTATTTTCTTTTGCCTTTTTAAATTCAGTTGGGGTAATTTCTATAACATCATCAGAATTCTCGTCGGAATCCGATTCATCGGAGAATGGTAATCCTCCCAATATTTTGCTTCCTTGGCGGAAACACCATTGACCATAATTAACCTTGGTCGGTTGGTTGAGGATTTTCTTTTACTTAATCGTTTTATTATTTCCCCCACCGGTTCTATTTCCTCCTCCGGTTCCTCCTCTTCCGGTTCTGATTCTTCTTCCGGTTCTGATTCTTCTTCCGGTTCTTCTTCGGAAACTTGTGAATCAGTCCAATATATATTCGACTCTTCGTTATTATTAGGTGAGTCAGTGGGATTAGTGCTAGAGGTAGACATCTATCACACAATATCAAACATGTTAAGAGATTAATATATCACATAATATATACATGTTAATAATATATAGTTTCCAACAAAAATGTTAAGCAATCATTTTTAAAGAAAACACGGTCGAAGTTCAGACTCACTAATGCATCCTAACAAACTTGATAAGACACACAAATGCAAATTTTCTTGTTCTCTAAAACCAACGCTCGGATACCAACTGAAATGTCCCGTTCTTATTGATTAAAAACGTTCCATATTAATTGATTTCGTTGCGAGGTTTTGACCTCTATATGAGACGTTTTTTTTTTAAAGACTGCATTCATTTTTAAAACAAACCATAACCTTTATTTCATAAATAAAGGTTTAAAAAGCTTTACGTAGATTATCAAATAATGATAATCTAAAATATCCTGTTTACACACGACCATTACATAATTACAATACAAATATGTTACATCGAAATCAGTTTCTTGAATGCAGTTTTTACACAATATCATACAAACATGGACTCCAAATCTTGTCCTTATTTTAGTATGCAACAGCGGAAGCTTTTAGTATTCACCTGAGAATAAACATGCTTTAAACGTCAACAAAAATATTGGTGAGTTATAGGTTTAACCTATATATATCAAATCGTAACAATAGAGCACAAGATTTCATATTTCAATACACATCCCATACATAGAGATAAAAATCATTCATATGGTGAACACCTGGTAACCGACATTAACAAGATGCATATTTAAGAATATCCCCATCATTCTGGGAAACCCTTCGGATATGATATAAATTTCGAAGTACTAAAGCATCCGGTACTTTGGATGGGGTTTGTTAGGCCCAATAGATCTATCTTTAGAATTCGCGTCAATTAGGGTGTCTGTTCCCTAATTCTTAGATTACCAGACTTAATAAAAAGGGCATATTCGATTTCTATAATTCAACCATAGAATGTAGTTTCACGTACTTGTGTCTATTTTGTAAATCATTTATAAAACCTGCATGTATTCTCATCCCAAAAATATTAGATTTTAAAAGTGGGACTATAACTCACTTTCACAGATTTTTACTTCGTCGAGAAGTAAGACTTGGCCACTGGTTGATTCACGAACCTATAACAATATATACATATATATCAAAGTATGTTCAAAATATATTTACAACACTTTTAATATATTTTGATGTTTTAAGTTTATTAAGTCAGCTGTCCTCGTTAGTAACCTACAACTAGTTGTCCACAGTTAGATGTACAGAAATAAATTGATAAATATTATCTTGAATCAATCCACGACCCAGTGTATACGTATCTCAGTATTGATCACAACTCAAACTATATATATTTTGGAATCAACCTCAACCCTGTATAGCTAACTCCAACATTCACATATAGAGTGTCTATGGTTGTTCCGAAATATATATAGATGTGTCGACATGATAGGTCGAAACATTGTATACGTGTCTATGGTATCTCAAGATTACATAATATACAATACAAGTTGATTAAGTTATGGTTGGGATAGATTTGTTACCAATTTTCACGTAGCTAAAATGAGAAAAATTATCCAATCTTGTTTTACCCATAACTTCTTCATTTTAAATCCGTTTTGAGTGAATCAAATTGCTATGGTTTCATATTGAACTCTATTTTATGAATCTAAACAGAAAAAGTATAGGTTTATAATCGGAAAAATAAGTTACAAGTCATTTTTGTAAAGGTAGTCATTTCAGTCGAAAGAACGACGTCTAGATGACTATTTTAGAAAACATACTTCCACTTTGAGTTTAACCATAATTTTTGGATATAGTTTCATGTTCATAATAAAAATTATTTTCCCAGAATAACAACTTTTAAATCAAAGTTTATCATAGTTTTTAATTAACTAACCCAAAACAGCCCGCGGTGTTACTACGACGGCGTAAATCCGGTTTTACGGTGTTTTTCGTGTTTCCAGGTTTTAAATCATTAAGTTAGCATATCATATAGATATAGAATATGTTTAGTTGATTTTAAAAGTCAAGTTAGAAGGATTAACTTTTATTTGCGAACAAGTTTAGAATTAACTAAACTATGTTCTAGTGATTACAAGTTTAAACCTCCGAATAAGATAGCTTTATATGTATGAATCGAATGATGTTATGAACATCATTACTACCTCAAGTTCCTTGGATAAACCTACTGGAAATGAGAAAAATAGATCTAGCTTCAAAGGATCCTTGGATAGCTTGAAAGTTCTTGAAGCAGAATCATGACTCGAAAACAATTTCAAGTAAGATTTCCACTGGAAATAAGATTGTTATAGTTATAGAAATTGAATTAAAGTTTGAATATGATTATTACCTTGTATTAGAAAGATAACCTACTGTAAGTAACAAAGGTTTCTTGATCTTGGATGATTACTTGGAATAGATTTAGAAAACTTGGAAGTAAACTTGCAATCTTGGAAGTATTCTTGATTTTATGAAACTAGAACATTTGGAATTTATGAAGAACACTTAGAACTTGAAGATAGAACTTGAGAGAGATCAATTAGATGAAGAAAATTGAAGAATGAAAGTGTTTGTAGGTGTTTTTGGTCGTTGGTGTATGGATTAGATATAAAGGATATGTAATTTTGTTTTCATGTAAATAAGTCATGAATGATTACTCATATTTTTGTAATTTTATGAGATATTTCATGCTAGTTGCCAAATGATGGTTCCCACATGTTCTAGGTGACTCACATGGGCTGCTAAGAGCTGATCATTGGAGTGTATATACCAATAGTACATACATCTAAAAGCTGTGTATTGTACGAGTACGAATACGGGTGCATACGAGTAGAATTGTTGATGAAGCTGAACGAGGATGTAATTGTAAGTATTTTTGTTAAGTAGAAGTATTTTGATAAGTGTCTTAAAGTCTTTCAAAAGTGTATGAATACATATTAAAACACTACATGTATATACATTTTAACTGAGTCGTTAAGTCATCGTTAGTCGTTACATGTAAATGTTGTTTTGAAACCTTTAGGTTAACGATCTTGTTGAATGTTATTAACCCATTGTTTATTATAATAAATGAGATGTTAAATTGTTATATTATCATGATATTATGATATATAATATACCTTAGTATGATATATATACAGTTAAATGTCGTTACAACGATAATCGTTACATATATGTCTCGTTTCGAAATCATTAAGTTAGTAGTCTTATTTTTACATATGTATTTCATTGTTAATACACTTAATAATATATTTACTTATCATTTAACATATTTAACCAAGTGTATCAATATCTTAATATGATTCATATGTACCTAGTAAGACGTTGTTATAACGATAATCGTTATATATATCGTTTTCGAGTTTCTTAAATTAATAGTCTCATTTTTATGTATATAACTCATTGTTAAAATACCTAATGAGATAAATACTTATAATAAAATCATGTTAACTATATATATAACCATATATATGTCATCGTATAGTTTTTACAAGTTTTAACGTTCGTGAATCACCGGTCAACTTGGGTGGTCAATTGTCTATATGAAACCTATTTCAATTAATCAAGTCTTAACAAGTTTGATTGTTTAACATGTTGGAAACATTCAATCATGTAAATATAGTTTTCATTAAACATATAATCATAGAAAGGTTCGGAAAAGTTCGGGTCACTACATCATCAGGGTGTTGTGCACTTTAAATTTTAGACAGAGGTATGTATTTTTTTTTTGGACTTAATTTGATCTATTTTAAAGTGCACTTCATATTCATAAATTGTTGAATTTTTCCGCAGTGCACTCATAGTTAAGAGACGAAGTTTTTGATCTACAATTTAGTCAATATATAGATCTGAGCCTCACCTTTACAGTGGGCAACATTGAAGGTATCTATATCTGACTATAATATTTATAGTTGTTATGGGGTGTTTAGATTTGTGTTTTAGAAGTGACTTTTATATTATTTCATTATATATTTGCTTAGTTATGATAAATTATAAAATAAATCAGTAGCTTACAGTATTGTTATACATGTTAAATTAGGTGCTTGATGACCCATATAGTAGTTGACATGGCATCATTTGTACCGTTCCTTAGTTACAACTTCTGTGATACCCCCTGAGTTGCCAATAGAAATGTCCATAGCATTTGATACATCATTCATAGTTCCTGATGTACAAGATGTTTACACTCCTTTTAAAAATGATGTTATTGTATAGCTCTCCGAGGTGAGGTATTCAAAATCTGTACATTTTTATCAGGGTTTTATCCACTAGAATCGAAGATTTTGATCTGTTAAGTTCAACTACTTTCTGTATTCAAGATATTTGAAACTAATATTACTTTTGTAATAATATTATTGTTGATGCTATAGTGTAGGGATCATCTTGATCTATTGCTGGAAAGTACCCCTACTATGTTTCAAAATAACAAAACTGCTGATTCAGCTTTTGGTGCTGGCATAAAGGTACTATATTTTTAATATCATCAATAATTTTTTTAATTTTGTAGTCTTTTTTTGTCACATGACCTTAATTTTTATATCAATTAGGTTGCTTTTATGGAAATGAAAAGCACTGGAGGCAAACTTTTGGTATTTCAGTCAGGTAGGCTCATTAATATCTAATTATAAATTATAATTTAATGAAAGTGACTGAATCATAGTGACCAAAATTGTTATATGTTCTTACTCTTATGATTAGTAATTGAGATTTTTGTATCATAAATTTTGCAATTGTAATTGTAATTTATGTGAGTAACAGAGGTGTTTCGTGTTTACTTTTTATTATAGGGTAGGGAAATTTGCGTTCACCTTTAATGTATCTACTATTTATCCACATGAGGCGCCAAAAGTTAAGTGTAAAACCAAGGTAAAAGTCTTCTGTGATTCTTAGAATGGTGGATTCTTCAGTGTTTTTTGAATTTTATTTTATCTGAAAAATATATATTGTATAATTACTCGTATATATTCGTCGATGCAGGTCTATCATCCTAATATTGACTTGAAGGAAATGTATGCCTTAATATTTTACGTGAAGATTGGAAACATGTCCTCACCATGAACACTATTGTTTATGGATTGTATCATCTCTTCATGGTAAGTTTCACATTATTTGATCATATACACATACATACCACGTTTCTTAAACATACATTATTTCATTGTTACTTTAACGATCAGAATTTTGCTGCATCTACTTATAAATGCAATGATTTGGGTTTTGATTGTAGGTCAAATGACATAATGTCAGAGTATGAACTACATAGAAAGCATTTGAATGCATCAAAAAGGGTGTAAATTATGTTATGATTTGGTTGTTGTAATCATGTTTATTCTGTTTATTATTAATCAAACGTAACTTCATATAAAAGTGTTTGAAGGTCCGTTTGACCCAATTCAACTTCATTCATTTTGACCTGCACTAAAAAAGTACATGTTTCTACTTATTACTCAACCTGTCCGACCCGTTTGTCTTCCCAACTCTAAATTTTTTTTTTTGCATTAAAGTAGAAAGGAAAAGGAAACCTAAGTTTTTTATTTATTATCATTGGCCACTTGTGATCTAAAGGTGTATGTTTAATTTGTTTGCAGGTCCCAAACCATGAAGATCCATTAAATAACCAGGCTGCTGTTGTTCTAAGGGACAACCCGAAAGGATTCAGTGACTACCTAAATACCGCAATGGCTGGAGGAGGTGTTGGGGAGAAACAATATACTCGATGTATGTAACTACTTTTGATCGATTAATGAAGAACACCCATATTTGTTAAATTTTTGAGTGTACTGATGCCACCATCAAGGTAATCTAAAGTGATATAATTGTCTACAATTGTTGTACATTAGATAATCAAATATATCATGAAATGAACTGCCAAAATTATGCCTTTCATTCATTTATACTTTGAATAGTTTTGTTATTACTATATGATATTAGCAGAAATTTAGTATCCTAGGATTAGGTACTATTGTTGTTGTGTAAGAGAAAATTGAAAAAAATGAAATCCACTTATTTTCATATATGTTTCTTGCAGTAAGAGCGCTTAGTGGTCATATGAATTATGTTATCACAATTCACAAGAAACTTCTTCAAACATGTGAGAACGATAAGATATAAATCTAAATGTATAAATTCTAGAGGTGGAAAAATGGGTGGTTCCCACAGCTTGAGTTATGGTTCAAAATGGATTGGGTCGGGTTGTGTTGACCTGAAACACTTATTTCTACAGATATATGTAGAATTATAGGTTGATTGCAGCATTTTTATAGTTTTGTAGTAATAATCTATTATTTTAAAATAATTATCAATATCCAGGTAGACCATTAACCTCACTTGTGTCAAACACATCAACTTGCTTTCAAAGTATATTCTTAGTTTATACAAACATGTTATATAGGCTCTTTCTAAAGTAAATAAAAATCATGATTATTATTCTAATGTCCCAACTTGATGGTTAATTGACAAACCCTAAATATTAAACATTCAGTTTTAAGATTTATAAGCATAACTATGCCACAGTCTTTTATGTTCATGTCACATTTGGTTTTTTCTCATCCTAATTATGGTATGGATCTACATAATGAACATAAACTACAATTATGCACATACTTATGTAATGAAGTTAAACCTGTTCTTTTTTTTTTTCTACTTTAGGTCTCATATTTATACATATATAATATAAGTTGTTTATCATACAGTAGTAAATTAAACTTTACAAAAAAAAAGTAATATTATTAAAAACATATATGATTTGTCATCAGCGTTTAGTTGACCCGTTTAGTACTGTTCCAATGAACACTTTTGATAAATATGATTTTTTGTTAACATTATCTTCACATACGGATTCAGTATCTACAGACCAGTCAGGTGAGTTTTGTTCTTATGGTTTGTCAAAACGTCTTTAATGAGAACCATATTTCATTGTAACTGATATATTGTTGTCTCTATATGTGGTGAAATGGGCTATCTGATGGGCTTGTTAATGGGTCAAAATGATGCATTTCTATATACGGATTGGGTTAATGGTTTGAGATTTCCACCACTGATATCCTTAACATGTGTTAAAATTAGTCAAGTTCATTCCTTTGACCCCTTCGAATCCGTATCGCATTTTAGTCTTGAAAAGTGTTACAATTAGTTAATCTCAAGTTTCTAGGAAGGCACGGGAGTATGAAATAGTTACTTTGAGCATTTATTTGTGGGTTTCCAAGTAAGTTGATCACTCTTATAGTTGGAGATGTATACCAAGTCTTAAACCTAAACTTAGAAATAAGTTCATTCATGAGATTGGGGATGGTTTAAAAACATCATTCTGGTTTGATAATTGGCATCCTGCAGGACCTTTATGTAACCTCTTCACCAATAGAGAGATATATGCTACTAGGGTTAAAAGAATAAGTAAGGTTAACAATTTTTTTAGAGATGGAATATGGGTTGGCCTGTCGAGATTATTGAAACAACTGATACTAGATTAATTGCTTTTAATCCTGTGATTAAAGATAATACTACTGATTTGGTTATGTGGTGTGACAACAATGGAAAAAGGGTGAAATATAGTGTCAATAATGCTTGGAAGGATATTAGGCAAGATAGGGATGAAGTGATATGGCATAAGTTGATATGGTTTTCACAAAACATTGCAAAACATGACTTTACTTTATGGTTGGCTGTCAAATCTAGACGTACTACATAAGCTAGAATAGAAAAATGGGGAATGATTAATGGCCAGACATGCCCGCTATGTAATTCTGTAAAAGATTCCCACAAACATTTGTTTATTGATTGTTCAGATGCTTAACTTGTGTGGAAAAATTTTAAAGCCAAAGCCAACATTGATGATATTATAGACATAATTATTGAAGGCCAATTGACTTGGGATGACCTTATTAACCATTTTGTTAAAATAGCATGTAACAAGTTAATTTGGAGTATCATTGGAAGATTGTGGTTGCAGCGATTATATACTTCATATGGCAGGAAAGAAACTTCAAAATTTTTAGAGATAAAAATAGAACTAATTCTGTTGTTTGTGGTGTAATCCAAAAAGTGATTAGGTTAAGGCTGGCTAGTCTAAAGATTAACAATTCAGATCATGTCAAAAATGCAGCTGGTATATGGAACTTTGGTATGGAAAATGTCATGTATCAACCTACATAAGGTTTAAATGATTGAAGCGACTCAATACTTGGCTTTTAGCTGGAATTTGTGGTCTAAAGATACTAGGATTAGTACAGATGTAACTAAAATTGGTCAAATTGTATTAGGTTTTTGGTTGTATTTAACAAGGGATAGGAATAAAAATAGGTCATTATATAGTCATTTGGTATCTTTGTTTGTTAAATGGTGCAGGTATATACTACTTGGTATGTATGTTAAAAGATGGAGCAAAGTCAAAATAAGTTGAAGAAACAACATTTAGAAGATCTGAAACTTCAGAGATGCCAAAGAACAAAGAATACCAAATGGTGTTGTGCATTGGAAATGATGGCTGATACAAGGGAAAGGGCAAATGAAGGTTTAAAGTTTAAAGATGCCGAGGTATGCTGTTTTGAAGATTATGAAGATCAAGAGCTCGATTCTTCAGAGTGTGGCCAAATGAAATGGATCATGTTGAAGTATAAAGGTATGAATTATGATTTTATTTAAAATGTTATTATTTGCAGGTCGAGCTGAGATGGGTTATGAGTAATAGGACATATAGAAATGGTATTGTTCATTGTATTGATTTTGTCTTTTATTGGTATAGGAATGAATTATGGTGATTGTAGAGATTTTATGCTTACTAGGAAGGAAAGTGTAAAAGTGTTTCGGATGTTTGCATCAAGTGCATTATCGATCCAATATTCTACCATTTGCATCAATAATCTTTGCATCAAGTGCATTATCGGTTGCAAGCCCGAATCTCCTCATCATGGAACCATATGTGTAATGCCCCATTCATATCGATTATAAACGTTACATAATAATTGATTTCATTGTGAGGTATTTGACCTCTAAATGATATACTTTACAAACATTGCATTCGTTTTTAAAAACAAACTTTCATTACATCGAAAGTTGACAGGAATGCATACCATTTCATAATATATCCAAACTATAAATGACTTAATCTGTCATCTACTTAATAATAATCTTGTTGAACTCAACGACTCGAGTGCAACGTCTTTTGAAATATGCCATGAATGACTCCAAGTAATATCTTTAAAATGAGAAAATGCACAACGGAAGATTTCTTTAATACCTGAGAATAAAATGCTTAAAAATGTCAACCAAAAGGTTGGTGAGTTCATTAGTTTATTATCAATAATCAATTCATAATTTTAATAGACCACAAGATTTTCATTTAATCAATACACATAACCTGTGTATAAAAATCATTCATATGAATTGAACACCTGATAACCCATATTAACAAAATGCATCAAAATATCCCCAAGGATAAACAGAACCACTCGTCTGTAGAGACAGAACTACTCGTCTGTAGAGAACAGAACCACTCGTCTGTAAAGAATAGATCGACAGAACCACACGTCTGTAGAGAACAGAACCACTCGTCTGTAGAGAATAGATTGACAGAACCACTCGTCTGTAGAGAACAGAACCACTCGTCTGTTAGAGAACTTATCTATCTTTAGGATTCGCGTCAATTAGTGGCAATTATAATAAACGCTAATTCTTATGTTACCAAGCTAATAGAGGTGATATCCGGTATAATAATCCAACCATAGAATGCAGTTTTGAGTACTTGTGTCTATTTCGTCAAACATTTATAAAAGTAGCGCATGTATTCTCAGTCCAAAATATATATTGCAAAAGCATTTAAAAAGGGAGAAAATGAAACTCACAATACTGTATTTCGTAGTAAAATTACATATGATGGCATCGGACAAGTGCAAGGTTGGCCTCAGATTCACGAACCTATATTAAATATATATATTTATATGTTGGTCAATATCTGTCTAACAATTTAGGTCAAGTCGTAGTGTATCACAATCCTAATGCTCGAGATTATCATGCAAAAGTCATAAAAGTCATCTAATCTAAAAATGGCTTTCAAAATTTATACTGATTTATTATATAACTTAAATATAGTCGTTTTATATATTCAAACATATTTATTAGATTTTATTAGATTAAATACTATAAATCATTTATTAATAAATAAAAATTTATATTAAAATTTATATATGATAAAAATATACTATTATATATCTTAAGTAATAAAATTCATAAAGTTCACTTAATATCATAAAATATAGTGGTATGTATTATTAATGTAATTATATTACGTGTGGTAAAAATATCTTTGTATCACATATTCATTTGATAAAATAATATTGATAATAATAAAAATAATAAATAAAAATTGTATTATTTTGTACTAATAATAATAATTATTATTATTCTACTAATAATAATAATAATAATAACAATATTTATATTTACTAATGATGATATCAATTATGATAAAAAGATAACTCTAATCATAATAATATTAATAATAACGATACTTTTTAATAATAATAATATTTTTATATAATAATAATAATTCTATTTAAAATGATAATTTTTAATAATAATCCTAAAATTATAATAATAATGATATTTCTATTAAAAATGATAATTTTAGTAAAAATGATAGTTTTAATATTAATAATACTTTTAATCATAATAATAATGATAAAAATAATGAAAACGATATTTTTATCTAAATAAATATCTTACAATATTTTAATTTCATCATGATACTTATACTCATTATTTCCTAATCGATTTGTTTAATAGTTTTTAGTCCTCTTTTATATCGCATCCATAATAATGATAATAATAGCAATCATAATAATTAGATCATACTAATATTAGTTTTAATGATAATGATAGTAATAAGTATTATAATAATATTAATGATAATACTAATTATAATAATAATAATAATAATAATAATAATAATAATAATGATGATGATAATAATAATAATAATATTATTAATAATATTATTAATAATAATAATAATAATAATAATAATAATAATAATAATAATAATAATAATAATAATTAGATAATAATAACGACGATAATAATGACGATGGTAATAATAATTATTTTAACAATAATAATACTAAAATTAATAATAATTCTGCTGACCATATCTTTTAATCCGTTCATCGAAATCACACGATTCCTAAATGGAAAGTTATTGATTTTTCGTCAGTTTTCCAACGACATGCATATCATATACTTTATCTTAGTTGCATTTGTAATAAATTCATGATCTATCATAAACTATTTAACGACGAAATTAAACATATAAGCATGCATAATCATATATACTCGAGCACTAGTTAGGGATACACTATTAATATATAAAAGATAAGATATGAATGCTCACGTATCAATATTGTGATTCAACATTGCAGGAAAGTACGTAAACGCAACGAAAATGATAAATGCTAGGTTGACCTCACGAGCAATACCCTCGAACAATACCCATAACCTCTATAGCTATAACCTATAATTTCCTTAACTCTATCCCGTTTGAAAACTTATTTTGAAATCTCCTTAACATAACTCCGTCGTAGTATTTTATGTATACTAATAATATCTTGAAATAATACGGAGTAAATATATATATATATATATATATATATATATATATATGTATATATATATATATATATATGTATATATATATATATATATATATATATATATATATGTATATATATATATATATATATATATATATATATATATATATATATATATATGTAAATTGATTGAGAGAGTTTAGAGAAATATATTTTCAAGTTTCTATGAAATAATGAAACCTATTGAATTCTATTTATAATAGATTTTTTTTGAATTATTAAATTGAATTATTAAAGTATGAATTATTGAAGTGAATTATTAAAGTGAATTATTAAAGTATGAATTATTAAAGTTAAAGTATAGTAAAAGTATAAAACTATGTACGTATAATACGCGTATAAATATATATAATATTAATTTAAATCGTTATATATATTTAATAAAATAAAATATAAATATCGTTATCTTTATCATACTGGTTAAGTAATGAGTTGTCAAAAGTGGTTCTAGATATTTATAAAAGTTATATACGTTTTAATAATAAAGTTCTTTTTTAAACTGAAAACGTTTTTGTATATTTGAAACTAAATCAAATAAATATGATAATTTTGTTTTTCAAAACTAAATATATTTAAGAATCATTTTGTTAAAAGGTTAAAATAATGGAAATCGTTATATCATAAAATGTTCTTAGAAAAGTAGAATTATATATATTCATAATAAGTTTCTAGTTTTTAAATTACAGTCTGTTGGTGAAGCATGTGATAAAGTCCAAAGGTTAAATAAACGTATGAAATCATCTTAATGAAAAATGTCGAGTTACTTTACTTGCCGATATCCAACATCTAAGTTATTTACACTTCACGTTCTTATTTTCATATTAAATAAAATGAAAGTTAACATAGTTATCTTATCAAGGTCACGAGGAAAATATTATAAAACATGAATTGGAAATTAAACAGGAATTTCCACTAACCCTTGTCTAGTTCCCGTTAGTTGACATATATATTTGTTCTTACTTATAAATCACTTTACCATTTTCCGAATGTTGTCAAAATGAATAGATTTCTTAAATCACAGTGGACCTCACAACAGAGACCCGTAATCATATCACAATGTATCTGATAATTCAATTAATTGAATTATCTTTTAATTCCGTCGATAAACATTTATTGAAACAAATATGTAAAGTATTATACATTTAATACTTTGTTAACATTTTAATTATAATATATATACATACATACTTATATATATATATATATATATATATATATATATATATACATATATATATATACATATATATATATACATATATATATATATACAATATATATATACATATATATATATATATATATATATATATATATATATATATATATATATATATATATATATATATATATATATATATATATATATACATATATATATATATATACATATACATATATATATATATATACATATATATATATATACATATATATATATATATACATATATATATATATACATATATATATATATATATACATATATATATATATATATACATATATATATATATATATAATCATATCCATTTATATAATAGTTCGTGAATCGTCGGAGTTTGGTCGGGGTTGAATGAATGTATGAACAAAGTTTAAAATTTTTGAAATTCAACTTAACAAACTTTGCTTATCATGTTGGAATAATATAAAGATAACGTTTAAATTTGGTCGGAAATTTCCGGGTTGTCACAATATGCACCACCCGTTATATGACCACCAATGCCTAGGCTCGTGCATAGCCCAGTCGGTACCCCATGAGTCCTGCTCTTCTCAGCAACTCAATAATAAAGCTCACCAACAGTTACACCCACCTCAACCCAAACATAACCATTTTTAAACACATATATGCATTATTTTGAAATTGTAAGTAGATATATTGGATGCACAAAAACTAACATGTCTACTTAAAGTAAATAAAATAAACATAAAAAATAATTTCTTTACAAACATTCAAATAACCCCGCGAATTCGCGGGTCCTCCACTAGTTAAATTTTAAAATTACACTAAAATTTAAAAAAATAAAAACAAAAAATCTATTCTTCGTCTTCGTCTTGAGCTTCTTGTTCTTCGACTTGATCTTCGTCATCGAGAATGTGGAAATGTCCCGCTTCATCTTGATTATTTGGATTTGTTGTCTGATTATGTCAAATACAATAATTAGGTGGAAGACTCCACACGTGTTCCACAAGCATATCTCGTAGTAGTCGATGAATGCCCAAATCTCTTATTTCCACGTCACCCGAAGATGGGCTCCAACCCTTTCTTGGATTAATCTTTGTGTACGTCGAATCGGACCATAATTCTCCTCGAGTCCACAAAATGCACGTCCATTGTCCTCGCTTATCATATTATTTAATATCACACATGTTAACATAATTCTCCTAAATCTTTGATATAATATGGTCTTGTCGGATGTTGAACAATGATCCATCGGCCTTGTAGTATTCTAAATGCTCGTTCAATATCTTTTCTTACCGATTCTTGATACTTTTTGAATTTTAATTGTTTCGGGTCTATTGGATTTTTGAACGACTTTACTAATGTTGACCTTTCCGGGTAAATATCATCCGCCAAATAATATCCCTTGTTAAACATACACTCATTAACCATAAACGTAGATAGTGGAGCTTCACCATATAATAAGTCACTAAACAAATCGGATTGATTAAGTACGTTGATATCATTATTTAATCTCATGGTTCCAAAAAAGCGTACCAAAATCACCCATCATACGAGACTACCGCTTCAAGCATGATTGTCGGGACACCATGGTCACCTCGTGTATAATGACCCTTCCAACGTGTCAGACAAATTCATCCCCAATGCATACAATCGACACTCCTTAGCATCCCCAAAAAACCATGTATTTTAGCATGTTTAGCGTCAAATGTTGTACATCTTGTGCAGTTGGTTTTCTCATATATTCGGTTGCGTAAGTGGAAAACACATTTGCAAAAACTGTTTAAACAATCATATGAGTTTTGTTCACCCACATGCAAGTATCCATCCTAAAGATCGATCGAAGCAGCATATGCTAGTTGACGTATGGCAGATGTTAATTTTTGAACGATATTAAACCCAACTAACCTAGTACAATCACTTTTTTGATAAAAATAAGTAAAATACGAAGGAATCGAGATTTGAGAAAAATGCACTATACCTTGAAATAGACAAAGAAATAAAGGTTTGCTCATTCGATAATGTCTTCGGAAGTAATCCGGTGGAAACGTACATGTGTCGTAAAAATAATCATCCCATAAAGCTCTTACGGTTCTTTCACGATCTCTATGTAGATATCTTCTAGGTGCTTTTGGTATGAGTTCGACTTCTTCATCATCGCTTAACTCATCCAAGTTATCAAGTAATTCAAGTGCTTGGTTATAATCGTGATCGTTAATTCCGTATTTGAGTCGGGATCCGAATTTGCGGTATTGTGATTCATATTATATTAATGTATATGAAAATAAAATAGTAAAATGAGATTGTATTGGAGTATGACAAGTGATAAAATGAGAGAGTTATGTTTGAATATAATTGAGGAATATATTAACATGCAAGTATCCATCCTAAAGATCGGTCGAAGCAACATATGCTAGTTGACGTATGGCATATGTTAATTTTTGAACGATATGAAACCCAACTAACCTAGTACAATCACTTTTTTGATAAAAATAAGTAAAATACGAAGGAATCGAGATTTGAGAAAAATGCACTATACCTTGAAATAGACAAAGAAATAAAGGTTTGCTCATTCGATAACGTCTTCGGAAGTAATCCGGTGGAAACGTACATGTGTCGAAAAAATAATCATCCCATAAAGCTCTTGCGGTTCTTTCACGATCTCTATGTAGATATCTTCTAGGTGCTTTTGGTATGAGTTCGACTTCTTCATCATCGCATAACTCATCCAAGTTATCAAGTAATTCGAGTGCTTGGTTATAATCATGATCGTTAATTCCGTATTTAAGTCGGCATCCGAATTTGCGGTATTGTGATTCATATTAATGTATATGAAAATAAAATAGTAAAATGAGATTGTATTGGAGTATGAAAAAGTGATAAAATGAGAGAGTTATGTTAGAATATAATTGAGGAAATATATATATATATATATATATATATATATATATATATATATATATATATATATATATATATATATATATATATATATATATATATATATATATATATATATATATATATATATATATATATATATATAGTCAAAAGTTCAAACGAGAACCAGGAAAATGGTGAGAACTGCGAGAACTTTTAATTTACATAGATTTTCACATGTGAGTTGATTGAAAGACTTATAAATGTTGATGGGAGTAAAAATGAACATAAAATAGTTTAAAAAAACTTATATTTTACCTATATAATAAAATATATAGTTTCTCATTCACATGTACATATTTGTTTTGTAAACATGTGAACATTTTATATAATTAACAATTTAACATGTAATTTGTGATAATGAACATATGTTTGTTAATGATATGAGCACTAATTAACATTTGCATGTAATTTGTTGCATATAAATGCATAAAAACTATGAAATTAAAGAGTTCTCGCAGTTCTCGCCCTTTTGTGGTTCTCGTTTGAACCTGCTCATATATATATATATATATATATATATATATATATTAAATTAATAAATAAAAGGAAATAAAGTATAGTCGTTGCATTTCAAACGGGTATATTTTTGCCCGTTATTCCCGTCCAGCAATATTTCACACGAACACATTTAATCTGACGAAATGGAGGGCGGGGGCCTGGGCGGACCCCAAGTCGGGTTGCTGCCATCAGTGCCTAGGTGGGCGGATGGTTGGGCAGCTCCGAAGACTCCACCGTTAGGAGCACTCTAATAAACTTTAACTTCTGCGATGGTAAAAGGTCTCCTCTACTTCGATATTTATATTTAGAAAATTTTAAGAGATAGTTGTAGAAATATATACCGAAACTAAGCAAACAGATCCAAATTAACAAGCATGTTATTATATAAATTGATAATACATAATATATAATTTAAAATTAAAGCGATCAAACCGAATATAAGGAGTGAACCGGGCTTGTGTTTTACAAAATTCCCTTAAACAGATTCGACATCTTTTCCCAGGGTACACCGGCTCGAAGAAGCGTACTGTCAGACTAGAACACTTGTTTGAAAGATGATCGGAATTGGGGAGACTATTTGCTGTAATGTGAAGAACGTCAGAAACCAAAAACGTTGGTGAATGAAATTGAACGAATATGAGAATGCAGTAGAGGATGGCGTTTTTTGTGTATCCTTTTTCAATACCAATGCCTTGGTATTTATATTGCAAATATGATCAACTATTAAAAGAAAAGATTTACAGAATCACACCAAAAAGGAAACAATTTGGTTCTTGGTGGACAAGAAAAATGTTTTCTTGGTTGATACGTTCAATCCTTTTCTTAACTTGCAAGTCCAAAATTCAGATTTTTGGAGCTGCATTCGTGTCCGCAGGTCGCGCAGGCACGCATTGGATCCAAAGCCCAAATCCAGATTCCCCCCCCCCCCCACACCCCGCGCGCGAGGGATTATAAGGGAGTAAAATATGTCATAAGATCTTGACATAGCTTATATCCATCCACTTATATACTACATAAAAGTTCTTTCCCACTCCTATGTGGGACAAGTTCCATTTCATTTCAAATTTGCTTCTACTTTGTACTTAAACTAGCAACTTTGAGACGCGATATCTCATTCATCATTAACCCGTTTTAGACACGCTTTAGTTCGTTTTAAAGCTCTCATTAGTAGCTACAAAAGCCACTAAATAGTCGTAAATATATGTCACTTTATTATATATTAACTTGTGTCCAAACATTGGTGGAACACACTTTTTCAACCAAATTTTCCAACAATCCCCCACTTGAATGGAGATCGCTTCTTAGTAACAACAATCTTTCGATTAAATTTCAGCGGTTGAATCTTGCATATGATAAGTAGGTGTTACCCTTTGAACGTTCGCTTATGAAAACGTACTTAGTCTACTGGCTCTGAGTAGACGGTGATGTCTTTGAACTCGTCTATCGTTTGTGTAGGTGACAATACGCATCACACAAGACTCTTCCTCACAACGTCAAGTTCTCATAGTTATGTTTGTTATGGTCATGAACATTAGCCTGGTTCTGCCTTCTGCAAGATCTTATCAAGTATTGTGCCACAACAATACCCTTTGAAGCGACCCGACTTCTCTCTCACATAGGTGATTCACCATCAAATGGCTACTGATTAAACACGCATGGTTATTTCACTTGAATCATTAAAATCCAAGGGCTTATCCTCTTACATGTCACTTTTAGGAATGAACTACAAAGTCTACTCATAATTAGTAAACTCCCTTTAAAAGGTGTAAGGGTTGCTAGTTTAGTAATTAAATCCCCCCACAGTGACTTCGCCAGTTCATACAAGTAGGTTGTCCTTTTGAACTCAGATCTTGGGATCTCCAGTTGTAACAACCCGACTTTTTTCGTTTACTAACGTTACTTGTCCGTTAAATATTTAACGGTGATTACTTAGAACTTTATGTGTTTAATTGAATTAAATGCATACTTGATCCTAGTGGATTACTTGAATTAATATGGTTATATCAAGTTATGAACTTATTTCGGTGAGCGAAATAACTAGAAAACGTTACGATTAAGTTTATCGTCCAGAAAGCTTTTCAGTTTACGGAACTCAGAAAAACGACACAATAATTATTTTCGATAATTATTGACTTTAAGAAAATTATTTTTAATTTATTATTTATTTAATGAATTAAACTCGGTGATTGCGTTTCAACGACTAGTTAACGTTCCGGAGACCTGGTACGGTTAACGACACTCGAAACGGACCACGCGCGTACGAGTAATGAAGCAAAATTGAGCCCGAGCCCCCATAAGAAGACCAATTGGCCGAACCCCCTAGTGGGCCCCCTGTGTTTGTATTTTGGACCTTTACTTGCTAATGATGGACTCTAATTAGGCCCTAATGTATTTAAGGGAGAAACTAGACTAGAAACCCTCATAATACACACAAATACAATCGACATTCTCTCCCTCTCCCTCTATCCTTTGGTCGTCGGTCTCCACACACACATACACACATTCAAAACTCAAAATTTGAAGAATGTTTGTACACGAACGTTGTTCCTTGTGTCGTTCTCTATGCGTTAGTGTGCTCAATTTAATTGTTTGAGGTATAAATAGTAACCCTAATTTCATTAATTCAGTTTTTTGTTCAATTACATAGTGTAATCAAGTCTAGTGCTCAATTAATGGTGATTGATGTTGTTAATTGTTGATTGATTGCGTAATTAACGTTGTATGTTTGAAAAACGAATTTGTTTCTTGTTGATCTGATTAAATTGGTATGAGATCTGATCTTGTAACATGTTTAAATAGAAAGATATCAAAAATTTATTAATTTTAGACTCCGATTTTGCTTGATTTCGTTATCGTATGCTTAAGATGTGATTAATCGAAGATTTCACTATGTTTTATGCGTAATCCGAATTTTCTGAGTTGCATGCTTTGTGTTTTAGCTTATGAAAAGCATTCTCCTGTATTCCTTGTGAAAATTTATGCAGTTTGGACTAAAGATTTGCGTCGAAAGGTTATGTAATGCTCCCGATATGATAAAACGAAGATTTGATTTGTAAAGTATGTTGAATCAGTTTTTAAGTTCACATAAAAATTTCTAGAATGAACTAGGAATTGATTGAGACTTTGATATTCTAGAATATGTTAGTTTAAGTTCTCCTTGACATGTTTCATTTGTATACTAACTTATGAGAACGTGATTTGCCATGAGATATATGCTCGTCTTTGTGATGTGTCCAGTTGATGATAAAAAACTAATTAGTCTGTAAAGATTTGTGAAACTGTACAAATTGTATAAAGAAATGCTTCTAATTATTTATCACTAAAACTTTGAGATGTTTTGAGATGACACCAATTGACCGTTCATCAAAATCTATTTTCTATATTTTTAGAAAAATGTTTAAAAACTGACGCGCGAGAAGAAATTTTTGTGATGAACTCAGACTTGACCCTCTCTGATATTGGACTTTTAATTATCGTATGAGGCTTTGGCCAGACTTTTTGGAATTGATTTTAAGTATAGTTATGATCTGGAGTTGATCATAATTTTATGAATTATGTGCTATGTGCTATAGATGTACCTCTTTACGACGTACGAATTTCTAAGGTATGCGCTAAGAAGAGGAAAATGCGATTTGCTAAACTACGAGCTATAACCTGTTATATGACCTAGGTTTGACTTGTTGACCATGTTTTCATGACCTACTGATATGTTTGACTTTAGTTGACCACTTTGACCGAGTTGACTTTTGGTTTGACTTTGGTTGACTTGCTTGGATTAGTTGACTTTTACTTGTTCGTTGAGTTAGTCTGAGCACTAGGACTTTGCGTACACTATGGGTTGACAAAGTTTGACCTATTAGTGTATACTTAAGATGATTTACTTGATTAGGTTGCGTTGTTCAGTCGAGAGTTTCGACAACAGTACGATTTGCTAAGTCTTTACAAGTACTTTTGCTAAGGTGAGTCTACAGTCCCTTTTTCAGCAACATTTTTGGGATGAGATACATGCTGCTTTTGAAACTATTTCTTAAACTATTTTTACAAACATATTACATATTATGCACGAGTAACTTACCAAGAATATACATATGAGTTCAGATCAAAAATCCCTTAGCTTGATTATATTAGTTACTTTGTAAGCTCGACTTATAGGGACGATACCGTTAGGTTTGACAAACCTCACCGCAACATAAACAGGTGCTTATTTTGTTGTTACTCGTACACTTGATCGATGTATCGCCATGATAGGGTAAACTAAAGACGTGTGCTCAGCTCACGTAAAGCTTAAAGCTTTATAATCAAGTGCTCATGATAAGTGTATATTATTACGAAGCTTTTCAGAAATCTCGTGGCCTAACTTACGATGAATGTTACTTAAAGATGATGTTTACTAAGTTAAAACTAGACATGGTAATGTCTACAAACAGATGAAACAAAAAGAACTTTTTGATGTCACTCACAGTTGAAACTTGACATCTTACAAACAGTTTATTACTTAGCATTTGCTATACGCAAACTTTTGAGATTATACCTTAGCGGTTTATTCAGATAAATGATTTTGAGAAATGATTTTCGACAAACGATTTATGAAAACCATTTTATGAACATACGAGAACTATTTACTCAAACCTGTATATTCACTCAACTTTATGTTGATCCGTTTTGCATGTTTTATCTCAGGTATTAGTTGCTTCCGCTGTAGAACATTGCTGTTATGTAGAAGTCAAGCCAAGCATTGGGACCAGAGTTAATACGCCGTTAGTGGATTCTGACGGGGTGTTACATTTGGTATCAGAGCTTTGGCTATAGGAACTAGGAAACATTAGTGTGTCTAACCGTAGGGCGCATTATGGGTCTAGTCTATAGCCGTGTACTTAGAATGACTGTTATACGCCATGCTTGCACTGTTTGCTCTACTATGCTACACGTAGGGCTACATATTATATATCACATGCATATACGCATCTCTACCCATAATGATATAGACTTGGACTAGATATATGATATCACGAATCACATACGTACACATGACGCGACACTTAAGAGAATTAAGTTGACTACGCTATCTTGAACTTATGGAGTAATGTCGAATGGATATGTGAGATTGCGTAATGTAATGACCGGGATTACATTACGGTAACTCATATAGAAGTTTCGACATAGCAAAATAAGGAATTGGGAGCGAGTCAAGTAGGTTACTAGGATAAACACCGTTAAGAACATGAACTGTATAATCTCAAATATGAGTAGAAATTTACAATGTGCGCATTAATTATTTTTATAACTTATAAGAAATGTATAATCACGTCACAACTCGTCGCTCCTCGACACTGTCCGCCACCACCGATCACTACTTGGAACTACGAAGACACTGCTAGAACATACTCATCATCTCATACCACTACTTAACGTTGCTAACTACTACACAACGCCGCCTCTCACTGCTAGTCCCGACCGATCACTTACTTCTCACTGCTTGTCATCACTAGTTACTACTTGATGCCACCCATTGCTACTCACCACTGCTAAGTGCTACTCATCACTACTAGCACCTCTACAATTTACTACTAGCTACTATGCATCATTACTCATTTCTGATATATCTTTAGAGGATGAATTCCTTGTAGCAGCTTGCACAATCCGTAGTAGATACTGTCTACTTGACTTCCGACTTTCCTATCATTCAGCCACCCGCGACTTCACGATTATGCTTTCCAATACAAGAGTACCAGAAGAGGTATTCACACCTTTTCTCATAAAGGGTATTTCGTTCTTCTCCCCCACCGATATGGGATAAGTCTGATAATTCACCTTACAATCAACATCAACTTCGGTGAAGTTCTTCACGAGTCTGTTCTTACTCAGCAATCATAATGTTTATATACTGTCAACATCGGTGCCGATAGAAACTTTATTGCTAGAGAATTCTGTCACAATAATTGGAATCCAATATCTGCCTTAGCCAACATGAACCCTATGGAACTATTAAATGGGAATAAAACGTATCATGATTTATGTCATTATAGTTTAAGGAGGTCCAGTTTTAAGAAGTTTGATCGTACACTTCCATCGTAAACGTCTCTCGCACGAAACTCACCCCAAACTTTAATCAACGATTGCTCCTAATCCTTTGAAAATTATAAGCTAAGACCCATACCATTAAGCTCATAATAACCTTCCGTACTGAACAGTACTTTTTTCGACGATTGGCGAGCCATTACAATAGAAATCTAGTTGAGTGATGTTTGGAGTTAAATTATTTTACTTGGATAACCCTATTTCTTTATTTGACCTTGTGGTTGGAATGGACTCGTTATCTGACGACACAATTGAGGCTGTTGCGACCAGAAGGTCATTCGAATTCCTTTTACTGAAGACGAATCAATGATGGTGTACGGAGAGAAGATCAGTACACCGTTGCCTTACATCAATTGCTCGAAGGTCCAGAAGTACATGAGATAAGGATGTCTCGCAATTCTGGCACATGTGAGCAAGTAGAACCAGCAGTTAAGAGACCCAAGGATGTCCCAACCATTAGAAATTTTCCTTAAGGTTCTTCCGAGAGAATTACCATCTCTTCCACCGCATAGAGACGTAGAATTTCAGATTGACTTAATGCCAGGAGTGGCACCTGTAGCACGTTCACCGAATAGGAGTGCACCTTCAGAATTAAAAGAGCTGTCTAGTAAGTTACGAGAGCACATGCGCTATTTGTTTGGAAGAAGGATAGATCTATGAAATCTTGTATCAAGAATAGACACCCGCTACTGAGAATCAATGATCTGTTAGATCAGTTGCAAGGATCAGCATGTTACTCTAAGATCGATATAAGGTCAGGTTATCATCAGATGAGAGTAAAAGAGACAGATATACCGAAGATAGCGTTTAGAACATGCTACAGACATCAGGAATTTAATACCGTTTGGATTGACGAACGCACCGGTGTGTTCATGATTTCATGAACCGTGTGTGTAAGTCATATCTAGACAAGTTTGTTATTGTGTTTATCGATGATATTCTAGTATAATCCAAGTATGAGAAGGAACATGAGCAATATCTTCGTTTGCTACTAGAGATGCTTAGGAAGGAGCAGCTGTATGCGAAGTTTTCGAAGTGTGACTTATGGCTGCGAAGATAGAAACGGTCAAGAAATGGGAGACTCCTAAGTCGCCAACTCATGTTCGGCAATTCTTAGGTCTTGCCGGTTATTATAGAAGATTCATTAAGGGATTTTCTACTATTGCCCGACCGTTGACAACAATGACTCACAAGGGTAAGAAGTATGAATGTACTGAGCTGCATGAGTCTGCATTTCAGTTGTTACAAGAGAAATTAACTACTGCCTCGATTTTGTCTTTACCCGAAGGAACCGAGGATTTCGTAGTTTACTGCGATGCTTCACGATAATTTTTTGGTTGCGTGTTGATGCAACGTAAGAAAGTGATTGCATATGCATCCCGACAATTGAAGATACATGAGATGAACTATACGACTCACGATCTAGAACTTGGTGCTGTAGTTTTTGCACTGAAGAAGTGAAGACACTATTTGTATGGTACTAAGTTCACTGTAATCACTGATCACAAGAGTCTGCAGCATATTTTCGATCAGAAACAGCTTAATATGAGACAGAGATGTTGGATCGAATTGTTGAACGATTACGACTGCGACATTAGCTATCATCCTGCTAAGGCTAATGTAGTGGCAGATGCTTTGAGTAGGAAGGAGAGAGTTAAGCCTATTCGAGTTAGAGCATTGAGCTTGACTATTCGAAGGAACCTTACTTCACAGATACATGAAGCACAGTTAGAGGTGTTGAAAGAAGAGAACGTTGCTACCGAATCGCTTTGAGGAATCGATAAGAAGTTCATTACTCGAGACGATGGAACCCGATATTTTATCGACAGAGTTTGGGTACCGAAGTTTGGCGGATTAAGGGAACTAGTGTTAGAAGAGGCACACAAGACAAGGTATTCTATTCACCCTGGATCCGACAACATGTACCAAGATCTTAAGGCACTTTATTGATGGCCTAACATGAAAGCTGACATCGCTACCTATGTTGGTAAGTGTTTGAGTTGCACTAAGGTCAAGGCTGAGCATCAGAAACTGTCAGGACTGCGGACACAGCCAGAGATTCCCCAATGGAAGTAGGAAAATACTAGTATGGATTTTATCACTAAGTTACCCAAGACTGTGGGAGGTTATGATACGATTTAAGTCATCATTGATCGTCTCACAAAGTCTGCTGATTTTCTACCGATTAGGGAAAAGGATAAGATGGAGAAGTTGGCACAGGTTTACCTAAATGAAGTGGTTTCTCGACATGGAGTGCCGCTATCCATTATTTTCGACAGAGATAGTAGATTTACATCTAGATTTTGGCAAGATATGCAAGATGCCATGGGAACTCGTTTAGACATGAGTACAACATACCATCCACAGACTGATGGTCAAAGTGAGAGAACCATTCAGACATTAGAAGACATGTTAAGAGCGTGTGTTATTGAATTTGGAATTGGATGGGATAGACAGTTACCGTTAGTAGAGTTTTACTATAACAATAGTTATCATGCAAGTATAAAGGCAGCGCCTTTTGAAGCATTGTATGGCAGAAAGTGCAGATCACCTATATGTTGGACTGAGTTAGGAGATAGTCAGTTAACTGGTCCTGAGTTTGTACATGAAACGACTGAGAAAATCGTGCAGATTCGAGAAAGAATGAAAATAGCACGAGATCGTCAAAAGAGCTATGCAGATCTTAAAAGGAAAGATTTAGAATTTCAGGTTGGAGACAAGGTTATGCTCAAAGTGTCACCCTGGAAGGGTGTAGTACACTTTGGTAAGAGAGGAAAGTTAAGTCCGAGGTATATTGGACCGTTTGAGATTACCGAACGAATTGGACCGGTAGCGTATAGATTGAAATTACCGCAGGAACTTAGCGAGATTCATGATACTTTTCATGTTTCCAATTTGAAGAGGTGCTTATCAGATGAAAGTTTGGTGATTCCTTTAGACGAAGTGCAAGTTGATCCTAAGCTTAATTTCATTGAAGAGCCTGCTGAGATTATGGGTCACGAAGTTAAGCAACTAAAGCAAAGCAGAATTCCACTGGTTATGGTTAGATGGAATGCCCGTAGAGGACCATAATTCACGTGGGAGAGTGAAGATCAGATGAGACTTAAGTATCCGCAACTGTTTTCCGAGGATACAACTACGGCGGATGACCACCAAAATTTCGAGACGAAATTTTTCATAACAGGTGGGTAATGTAACAACCCGACTTTTTCCGTTTACTAACGTTACTTGTCCGTTAAATATTTAACGGTGATTACTTAGAACTTTATGTGTTTGATTTAATTAAATGCATACTTGATCCTAGTGGATTACTTGAATTAATATGGTTATATTAATTTATGAAATTATTTTGGTTGGCGAAATAACTAGAAAACGTTACGATTAAGTTTATCGTCTAGAAAGCTTTTCAGTTTACGGAACTCAGAAAAATGACACAATAATTATTTTCGATAATTATTGACTTTAAGAAAATTATTTTTAAATTATTATTTATTTAATGAATTAAACTCGGTGATTGCGTTTCAACGACTAGTTAACGTTTCGGAGACCCGGTACGGTTAACGGCACTCGAAACGGACCACGCGCGTACGAGTAATGAAGCAAAATTGAGCCCGAGCCCCCATAAGAAGGCCAATCAGCCAAACCCCCCTAGTGGGCCCTTGTGTTTGTATTTTGGACCTTTACTTGCTAATGATGGACTCTAATTAGGCCCTAATGTATTTAAGGGAGAAACTAGACTAGAAACCCTCATAATACACACACATACAAATGAAATTCTCTCCATCTTCCTCCCTCCTTTGGCCGTCGGCCTCCACACACACCCACACACACATTCAAAACTCAAAATTTGAAGAAGGTTTGTACACGAACGTTGTTCCTTGTGTCGTTCTCTACGCGTTAGTGTGCTCAATTTAATCGTTTGAGGTATAACTAGTAACCCTAATTTCATTAATTCAGTTTTTTGTTCAATTACATAGTGTAATTAAGTCTAGTGCTCAATTAATGGTGATTGATGTTGTTAATTGTTGATTGATTGGTAATTAACGTTGTATGTTCGAAAAAAAGAATTTGTTTCTTGTTGATCTGATTAAATTGGTATGAGATATGATCTTGTAACGTGTTTAAATAGAAAGATATCGAAAATTTATTAATTTTAGACTCCAATTTTGCTTGATTTCGTTATCGTATGCTTAAGATGTGATTAATCGAAGATTTCACTATGTTTTATGCGTAATCCGAATTTTCTGAGTTGTATGCTTTGTGTTTTAGCTTATGAAAAGGATTCTATTGTATTCCTTGTGAAAAGTTATGCAATTTGGGCTAAAGATTTGCGTCGAAAGGTTATGTAATGCTCCCGATATGATAAAACGAAGATTTGATTTGTAAAGTATGCTGAATCAGTTTTTAAGTTCACATAAAAATTTATAGAATGAACTAGGAATTGATTGAGACTTTGATATTCCGCAATATGTTAGTTTAAGTGCTCCTTGACATGTTTCATTTGTATACAAACTTGCGAGAATGTGATTTTCCATGAGATATATGCTCGTCTTTATGATGTGTCCAGTTGATGATAAAAAAACTGATGAGTCTGTAAAGATTTGCGACACTGTACAAATTTTCTAAAGCAATGCTTCTGATTATTTATCACTAAAACTTCGAGATGTTTTGAGATGAAACCAATTGGCCGTTCATCAAAATCTATTTTCTATATTTTTTGAAAAATGTTTAAAAACTGACGGGCTAGCAGAAATTTTTGTGATGAACTCAGACTTGACCCTTTCTGATATTGGACTTTTAATTATCGTATGAGCTTTGGCTGGACTTTTTGGAATTGATTTTAAGTATAGTTATGATCTGGAGTTGATCATAATTTTATGAATTATGTGCTATGTGCTATAGATGTACCTCTTTACGACGTACGAATTTCTAAGGTATGCGCTAAGAAGCGGAAAATGCGATTTGCTAAACTACGAGCTATAACATGTTATATGACCTAGGTTTGACTTGTTGACCAAGTTTGCATGACCTACTGAGATGTTTGACTTTAGTTGACCACTTTGACCGAGTTGACTTTTGGTTTGACTTTAGTTGACTTTTATTGACTTGCTTGGATTAGTTGACTTTTACTTCTTCGTTGAGTCAGTCTGAGCACTAGGACTTTGCGTACACTATGGGATGACGAAGTTTGACCTATTAGTGTATACTTAAGATGATTTACTTGATTAGGTTGCGTTGTTCAGTCGAGAGTTTCGACAACAGTACGATTTGCTAAGATCTTTACAAGTGCTTTTGCTAAGGTGAGTCTACAGTCCCTTTTTCAGCAACATTTTTGGGATGAGATACATGCTGCTTTTGAAACTATTTCTTAAACTGTTTTTATAAACATATTACATATTAGGCACGAGTAACTTACCAAGAATATACATATGAGTTCAGATCAAAAATCCCTTAGCTTGATTATATTAGTTACTTTGTAAGCTCGACTTATAGGGACGGTACCGTTAGGTTTGACAAACCTCGCCGCAACATAAACATGTGCTTATTTTGTTGTTCCTCGTATACTTGATCGGTGTATCGCCATGATAGGGTAAACTAAAGACGTGTGCTCGGCTCACGCAAAGGTTAAAGCTTTATAATCAAGTGTTCATGATAAGTGTATATTATTACGAAACTTTTCAGAAATCTCGTGGCCTAACTTACGATGAATGTTACTTAAAGATGATGTTTACTAAGTTATAACTAGACATGGTAATGTCTACAAACAGATGAAACAAAAAGAACTTTTTTGATGTCACTCACAGTTGAAACTTGACATCTTACAAACAGTTTATTACTTAGCATTTGCTATACGCAAACTTTTGAGATTATACCTTGGCGGTTTATTCAGATAAATGATTTTGAGAAATGATTTTTGACAAACGATTTATGGAAACCATTTTATGTACATACGAGAACTATTTACTCAAACCTGTAGATTCACTCAACTTTATGTTGATCCGTTTTGCATGTTTTATCTCAGGTATTAGTTGCTTCCGCTGTAGAACATTGCTGTTATGTAGAAGTCAAGCCAAGCATTAGGACCAGAGTTAATACGCTGTTAGTGGATTATGACGAGGTGTTACACCAGTCAACTAAGTTAGGTTTTTTTTCATATAAACTTAGCCTTTCATGAGCTTCAGTCTCATTCCCATGCACGACTTATACAATAACTCGCTGCTTAAGCCTTTTGTAAGCAGATCCGCAATATTATCCTTTGACTTCACATAGTCAATAATGATAATTCCTGTAGAGATTAGTTGTCGTACTGTATTATGTCTACGTCGTATATGTCTATTCTTACCATCATACATTGTGCTATGAGATCTACCAATCGCCGATTGGCTATCATAATGTATACTTATGGCTGACACCGGCTTAGGCCATCTTGGTATATCTTCAACGAATTGACGTAGCCATTCTGCCTCTTCACCAACTTTATCTAAAGCGATGAATTTTGATTCCATCATGGATCTAGCAATAACTGTTTGTTTAGACGATTTCCACGATATAGCAGCACCTCCAAGTGTGAATACATAACCACTTGTTGCTCTGGAATCATTTGTATCAGATATCCAAATTGCATCACAGTGTCCTTCGATCACTGCAGGATATATGTTGTAATGCAGCCCGTAATCCCGAGTGTATCTTAAGTACCGAAGTAACTTAGTCATACAACTCTAGTGAGACGTACTTGGATTAATCGTATATCTAGTTAGTTTGCTTATAGCATATGCTAAGTCGGGTCGAGTATAACTCATCAGATACATTAAGCTGCCAATAATTCTTGAGCACTCTAACTGCTTAACTGGTTTTCCTCTATTTTTAGCTAGATGTTGACTCGCGTCAATATGAGTTCTAGCTATATTAGAGTCATTAGCATTGAACTTCTCAAGAATCTTGTCCATATAATGGGTTTGACTTAGAATAAGTCCACTTTCGGTTCGTGTGATTTTTACTCCCAATATCACATCTGCTAAACTCATGTCCTTCATGTCAAACTTTGATTTCAGCATGTCTTTTGTAAATTTAATCATATTCTCATTACTACCAGCAATGAGCATATCATCTACATAAAGACAAAGGATAACATATCCACTTGGTGTGTCCTTCACATACACACACTTGTCACATTCATTAATCTTAAATCCTGAATCAAGCATGACATTATCAAACTTCTGTTGCCATTGTTTAGGATCTTGTTTTAATCCATATAAAGATTTAACAAGTTTACACACTTTCCCTTCTTGTCCATGCGCTAGAAACCCCTTGGGTTGTTCTATGTAAATCTCTTCTTCGAGATTTCCATTTAGGAAAGCAGTTTTCACATCCATTTGATGTACTTCCAAGTTTCTAATGGAGGCAATGGCAAGTACCAACCTGATGGAGGTTATTCTCATTACCGACAAATATGTATCAAAGTAATCTAGACCTTCTCGTTGTCTATAACCTTTGATCACCAACCTTGCCTTGTACTTATCAATGGTACCATCTGGCTTTAACTTCTTCTTGAAGATCCATCGATAACCTAGTGGCTTGCATCCTGGAGGAAGATCCACTAACTCCCAAGTATGGTTTTGTAAAATAGAATTTATTTCACTTTTAATGGTCTCCTTCCATTTAGGTCCTTCCGAGGAAGACACCGCTTTACGGTAAGTTGTAGGTTCATTTTTGATATCGGCTAAAAAGTCACATTTTACCTCGATATTAGAGCCCAAAAGTGATAAAGTTCCAAGCTTTGTCGGCCAAATATTCACTTTATCAATTAATTTTGTAGAATTAATGATTACGAAGACAATGCAAAAAGAATCAAGAGAATCGGAGCTAAAACGAATATTCTAGAGCGAAAACAGTGGAAGACAAGTTACGACTAAGGAAATCAAATTACGATCCAGGAAACAAGCTGACTAGCGCAGGCCATACGGCTTATTGTACGGCCTGCCTGTATGTAAAACTGCCTGCCATACGGCCTTGGCAAACGAGCATGCAAAATGGCTTGCCAGCCCATACGGCCTGCCAGCCATATGCAAGAAAATTCCAAGCTTATTTAAGGATGCTTTTGTCATCCATTTTTCACACACCTCTTTTCACTCTCTCACTAGAAGTTTTCAAGGCCTTCTCACCTCCGAGTGGGAATTAAGTACCCGTAGGCGAACGCCGAAGATTGTACTAGGAGCGGTCTAGAGGATGTCAGCACTTGTAATGGTCCAGATCTCGTCTGTAAAAGGTGAACGCTTTCCTTAATCTAATAATGTTACCTTGTTACTTTAAGTTGCTTTCATCTTGCATGCTTATCTATCTGTTGCAAATATTTATTATATATTGAATATCTTATCTGAAACTTATGTTATTATTATGTTGAAACCTTGACGGTTTATAAGTCTAATTTATGTAACACCCTTTCCACTTATTCACGTGGCTATAACCTAGTATTAGGACCAGATCAACCCTAGGATACAAGGTAAGTAGTTATGTGTGCTTAACGTCACAATAGGGATATAGTACCTACGTACGGTTAATCATTTATCCGTCAAAGAAGAGCTGCCCATCTAGGTTGTGATTAGAGTAGGCAATATAGAGTTCAGTGAACACTGGCTTACTCAAAAGCATGATTCGCGTCAGAAACAACGTTCTTGAGATGTTGTAAGATGATCCGGGGTTGAGTAAGTGATCGCAAAGAGAGGCCTCTAATCCAATTAGCAGTACCTTAGATTATCTAAGATTGCACATCTGTTAATGTTAAAGCATAGCTTAGTATTAAGTGGATGAACGTTATTGTAGTTAAACTAACTAGGATTAAGAAAAGATGAGACTTTCCTTTAAGGATATACCACTTTATTCATGTACCTAGGATTCTATCCATAAGGTCATTTAAATCCTCTAAGGTTAACGTTAGGAGTAGGGATATCCATCTTAGCCAGAATCTTCAAAGCCTAAACTCTTAGTGACAAATCGATTAGGTTCATAGCCCAGTTGATTAAGGTTTAGTGTTTATTCTAGGAAGTTAAACTCTTTCAACAACCCTCCATTAGTATTTTATTCTTCATACATATCCCTTTTATTCTTTATAGTTTACATTACCTTAGTTAATCTTAATCCCTCACCACTTGTCGCTAGGGTTAACTATTATGGCACTTTTATCCAACATTATCGAATAAACATAGAAAAATACTAACCTAAGTTATACTTACCACTTACTCGTTAAAAGGAAGACAAGTATGTGAATTATAGCTAGGAAACACAGCTAAATAAACACAGCTAAATATAAATAATAAAACTGTAACACCCCGATTAATGGTCTAGACAAAATGTAGAAATAATATTATTTTATTATATGATTTAAATATAATTGTAATAAAAATTATGGTAGAATTGGACACATGGCAAGTTATCATGGTAGAAATGGACACATGGCAAGTTATTATGGTAGATATTTCTCAAAATAGTGACTAAGCTAGTGAATGTATATCCTAATGGTGAGTAAGCTAGTTAAAAATTGATGGGTGTCATCCTTACTTGCTAAGGATTCTATATGGTAGTAACACATATCATAGCTACATAATAGCTTTGATGACTAAGTTGCATGGAAGAAGACTAAGTTGCTTAGTCATATTACTTCTACCTTAAGACTAAATGCATGCAAGCCACCTAGATTTGTAACTCAACAAGTGGCATCATCTTAAAGTCTTAGAGTGATTAGTCATCTCTTAATGGTTAGTATAAATAGACATAGTTCTTTCACAATTAAAGTCACACCTAGATACAAAATATACCATACATATAAATATAGTAATATAGTTGCATCGGTTGATTATAATACGAGCAAGGAAACTAGAACTACTAACGACATAAGTCCATCAAGATCTTTAGAAACGATCGCAAGTAAGTATTCTCATATTATTTTATATATATATATATATATATATATATATATATATATATATATATATATATATATATGCATGTGAGTAGTGGCTTTAATCAAGTCAGATGCGATAGTGACCCATTTGATGTGTGACTGCATTTGATTATTAAATGTTTAATTGATGTTGTTATTGTGTCTAACTTGGAAGTCTTATATTTCCAGGTGACAAAGGGAGAGAGAAGACTCAGTAATATTAGACCACTGAGTTCTTGCTAGTAATCGGTGAGTGGGATTATCCCGGGTGTAGCATAGAGTAGCTTGTCGTGCTACATCGTTATATTATTGTTTAGTTGCCATGTTATAGCTGTAATGTTGCCATGTTGTGTTGATACTAGTTGAATGTGCACTGTTGATAGAAACTCGACTTGTAAGGTTCTGTTTGTTGTTTCGAACCTCGGCTTGTTAGGTTCCGCTCATGAGGGATCTCGACTTGTTAGATCGTACTCAAGGAGGTTAATCTCGACTTGTTAGGTTGGGTCCTGTTGACCACTGTCTGTTGAGTATAGTGTTGAATGACGCCTCACCTGAGTGTGGATGGCTATGCTGGGGATTCAGTGGTAGGACTAACGGTAGACTCTAACTCGATCAGCTAGTTGTCGTGTGCCCGGCCAGGCCACCGTTCCTCCAACTAGAGCAAAGTTGTTGTAATAGATACTTGTTGTTGTAATTGTTGTTGTTGTACGAGTTGGTACTGTATGCTAGATTTGTAGATAGTTTCATTCACTTAGCTTCAGCTAACCCCTCTCCTCCTCCCTTTGAAAGGACCCATCCTAATCCATCTGGATTAATACATTACATTTGGTTACATCGCGAGGTACTTCACCTCTATATGATACATTTTACAAACATTGCATTCGTTTTTAAAATACAAACTTTCATTACATCAAAAGTTGACGGCATGCATACCATTTCATAATATATCCAACTATAATTGACTTAGTAATAATCTTGATGAACTCGACGACTCAAATGCAACGCCTTTTGAAATATGTCATGAATGACTCCAAGTAATATCTCTAATATGAGCAAATGCACAGCGGAAGATTTCTTTCATACCTGAGAATAAACATGCTTTAAAGTGTCAACCAAAAGGTTGGTGAGTTCATTAGTATATCATAATCGATCATTTTCATCATTTTAATAGACCACAAGATTTTTATTTTCATATCTCATAAATATACGTCCCATGCATAGAGACAAAAATCATTCATATGGATTGAACACCTGATAATCGACATTAACAAGATGCATATAGAATATCCCCATCATTCCGGGACACCCATCGGACATGATAAATTTCGAGGTACTAAAGCATTCCAAATTCCAGAATGGGGCTTGTTGGGCCCAATAGATCTCTCTTTAGGATTCGCATCAATTAGGGGTGCACTAATTCTCAAAATTAGTGATGTTCCCTAATTCTTAGATTATCAGGCTAAAAGGGGCATATTCGGCTTCGATCCATTCAACCATATAATGTAGTTTCGATTACTTGTGTCTATTTCGTAAAATATTTATAAAGGCGCATGTATTCTCAGTCCCAAAAATATATATTGCAAAAGCATTTAAAAGGGAGTAATGAAACTCACTATACTGTATTTTATAGTAAAAATACATATGACGACATTGAACAATGCAGGGTTGACCTTGGATTCACGAACCTATATCCTTTGTATATATATTAAAACGTATAATCGTAATCGAACAAATTTATATAACATAAGTGATTTAATTGTTATTTTAATTATTTATTTTATTAATAACCTAATTAATTACATTTATTAATATTTATTATGAAAGTATTAATATAGTTATCTTATATGTAGTAAATATATTTTTCTTATATATATATATAATATTTATTTAGTACATTAATAATAATAATCGTAATAGTGATAATGAAAATAATAATTTTGATAATAATAATAGCCATTTTGATTGTAGCAATAATAATACTGTAATAATAATAATAATATTAATGATAATAATAATGATAATGATAACAAAAATAATGTAAATAAAATTATATAAAAATCATTTTAAGGAAAATAATAATAATGATAATAATAATAATAATAATAGTTTTTGATAAAACTGATAATTTTTTTTTTTCTAATACTGATAATAAAAATAAAAATAATAACAATAATAAAAATGAAAATTTTAATATGTTTGATAATAAAAATGATAATAATAATAATAACTATAATAACTATAGTGATAATAATTTTACTAGTAATTATAATAATAATGATATTAATACTAACAATACTTATATTAATAATAATAATGATATTAATGATAATAATAATAATAACTCTTATAATACTTCATGCTAATACTTATTATGAATGATAATAATATTAATCATATAACAACAATAATTAATAATAATAACAATAATAATAATAATAATAATAATAATAATAATAATAATAATAATAATAATAATAATAATAATAAAAATAATAATAATAATAAAAATAATAGTAATAATAATAAAAATAATAAAGTGTACAACCTTTGAAGAAGCAAGCTTTAATAAAAAAATAATGCCATTGCCCGGACTCGAACCCGCGACCTCTCACTCCTCAACATCACCCCTAACCATCTGCTCTATTTCGATTTCCTGATTTAATTACTTCCTTAAATCTATTTAACCCTAATCCCATTATTGTAACAGACCCAAGTATAAGCTAAATTATAACGGCCCAATTAAACAGTTTTCACAAGCCCAATTAATATACCGTCCAATAATTAATAAGGAGCCCACAATAACTAAATCCACCTCGTCACATAATCATTATCTTTATCGCTGTAACAGAAAGAGGATACAATGGAGTAGCAGCAACCGTATAACATCACCAACTTCGCTCTTCATCTCATCATTAACGTTTTCACTTTCACATAATCACCTCCGTAATCATAATCATACTCATCATCAACATCATCACTGTACCCGTGTATCTTTATCTTCGTCATCGTACATCATCTTTTTCACTACTATTCATCATCAACATCATCATGGTTAACCGATCAGAATAATAGAACAGCAACCGATCAAGGTAGATGCAGGTTGTGATGGACAGTTTCAACAGAAAGATAAAACAGAAAAACACAAGCGTATACGAGCAGCAATTCTAAGTGGGTTTCGAATAATAGAAAATAGAAACAGAAAACTTATAGCTGCAGTGGGTTTATAGCAGCGAGTGGTTGATTGGAACAGAAGACCGAATTTTTTTTGATGATGTTAGTTTTTGTGGATTAATAAAGCTAGTGATTATTGAAGATGGTAGATTGGTTTTCACGACATAAAACAAAAACAAGTTGCAGCAACCGTTGGTTCATTGTAAGCAGGAAACGGAAACTGTATGTGTTGTGGTGTGATGATTGATTAGAAGAGGAGACAAGGTGGTGGTTTAGATAGGTTACGGTTTTAACAGTTGCTCTAGCTCGATCCTAGACGTAGGAGATGATCTAGTGGTGATTGTTGGTTGATGATGATCATAAAAACAGAAAACGATACCGTAGTAGTGACTATTATGGTTTGTGTTGGTGATCAAATGAGAATAATAAAATAATAGCAGTTAACGATCAGAACAGTAATAGCATCCTTGTAACAGAAATGGCTTACTTTTGGGTGGTGAAGGTGGTTAATATTGACATATAAATAGGAATACGAATAGTAACAAGTGGGTCTCGGTTTTTGGAGGAGATTTCTGTCACGAAGATTAAGCAGGTGGGTGTTTGGGTTTGAGTTGCTCATACAGGAAACAGAATGGAAGATCACGGTGGTCGAGTGGTTGTGGTCACGAAGAAGAAGAAGAAATAGAAAGCAAAAGGCGAGTGTGGTGGCTGATGTTTTGGTGTTGGAGACGGGTGTGGTTGTGATGGGTGCTTTGTAGGTGGATGGTGATATTCGAATAGGGTTCAATGAAGAAGATGGTGTTGCCATGGTGGGTTATCGAAGAAGAGGGGGAGATGGTTCGAAGTTGCGCTGGTGAAGGGTGCCAAGGTGTTAGATTCAGCATTTATATTCATCTACATTTATCTATCTCTAATATAATTGTATATATGAATATGTATATATTGTATATATAAAGAATGAGATTGAAATAGTAGTGGAAGAGTGAAAAGCAACTAGTGAAACAGTAACATGATACAATGATTTGAATAGTTAGCCGCCTATATTTTTGTAAATTAGTACCGACACTTTTCAATGAATAATATATCATGGTCTATTGCTAAACAGTTAAAATATCAAAGTGTTCCCAAAAATCCCAAATTTTTAAATTAAGTCCATTTATTTATTCTGGTCATTAATTGTTTGAAACCTGATAAAAAGGTTCGTCTAATATTTATTTGTAGTTCCAAGTAATATGTACGGAGTATTAAAACTCAACTCATTAAAGTAAAAATATTCATAAAAATCCTAAATTTTATATCACTTAATTATGGATCAACGTTTATCTTCATCTCATCATGAATTCGTATTTAGACTTGTTTAATATCAACCATAAAAATTGACCTGTCATTCGAGCTTCACCCCAACTCAAAATTAAATATTTTTAAAATTAATCAGATAGATTCTAAATATATTTTTAATAAAGCTAAAATTGATATAACTTAATTTCGGATCACCGTTTATTTTTAAAATCACAAAAGTTCACTTTTAACTCGTTTAATATCGATCGAATGATAATTGAATGTTACTATTACTTACTAAATAGATTCGAAATCACAAAATATATATTTAATAGACTTTATTTATATATATAGATACATTTTAAATCACAATATCATATATTACTTTATTTTACATAATTAATTCAAATAACTAAAATTTGTAATATTACAAATTACAATTATATATATATATATATATATATATATATATATATATATATATATATATATATATATATATATATATATATATATATATATATATATATATATAAATACATACATTTCTATTTACAAATAAACGTTCGTGAATCGTAGGAAATGGTCGAAAGTTAAATGATCTCATTACAATAGTTCCAAAAATTTGAGATTCAACATTACAGACTTTGCTTATCGTGTCGAAATCATATAAAGATCAAGTTTAAATTTGGTCAAAAATTTCCGGGTCGTCACAGTACCTACCCGTTAAAGAAATTTCGTCCCGAAATTTGATTGGGATGGTCATGGCTGACAATAAGTATGTTTTCATGACGCATACGAGCTGAAAATTAAAGTTTTATCATCAGTGATGTGACGCCCCATACAAAATTAACGTATACGAATCATCAACAACAGGATCATTACAAGGTCAAACACTATATGCTGTTTTAAAATAAGTTTGCATTCATAAGAAAAGGTGACGTCATAACCAACGTCAAATGTTTAACATACGAAAGTAGGCTTCTACGAATACAAGCAATTAACATAAGTACGAGACCCGTAGGTCGTTACAAATTCATTGTTTCAAAAGTACATAGTTTGAATGCAAGGTAAACGTTTCATGCAGAGACATCTCTAATAAACGCAGCGGGAGTCTACACAGCATGACAACTAAAGCGGAAGCAACCAAACCTCTAAGCACCTGAGAAAACATGCTTAAAAACATCAACATGAATGTTGGTGAGCTATAGTATAAGTATAACAGTAATGTAAGGTAGGCCACGAGATTTCAGTATTTCAAAATAGTATGAAAAATATATGTTCAACCGTGGGCACTTGGTAACTAACTTAACGTAATATCACCCCTTTAAAGTACACTTGGCGAGTACGTATGTTTACGAAGTATTAAACACCCGTTAAATGCTAGCGCTACTAGCCCAAGTGGGGATGTCAAACCCTATGGATCCATATCTAAGATTCGCGTTCACCGGTTCAAAGACCAATGACTAAACGTTACCGAGCTAAGGGGAAAGTTTATGCCGTTGTATAAGCCACACATATATAAAGTTTAAGTACTCGTGCCTAGTATGTAAAACATAAAACGCGCATGTATTCTCAGTAACCAAAATAGTTAAAGTAAAAAGGGATGCTATAACTCACAGTGAAAAGTAGTAAAGTCGGTACGAGAATAAGTAAGCAAGTAGTTGGTCCGAAAGGTCCTCAACCTAAGTCAAAAGTTACTAAGTCAGTAAATCATTCCCAAAGGTTTAAAAGTATGTAAATTAGGTCTTCTTAAGTATCATCATCATTCATCATTAATCAAAAAGTGTAAAGTAAGTTTCAATCAAGAATAGAGTTTGAAATAAAGGCTGACTTCGTTCAGCCGCCACGACCTCTATACAAACTGAAATGAGGTGAGACCAGTGGCCATGGCTCCATATATGAGTCCCCTAGTTGCTGACCAATTTAAAGAACCAAACTCGTCTTCGTTTGACCGTGGCGACAGTTTAAGTGCGAGTAGGTGAGAAAATTTAGCACAACGTTAAAAGGGTGTAGTGACTTTCGGAAGGCTATAAATCCCAAACTGTAACTCGGATTAAGACGATGCCTAAACGGAAAATCATCTACTCGAACCAAACTAACTGGAAATCAACTTTTCCAATAGCCCAGGTTAATGATCAGACCCAGAAAACAATAAGCAAAGTGTTCGGGTGGGTTCTTGGTGCTTGATGCTCATCACGGTTTTCATCCTTGATGCTTATAGCTTCAAGTGTACAACTCGTTAATGTGTTTGCATCATCTTTACCAAGTTTTGACCGTCATGACACTAGTGTAAGTCTAAGATATTTACAACAACTCACTTAAGAGTTGTATGAAGGTTGATGAACCAAAGTTACATCAAGATCCTAGATCCGACACATACATGAGTTCTAATAATAATATTAAGCTATAAACTTGAAAGTAAACTAAATAAACAAGATCTTAAGTTGTAGAACCTTGATCTTAGTTAGATCTTAAAGATCCTAGACTAAAAAGTCTAGATCTAGTGTTCTTAAGTTAGATCCTAAGTTATAGAACTTGGATCTTTACTTTAATAAAACCATAAGTTATGAAACTTAGATTTTAATCTTGTAAAATGTATGTAAGCTCATAAGCTCTTGTTTTAGACAAAATTAGAAGACCATAAGCTATAGAAACTTAGATCTAACATAAGTGTATGAAGTTATAACTAGAAAGTTATACTTCCATGTTCTTGAACTTACAAAGTTTAACTTTAGTTTCAAGAAATATGAGATCAAGGTTAACTAGTAATACTTGACCAAATTAACAACATCACAACTTTAAATAAATAAAATGAAGAAATAAACTAAAGTTACAAGTATTATGTTCATGTTTGTTTCATACTTGAGAAGATTCAAATCAAAGTTTGGATCTTAAGGAAATAAACTTCAAGTCTACAAAACATGAACACAAGTAAGCTCTCAAGGCTTATGAGTTTTAGATCTTTATAACATCTTAATTGTAGAACCATAAGTTATAGAACTTAGATCCTTGTTCTTGTTTTCTCATCAAACAAAGATGGAAGTAACAAGATTACATGAAGATACAAGTTAGAGAACTTGATCTTTAACAACAACAAACAACAAGTAACTAGTAAATGATGATGATGGAACTCGAATTCAAAGGAAAGAAAAGAAAGAAAATAAGTTTATTACTTACAAAGTTTGAGAGAAAAAGATGAGAGAAAAGAGTAGTGCAAGTATGTGTGTGTGGAAAATGAAATGATACTTGCAAATAAGTAACAAAAAAATTGAAAAATGGAGCTCTCCTCCCATACTACACAAACTGTCACTTTTGGGGGTTAAAAAGGGAAGTCAAAAGCTCACTTTCAAGTATTCGATGATGGTGTATGCTAGGATGAGTAATAAGTTAAATGTATGGAGAAATGGTCTTGCATGCTTGAATAATTTGTCTCCTCATTAACTAATTAATCCATGCTTAACATTAATAAATTACTAGTATAAAAGTGGGCTTACAAGTAGTCCATTAAGTAAGTAGGGTGGGCTTCCAAGTTCAAGTCCATTGATAAAGGCCCAAGTCCATGTATGTAACAAATTAAATAAATATAGCCCAAGTAATTAACTAGTTACATTAGTTAATTAAAAATGATCAATAATAATTAATCATGAACGTAAATAATATTCAAAATATTATTCGTGAAAAGTACGTGTCAAATAGACGAGTCGGGCCATGAAAAGTCACATACGGTAACAAGTAAAATGTATAAAAATACATTTATTAAAATGCAAGCATTAATAATAAATATTAATAAATATACGTTGGAAAGTCCAGGGTCGTTACATTACCCATCTTTTAAAGAAAATTTCGTCCCAAAATTTTAAGCTGAGGTAGATGGAGGAGTTGGGAAAAGGTGAGGATACTTTTGCATCATTTGATCCTCTCGTTCCCAGGTAAACTCAGGTCCTCGTTTAGCATTCCATCGGACTCGGACGATCGGAATCTTGTTGTGTTTCAAAGTTTTGACCTCACGGTCTATAATTTCAACAGGTTCTTCCACGAAGTGGAGTTTGTCATCAATCGTAAGTTCTTCCAGTGGTATGATAAGTTTCGGTTCAGCAAGACATTTCTTCAAATTCGATACGTGAAAGGTAGGATGAACTGAGCTCAATTGAGTTGGAAGATCCAAACGGTAAGCAACGGGTCCAACACGCTCCAAGATTTCAAAAGGATCAATGTATCGCGGGTTAAGCTTCCCACGTTTTCCAAAACGGATCACACCTTTCCAAGGCGCGACCTTCAACATTACACGGTCACCCACGTTGAATCCGAAGTCTTTACGTTTAAGGTCGGCATAACTCTTTTGGCGATCACGGGCCGTCTTGAGTCTCGCTTGAATTTGGACAATCTTCTCAGTTGTTTCATAGATGCAGTCGAGAGACGAATGGAAAAGATGACTAAGGATATTCACTCAATACGAATTAGTTGTGAGCAGTGTAGAGGACCACATTTGACAAAAGATTGTCTCAGTATTGAATTAACAATGGAACAAAGAGAGAATATTTCATACATAAACCAAAGGCCTGGAAATAATTATCAGAATAATTATCAACTGCCAAGACCGATCTACAATCAAAACCAGTATTATAATCGAAATATTCCATACAACAACCAACAAGGTCCTAGCAATCAACAAGTATCTAACAATACTTACAACCAGCAAAGACCTAATTTTCAAAACAAACCACCACAACCCGATGATAAAAAGCCAAATTTAGAAGATATGATGACGAAGCTAGTTGAAACTCAAACGCAGTTTTTCACATCTTAAAAACAAACTAATGAACAAAATGCTCAAGCATTTAGAAATCAACAAGCTTCTATTCAAAACTTGGAACAACAAGTAAGTAACCTAGCAAAGTTAATAGGTGAAAGAAAACCGGGATGTTTACCTAGTGATACAAATGCAAACCCCCAGAATGAAACAGCTAAAGCCATTACCACAGGAAGTGGTACAACACTTAAACCACCTGAAATACCTGTAACTTCTGATGAAGCTATTCCTACTCCACAAGAACCACAACCTGATCAAGATAAGGAAAAAGAATCGGTAGTTGAAAAGGTTAATGAAGATAACACAGTTAAGGCTAAACCTTATGTTAAACCATACCAACCACCACTTCTTTACCCAAGTAAAATGAAAAAAGAGAAACTTGAAGCCGAGCAATCCAAATTCTTGGATATGTTTAAACAGATAAATGTAAATCTTCCTTTCATTGATGTGATTTCAGGAATGCCTAGATATGCTAAATTCTTGAAAGATCTAATCTCAAATAGAAAGAAAATGGAAGAACTCTCGGCTGTTACTATGAATGCTAATTATTCAGCAGTGCTGTTGAATAAGATACCAGAAAAATTATCTGATCCAGAAAGTTTCACAATTCCATATTTTCTGGGTAGTCTTAGTTCAATAGAAGCATTGGCAGACTTAGGTGCTAGTATAATTTTAATACCGTTTTCACTATACACTAAACTAGACCTTGGAGAATTGAAACCAACAAGAATAAGCATACAACTACCCGATAGATCAATAAAATATCCTAGAGGGATAATGGAGAACATGCTAGTTAAAGTTGGTACTTTAGTATTTTCAGTAGATTTTGTTGTTCTGGACATGGAAGAAGATTCTCAAGTTCCTCTCATATTAGGAAGACCATTTTTAAACACGGCTAAAGCAATGATAGACGTGTTTGGTAAGAAACTAACCCTAAGTATAGAGGATGAGAGTGTTACCTTTTCAGTTGATAGAGCAATGCAACAACCGTAATCTACAGATGATACATGTTATTATATTCAAACTATAGATTCACATGCAGAATTATTAGAAGAATTTCCAGAATTACAAGGAACAGGAGAATGTTCTTTAGGAGAAGGAACTGAACCAATTGATGAAGTTGAAATGTTAGCTACACTTATAGCTAATGGATATGAACCAACAACAGAAGAACTTCAAATGCTAAAGGAGGAAGACAGATATCGATACAAATCATCGATAGAAGAACCTCCTAAATTAGAGTTAAAGCCACTTCCAAACCATTTGGAATACGCTTATTTACATGGTGAATCTGAATTACCTGTAATAATATCGTCTTCTCTTACTAAAAATGAGAAATCACAACTCATTTCTGTGTTGAAAGCTCATAAACCAGCCATTGCATGGAAGATTCATGATATTAAAGGAATAAGTCCTTCGTATTGCATACATAAAATCCTTATGGAAGAAGGTCATAAAACGTATGTGCAACGCCAACGAAGACTAAATCCTAATATGCAAGATGTAGTTAAAAAAGAAATTATTAAACTGCTAGATGCAGGTTTAATTTATCCAATTTCTGATAGCCCATGGGTAAGCCCAGTTCAATGCGTGCCTAAGAAGGGTGGCATGACTGTCATTACAAATGAAAAAAATGAGCTTATTCCTACTAGGACTGTAACAGGATGGTGTGTATGTATTGATTATAGAAAATTAAATGACGCCACCAGAAAAGATCACTTTCCCTTACCTTTTATTGATCAAATGTTGGAAAGATTAGCCGGAAATAGTTACTATTGTTTTCTTGATGGTTTTTCCGGATATTTTCAAATTCCAATAGCACCCGAAGATCAAGAGAAAACCACATTCACGTGCCCTTATGGTACTTTTGCTTACAAACGCATGCCATTTGGACTTTGCAACGTCCCTGCAACCTTTCAAAGGTGTATGATGGCGATTTTTCACGACATGATAGAAGAATGCATGGAAGTTTTCATGGATGACTTTTTAGTCTTCGGTGATACATTTGAATCATGTCTAGTTAATCTGGAACGAATGCTTATTAGATGCGAACAATCAAATCTAGTTCTTAATTGGGAGAAATGCCATTTCATGGTTAAAGAAGCATCGTTCTTGGACATAAAATTTCAAAAGAAGGAATTGAAGTAGATAGAGCTAAAGTAGATGTAATTGCTAAACTTCCACATCCCACCAATGTTAGAGGAGTTAGGAGTTTTCTAGGGCAAGCCGGTTTTTACCGACGTTTCATAAAAGATTTTTCTAAAATTGCCACTCCTATGAATAAACTCCTAGAAAAGGATGCTCCATTCATCTTTTCAGATGAATGTATCAAATCTTTTAATATTCTTAAAGAAAAACTTACTAATGCGCCAATCATGATAACACCAAATTGGAATCTACCGTTTGAACTAATGTGCGATGCAAGTGATTTTGCAATGGGAGCCGTTTTAGGACAAAGGATTGAAAAACGATTTCAACCTATATATTATGCTAGTAAGACGTTACAAGGAGAAAAAACGAACTATACAACTACTGAAAAAGAACTCCTTGCTATTGTCTTTGCTTTTGACAAATTTCGTTCATATCTCGTTTTGGCAAAAACGGTGGTCTATACCGACCATTCTGCTCTTAGATACCTATTTTCGAAACAAGATGCCAAACCAAGATTAATCCGTTGGATCTTACTCTTACAAGAGTTCGATATTGAAATTCGAGATAAAAGAGGAGCAGAAAATCTCGCCGCTGATCATCTTTCTCGTCTTGAAAATCCCGAATTAGAATTTCTAAATGAATCGGCCATACAAGACAACTTTCCTGATGAATATCTATTGAAGATAGATTATAATGAAATTCCATGGTTTGCAGACTATGCAAACTATTTAGTATGTGGATTCCTTGAAAAAGGATTATCGTACCAAAAATGAAAGAAATTCTTTAGTGATATAAAACACTATTTCTGGGAAGATCCACATCTGTTTAAAAGTTGTCCCGATGGAATAATACGCCGATGTGTATTCGGAGATGAAGCTAGTAAAATTTTAAACCATTGTCACACAGGACCAACAGGAGGGCATTATGGGCCTCAACTAACAGCAAGAAAAGTTTATGATGCTAGATTCTATTGGCCTACAATTTACAAAGACGCACACCTTCTTTGCAAATCCTGTGATGCTTGTCAAAGGGCCGGAAAAATAAGTCAACGTGATGAAATACCACAAAATGTCATCCAAGTATGTGAAGTATTTGACATTTGGGGTATTGACTTTATGGGTCCATTTCCAAAATCTCATAATAATCTCTATATTCTCGTAGCCATTGATTATGTATCTAAATGGGTGGAGGCACAAGCTCTCCCAACTAATGATGCACGAGTTGTAGTCAACTTTTTGAAACATCTTTTTGCAAGGTTTGGAACACCGAAAGCTTTAATAAGTGATCGGGGTACTCATTTCTGTAATAATCAACTTGAGAAAGTTCTCAAAAGATATGGAGTAACTCATAAAATCTCCACCGCATATCATCCACAAACAAGTGGACAAGTTGAAAATACCAACCGAGCTTTAAAACGTATTCTAGAGAAAATCGTAGGATCAAATCCGAAGGAATGGTCCATTAAATTGGAGGATGCACTCTGGGCTTTTAGAACAGCCTACAAAACTCCAATTGGAACCACACCTTTTAAACTCGTCTACAGAAAAGCATGTCATCTTCCAGTAGAAATTGAACACAAAGTATTTTGGGCTTTGAAGACATGTAATCTTGATTTATATGAAGCTGGACGTCTACGGTTAAGTCAACTAAACGAATTAGAAGAATTAAGACATGAAGCATACGAAAATTCATTAATCTATAAAGAAAGAACGAAGAAATGGCATGATAAAAGAATCAGAAGTTCAAAAGAATTCAAAGAAGGAGACATAGTTCTTCTTTTCAATTCACGATTCAAGCTATTTCCTGGAAAATTGAAATCAAGATGGTCTGGACCATTCATAGTCAAAAGAGTTTTCCCATACGGAACAGTAGAATTAATAAATTCAAATGGAATTGAATTTAAAGTTAATGGTCACAGAGTTAAACATTACATAGATAGTCCAATGGAAATCGACAACGAAGTTAATCAAAATTTCGATACCACAGCTAACTAAGTGTGGGGAGAATCAAGTCTTTAAAGGATAATATATATTTCTGTTAGAGTTAGATTTTCTGTTTTCGTGTAGTTCTCGAAAATGGAACCCGAATGGTCTTTCCCTAGCAGACCCGAAAGAACTAGTCTTCTCCCCCCATTCTGAATTTTTATTTTTTTTTAGGTTTTTACGAAATGAAGACTGCCTGTGAACTAAACCATGGTCTAATGCTACACGCTTTGATCACTAAACGTAATAATAACACACTTCCGAGTGAAATAGTATCAGTAATCAGAGAAAGATTGGACGGAGTAAGAAAAGAATCCAGATGCGAAGATAATAAGTTACAATTTGGTAAAGGAAAATCAAAATCCGCAGCGAAAAGAAGAGCACGACACCTTGAAAGATGTCACAAATGCGGAAAATGGTCACATGGAGGTAAATGTTCAAATAATCAAACCTATTCAAATACCGAATTTGTTACTTTATGCAGAGACGGACCGTTCATATGTTTAGAAGAAAAAACACTGAATGCTCGAGGTTACGCCTATGTAGCCATGGAAAACCAATTAAACCGACTATCTTATGAATGAGATAGATCATATAACTAAAGAATACTATCTCACAGGTAAGTCTGTACAGTTTTTATTTTTTTTTATTTTTATTTTTATTTTTAACCTTTTGATAATAAACGCTAATTTGTTCGCTATAAAGTATTAAATTGGTATTGAATAAAATTAGGTTTGGCGACCGAAATTATTGATATCATTCAAAAATTTATTACATCACGGCGAAATTTAACGTTTATTCTTAAGGTATAAATATATTTAATCAATCAACCCAAAATATTTCAAAAATTCGTCATGAGTTAAATTAGGTCATGGAACTGAAATTACTTTACCGAAAAGAGGGGCGCATATTTTTGATAATATTTGATTGATTAAAGTGGGATAAAAAGACAAAAAGATTTTTAATTTTATTTTTACCATGTTTTTAAAATTAATATATAAATCTTAAATTAATATTGTAAACTTTGTAAAAACAATATATTTAAAATTGTAAATATTTGAAAAATATAATATAAGTTTGGTGTGATTTTATAATATGAATTTTTAAATTAAGTTTGGTGTGAATTTTTAATTTTTAAATAAGAATTTTTAATTTTATGCATTTCAAATTTTAAGTTTGGTGTGAATTTTTAATCTTAATTTTGAATTTTATGTATTTTTATTTTAAGTTTGGTGTGAATTTAAAAACAAAAATTTACTTTATCTCATTAAATTAAAAATATGATTTTTAAAATTCATCATAAGTTGAAGACTGGGTCATTGAACCGAAATTGCTTTACCCGAGGGAGGGACGAGAACTTTTATTATCATTATTTTTAATCTTATTGAATTAAAGTATGCCAAAAACATTAAAAAACCTAAAAATCTTAGCTTTTAAAACAATCGCTACAAAAAGACAAATTTTAAAATTTTGTCAAAGGACGGACTAGGACATCGATCCGAAACGACATCGTCCTAAATAACAAGGGAAACAAAATTTTAAAATTAATTACTTAATTGTTTTAATTAGTATAAGATATAAAAAAAAAAAAAAAAAAGGTGAAAGTACTGTAGCCGGTACCCCATGCGATCGTATGGGGTTTGCACTTGGAACCCATGCGATCGCATGGGGACCAAATGCAGGCCAGAAACAAATAGCTCAGAGAGCTGAGTTCTTCACACCACAACACACAAACATACGAAAATACTCTCAAATCTTCATCAAAATTCACCAAAATCCACCGTAATTCGTCATTTTTCTTGCTCTAATCATGCCTAGATTCTCATTCTTCAGCAAAATGGTAAAAATTACACCCCTAAACTCTATAAATTCCTAGTTTTTGTGATAATTACCAATTTTTTACCTAATGCAATTTTGTTAATTTCTAGTGTAATTAGTGTTAAATTGTTAGTATTTTATGCATGTATAACCTAGATTGATGCTATTTAACATGATTTGAAGCCAAAAACTTCAAAATTTTTAGAAATCTAGGGTTTGTGTTCTTGAGCAATTTGGGGCTTTTTGATATAAACAGGTTATGGCCAATTTTTGTCATGAATTATTGCTAAATTGAGTAGTGTAACATGTTTAGATAGTTAAATGATCCAAACATTGATCCTAAACATGATTTTTAGAAATTAAAGTGGACTTTTTAAGTCCAAAATTCATGAACTTGATTAATTTGATATATTTGCCATTTGAGACTTGTTTAATTATTAGTAATGACTATTTTGACATGTTATTTGAGTTAAATGCTTATGAATTTTGTATTAATTTTCATATGTGCTTATTTGAAAAGTGTAGAATTGTGAAAAATTGTGAAAATGTGTATAAGTTTAATTTTGATTTAACATGTTATAGTGATTGTTTTAAGTTGTTATTTTGCTAACACTAATGCATATTTGGATGCACAAATTTTGTGTTTAATGTGTTTTGCAGAAAGCCGATACTGGAGGTTCAGGAGCATCATCATCTAGACGACCAGCACCAGCACCAGAACCAGAACCAGAAATGCAACACGAACAAGAACCACAACAGGAACAACAACAACAGCCTGATCAGCACATACCTTATTATAATCTGGTACAGTTTGTTGATGAATTCATAGTATTCTCAATGAGGCCGCCAGTAGAATTTCCAACGATTCCTGAGCACACTCTGCATCCTAATCTGAGATTTGATAGGAGATGGAGAGATTACGAGATATATCAAAGGAATAAATTCAAATTGGTAACAAAAAATGTAGAGGTGCCAAGGGTAATCGATTGGGCCCCTTTGGAAACGGTCCATCTAGCTGACCGTGTTAGACAGCTTTTAGTTCAAAGGTATGGCAGTTCTTCTTTTACAGATTGGGAACGTCTTTTCACCATTCGTAGACCTGTATATAAGGAATGGTGTGTTGAGTTGATGAGTACTGTATCACTTGATACAAATATAGTTAGAATAGATGATAGAAGATTTCTTAGGTTTATCCTTGTCGGTAGGATGTACAGAATGTCCATGCTGGACATGGCCAGGGCCTTACAGATATATACTCCTGGTGAGTTGCTATTACCCGATTGTACAAATTTGATTCATTATGGTGAAAGGGTAGATAGTAACTTTGACGCTGACGCCATTTGGAGGTGTATGTCACATTTTGATGTTTTTACACGAGCAGGAGGACACTCCTATACACATATTGACAGAGCCGAGCTTCGTATTATTCATAGATTTTTGGCTAACTCGATTACACAGAGAGGTCATAATAAAGAAAAAATTGCCTTACATGATTTATTCTACCTAAAGTGTATTCGGGATCCTAGAAGCTTTGTCAATATCCCTTACTGTGTTGCTTTTTATTTATCTAAAATGGTAGAGGGAATGCAATACGGGAGTATAATAGGAGGAGGTATTTTTGTTACTCTCATTGGAGAGTATTTAGGTGTTGATAGGAACCAAGGGGGTCCATTACAGCTTTGTAGAGAACAGGTTGAGCCCTTAGGATTGAAAGTTTATGTGGGTGCTAAGGTATTGAAAAGTAGACGTAACCAGGCAGTACCCTATGAGGGATCTCATCCTCAGGTAGAGAGAGGCTCAGACGAGGAAATGGAGGAGGCGGAAGACATTAGGGATGTCTTTCGAGATGCTATTCTTGACGTCCACGTTCGTATAGATGAGGAAGCAATGACGAACGCGGCCAGACATAGTATGTATGAGCAGTGGAACTCCGAGCGAGTATACGAGGATTATAGGCGACGCCAACACGATAGCTGGTTAGTTCATCAGCACCAAATCATGAGCCAGCTATCATATCAGGTACCAAATAACTATGTACCTACTCGACCTGCTCATTTTCCGCCACACAGCCCCGATATCCGACCACCCTTTAACCGGTATGACTATAACCAAGCCTATCAAAACACCTATAACCAACAATGGAACCCACCTGACGAGATGAACTGGAACCCATATCCAGACTGATTTAGTTCCATTTGGTTATTTATATGATTTTTATGTTTTTATCTTCTTACTTATTCATGTTTAAACTTATGTTACTTGAATATACTTATGTAATCTTTATCATTTTTATTATTATTGTGTACTAATATTTCACATTTTGGATTTGAAAGTGGGATATTAAGTCCCATTTCAAATTGCCATGCATGTTTATATTTGTATGTATGTATATGGTAAATTGTACAAAACAGGGTAAAACACCGATTTTCAAAAACTGGCATTAAGTTCAGCAAAAGCTACTAATTTTGACGACAAGATAAATGTGATGTAACAACAGACGGAATGGACAAATGATATGTACCATTTATCATTCAGCAAACAAATGCCAATATGTTTGGAAACTTTGGTAAATTTTAATCATTTCTACGCTAATCACCCTCAATAATTTAAATTGTTACTGATTTCTTGCAAATGAGGGCATTGCAAGATCTTAAGTGTGGGAAGGGGTTAAATTCTTTTGGATTTTAAAATTTTTACTTTATACACTTGGTTACCATTAGAAATACTAGTAAAGTAGTAGTTGTATTAGAATCTAGTGCTCTCTGATAATAAAGAATAGCCCTAGTCTTATATACTGACTACCCAATTCTAGTAAAATTTTTCAAAATTTTCAATTAAATGAACTCAAAATCATGTTTATACATATTTATGAACGATAAAACTAGGTGTTAACACCGAAATTATTGTTACCTCGGAAAGGACATAAATTGAGAAACAAACCAAAATGTTAAAATTCATTTAAAATGGAATAGAGGACAATAAAAAGGAAAATAAAAGCCAAGTGTGGGAAAAATTACCAAGTTATCTTAAACATATGTCACATATTTCTGTAACAAATAACTGGAAATACTTTTGCTTTAGACTAAACTAAACTACTTTACCCGATGAAAGAAAAGAAGAGATGGATCTACACGATGAATCAATTCCATCATTAAAAGGAAGTAAAGTCTTCCGAAAAAGAAACGCGCTTCTTGATTTAGGTCAGGAATTTGTCGTCCAGACCAGCTATAGGTTGATGAAAAATCTAGAAAAGTCATCTCTAAAATCAGCAGGAAATCCACGGACCTCAGCATAAAACAGGGTCGCCAAGTGGTCAGATTTATCCTAACCATGAGAAGGATTTATCTCGTACAATGGGGGGGCACCGTGCAAATTAGCTTGATAAGACTAATGAATCAGATCCCCGGAAAGGATAATCTCCTTTAAAGATCAAAAATCAGCTTTTAAGACTGATATTACTCAATCCTAGACATTGACCTTAAAGATTGAGAATTACAAACTCATGGAATTCAATGATATCTAAACTCGAGCTTGAACGAGAAAATATTTTGATCAAATTATTAACCGATTTGTTTTCTGAAAACCCATTTTCAATGCGTTCATTACCATTGAACGTAAAATCCTAAGAATTCACCTAGAATCCATTAGGTCACCTGAACCAAATCGGGTGTCAACCGTAAGAACGGTGGTTGCATAGCATGGTCGAAGACAGGACCTTGTGCCAGACCGAAAAATCATAAGGGTGAGCTTTACTATTGCTCCTACAAAGGATAGTAATTGCGTCCGACACGTTATAGACCATAATTAAAAGCATGTCAGGGGACATTGCCTTAACAGTTGCTTGTTCAACGCTTTCCTTTACAACCGGACGGTAGTTTACCGAAAGGTAATATACGGAGCAAGTATACTAGATGTGTTGCTTTCCTAATACAAGATTAGCAAGTGGGTGACACAAAACCACAGTTTTGAGCTAAAATTTTCAAATCTGACACCCACCAAACCCACAAAAATATTTTGCAAACACCGATGAAGGGTTATTCCGGAAAACTTATCTAGGGTAAAAACTAGATTTAATTTTCAAAAGATCAAATGTTTTCATAAAGATCCAATTTCCTTAATGGATCTAAATTTTATAGTCATGTGGGACTGTAAACCACATCGTTACTACCATTGTTTATACCGCCGTATTGAAATCACTGATGTACAAAGTGTGAAGAATAAAGAAGTGTTTCTAGTATTTCAAGACTATATTGCTTGAGGACAAGCAACGCTCAAGTGTGGGAATATTTGATAATGCTAAAAACGAACATATATTTCATAGCATTATTCCTCAAGAAAGACAAGCTTTTAGTTGCAACTGTTCTATTTAAAAGTGATATTCGTTTAAATAATAAAAGGTGACAAAAGACAGATTTGACGAATTGAAGACGCAAACGACCAAAAAGCTCAAAAGTACAAAATACAATCAATGAGGTTCTAATTATTGATAAGAAACGTCTCAAAATTACAAGAGTACAAGATTCAAAACGCAAAGTACAAGATATTAAATTGTACGCAAGGACGTTCAAAAATCCGGAACCGGGACCAGAGTCAACTCTCAACGCTCGACGCAACGGACTAAAAATTACAAGTCAACTATGCACATGAATATAATATAATATATAATTAATTCTTAAAATTAATATATATATTATATTATTATAAATAAACGTCGGCAGAAGAAAATAACCAAAAGTGGCTCTCCCCAGCTGGCCATGCGATTGCATGGCCTGGAAGGCATAAATCCATGCGATCGCATGAGCCTCTTTTCCAGATCACATGCCTATAAAAATCGAGCTTTGGTGTAACACAAATCACATCTTTTTCTTCTTCACTCAACGTAGTATATGTATATATAATTTATATTTTAATTTTAATTTTAATTTTAAATCCTAATAATAAGGGTGTGTTAGCGAATGTTGTAAGGGTGTAAGTCGAAATTCTGTCTGTGTAACGCTACGCTATTTTTAATCATTGTAAGTTATGTTCAACCTTTTTATATTAATGTCTCGTAGCTAAGTTATTATTATGCTTATTTAATCCAAAGTAATCATGATGTTGGGCTAAAAATATTAAAATTGGGTAATTGGGCTTTGTACCATAATTGGGGTTTGGACAAAAGAACGACACTTGTGGAAATTAGACTATGGGCTATTAATGGGCTTTATATTTGTTTAACTAAATGATAGTTTGTTAATTTTAATATAAAGATTTACAATTGGACGTACCTATAAATAACCATATACACTCGATCGGACACGATGGGCGGGGTATTTATATGTACGAATAATCGTTCATTTAACCGGACACGGGAATGGATTAATAGCCACTAGAATTATTAAAGCAGGGGTGAAATTATGTACAAGGACACTTGGCATAATTGATAACAAAGTATTAAAACCTTTGGTTACACTCAGTCGACATCCTGGTGTAATTATTAAACAAAGTATTAAAATCTTGTTACAGTTTAAGTCCCCAATTAGTTGGAATATTTAAACTTCGGGTATAAGGATAATTTGACGAGGACACTCGCACTTTATATTTATGACTGATGGACTGTTATGGACAAAAACCAGACGGACATATTAAATAATCCAGGACAAAGGACAATTAACCCATGGGCATAAAACTAAAATCAACACGTCAAACATCATGATTACGGAAGTTTAAATAAGCATAATTCTTTTATTTCATATTTAATTTCCTTTATTTTAAATTTAATTGCACTTCTAATTATCGCATTTTTATTTATTGTTATTGTATTTAATTGCACTTTTAATTATCGTACTTTTTAATTATCGCAAGTTTATTTTATCGCACTTTTATTATTCGCAATTTCATTATCGTTATTTACTTTACGCTTAAAATTAAGTCTTTTATTTATTTAATATTTTACATTTTGTTTTAACTGCAACTATAGTTTTTAAAATCGACAAACCGGTTGATGTTATGCGAGGTGTATATAAAATAGCTTTATATTTTACAAGGAAATACTATTAAGTACGATACAATTTTACACAAGATATTTATTTTATTTATAGAATGGATATACTTAAACCTTTCTACAACACTTATAGGCAGTGTACCTAATCGTACAGTAGTGTAGTTTTTAGTAAGTCCGGTTCGTTCCACAGGGAAAATCTTTAAACAAAGCTTAACGCTATATTAGTTTACTTTTATAAAAATACAAATATATATATAAGTAATATTATTATTATAAAGGGGGGTTTTTACCGTTTAATGACCGGTTTGTCGATTTTAAAACTTTAGTCGCAGTTAAAACCAAATGTAAAATATTAAAAGGACTTTAATTTAAAGCGTAAAGTAAATAACGATAATGAAATTGCAAATAATAAAAGTGCGATAAAATAAACTTGCGATAATTAAAAAGTACGATAATTAAAAGTGCAATTAAATACAATAACAATAAATAAAAATGCGATAATTAGAAGTGCAATTAATTATAAAATAAAGGAAATTAAATATGAAATAAAAGAATTATGCTTATTTAAACTTCCGTAATCATGATGTTTGACGTGTTGATTTTAGTTTTATGCCCATGGGTTAATTGTCCTTTGTCCTGGATTATTTAATATGTCCATATGGATTTGTCCATAATAGTCCATCAGTCATAAATATAAAGAGCAAAAACCTTCGACAAATTATTCTTATTCCCGAAGTCAAATATTCCAACTAATTGGAGATTCGAATTGTAACAAGGTTTTAATACTTTGTTTAATGAATACACCAGGTTATCGACTGCGTGTAAACCAAGGTTTTACTACTTTGTTAACAATTACACCAATTACCCTTGAATGTAATTCACCCCTGTTTCAACAAGTCTATTAACTATTAATCCAGTTCCGTGTCCGGTAAAATGAATAATTATTGGTATTTATAGATATCCCGCCCACCGTACCCAGCCAAGCGTATGTGGTTATATATAAATACGTCGAATTATAAGTTTGTATATTAAATTAACAAGGTATTGTTTAGTTAATATAAAACCCATTAATAGCCCATAGTCTAATTTCCACAAGTGTCGTTCTTTTATCCAAACCCCAATTATGGTACAAGGCCCAATTACCCAATTTTAGTAATTAGCCCAACATCATGATTACTTCGGATTAAATAAGCATAATAATAACTTAGCTACGAGACATTAAATTAAAAATGTTGAACATAACTTACAATGATTAAAAATAGCGTAGCGTTATACGGACAGAATTTTGACTTACACCCTTACAACATTCGCTAACATACCCTTATTATTAGGATTAAAATTAAAATTAAAATTAAAATATAAATTATAAATATAAATATTATGTATATAGATAGAGAGATTGATATATATTATGTTATTTTTTTACGATCAGAATGCGCGAGCTTTATAGGCAGTTTCAATATTTGGGGCTCCGCGACTCGCGGCCTTTTTGCTCTTCAAACTCCGCGAGTCGCGGAGTTTGTAATTACAGCTCACTCCATTTTGGCTCTTTGTTTACCGACGGTTTATTATATAAATATAATATATATATAATTTATATAATTAATTATATATTATATTATATTTATATACATAGTTAACTTGTAATTTTTAGTCCGTTGCGTCGAGCGTTGAGAGTTGACTCTGGTCCCGGTTCCGGATTTTCGAACGTCCTTGTGTACAATTTAATATCTTGTACTTTGCGTTTTGAATCTTGTACTCTTGTAATTTCGAGACGTTTCTTATCAATAATTGAAACCTCTTTGATTGTATTTTGTACTTTTGAGCTTTTTGGTCGTTTGCGTCTTCAATTCGTCGAATCTGTCTTTTGTCTTCACCTTTTATTATTTAAACGAATATCACTTTTAAATAGAACAATTGCAACTAAAAGCTTGTCTTTCTTGAGGAATAATGCTATGAAATATATGTTCGTTTTTAGCATTATCAAATATTCCCGCACTTGAGCGTTGCTTGTCCTCAAGCAATATAGTCTTGAAATACTAGAAACACTTCTTTATTCTTCACACTTTGTACATCAGTGATTTCAATACGGCGGTATAAACAATGGTAGTAATGATGTGGTTTACAGTCTCACATGACTATAAAATTTAGATCCATTAAGGAAATTGGATCTTTATGAAAACATTTGATCTTTTGAAAATTAAATCTAGTTTTTACCCTAGATAAGTTTTCCGGAATAACCCTTCACCGGTGTTTGCAAAATATTTTTGTGGGTTTGGTGGGTTTCAGATTTGAAAATTTTAGCTCAAAACTGTGGTTTTGTGTCACCCACTTGCTAATCTTGTATTAGGAAAGCAACACATCTAGTATACTTGCTCCGTATATTACCTTTCGGTAAACTACCGTCCGGTTGTAAAGGAAAGCGTTGAACAAGCAACTGTTAAGGCAATGTCCCCTGACATGCTTTTAATTATGGTCTATAACGTGTCGGACGCAATTACTATCCTTGGTAGGAGCAATAGTAAAGTTCACCCTTATGATTTTTCGGTCTGGCACAAGGTCCTGTCTTTGACCATGCTATGCAACCACCGTTCTTACGGTTGACACCCGATTTAGTTCAGGTGACCTAATGAATTCCAGGTGAATTCCTAGGATTTTACGTTCAATGGTAATGAACGCATTGAAAATAGGGTTTTCAGAAAACAAATCGGTTTGTAATTTTATCAAAATATTTTCTCGTTCAAGCTCGAGTTTAGATATCATTGAATTCCATGAGTTTGAATTCTTAATCTTTAAGGTCAATCTCTAGGATTGAGTAATATCAGGCTTAAAAGCTGATTTTTAATCTTTAAGGAGATTATCCTTTCTGGGGATCTGATTCATTAGTCTTATCTAGCTAATTTGCACGGTGCCCTCCCCATTTTACAAGACAGATCCTCTCATGGTTAGGATAAGTCTGACCACTTGGCGACCCTGTTTAATGCTGAGGTCCGTGGATTTCCTGCTGATTTTAGTGATGACTTTTCTAGGTTTTTCGTCAACCTACAGCTAGTCTGGACGACAACTTCCTGACCTAAATCAAGAAGCGCGTTTCTTTTTCGGAAGACTTTACTTCCTTTTAATGATGGAATTGATTCATCGTGTAGATCCATCTCTTCTTTTCTTTCATCGAGTAAAACAGTTTAGTTTAGTCCAAAGCAAAAGTATTTTCAGTTATTTGTTACAGATATATGTGACATATGTTTAAGATAACTTGGTAAATTTTCCCACACTTGGCTTTTATTTTCCTTTTTATTATCCTCTATTCCATTTTAAATGAATTTTAACATTTTGGTTTGTTTCTCAATTTATGTCCTTTCCGAGGTAACAATAATTTCGGTGTTAAAACCTAGTTTTATCGTTCATAAATATGTATAAACATGATTTTGAGTTCATTTAATTGAAAATTTTGAAAATTTTTACTAGAATTGGGTAGTCAGTATATAAGACTAGGGCTGTTCTTTATTATCAGAGAGCACTAGATTCTAATACAACTGCTGCTTTACTAGTATTTTTAATGGTAACCCAGTGTTTAAGATAAAAATTTTAAAATCCGAAAGAATTTAACCCCTTCCCACACTTAAGATCTTGCAATGCCCTCATTTGCAAGAAATCAGTAACAATTTAAATTATTGAGGGTGATTTGTGTGAAAATGATTAAATTTTACCAAAGTTTCCAAACATATTTGTGTTTGCTTGCTGAATGATAAATGGTGCATATCATTTGTTCATTCCGTCTTGTTGTTATTTCACATATATTTTGCATCTTTTCGTCAAAATTAGTTGCTTTTGCTGAACTTAATGCCAGTCTTTGAAAATGCGTTGTTTTACCCTGTTATGTACATAAGATAAACTGCATACATATATACATATTTTTGAAGTTTGGTATATTACCCCACATTCAAAAATTATTAAAATCTAAAAATAAAAGTTAGAAAATTATAAAAACTATTACAATATTAAATAAGTATTAAACGTATCAACATTACAAATTACAAAATAAATAAAACTAAGTAGACTAGGGATGATACTGATACTAGTAGGGGTTCCATGCATAACCATAGGTGCTATAAAATGCTTCGGCTGGGTTATACGTAGGATACGGTGGTTGAATCTCTATAGACCAGGGAGGGAATATGGGCGATGGAGTAGGAATATAGTTTCTACCTATATGTTGGCAATAAGCTATGATTTGGTTTTGATGAACTTGCCAATCTTCAAATGCTCTATGTCTAGCATTTTCATACTCTTGTGAAGCTATAAACCTTTGCATTTCTGCCATTTCATTTCCCCCTCCTACATTACCTTGCTGTTGGTTTCTCTCAACCTGTGGATGTCTACCATGGTATTGTACTGCGGCGTTATTTCGCCTCTTCAAAACCTTCGCACCATGGTATACATTTAAACCTATTGTATCGCGGGGTTCTGGTTCTTCAACTAATAATCCCCCCCGACTTATATCCACACCGAGATATTCAGCAATCAAAGTAATAAATATACCACCTCCTATTATGCTATGCGATCTCATCCCCCTAACCATAGCTGATAAATAATAACCCACACAATAAGGTATACTTACAGCGCTTTGTGGGTCTCGAATACACATGTGGTAAAACAAATTCTGTTCATTTACCTTTTCCTTGTTCTTACCTCGTTGTGTAATCGAATTGGCTAAAAACCTATGAATTACTCTTAATTCAGCTCTATCTATATCCAAATAAGAGTAATTTCCCCCTTTAAATCGGTGATGGCTAGTCATTTGACTCCATACACCATGTGTATCAAAATTTTCGTCTATCTTTCTACCATTTAGTATCAACCCTCTACAATCGACAGATGCTAACTCCTCAGGTGTATATATACGTAAAGCCTGAGCCATGTCTAGTAAAGACATGTGGCGCATCGAACCTCCTAACAAAGATCTAATAAAAGATCGATCGGTTAAACTAGCTACCCGATCATTTAATTCTATACTACACAACAATTCTTCACACCATACTTTATATACAGGTCTACGCATGGTGAATAAACGTACCCAGTCGTTAAAAGTAGAATTACCATACCTCTGTGCAAGTAATTCCCTAATTGGCCCGACCAATTCTACAGCTTCTAATGGTCCCCATTCTATGACCCTAGGTACCTCAACAGCTTTAGAATGAAGAGTATGAAAACCCCTTTGGTATTTTGGATAATCTATCCAAAGTCTGTCAAATCTCAGGTTCGGGTGCAAATCTTCCAAGTGCATATCAGAAAATGTCATGACTGGATGAGGTATATCTTGTTTGTAGTAGTTATCCACCTCCTGTTGTTCCGCATTCTCAGCAAGAGCATTGAGAGCTTGGGATGAAGATTCACCCCTTTCAGTCTGCAAAACACATCAAACACAATTTTTGTGCATCCAAATATGCATTAGTGTCAGCAAAATCATCAATCAAAATAATTACAATGACATGATCATTTTATATCAAACTTAAGCTCATTTTCATATTTTCATCAAATATACACTTTTTCAAATAAGCATATACGAAAATGTTTGCCAAGTTCATAAGCATTCAACTCAAATAACATGTCAAAATAATCATTACTAGCAATTAAACAAGTTTCAAATGGCATTATCTCTCAAAAATCAAGTTCATGAATTTTAGACTTGAAAAAGTCCACTTTAAATCTCAAAATCATGTTTAGGCTCAAAGTTTGGATCATTTAACTACCTAAACATGTTACACTACTTAATTTAGCAACAATTCATGACAAAAATCGGCCATAACCTGTTTATATCAAAAAGCCCCAAATTTGCTCAAGAACACAAACCCTAGATTACTCAAAATTTGAAGTTTAAGGCTTCTAATCATGTTAAATAGCATCAATCTAGGTTATACAAGCATAATACATAAACAATTTAAGCATAATTACACTAAAAAGCATCAAAATCAAATTGGGTATAAAATTGCTCAAGAACACTAATTTTCGGATTAAATGGTGTTTAGGTGTAGAAATTTACCGTTTTTCTTGAGTAATTCCTTGATAGCATCCTTCTTAACATGATTTTAGTAAAAGATTTGATGATTAACGGTCAAAAATTGTGAATTTGGGGGTGTTTTTTTGGTTTGTTTCGCAGTGTTTTTTGTGTTGGGTTGGGGACTGATCAGTTCTGCCCCTTTTATTTTTTTCGGTATTTTTGGAACTCCGCGAGTCGCGGTGTTTGATGCTTACAAACTCCGCGAGTCGTGGTGTTTTTTTTTTTTTTTTTTATAGCCTTAACTTATAAAACATATATAAAATAAATTTAAAATTTTGTTTTCCTTTGTTTTAGGACGAGGTCGTTTCGGATCGATGTCCTAGTCCGTCCTTCGACAAAATTTTAAAATTTATCTTTTTGTAGCGATTGTTTTAAAAGCTAAGATTTTTGGGTTTTTTTTTAATGTTTTTGGCATACTTTAATTCAATAAGATTAAAAATAATGATAATAAAAGTTCTCGTCCCTCCCTTGGGTAAAGCAATTTCGGTTCAACGACCTAGTCTTCAACTTACGACGAATTTTAAAAATCATATTTTTAACTTAATGAGATAAAGTAAATTTTTGTTTTTAAATTCACACAACTTAAATATAAAATTCAAAATTAATATTAAAAATTCACACCAAACTTAAAATTTAAAATGCATAAAAATAAAATTCATATTTTTAAAAATTAAAAATTCACACCAAACTTAATTTAAAAATGCATATTATAAATTCACACCCAACTTATATTAATTTTTCAAATATTTACAATTTTAAATATATTGTTTTTACAAAGTTTACAATATTAATTTATGATTTATATATTAATTTTAAAAACATGGTAAAAATAAAATTAAAAATCTTTTTGGCTTTTTATCCCACTTTAATCAATCAAATATTATCAAAAATATGCGCCCCTCTTTTCGGTAAAGTAATTTCGGTTCCATGACCTAATTTAACTCATGACGAATTTTTGAAATATTTTGGGTTGATTGATTAAAGATATTTATACCTTAAGAATAAACGTTAAATTTCGCAGTGATGTAATAAATTTTTGAATGATATCAATAATTTCGGTCGCCAAACCTAATTTTATTCAATACCAATTTAATACTTTATAGCGAACAAATTAGCGTTTATTATCAAAAGGTTAAAAATAAAAATAAAAAAATAAAAACTGTACAAACTTACCTGTGATATAGTATTCTTAGTTATATGATCTATCCCATTCATAAGATAGTCGGTTTAATTGGTTTTCCATAGCTACATAGGCGTAACCTCGAGCATTCAGTGTCTTTTCTTCTAAACATATGAACGGTCCGTCTCTGCATAAAGTAACAAATTCGGTATTTGAATAGGTTTGATTATTTGAACATTTACCTCCATGTGACCATTTTCCGCATTTGTGACATCTTTCAAGGTGTCGTGCTCTTGTTTTCGCTGCGGATTTTGATTTTCCTTTACCAAATTGTAACTTATTATCTTCACATCTGGATTCTTTTCTTACTCCGTCCAATCTTTCTCTGATTACTGATACTATTTCACTCGGAAGTGTGTCATTATTACGTTTAGTGATCAAAGCGTGTAGCATTAGACCATGGTTTAGTTCACAGGCAGTCTTCATTTCGTAAAAACCTAAAAAAATAAAAATTCAGAATGGGGGGAGAAGACTAGTTCTTTAGGGTCTGCTAGGGAAAGACCATTCGGGTTCCATTTTCGAGAACTACACGAAAACAGACAATCTAACTCTAACAGAAATACATAAACCCCCTATACTTAGTTGAAATTGTGATTAACATTATTTTCAATTGAATCATCAACAACTTGTATATCTTTGACTTTTACTTCAATCCAATTGTTGATTTCCTCTGTAACTTTCACAAATTCAACTAACATTGCCTTTTCTTTTGACGATAAATTGGATATTAATCGGTTATATAACTTAAAGTTTTCTTTAATATTAGCATCGTGAATCCGTTTATAAAGTTTCTTCGTTGAACTGTTAAAAATGGGTTCATCTAATTTAGTATCATCAACGGCATTCCTTGTGATTGGATCATCATTAAGTGTTTCTTTATCTTCCCCACACTTATGCGTTTTTATTGGTCTAACAGTTTTGGTTGGTGGAGATCTAAACTTTCGGTTCACAAAGGTGATCGATGTATCACCATCCCTAAGTGTCATTCTACCTTCTCTTACATCAATGAATGCCTCGGTGGTTGCTAAAAATGGGCGACCTAGAATTAGAGGAATATCAAGGTTTTCCTCCATATTAATCACTATGAAGTTTGCAACAAAGGTCAAACTTCCCACGTTAACAAGTAAATTATTTGCTATTCCAACAGGGTGTTTAATAGTTTGGTCAAATGATTGAACACCTATTTTGGTTGGTTTTAATTTACCCATGCCTAATCTTTTGTATAAGGAAAGAGGCATAATATTTGCACTTGCTCCTAAATCTGCGAGTCCATTATATACAGCACCATCATTAAGTAAGCAAGAAATGATAAATTCACCCGGGTCTCCTGCTTTAGTAAGTCGAGTTGGTTTGTAAACCTTTTTCGGGTGTTCTTTCCTTGGTTCTTTCACTTCTATTTGAATTTCTTGTTCACATTTTTCTTCGTTTCTTGGAATGGGAGGTTTGTATAAGAATTCTTCTTCATCACTCAAATTTGAATCCTCCTTATTTTCTAATTTTGATTTTTCATATGTTGTTGATAACATATTTATGTTTTCATTTTGAAGGTTTTCTTTGGTGGTGAAATTATGATTAACTTCATTGTCAACTTCCATCGGACCATGTATGTAATGTTTAACTCTGTGACCATTAACTTTAAATTCAATCCCATTTGAATTTATTAATTCTATCGTTCCGTATGGGAAAACTCTTTTGACTATGAATGGTCCAGACCATCTTGATTTCAATTTTCCAGGAAATAGCTTGAATCGTGAATTGAAAAGAAGAACTCTGTCTCCTTCTTTAAATTCTTTTGAACTTCTGATTCTTTTATCATGTCATTTCTTCGTTCTTTCTTTATAGATTAACGAATTTTCGTATGCTTCATGTCTTAATTCTTCTAATTCATTTAGTTGACTTAATCGTACACTTCCAGCTTCATGTAAATCAAGATTACATGTCTTCAAAGCCCAAAATGCTTTGTGTTCAATTTCTACTGGAAGATAACATGCTTTTCCATAAACAAGTCTAAAAGGTGTGGTTCCAATTGGAGTTTTGTAGGCTGTTCTAAAAGCCCAGAGTGCATCCTCCAATTTAATGGACCATTCCTTCGGATTTGATCCTACGGTTTTCTCTAGAATACATTTTAAAGCTCGGTTGGTATTTTCAACTTGTCCACTTGTTTGTGGATGATATGCAGTGGAGATTTTATGAGTTACTCCATATCTTTTGAGAACTTTCTCAAGTTGATTATTACAGAAATGAGTACCCCGATCACTTATTAAAGCTTTCGGTGTTCCAAACCTTGCAAAAAGACGTTTTAAAAAGTTGACTACAACTCGTGCATCGTTAGTTGGGAGAGCTTGTGCTTCCGCCCATTTAGATACATAATCAATGGCTACGAGAATATAGAGATTATTATGAGATTTTGGAAATGGACCCATAAAGTCAATAACCCAAATGTCAAATACTTCACATACTTGAATGATATTTTGTGGCATTTCATCATGTTGACTTATTTTTCCGGCCCTTTGACAAGCATCACAGGATTTGCAAAGAAGGTGTGCGTCTTTGTAAATTGTAGGCCTATAGAATCCAGCATCATAAACTTTTCTTGCTGTTAGTTGAGGCCCATAATGCCCTCCTGTTGGTCCTGTGTGACAATGGTTTAAAATTTTACTAGCTTCATCTCCGAATACACATCGGCGTATTATTCCATCTGGACAACTTTTAAACAGATGTGGATCTTCCCAGAAATAGTGTTTTATATCACTGAAGAATTTCTTTCATTTTTGGTACGATAATCCTTTTTCAAGGAATCCACAAACTAAGTAGTTTGCATAGTCTGCAAACCATGGAATTTCTTTATAATCTATCTTCAATAGATATTCATCAGGAAAGTTGTCTTGTATGGCCGATTCATTTAGAACTTCTAATTCGGGATTTTCAAGACGAGAAAGATGATCAGCGGCGAGATTTTCTGCTCCTCTTTTATCTCGGATTTCAATATCAAACTCTTGTAAGAGTAAGATCCAACGGATTAATCTTGGTTTGGCATCTTGTTTTGAAAATAGGTATCTAAGAGCAGAATGGTCGGTATAGACCACCGTTTTTGCTAGAACGGGATATGAACGAAATTTGTAAAAAGCAAAGACAATAGCAAGGAGTTCTTTTTCAGTAGTTGTATAGTTCGTTTGTGCTCCTTGTAACGTCTTACTAGCATAATATATAGGTTGAAATCGTTTTTCAATCCTTTGTCCTAAAACGGCTCCCATTGCAAAATCACTTACATCGCACATTAGTTGAAATGGTAGATTCCAATTTGGTGTTATCATGATCGGCACATTAGTTAGTTTCTCTTTAAGAATATTAAAAGATTTGATACACTCATCTGAAAAGATGAATGGAGCATCTTTTTCTAGGAGTTTATTCATAGGAGTGGCAATTTTAGAAAAATCTTTTATGAAACGTCGGTAAAAACCGGCATGCCCTAGAAAACTCCTAACTCCTCTAACATTGGTGGGATGTGGTAGTTTAGCAATTACATCTACTTTAGCTCTATCCACTTCAATTCCTTCCTTCGAAATTTTATGTCCAAGAACAATGCCTTCTTTAACCATGAAATGGCATTTCTCCCAATTAAGTACTAGATTTGATTGTTCGCATCTAATAAGCATTCGTTCAAGATTAGCTAGACATGATTCAAATGTATCACCGAAGACTGAAAAGTCATCCATGAAAACTTCCATGCATTCTTCTATCATGTCATGAAAAATCGCCATCATACACCTTTGAAAGGTTGCAGGGGCATTGCAAAGTCCAAATGGCATGCGTTTGTAAGCAAAAGTACCATAAGGGCACGTGAATGTGGTTTTCTCTTGATCTTCGGGTGCTATTGGAATTTGAAAATATCCGGAAAATCCATCTAGAAAACAATAGTAACTATTTCCGGCTAATCTTTCCAACATTTGATCAATGAAAGGTAAGGGAAAGTGATCTTTTCTGGTGGCGTCATTTAATTTTCTATAATCAATACACACACGCCATCCTGTTACGGTCCTAGTAGGAATAAGCTCATTTTTCTCATTTGTAATGACAGTTATGCCACCCTTCTTAGGCACGCATTGAACTGGGCTTACCCATGGACTATCAGAAATTGGATAAATTAGACCTGCGTCTAGCAGTTTAATAATTTCTTTTTTAACTACATCTTGCATATTCGGATTTAGTCTTCGTTGGCGTTGCACATACGTTTTATGACCTTCTTCCATAAGGATTTTATGTGTGCAATATGAAGGACTTATTCCTTTAATATCATGAATCTTCCATGCAATGGCTGGTTTATGAGATTTCAACACAGAAATGAGTTGTGATTTCTCATTTTCAGTAAGAGAAGACGATATTATTACGGGTAATTCAGATTCACCATGTAAATAAGCGTATTCCAAATGGTTTGGAAGTGGCTTTAACTCTAATTTCGGAGGTTCTTCTATCGATGATTTATATCGATATTTGTCTTCTTCTTTTAGCATTTGAATTTCTTCTGTTGTTGGTTCATATCCATTAGCTATTAGTGTAGCTAACATTTCAGCTTCATCAATTGGTTCAGTTCCTTATCCTAAAGAACATTCTCCTGTTCCTTGTAATTCTGGAAATTCTTCTAATAATTCTGCATGTGAATCTATAGTTTGAATATAATAGCATGTATCATCTGCAGATTGAGGTTGTTGCATTGCTCTATCAACTGAAAAGGTAACACTCTTGTCCTCTATACTTAGGGTCAATTTCTTACCAAACACGTCTATCATTGCTTTAGCCGTGTTTAAGAATGGTCTTCCTAATATGAGAGGAACTTGAGAATCTTCTTCCATGTCCAGAACAACAAAATCTACTGGAAATACTAAAGTACCAACTTTAACTAGCATGTTCTCCATTATCCCTCTAGGATATTTTATTGATCGATCGGCTAGTTGTATACTTATTCTTGTTGGTTTCAATTCTCCAAGGTCTAGTTTAGCGTATAGTAAATACGGCATTAAATTTATACTAGCACCTAAGTCTGCCAATGCTTCTATTGAACTAAGACTACCCAGAAAACATGGAATTGTGAAACTTCCTGGATCAGATAGTTTTTCTGGTATCTTATTCAACAGCACTGCTGAACAATTAGCATTCATAGTAACAGCCGAGAGTTCTTCCATTTTCTTTCTATTTGAGATTAGATCTTTCAAGAATTTAGCATATCTAGGCATTCCTGAAATCACATCAATGAAAGGAAGATTTACATTTATCTGTTTAAACATATCCAAGAATTTGGATTGCTCGGCTTCAAGTTTCTCTTTCTTCATTTTACTCGGGTAAGGAAGTGGTGATTGGTATGGTTTAACATAAGGTTTAGGCCTAACTGTGTTATCTTCATTAACCTTTTCAACTACCGGTTCTTTTTCCTTATCTTGATCAGGTTGTGGTTCTTGTGGAGTAGGAATAGCTTCATCAGAAGTTACAGGTATTTCAGGTGGTTTAAGTGTTGTACCACTTCTTGTGGTAATGGCTTTAGCTGTTTCATTTCGGGGGTTAGCATTTGTATCACTAGGTAAACTTCCCGGTTTTCTTTCACCTATTAACCTTACTAGGTTACTTACTTCTTGTTCCAGATTTTGAATAGAAGCTTGTTGATTTCTAAATGCTTGAGCATTTTGTTCATTGGTTTGTTTTTGAGATGTGAAAAACTGCGTTTGAGTTTCAACTAGCTTCGTTATCAATAATTTTATAAGCATCAGTTTCGGTTTTCTTCATAATAGAACCACCAGCTGCTATATCTATGTCTTTCCTTGTAGTGATGTCGCATCCTTGGTAGAATATTTGTACTATTTGACAGGTGTCTAAACCATGTTGCGGACATCCTCTTAATAACTTTCCAAATCTTGTCCACGCCTCATATAGAGTTTCATTTGGCTTCTGTATAAACGTAACAATTTCTGCTTGAAGTCTTACGGCTTTAGATGCCGGAAAGAATTGTTTAAGAAAATTTTCAACTATAACGTCCCATGTATCAATCGCCCCTTCAGGTAACGATTCCAACCAATCTTTGGCTTCTCCCTTTAAAGTCCAGGGAAATAACATGAGATATATCTGTTCATCCTCCACTTCTCGGATTTTAAATAGTGTGCATATCATATTAAAGGTACGAAGATGTTCATTTGGATCTTCCTTCGGCGCACCACTAAATTGGCATTGATTAGTCACCATGTGTAGAATTTGTCCTTTGATTTCATAATCTGGCGCATTAATGTCTGGATGAGTAATTGCGTGACCTTGGCCAGTGCGTTTAGCTCTCATTCGGTCTTACATACTTAAAGGTTCCAGATTCTCCATAATTAAATTTGTTGAATCGGAATCACTAGAGGATTCTGATTTAATAGTTCGTTCCTCAACAATCTCTGTTTGAATGATTGGTGATTCCGGAGGAAAATTTAATGGTTCAGGATCTATGAATCGTCCCTGAATATTCTCCGGATTCTCAATTGTGAGGTCGGGTTCAAAAAATGGATTATCGGAAATTTGAACTGGAGTACTTGGTCGACTGGATGACGATTCTAAAGAAAAATCAACGGCGGTAATATTTGCTAAATGTCTTGATCTAGTTACAGGTGGTGAACGTACAAAAGGTGGTGAACGTCTTGCTCGGTGCATTCACTGAATATCCTATTAGTTTTTAAAAAGGAAAGAAAAATTATATAAGTTATCTAATCAATAGACTTTTCTGATTTTGCCCACGTTTCGAATAGCCAAAAGATGCAGCAGAGGGGCAGGATTCGTTTGGTCTCAATATAATTGAGGACTGTTTGGCTCCAATAACCCGGTCCACGTACAAATCCAACTATTACTACGAACCAGAAAATTTTGATGTCTATCAATTTAACCACTTAAAATAAATTTTCGTAATTTTAAGAAATTTAGATAAGAAGTAGAAAAAATTCTAAGTCCTAAAAACTAGAATGACGAGAAATAAGAAAGAAAAAGAGCGTGTCGGAAAAAGATCGAAAAATAAAAATAAGAAGAAAAAAAAAATGACTTATAGAACTTAAAAAACACTAGAATAACCTAACCTTATTACCACAACTAACTTAAAATTATAATCGCAAATTGAGATTATTAATTGGAATGATAATTGATACATAGGTAAAAGTCGTCTAAAAATATTAAAGCTTACAGGAAAAACTAAATCCCAAATGGAAATAACTTAAAAAGAAACTAAAACTTAAAAAGGCGTCGCAAAATTCTAAAGCACTTAAATCTTAGTCTAAAGAAAAAATACTTAAGAGATTTTACGGCAAAGCCTAAAAATCTAGAAGAAAAAATAACTATGGCAAAAACTAAGTTTAAAACTAAATATGAGCTAAAAATATAAATATTACGCTAAAACGATTAAAAAGGGACAAAATATAAAAATATACAAAAAGTTGTAAAAAGTACAAATTTTATAAAAATATTATTTTTATATTAATTATTTATTAAAACTATTAATTTTACAATTTAATTAAACTAATTTAACTAAAATATAAATTAAATAAAAAGTAAAACTAATTATAATAATAATAAGTAATTAGGGTTAATAATAATAATAATTAATAATTACCCCGTATTTAATGCGAATTAGGGTTTCAGTCACGGGTGTCAGGGCTGCTCCGCGAGTCGCGGTATTCAAGGCTGCAAACTCCGCGAGTCGCGGGGTTCCAATTTTCAACTCAGGTACAGTTTAAAATTCGACGCGTTTTATTTATTTATTTTATTTTATATTTTTTTCTGTTTTCTGTTTTAAAATCTAAAATATTTATATAATAAAAACTTATATTTTTATAAAATAAAAATAAAGAAACTTTATAAAACTTAAATATTTAATAAAATCTTAAAAATATATAAATTTTTGTTTTTCTTTTTATATTTTCGAATATTTAAAACGTATTTTTACAAAAGTGAATTTTAATAAAAGTAAACTAAAAATAAAAATCTTTTTTTTATGTAGCGTTGCGCTTCCGGCTTTTAAGCAATCTTATCCCCGGCAGCGGTGCCAAATATACTTGATGTTATGCGAGGTGTATATAAAATAGATTTATATTTTACAAGGAAATACTATTAAATACGATACAATTTTACACAAGATATTTATTTATTTATAGAATGGATATACTTAAACCTTGCTACAACACTTATAGGCAGTGTACCTAATCGTACAGTAGTGTAGTTTTTAGTAAGTCCGGTTCGTTCCACAGGGAAAATCTTTAAACAAAGCTTAACGCTATATTAGTTTACTTTTATAAAAATACAAATATATATATATAAGTAATATTATTATTATAAAGGGGGTTTTTACCGTTTAATGACCGGTTTGTCGATTTTAAAACTTTAGTCGCAGTTAAAACCAAATGTAAAATATTAAAAGGACTTTAATTTAAAGCGTAAAGTAAATAACGATAATGAAATTGCAAATAATAAAAGTGCGATAAAATAAACTTGCGATAATTAAAAAGTACGATAATTAAAAGTGCAATTAAATACAATAACAATAAATAAAAATGCGATAATTAGAAGTGCAATTAATTATAAAATAAAGGAAATTAAATATGAAATAAAAGAATTATGCTTATTTAAACTTCCGTAATCATGATGTTTGACGTGTTGATTTTAGTTTTATGCCCATGGGTTAATTGTCCTTTGTCCTGGATTATTTAATATGTCCATACGGATTTGTCCATAATAGTCCATCAGTCATAAATACAAAGAGCGAAAACCTTCGACAAATAATTCTTATTCCCGAAGTCAAATATTCCAACTAATTGGGGATTCGAATTGTAACAAGGTTTTAATACTTTGTTTAATGAATACACCAGGTTATCGACTGCGTGTAAACCAAGGTTTTACTACTTTGTTAACAATTACACCAATTACCCTTGAATGTAATTCACCCCTGTTTCAACAAGTCTATTAACTATTAATCCAGTTCCGTGTCCGGTAAAATGAATAATTATTGGTATTTATAGATATCCCGCCCACCGTACCCAGTCAAGCGTATGTGGTTATATATAAATACGTCGAATTATAAGTTTGTATATTAAATTAACAAGGTATTGTTTAGTTAATATAAAACCCATTAATAGCCCATAGTCTAATTTCCACAAGTGTCGTTCTTTTATCCAAACTCCAATTATGGTACAAGGCCCAATTACCCAATTTTAGTAATTAGCCCAACATCATGATTACTTCGGATTAAATAAGCATAATAATAACTTAGCTACGAGACATTAAATTAAAAAGGTTGAACATAACTTACAATGATTAAAAATAGCGTAGCGTTATACGGACAGAATTTCGACTTACATCCTTACAACATTCGCTAACATACCCTTATTATTAGGATTAAAATTAAAATTAAAATTAAAATATAAATTATAAATATAAATATTACGTATATAGATAGAGAGATTGATATATATTATGTTATTTTTTTACGATCAGAATGCGCGAGCTTTATAGGCAGTTTCAATATTTGGGGCTCCGCGACTCGCGGCCTTTTTGCTATTCAAACTCCGCGAGTCGCGAAGTTTGTAATCACAGCTCACTCCATTTTGGCTCTTTGTTTACCGACGGTTTATTATATAAATATAATATATATATAATTTATATAATTAATTATATATTATATTATATTTATATACATAGTTAACTTGTAATTTTTAGTCCGTTGCGTCGAGCGTTGAGAGTTGACTCTGGTCCCGGTTCCGGATTTTCAAACGTCCTTGCGTACAATTTAATATCTTGTACTTTGCGTTTTGAATCTTGTACTCTTGTAATTTCGAGAAGTTTCTTATCAATAATTGGAACCTCTTTGATTGTATTTTGTACTTTTGAGCTTTTTGGTCATTTGCGTCTTCAATTCGTCGAATCTGTCTTTTGTCTTCACCTTTTATTATTTAAACGAATATCACTTTTAAATAGAACAATTGCAACTAAAAGCTTGTCTTTCTTGAGGAATAATGCTATGAAATATATGTTCATTTTTAGCATTATCACCGGTCATTAAACGGTAAAAACCCCCCTTTATAATAATAATATTACTTATATATATATTTGTATTTTTTAAATTTAAACTAATATAGCGTTAAGCTTTGTGAAAAAGATTCTCTGTGGAACGAACCGGACTTACTAAAAACTACACTACTGTACGATTAGGTACACTGCCTATAAGTGTTGTAGCAAGGTTTAAGTATATCCATTCAATAAATAAATAAATATCTTGTGTAAAATTGTATCGTATTTAATAGTATTTCCTTGTAAAATTTAATAGTATTTTATACCCCTTAGTTCGTAACATCAGTATGGCTTGCATACACGATTCATGAGATCCATAAACATGGCAGGTACGTTGGTTAAACCGAATGGCATCACGAGAAACTCATAATGACCATAACGGGTTCTGAACGCAGTTTTCATCACATCGCTCTCCTTCACCCTCAACTGGTGATAACCGGATCGTAAATCGATCTTAGAGTAAACGCTTGATCCTTGCAGCTGATCGAAAATATCGTCAATTCTGGGAAGGGGATACCGATTCTTGATCGTTAATTTGTTGAGTTCACGGTAATCGATACACATGCAGAAAGATCCGTCCTTCTTCTTCACAAATAAAACAGGTGCTCCCCAAGGCGATGAACTTGGTTGGATAAATCCACGGTCTAGCAGTTCTTGTTGTTGACTGTGCAACTCTTGCATTTCGGAAGGTGCGAGTCGATAAGGTGCGCGAGCTACAGGTGCAGCTCCTGGCACTAAATCGATCTAAACTCCACTGCCCTCGATGGCGGTAATCCAGGAAATTCTTCTGGAAAGACATCGGGAAATTCGTTCACAATTCTTACATCATCCACGCTCTTCACCTAGGTTTCTAATGTTTTCACATGTGCTAAAATAGCAAGACGTCCTTTCTTCATGATCTTTTGTGCTTTCATGCAACTAATGAGGTTCAGCTTCGAGTTACATCTCTCTCCGTAAATAATCAGTGGCTCACCATCTCCGTGCGGTATGCGAATAGCTTTATCTCCACAGATAATGTTGGCCCTTACCTTAGTCAACCAATCCATACCGACAATCACGTCAAAACTTCCCAATTTGATGGGTATCAAGTTAATCTCGAAATCCAGACTAGCTATGTTGATAATACCTCCTCGGCTAATTTGGTCAACTTTCTCAAGTTTTCCATTGGCTACCTTAACAAGCATACTCTCCTTTAAAGGAACTAACGACCAATTTATCTTAGAGCAAAAGTGTCTACATACGTAACTCCTATCGTCACCAGTATCAAGTAGGACAGAAGCAAATAGATTGTTAATAGTGAATATACCTGTAACCAAGTCGGGGTTCTCACGAGCATCCCTTGCGTTTACATTAAAAGCTCTTCCACGCGCTGGCCCGCCGTCCTTTCTCTTGTTGAGACATTCATTCCTGAAGTGGCCCTGTTGTCCACACTCATAGCATTTCCTTGGCCCAGTATGGTTTGTCTTCACAGTTGAGGTAGTGATCTTGCAGTCTTTGCCAATATGTCCAGTTCTTTTACACTTTTCACAGACCACGTTGCAGTACCCGGTATGATGCTTGTAGCATCTTTTGCACTGCGAGAGATTACCCTTGTAGTTAGGGTTTGAGCTAGGGTTCGGGTTGGAGTTGTTTCCCTTGAAACTTTCATGCCTCTTAGTTGGGTTTTGATCAAAGACCCTTCCCTTGTTGCTGTCCCACTTACGTATCTCATTACTAGTTCCCGATTTGGATTTCCCTTTCTCTGGTTCTTTGCTGGTAATTTGGTTCATCAGGGTGTGCGCCATGCGCATAGCTTCCGGGACATCAGCTGGTTTTGAAGAGGTGACATTTCCCTGGATGGACTTGGGAAGTCCCCACAAGTATCGTTCCATTCGCTTAAATTCTGGGGTAACCATCGTGGGACACATCAAAGCTAGTTCCAAGTACATTCGGGTATAACCATCGAGATCGGTTCCCACAACCTTCAACTCCCAAAACTCAGCTTCCATTTTTTGAATCTCTGTTCTGGGGCAGTATTCCTCAATCATGACCCCCTTAAATTCCTCCCACGGTGTAGCATAAACCTCGTCAATACCCTTAGCCTGAGCCAGTGTGTTCCACCAGGTTAAAACGCCGCCCGACAGTGTACAGGAGGCATACTTAGTCTTGTTCATTTCTGAGTAGTTGCTCACACGGAACACAGCTTCCAATTTCTCAAACCACCTCGTCAGTCCAACCGGCCCCTCAGTACTTGATAATGCTAAAAACGAACATATATTTCATAGCATTATCCCTCAAGAAAGACAAGCTTTTAGATGCAATTGTTCTATTTACAAGTGATATTCGTTTAATTAATAAAAGGTGAAGACAAAAGACAGATTCGACGATTTGAAGACGCAAACGACCAAAAAGCTAAAAAGTACAAAGTACAATCAAAGTGGTTCAAGTTATTGATGAGAAACGTCTAAAAGTTACAAGAATACAAGACGCAAAACGCAAAGTACAAGATATTAAATTATATGAAAAGGCGTTTGAAAATCCGGAACCGAGACATGAACCAACTATTAAAGTGCGACGCAACGGACAAAAAATTACAATTCAACTATGCACAAGAATATAATATAATATATAATTATATATATATATATATATATATATATATATATATATATATATATATATATATATATTATAAAATATTAAGCAGCCCACGTTGAAATTACCTGGATGAGCTGGATACAAGAGCTCCGCGATCGCGGAGATATAAAGGAGAAAAGCTTCGAGATCGCGGAGTAAACCAGGACACAATTGGCCTATAAAAGCTCGAGCATTCTGCCGAATCCTTTACCCCTTTTTCTTTCTTTCCTCTTACGTAAAAATATATATATAATTTTAATTTTAATTTTAATTTAAGTTTAATAATAATAAGGTTATGTTAGCGAATGTTTAAAGTTTCTAAGTCGAAATTCTGCCCGTGTAACGCTACACTATTATTAATCATTGTAAGTTATGTTCAACCTTTTTAAATTAATGTCTCGTAGCTAAGTTATTATTATGCTTATTTAAACCAAAGTAATCGTGATGTTGGGCTAAATATTAAGATTGGGTAATTGGGCTTTGTACCATAATTGGGGTTTGGACAAAAGACGGACACTTGTGGAAATTAGACTATGGGCTATTAATTAGCTTTATATTTGTTTAATTGAATGATAGTTCGTTAATTTAATATAAAGATTTACAATTGGACGTAATTATAAATAACCACATACACTCGATCAGACACGATGGGCGGGATATTTATAAGTACTAATAATCGTTCATTTGACCGGATACGGGAATGGATTAATAGTCAATGGACTCATTAAAACAGGGGTGGATTACATGCAATGACACTTGGTGTAATTGATAATAAAGTATTAAAACCTTATTATAGTTTAAGTCCCCAATTAGTTGGAATATTTGACTTCGGGTATAAGGATAATTTGACGAGGACACTCGCACTTTATATTTATGACTGATGGACTGTTATGGACAAAAATCGTATGGACATATTGAATAATCCAGGACAATGGACAATTAACCCATGGTAATAAATTAAAATCAACACGTCAAACATCATGATTACGGAAGTTTAAATAAGCATAATTCCTTTATTTCATATTTCATCGCACTTTTATTTACTGTCATTTTATTTATCGCACTTTTAATTATCGTACTTTTTAATTATCGCACTTTTAATTTATTCTCATTTTATTTATCGCACTTTAATTTATCGCACTTTAATTATTGTCATTTACTTTACGCTTTAAATTAAGTTATATTTATTTTTAATATTTTACATTAGGTTTTATCTGCGACTTAAGACATAAAATCGACAAACCGGTCATTAAACGGTAAAAACCCCCTTTTATAATAATAATAATAATATATATATATATATATATATATATATATATATATATATATATATATATATATATATATATATATATATATATATATATATATATATATATATACATATATATATACAAATATAGTTTTTAAAAATATAGCGTTAAACTTGACTAGTTCCCTGTGGACGAACCGGACTTACTAAAAACTACACTACTGTACGGTTAGGTACACTGCCTATAAGTGTTGTTGCAAGGTTTAGGTATATCCACTCTATAAATAAATAAATAACTTGTGTAAAATTGTATCGTATTTAATAGTATTTCACAATAAAAATATAACTATTTCATATACACCTCTGCGAACATCAAGTATTTTTGGCGCCGCTGCCGGGGACTCTTAAACACCCAAAGCGTAACGCTATATAAAAAAAATATTTTAGTTTTTACGCTACTTTTGTAAAATATATATTTACATAAGTTTTAAATATAAGAATACAAATATAAAAAAATAATATAATAATAATCTATTTAAGTGTATAAAAAATATATTTTATAAAGTATAAAAGTGTTTGTCTTTAGTTTTTTTTAAAAAAAATTTATTATAAATATTACTTATATAAATTTAAGAGTAAAAAATAATAAAATAAAAATAAAAAAATCTTGCACGAAATTCAGCCTACATCAGATTCTGAACCTGCACATCTCCGCGATCTCGGAGAAAACAAAGCAAAAAAACTACGCGATCGCGTAGCCTGCACCGACAGGTCTCATCCTTAATCTGCACAAATTAGGGTTTAATTTAAATTTAATTATTATTATTAAACCTAATTAGGGTTTTTAATAAATAATTAGTTTTTAAGTTTAGTTTTTAATTAATGTTGTATTTTTAAGTTTTAATTAGTTTTAATACTTTATAAAGTTAATACTTTTCAAATAAAAATATAAAAATAATATTTTTATAAAAATTATATTTTTATAACTTTAAGTTTTATTTTTATATTTCGTATCTTTTGTAATATTTGTATATTTTTCGTTCGTAATTAGTTCATAACTTAGTATTTTGCCGTAGTTATTTTTATTTTTAGATTTCTAAGATTTGCCGTAAAATCCCTTAAGTGCTTTTTCTTTAGATTAAGATTTAGACACTTTAGAATTTTACGACGTTGTTTATCGCTTTAGTTTTTAATATATTTTAGTATCTTTTTAAGTTTTACCGTTTTGGATATAGAATTTCTCTAAGCTTTAATACCTTTAGAAGCAACTTTTAATTTTTAGTTTTTAGAATTTTAAGTTTCGACGCGCTACTTTCTTATTTTTATTTTTCAGCCTTTTATTTTTCGACGTTTTTCGACGTGCTTCTTTTTCTTTCTTATTTCTCGCCGCTCTAGTTTTTAGGACATAGAATTTTCTTTATTTTCTTTAAACTTCGACGAAAAATTATTTTAAGTGATTAAATTGATAGACATCCAAAATTTTCTGGTTCGTAGTAATAGTTGGATTTGTTAGTGGCGAGTTGTGGGCTTCCGATTTAAAGGGTCCTGGCTACCTGCTGTATCTATTGGCTATTCGAAACGTGGGCAAAATCAGAAAAGTCTATTAATTTGATATCTTATATAATTTTTATCTTTTATAACTAATAGGATATTCAGTGAATGCACCGAGCAAAACGTTCACCACCTTTCATACGTTCACCACCTGTAACTCGATCAAGACATCTAGCCAATATTGTCGCCGTTGATTTTTCTTTAGAATCGTCATCCAGTCGACCAAGTACTCCAATTCAAATTTTCAATAATCCAATTTTTGAACCCGACCTCACAATTGAGAATCCGGAGGATATTCAGGGATAATTCAGAGATCCCGAACCACTAATCATTCCTCCTGAACCACAAATCACTCATCCAGAGATTGTCGAGAAAGAAACTATTAAATCAGAATCCTCTAGTGATTCAGATTCAACCAATTCAATCATGGAGAATTTGGAACCTCTAAGTATGGAAGACCGAATGAGGGATAAACGCACTGGCCAAGGTCATGCAATTACTCAACCAGACATTAATGCGTCAGATCATGAAATCAAAGGACAAATCCTACACATAGTAACTAATCAATGCCAATTTAGTGGTGCGCCGAAGGAAGATCCAAACGAACATCTTCGTACCTTTAATAGGATCTGTACACTATTTAAAATCCGAGAAGTGGAGGATGAACAGATCTATCTCATGTTATTTCCATGGACTTTAAAGGGAGAAGCCAAAGATTGGTTAGAATCGTTACCTGAAGGGACGATTGATACATGGGATGTTTTAGTTGAAAATTTTCTTAAACAATTCTTTCCGGCATCTAAAGCCGTGAGACTTCAAGGATAAATAGTTACGTTCACGCAAAAGCCAAATGAAACTCTGTATGAGGCATGGACAAGATTTGGAAAGTTGTTGAGAGGATGTCCGCAACATGGTTTAGACACTTATCAAATAGTACAAATATTCTACCAAGGATGTGACATCACTACAAGAAAAGACATCGATATAGCAGCTGGTGGTTCCATTATGAAGAAAACCGCAACTGAAGCTTACAAAATTATTGATAACACTACTTCCCATTCACATGAGTGCCATCAAGAAAAAGATATCGTTAGATCATCTAAAGCGGCTAGAGCCGATTCTAGCCATGACTTTGATTCCATTTCCGCAAAGATTGATGCTGTCGAGAGACGAATGGAAAAGATGACTAAAGATATTCACTCAATATGAATTAGTTGTGAGCAGTGTGGAGGACCACATTTGACAAAAGATTGTCTGAGTATTGAACAAACAATGGAACAAAGAGAGAATGTTTCATACATGAACCAAAGGCCTGGAAATAATTATCAGAATAATTATCAACCGCCAAGACCAATCTACAATCAAAACCAGAATTATAACCGAAATGTTCCATACAACAACCAACAAGGTCCTAGCAATCAATAAGTATCTAACAATACTTATAATCCGCAAAGACCTATTTTTCAAAATAAACCACCACAAACCGATGATAAAAAGCCAAATTTAGAAGATATGATGTCGAAGCTAGTTGAATCTCAAACTCAATGTTTCACATCTCAGAAACAAACCAATGAACAAAATGCTCAAGCATTTAGAAATCAACAAGCTTCTATTCAAAATCTGGAACAAGAAGTGAGCAACCTAGCAAGGTTGATAGGTGAAAGAAAACCGGGAAGTCTACCTAGCGATACAAATGCTAACCCCCGGAATGAAACAGCTAAAGCCATTACCACAAGAAGTGGTATTACACTTAAACCACCTGAAATACCTGTAATTTCTGATGACTTTATTCCTACTCCATAAGAACAACAACCTGAGCAAAATAAGGAAACAAAACCGGTAGTTGAAAAGGTTAATGAAGATAACACAGTTAAGGCTAAGCCTTATGTTAAACCGTATCAACCACCACTTCCTTACCCGAGTAAAATGAGAAAAGAAAGAATTGAAGCCGAGCAATCCAAATTATTGGATATGTTTAAACAAATAAATGTCAATCTTCCTTTCATTGGTGTGATTTCAGGAATGCCTAGGTATGCCAAATTCTTGAAAGATCTAATCACAAATAGAAAGAAAATGGAAGAACTTTTGGCTATTACTATGAATGCTAATTGTTCTGCAGTGCTGTTAAATAAGATACCAGAAAAATTATCAGATCAATAAAGTTTCACAATTCCATGTTTTCTGGGTAGTCTTAGTTCAAAAGAAGCATTGGCAGACTTAGGTGCTAGTATAAATTTAATGCTGTATTCATTATACTCTAAACTAGACCTCGAAGAATTGAAACCAACACGAATAAGCATACAACTAGCAGATTGATCAGTAAAATATCCTAGAGGGATAATGGAGAACATGCTAGTTAAAGTTGGTACTTTAGTATTTCCCGTAGATTTTGTTATTCTGGACATGGAAGAAGATTCTCGAGTTCCTCTCATATTAGGAAGACCATTCTTAAACACGGCTAAAGTAATAATAGACGTGTTCGGTAAGAAACTAACCCTAAGTATAAAGGACGAGAGTGTTACCTTTTCTGTTGATAGAGCCATGCAACAACCGCAATCTGCAGATGATACATGTTATTATATTCAAACTATAGATTCACATGCAGAATTGTTAGAAGAATTTCCAGAATTACAAGGAACAGGAGAATGTTCTTTAGGAGAAGGAACTGAACCAATTAATGAAGCTGAAATGTTAGCTACACTTATGGCTAATGATTACGATCCAACAACAGAAGAAATTCAAATGTTAAAAGAGGAAGACAGATATCGATATAAATCATCAATAGAAGAACCACCGACATTAGAGTTAAAGCCACTTCCAAATCATTTGGAATATGCTTATTTACATGGTGAATCTGAATTACCTGTAATAATATCGTCTTTTCTTACGGAAAATGAAAAATCTCAACTCATTTCTGTGCTAAAAGCTCATAAACCAGCTATTGCATGGAAGATTCATGACATTAAAGGCATAAGTCCTTCGTATTGCACACATAAAATTCTTATGGAAGAAGGTCATAAAACGTATGTGCAATGCCAACGAAGACTAAATTCAAATATGCAAGTTGTTGTTAAGAAAGAAATTATTAAACTGCTAGATGCAGGTTTAATTTATCCAATTTCTGATAGTTCATGGGTAAGCCCAGTTCAATGCGTACTTAAGAAGGGTGGCATGACTGTTCACAAATGAGAAAAATGAGCTTATTCCTAGTAGGACTATAACAGGATGGCGTGTTTGTATTGATTATAGAAAATTAAATGACGCCACCAGAAAAGATCATTTTCCCTTACCTTTCATTGATCAAATGTTGGAAAGGTTAGCCGGGAATAGTTACTATTGTTTTCTTGACGGTTTCTCCGGATATTTTCAAATTCCAATAGCACCCGAGGACCAAGAGAAAACCACATTCACGTGCCCTTATGGTACTTTTGCTTACAAACGCATGCCATTTGGATTTTGCAACGCCCCTGCAACCTTTCAAAGGTGCATGATGGAAATTTTTCACGACATGATAGAAGAATGCATGAAAGTATTCATGGATGACTTTTCAGTCTTCGGTGATACATTTGAATCATGTCTAGTTAATCTTGAACGAATGCTTATTAGATGCGAGCAATCAAATTTAGTTCTTAATTGGGAGAAGTGCCATTTCATGGTTAAAGAAGGCATCGTTCTTGGTCATAAAATCTCAAAGGAAGGAATTGAAGTGGATAGAGCTAAAGTAGATGTAATTACTAAACTTCCACATCCCACCAATGTTAGAGGAGTTAGGAGTTTTCTAGGGCATGCCGGTTTTTATCGACGTTTCATAAAAGATTTTTATAAAATTGCCACTCATATGAATAAAATCCTAGAAAAGGATGCTCCAGTCATCTTTTCAGATGAATGCATCAAATCTTTTAATATTCTTAAAGAAAAACTCACTAATGCGCCGATCATGATAACTCCAAATTGGAATCTACCATTTGAACTCATGTGCGATGCAAGTGATTTTGCAATGGGAGCCGTTTTAGGTCAAAGAATTGAAAAACGATTTCAACCTATTTATTACGCTAGTAAGACGTTACAAGGAGCACAAACGAATTACACAACTACTGAAAAAGAACTCCTTGCTATTGTCTTTGCTTTTGACAAATTTCGTTCATATCTCGTTCTAGCTAAAACGGTGGTCTATACTAACCATTCTGCTCTTAGATACTTATTTTCAAAACAAGATGCCAAAACACGATTAATCCGTTAGATCTTACTCTTACAAGAGTTCGATATTGAAATCCGAGACAAAAAGGGAGCAGAAAATCTCGCCGCTGATCATCTTTCTCGTCTTGAAAATCCTGAATTAGAAGTTCTAAATGAATCAGCCATACAAGATAACTTTCCTGATGAATATCTATTGAAGATATATTATAATGAAATTCCATGGTTTGCAGACTATGCAAACTACTTAGTATGTAGATTCCTTGAAAAAGGGTTGTCGTACCAAAAACGAAAGAAATTCTTTAGTGATATAAAACACTATTTCTGGGAAGATCCACATTTGTTTAAAAGTTGTCCCGATGGAATAATACGCCGATGTGTATTCGGAGAAGAAGCAAGTCAAATCTTAAACCATTGTCACACAGGACCAACAGGAGGGCATTATGGGCCTCAACTTACAGCAAGAAAAGTCTATGACGCTGGATTCTATTGGCCTATAATTTTCAAAGACGCACACCTTCTTTGTAAATCCTGTGATTCTTGTCAAAGGGCCAGAAAAATAAGTCAAAGTGATAAAATGCCACAAAATGTCATTCAAGTATGTGAAGTATTTGACGTTTGGAGTATTGACTTTATGGGTCCATTTCCAAAATCTCATAATAATCTCTACATTCTCATTGCCATTGATTATGTATGTAAATGGGCGGAAGCACAAGCTCTCCCGATTAACGATGCACGAGTTGTATTCAACTTTTTAAAACGTCTTTTTGCTAGGTTCGGAACACCGAAAGCTTTAATAAGTGATCGGGGTACTCATTTTTGTAATAATCAACTTGAGAAAGTTCTCAAAAGATATGGAGTAACTCATAAAATCTCAACCGCTTATCATCCACAAACAAGTGGACAAGTTAAAAATACCAACCGAGCTTTAAATTGTATTATAGAGAAAACCATAGGATCAAATCCGAAGGAATGGTCCATGAAATTGGAGGATGCACTCAGGGCTTTTCGAACAGCCTACAAAACTCCAATTGGTACCACACCTTTTAAACTCGTTTACGGAAAAGCATGTCACCTTCCATTAGAAATTGAGCACAAAGCATTTTGGGCTTTGAAGACATGTAATCTTGATTTGCATGAAGCCGGACGTCTACGGTTAAGTCAACTAAACGAATTAGAAGAATTAAGATATGAAGCATATGAAAATTCGTTAATCTATAAAGAAAGAACGAAGAAATGGCATGATAAAAGAATCAGAAGTTCAAAAGAATTTAAAAAAGGAGACCAAGTTCTTCTTTTCAATTCACGATTCAAGCTATTTTCTGGAAAATTGAAATCAAGATGGTCTGGACCATTCATAGTCAAAAGAGTTTTCCCATACGAAACAATAGAGTTAATAAATTCAAATGGGATTGAAGTTAAAGTTAATGGTCACAGAGTTAAACATTACATACATGGTCCAGTGAAAGTTGACAATGAAGATAATCACAATTTCAACACCACAGCTAACTAAGTGTGGGAAGATTCGAGTCTTTTAAGGATAATATGTATTTCTGTTAGAGTTAGATTTTCTGTTTTCGTGTAGTTCTCGAAAATAGAATCCGCATGGTCTTTCCCTAGCAGACCCTAAAGAACTAGTCTTCTTCCCCCATTCTGAATTTTTATTTCTTTTTGGTTTTACGAGATGAAGAATTTCTTTGATCTGAACCATGGTCTACTACTACACGCTATGATTACTAAACGTAATAATGATACCCTTCTGAGTGAATTGGTATCATTCATAAGAGGCAAAATGGATGGAGTAAGAAAAGAACTCAGGAACAATCATCATAAGATGCATTTTGGTAAAGGAAAATCAAAATCCGCAACAAAAAGAAGAGCACGACACCTTGAAAGATGTTATAAATGCGGAAAATGCTCACACGAAGGTAAATGTTCAAACAATCAAACATATTCAAATACCGAATTTGTTACTCTATGCAGAGAAGGACCGTTCATATATTCAGAAGAAAAGATATTGAAGAATTGAGGTTACGCTTATGTAGCTATGGAAAACCAAATCACACGACTCTCCTATGAGTCAGCTAAAGCAGGTCTCTGAGAATTCTTTCTCACAGGTAAGTATGTACAGTTTTTATTTGTTTTTATTTATTGCTTTTAACCTTTTTATAATAAACACTAAATCGTTTGCTATAAAGTATTAAATTGATATTCAATAAAATTAGGTATGCGAAACCGAAATTATTGATGTCGTACAAAAATTTATTACATCACTGCGAAATTTACCGTTTATTCTTAAGGTATAAATATCTTTAATCAATCAACCCAAAATATTTCAAAAATTTGTCATGAGTAAAACTAGGTTATGAAACCGAAATTACTTTACCCAAAAGAGGGACGTATATTTTTGATAATATTTGATTGATTAAAGTGGGATAAAAGACCAAAAAGATTTTTAATTTTAATTTTTACCTTTTTTTAAAATTAATATATAAATATTAAATTATTAATGTAAATTTTTAAAACCAATATTATTAAGTTTTTAAATATTTTAAAAAAAATTAATATTTTTAATATAAGTTTGCAAAATTAATGTATACAAATATTAATGATATTTATATGAATTTTTAATTTTACGCATTTTAAATTTAAGTTTGGTGTGAATTTAAAAACAAAAATTTACTTTATTTCATTAAGTTAAAAATTTGATATTTAAAATTCGTCGTGAGTTGAAGACTATGTCGTTGAACCGATATTGCTTTACCCAAGGGAGGGACGAGAAATTTTGTTATCATTATTTTTAATCTTATTGATCTAAAGTATGCCAAAAACATTGAAAAACCCAAAAATTTTTGCTTTTAAAACGACGCTTAAAGAGTGACAAATTTTAAAATTTTGTCGAGAGACGAACTAGGACAACGATCCGAAACGCCCTCATTCTTAAAAAAACAAATTTTTAAAAATTAATTAATATTTGTTTTATGAGTTAAGATTTTTATATATTAAAAAAAAACCACTTCGAGATCGCAGAGCTTTAAGGGCATATGCCTTCGAGATCGCGGAGTTACCAAAATTCAGAAAGGATAAACTGGTCGACAGACCAGTTTCTTCACACACACACACACCACATATATTCTGCGAAAAAACCTACGAAAAAACACCTCAAAAATCGCAATTTTACACTGTTTTCATCAAATTTGTTGCTATATAACGATGTGGAGATTCCTACCTAGAACCCTTTCAAGAAGAATGGTAATTCCTACATCCAAACACCCTTTAATTTCGAATTTGTAGTGTTCTTGATAGAATTTTTACCTAATTTAAATTTGATGATTTCTAGCTTGATTATAGTTAAATTGCTTGTATATTATAGTTGTATAACCTGGATTGATGCTATTGAACATGATTTGAAGCCAAAAACTTCAAAAATTTTAGAAATCTAGGGTTTGTGTTCTTGAGTAAAATTGGGACTTTTTGATATAAACGAGTTATGGCCGATTTTTGTTATGAATTGATGCTAAATTAAGTAGTGTAACATGTTTGAGGTGTTAATTGATCCAAACTTTGATTACAAACATGATTTTTGAGCCAATTTGTTGACTTTTTAAGTCAAAATTGAATGAATTTGATTAATTTCATATGAATGCCAATTGGAACTCGTTTAATTGTTATAATGATTCTTTTTGACATGTTTTAGAAGTTACATGCTTATGGACATTGTATACATTCTCATATTTTTTATTTGAAAAAGTATAGAATTGATAAAAATATGAAAATGTGTATAAATTTGATTCTAATTAAACATGTCATTTTAGTTATTTTTATTTGTTATTTTGCTAACACCAATGCATTTTTGGATGCACAAATTCCTTTTTGTTTAATGTGTTTTGCAGAATGAACGAGGTGAATCTTCATCCGCGCCACAAAACTTTAATACTTATAATGAAGATGACGAGGATCAAGATTTCAGTGAACAATACAAATAAAATCAACCGCACCCTTTTATTCCATTGTCACGAGCAGTTGAAGCAAATCTACACCCGAACTTAGTTTTTGATAGATTTTGGACAGAGTATCCAAAATTTCAGCGGAACTTAAACATTCTGCAACCCAAGAGTGTTGAAGTACCCAGGTTAATAGATTGGGCACCGTTAGAAACAGTGGGATTGGCCGAGCCAATAAGAGAATTACTTACACAAAGGTATGGTAATTCTACTTTCAATGATTAGATTAGTCTATTCACTATACGTAGATCTGTGTATAAGGAATGGTGCATTGAGTTATTAAGTACTATTGAACTAAATGATGAAGTAACTAGTTTAACGGATAGAAGTTTTATTAGATTCTTATTAGGAGGAATAATGTACCGTATGTCTTTATTAGATATGGCTGAAGCTTTGTGTATTTATACGCCTGAAGAACTATTAACTAATGATTGTAGACAGTTGATAAGTAAGCCCATCAATACCCTTAGCCTGAGCCAGTGTGTTCCACCAGGTTAAAGCGCCGTCCGACAGTGTACAGGAGGCATACTTAGTCTTGTTCATTTCTGAGCAGTAGCTCACACGGAACACAGCTTCCAATTTCTCAAACCACCTCGTCAGTCCAACCGGCCCCTCAGTACCTGATAATGCTAAAAACGCATATATTTCATAGCATTATCCCTCAAGAAAGACAAGCTTTTAGTTGCAATTTTTCTATTTACAAGTGATATTCGTTTAATTAATAAAAGGTGAAGACAAAAGACAGATTCGACGATTTGAAGACCCAAACGACCAAAAAGCTAAAAAGTACAAAGTACAATCAAAGTGGTTCAAGTTATTAATGAGAAACGTCTAAAAGTTACAAGAATACAAGACGCGAAACGCAAAGTACAAGATATTAAATTATACGAAAAGGCGTTTGAAAATCCGGAACCGAGACATGAACCAACTATTAAAGTGCGACGCAACGGACAAAAAATTACAAGTCAACTATGCACAAGAATATAATATAATATAATATATAATTAATTATATATATAAATTATATTATAAAATATTAAGCAGCCCACGTTGAAATTACCCGGATGAGCTGGATACAAGAGCTCTGCGATCGCAGAGATATAAAGTAGAAAAGCTTCGAGATCGCGGAGTAAACCAGGACACAATTGGCCTATAAAAGCTCAAGCATTCTGCCGAATCCTTTACCCCTTTTTCTTTCTTTCCTCTTACGTAAAAATATATATATAATTATAATTTTAATTTTAATTTAAGTTTAATAATAATAAGGTTATGTTAGCGAATGTTTAAAGTTTCTAAGTCGAAATTCTGCCCGTGTAAGGCTACACTATTATTAATCATTGTAAGTGATGTTCAACCTTTTTAAATTAATGTCTCGTAGCTAAGTTATTATTATGCTTATTTAAACCAAAGTAATCGTGATGTTGGGCTAAATATTAAGATTGGGTAATTGGGCTTTGTACCATAATTGGGGTTTGGACAAAAGACGGACACTTGTGGAAATTAGACTATGGGCTATTAATTAGCTTTATATTTGTTTAATTGAATGATAGTTCATTAATTTAATATAAAGATTTACAATTGGACGTAATTATAAATAACCACATACACTCAATCGGACACGATGGGCGGGATATTTATAAGTACTAATAATCGTTCATTTGACCGGACACGGGAATGGATTAATAGTCAATGGAATCATTAAAACAGGGGTGGATTACATGAAAGGACACTTGGTGTAATTGATAATAAAGTATTAAAACCTTATTATAGTTTAAGTCCTCAATTAGTTGGAATATTTGACTTCGGGTATAAGGATAATTTGACGAGGACACTCGCACTTTATATTTATAACTGATGGACTGTTATGGACAAAAACCGTATGGACATATTGAATAATCCAGGACAAAGGACAATTAACCCATGGTAATAAATTAAAATTAACACGTCAAACATCATGATTACGGAAGTTTAAATAAGCATAATTCCTTTATTTCATATTTCATCGCACTTTTATTTACCGTCATTTTATTTATCGCACTTTTAATTATCGTACTTTTTAATTATCGCACTTTTTAATTATCGCACTTTTAATTTATTGTCATTTTAATTATCGCACTTTAATTTATCGCACTTTAATTATTGTCATTTACTTTACGCTTTAAATTAAGTTATATTTATTTTTAATATTTTACATTAGGTTTTAACTGCGACTTAAGACATAAAATTGACAAACTTGTCATTAAACGGTAAAAACCCCCTTTTATAATAATAATAATACTACTTATATATATATATATATATATATATATATATATATATATATATATATATATATATATATATATATATACAAATATAGTTTTTAAAAATATAGCGTTAAACTTGACTAGTTCCCTGTGGACGAACCGGACTTACTAAAAATTACACTACTGTACAATTATGTACACTGCCTATAAGTGTTGTAGCAAGGTTTAGGTGTATCCACTCTATACATAAATAAATAACTTGTGTAAAATTGTATCGTATTTAATAGTATTTCGCAATAAAAATATAACTATTTCATATACACCTCTGCGAACATCAGTACCACTGAAATTGTGGGGCTTGCAGCTTTGAAATTCCTTATAGGTACACCCGTTATGATTGTGCTGGTTAACAGGTGGAGCTTGGGGGTTGACATTCGCAATTGCAGTAGCTATTCGTTCAATTATCATCTCCTCAATCTGTGCTGCTGTGGGCGTTGATCTTCTGTTTGCCATTGATCTTCGAAACAGAAATTTCGACTTAAGTCAAAATCCAGCATTCAATAAATAGTAATACGGTATATGGTAACCAACATGGAATCAACAAAATACATGCTAATTAAGTAATGCAACTAGATATAGATACCACAAAATCATCATATAGTAACGTAAATAGAACACCGTACAGAAATTAAACAACACAAAGTTCCATTCATTAAATAAGAAAGTGACATACATCCGCATACTGTTCGTACAATACATTAGCAATACATGAAACTACAACTGGAATTACATAGTGAAATCTAATACAATAGCCCTAGGGTGACGGTGGGTAAAGGATGTCCATCATGTGGGACACCTGGTCCTCGAGCTCAGTTACCCGAGCACGAAGGATATGCACTTCCCTCGTCAGTTCCTCGACGACGGGGGATGCTGGTTGGGCAGGCGGTGCAGACGGTACAGGTGGAGCTGGTGGTACAGATGATGCTGGTGGAGCTGGTGGTGCAGACGGTCTAGCACCAGAAGTAGATTTTGCGTATCGGGAAGCCTTACGCACGAATGGATTGGCAGGGTAAGGCACAACCCGCTTACGGGCGGTAACTCTAACCTTCAGTCCATGTGCATTAATGAACGACCTACCTCCGTTAACCCCTGGAATAACGGTACCATCGAAACAATACCGCTTCTTTGGCGGGGTAGAGGGCGGCTGCACGGGCGTCTCCTCAGGGTCCTCGTCGGAATCCTCCTCGCTGAAGTCATCGGAGTCGGCTGAACTATCTGAGGGTGGATCTGCTCGACCGGTGGTCATCAGTCGATATCTGCAAGGCGGGATCAGCACGAAACGTCCATCAGGAATGAAATGTCCCGTTCTTATTGATTAAAAACGTTCCATATTAATTGATTTCGTTGCGAGGTTTTGACCTCTATATGAGACGTTTTTCAAAGACTGCATTCATTTTTAAACAAACCATAACCTTTATTTCATCAATAAAGGTTTAAAAAGCTTTACGTAGATTATCAAATAATGATAATCTAAAATATCCTGTTTACACACGACCATTACATAATGGTTTACAATACAAATATGTTACAACAAAATAAGTTTCTTGAATGCAGTTTTTACACAATATCATACAAGCATGGACTCCAAATCTTGTCCTTATTTAAGTATGCGACAGCGGAAGCTCTTAATAATCACCTGAGAATAAACATGCTTAAAACGTCAACAAAAATGTTGGTGAGTTATAGGTTTAACCTATATATATCAAATCGTAACAATAGACCACAAGATTTCATATTTTAATACACATCCCATACATAGAGATAAAAATCATTCATATGGATTGAACACCTGGTAACCGACATTAACAATATGCATATAAGAATATCCCCATCATTCCGGGATCCTCCTTCGGACATGATATTAATTTCGAAGTACTAAAGCATCCGGTACTTTGGATGGGGTTTGTTAGGCCCAATAGATCTATCTTTAGAGTTCGCGTCAATTAGGGTTTCTGTTCCCTAATTCTTAGATTACCAGACTTAATAAAAAGGGGCATATTCAATTTCGATCATTCATCCATAGAACGTAATTTCGATTACTCGTGTCTATTTCGTAAAACAGTTATAAAAGTTGTGCATGTATTCTCAGCCCAAAAATATAAAGGGTAAAAAGGCAAATGAAACTCACTTTCACAGATTTTTACTTCGTCGGGAAGTAAGACTTGGCCACTGGTTGATTCACGAACCTATAACAATATATACATATATATCAAAGTATGTTCAAAATATATTTACAACACTTTTAATATATTTTGATGTTTTAAGTTTATTAAGTCAGCTGTCCTCGTTAGTAACCTACAACTAGTTGTCCACAGTTAGATGTACAGAAATAAATCGATAAATATTATCTTGAATCAATCCACGACCCAGTGTATACGTATCTCAGTATTGATCACAACTCAAACTATATATATTTTGGAATCAACCTCAACCCTGTATAGCTAACTCCAACATTCACATATAGAGTGTCTATGGTTGTTCCGAAATATATATAGATGTGTCGACATGATAGGTCGAAACATTGTATACGTGTCTATGGTATCTCAAGATTACATAATATATAATACAAGTTGATTAAGTTATGGTTGGAATAGATTTGTTACCAATTTTCACGTAGCTAAAATGAGAAAAATTATCCAATCTTGTTTTACCCATAACTTCTTCATTTTAAATCCATTTTGAGTGAATCAAATTGCTATGGTTTCATATTGAACTCTATTTTATGAATCTAAACAAAAAAAGTATAGGTTTCTAGTCGGAAAAATAAGTTACAAGTCGTTTTTGTAAAGGTAGTCATTTCAGTCGAAAGAACGACGTCTAGATGACCATTTTAGAAAACATACTTCCACTTTGAGTTTAACCATAATTTTTGGATATAGTTTCATGTTCATAATAAAAATAATTTTCTCAGAATAACAACTTTTAAATCAAAGTTTATCATAGTTTTTAATTAACTAACCCAAAACAGCCCGCGGTGTTACTACGACGGCGTAAATCCGGTTTTACGGTGTTTTTCGTGTTTCCAGGTTTTAAATCATTAAGTTAGCATATCATATAGATATAGAACATGTGTTTAGTTGATTTTAAAAGTCAAGTTAGAAGGATTAACTTTTGTTTGCGAACAAGTTTAGAATTAACTAAACTATGTTCTAGTGATTACAAGTTTAAACCTTCGAATAAGATAGCTTTATATGTATGAATCGAATGATGTTATGAACATCATTACTACCTTAAGTTCTTTGGATGAACCTACTGGAAAAGAGAAAAATGAATCTAGCTTCAATGGATCCTTGGATGGCTCAAAGTTCTTGAAGCAAAATCATGACACGAAAACAAGTTCAAGTAAGATCATCACTTGAAATAAGATTGTTATAGTTATAGAAATTGAACCAAAGTTTGAATATGATTATTACCTTGTATTAGAATGATAACCTACTGTAAGAAACAAAGATTTCTTGAGGTTGGATGATCACCTTACAAGATTGAAAGTGAGCTAGCAAACTTGAAAGTATTCTTGATTTTATGAAACTAGAACTTTTGGAATTTATGAAGAACACTTAGAACTTGAAGATAGAACTTGAGAGAGTTCAATTAGATGAAGAAAATTGAAGAATGAAAGTGTTTGTAGGTGTTTTTGGTCGTTGGTGTATGGATTAGATATAAAGGATATGTAATTTTGTTTTCATGTAAATAAGTCATGAATGATTACTCATATTTTTGTAATCTTATGAGATATTTCATGCTAGTTGCCAAATGATGGTTCCCACATGTGTTAGGTGACTCACATGGGCTGCTAAGAGCTGATCATTGGAGTGTATATACCAATAGTACATACATCTAAAAGCTGTGTATTGTACGAGTACGAATACGGGTGCATACGAGTAGAATTGTTGATGAAACTGAACGAGAATGTAATTGTAAGCATTTTTGTTAAGTAGAAGTATTTTGATAAGTGTATTGAAGTCTTTCAAAAGTGTATAAATACATATTAAAACACTACATGTATATACATTTTAACTGAGTCGTTAAGTCATCGTTAGTCGTTACATGTAAGTGTTGTTTTGAAACCTTTAGGTTAACGATCTTGTTAAATGTTGTTAACCCAATGTTTATAATATCAAAAGAGATTTTAAATTATTATATTATCATGATATTATGATGTACGAATATCTCTTAATATGATATATATACATTAAATGTCGTTACAACGATAAACGTTACATATATGTCTCGTTTCAAAATCATTAAGTTAGTAGTCTTGTTTTTACATTTGTAGTTCATTGTTAATATAATTAATGATATGTTTACTTATCATAATATCATGTTAACTATATATATAACCATATATATGTCATCATATAGTTTTTTTTTTTTACAAGTTTTAACTTTCGTGAATCACCGGTCAACTTGGGTGGTCAATTGTCTATATGAAACCTATTTCAATTAATCAAGTCTTAACAAGTTTGATTGCTTAATATGTTGGAAACATTTAATCATGTAAACATCAATCTTAATTAATATATATAAACATGGAAAATTTCGGGTCACTACAGTACCTACCCGTTAAATAAATTTCGTCCCGAAATTTTAAGCTGTTGAAGGTGTTGACGAATCTTCTGGAAATAGATGCGGGTATTTCTTCTTCATCTGATCTTCACGCTCCCAGGTGAACTCGGGTCCTCTACGAGCATTCCAACGAACCTTAACAATTGGTATCTTGTTTTGCTTAAGTCTTTTAACCTCACGATCCATTATTTCGACGGGTTCTTCGATGAATTGGAGTTTTTCGTTGATTTGGATTTCATCTAACGGAATAGTGAGATCTTCTTTAGCAAAACATTTCTTCAAATTCGAGACGTGGAAAGTGTTATGTACAGCTGCGAGTTGTTGAGGTAACTCAAGTCGGTAAGCTACTGGTCCGACACGATCAATAATCTTGAATGGTCCAATATACCTTGGATTTAATTTCCCTCGTTTACCAAATCGAACAACGCCTTTCCAAGGTGAAACTTTAAGCATGACCATCTCTCCAATTTCAAATTCTATATCTTTTCTTTTAATGTCAGCGTAGCTCTTTTGTCGACTTTGGGCGGTTTTCAACCGTTGTTGAATTTGGATGATCTTCTCGGTAGTTTCTTGTATAATCTCCGGACCCGTAATCTGTCTATCCCCCACCTCACTCCAACAAATCGGAGACCTGCACTTTCTACCATAAAGTGCTTCAAACGGCGCCATCTCAATGCTTGAATGGTAGCTGTTGTTGTAGGAAAATTCTGCTAACGGTAGATGTCGATCCCAACTGTTTCCGAAATCAATAACACATGCTCGTAGCATGTCTTCAAGCGTTTGTATCGTCCTTTCGCTCTGCCCATCAGTTTGTGGATGATAGGCAGTACTCATGTCTAGACGAGTTCCTAATGCTTGCTGTAATGTCTGCCAGAATCTTGAAATAAATCTGCCATCCCTATCAGAGATCATAGAGATTGGTATTCCATGTCTGGAGACGACTTCCTTCAAATACAGTCGTGCTAACTTCTCCATCTTGTCATCTTCTCTTATTGGTAGGAAGTGTGCTGATTTGGTGAGACGATCAACTATTACCCAAATAGTATCAAAACCACTTGCAGTCCTTGGCAATTTAGTGATGAAATCCATAGTAATGTTTTCCCATTTCCATTCCGGGATTTCGGGTTGTTGAAGTAGACCTGATGGTTTCTGATGCTCAGCTTTGACCTTAGAACACGTCAAACATTCTCCTACGTATTTAGCAACATCGGCTTTCATACCCGGCCACCAAAAATGTTTCTTGAGATCCTTGTACATCTTCCCCGTTCCAGGATGTATTGAGTATCTGGTTTTATGAGCTTCTCTAAGTACCATTTCTCTCATATCTCCAAATTTTGGTACCCAAATCCTTTCAGCCCTATACCGGGTTCCGTCTTCCCGAATATTAAGATGCTTCTCCGATCCTTTGGGTATTTCATCCTTTAAATTTCCCTCTTTTAAAACTCCTTGTTGCGCCTCCTTTATTTGAGTAGTAATGTTATTATGAATCATTATATTCATAGATTTTACTCGAATGGGTTCTCTATCCTTCCTGCTCAAGGCATCGGCTACCACATTTGCCTTCCCCGGGTGGTAACGAATCTCAAAATCGTAATCATTCAATAATTCAATCCACCTACGCTGCCTCATATTCAGTTGTTTCTGATTAAATATGTGTTGAAGACTTTTGTGGTCGGTATATATAATACTTTTGACCCCATATAAGTAGTGCCTCCAAGTCTTTAATGCAAAAACAACCGCGCCTAATTCCAAATCATGCGTCGTATAATTTTGTTCGTGAATCTTCAATTGTCTAGACGCATAAGCAATCACCTTCGTTCGTTGCATTAATACACAACCGAGACCTTGCTTTGATGCGTCACAATAAATCACAAAATCATCATTCCCTTCAGGCAATGACAATATAGGTGCCGTAGTTAGCTTTTTCTTCAATAACTGAAACGCTTTCTCTTGTTCATCATTCCATTCAAATTTCTTCCCTTTATGCGTTAATGCAGTCAAGGGTTTTGCTATTCTGGAAAAGTCTTGGATGAACCTTCTGTAGTAACCAGCTAGTCCTAAAAACTGGCGTATGTGTTTCGGAGTTTTCGGGGTTTCCCACTTTTCAACAGTTTCTATCTTTGCCGGATCCACCTTAATACCTTCTTTGTTCACTATGTGACCGAGGAATTGAACTTCTTCCAACCAAAATGCACACTTTGAAAACTTAGCGTACAATTCTTCCTTCCTCAATACTTCTAACACCTTTCTCAAATGTTCACCGTGTTCTTGGTCATTCTTTGAGTAAATAAGTATGTCATCAATGAAAACAATGACAAACTTGTCAAGGTATGGTCCACACACTCGGTTCATAAGGTCCATGAACACAGCTGGTGCATTAGTTAAACCAAACGGCATGACCATAAACTCGTAATGACCGTAACGTATTCTGAAAGCAGTCTTTGGAATATCATCTTCTTTCACCCGCATTTGATGATACCCGGAACGTAAGTCAATCTTTGAATAAACAGACGAGCCTTGTAGTTGATCAAATAAGTCGTCGATTCTCGGTAGTGGGTAGCGGTTCTTGATGGTAAGTTTGTTCAACTCTCGGTAGTCGATACACAACCTGAATGTACCATCTTTCTTCTTGACAAACAAAACAGGAGCTCCCCACGGTGATGTGCTTGGTCGAATGAAACCACGCTCTAAAAGTTCTTGTAATTGGCTTTGCAGTTCTTTCATCTCGCTGGGTGCGAGTCTGTAAGGAGCACGAGCTATTGGTGCAGCTCCTGGTACAAGATCTATTTGAAATTCAACGGATCGATGTGGGGGTAATCCCGGTAATTCTTTCGGAAATACATCGGGAAATTCTTTTGCAATGGGAACATCATTGATGCTCTTTTCTTCAGTTTGTACTTTCTCGACGTGTGCTAGAACAGCATAGCAACCTTTTCTTATTAGTTTTTGTGCCTTCAAATTACTAATAAGATGTAGCTTCGTGTTGCCCTTTTCTCCGTACACCATTAAGAGTTTTCCTTTTTCTCGTATAATGCGAATTGCATTTTTGTAACAAACGATCTCCGCTTTCACTTCTTTCAACCAGTCCATACCGATTATCACATCAAAACTCCCTAACTCTACTGGTATCAAATCAATCTTAAATGTTTCGCTAACCAGTTTAATTTCTCGATTCCGACATATATTATCTGCTGAAATTAATTTATCATTTGCTAATTCGAGTAAAAATTTACTATCCAAAGGCGTCAATGGACAACTTAATTTAGCACAAAAATCTCTACTCATATAGCTTCTATCCGCACCCGAATCAAATAAAACGTAAGCAGATTTATTGTCAATAAGAAACGTACCCGTAACAAGCTCCGGGTCTTCCTGTGCCTCTACCGCATTAATATTGAAAACTCTTCCACGGCCTTGTCCATTCGTGTTCTCCTGGTTCGGGCAATTTCTAATAATGTGGCCTGGTTTTCCACATTTATAACAAACTACATTGGCATAACTTGCTCCGCCATTACTCGTTCCGACACCATTTGTTCCTTTCGTTCTATTAACCCCTGGTCCGTAGACCTCACACTTCGCCGCGCTATGACCATTTCTTTTACACTTGTTGCAAAATTTGGTGCAGAACCCCGAGTGATTCTTTTCACACCTTTGGCATAGTTGCTTCTGATTGTTGTTGTTGTTGCGGTTATTATTGTTGTTGGGATGATTGTTGTAGTTGCTGTTGTTGTTGTTGTTGTTGTTGTTGTTGTTGTTGGGCCGTTTGTTGTAGTTGCGATTGATGTTGCGATTGTTGGGATAATTGTTGCGATTATTGTTGTAATTGCTGTTGTTGTTGTATTGGTGATTCTTATCACCGTTTTCCTCCCACTTTCTTTTGACTTGCTTCACATTGGCCTCTTCAGCAGTCTGTTCTTTAATTCTGTCTTCAATCTGGTTCACTAGTTTGTGAGCCATTCTACATGCCTGTTGTATGGAGGCGGGCTCGTGTGAACTTATATCTTCTTGGATTCTTTCCGGTAATCCTTTCACAAACGCGTCGATCTTCTCTTCCTCATCTTCGAATGCTCCCGGACACAATAGGCACAATTCTGTGAATCGTCTTTCGTACGTGGTAATATCAAATCCTTGGGTTCGTAACCCTCTAAGTTCTGTCTTGAGCTTATTGACCTCGGTTCTGGGACGGTACTTCTCGTTCATCAAGTGCTTGAATGCTGACCACGGTAGTGCGTACGCATCATCTTGTCCCACTTGCTCTAGATAGGTATTCCACCATGTTAACGCAGAACCTGTGAAGGTATGCGTAGCGTACTTCACTTTGTCCTCTTCAGTACACTTACTTATGGCAAACACCGATTCAACCTTCTCGGTCCACCGTTTCAATCCGATCGGTCCTTCGGTTCCATCAAATTCCAAAGGTTTGCAGGCAGTGAATTCTTTGTAGGTGCATCCTACACGATTTCCTGTACTGCTAGATCCAAGGTTATTGTTGGTATGTAGCGCAGCCTGTACTGCAGCTATGTTTGAAGCTAGAAAAGTACGGAATTCCTCTTCATTCATATTCACGGTGTGTCGAGTAGTCGGTGCCATTTCCTTCAAAATAGTTAAATGGAACAAGTTAATCATACAGAATATTAAGAGTAGTTAATAGTATTTCGTAGCATAATATGAACTCATTTATAAAAGCTTTTTCTTCATATTAGCGTTTTATAAGTTTAAATTCGGGTAGTACCTACCCGTTAAGTTCATACTTAGTAGCTAATATACAATTCAACTACTACAATTCTATATGAAAAACTGATTATAATAATATTTCGCGTTCAAACTTTTATACAATATTTTACAAACTTACAATACCGCTTATTTTACATAAAGCATGAAATATAGCACACAATAACTTTGATACAAGATAGTTGTGAAGACAATTCTAGCTAGTACACAAGTCGTTCAGCAAAGGCAATAAAGACACGTAATTCATACGTCCAAAAACAAGTCATGCATTCTGGTTTTACTAGGACTACTTCCCATCCTTGGTCTTGTGCAACATAACCGTTATGGCCGTTGATAAGACAGCGTGTTGTAACGTCATCAAAGGGACGAGGGTTACGTAATGTCCAACAGTCCCGTAATAATCTAAAAACCTCATTTCTTACCCCAATTACCGACTCCGTCACTTGTGGAAACGTTTTGTTTAATAGTTGTAGCCCGATGTTCTTGTTCTCACTTTGGTGAGAAGCGAACATTACTAATCCGTAAGCATAACATGCTTCTTTATGTTGCATGTTAGCCGCTTTTTCTAAATCACGAAGTCCAATATTCGGATATATTGAGTCAAAATAATTTCTTAACCCGTTGCGTAAAATAGCATTTGGGTTCCCCGCAATATATGCGTCAAAGTAAACACATCGTAACTTATGGGTTTCCCAATGTGATATCCCCCATCTTTCAAACTAAAGTCTCTTATAAACCAAGACATTCTTGGAACGTTCTTCGAATGTCTTACAAACTGATCTCGCCTTAAATAGTTGTGCCGAAGAATTATGGCCGACTCTAGACAAGATTTCATCAATCATGTCTCCGGGTAGGTCTCTTAAAATATTGGGTTGTCTATCCATTTTGTGTTTTTAAACTGTAAAATAGACAAGAGTTAGATTCATAAAAAAAATACTTATTAATACAAGCAATTTTTACATATATCATAAAGCATAAGAACACTATATTCCATATATTACACCACACGAATACAACTATCTTATTCCGACTCGCTCGTTTCTTCTTCTTCGGTTTTGGTTCGTTTTGCCAAGTTTCTAGGGATATATGATGTTCCCCTAATACGAGCCGTCGTTGTCCACATTGGTTTAGAAAAACCTGGTGGTTTAGAGGTTCCCGGGTCATTGTTACAACTTAAGGACTTCGGGGGTTGACGATACATATAAAGTTCATCGGGGTTGGAATTAGATTTCTCTATTTTTATGCCCTTTCCCTTATTATTTTCTTTTGCCTTTTTAAATTCAGTTGGGGTAATTTCTATAACATCATCGGAATTCTCGTCGGAATCCGATTCATCGGAGAATTGGTAATCCTCCCAATATTTTGCTTTCTTGGCGGAAACACCATTGACCATAATTAACTTTGGTCGGTTGGTTGAGGATTTTCTTTTACTTAACCGTTTTATTATTTCCCCCACCGGTTCTATTTCTTCATCCGGTTCCGATTCTTCTTCCGGTTCCGATTCTTCTTCCGGTTCCGACTCTTCTTCCGGTTCCTCTTCGGGAACTTGTGAATCAGTCCACAAATCATTCCAATTTACATTTGACTCTTCATTATTATTAGGTGAGTCAATGGGACTTGTTCTAGAGGTAGACATCTATCACATAATATCAAACACGTTAAGAGATTAATATATCACATAATATTCATATATTAAAAATATATAGTTTCCAACAAAAATGTTAAGCAATCATTTTTAAAGAAAACACGGTCGAAGTCCAGACTCACTAATGCATCCTAACAAACTCGATAAGACACACTAATGCAAATTTTCTGGTTCTCTAAGACCAACGCTCGGATACCAACTGAAATGTCCCGTTCTTATTGATTAAAAACGTTCCATATTAATTGATTTCGTTGCGAGGTTTTGACCTCTATATGAGACGTTTTTCAAAGACTGCATTCATTTTTAAACAAACCATAACCTTTATTTCATCAATAAAGGTTTAAAAAGCTTTACGTAGATTATCAAATAATGATAATCTAAAATATCCTGTTTACACACGACCATTACATAATGGTTTACAATACAAATATGTTACAACAAAATAAGTTTCTTGAATGCAGTTTTTACACAATATCATACAAGCATGGACTCCAAATCTTGTCCTTATTTAAGTATGCGACAGCGGAAGCTCTTAATAATCACCTGAGAATAAACATGCTTAAAACGTCAACAAAAATGTTGGTGAGTTATAGGTTTAACCTATATATATCAAATCGTAACAATAGACCACAAGATTTCATATTTTAATACACATCCCATACATAGAGATAAAAATCATTCATATGGATTGAACACCTGGTAACCGACATTAACAATATGCATATAAGAATATCCCCATCATTCCGGGATCCTCCTTCGGACATGATATTAATTTCGAAGTACTAAAGCATCCGGTACTTTGGATGGGGTTTGTTAGGCCCAATAGATCTATCTTTAGAGTTCGCGTCAATTAGGGTTTCTGTTCCCTAATTCTTAGATTACCAGACTTAATAAAAAGGGGCATATTCAATTTCGATCATTCATCCATAGAACGTAATTTCGATTACTCGTGTCTATTTCGTAAAACAGTTATAAAAGTTGCGCATGTATTCTCAGCCCAAAAATATAAAGGGTAAAAAGGCAAATGAAACTCACTTTCACAGATTTTTACTTCGTCGGGAAGTAAGACTTGGCCACTGGTTGATTCACGAACCTATAACAATATATACATATATATCAAAGTATGTTCAAAATATATTTACAACACTTTTAATATATTTTGATGTTTTAAGTTTATTAAGTCAGCTGTCCTCGTTAGTAACCTACAACTAGTTGTCCACAGTTAGATGTACAGAAATAAATCGATAAATATTATCTTGAATCAATCCACGACCCAGTGTATACGTATCTCAGTATTGATCACAACTCAAACTATATATATTTTGGAATCAACCTCAACCCTGTATAGCTAACTCCAACATTCACATATAGAGTGTCTATGGTTGTTCCGAAATATATATAGATGTGTCGACATGATAGGTCGAAACATTGTATACGTGTCTATGGTATCTCAAGATTACATAATATATAATACAAGTTGATTAAGTTATGGTTGGAATAGATTTGTTACCAATTTTCACGTAGCTAAAATGAGAAAAATTATCCAATCTTGTTTTACCCATAACTTCTTCATTTTAAATCCGTTTTGAGTGAATCAAATTGCTATGGTTTCATATTGAACTCTATTTTATGAATCTAAACAAAAAAAGTATAGGTTTCTAGTCGGAAAAATAAGTTACAAGTCGTTTTTGTAAAGGTAGTCATTTCAGTCGAAAGAACGACGTCTAGATGACCATTTTAGAAAACATACTTCCACTTTGAGTTTAACCATAATTTTTGGATATAGTTTCATGTTCATAATAAAAATAATTTTCTCAGAATAACAACTTTTAAATCAAAGTTTATCATAGTTTTTAATTAACTAACCCAAAACAGCCCGCGGTGTTACTACGACGGCGTAAATCCGGTTTTACGGTGTTTTTCGTGTTTCCAGGTTTTAAATCATTAAGTTAGCATATCATATAGATATAGAACATGTGTTTAGTTGATTTTAAAAGTCAAGTTAGAAGGATTAACTTTTGTTTGCGAACAAGTTTAGAATTAACTAAACTATGTTCTAGTGATTACAAGTTTAAACCTTCGAATAAGATAGCTTTATATGTATGAATCGAATGATGTTATGAACATCATTACTACCTTAAGTTCTTTGGATGAACCTACTGGAAAAGAGAAAAATGGATCTAGCTTCAATGGATCCTTGGATGGCTCAAAGTTCTTGAAGCAAAATCATGACACGAAAACAAGTTCAAGTAAGATCATCACTTGAAATAAGATTGTTATAGTTATAGAAATTGAACCAAAGTTTGAATATGATTATTACCTTGTATTAGAATGATAACCTACTGTAAGAAACAAAGATTTCTTGAGGTTGGATGATCACCTTACAAGATTGGAAGTGAGCTAGCAAACTTGAAAGTATTCTTGATTTTATGAAACTAGAACTTTTGGAATTTATGAAGAACACTTAGAACTTGAAGATAGAACTTGAGAGAGTTCAATTAGATGAAGAAAATTGAAGAATGAAAGTGTTTGTAGGTGTTTTTGGTCGTTGGTGTATGGATTAGATATAAAGGATATGTAATTTTGTTTTCATGTAAATAAGTCATGAATGATTACTCATATTTTTGTAATCTTATGAGATATTTCATGCTAGTTGCCAAATGATGGTTCCCACATGTGTTAGGTGACTCACATGGGCTGCTAAGAGCTGATCATTGGAGTGTATATACCAATAGTACATACATCTAAAAGCTGTGTATTGTACGAGTACGAATACGGGTGCATACGAGTAGAATTGTTGATGAAACTGAACGAGAATGTAATTGTAAGCATTTTTGTTAAGTAGAAGTATTTTGATAAGTGTATTGAAGTCTTTCAAAAGTGTATAAATACATATTAAAACACTACATGTATATACATTTTAACTGAGTCGTTAAGTCATCGTTAGTCGTTACATGTAAGTGTTGTTTTGAAACCTTTAGGTTAACGATCTTGTTAAATGTTGTTAACCCAATGTTTATAATATCAAAAGAGATTTTAAATTATTATATTATCATGATATTATGATGTACGAATATCTCTTAATATGATATATATACATTAAATGTCGTTACAACGATAAACGTTACATATATGTCTCGTTTCAAAATCATTAAGTTAGTAGTCTTGTTTTTACATTTGTAGTTCATTGTTAATATAATTAATGATATGTTTACTTATCATAATATCATGTTAACTATATATATAACCATATATATGTCATCATATAGTTTTTTTTTTTACAAGTTTTAACTTTCGTGAATCACCGGTCAACTTGGGTGGTCAATTGTCTATATGAAACCTATTTCAATTAATCAAGTCTTAACAAGTTTGATTGCTTAACATGTTGGAAACATTTAATCATGTAAACATCAATCTTAATTAATATATATAAACATGGAAAATTTCGGGTCACTACAAGGAAGGCGTCTGACCCAATGTCCATGCTCATTACGGAAAGGACCCTCCTCATTTCCCCGGGAATCACAGCACCACTGGAATGGTGATGTGGCTCTGGGAGTCCTGAGCTAGGCGGATCTGGAATCTCCTGTGGATCCTCGTCTCCATCTGAGATTTCTATCGGGTCAGGTGCGTGGCTACTGGCTCCAGAGGATGAATCACCAGAGTCGCTGGAGGGTAGCGATGACGGGATCGAGTCAGTAACAATGGTAGGTGAGGTGGCCGATGAGTCCGAGTCGCTCGCCAAATCAATGATAATGCGTGGAATGTCTGACATCTGATCAAGGAAAAATAACTTTTTCCATGTCAGTAAGTCATATACCAAGCACGTATTAGGCAAAGTAACTACGACAGTCTAGATCATTTATAGCAGTAAATAGCATGGCAATAATAACAAATTCTACAGATGTATCATGCAATCGAAAGCAGATAGTAGCATGCAGTAGGGAAAGCAAGTAGCAGTATATAACATATAGCAGTAAAAGTAAGCAGCAGCATGCAGCAAGTTCCGTAGAAACAAGTAAACTAGTAAGTTGTAGATTAGTCTTATTAGTGAATCCTACTCGGTCCGGTCTAGACTCACTAATGCAACCTAATTCACTATAGCCAACGCTCTGATACCAAATGTGACGCCCTGTACAAAATTAACGTATACGGATCATCAACAACAGGATCATTACAAGGTCAAACACTATATGCTGTTTTAAAATAAGTTTGCATTCATAAGAAAAGGTGACGTCATAACCAACGTCAAATGTTTAACATACGAAAGTAGGCTTCTACGAATAGAAGCAATTAACATAAGTACTGTAGTGACCCGAACTTTTCCATGTTTATATATATTAATTGAGATTGATATTTACATGATTAAATGTTTCCAACATGTTAAGCAATCAAACTTGTTAAGACTTGATTAATTGAAATATGTTTCATATAGACAATTGACCACCCAAGTTGACCGGTGATTCACGAACGTTAAAACTTGTAAAAACTATATGATGACATATATATGGATATATATATATATAGTTAACATGATACTATGATAAGTAAACATATCATTAAGTATATTAACAATGAACTACATATGTAAAAACAAGACTACTAACTTAATGATTTTTAAACGAGACATATATGTAACGATTATCGTTGTAAAGGCATTTAATGTATATATATCATATTAAGAGATATTCATACATGATAATATCATGATAATATAATAATTTAAAATCACATTTGATATTATAAACATTGGATTAACAACATTTAACAAGATCGTTAACCTAAAGGTTTCAAAACAACACTTACATGTAACGACTAACGATGACTTAACGACTCAGTTAAAATGTATATACATGTAGTGTTTTAATATGTATTTATACACTTTTGAAAGACTTCAATACACTTATCAAAATACTTCTACTTAACAAAAATGCTTACAATTACATCCTCGTTCAGTTTCATCAACAATTCTACTCGTATGCACCTGTATTCGTACTCGTACAATACACAGCTTTTAGATGTATGTACTATTGGTATATACACTCCAATGATCAGCTCTTAGCAGCCCATGTGAGTCACCTAACACATGTGGGAACCATCATTTGGCAACTAGCATGAAATATCTCATAAAATTACAAAAATATGAGTAATCATTCATGACTTATTTACATGAAAACAAAATTACATATCCTTTATATCTAATCCATACACCAATGACCAAAAACACCTACAAACACTTTCATTCTTCAATTTTCTTCATCTAATTGATCTCTCTCAAGTTCTATCTTCAAGTTCTAAGTGTTCTTCATATATTCTACAAGTTCTAGTTACATAAAATCAAGAATACTTTCAAGTTTGCTAGCTCACTTCCAATCTTGTAAGGTGATTGATAAGGCTAAAAAGGAACATATATTTCATAGCAAAATCCCCCAAGAAAGACAAGATTTTAGTTGCAATTGTTCCATTTTCAAGTAATATTCGTTTATTTTAAATAAGTGCGAAGACAAAAGGCGAAAACGACGAATTGAAGACACAAAGGTCCAAAAAGTTCAAAAGTACAAGATACAATCAAAAAGGTTCAAATTATTGATGAGGAACGTCTAAAAATGACAAGAGTACAAGTTACAAAACGCAAAGTACAAAATATAAAATTGTACGCAAGGACGTTCGAAAATCCGGAACCGGGACCAGAGTCAACTCTCAACGCTCGACGCAACGGTGTAAAAATTACGAGTCAACTATGCACAAGAATAAAATATAATATTTAAATAATTCATAATAAGAATAATATTAAATAATAAAAAGTTGTTAATTGAGCATAGTTCAGGGGTCATAAGTGAAAATTCAATTTCTAAATTCGCCTATAAAAGGCTTTGTAATCGTAATGTAAAAACACACCTTTTTCTATCTTTTTCTTATTTATCAATATCAATTATCAATATCTATATTCTATATCTCTATCATAATGTTAACTTAATAAGATATAACAATAATCTTAATTTTAATTTTAAATTATGATAATAATAAGATTTATGATAGAGATCGTTTGAGTGTGTAAGTCGAAATTCTGTCCGTGTAACGCTACGCTATTTTTAATCATTGTAAGTTATGTTCAACCTTTTTACATTAATGTATCGTAACTAAGTTATTATTATGCTTATTTGAGCCGAAGTAATCGTGATGTTGGGCTAAAATATTAAGAAGGGGTTATTGAACTTTGGACCATAATTAAGGTTTGGGCAAAAGACCGACACTTGTGGAAATTGAACTATTGACTATTAATAGATGGGGGGTATTGTCTAATTGAGTGACAACTCATTGGAGTCTGTCGAACCTATCTTCAAATTAATTAACCTAATAATTAATAATGATTATGGTTGTCCTATTTAGTGATGTTCATATGGAATCTGTTATAATCATTTAATTAATCAATTGGGTTGGGTAATTGATTATTCATTCTGATCAAGTGGATGAATTAATATTCATAAACTAATTAAAACAGGGGTGGATTACATACAGTGATAACTGGTGTAATTGTTGACAGAAGTGATAACTGCGTCACAGTTTAAATCCTTAATCAGTTGGAATATTTGACTTCGGGTATAAGGGTAATTTGACGAGGATACTCGCACTTTATTTTTATGACCGATGGACTATTATGGACAAAAACCAGATAGACGTATCAAATAAACCAGGACAAAGGACAATTAACCCATGGTAATAAATTAAAATCAACACGTCAAACATCATGATTACGGAAGTTTAAATAAGCATAATTCTTTTATTATATTTCTCATCGTATCTTTATTTACTGTCATTTTATTACTCGCAATTTTATTTACTGTCATTTTATTTATTGTCATTATTTTACGCACTTTAATTATCGTCATTTATCTTTACGCTTAAAATATAGAATCGACAAACCGGTCATTAAACGGTAAAACCCCCCTTTTATAATAATATTACTACTTATATAATTATATATATTTTGTATAAATATAGTTAAAAATATAGTAAGTATCACCAGCTCCCTGTGGAACGAACCGGACTTACTAAAAACTACACTACTCTACGATTAGGTACACTGTCTATAGTGTTGTAGCAAGGTTTAGGTATATCCCATCCGTAAATTAATAAAACTTGTGTCATATTTTGTAGTATTTTGTATTAAAAATAATACTATTTCGTACCCTCACGCTACATCATCAAGTTTTTGGCGCCGCTGCCGGGGAGCGCTAAAACGCTATATTTTTAATTATAATAATATTGAAATAAAATATAATAATATAATAATATTGAAATAGAATATAATAATATAATAATATTGAAATAGAATATAATAATATAATAATATTTTAGAATATATTTTGAATCGTAAAAGTTTTAAAAAGTCGTATTTATTAAATACTTCAGGGGTATATTATGTAAATTGTAATTAATAATTTCTATCATGTCGCATTCATGTGAATAGTAAATTAATTAATTTCTTTTCATTTACTATTCATGATTAGTAAATGAATTAAAAAAAAAATTTTGAAAAAAAAAATAATAATTATAAAAAAAAGTATTAATTTGTAAAAAAAATCATTTTTTTAAAAAAAAAAAAATTGTAAAAAAAAAAAACGTTTTTTTTTAGAAAAAAAAATTCGTTTTTAAAAAAAAAAAAAAAAACTTAAAAAAAACAAAAACGTAAAAAAAAAAAAAAAAAACGTAAAAAAAAAAAAAAATTATTAAAAAAAAATATATATATTTTTTAAGATTTTGTCTATATAAAAAAATTGTTTTTTTTTAATTTTATTACCTTTAGATTTTTAGACTATAGTCGCAACTTTTAGTATTAAGTTTAGTTGTGCCATAGTTATTTTTACTTCTAGAATTTTTAGGCTTTGCCGTAAAATCCCTTAAGTGCTTATTCCTTAGATTAAGTTTTAGGTGCTTTAGAATTTTACGACGCCGTATTTCGCACTACTTTCTTATTTTTATTTTTCGACGCCTATTTTTCGACCTTTTTATTTTTCGACTTTTTTCGACGCGCAATCTTTTTCTTTCTTATTTCTCGCCATTCTAGTTTTTAGGACTTAGATTTTTTTCTACTTCTTCTCTAAATTTCTTAAAATTACGAAAATTTATTTTAAGTGGTTAAATTGATAGACATCAAAATTTTCTGGTTCGTAGTAATAGTTGGATTTGTACGTGGACCGGGTTATTGGAGCCAAACAGTACTCAATTATATTGAGACCAAACGAATCCTGCCCCTCTGCTGCATCTTTTGGCTATTCGAAACGTGGGCAAAATCAGAAAAGTCTATTGATTGGACAACTTATATAAGTTTTTCTTATTTTTATAACTAATAGGATATTCTGTGAATGCACCGAGCAAAACGTTCACCACCTTTCATACGTTCACCACCTGTAACTCGATCAAGACATCTAGCAAATATTGTCGCCGTTGATTTTTCTTTAGAATCGTCATCTAGTCGAACAAGAACTCCAACTCAAATTTCCGATAATCCATCTTTTGAACCCGACTTCACAATTAAGAACCCGGAGCATATTCAAGGACAATTCCAAGATCCTGAACCACTAATTATTCCTCCTGAGCCACAAACCATTAAATCAGAATCCTCTAGTGATTCGTATTCAACAAATTCAATTATGGAAGTAACGGAACCTCTAAGTATGGAAGATCGAATGAGAGCCACACGCACGGGCCAAGGTCACGCCATTATTAAGCCAGAAGTTAATGCGCCAGATTATGAAATCAAAGGACAAATTCTACACATGGTAACTAACCAATGCCAATTCAGTGGTGCACCGAATGAAGATCCTAACGAACACCTTCGTACGTTTAAAAGAATTTGTACACTATTCAAAATCCGAGAAGTGGAAGATGAGCAGATCTATCTCATGTTGTTTCCCTGGACTTTAAAGGGAGAAGCCAAAGATTGGTTAGAATCGTTACCTGAAGGGGCGATTGACACATGGGATGTTTTAGTTGAAAAATTTCTTAAACAATTCTTTCCGGCATCCAAAGCCGTGAGACTTCAAGGAGAAATTGTTACGTTCGCGCAAAAGCCAAATGAAACTCTATATGAGGCGTGGACAAGATTTGGAAAGTTGTTGAGAGGATGTCCTCAACACGGTTTAGACACTTATCAAATAGTACAAATATTCTACCAAGGTGTCAACGTTGCTACACGAAAAGACATCGACATAACAGCTGGTGGTTCCATTATGAAGAAAACCGCAACTGAAGCTTACAAAATTATTGATAACACAGCCTCCCACTCTCATGAGTGGCATCAAGAAAAAGATATTTTTCGTTCATCTAAAGCGGCTAGAGCCGATTCTAGCCATGACTTTGATTCCGTTTCCGCAAAAATAGATGCTTTCGAAAGACGAATGGAAAAGATGAATAAAGATATTCACGCAATAAGAATCAGTTGTGAGCAATGCGGTGGACCACACTTAATGAAAGACTGTCACATTGAACAAACGATGGAACAACGTGAGAATGTTGTCTACATGAACCAAAGGCTGGAAAATAGTTATCAGAATAATTATCAACCGCCAAGGCCAAACTTCAATCGAAATCAAAACATTCTTTACAATCCAAAAGGACCCGACAATAACTCGTATAACCAACAAGGTCCGAATAACCAACCAACTCAAAACAACACTTTCAATCAACAAAGACCTGGCTTGTATAAACCACCACAACAAACCGACGAGAAGAAGTCAAATCTGGAAGAAGTGGTATTTAAGCTAGTTGAATCTCAAACACAATTTATTGAAACTCAAACCCAAACGAATGAGAGGTTTGAGCAGTCATTTAGAACTCAACAAGCTTCCATTTTGAATCTAGAAAAACAAGTAGGTACTCTTATTAGATTGATGAGTGAAAGGGAACAAGGAAAGCTACCGAGTAATAATGAAGTAAATCCTCGGAATGAAAATGTTAACATGATATCAACAAATTCTGAAAAACCAATACCAGAAGATGGGAAAGTTTTAGATGTAAGTAACAATGAAGAAGTTACACCACCACCACCACCCGAGTATGTAAAGCCAGTGGTGGCACCATACAGACCACCCATCCCGTTTCCAAGAAAAGGAGTTGAGTATGAGCAAGTAATAGGTAATAAAGTTTGTGATACCTCTGGAAAGAAGAAGAAGAAGAATAAAAAAGTGCAAGAAACAAAAACAGTAGAAGTAAACCCGGTGAAGACAGTTCCACCAAATCCTCCACCTAGGGTAGGTGATCCGGGTGAATTTATTGTTCCTTGTCTACTTAGTGACTGTGTCATGTATGATGCACTAGCAGATTTAGGTTCAAGTGTGAGTGTTATGCCTCTTTCATTATATAAGAGATTAGGTGTAGGTGAGTTAACTCCAACGGATATGAGTGTTCGACTCCTTGATCAAACCATTAAGCACCCAGTTGGAATTGCTGACAACCTACCCGTTCAAGTAGGTAATTTAACCTTTCTAGTCGAATTCATTGTCATTGACATAGAAGAGGACTCAAACGTTCCTCTAATTTTAGGTCGACCATTCTTAGCGTCCACCGGGGCGTTATTTGATGTAAGAAAGGGTAGAATGACACTTAGTAATGATGAGAAATCGATCACCTTTATGATTCGAAAGTCTAAATATCCACAAACCAAAACCGTTGAACCGACAAAAACGATTGGTAAGAACCATGTTGTTTTACCAACTCCAACGGTAATGCTTAACAATAATAGAACGCCTAAGTGTGGGGAAAATGAAGTAACACCTAATGATGACTTGATAATAAAGAACCCCATAGTTGATACGAAATTAAATAACCCCGTTATTAACAGTTCAATGAAGAAACTTTTTAAACGGGTTATTGATGCTAAAAGTAAGGGAAACTTTAGGTTATATAACCGGTTAGTATCCAATCTGTCGCCTAAAGAAAAGGCGAAGCTAGTTGAATTTGTGGATATTACGGAAAAAGCTGGTCACTGGCTTAAAGCAAAAGTCACAGATATGCAAGTTGATTATGGTCCAAGAGAAATTGATGATGAAGTTAATCACAATTTCGACACCACATCTACCTAAGTGTGAGGAGATTCAAATATTCTAAAAAGAAAATGCTGTTTGGAGTTAGTTGTTCTGTTCTCGTGTAGTTCCGAGAATGGAATTCGATTGGTCTTTTCCGCTAGCAGACACTAAAGAACTAGTTTTCTCCCCCCATTCTGAATTTTTTTTGTTTTTTAGGTTTTATATGAAATTAATATGTTTTCTTTTTAAGTTTTGTGTGAATTTAAAAACAAAAATTTACTTTATTTCATTAAGTTGAAAAAAAATGATTTCTAAAATTCGTCGTGAGTTGAAGACTAGGCCGTTGAGCCGAAATTACTTTACCCGAGGGCGGGGCGAAAAATTTTTTCATCATTATTTTTAATTTTATTGATTTAAAGTATGCCAAAAAAAAAAAATATATTTGATTTTATAAATTTTTGAACGTGGGGTAATATACCCAACTTTAAAAATATGTATATATGTTCGTATTTTATCATGTAAACAACAGGGTAAAACAACGCACTTTCAAAGACTAACATTAAGTTCAGCAAAAGGTACTGATTTTGACGACAAGATGCAAAACAACAAATGTGATATAATAAATGAAGGAATGAACGATGAGGCGCGCCATCTATCATTCGACGAGCTTTGTAATTACAAACTGGGTATTTTTAATCACTTTTCTACACTAATCACCCTCATGAATTAATAATTATAGTCTGATTTCATGCAAATGAGGGCATTGCATGATCTCAAGTGTGGGGAAGGGTTATAAATTCTCTCGGGTTTATACTTGGCTTATTTTCTAAATATTATGAAAATTTTAAAATTTTTTAACTAAATGAATTCAAAATCATGTTTATACATATTTATGAACGATAAAACTAGGTGTTAATGCCGAAATTATCGTTACCTCGGAAAGGACATAAATTGAGAAACAACCTAAAATGCTTGAATTCATTTAAAATGGAATAAAGGAGAATAAAAAGGCAAAGAAAGAAACTAAGTGTGGGGAGAATGTACCAAGTTATTCAATTAAAAATTATCTATCACATATCTTTGTACAAGATTATTGCAGGTACTTTTGTTTTGGATGATACTAATCAGTTTTACCCGGTTTACTGTAATATATTTGAAAGAAAGATGGATCTACACGATGAATCAATTCCATCATTAAAAGGAAGTAAAGTCTTCCGAAAAAGACACGCGCTTCTTGATTTAGGTCAAGAAGTTGTCGTCCAGACCAGCTGTAGGTTGACGAAAAATCTAGAAAAGTCATCTCTAAAATTAGCAGGAAATCCACGGACCTCAGCATCAAACAGGGTCGCCAAGTGGTCAGATTTATCCTAACCATGAGAAGGATTTATCTCGTACAATGGGGAGGCACCGTGCAAATTAGCTTGATAAGACTAATGAATCAGATCCCCAGAAAGGATAATCTCCTTAAAGATTAAAAATCAGCTTTTAAGACTGATATTACTCAATCCTTGAGATTGACCTTAAAGATTGAGAATTCAAACTCATGGAATTCAATGATATCTAAACTCGAGCTTGAACGAGAAAATATTTTGATCAAAAATACAAACCGATTTGTTTTCTAAAAACCCATTTTCAATGCGTTCATTACCATTGAACGTAAAATCCTAGGAATTCACCTGGAATTCATTAGGTCACCTGAACCAAATCGGGTGTCAACCGTAAGAACGGTGGTTGCATAGCATGGTCGGAGACAGGACCTTGTGCCAGACCGAAAAATCATAGGATGATCTTTACTATCGCTCCTACCAAGGATAGTTCTAGCATCCGACACGTTAAAAGACCATAATCATCTGCATGTCACGGGACATTGCCTTAACAGTTTCTTGTTCATCGCTTTCCTTTACAACCGGACGGTAGTTTACCGAAAGATAATATACGGAACAAGTAAACTGGATGTGTACTTTCCGATACCGGGATAGCAGTGGAATACACGAACCTAAAAGTTTTAGCCAAAATATTGATCCACAAATATATTTTGCAACACCGATGATGGATCAAATCAGAAAACTTGTCTAGGGTAAAATCTAGCTTGAATTTTCAAAAGATCAAATGTTTTCATAAAGATCCAATTTTCTTAAAGGATCTAAATTTTTATAGTCATGTGGGACTGTAAACCGCCTTTCAAATGTGCACTTTGCTTTGGAAACCGAAAGTAAATCGGCTATTTGATTGCAAGTGTCGTTGTCCTAAACCCAAGGCAACTGTGGATGACACACCCACCTTTAACCATATCGTTACTATCATTGTTTATACAGCTCTATCAAAATCACTGATGTACAAAGTGTGAAGAATAAAGAAGTGATTCGTGTGATGTATTATATTATTTCAAGACTGTATTGCTTGAGGACAAGCAACGCTCAAGTGTGGGGATATTGATAAGGCTAAAAAGGAACATATATTTCATAGCAAAATCCCCCAAGAAAGACAAGATTTTAGTTGCAATTGTTCCATTTTCAAGTAATATTCGTTTATTTTAAATAAGTGCGAAGACAAAAGGCGAAAACGACGAATTGAAGACACAAAGGTCCAAAAAGCTCAAAAGTACAAGATACAATCAAAAAGGTTCAAATTATTGATGAGGAACGTCTAAAAATGACAAGAGTACAAGTTACAAAACGCAAAGTACAAAATATAAAATTGTACGCAAGGACGTTCGAAAATTCGGAACCGGGACTAGAGTCAACTCTCAATGCTCGACGCAACGGTGTAAAAATTACGAGTCAACTATGCACAAGAATAAAATATAATATTTAAATAATTCATAATAAGAATAATATTAAATAATAAAAAGTTGTTAATTGAGCATAGTTCAGGGGTCATAAGTGAAAATTCAATTTCTAAATTCGCCTATAAAAGGCTTTGTAATCGTAATGTAAAAACACACCTTTTTCTATCTTTTTCTTATTTATCAATATCAATTATCAATATCTATATTCTATATCTCTATCATAATGTTAACTTAATAAGATATAACAATAATCTTAATTTTAATTTTAAATTATGATAATAATAAGATTTATGATAGAGATCGTTTGAGTGTGTAAGTCGAAATTCTGTCCGTGTAACGCTACGCTATTTTTAATCATTGTAAGTTATGTTCAACCTTTTTACATTAATGTATCGTAACTAAGTTATTATTATGCTTATTTGAGCCGAAGTAATCGTGATGTTGGGCTAAAATATTAAGAAGGGGTTATTGAACTTTGGACCATAATTAAGGTTTGGGCAAAAGACCGACACTTGTGGAAATTGAACTATTGACTATTAATAGATGGGGGGTATTGTCTAGTTGAGTGACAACTCATTGGAGTCTGTCGAACCTATCTTCAAATTAATTAACCTAATAATTAATAATGATTATGGTTGTCCTATTTAGTGATGTTCATATGGAATCTGTTATAATCATTTAATTAATCAATTGGGTTGGGTAATTGATTATTCATTCTGATCAAGTGGATGAATTAATATTCATAAACTAATTAAAACAGGGGTGGATTACATACAGTGATAACTGGTGTAATTGTTGACAGAAGTGATAACTGCGTCACAGTTTAAATCCTTAATCAGTTGGAATATTTGACTTCGGGTATAAGGGTAATTTGACGAGGATACTCGCACTTTATTTTTATGACCGATGGACTATTATGGACAAAAACCAGATAGACGTATCAAATAAACCAGGACAAAGGACAATTAACCCATGGTAATAAATTAAAATCAACACGTCAAACATCATGATTACGGAAGTTTAAATAAGCATAATTCTTTTATTATATATCTCATCGTATCTTTATTTACTGTCATTTTATTACTCGCAATTTTATTTACTGTCATTTTATTTATTGTCATTATTTTACGCACTTTAATTATCGTCATTTATCTTTACGCTTAAAATATAGAATCGACAAACCGGTCATTAAACGGTAAAACCCCCCTTTTATAATAATATTACTACTTATATAATTATATATATTTTGTATAAATATAGTTAAAAATATAGTAAGTATCACCAGCTCCCTGTGGAACGAACCGGACTTACTAAAAACTACACTACTCTACGATTAGGTACACTGCCTATAGTGTTGTAGCAAGGTTTAGGTATATCCCATCCGTAAATTAATAAAACTTGTGTCATATTTTGTAGTATTTTGTATTAAAAATAATACTATTTCGTACCCTCACGCTACATCATCAGTGATCATCCAACCTCAAGAAATCTTTGTTTCTTATAGTAGGTTATCATTCTAATACAAGGTAATAATAATATTCAAACTTTGGTTCAATTTCTATAACTATAACAATCTTATTTCAAGTGATGATCTTACTTGAACTTGTTTTCGTGTCATGATTCTGCTTCAAGAACTTCGAGCCATCCAAGGATCCGTTGAAGCTAGATCCATTTTTCTATTTTCCAGTAGGTTTATCCAAGGAACTTAAGGTAGTAATTATTTTCTTAACATCATTCAATTCATACATATAAAGCTATCTTATTCGAAGGTTTAAACTTGTAATCACTAGAACATAGTTTAGTTAATTCTAAACTTGTTCGCAAACAAAAGTTAATCCTTCTAACTTTACTTTTAAAATCTACTAAACACATGTTCTATATCTATATGATATGCTAACTTAATGATTTAAAACCTGGAAACACGAAAAACACCGTAAAACCGGATTTACGCCGTCGTAGTAACACCGCGGGCTGTTTTGGGTTAGTTAATTAAAAACTATGATAAACTTTGATTTAAAAGTTGTTATTCTGAGAAAATGATTTTTATTATGAACATGAAACTATATCCAAAAATTATGGTTAAACTCAAAGTGGAAGTATGTTTTCTAAAATGGTCATCTAGACGTCGTTCTTTCGACTGAAATGACTACCTTTACAAAAACGACTTGTAACTTATTTTTCCGACTATAAACCTGTACTTTTTATGTTTAGATTCATAAAATAGAGTTCAATATGAAACCATAGCAATTTGATTCACTCAAAACGGATTTAAAATGAAGAAGTTATGGGTAAAACAAGATTGGATAATTTTTCTCATTTTAGCTACGTGAAAATTGGTAACAAATCTATTCCAACCATAACTTAATCAACTTGTATTGTATATTATGTAATCTTGAGATACCATAGACACGTATACAATGTTTCGACCTATCATGTCGACACATCTATATATATTTCGGAACAACCATAGACACTCTATATGTGAATGTTGGAGTTAGCTATACAGGGTTGAGGTTGATTCCAAAATATATATAGTTTGAGTTGTGATCAATACTGAGATACGTATACACTGGGTCGTGGATTGATTCAAGATAATATTTATCGATTTATTTCTGTACATCTAACTGTGGACAACTAGTTGTAGGTTACTAACGAGGACAGCTGACTTAATAAACTTAAAACATCAAAATATATTAAAAGTGTTGTAAATATATTTTGAACATACTTTGATATATATGTATATATTGTTATAGGTTCGTGAATCAACCAGTGGCCAAGTCTTACTTCCCGACGAAGTAAAAATCTGTGAAAGTGAGTTATAGTCCCACTTTTAAAATCTAATATTTTTGGGATGAGAATACATGCAGGTTTTATAAATGATTTACAAAATAGACACAAGTACGTGAAATTACATTCTATGGTTGAATTATCGAAATCGAATATGCCCCTTTTTATTAAGTCTGGTAATCTAAGAATTAGGGAACAGACACCCTAATTGATGCGAATCCTAAAGATAGATCTATTGGGCCTAACAAACCCCATCCAAAGTACCGGATGCTTTAGTACTTCGAAATTTATATCATATCCGAAGGGTGTCCCGGAATGATGGGGATATTCTTATATATGCATCTTGTTAATGTCGGTTACCAGGTGTTCACCATATGAATAATTTTTATCTCTATGTATGGGATGTGTATTGAAATATGAAATCTTATGGTCTATTATTATGATTTGATATATATAGGTTAAACCTATAACTCACCAACATTTTTGTTGACGTTTTAAGCATGTTTATTCTCAGGTGATTATTAAGAGCTTCCGCTGTCGCATACTTAAATAAGGACGAGATTTGGAGTCCATGCTTGTATGATATTGTGTAAAAACTGCATTCAAGAAACTTATTTTGTTGTAACATATTTGTATTGTAAATCATTATGTAATGGTCGTGTGTAAACAGGATATTTTAGATTATCATTATTTGATAATCTACGTAAAGCTTTTTAAACCTTTATTGATGAAATAAAGGTTATGGTTTGTTTTAAAATGAATGCAGTCTTTGAAAAATGTCTCATATAGAGGTCAAAACCTCACAACGAAATCAATTAATATGGAACGTTTTTAATCAATAAGAACGGGACATTTCAAGTACGAGACCCGTAGGTTGTTACAAATTCATTGTTTCAAAAGTATATTTGAATACAAGGTAAATGTTTCATGCAGAGACATCTCTAATAAATGCAGCGGGAGTCTACACAGCATGACAACTACAGCGGAAGCAACCAAACCTCTAAGCACCTGAGAAAACATGCTTAAAAACGTCAACACGAATGTTGGTGAGCTATAGTTTAAGTATAATAGTAATGTAAGGTAGGCCACAAGATTTCAGTATTTCAAAACAGTATGAAAAGTATATGTTCAACCGTGGGCACTTGGTAACTAACTTAACGTAATATCCCCCCCTTAAAGTACACTTGGCGAGTGCGTATGTTTACGAAGTATTAAACACCCATTAAATGCTAGCGCTACTAGCCCGAGTGGGGATGTCAAACCCTATGGATCCATATCTAAGATTCGCGTTCACCGGTTCAAAGACCAATCACTAAACGTTACCGAGCTAATGGGAAAGTTTATGCCGTTGTATAACCCACACATATATAAAGTTTAAGTACTCGTGCCTAGTATGTAAAACATAAAACGCGCATGTATTCTTAGTTCCCAAAATAGTTAAAGTAAAAAGGGATACTATAACTCACAGTGAAAAGTAGTAAAGTCGGTACGAGAATAAGTAAGCAAGTAGTTGGTCCGGAAGGTCCTCAACCTAAGTTAAAAGTTACAAAGTCAGTAAATCGTTCCCAAAAGTTTAAAACTATGTAAATTAGGTCTTAAGTATCATCATCATTCATCATTAATCAAAAAGTGTAAAGTAAGTTTCAATCAAGAATAGAGTTTGAAATAAAGGATGATTCGTTCAGCCGCCACGACCTCTATACAAACTGAAATGAGGTGAGACCAGTGGCCATGGATCCGTATATGAGTCCCCTAGTTACTGACCAATTTCTAGAACTAAACTTGTCTTTGTTGACCATGGCGACGGTTTAAGTGCGAGTAGGTCAGAAATTTCAGCACAACGTTAAAAGGGTGTAGTGACGTTCGGAAGGCTATATATCCTAAACCGTAACTCGGATTAAGACGAGGCCTAAACGGAAAATCATCTAATCGAACCGAACTAACTGGAAATCAACTTTTCCAATAGCCCAGGTTACTGATCAGACCCAGAAAACAGCAAGCAAAGTGTTTCGGTGGGTTCTTGGTGCTTGATGCACATCACGGTTTTCATCCTTGATGCTTATAGCTTCAAGTGTACAACTCGTTGATGTGTTTGCATCATCTTTACCAAGTTTTGACCATCATGACACTAGTGTAAGTCTAAGATATGTAGCACAACTCACTTAAGAGTTGTATGAAGGTTGATGAACCAAAGTTACATCAAGATCCTAGATCAGATACATACATGAGTTCTAATAATAATATTAAGCTATAAACTTGAAAGTAAACTAAATAAACAAGATCTTAAGTTGTAGAACCTAGATCTTAGTTAGATCTTAAAGATCATAGACTAAAAAGTCTAGATCTAGTGTTCTTAAGTTAGATCCTAAGTTATAGAACTTGGATCTTTACTTTAATAAAACCATAAGTTATGAAACTTAGATTTTAATCTTGTAAAATGTATGTAAGCTCATAATCTCTTGTTTTAGACAAAATTAGAAGACCATAAGCTATAGAAACTTAGATCTAACATAAGTGTATGAAGTTATAACTAGAAAGTTATACTTCCATGTTCTTGAACTTACAAAGTTTAACTTTAGTTTCAAGAAATATGAGATCAAGTTTAACTAGTAATACTTGACCTAATTAACAACATCACAACTTTAAATAAATAAAATGAAGAAATAAACTAAAGTTACAAGTATTATGTTCATGTTTGTTTCATACTTGAGAAGATTCAAATCAAAGTTTGGATCTTAAGGAAATAAACTTCAAGTCTACAAAACATGAACACAAGTAAGCTCTCAAGGCTTATGAGTTTTAGATCTTTATAATATCTTAATTGTAGAACCATAAGTTATAGAACTTAGATCCTTGTTCTTGTTTTCTCATCAAACAAATATGGAAGTAACAAGATTACATGAAGATACAAGTTAGAGAACTTGATCTTTAACAACAACAAACAACAAGTAACTAGTAAATGATGATGATGGAACTCGAATTGAAAGGAAAGAAAAGAAAGAAAATAAGTTTATTACTTACAAAGTTTGAGAGAAAAAGATGAGAGAAAAGAGTAGTGCAAGTATGTGTGTGTGGAAAATAAAATGATACTTGCAAATAAGTAACAAAAAAAATTGAAAAATGGAGCTCTCCTCCCATGCTACACAAACCATCACTTTTGGGGGTTAAAAAGGGAAGTCAAAAGCTCACTTTCAAGTATTCGATGATGGTGTATGCTAGGATGAGTAATAAGTTAAATGTATGGAGAAATGGTCTTGCATGCTTGAATAATTTGTCTCCTCATTAACTAATTAATCCATACTTAACAATAATAAATTACTAGCATAAAAGTGGGCTTAGAAGTAGTCCATTAAGTAAGTAGGGTGGGCTTCCAAGTTCAAGTCCATTGATAAAGGCCCAAGTCCAAGTATGTAACAAATTAAATAAATATAGCCCAAGTAATTAACTAGTTAAATTAGTTAATTAAAAATGATCAATAATAATTAATCATGAACGTAAATAATAATTGAAATATTATTCGTGAAAAGTACGTGTCGAATAGACGAGTCGGGCCATGAAAAGTCACATACGGTAACAAGTAAAATGTATAAAAATACATTTATTAAAACGCAAGCATTAATAATAAATATTAATAAATATAAGTTGGAAAGTCCAAGGGCGTTACAAGTAAGTAATACGAATAAAACAATTCGTTTATGTGAAAAGTACGAGTGAAGCTATCACGAAAAAGTGAAATGAGTAATTACAGGTTTGTCTTAACTGGTGTCATAGTCGCGGTTGATTTCCGAAATTCAAGGAATTTAGAAAGAATCTTCGAAATAAGATTTGATTCTCTGGTAATTAAGGAAATAGGATCTTCTTTGGTTAAATACGATAATCTGTTTTGATTGCTCTGTTGGATATTTCACTATAAATCTAATCCCTTCGTTTCCCTAATATTTTGGAGTTTCATCCTTTTGTTTTCTCTTCCCGACTTTAAGTCAAGCGAATAATGATCCAGAATTCATAGGCATGGAGTTTCGAATGAACATAACTAATGTTTTAAGAATTTGTAATAACATGATCTTGATTGGTTAAATTACCAGAAGTTATGAGAAAAGATAGAACTATCAAGAAGATATGTTCTTGATTTGTTTAGAGATTAGGTAAAATGTAAGAGTCGTGTAACATAGCACATGATGACGTTATGGTCTGTGAATCATCACGTTCCATTAGAAACTCAGCATGACTTACTGTAATATAATCACGTTGATCAAGTGTCATTATATTATACTAACTCATGCTTCAGTTCCCAACACTACTTCAAAAACATTGATATTTTAAATTCAAATTTTTCAGAATTTAGAAACTAAAATAGTTTCCTTTATGATGTAACGCAGATATCGCGGAGAGATAAATAATCTCAGATAAGAATAGTTATGAATTTATCTTCAGAAATATCGAGGATATTTATAATGAAAGATATGAAGATATCTTAGAATTGTAAAATATCTAAGATCAAAGGATGATGAAGAATATTGTCCGCAACGGTTTAGAGTAAGGAGTAAGGTATTCGCTATAGATTTCATCAGAAATAGAATCATCCGGATTCTTTATGTACAAGTTTAGTCCTTGTTATTTGTTCAGAGTCTCCTTCATGGTTTGCTCAATTCGTTTTTCAGTATTAAAACTTTCTTTTGAGCTTCTCCAACATATCCTTCTTTATCATCAAACTTTTAACTGTTAAAGTCATCTATAAATTTTGCTGCTTTATCAGTTCTTTTGATACTCAGAATTGATTCGCAGGCTGAGTATTTTTCAGAATTTCAGATTTGGAGATCATAATTCCAAGAGGTAAAGATTATATGTATACATATAACTGTTGATGTAGAAACGTTGCGAGAATCAAAATACTGATTGTTAATTCCCGATAATTGGTATGGTAAATTTTCGTTATAAGATGTGGATGAGTATATGATAAGGTTTTAATGAAAAAATGTAATGGTTCTTCGGAGAGACTTAAGCCAATGAGTAATGAAGTTGCTGGTAAGTTTCTGCTAATGTGGTGAGATATAAATGGTTTCCCGGTAACGATGATGAAGGGGTAATTGTTATAATAAGGCTTATTAGAATGAAAAATTGAAGTTGATTTGCTGGAGCTATGAAAAATTGGCTAATTTGAAAAAGAATTGCAATGTTATTTTCGGTAATAACAATGCCAAAGGAGCTATCACAGATACGTGTTAAACTTCTACTTGGGTTCCGGAAGTTCTCCCAGGTGCATGACTGTGGATAACATGTGGTTGGATCATCATCTCGATTGAGGTGTTTTCAAGAATCATGAAAGGTTTGAACGCAGATCGTAATTGTGAAGATACAATTGAAGTTTAGGATGAAATCAAGTGGCAAACTTAAAGAAATGTTTAGTTTTATATGTTATAATCAATATTTTAATTCATTTTAATTGCTCAATGTTGGTAGTCCACAGTTGATAGTCCACAGTTAGTAATTCAATAATTCATATGTAATATTCGAATTAATTAATACGTATTGTGACCCACTGTATACATGTCTCAGACTCGATCACACCTCAAAGTATATATATTATTGTAGAATCAACCTCAACCCTGTATAGCTAACTCTAGCATTACTGCATATAGAGTGTCTATGGTTATTCCAAATAATATATATAGATGCGTCGATATGATATGTCAAAACCTTGTATACGTGTCCCGATATTTAAATGCGTAAATAATAGTATTTAAATGACGATAAATAAAGTGCGTAAAATAAATAACAGAAATTAAATGACGATAAATAAAATTGCGAGAATATAAATTGGGATAAATAAACTACGATAAATAAATTGCGATAATAAAATGTAATAAGGAATTAACAGTTAGCTAGGAACAGTTAGCTAGGATTTTGTTAGCGTGAATTCTTAACAAAATTTTCTCATGGTTAATTTGTTTGTTTCTAACAAATTTTATTTTTTGTCCAATGTTTTCTTCATTATGCCACTTGTTGGAATCTGATAGATCAAAATCCAAATATGAAATTGAATGAAAAGGGTTATTCTGCGATGAACGAATACATATATCGGTGGTTGTAAATAGGATAGTAAATGATTGTTGAATTAGATTTGAAAGAATGTACAGTGTACTTATTAATGTGAAATCTAAATATTCCTCTGGTATTACCTACCCGTTAAAATATTTTCACCATTAACAGTTTGTACGAAAGAATTTTTTATTACAGTCTTTATGAAAAAATATATATACATATATATTTTCTTCAGATGTAATTATGGATTTAATGAGTCAATATGATATTAAACTCATTTGATTTACCGTTAGAACAAGAATATATAATCTCTAAAACATTAGAGATTACATAATCGCCATCTCGAACGAAGATAAATGATGTAGAACGATTTGCAGATTGATGATTATGCTTGAGGTACATAATGAGATGTTGAGGTGTGTGATGTTGAACTTGGGTTGTTGGTGGTACTGATATTGATGTTGGTGGTACTGTTGGTGCCGTTGATGTTGCTGAAGCTGGTACATTTTGCACCATATTTTTCAAGGTTGCAACTCGGGTGTGTAGTTCGTTGACTTATTACTCCGGGATGATTGTCGGTAAGAACGGGTGAATGAATAAGGTTTAGAATTCTGAGTTATGATATAGTCATGGTGAGATATTCGGGAAATGAGGGTGAAAATGGTGTTACGAACAGGTTCTTCATCAAGAGGTGAATTCGGTTAGTGGAAGGGATCGCCTTTTGTGCGTCTCCATTAATTAAGTCGACTATGAACCCATCAGATGAATTGGGGATGGCTGATTGGTTGATTCATTCTGGTGACACTGCTTTCGGAACTTAGGTGAACATCCATGTCGGAATAGGTGTCGAAATTCGAGGAGTTCGAACTGGTTGAGGGATTTATCTCGTATGATCAGATGAAGTATTTTCGATAAGAAATAGATTATAGGATGTAGATTAGTACCCTGCAATACATAATTTACATATGCATATATAATACTAAAATCCCATAAGTTACGGAGGAATCTACGGAAGCTGTCAGGCAATGTCTACAGTAGCAGATACGCTAAGATATGAATTATCAGATACGCTAAGATATGAATTTTGTCTATACACTATTCATGCAGTCAATGCAGTAAAACGTGTCTAGACTAAGAATGATAAGCAGATAATTTCCGACAAGAAATGATAAGCAAAACTTTTGACATGCAGACACGGTCGAAGTCCAGACTCACTAATGCATCTAAACAACTATCAGTTAGACACACTAATGCAAGATCTGGTTCGCTAAGACCATCGCTCTGATACCAACTGAAAGGACCCGTCCTAATCCATCTGGACGAATACATTACATTTGGTTACATCGCGAGGTACTTGACCTCTATATGATACATTTTACAAACATTGCATTCGTTTTTAAAAGACAAACTTTCATTACATCGAAAGTTGACGGCATGCATACCATTTCATAATATATCCAACTATAATTGACTTAGTAATAATCTTGATGAACTCGACGACTCGAATGCAACGTCTTTTGAAATATGTCATGAATGACTCCAAATAATATCTCTAATATGAGCAAATGCACAGCGGAATATTTCTTTCATACCTGAGAATAAACATGTTTTAAAGTGTCAATCAAAAGGTTGGTGAGTTCATTAGTTTATCATAATCGATCATTTTCATCATTTTAATAGACCACAAGATTTTCATTTCCATTTCTCATAAATATACGTCCCATGCATAGAGACAAAAATCATTCATATGGATTGAACACCTGATAATCGACATTAACAATATGCATATAGAATATCCCCATCATTCCGGGACACCCATCGAACATGATAAATTTTGAAGTACTAAAGCATTCCAAATTCCAGAATGAGGCTTGTTGGGCCCAATAGATCTATCTTTAGGATTCGCGTCAATTAGGGGTGCACTAATTCTCAAAATTAGTGATGTTCCCTAATTCTTAGATTACCAGGCTAAAAGGGGCATATTCGGCTTCGATCCATTCAACCATATAATGTAGTTTCGATTACTTGTGTCTATTTCGTAAAACATTTATAAAAGCGCATGTATTCTCAGTCCCAAAAATATATATTGCAAAAGCATTTAAAAAGGGAGTAATGAAACTCACTATACTGTATTTTGTAGTAAAAATACATATGACGACATTGAACAATGCAGGGTTGACCTTGGATTCACGAACCTATATCATTTATATATATATTAAAATGTATAATCGTAATCGAACAAATTTATATATCATAAGTGATTTAATTGTTATTTTAATTATTTATTTTATTAATAACCTAATTAATTACATTTATTAATATTTATTATGAAAGTATTAATATAGTTATGTTATATGTAGTAAATATATATATATATATATATATATATATATATATATATATATATATATATATATATAATATTTATTTAGTACATTAATAATAATAATCGTAATAGTGATAATGATAATGAAAATAATAATTTTGATAATAATAATAGCCATTTTAATTGTAGCAATAATAATATTGTAATAATAATAATATTAATGATAATAATAATGATAACAAAAATAATGTAAATAAAATTATATAAAAATCATGTTAAGGAAAATAATAATAATGATAATAATAATAATAATTTTTGATAAAACTAATAATTTTTTTTTCTAATACTGATAATAAAAATAAAAATGATAACAATAATAAAAATGAAAATTTTAATATGTTTGACAATAAAAATGATGATAATAATAATAATAATAATAATAATAATAATAATAATAATAATAATAATAATAATAATAATAATAATAATAATAATAATAATAATAATAATAGTAATAATAATAACTATAATAACTATAGTGATAATAATTTTACTAGTAATGATAATAATAATGATATTAATACTAATAATACTTATTTTAATAATAATAATGATATTAATGATAATAATAATAATAACTCTTATAATACTTCATGCTAATACTTATTATGAATGATAATAATATTAATCATATAACAACAATAATTAATAATAATAATAATAACAATAATAATAATAATAATAATAATAATAATAATAATAGTAATAATAATAAAAATAATAAAGTGTACAACCTTTGAAGAAGCAAGCTTTAACAAAAAAATAATGCCATTGCCCGGACTCGAACCCGTGACCTCTCACTCCTCAACATCACCCCTAACCATCTGCTCTGTTTCGATTTCCTGATTTAATTACTTCCTTAAATCTATTTAACCCTAATACCATTATTGTAACAGACCCAAGTATAAGCTAAATTATAACAGCCCAATTAAACAGTTTTCACAAGCCCAATTAATATATCGTCCAATAATTAATAAGGAGCCCAAAATAACTAAATCCACCTCATCACATAATCATTATCTTTATCGCTGTAACAGAAAGAGGATACAACGGAGTAGCAGCAACCGTATAACATCACCAACTTCGCTCTTCATCTCATCATTAACGTTTTCACTTTCACATAATCACCTCCGTAATCATAATCATACTCATCATCATCACTGTACCCGTGTATCTTTATCTTCATCATCATACATCATCTTTTTTGCTACTATTCATCATCATCATCATCATCATGGTTAACCGATCAGAATAATAGAACAGCAACAGATCAAGGCAGATGCAGGTTGTGATAGACAGTTTCATCAGAAAGATAAAACAGAAAAACACAAGCGTATACGAGCAGCAATTCTAAGTGGGTTTCGAATAATAGAAAATAGAAACAGAAAACTTATAGCTGCAGTGGGTCTATATCAGCGAGTGGTTGATTGGAACAGAAGACCGAAATTTTTTTGATGATGTTAGTTTTTGTGGATTAATAAAGCTAGTGATTGTTGAAGATGGTAGATTGGTTTTCACGACATAAAACAAAAACAAGCTGCAGCAACAGTTGGTTCATTGTAAGTAGGAAACAAAAATTGTAGGTGTGGTGGTGTGATGATTGACTAGAAGAGGAGACAAGGTGGTGGTTTAGATGGGTTACGGTTTTAACAGTTGCTCTAGCTTGATCCTAGACGAAGGAGATGATCTAGTGGTGATTGTTGGTTGATGATGATCATAAAAATAGAAAACGATACCGTAGTAGTGACTATTATGGTTTGTGTTGGTGATCAAATGAGAACAATAAAATAACAGCAGTAAAAGATCGGAACAGTAATAGCATCCTTGTAACAGAAATGGCTTACTTTTGGGTGGTGAAGGTGGTTAATATTGACATATAAATAGGAATACGAATAGTAACAAGTGGGTCTCGGTTTTTGGAGCAGATTTCAGTCACGAAGATTAAGCAGGTGGGTGTTTGGGTTTGAGTTGCTCATACAGGAAACAGAATGGAAGATCACGGTGGTTGAGTGGTTGTGGTCACGAAGAATAAGAAGAAATAGAAAGCAAAAGGGGAGTGTGGTGGTTGATGTTTTGGTGTTGGAGACGGGTGTGGTTCTGATGGGTGCTTTATAGGTGGATGGTGATATTCGAATAGGGTTCAATGAAGAAGATGGTGTTGCCATGGTGGGTTATCGAAGAAGAGGGGGAGATGGTTCGAAGTTGCGCTGGTGAAGGGTGCCAAGGTGTTAGATTCAGCATTTATATTCATCTACATTTATCTATCTCTAATATAATTGTATATATGAATATGTATATATTGTATATATAAAGAATGAGATTGAGATAGTAGTGGAAGAGTGAAAAGCAACTAGTGAAACAGTAACATAATACAATGATTTAAATAATTAGCCGCCTATATTTTTGTAAATTAGTACCGACACTTTTAAATGAATATTATATCATGGTCTATTGCTAAACAGTTAAAATATCAAAGTGTTCCTAAAAATCCCAAAATTTTAAATTAAGTCCATTTATTTATTCTGGTCATTAATTGTTTGAAACCTGATAAAAAGGTTCATCTAATATTTATTTGTAGTTACAAGTAATATGTACAGAGTATTAAAACTCAACTCATCAAAGTAAAAATATTCATAAAAATCCTAAATTTTATATCACTTAATTATGGATCAACGTTTATCTTTATCTCATCATGAATTCGTATTTATACTTGTTTAATATCAACCATAAAAATTGACCTGTCATTCGAGCTTGACCCCAACTCAAAATTAAATATTTTTAAAATTAATCAGATAGATTCTAAATATATTTGATGTTATGCGAGGTGTATAGGAAATAGCTTTATTTTTACTAGGAAAAAACTATTAAATATGATACAATTTTACATAAGATATTTATTTATTTATAGAATTGATATACCTAAACCTTGCTACAACACTTATAGGCAGTGTACCTAATCGTACAGTAGTGTAGTTTTTAGTAAGTCCGGTTCGTTCCACAGAGAAATCTTTTAAACAAACCTTAACGCTATATTAGTTTTAAATTTATAAAAATACAAATATATATATATATAAGTAATATTATAATTATAAAAGGGGGTTTTTACCGTTTAATGACCGGTTTGTCGATTATTAAAACTTTAGCCGCAGTTAAAACTTAATGTAAAATATTAAATAAATAAAAGACTTAATTTAAAGCGTAAAGTAAATAATGATAATGAAATTGCGATAAAATAAAATTTTGATAATTAAAAAGTACGATAATTAAAAGTGCAATTAAATACAATAACAATAAATAAAAGTGCAATAATTAGAAGTGCAATTAAATATGAAAATAAAGGAATTATGCTTATTTAAACTTCCGTAATCATGATGTTTGACGTGTTGATTTTTAGTTTATTCCCATGGGTTAATTGTTCTTTGTCCTGGATTATTCAATATGTCCGTCTGGTTTTTGTCCATAACAGTCCATCAGTCATAAATATAAAGTGCGAGTATCCTCGTCAAATTATCCTTATACCCGAAGTCAAATATTCCAACTAATTGGGGACTTAAACTGTAACAAGGTTTTAATACTTTGTTTAATAATTACACCAGGTTATCGACTGCGTGTAACCCAAGGTTTTAATACTTTTTTATCAATTATGCCAAGTGTCCTTGTACATAATTTCACCCCTGTTTTAATAATTCTATAAACTATTAATCCATTCCCGTGTCCGGTTAAATGAACGATTATTCGTACATATAAATACCCCGCCCATCGTGTCCGATCGAGTGTATATGGTTATTTATAGGGACGTCTAATTGTAAATCTTTATATTAAAATTAACAAACTATCATTTAGTTAAACAAATATAAAGCCCATTAATAGCCCATAGTCTAATTTCCACAAGTGTCGTTCTTTTGTCCAAACCCCAATTATGGTACAAAGCCCAATTACCCATTTTTAGTAATTAGCCCAACATCATGATTACTTCGTTTTAAATAAGCATAATAATAACTTAGCTACGATACATTAATGTAAAAAGGTTGAACATAACTTACAATGATTAAAAATAGCGTAGCGTTACACGGACAGAATTTCGACTTACACCCTTACAACATTCGCTAACATACCCTTATTATTGAAAATTAAAATTAAAATTAAAATTATAATATATATATATATATATATATATATATATATATATATATATATATATATATATATATATATATATATATATATATATATATATATATATATATATATATATATATATATATATATATATATATATATATACGTTGAGAGAGTTGGATGGATGGATATATTAAACTGAACCAAACACGCGAATTTATAGGCCTGTGAGCTAAAAAAGGGGCTCATGCGATCGCATGAGTTTTGCTCCTTCAGCTCATGCGATGGCATGGCCAGCTGGGGAGGCTCACATGTCTTTGTTTTTTAGTTTTCCGACGCTTTATAAATAATAATATAATATATAAATAATTATAAGAATTATTTAAATATTATATTTTATTTATGTGCATAGTTGACTTGTAATTTTTAGTCCGTTGCGTCGAGCGTTGAGAGTTGACTCTGGTCCCGGTTCCAGATTTTCGAACGTCCTTGCGTACAATTTAATATCTTGTACTCTTGTAATTTTGAGACGTTTCTTATCAATAATTGGAATATCTTTGATTGTACTTTGTACTTTTGAGCTTTTTGGTCGTTTGCGTCTTCAATTTGTCGAATCTGTCCTTTGTCTTCACCTTTTATTATTTAAACGAATATCACTTGTAAATAGAACAATTGCAACTAAAAGCTTGTCTTTCTTGAGGCATAATGCTATGAAATATATGTTTGTTTTTAGCATTATCAAATATTCCCACACTTGAGCGTTGCTTGTCCTCAAGCAATATAGTCTTGAAATATACTAGAATCACTTCTTTATTCTTCACACTTTGTACATCAGTGATTTCTTTACGGCGGTATAAACAATGGTAGTAACGATGTGGTTTACAGTCTCACATGACTATGAAAATTTAGATCCTTTAAGGAAATTGGATCTTTATGAAAACATTTGATCTTTTGAAAATTCAATCTAGTTTTTACCCTAGATAAGTTTTCAGGAATAACCCTTCACCGGTGTTTGCAAATTCTTTTTGTGGGTTTGGTGGGTTTCAGATTTGAAAACTTTAGCTCAAAACTTGCGGTTTTGTGTCACCCACTTGCTAACCTTGTATTGGGAAAGCAACACGTCCAGTATACTTGTTCCGTATATTACCTTTCGGTAAACTACCGTTCGGTTGTAAAGGAAAGCGTTGAACAAGCAACTGTTAAGGCAATGTCCCCTGACATGCTTTTAATTATTGTCTATAACGTGTCGGATGCAATTACTATCCTTTGTAGGAGCAATAGTAAAGCTCACCCTTATAATTTTTCGATCTGGCACAAGGTCCTGTCTTTAACCATGCTATGCAACCACCGTTCTTACGGTTGACACCCGATTTGGTTCAGGTGACCTAATGAATTCCAGGTGAATTCCTAGGATTTTACGTTCAATGATAATGAACGCATTGAAAAATGGGTTTTTAGAAAACAAATCGGTTTGAAATTTTGATCAAAATATTTTCTCGTTCAAGCTCGAGTTTAGATATCATTGAATTCCATGAGTTTGTAATTCTCAATCTTTAAGGTCAATCTCAAGGATTGAGTAATATCAGTCTTAAAAGCTGATTTTTAATCTTTAAAGGAGATTATCCTTTCTGGGGATCTGATTCATTAGTCTTATCCAGCTAATTTGCACGACGTCCTCCCCATTTTACAAGACAGATCCTCTCATGGTTAGGATAAGTCTGACCACTTGGCGACCCTGTTTGATTATGAGGTCTGTGGATTTCCTGCTGATTTTAGTGATGACTTTTCTAGATTTTTCGTCAACCTACAGCTGGTCTGGACGACAACTTCATGACCTAAATCAAGAAGCGCGTTTCTTTTTCGAAAGACTTTACTTCCTTTTAATGATGGAATTGATTCATCGTGTAGATCCATCTTTCTTTCAAATATATTACAGTAAATCGGGTAAAACTGATTAAAATCGTCCAAAACAAAAGTATCTTCAGTTATTTGTTACAAAAATATGTGACTTATGTTTTAAATAACTTACCTTTTTATTGTCCTCTATTCCATTTTAAATGAATTCTAACATTTTGGTTTGTTTCTCAATTTATGTCCTTTCCGAGGTAACAATAATTTCGGTGTTAACACCTAGTTTTATCGTTCATAAATATGTATAAACATGATTTTGAGTTCATTTAATTGAAAATTTTGAAAAATTTTACTAGAAGTGGGTAGTCAGTATATAAGACTAGGCTGTTCTTTGTTATCAGAGAGCACTAGATTCTAATACAACTACTACGTTACTAGTATTTTTAATGGTAACCAAGTGTTTAAGTTAAAAATTTTAAAATTCCGAAAGAATTTAACCCCTTCCCACACTTAAGATCTTGCAATGCCCTCATTTGCAAGAAATCAGTAACAATTTAAATTATTGAGGGTAAATAGCGTAGAAAAATGATTAAATTTTACCAAAGTTTCCAAACATATTGGCGTTTGTTTGCTGAATGATAAATGGTGCATATCATTTGTTCATTCTGTCTTGTTGTTACATCACATTTGTTTTTCATTTTTGTCGTCAAAAGTACTAGCTTTTGCTGAACTTAATGCCAATCTTTGAAAATGCGCTGTTTTACCATGTTTTGTACAATCGACAATATACATACATACAAATATAAATATGCATGGCAATTTGAAATGGGACTTAATATCCCACTTTCAAATCCTAAATGTGAAATATTAGTACACAATAATAATAAAAATGATAAAAATTACATAAATATATCCAATAACATAAGTTTAAACATGAATAAGTAAAAAGATAAAAACATAAAAATCATAAAAATAATCAATGGAACTAAATCAGTCTGGATAGGGGTTCCAGTTCATCTCGTCAGGTGGGTTCCATTGTTGGTTATAGGTGTTCTGATAGGCTTGGTTATAGTCATACCGGTTAAAGGGTGGTCGGATGTCGGGGTTGTGTGGTGGAAAATGAGCAGGTCGAGTAGGCACGTAATTATTTGGTACCTGATATGATAGCTGGCTCATGATTTGGTGCTGATGAACTAACCAGCTATCGTGTTGGCGTCGCCTATAGTCCTCGTATACTCGCTCAGAGTTCCACTGCTCGTACATACTATGTCTGGCCGCGCTCATCATTGCTTCCTCATCTATACGAACGTGGACGTCAAGAATAGCATCTCGAAAGACATCCCTAATGTCTTCTGCTTCCTCCATTTCCTCGTCTGAGCCTCTCTCTACCTGAGGATGATTACCTTCATAGGGCAATGCCTGGTTGCGTCTACTCTTCAATACCTTAGCACCCACATAAACCCGCAATCCTATGGTCTCATCCTGTTCTCTACAAACCTGTAATGGACCCCCTTGGTTCCTATCAACACCTAAATACTCTCCAATGAGAGTAACAAAAATACCTCCTCCTATTATACTCCCGTCCTGCATTCCTTCTACCATTTTAGATAAATAAAAACTAACACAGTAAGGGATATTAACAAAGATTCTTGGGTCTCGAATACACTTTAGGTAAAATAAATCATGTAAGGTCATTTTCTCCTTATTGTGACCTCTCTGTGTAATCGAGTTAGCCAAAAATCTATGAATTACACGAAGCTTGACTTTGTTAATATGTAAGTATGAGTGTTTTCCTCCTAGTGTAAAAACATTATAGTTTGACATACGCCTCCAAACGGCGTTCGCGTCAAAGTTCCTATCTACCCTTTCACCACGATAAATCAAACTCATACAATTGGGTAGTAGCAATTCACTAGGAGTGTAAATCTGTAATGCCCTGGCCATGTCCATCATGAACATTCTATACATCCTACCGCCAAGGATAAATCTAAGAAAACTTCTATCATCTAACCTATCTACATCTACGTTTAATGCTATAGTACTCATCAGCTCAACATACCATTCCTTATATACAGGTCTACGAATGGTGAAAAGACGTTCCCAATATGTAAAAGAAGAACTGCCATACCTTTGAATCAAATGCTGTCTAACACGGTCAGCTAGATGGACCGTTTCTAAAGGATTCCAATCAATTACCCTCGGCACCTCTACCTCTTTTGTTACTAATTTGAATTTATTACTTTGATATGATGGGTAATCTCTCCATCGTCTATCGAATCTCAAATTAGGATGCAATGTGTGTTCATGAATCGTTGGGTATTCTACAGGTGGATGTGGCGGAAATACTATGAATTCATTAGGTAACTGTAGTGGATAATAATAAGGTACATGTTGATCAGGCTGATGTTGTTGTTCCTGTTGTGGTACTTGTTCGGGTTCTGGCTCGTATTGCATTTCTGGTTCTGGTTCTGGAGCTGGAGCAGGTTGTCTAGATGATGATGATCCTGAACCTCCAGTTTCGGCTTTCTGCAAAATACATTAAACACAAAATTTGTGCATCCAAATATGCATTAGTGTTAGCAAAATAACAATTTAAAACAATCACAATAACATGTTAAATCAAAATTAAACTTATACACATTTTCACATTTTTTACAATTCTATACTTTTTCAAATAAGCACATATGAAAATATAGATAAAGTTCATAAGCATTTAACTCAAATAACATGTCAAAATAGTCATTACTAGCAATTAAACAAGTCTCAAATGGCAAATATATCAAATTAATCATGTTCATGAATTTTGCACCTAGAAAGTCCACTTTAATCTTCAAAAATCATGATTAGGATCAATGTTTGGATCATTTAGCTACCTAAACATGTTACACTACTTAATTTAGTAATAATTCATGACAAAAATCGGCCATAACCTGTTTATATCAAAAAGCCCCAAATTGCTCAAGAACACAAACCCTAGATTTCTAAAAATTTTGAAGTTTTTGGCTTCAAATCATGTTAAATACCATCAATCTAGGTTATACATGCATAAAATACTATCAATTTAACACTAATTACACTAGAAATTAACAAAATTGCATTAGGTAAAATATTGGTAATTATCACAAAAACTAGAAATTTATAGAGTTTAGGGGTGTAATTTTTACCTTCTTTGAAAAGCTTCTGAACAATTTCATGATTAGAGCGAGAAATTTGACGAATTACAGTGAATTTTGGTGAAATTTGGAGAGAATTTGAGTGTGTTTTCGTATGTGTTTGTGTGTTGTGGTGTTGAAGACAGAACAGACTGGCCTTTTGTTTCTGGCCTGATTTCCAGCTCCATGCGATCGCATGAGGTTGGAGTTCAATTCCCATGCGATCGCATGGGTGTCCGGGAACAGTGTTTTGGCCCTTTTTTTTAATTAAAACCTTATACTTTAATAAAACATTTAATTAATTAAATTCTAAAAATTTTGTTTTCCTTTAGGAGCGAGGGCGTTTCGGATCGTTGTACTAGTCCGTCCCTCGACAAAATTTTAAAATTTGACACTTTTTAAACGCGATTTTAAAAGTAAAGATTTTTGTGTTTTTTAATGTTTTTGGCATACTTTAATTCAATAAGATTAAAAATAATGATAATAAAAGTTCTCGTCCCTCCCTCGAGTAAAGCAATTTCGGTTCAAAGACCTAGTCTTCAACTTACGACGAATTTTGAAAATCATATTTTTAACTTAACGAAATAAAGTAAATTTTTTTTTTAAATTCACCCCAAACATAAATTTAAAATACATAAAATTAAAAATTCACACCAAATTTAAATTATATTTTTGTTTTTATACATACAAACTTATATTAAAAATATTAATTTTTTCAAATATTTACAAACTTAAATATATTGATTTTAAAAAAAAATTCACAATATTAATTTAATATTTATATATTAATTTTAAAAACATGGCAAAAATAAAATTAAAAATCTTTTTGGCTTTTATCCCACTTTAATCAATCAAATATTATCAAAAATATGCGCCCCCCTTTTCGGTAAAGTAATTTCAGTTCCATGACCTAATTTAACTCATGACGAATTTTTGAAATATTTTTGGTTGATTGATTAAAGATATTTATACCTTAAGAATAAACGTTAAATTTCGCAGTGATATAATAAATTTTTGTATGATATCAATAATTTCGGTCGCAAGACCTAATTTTATCGAATACCAATTTAATACTTTATAGCGAACAAATTAGCGTTTATTATCAAAAGGTTAAAAAAAATAGAAACTGTACATACTTACCTGTGAGATAAAATTCTTAATGATATGCTCTAGCCCACTCATAAGATAGTCGGACTAATTGGTTTTCCATGGCTACATAGGCGTAACCTCGAGCATTTAACGTTTTTTCTTCTAAACATATAAACGGTCCGTCTCTGCATAAAGTAACAAATTCGGTGTTTGAATAGGTTTGATTATTTGAACATTTACCTTCGTGTGACCATTTTCCGTATTTGTGACATCTTTCAAGGTGTCGTGCTCTTTTTTTTGCTGCGGATTTTGATTTTCCTTTACCAAATTGTAACTTATTATTTTCGCATCTGGATTCTTTTCTTACTCCGTCCAATTTACTTCTGATTAATGATACTATTTCACTTGGAAGTGTGTCATTATTGTAGTGACCCGAACTTTTCCATGTTTATACATATTAATTGAGATTGATATTTACATGATTAAATGTTTCCAACATGTTAAGCAATCAAACTTGTTAAGACTTGATTAATTGAAATATGTTTCATATAGACAATTGACCACCCAAGTTAACCGGTGATTCACGAACGTTAAAACTTGTAAAAACTATATGATGACATATATATGGATATATATATAGTTAACATGATACTATGATAAGTAAACATATCATTAAGTATATTAACAATGAACTACATATGTAAAAACAAGACTACTAACTTAATGATTTTTAAACGAGACATATATGTAACGATTATCGTTGTAAAGACATTTAATGTATATATATCATATTAAGAGATATTCATACATGATAATATCATGATAATATAATAATTTAAAATCTCATTTGATATTATAAACATTGGGTTAACAACATTTAACAAGATCGTTAACCTAAAGGTTTCAAAATAACACTTACATGTAACGACTAACGATGACTTAACGACTCAGTTAAAATGTATATACATGTAGTGTTTTAATATGTATTTATACACTTTTGAAAGACTTCAATACACTTATCAAAATACTTCTACTTAACAAAAATGCTTACAATTACATCCTCGTTCAGTTTCATCAACAATTCTACTAGTATGCACCCGTATTCGTACTCGTACAATACACAGCTTTTAGATGTATGTACTATTGGTATATACACTCCAATGATCAGCTCTTAGCAGCCCATGTGAGTCACCTAACACATGTGGGAACCATCATTTGGCAACTAGCATGAAATATCTCATAAAATTACAAAAATATGAGTAATCATTCATGACTTATTTACATGAAAACAAAATTACATATCCTTTATATCTAATCCATACACCAACGACCAAAAACACCTACAAACACTTTCATTCTTCATTTTTCTTCATCTAATTGATCTCTCTCAAGTTCTATCTTCAAGTTCTAAGTGTTCTTCATATATTCTACAAGTTCTAGTTACATAAAATCAAGAATACTTTCAAGTTTGCTAGCTCACTTCCAATCTTGTAAGGTGATCATCCAACCTCAAGAAATCTTTGTTTCTTAATAGTAGGTTATCATTCTAATACAAGGTAATAATCATATTCAAACTTTGGTTCAATTTCTATAACTATAACAATCTTATTTCAAGTGATGATCTTACTTGAACTTGTTTTCGTGTCATGATTCTGCTTCAAGAACTTCGAGCCATCCAAGGATCCGTTGAAGCTAGATCCATTTTTATCTTTTCCAGTAGGTTTATCCAAGGAACTTTAGGTAGTAATGATGTTCATAACATCATTCGATTCATACATATAAAGCTATCTTATTCGAAGGTTTAAACTTGTAATCACTAGAACATAGTTTAGTTAATTCTAAACTTGTTCGCAAACAAAAGTTAATCCTTCTAACTTGACTTTTAAAATCAACTAAACACATGTTCTATATCTATAGGATATGCTAACTTAATGATTTAAAACCTGGAGACACGAAAAACACCGTAAAACCGGATTTACGCCGTCGTAGTAACACCGCGGGCTGTTTTGGGTTAGTTAATTAAAAACTATGATAAACTTTGATTTAAAAGTTGTTATTCTGAGAAAATGATTTTTATTATGAACATGAAACTATATCCAAAAATTATGGTTAAACTCAAAGTGGAAGTATGTTTTCTAAAATGGTCATCTAGACGTCGTTCTTTCGACTGAAATGACTACCTTTACAAAAACAACTTGTAACTTATTTTTCCGACTATAAACCTATACTTTTTCTGTTTAGATTCATAAAATAGAGTTCAATATGAAACCATAGCAATTTGATTCACTCAAAACGGATTTAAAATGAAGAAGTTATGGGTAAAACAAGATTGGATAATTTTTCTCATTTTAGCTACGTGAAAATTGGTAACAAATCTATTCCAACCATAACTTAATCAACTTGTATTGTATATTATGTAATCTAGAGATATCATAGACACGTATACAATGTTTCGACCTATCATGTCGACACATCTATATATATTTCGGAACAACCATAGACACTCTATATGTGAATGTTGGAGTTAGCTATACAGGGTTGAGGTTGATTCCAAAATATATATAGTTTGAGTTGTGATCAATACTGAGATACGTATACACTGGGTCGTGGATTGATTCAAGATAATATTTATCGATTTGTTTCTGTACATCTAACTGTGGACAACTAGTTGTAGGTTACTAACGAGGACAGCTGACTTAATAAACTTAAAACATCAAAATATATTAAAAGTGTTGTAAATATATTTTGAACATACTTTGATATATATATGTATATATTGTTATAGGTTCGTGAATCAACCAGTGGCCAAGTCTTACTTCTCGACGAAGTAAAAAATCTGTGAAAGTGAGTTATAGTCCCACTTTTAAAATCTAATATTTTTGGGATGAGAATACATGCAGGTTACTAACGTGAAACTACATTCTATGGTTGAATTATCGAAATCGAATATGCCCCTTTTTATTAAGTCTGGTAATCTAAGAATTAGGGAACAGACACCCTAATTGACGCGAATCCTAAAGATAGATCTATTGGGCCTAACAAACCCCATCCAAAGTACCGGATGCTTTAGTACTTCGAAATTTATATCATATCCGAAGGGTGTCCCAGAATGATGGGGATATTCTTATATATGCATCTTGTTAATGTCGGTTACCAGGTGTTCACCATATGAATGACTTTTATCTCTATGTATGGGATGTGTATTGAAATATGAAATCTTGTGGTCTATTATTATGATTTGATATATATAGGTTAAACCTATAACTCACCAACATTTTTGTTGCCGTTTTAAGCATGTTTATTCTCAGGTGATTATTAAGAGCTTCCGCTGTCGCATACTTAAATAAGGACGAGATTTGGAGTCCATGCTTGTATGATATTGTGTAAAAACTGCATTCAAGAAACTTATTTTGTTGTAACATATTTGTATTGTAAACCATTATGTAATGGTCGTGTGTAAACAGGATATTTTAGATTATCATTATTTGATAATCTACGTAAAGATTTTTAAACCTTTATTGATGAAATAAAGGTTATGATTTGTTTTAAAATGAATGCAGTCTTTGAAAAACGTCTCATATAGAGGTCAAAACCTCGCAACGAAATCAATTAATATGGAACGTTTTTAATCAATAAGAACAGGACATTTCAGTTGGTATCCGAGCGTTGGTCTTAGAGAACCAGAATTTTGCATTAGTGTGTCTTATCGAGTTTGTTAGGATGCATTAGTGAGTCTGGAATTCGACCGTGTTTACTTGAAAAATGATTGCTTAACAAATTTTGTTGGAAACTATATATTTTTAACATGTGAATATTATGTGATATATTAATCTCTTAACGCGTTTGATATTATGTGATAGATGTCTACCTCTAGAACAAGTCCCATTGACTCACCTAATAATAATGAAGAGTCAAATGTAAATTGGAATGATTCGTGGACTGATTCACAAGTTCCCGAAGAGGAACCGGAAGAAGAGTCGGAACCAGAAGAAGAATCGGAACCGGAAGAAGAATCGGAACCGGATGAAGAAATAGAACCGGTGGGGGAAATAATAAAACGGTTAAGTAAAAGAAAATCCTCAACCAACCGACCAAGGTTAATTATGGTCAATGGTGTTTCCGCCAAGGAAGCAAAATATTGGGAGGATTACCAATTCTCCGATGAATCGGATTCCAACGAGAATTCCGATGATGTTATAGAAATTACCCCAACTGAATTTAAAAAGGCAAAAGAAAATAATAAGGGAAAGGGCATAAAAATAGAGAAATCTAATTCCAACCCCGATGAACTTTATATGTATCGTCAACCCCCGAAGTCCTTAAGTTGTAACAATGACCCGGGAACCTCTAAACCACCAGGTTTTTCTAAACCAATGTGGAAAATAACGGCTCGTATTAGGGGAACATCATATATCCCTAGAAACTTGGCAAAACGAACCAAAACCGAAGAAGAAGAAACAAGCAAATCGGAATAAGATAGTTGTATTCGTGTGGTGTAATATATGTAATATAGTGTGCTTATGCTTTATGATATATGTTAAAATTGCTTGTATTAATAAGTATTTTTTTTTTATGAATCTAACTCTTGTCTATTTTACAGTATAAAAACACAAAATGGATAGACAACCCAATATTTTAAGAGACCTACCCGGAGACATGATTGATGAAATCTTGTCTAAAGTCGGTCAGAATTCTTCGGCACAACTATTTAAGGCGAGATCAGTTTGTAAGACATTCGAAGAACGTTCTAAGAATGCCTTGGTTTATAAAAGGCTTTCGTTCGAAAGATGGGGGATATCACATTGGGAAATCCATAAGTTACGATGTGTTTACTTTGACGCATATATTGCGGGGAACCCAAATGCTATTTTACGCAATGGGTTAAGAAATTATTTTGACTCAATATATCCGAATATTGGACTTCGTGATTTAGAAAAAGCGGCTAACATGCAACATAAAGAAGCATGTTATGCTTACGGATTAGTAATGTTCGCTTCTCACCAAAGTGAGAACAAGAACATCGGCCTACAACTATTAAACAAAACGTTCCCACAAGTGACGGAGTCGGTAATTGGGGTAAGAAATGAGGTTTTTAGATTGTTACGGGACTGTTGGACATTACGTAACCCTCGTCCCTTTGACGACGTTACAACACGCTGTCTTATCAACGGCCATAACGGTTATGTTCCACAAGACCAAGGATGGGAAGTAGTCCTAGTAAAACCAGAATGCATGACTTGTTTCTGGACGTATGAATTACGTTTCTTTATTGCCTTTGCTGAACGACTTGTGTACTAGCTAGAATTATCTTCACAACTATCTTGTATCAAAGTTATTGTGTGCTATATTTCATGCTTTATGTAAAATAAGCGGTATTGTAAGTTTGTAAAATATTGTATAAAAGTGTGAACGCGAAATATTATTATAATCAGTTTTTCATATAGAATTGTAGTAGTTGAATTGTATATTAGCTACTAAGTATGAACTTAACTGGTAGGTACTACCCGAATTTAAACTTATAAAATGCTAATATGAAGAAAAAGCTTTTATAAATGAGTTCATATTATGCTATGAAATATTATTAACAACTCTTAATATTCTGTATGATTAACTTGTTCCATTTGATTATTTTGAAGGAAATGGCACCGACTACTCGACACACCGTGAATATGAATGAAGAGGAATTCCGTACTTTTCTAGCTTCAAACATAGTCGCAGTACAGGCTGCGCTACATACCAACAATAACCTTGGATCTAGCAGTACAGGAAATCGTGTAGGATGCACCTACAAAGAATTTACTGCCTGCAAACCTTTGGAATTTGATGGAACCGAAGGACCGATCTGATTGAAACGGTGGACCGAGAAGGTTGAATCGGTGTTTGCCATAAGTAAGTGTACTGAAGAGGACAAAGTGAAGTACGCTACGTATACCTTCACAGGTTCTGCGTTAACATGGTGGAATACCTATCTAGAGCAAGTGGGACAAGATGATGCGTACGCACTACCGTGGTCAGCATTCAAGCACTTGATGAACGAGAAGTACCGTCCCAGAACCGAGGTCAATAAGCTCAAGACAGAACTTAGAGGGTCACGAACCCAAGGATTTGATATTACCACGTACGAAAGACGATTCACAGAATTGTGCCTATTGTGTCCGGGAGCATTCGAAGATGAGGAAGAGAATATCGACGCGTTTGTGAAAGGATTACCGGAAAGAATCCAAGAAGATATAAGTTCACACGAGCCCGCCTCCATACAACAGGCATGTAGAATGGCTCACAAACTAGTGAACCAGATTGAAGAAAGAATTAAAGAACAGACTGCTGAAGAGGCCAATGTGAAGCAAGTCAAAAGAAAGTGGGAGGAAAACGGTGATAAGAATCACCAATACAACAACAACAGCAATTACAACAATAATCGCAACAATTATCCCAACAATCGCAACATCAATCGCAACTACAACAAACGACCCAACAACAACAACAACAACAACAACAACAACAACAACAACAACAACAACAACAACAACAGCAACAGCAACTACAATAATCATCCCAACAACAATAATAACCGCAACAACAACAACAATCAGAAGCAGCTATGCCAAAGGTGTGAAAAGTATCACTCGGGGTTCTGCACCAAATTTTGCAACAAGTGTAAAAGAAATGGTCATAGCGCGATGAAGTGTAAGGTCTACGGACCAGGGGTTAATAGAACGAAAGGAACAAATGGTGTCGGAACGAGTAATGGCGGAGCAAGTAGTGTCGGAGCGAGTTATGCCAATGTAGTTTGTTATAAATGTGGAAAACCGGGCCACATTATTAGAAATTGCCCGAACCCGGAGAACACGAATGGACAAGGCCGCGGAAGAGTTTTCAATATTAATGCGGCAGAGGCACAGGAAGACCCGGAGCTTGTTACGAGTACGTTTCTTATTGACAATAAATATGCTTACGTTTTATTTGATTCGGGTGCGGATAGAAGCTATATGAGTAGAGATTTTTGTGCTAAATTAAGTTGTCCATTGACGCCTTTGGATAGTAAATTTTTACTCGAATTAGCAAATGGTAAATTAATTTCAGCAGATAATATATGTCGGAATCGAGAAATTAAACTGGTTAGCGAAACATTTAAGATTGATTTGATACCAGTAGAGTTAGGGAGTTTTGATGTGATAATCGGTATGGACTGGTTGAAAGAAGTGAAAGCAGAGATCGTTTGTTACAAAAATGCAATTCGCATTATACGAGAAAAAGGAAAACCCTTAATGGTGTACGGAGAAAAGGGCAACACGAAGCTACATCTTATTAGTAATTTGAAGGCACAAAAACTAATAAGAAAAGATTGCTATGCTGTTCTAGCACACGTCGAGAAAGTACAAACTGAAGAAAAGAGCATCAATGATGTTCCCGTCGCAAAAGAATTTCCCGATGTATTTCCGAAAGAATTACCGGGATTACCCCCACATCGATCCGTTGAATTTCAAATAGATCTTGTACCAGGAGCTGCACCAATAGCTCGTGCTCCTTACAGACTCGCACCCAGCGAGATGAAAGAACTGCAAAGCCAATTACAAGAACTTTTAGAGCGTGGTTTCATTCAACCAAGCACATCACCGTGGGGAGCTCCTGTTTTGTTTGTCAAGAAGAAAGATGGTACATTCAGGTTGTGTATCGACTACCGAGAGTTGAACAAACTTACCATCAAGAACCGCTACCCACTACCGAGAATCGACGACTTATTTGATCAACTACAAGGCTCGTATGTTTATTCAAAGATTGACTTACGTTCCGGGTATCATCAAATGTGGGTGAAAGAAGATGATATTCCAAAGACTGCTTTCAGAACACCTTACGGTCATTACGAGTTTATGGTCATACCGTTTGGTTTAACTCATGGACCTTATGAACCGAGTGTGTAGACCATACCTTGACAAGTTTGTCATTGTTTTCATTGATGACATACTTATTTACTCAAAGAATGACCAAGAACACGGTGAACATTTGAGAAAGGTGTTAGAAGTATTGAGGAAGGAAGAATTGTACGCTAAGTTTTCAAAGTGTGCATTTTGGTTGGAAGAAGTTCAATTCCTTGGTCACATAGTGAACAAAGAAGGTATTAAGGTGGATCCGGCAAAGATAGAAACTGTCGAAAAGTGGGAAACCCCGAAAACTCCGAAACACATACGCCAGTTTTTAGGACTAGCTGGTTACTACAGAAGGTTCATCCAAGACTTTTCCAGAATAGCAAAACCCTTGACTGCATTAACGCATAAAGGGAAGAAATTTGAATGGAATGATGAACAAGAGAAAGCGTTTCAGTTATTGAAGAAAAAGCTAACTACGGCACCTATATTGTCATTGCCTGAAGGGAATGATGATTTTGTGATTTATTGTGACGCATCAAAGCAAGGTCTCGGTTGCGTATTAATGCAACGAACGAAGGTGATTGCTTATGCGTCTAGACAATTGAAGATTCACGAACAAAATTATATGACGCATGATTTGGAATTAGGCGCGGTTGTTTTTGCATTAAAGACTTGGAGGCACTACTTATATGGGGTCAAAAGTATTATATATACCGACCACAAAAGTCTTCAACACATATTTAATCAGAAACAACTGAATATGAGGCAGCGTAGGTGGATTGAATTGTTGAATGATTACGACTTTGAGATTCGTTACCACCCGGGGAAGGAAAATGTGGTAGCCGATGCCTTGAGCAGGAAGGATAGAGAACCCATTCGAGTAAAATCTATGAATATAATGATTCATAATAACCTTACTACTCAAATAAAGGAGGCGCAACAAGGAGTTTAAAAGAAGGAAATTTAAAGGATGAAATACCCAAAGGATCGGAGCAGCATCTTAATATTCGGGAAAACGGAACCCGGTATAGGGCTGAAAGGATTTGGGTACCAAAATTTGGAGATATGAGAGAAATGGTACTTAGAGAAGCTCATAAAACCAGATACTCAATACATCCTGGAACGGGGAAGATGTACAAGGATCTCAAGAAACATTTTTGGTGGCCGGGTATGAAAGCCGATGTTGCTAAATACGTAGGAGAATGTTTGACGTGTTCTAAGGTCAAAGCTGAGCATCAGAAACCATCAGGTCTACTTCAACAACCCGAAATCCCAGAATGGAAATGGGAAAACATTACCATGGATTTCATCACTAAATTGCCAAGGACTGCAAGTGGTTTTGATACTATTTGGGTAATAGTTGATCGTCTCACCAAATCAGCACACTTCCTGCCAATAAGAGAAGATGACAAGATGGAGAAGTTAGCACGACTGTATTTGAAGGAAGTCGTCTCCAGACATGGAATACTAATCTCTATTATCTCTGATAAGGATGGCAGATTTATTTCAAGATTCTGGCAGACATTACAGCAAGCATTAGGAACTCGTCTAGACATGAGTACTGCCTATCATCCACAAACTGATGGGCAGAGCGAAAGGACGATACAAACGCTTGAAGACATGCTACGAGCATGTGTTATTGATTTCGGAAACAGTTGGGATCGACATCTACCGTTAGCAGAATTTTCCTACAACAACATCAACCATTCAAGCATTGAGATGGCGCCATTTGAAGCACTTTATGGTAGAAAGTGCAGGTCTCCGATTTGTTGGAGTGAAGTGGGGGATAGACAGATTACGGGTTCGGAGATTATACAAGAAACTACCGAGAAGATCATCCAAATTCAACAACGGTTGAAAACCGCCCAAAGTCGACAAAAGAGCTACGCTGACATTAAAAGAAAAGATATAGAATTTGAAATTGGAGAGATGGTCATGCTTAAAGTTGCACCTTGGAAAGGCGTTGTTCGATTTGGTAAACGAGGGAAATTAAATCCAAGGTATATTGGACCATTCAAGATTATTGATCGTGTCGGACCAGTAGCTTACCGACTTGAGTTACCTCAACAACTCGTGACTGTACATAACACTTTCCACGTCTCAAATTTGAATAAATGTTTTTCTAAAGAAGATCTCACTATTCCGTTAGATGAAATCCAAATCAACAAAAAAACTCCAATTCATCGAAGAACCCGTCGAAATAATGGATCGTGAGGTTAAAAGACTTAAGCAAAACAAGATACCAATTGTTAAGGTTAGATGGAATGCTCGTAGAGGACCCGAGTTCACCTGGGAGCGTGAAGATCAGATGAAGAAGAAATACCCGCATCTATTTCCAGAAGATTTGTCAACACCTTCAACAGCTTAAAATTTCGAGACGAAATTTATTTAACGGGTAGGTACTGTAGTGACCCGAACTTTTCCATGTTTATACATATTAATTGAGATTGATATTTACATGATTAAATGTTTCCAACATGTTAAGCAATAAAACTTGTTAAGACTTGATTAATTGAAATATGTTTCATATAGACAATTGACCACCCAAGTTAACCGGTGATTCACGAACGTTAAAACTTGTAAAAACTATATGATGACATATATATGGATATATATATAGTTAACATGATACTATGATAAGTAAACATATCATTAATTATATTAACAATGAACTACATATGTAAAAACAAGACTACTAACTTAATGATTTTTAAACGAGACATATATGTAACGATTATCGCTGTAAAGACATTTAATGTATATATATCATATTAAGAGATATTCATACATGATAATATCATGATAATATAATAAATTAAAATCTCATTTGATATTATAAACATTGGGTTAACAACATTTAACAAGATCGTTAACCTAAAGGTTTCAAAATAACACTTACATGTAACGACTAACGATGACTAAACGACTCAGTTAAAATGTATATACATGTAGTGTTTTAATATGTATTTATACACTTTTGAAAGACTTCAATACACTTATCAAAATACTTCTACTTAACAAAAATGCTTACAATTACATCCTCGTTCAGTTTCATCAACAATTCTACTCGTATGCACCCGTATTCGTACTCGTACAATACACAGCTTTTAGATGTATGTACTATTGGTATACACTCCAATGATCAGCTCTTAGCAGCCCATGTGAGTCACATAACACATGTGGGAACCATCATTTGGCAACTAGCATGAAATATCTCATAAAATTACAAAAATATGAGTAATCATTCATGACTTATTTACATGAAAACAAAATTACATATCCTTTATATCTAATCCATACACCAACGACCAAAAACACCTACAAACACTTTCATTCTTCATTTATCTTCATCTAATTGATCTCTCTCAAGTTCTATCTTCAAGTTCTAAGTGTTCTTCATATATTCTACAAGTTCTAGTTACATAAAATCAAGAATACTTTCAAGTTTGCTAGCTCACTTCCAATCTTGTAAGGTGATCATCCAACCTCAAGAAATATTTGTTTCTTAACAGTAGGTTATCATTCTAATACAAGGTAATAATCATATTCAAACTTTGGTTCAATTTCTATAACTATAACAATCTTATTTCAAGTGATGATCTTACTTGAACTTGTTTTCGTGTCATGATTCTGCTTCAAGAACTTCGAGCCATCCAAGGATCCGTTGAAGCTAGATCCATTTTTCTCTTTTCCAGTAGGTTTATCCAAGGAACTTAAGGTAGTAATGATGTTCATAACATCATTCGATTCATACATATAAAGCTATCTTATTCGAAGGTTTAAACTTGTAATCACTAGAACATAGTTTAGTTAATTCTAAACTTGTTCGCAAACAAAAGTTAATCCTTCTAACTTGACTTTTAAAATCAACTAAACACATGTTCTATATCTATAGGATATGCTAACTTAATGATTTAAAACCTGGAGACACGAAAAACACCGTAAAACCGGATTTACGCCGTCGTAGTAACACCGCGGGCTGTTTTGGGTTAGTTAATTAAAAACTATGATAAACTTTGATTTAAAAGTTGTTATTCTGAGAAAATGATTTTTATTATGAACATGAAACTATATCCAAAAATTATGGTTAAACTCAAAGTGGAAGTATGTTTTCTAAAATGGTCATCTAGACGTCGTTCTTTCGACTGAAATGACTACCTTTACAAAAACGACTTGTAACTTATTTTTCCGACTATAAACCTATACTTTTTCTATTTAGATTCATAAAATAGAGTTCAATATGAAACCATAGCAATTTGATTCACTCAAAACGGATTTAAAATGAAGAAGTTATGGGTAAAACAAGATTGGATAATTTTTCTCATTTTAGCTACGTGAAAATTGGTAACAAATCTATTCCAACCATAACTTAATCAACTTGTATTGTATATTATGTAATCTTGAGATACCATAGACACGTATACAATGTTTCGACCTATCATGTCGACACATCTATATATATTTCGGAACAACCATAGACACTCTATATGTGAATGTTGGAGTTAGCTATACAGGGTTGAGGTTGATTCCAAAATATATATAGTTTGAGTTGTGATCAATACTGAGATACGTATACACTGGGTCGTGGATTGATTCAAGATAATATTTATCGATTTGTTTCTGTACATCTAACTGTGGACAACTAGTTGTAGGTTACTAACGAGGACAGCTGACTTAGTAAACTTAAAACATCAAAATATATTAAAAGTGTTGTAAATATATTTTGAACATACTTTGATATATATGTATATATTGTTATAGGTTCGTGAATCAACCAGTGGCCAAGTCTTACTTCTCGACGAAGTAAAAAATCTGTGAAAGTGAGTTATAGTCCCACTTTTAAAATCTAATATTTTTGGGATGAGAATACATGCAGGTTTTATAAATGATTTACAAAATAGACACAAGTACGTGAAACTACATTCTATGGTTGAATTATCGAAATCGAATATGCCCCTTTTTATTAAGTCTGGTAATCTAAGAATTAGGAAACAGACACCCTAATTGACGCGAATCCTAAAGATAGATCTATTGGCCCTAACAAACCCCATCCAAAGTACTGGATGCTTTATTACTTCGAAATTTATATCATATCCGAAGGGTGTCCCGGAATGATGGGGATATTCTTATATATGCATCTTGTTAATGTCGGTTACCAGGTGTTCACCATATAAATGACTTTTATCTCTATGTATGGGATGTGTATTGAAATATGAAATCTTGGGGTCTATTATTATGATTTGATATATATAGGTTAAACCTATAACTCACCAACATTTTTGTTGACGTTTTAAGCATGTTTATTCTCGGGTGATTATTAAGAGCTTCCGCTGTCGCATACTTAAATAAGGACAAGATTTGGAGTCCATGCTTGTATGATATTGTGTAAAAACTGCATTCAAGAAACTTATTTTGTTGTAACATATTTGTATTGTAAACCATTATGTAATGGTCGTGTGTAAACAGGATATTTTAGATTATCATTATTTGATAATCTACGTAAAGCTTTTTAAACCTTTATTGATGAAATAAAGGTTATGATTTGTTTTAAAATGAATGCAGTCTTTGAAAAACGTCTCATATAGAGGTCAAAACCTCGCAACGAAATCAATTAATATGGAACGTTTTTAATCAATAAGAACGGGACATTTCAATTATTACGTTTAGTAATCAAAGCGTGTAGCATTAGACCATGGTTTAGTTCACAGGAAGTCTTCATTTCGTAAAACCTAAAAAAATTAAAAATTTAGAATGGGGGGAGAAGACTAGTTCTTTAGGGTCTGCTAGGGAAAGACCATTCGGGTTCCATTTTCACGAACTACACGAAAACAGAAAATCTAACTCTAACAGAAATACGTATTATCCTTTAAAGACTTGATTCTCCCCACATTTAGTTAGCTGTGGTGTTGAAATTGTGATTAACTTCGTTGTCAACTTCCATCGGACTATCTATGTAATGTTTAACTCTGTGACCATTAACCTTAAATTCAATCCCATTTGAATTTATTAATTCTACTGTTCCGTACGGGAAAACTCTTTTGACTATGAATGGTCCAGACCATCTTGATTTCAATTTTCCAGGAAATAGCTTGAATCGTGAATTGAAAAGAAGAACTCTGTCTCCTTGTTTAAATTCTTTTGAACTTCTGATTCTTTTATCATGCCATTTCTTCGTTCTTTCCTTATAGATTAGCGAATTTTCGTATGCTTCTTGTCTTAATTCTTCTAATTCGTTTAGTTGACTTAATCGTAGACGTCCAGCTTCATGTAAATCAAGATTATATGTCTTCAAAGCTCAAAATGCTTTGTGTTCAATTTCTACTGGAAGATGACATGCTTTTCCGTAAACGAGTCTAAAAGGTGAGGTTCCAATTGGAGTTTTGTAGGCTGTTCTAAAAAGCCCAGAGTGCATCCTCCAATTTAATGGACCATTCCTTCGGATTTGATCCTACGGTTTTCTCTAGAATACGTTTTAAAGCTCGGTTGGTATTTTCAACTTGTCCACTAGTCTGTGGATGATAAGCAGTGGAGATTTTATGAGTTACTCCATATCTTTTGAGAACTTTCTCAAGTTGATTATTACAAAAATGAGTTCCCCGATCACTTATTAAAGCTTTCGGTGTTCCAAACCTAGCAAAAAGGCATTTTAAAAAGTTGACTACAACTCGTGCATCGTTAGTTGGGAGAGCTTGTGCTTCCGCCCATTTAGATACATAATCAATGGCTGCGAGAATGTAGAGATTATTATGAGATTTTGGAAATGGACCCATAAAGTCAATACCCCAAATGTCAAATACTTCACATACTTGAATGACATTTTGTGGCATTTCATCACGTTGACTTATTTTTCCGGCCCTTTGACATGCATCACAGGATTTGCAAAGAAGGTATGCGTCTTTGAAAATTGTAGGCCAATAGAATCCAGCATCGTAAACTTTTCTTGCTATTAGTTGAGGCCCATAATGCCCTCCTGTTGGTCCTGTGTGACAATGGTTTAAGATTTTACTAGCTTCATCTCCGAATACACATCGGCGTATTATTCCATCGGGACAACTTTTAAACAAATGTGGATCTTCCCAAAAATAGTGTTTTATATCACTAAAGAATTTCTTTCGTTTTTGGTACGATAATCCTTTTTCAAGGAATCCACATACTAAGTAGTTTGCATAGTCTACAAACCATGGAATTTCATTATGATCTATCTTCAATAGATATTCATCAGGAAAGTTGTCTTGTATGGCCGATTCATTTAGAACTTCTAATTCGGGATTTTCAAGACGAGAAAGATGATCAGCGGCAAGATTTTCTGCTCCTCTTTTATCTCGGATTTCAATATCAAACTCTTGTAAGAGTAAGATCCAACGGATTAATTGTGGTTTAGCATCTTGTTTCGAAAATAGGTATCTAAGAGCAGAATGGTCGGTATAGACCACCGTTTTAGCTAGAACGAGATATGAACAAAGTTTGTCAAAAGCAAAGACAATAGCAAGAAGTTCTTTTTCAGTAGTTGTGTAATTCGTTTGTGCTCCTTGTAACGTCTTACTAGCATAATAAATAGGTTGAAATCGTTTTTCAATCCTTTGTCCTAAAACGGCTCCCATTGCAAAATCACTTGCATCGCACATAAGTTCAAATGGTAGATTCCAATTTGGAGTTATCATAATCAGCGCATTAGTGAGTTTTTCTTTAAGTATATTAAAAGATTTGATGCATTCATCTGAAAAGATGAATGGAGCATCTTTTTCTAGGAGTTTATTCATAGGAGTGACAATTTTAGAAACATCTTTTATAAAACGTCGGTAAAAACCGGCATGCCCTAGAAAACTCCTAACTCCTCTAACATTGGTGGGATGTGGAAGTTTAGCAATTACATCTACTTTAGCTCTATCCACTTCAATTCCTTCCTTTGAAATTTTATGACCAAGAACGATGCCTTCTTTAACCATGAAATGGCATTTCTCCCAATTAAGAACTAGATTTGATTGTTCACATCTAATAAGCATTCGTTCAAGATTAACTAGACATGATTCAAATGTATCACCGAAGACTGAAAAGTCATCCATGAAAACTTCCATGCATTCTTCTATCATGTCGTGAAAAATCGCCATCATGCACCTTTGAAAGGTTGCAGGGGCATTGCAAAGTCCAAATGGCATGCGTTTGTAAGCAAAAGTACCATAAGGGCACGTGAATGTGGTTTTCTCTTGATCCTCGGGTGCTATTGGAATTTGAAAATATCCGAAAAAACCATCAAGAAAACAATAGTAACTATTTTCGGCTAATCTTTCCAACATTTGATCAATGAAAGGTAAGGGAAAGTGATCTTTTCTGGTGGCGTCATTTAATTTTCTATAATCAATACATACACGCCATCCTGTTACAGTCCTAGTCGGAATAAGCTCATTTTTCTCATTTGTGATGACAGTCATGCCACCCTTCTTAGGCACGCATTGAACTGGGCTTACCCATGGACTATCAGAAATTGGATAAATTAAACCTGCATCTAGCAGTTTAATAATTTCTTTCTTAACAACATCTTGCATATTCGGATTTAGTCTTCATTGGCGTTGCACATACGTTTTATGACCTTCTTCCATAAGGATTTTATGTGTGCAATACGAAGGACTTATTCCTTTAATATCATGAATTTTCCATGCAATAGCTGGTTTATGAGCTTTTAACACAGAAATGAGTTGAGATTTTTCATTTTCAGTAAGAGAAGACGATATTATTACAGGTAATTTAGATTCACCATGTAAATAAGCGTATTCCAAATGGTTTGGAAGTGGCTTTAACTCTAATGTCGGTGGTTCTTCTATCGATGATTTATATCGATATCTGTCTTCTTCTTTTAGCATTTGAATTTCTTCTGTTGTTGGTTCATATCCATTAGCCATAAGTGTAGCTAACATTTCAATTTCATCAATTGGTTCAGTACCTTCTCCTAAAGAACATTCTCCCGTTCCTTACAATTCTGGAAATTCTTCTAATAATTCTGCATGTGATTCTATAGTTTTAATATAATAACAAGTATCATCTGCAGATTGCGGTTGTTGCATTGCTCTATCAACTGAAAAGGTAACACTCTCGTCCTCTATACTTAGGGTTAGTTTCTTACCAAACACGTCTATCATTGCTTTAGTCGTGTTTAAAAATGGTCTTCCTAATATGAGAGGAACTTGAGAATCTTCTTCCATGTCCAGAACAACAAAATCTACTGGAAATACTAAAGTACCAACTTTAACTAGCATGTTCTCCATTATCCCTCTAGGATATTTTATTGATTGATCGGCTAGTTGTATGCTTATTCGTGTTGGTTTCAATTCTCCAAGGTCTAGTTTAGTGTATAGTGAATACGGCATTAAATTTATACTAGCACCTAAGTTTGCCAATGCTTCTATTGAACTAAGACTACCCATAAAACATGGAATTGTGAAACTTCCTGGATCAGATAGTTTTTCTGGTATTTTATTCAAAAGCACTTCAGAACAATTAGCATTCATAGTAACAGCCGAGAGTTCTTCCATTTTCTTTCAATTTGAGATTAGATCTTTCAAAAATTTAGCATATCTAGGCATTCCTGAAATCACATCAATAAAAGGAAGATTTACATTTATTTGTTTAAGCATATCCAAAAATTTGGATTGCTCGACTTCAAGTCTTTCTTTTCTCATTTTACTCGGGTAAGGAAGTGGTGGTTGGTATGGTTTAACATAAGGTTTTGCCTTAACTGTGTTATCTTTATTAACCTTTTCAACTACCGGTTCTGTTTCCTTTTCTTGATCAGGTTGTGGTTCTTGTGGAGTAGGAATAGCTTCATCAGAAATTACAAGTATTTCAGGTGGTTTAAGTGTCATACCACTTCTTGTGGTAATGGCTTTAGCTGTTTCATTTCGGGGGTTAGCATTTGTATCAATAGGTAGACTTCCCGGTTTTCTTTCACCTATTAACCTTGCTAGGTTACTTACTTCTTGTTCCAAATTTTGAATAGAAGCTTGTTGATTTCTAAATGATTGAGCATTTTGTTCATTGGTTTGTTTCTGAGATGTGAAAAACTGCGTTTGAGATTCAACTAGCTTCGTCATCATATCTTCTAAATTTGGCTTTTTATCATCAGTTTGTGGTGGTTTGTTTTGAAAATTAGGTCTTTGCTGGTTGTAAGTATTATTGGATACTTGCTGATTACTAGGACCTTGTTGGTTGTTGTATGGAACATTTCGATTATAATTCTAGATTTGATTGTAAATCGGTCTTGGCGGTTGATAATTATTCTGATAATTATTTCCAGGCCTTTGGTTTAGATATGAAACATTCTCTCTTTGTTCCATTGTTAGTTCAATACTGAGACAATCTTTTGTCAAATATGGTCCTCCACACTGCTCACAACTAATTCGTATTGAGTGTATATCCTTAGTCATCTTTTCCATTCGTCTCTCGACAGCATCTATCTTTGCAGAAATGGAATCTAAGTCATGGCTAGAATCGGCTTTAGCTGCTTTAGATGATCTAACGATATCTTTTTCTTGGTGCCACTCATGTGAGTGGGATGCAGTGTTATCAATAATCTTATAAGCGTCAGTTTCGGTTTTCTTCATAATGGAACCACCAGCTGCTATATCGATGTCTTTCCTTGTAGTGATGTCGCATCCTTGGTAGAATATTTGTACTATTTAACAGGTGTCTAAACCATGTTGCGGACATCCTCTCAATAACTTTCCAAATCTGGTCCATGCCTCATATAGAGTTTCATTTGGTTTCTGTGTGAACGTAACAATTTCTCCTTGAAGTCTTACGGCTTTAGATGCCGGAAAGAATTGTTTAAGAAATTTTTCAACTAAAACCTCCCATGTATCAATTGCCCCTTCAGGTAATTATTCCAACCAATCTTTGGCTTCTCCCTTTAAAGTCCAGGGAAATAACATGAGATATATCTGTTCATCCTCCACTTCTCTTATTTTAAATAGTGTGCAGATCCTATTAAAGGTACGAAGATGTTCATTTGGATCTTCCTTCGGCGCACCACTAAATTGGCATTGATTAGTCACCATGTGTAGAATTTGTCCTTTGATTTCATAATCTGGCGCATTTATGTCAGGTTGAGTAATTGCGTGACCTTGGCCAGTGCATTTAGCTCTCATTCGGTCTTCCATACTTAGAGGTTCCAGATTTTCCATGATTGAATTTGTTGAATCTGAATCACTATAGGATTCTGATTTAATGGTTGGTTCCTCAACAATCTCTGTTTGAATGATTGGTGGTTCCGGAGGAAAAATTAATGGTTCAGGATCAATGAATCGTCCCTGAATATTCTCCGGATTCTCAATTGTGAGGTCGGGTTCAAAAAATGGATTATCGAAAATTTGAATTGGAGTACTTGGTCGACTGGATGACGATTCTAAAGAAAAATCAACGGCGACAATATTTTCTAGATATCTTGATCGAGTTATAGGTGGTGAACGTACAAAAGGTGGTGAACGTTTTGCTCGGTGCATTCACTGAATATCTTATTAATTTTTAAAAAGAAAGAAAAATTATATAAGTTATCCAATTAATAGACTTTTCTGATTTTGCCCACGTTTCGAATAGCCAAAAGATGCAGCAGAGGGGCAGGATTCGTTTGGTCTCAATATAATTGAGTACTGTTTGGCTCCAATAACCCGGTCTACGTACAAATCCAACTATTACTACGAACCAGAAAATTTTGATGTCTATCAATTTAACCACTTAAAATAATTTTTCGTTGAAATTTAAGAAATTTAGATAAGAAATAGAGAAAATTCTAAGTCCTAAAAACTAGAATGTCGAGAAATAAGAGAGAAAAAGAGCGCGTCGAAAAACGTCGAAAAATAAAAAGGCGAAAAATAATAGGCGTCGAAAAATAAAAATAAGAAAGTAGCGCGTCTAAAAATATTAAAGCTTAATAAAAAACTATATCCCAAATGGCAATAACTTAAAAAGGAACTAAAAACTAAAAACGGTGTCGCAAAATTCTAAAGCACCTAGATCTTAGTCTAAAGAAAAAGCACTTAAGGGATTTTACGGCAAATCCTAAAAATCTAGAAATAAATATAACTATGGCAAATACTATGATTTAAAACTAAATACGAGCGAAAAATACAAATATTATGCTAAAATAATTAAAAAGATACAAAATATAAAAATATACTTAAAGTTGTAAAAAGTACAATTTTTATAAAAATATTATTTTTATATTATTTATTTTATAAAACTATTAATTTTGTAATTTAATTAAAACTAAATAAATTAAAATACAAAATAAATAATAAAACTAAATTAACTAATTAAATACTAAACCCTAATTAGGGTTATAATAAATAATAATAATAATAATTACCGTAATTAATGCTGAACTAGGGTTTCCTGTGGCATGTCAGACACTCTCATGCGATCGCATGAGATTTTGCCTTCGGGCTCATGCGATCGCATGAGCTAAGGTTTTGGGCCAGGTTACGGGCTGTAACAGTACCAGGCCGAGAGTTTTTATATATAATTTTTTTTTCTGTTTTGCTGAATTATATATTTATAATATATATTTATAATATATATTTATAATTTAAATAAAACTTATATTTTTATAAAATAAAGATAAAGAAACTTTTATAGAACTTAAATATTTAACAAACTCTTAAAAATATTTATATTTTTCTTTTTCTTTTTATATTTTCGAATATTTAAAACGTATTTTTACAAAAGTGTATTTTTTTATATAAGTAAACTAAAAAAATCTTTTTTTTATATATAGCGTTGCGCTTCCGGCGTTTAAGCAAGAGTGTACTCCCCGGCAGCGGCGCCAAAAATACTTGATGTTATGCGAGGTGTATATGAAATAGCTTTATTTTTACTAGGAAAAAACTATTAAATATGATACAATTTTACACAAGATATTTATTTATTTATAGAATGGATATACCTAAAACTTGCTACAACACTTATAGGCAGTGTACCTAATCGTACAGTAGTGTAGTTTTTAGTAAGTCCGGTTCGTTCCACAGGGAAATCTTTTAAACAAAGCTTAACGCTATATTAGTTTTAAATTTATAAAAATACAAATATATATATAAGTAATATTATTATTATAAAAGGGGGTTTTTACCATTTAATGACCGGTTTGTCAATTTTTAAAACTTTAGTCGCAGTTAAAACCTAATGTAAAATATTAAATAAATAAAAGACTTAATTTAAAGCGTAAAGTAAATAATGATAATGAAATTGCGATAAATGAAATTGCGATAAAATAAAATTTCGATAATTAAAAAGTACGATAATTAAAAGTGCAATTAAATACAATAACAATAAATAAAAGTGCAATAATTGGAAGTGCAATTAAATATGAAAATAAAGGAATTATGCTTATTTAAACTTCCGTAATCATGATGTTTGACGTGTTGATTTTTAGTTTATTCCCATGGGTTAATTGTTCTTTGTCCTGGATTATTCAATATGTCCGTTTGGTTTTTGTCCATAACAGTCCATCAGTCATAAATATAAAGTGCGAGTATCCTCGTCAAATTATCCTTATACCCGAAGTCAAATATTCCAACTAATTGGGGACTTAAACTGTAACAAGGTTTTAATACTTTGTTTAATAATTACACCAGGTTATCGACTGCGTGTAACCCAAGGTTTTAATACTTTGTTATCAATTATGCCAAGTGTCCTTGTACATAATTTCACCCCTGTTTTAATAATTCTATAAACTATTAATCCATTCCCGTGTCAGGTTAAATGAACGATTATTCGTACATATAAATACCCTGCCCATCGTGTCCGATCGAGTGTATATGGTTATTTATAGGGACATCCAATTGTAAATCTTTATATTAAAATTAACAAACTATCATTTAGTTAAACAAATATAAAGCCTATTAATAGCCCATAGTCTAATTTCCACAAGTGTCGTTCTTTTGTCCAAACTTCAATTATGGTACAAAGCCCAATTACCCATTTTTAGTAATTAGCCCAACATCATGATTACTTCGTTTTAAATAAGCATAATAATAACTTAGCTACGAGACATTAATGTAAAAAGGTTGAACATAACTTAAAATGATTAAAAATAGCGTAGCGTTACACGGACAGAATTTCGACTTACACCCTTACAACATTCGCTAACATACCCTTATTATTGGAAATTAAAATTAAAATTAAAATTATAATATAAATATATATATATATATATATATATATATATATATATATATATATATATATATATATATATATATATATATACGTTGAGAGAGCTGGATGGATGGATATATTAAACTGAACCAAACACGCGAATTTATAGGCCTGTGAGCTGAAAAAGGGGCTCATGCGATCGCATGAGTTTTGCTCCTTCAGCTCATGCGATCGCATGGTCAGCTGGGGAGGCCCACATGTCTTTGTTTTTTAGTTTGCCGACGGTTTATAAATAATAATATAATATATAAATAATTATAAGAATTATTTAAATATTATATTTTATTTATGTGCATAGTTGACTTGTAATTTTTAGTCCGTTGCGTCGAGCATTGAGAGTTGACTCTGGTCCCGGTTCCGGATTTTCGAACGTCCTTGCGTACAATTTAATATCTTGTACTTTGCGTTTCGCATCTTGTACTCTTGTAATTTTGAGACGTTTCTTATCAATAATTGGAACCTCTTTGATTGTACTTTGTACTTTTGAGCTTTTTGGTCGTTTGCGTCTTCAATTTGTCGAATCTGTCCTTTGTCTTCACCTTTTATTATTTAAACGAATATCACTTGTAAATAGAACAATTGCAACTAAAAGCTTGTCTTTCTTGAGGGATAATGCTATGAAATATATGTTTGTTTTTAGCATTATCAATATTTTTAATAAAGCTAAAATTGATATAACTTAATTTCGGATCATCGTTTATTTTTAAAATCACATAAGTTCACTTTTAACTCGTTTATTATCGATCGAATGATAATTGAATGTTACTATTGCTTACTAAATAGATTCGAAATCACAAAATATATATTTAATATACTTTATTTATATATATAGATACATTTTAAATCATAATATCATATATTACTTTATTTTACATAATTAATTCAAATAACTAAATTTTGTAATATTACAAATTACAATTATATATATATATATATATATATATATATATATATATATATATATATATATATATATATATATATATATATATATATATATATATATATATATATATATATATATATATATATATATATATATTTAAATACATACATTTCTATTTACAAATAAACGTTCGTGAATCGTCAGAAATGGTCGAAAGTTAAATGATCTCATTACAATAGTTCCAAAATTTTGAGATTCAACATTACAGACTTTGCTTATCGTGTCGAAATCATATAAAGATCAAGTTTAAATTTGGTTGAAAATTTCCGGGTCGTCACACCCTTGCAGGTTTTGGATCTTAGTAGGTTTGGAATGGGAGTGGACGTTTGAAGATATGTTTGACAAAATCGAACTCTGATGTCTGAGCTTTTGTGTCTATGTAAAATATATATGTAAAATGTATTTTTATATAACACTGGTCGTTTGTAATAATATAATTTAATAAAGTTGTAATAATCACGCTTTATGTATGTTTAAGAGTATTTTCGTTGTCAAGACTTCCGTTGTACATAAAAAAAAAATTAGGGTCTTACAAAAACCATTACTCCCGCTTGGTAACTGATTCTAACATTTTGCGACCTAACGACACCGCACAAATAAAACCGTCCGTTTTGGCCATATCAATTTTCAGTGTGAAAATCAGGACCGAATGATTTTTTCGTCCTTGCTCTTTTGCTTCGTCTCGGCTCAAGCTCTTCTTCCTCAGATTCTATTAGTTCCTTTTGAACTCGCTCATGAGGTGTCTCATTTTCAACACCTTCATCGTCTATTCTAGACGAACTTCCACGTAATGCATGGAAATACATTTTCAAAGAACGAAGCATTTCTCAATTCCATGATCGAACCTTTGTGTATATCTGAAATCTTGGATTCATGCACAAGGAACTGATAAGCCGTACTGTGTTCAACATATCCAATAAATATGCAGTCAACAGTCTTTGACCCTATCTTTTTGTAAGACCCTTTATCCTATTCCAGTGCAATGGGACGCCGTCCAACAATTTGGGCACCGTCCTTCCCTTTGAAACTAGACGCCGTCCCACATTTTGGATGCCGTCCAAATCTGCTGACGGGCCAGCTGTTTTATTTTGTTTTAAAAAGGGGCATTTTGGTAAATTCACTTGGGTGTTGGTTTGGAGCCCTCAAAACTGATCAAGATCCCATTTGTGGATCACATTTCATCCACACAAACACTCTCATCCAATTCTAGAGAGAGAGAAAGAGTTTAGTGAGAGAGAGCTTGATTTGGAGAAGAAGGAGTTGGATTCTTACCAAAGCTCGGGTTTTAAAGTTGTTCATCTCGCTCCTAGCTACGTTTTGGTTCTCGTGGTAAGTTCTAACTCCGAATTACATTGTTTGATTTGATATTCAAAGTTAGGGTTTGAACTTAAATTGTTGATAAACCCATTTAAACTCATGAAGTGAGTTTAGTGATGCTAGTAGTTGGGTTTTATTGTGTCATTGGTGGATTTTGGGTTGGTTGATGTTTTGGTCAAGTTCAAGTCTTGCAAAAATGGGTTAATCACTAGGTTTAGTGATTTTGGATGCGTTGAAACACATTCGGGTGTATTTTAGTTGACTAATTTTGAAATGGGTCAAAACTAGGGTTTGGTGTCAAATTAGGTAAGATAAGTGTTTAACACTTAAGTTTTTGAGTAAAATATGGGGTTAGAACATAATCGCTAGTTAATTGTGATTATGAGTATTTTGGGCGAGATTTGACTTAGTCAAAGTGAAGTATGTGCAAATGGGTCAAAATGGCACTTATGGTGTTTTGGGCATAAGCTAGAGTGTTTAGCTTATTTGTTTGTGAATTATCTAGGTGATTCACATTTGAATGATTAGGAGCTCAAGCGGGAGTTGCCTTTCTTGTAATCGAGTTGAGTGGAATATTTATACATGTATGTATGTAGTTTATTTACTCATACGCGATGTGGGTTTTCGGTGCCACATCGTGAGTATTGGTGTTATGTCACGGGCCAGTGACTTATTGTTAGCATAGGTGATGATAACTATGGGTCGGTAGTGTCTCGATAGGTGTTACACAAGTCGGTGACACCTTACGGTGATTCACGAGCCGGTGACACTCTATAGTGCTTCACAAGTCGGTGACACTTAATGGTACTTCACAAGTCGGTGACGCCACATGGTTTCATAAGTCGGTGACCCATAAGTATTAGTGGGTGAATCGTAAGTCAGTGACACCCCTTGGTGATTCACAAGTCGGTGACACCTTATGATGAGTCGCAAGTCAGTGACATCATACGAGTGAGACTCGACGTTATTGGTCGACTACAAGTCGGTAGTACCAAAGCGAGGGAATGGTTAGTATGGTTATGCCTTGTTTACGTTAAGTTATATTTACAGTGATTTATATACTAACGTTGTTTCTAGTTGTATGTTTGGTGATGCTAGCTCGTTTATACGTTTGTTTGCATGGTATTTGTAAGTGGATGCACGTAGGTAAACTATATATGTATATGTATAAGTATTAAATTCACTAAGCATTAGCTTACCCTCTCGTTGTTTCCATTTTAGGTTCGGAAGCGGATTTGGCAAGGGTATGCTCGGGATTTAGATGGTTATCCTCGTTGTGCTTGCTTGGATTACTTTTGGATTCGGCCTAGGATTGGGTAGTTTATCCCCAAACATCATGCTCGTAATTTGTTTGGAAATTAAACTCGTATGGTTGAAACTCGTATTTTTGTGTGTATTTCGTAAAACGACTGATGTGGGACCGATGTCGTAAAACTTGTTTAATAGTGAAAACTTCTTAGTTTTACTTAATATGAAGTGTTGTGATATTTCGTTTCATTTAAAGGTGTCGGGAAACGTGTTTTCCGTTTGCGTGAAATGGGCATTTTGGACAGCAGCTGGAAGACTATTTGGACGCCATCTAGATTGTTTGGACACCGTCCTGGCTGTCACGACCCGAAAAATTTCGACTAACTTTAAATCAAACTCTCGATACGATTTAATATTTTTTACACGATAAGAAAAGTCTATTAGGTTGAGTCTTAAAAATTTTGAACTGTGTCATGTATGCAATTACCCTTCGACTGCTTTTGACAATTCACGAATAGATAATTGTAAATAGATTTGTGTGTATATTAAATATATATGTGATTTCGAATTTATTTTGTAACGGTTGTAACGCTCAATTATCATTCGATCGATATTAAACGAGTTAAAAATGAACTTATGTGGTTTTAAAACAAACGTTCATCCGAAAATAAGTTATAGCTTTATTAAAAATATATTTAGAATCTATTTTATAAAATTTAATACTCCGTACATTTTACTTGGGATTGAGCGCTATTAATCAATCAACTTTTTATGATTGATTTTACACCCTAAAAGACCGAAATAGATAAAGATAGTTAATTTAAAATTTTGGAATTTTTTCCCGAAAACTTTTATCCGCCACTGATTATCAACGGACCACGATATAATACCCAGTTAAAAGTGTCGGCACAAGATGATAAAGAGGAGGCTGCTAAATGATTTCTGTCAAACGTTTAAACAACCACTTGATTTATTATAATTATTACTCCCTCCGTCCCAAATATATTGTCCATTATTCCATTTTGGGATGTCCCAAATTAATTGTCCAGATTCTTTTTCAACCAATCAAAAGAGGTTATTCTGGAGAGAGAAGATATATTATTGGTGGAGAATGAAGTTAGTGGAATTTCCTAAAACTGCGTATTTTTTGTCTGAGGACAATAGATTTGGGACGGAGGGAGTATAATATTAATATTAATCACAGAGTGAATTGCATTACAATACATGGCTTTATTACTGTTATTGTTTTGTTAGATCAACCACCACCACAACTTGTGCTTTAAATTTTCATCTATTTTCTATATAATATGCATATACCTTACAGAGTAACATAGATAGATATATCACCTTACTAATAGATATATCACCTTGTTATCTCATTCTTCTCTTCTCTTACTCCGGCCATCACATAACCACCCTTGCTCCACCCTAAACAACAACCACGACCACCAATTAGTCACCACATGAACACTTGTGAACTATTGAGCTGTTATTTGGGTTCTACTACGAAATGAGACAAAGACCAAATCACTTGCTATATTATTGAAGTTCTAGCCGATCATCAACTAGTCCTAGCCTTCTAACCACCATAATTGTCTTCTATTCTTTTATTAAACACCACTATACAAACCACCATCTTTGAGGTTCGATGATTTCTACTTCTGTTCCTACTACAAGCTTACAATAATCATTAAAAACAACTCAAAGTAAACCCATCAGTCGATCACTATTGCACTATCTCGATCCTGTTTCTGTTTTCATTCAGCCCAAACCTTCACAAACTGCCACTGTTGCTAGCCTTCTACAGCCTCACCTATTGCTACTGCAACTAAACTCATCACCACCATACAATCACCTATGCATCTGTTCCTATTTCCTGCTTCGAGTGAACATCATCATCATTCAAACTACTATATCTTGTTTATTTGTTCGTAAACCCAAAACAAACGAAACCCATTTGGTTGCTGCTCGATCTCTTTTCAAGTCAAACACTATCGACTGCAGGCTGCTGCTGCCATCCTGTTTCAGCTTCTGTTACAGACTGAACAACACCCAATATATCACCTTTGATCTTTACCAAAATAGCTGACAACCATCTCTCTATCCACCTCTCTCTCTCACTCTCTACGTTTTCTGTTTTAAAATCGCCACAAATCATCACCTATAATCTGATTGTTGCTACTTCTGTTTACTAATCCGAACCGCTACCACCTGCTCGCTACTATCTGGTTCAGTTATGTTTCTCCTTCGATCCATAGACAACCACCATCTACAACCATCGAACCACCACACCTAAGTCGTATATGTTTCTGTTCGAGAACAAACCCATCAGACGCCACAAACCTTTGCTCACTGCTGCAGCTGTTACTGCTCCTGTTTCCCTTGTACGATTACAGTAAAACACCATTAAGAACCACCACGATTGGCAGCCACCTGCTGCTGTTCCTGTTACTATTTCTGCCACCACCCAACACCATCGTAACCCACCACTTAAACCCATTAAACTGCAACCATTGATTCTCGATTACTGCTGCTGTTACCTCCTGTTTCTACTACTGTATCGACGAAGTTGATACAGTAACATGAATGATGTACAATAAGAAAACGTGAGGTTGATGATGATGAATAGTGATTTTATGTTAGTCATCATACGATGATAACATGATGTTAAATGATGATTATGGTGATAATAGATAAAGATAGCGATACCGTGATGATATGGAGTATGATGATGGTTACACGATGGGATGTCGATGATGAATGATGATGATTATATGAAGATCATAATCATGATGATTATGATGTTATGATGTTAATGATGATGTGATGACGATGGTAATGATAACAAATTGATAATTAAGATGATGATTTTATTACCTCTGGTCGAATTAATCTGTGAAGAAGAAAGAAAATGGGGAAACAGAAATATAAGTTAAAAAATATTAATCTTAGGATTTAATTAGAAAAGCAAGGATGGTTAGGATGTATGTCAGGTTACCGAGAGGTCTCGGGTTCGAATCTGGTTAGGGGCATTGTTTTTTTAAAGAAAGCTCATTATTTAAGGTAGTAATTATATTATTATTATTATTATTATTATTATTATTATTATTATTATTATTATTATTATTATTATTATTATTACTACTACTACTATGATTATTATTATAGATATTACAAATACTTTTAATATCATTACTATTGTTAACATATAACATTTTAATTATTTTTATTATTAGTATCATAAGAACTTTCATTTTTACTATTATTATTATTATTATTAAAAAAATCAGTATTTTTAAAATTATCATTTTTAATAAAATTATCATTATTATTAAAATTTACATTATTATTATTATTAAAATTATTATTTTTTATAGTTATTGATATTTTAGTAATATTATAAAAATAATACAACTTAGTATTATTATTATTATTATTATTATTATTATTATTATTATTATTATTATTATTATTATTATTATTATTATTGTTATTATTATTATTATTATTATTATTATTATTATTATTATTATTATTATTATTATATTATAACAAATAAATATTTTGTATATAAATATATACTTATTACATATACTATCATTATATTAATATTACTTATAATTACATATTAAACATATTAACATTTTTTATATAAATAATTATATATAATAAATTATTAATTTTTTTATATATATACAAAATTAAATATATAAGATATATAATTTAAGATATAATATATAAATTTAATTGATTACAATTATATGTGTTAATATATATAAATGATATAGGTTCGTGAATCCGAGGCCAACCCTGCATTGTTCAGTTCCGTCGTATGCATATTTTTACTACAAAATATCGTATCGTGAGTTTCATTTGCTCCTTTTTTAAATGCTTTTGCAATATATATTGTTGGGCTGAGAATACATGCGCTGTTTTTTTTATAATTTTTTTACGAAATAGACACAAGTAATTGAAACTACATTCTATGGTTGGATTATTGTACCAGATATCACCCTTTTTAGTCTGGTAGTCTAAGAATTAGGGAACAGAAACCCGAATTGACGCGAATCCTAAAGATAGATCTATTGGGCCTAACAAACCCCATCCGGGTTATGGATGCTTTAGTACTTCGATTTATCATATCCGATGAGAGTCCCGGAATGATGGGAATATTCTAGATGCATTTTTGTTAATGGCGGTTACCAGGTGTTCAATCCATATGAATGATTTTTATACAGATTGCTATATGCCTGTATGATGTTTATGAAAAATGGAAATAAAAATCTTGTGGTCTATTAAAATTATGGAAATGATTATTTAAGATAAACCTATGAACTCGCCAACCTTTTGGTTGACACTTTTAAGCATGTTTATTCTCATGTATGAAAGAAATCTTCCGCTGTGCATTTGCTCATTTTAAAGATATTACATGGAGTCATTCATGGCATAATTAGGTCAGTACCTCACAATGGGACCAAATGTTGAAGCGTTCGTCCAGGTTGATTAGGACGGGCCTTTACACTGGCTTTCACAAGTGGACTCCGTCCAGATAACTGGACGCCGTCCAGATGAACTAGTTATAAAAAAAAAATTGTTACGTTTTCGGTTGGATAACGGGTTGGGTCGTTACAAGTGGTATCAGAGTATGGTCTAAGGGATTTAGGTGACTTGAGATAGGCGCCTAGACTTAGACTTTTGTGTGTGCTATTATACGGGACTTATAGGATTACGGGTCGGTTCGGGTTTTAATTAGTGCCTTAGAGAATAGGTGAACTAGTTATGTATTGATTATGTTGTTACTAATCATGTTGTTTTGTGTTGAACATCTAGCGAGATGGTTGTTGTATTTATGAGTTCGGCATGGCATGTGAGCGTAATAATGCTTCGCGACCATTATTACGGTTGCAAGCCAAGTCAAGTGAGTAATGTACAACAAGTATTGAACTAGATGGGGTGTACGAACGATGATATATTTATATGACTGTGAATATAGATTGTGACGGTGTATGTAATTTATTCATGTTGCGTTCCTAACCGAGTTCATTTCTTAGAATGACGACAAGGAACGAACAAGTTAACGAAGGCCAAGGTGACGAGAGTGATTTCACGGCCAAGGTAGAGGCCATCTTGAAGAGTCACAAGGATGAATTTCTTGTGGACGTTAGGAGGGTCTTCTAAGAATCGGTTGATGAACAAGTGACTGATATGATAAAGGTGCAAATGAGTGCTCTTATCAAAGGGGAGTTTGATAGAAGGTTTCCTAACACTCAAGAGGGGTGTATGAAGGGTTTAACGGGTGATGTTGGGAGGAGAGACTTCCATTTTAAGAACTTTAAATTATCTCAACCTCCTATGTTTCATAGCGAACGAGATCCACATAAGAGCACGTGTTAAATCACCGATATTGAGGGTGCTTTTCGTACGAGTGAATGTCCTCTCGATAAGAAGACGAGGTATGGTAGTAGTATGTTGCGAGATAATGCAAAATTATGGTGGGATGGAAAGGTTCAAGTTTATGGCGAAGAATAATGTTTGGGTTTAACTTGGGAAGAGTTAAAGGAGGAATTCTTTAAAGAGTACCGCACTCAAGCCGATCTTTCTCGAATAAGAGATGAGTTGCGAAACTTAGAGCAAGGGTCGATGGACTTGAATGAACTAAAGTCCACCTTTTTGTCAAAGACCCGATTTTGCCCGAAGTATATCAGGAATGATCGTATGCTAATGGAAGAGGGTCGGTGGACTCTTTTGAGAGGTTGTTTGAAGTGGCAAGGGGTTTTAAGACCCTTGTTCTGAAACGAAGCGTTTTTTATGTTAGTAAGCGGAAGCTCAAAGCGACGATGTTTTCGAATAAGAAAAGTAAGAGTGCTACCGAAGGTGCAAGAAGTGTAAAGATGAGTGGCACGGGTGGTTCTAAATTCGCGTGTTACATTTGTGGACAAACGGGACATAAGTCTCGTGATTGTCCGTCGGGTAAGGTCACATGTTTTAAGTGCCGGAAGGAAGGATACCGAAAGTCGGAGTGTCCTGAGTGGAATAGTGACGGAGCGTGAAGATCTAACGACTCTTAATTCAGGTACTATTCGATATTGGCACTATTTTTATGTGGGTGAATTTTGGGTAATGAATGAGTTTATCCATGTGATGTGATGACTAGCTAGGTCGAGTTAGTCCATTGCGGTTTGATTAGCCATGTCGGGTTAACCAATTAGACGATAGGTGTTGACCGAGCCGGGTTGACCAGGTGCGTTTGACTAACCAAGTTGGGTTAATCAATTGTTGTTAGGGGTTCTACCTAGTCGGGTTGACCGAGTGAGTTTGAATAACCGGGTCAGATTAATCAATTAGATGTTAGGTGTTGACCGAGCCGGGTTGACCAAGTGTGTTTGACTAACCAAGTTGGGTTAATCAATTGTTGTTAGGGGTTCTACCTAGTCGGGTTGACCGAGTGAGTTTGACTAATCGGTTTAGGTTAATCAATTAGAGGTTAGGTGTTGACCGAGGCTGGTTGACCGAGTGAATTTGACTAACCGGGTCGGGTTAATCAATTAGATGTTAGGGGTTGGCCGAGGTAGGTTGACCGGGCGTGTTTTACTAACCAGGTCGGGTTAATCGTTTTGGTGTTGGAGGCTTAACCAAGTCGGGTGTAACCGTGATATGATTAGAGGGTTACTTGTATTGCTCTCCATAAGGGTTAGCGTATAAATGGTATGCCGTTCGAGAGGCGTTTACGTTGACCATGTATGTGTGCGAGTAGAGTCACGGTTGTTAATTATCTTTGATTGTGTGTAAGTAACCGTGTTAACAGTTGAGACGGTGCGAGTTAGGGTGTAAGTCTTGGTGACCCCAAGCATCGCCATTGTAAGTGAAAGGTTGCTAGGCTCGCTTTGCGGCCTAAATAGATCGCGACTAGCAGTTAATTGCTAGGGAGTTGTTGGGCGTTGAGCCGTAATGTTCGTGAGATTTGTGTGACTTCGAATAGTCAAGCGACATATGACACCGAGGATATACCCCGTAAGGTTTGAGCTATTGAGACTCGGTGGTACTAATGGGAGTTGCATAACACTACGTCAGGTGCCTCTGTATACCTGCTAGTGGAATGCTTCACTCCGGTGGTGTGGTTATCTTGTACTTAGGTACCGATGTGAAAACCCGAAGATACGATAATGGTTTATTGTGATGATTTGCGGGCGTTAACGTCTGACCGATTCGAAGGGTCGAGGTTCGAGTACCTTGTAGTAAGTCCGCGGAAGATTTTTGAGTATGACCAATGTTGATACCGGTCATTGTGTTGTAGAATGTCGAAATTTCGCAAGATATTATTGATCAAGCATAGAATAATCGGGTCAGGTTCGGTCCATGCTTAACATCATTGAGAGGGGATTTAAGGGTCAATTTAGTTTAACTCTCCGGTTCGGAGTACCGTGAATAACCCCTCGCGAGATGAGGATCTCAATAGGGGTGGATAAACGTAGACCCACCATCGGCGGGTAGTCCGGACATTGATGGCTCACGCTAAGTTGTAGGGTTTATGTTCATGGAACGTTACCTGTATATCGAGGATGTCTAGTGTAATGCTATGAGTCCAGTAGCGCAGGTATAATTGCGCTATGCGCTGCTGTTCTTAGAGTATATGTGTGAAAGTGAATTCCTGGGTGCTTTGTTCTATGGACAAAGTCTTGTATTTATAGGATAACCTTTCTTGTCTTTTATCACCACGTAATAAGGTTAAAAGGATCATGGCCTGCAAATAGCACTTCTTCAAGCGAGCTGATCCGACAAAAGTAAAAAGTGTTCTTATCGGCTCTGACCTTTTGTATGCCAGGTGTCTTCTGCCAGCTACAGCATCTGATAATTCTAAAAACAAACATATATTTCATAGCATTATCCTTCAAGAAAGACAAGCTTTTAGTTGCAGTTGTTCTATTTACAAGTTATATTCGTTTAAATAATAAAAGGTGAAGACAAAAGACAGATTCGACGAATTGAAGACGCAAATGACCAAAAAGCTAAAAAGTGCAAAGTACAATCCAAGTGGTTCAAATTATTGATGAGAAACGTCTAAAAATTACAAGAGTACAAGCCGTGAAACGCAAAGTACAAGATATTAAATCGTACGAAAAGACGTTCGAAAATCCGAAACCGAGACATGAACCAGCTTTCAGCGCGCGATGCAACGGACCAAAAATTACAAGTCAACTATGCACAAGAATATAATATAATATATAATAAATTATATATAATATTATATATTATATTTATAAGCAGCCCACGTTTAACTCAAAGAGATGAGCTGGAATCCATACCTCCGCACTCGCGGAGCTGTGATGAAGAAAACCTCCGCACTCGCGGAGCTAAACAGTTCAAAGTGGGCCTATAAAAGGCCGCGCATTCTGATCGATTCAACACACCTTTTCTTTTCCTTTCTCATATCATATACGATATATATATATATATATATATATATATATATATATATATATATATATATATATATATATATATTTTAATTTTAATTTTAATTTAAGTTTAATAATAATAAGGTTATAGTGGCGAATGTTTTAAGTTTGTAAGTCAAAACTCTGTCCGTGTAACGCTACGCTATTAATACTCATTGTAAGTTATGTTCAACCTTTTTAAATTAATGTCTAGTAGCTAAAGTTATTATTATGCTTATTTAAATCGAAGTAATCGTGATGTTGGGCTAAATATTAAGATTGGGTAATTGGGCTTTGGACCTTAATTGGGGTTTGAACAAAAGAACGACACTTGTGGAAATTGGACTATGGACTATTAATGGGCTTTATATTTAATTAACTAAATGATATCTTGTTAACTTAATATAAAGGTTACAATTTGACTTACATATAAATAACCACATACGCTTAATCGGGTACGGTGGGCGGGATATCTATAAATACCAATAATTGTTCATTTTGCAGGACACGGGGATGGATTAATAGTCAATGGACTCGTTGAAACAGGGGTGGATTACATTCAAGGGTAATTGGTGTAATTGTTAACAAAGTATTAAAACCTTGGACTACACGCAGTCGATAACCTGGTGTATTCATTAAACAAAGTATTAAGCCCTTGTTACAGTTTGAATCCCCAATTAGTTAGAATATTTGACTTCGGGTATAAGGATAATTTGATGAAGACTCTCGCACTTTTTAATTATGACTGATGGACTATTATGGACAAAACCATATGGACATATCGAATAATCCAGGACAAAGGACAATTAACCCATGGTAATAAATTAAAATCAACAAGTCAAACATCATGATTACGGAAGTTTAAATAAGCATAATTCTCTTAATGTATATCTCATCGCATTTTTATTTATCGTCATTTTATTTATCGTACTTTAAATTATTGCACTTTTAATTATCGTACTTTTATTTTATCGCATTTTTATTTATCGTCATTTACTTTACGCTTTAAATTAAGTTATATTTATTTTTAATTAGAACTTAAAATTGACAAACCGGTCATTAAACTGTAAAAATTCCCTTTTATAATAATAATAATACTACTTATATATATATATATATATATATATATATATATATATATATATATATATATATATATATATATATATATATATACAAATATAGTTTAAAATAAAATATAGCGTTAAACTTGGCTAGCTCCCTGCAGAACGAACCGGACTTACTAAAAACTACACTACTCTACGATTAGGTACACTGCCTATAGTGTTGTAGCAGGGTTTGGGTATATCCACTCTATAAATAAATAAATAACTTGTGTAAAATTGTATCGTATTTAATAGTATTTCGCAATAAAAATATAACTATTTCGTATACACCTCACATAACATCAAGTATTTTTGGCGCCGCTGCCGGGGAACACTCAACGCAGAAGCGAAACGCTATAAAAAAAATTAGTTTTTAAGCCAATTTTGTAAAAATTTATTTTTATAAGTTTTAAATATTAAAATAAAAAAATATAAAAACATAAAAAAAAGAAAAATATATATCTATATTTTTAAGTTTATTAAAAAGTTTATATTTTTATTTATTGTGAAAAGTTATAAAAAAAAAAAAACTAGTAAGCAATTTTTAATATAAGTGTTATTTAAATTACATTTTCTATAAAATAAAAACTGAAAATAAAAAATTAAAAGTAAAAAAAAGTAAATATATATATATATATATATATATATATATATATATATATATATATATATATATATATATATATATATATATATATATATATATATATATATATATATTAAATGTTGAACCTGCATAATTTAAGCCTGAACTCGAGGAGTTTTTGGGCAGAAGACATCCGCACTCGCGGAGCCGTCTGACATCTACAACCTTGTACGCATTAATTACAGATTAGGGTTTAATTTAATTATTATTAATTAACCTAATTAGGGTTTATATTTAATATTAATTAGTTATAGTTTAATTAAAGTTGTATTTTAAGTTTTAAGTGTTAATTAGTTTTATAAATTTATAAAATTAATACTTTTATACAATAATATAAAAATAATATTTTTATAAAAATTGTATTTTTTATAACTTTAGTTTTATTTTTATATTTTGTATATTTTTATTTCGTTTAATCATAATTTGTATATTTATCGTTCGTAATTAGTTTTAAGATTAGTTTTTGCCGTAGTTATTTTTATTTCTAGATTTTTAGGCTTTGCCGTAAAATCCCTTAAGTGCTTTTTCTTTAGATTAAGATTTAGGTGCTTTAGAAGTTTGCAACGCTGTTTATAAATTTTAGTACCTCTTAAGTTTCGACGCGCTACTTTCTTATTATTATTTTTTGACTTCTATTTTTCGACGCTTATTTTTCAACTTCTTATTTTTCGACGCACTTTTTCTTTTTCATTTCGACGCTCTAGTTTTTAGGACATAGAATTCTCTTTACTTTCTTTCAATTTCGACGAAAAATTATTTTAAGCGGTTAAATTGATAGACATCCAAAATTTTCTGGTTCGTAGTTATAGTTGGATTTGTTAGTGGCGAGTTGTGGGCTTCTGATTTAAAGGGTCCTGACTACCTGCTGCATCTATTGGCTATTCGAAACGTGGGTAAAATCAGAAAAGTCTATTAATTTGATAACTTATATAATTTTCATCTTTATAACTAATAGGATATTCGGTGAATGCACCGAGCAAAACGTTCACCACCTTTCATACGTTCACCACTTGTAACTCGATCAAGACATCTAGCCAATATTGTCGCCGTTGATTTTTCTTTAGAATCGTCATCTAGTCGACCAAGTACTCCAATTCAAATTTTCGATAATCCATTTTTTGAACCCGACCTCACAATTGAGAATCCGGAGGATATTCAGGGACAATTCAGAGATCCTGAACCACTAATCATTCCTCCTGAACCACAAATCACTCATCCAGAGATTGTCGAGGAAGAAACCATTAAATCAGAATCCTCTAGTGATTCAGATTCAACAAATTCAATCATGGAAAATCTGGAACCTCTAAGTATGGAAGACCGAATGAGGGCTAAACGCACTGGCCAAGGTCATGAAATTACTCAACCAGACATTAATGCACCAGATTATGAAATCAAAGGACAAATCCTACACATGGTAACTAATCAATGCCAATTTAGTGGTGCGCCGAAGGAAGATCCAAATGAACATCTTTGAACTTTTAATAGGATTTGTACTCCATTCAAAATAAGAGAAGTTGAGGATGAACAGATCTATGTCATGTTATTTCCCTGGACTTTAAAGGGAGAAGCCAAAGATTGGTTAGAATGGTTACCTGAAGGGGAGATTGATACATGGGATGTCTTAGTTGAAAATTTTCTTAAACAATTCTTTCCAGCATCTAGAGCCGTGAGACTTCAAGGAGAAATTGTTACGTTCACGTAAAAGCCAAATGAAACTCTATATGAGGCATGGACAAGATTCGGAAAGTTGTTGAGAGGATGTCCTCAACATGGTTTAGACACTTATCAAATAGTACAAATATTCTATCAAGGATGCGACATTACTACACGAAAAGACATCGACATAGCAGCGGGTGGTTCCATTATGAAGAAAACCGCAACTTAAGCTTAAAAAATTATTGATAACACAGCCTCCCACTCACATGAGTGGCATCGAGAAAAAGATATCGTTAGATTATCTAAAGCGGCTAGAGCCGATTCTAGCCATGACTTTGATTCCATTTTTGCAAAATTAGATGCTTTCGAGAGACGAATGGAAAAGATGACTAAGGATATTCACGCAATACGAATTAGTTGTGAGCAGTGTGGAGGACCACATTTGACAAAAGATTGTCTCAGTATTGAACAAACAATGGAACAAAGAGAGAATGTTTCATACATGAACCAAAGGCCTGGAAATAATTACCAAGGTAATTATTAACCGCCAAGACCAAACTACAATCAAAATCAGAATTATAACCGAAATGTTCCATACAACAACCAATAAGGTCCTAGCAATCAACAAGTATCTAACAATACTTACAATCAGCAAAGACCTATTTTTCAAAATAAACCACCACAAACCGATGATAAAAAGACAAATTTAGAAGATATGATGTCAAAGCTAGTTGAATCTCAAACGCAATTTTTCACATCTCAGAAACAAACTAATGAACAAAATGCTCAAGCATTTAGAAATCAACAAGCTTCTATTCAAAATCTGGAACAAGAAGTAAGTAACCTAGCAAGGTTAATAGGTGAAAGAAAACCGGGGAGTCTACTAGTGATACAAATGCTAACCCCCGAAATGAAACAGCTAAAGCCATTACCACAAGAAGTGGTATTACACTTAAACCACCTGAAATGCCTGTAATTTCTGATGACTCTATTCCTACTACACAGGCACCACAACCTGAGCAAGAAAAGGAATCAGAATCGGTAGTTGAAAAGGTTAATGAAGATAACACAGTTAAGGCTAAACCTTATGTTAAACCATACCAACCACCACTTCCTTACCCGAGTAAAATGAGAAAAGAAAGACTTGAAGCCGAACAATCCAAATTCTTGGATATGTTTAAACAAATAAATATCAATCTTCCTTTCATTGATGTGATTTCAGGAATGCATAGATATGCTAAATTTCTGAAAGATCTAATCACAAATAGAAAGAAAATGGAAGAACTTTTGGCTGTTAATATGAATGCTAATTGTTCTGTAGTGTTGTTGAATAAGATACCAGAAAAATTATCAGATCCAGGAAGTTTCACAATTCCATGTTTTCTGGGTAGTCTTAGTTCAATAGAAGCATTGGCAGATTTAGGTGCTAGTATAAATTTAATGCCATATTCATTATACACTAAACTAAACCTTAGAGAATTAAAACCAACACGAATAAGCATACAACTAGCCGATCGATCAGTAAAATATCCTATAGGGATAATGAAGAACATGCTAGTTAAAGTTGGTACTTTAATATTTCCAGTAGATTTTGTTATTCTGGACATGGAAGAAGATTCTCGAGTTCCTCTCATATTAGGAAGACCATTCTTAAACACGGCTAAAGCAATAATAGACGTGTTTGGTAAGAAACTGACCCTAAGTATAGAGGACGAGAGTGTTACCTTTTCTGTGGATAGAGCCATGCAACAACCGCAATCTGCAGATGATACATGTTATTATATTCGAACTATAGATTCACATGCAGAATTGTTAGAAGAATTTCAAAAATTACAAGGAACAGGAGAATGTTCTTTAGGAGAAGGAACTGAACCAATTGATGAAGCTGAATTGTTAGCCGCACTCATGGCTAATGAATACGAACCAACAACAGAAGAACTTTAAATGCTAAAAGAGGAAGACAGATATCTATACAAATCATCGATAAAAGAATCACCGATATTAGAGTTAAAGCCACTTCCAAACTATTTGGAATATGCTTATTTACATGGTGAATCTGAATTACCTGTAATAATATCGTCTTCTCTTACGGAAAATGAAAAATCTCAACTCATTTCTGTGCTAAAAGCTCATAAACCAGCTATTGCATGGAAGATTCATGACATTAAAGGTATAAGTCCTTCGTATTGCACACATAAAATCCTTATGAAAGAAGGTCATAAAACATATGTGCAACACCAACGAAGAATAAATCCTAATATGCAAGATGTTGTTAAGAAAGAAATTATTAAAATGCTAGATGCAGGTTTAATTTATCCAATCTCTGATAGTCCATGGGTAAGCCCAGTTCAATGTGTGCCTAAGAAGGGTGGCATGACTGTCATCACAAATGAAAAAATGAGCTTATTCCTACTAGGACTGTAATAGGATGGCGTGTTTGTATTGATTATAGAAAATTAAATGACGCCACCAGAAAAGATCACTTTCCCTTACCTTTCATTGATCAAATGTTGGAAAGGTTAGCCGGAAACAGTTACTATTGTTTTCTTGACGGTTTCTTCGGATATTTTCAAATTCCAATAGCACCCGAGGACCAAGAGAAAACCACCTTCACGTGCCTTAAGGTACTTTTGCTTATAAACGCATGCCATTTGGACTTTGCAATGCCCCTTCAACCTTTCAAAGGTGTATGATGGCTATTTTTCACGACATGATAGAAGAATGCATGGAAGTTTTCATGGATGACTTTTCAGTCTTCGGTGATACTTTTGAAACATGTCTAGTTAATCTTGAACGAATGCTTATTAGATGCGAGCAATCAAATCTAGTACTTAATTGGGAAAAATGCCATTTCATAGTTAGAGAAGGCATCATTCTCGGTCATAAAATCTCAAAGGAAGGAATTAAAGTGGATAGAGCTAAAGTAGATGTAATTGCTAAACTTCCACATCCCACCAATATTAGAGGAGTTAGGAGTTTTCTAGGGCATTCTGGTTTTTACCGACGTTTCATAAAAGATTTTTCTAAAATTGCCACTCCTATGAATAAACTCCTTGAAAAAGATGCTCCATTCATCTTTTCGGATGAATGCATCAAATCTTTTAATATTCTTAAAGAAAAACTCACTAATGCGTCGATCATGATAACTCCAAATTAGAATCTACCATTTGAACTTATGTACGACGCAAGTGATTTTGCAATGGGAGCCGTTTTAGGACAAAGGATTGAAAAACGATTTCAACCTATCTATTACGCTAGTAAGACATTACAAGGAGTACAAACGAATTACACAACTACTGAAAAAGAACTCCTTGCTATTGTCTTTGCTTTTGACAAATTTCGTTCATATCTCGTTCAAGGAAAAACGGTGGTCTATACCGACTATTCTGCTCTTAGATACCTATTTTCAAAACAAGATGCCAAACCACGATTAATCCGTTGGATCTTACTCTTACAAGAGTTCGATATTGAGATCTGAATTAGAAGTTCTAAATGAATCGGCCATACAAGATAACTTTTCTGATGAATATCTTTTGAAGATCGATTATAATGAAATTCCATGGTTTGCAGACTATGCAAACTACTTAGTATGTGGATTCCTTGAAAAAGGGTTGTCATACCAAAAACGAAAGAAATTCTTTAGTGATATAAAACATTATTTTTTGGAAGATCCACATTTGTTTAAAAGTTGTCCCGATTGAATAATCCGCCGATGTGTATTCGGGGATGAAGCTAGTCAAATCTTAAACCATTGTCACACAGGACCAACAGGAGGGCATTATGGGCCTCAACTTACAGTAAGAAAAGTTTACGATGCTGAATTCTATTGGCCTACAATTTTTAAAGACGCGCACCTTCTTTGTAAATCCTGTGATGCATGTCAAAGGGCCGGAAAAATAAGTCAACGTGATGAAATGCCACAAAATGTCATTCAAGTATGTGAAGTATTTGACATTTGGGGTATTGACTTTATGGGTCCATTTCCAAAATCTCATAATAATCTTTACATTCTCGTTGCCATTGATTATGTATCCAAATGGGCAGAAGCACAAGCTCTCCCAACTAACGATGCACGAGTTGTAGTCAACTTCTTAAAATGTCTTTTTGCAAGGTTCGGAACACCGAAAGCTTTAATAAGTGATCGGGGTACTCATTTCTATAATAATCAACTTGAGAAAGTTCTCAAAAGATATGGAGTAACTAGTAAAATCTCCACCGCTTATCATCCACATACAAGTGGAAAAGTTGAAAATACCAACCGAGCTTTAGAACGTATTCTAGAGAAAACTGTAGGATCAAGTCCGAAGGAATGGTCCATGAAATTGGAGGATGCACTCTGGACTTTTAGAACAGCCTACAAAACTCCAATTGGAACCACACCTTTTAAACTCATTTACAGAAAAGCATGTCACCTTTCAGTAGAAATTGAGCACAAAGCATTTTGGGCTTTGAAGAAATGTAATCTTGATTCACATGAAGCCGAACGTCTACGGTTAAGTCAATTAAATGAATTAGAAGAATTAAGACATGAAGCATATAAAAATTCGTTAATCTATAAAGAAAGAATGAAGAAATGGCATGATAAAAGAATCAGAAGTTCAAAAGAATTTAAGGAAGGAGACAGAGTCCTTCTTTTCAATTCATGATTCAAGCTATTTTCTGGAAAATTGAAATCAAGATGGTCTGGATCATTCATAGTCAAAAGAGTTTTCCCATACGGAACAATAGAGTTAATAAATTCAAATGGGATTGAATTTAAAGTTAATGGTCACAGAGTTAAACATTACATACATGGTCTGATGGAAGTTGACAATGAAGTTAATCATAATTTCACCACTCAAGAAAACCCTCAGAATGAAAACATAAATATGTTATCAACAACATATGAAAAACCAAAATTGGAAGATGGGGAAGCTTCAAATTGGAGTGATGAAGAAAAATTCCTATACAAACCTCCCATTCCAAGAAACGAAGAAAAATGTGAACAAAAAGTTCAAGTATATATATATATATATATATATATATATATATATATATATATATATATATACACACACAAATATAGTTTAAAATAAAATATAGCGTTAAACTTGGCTAGCTCCCTGCGGAATGAACCGGACTTACTAAAAACTACACTACTCTACGATTAGGTACACTGCCTATAGTGTTGTAGCAAGGTTTGGGTATATCCACTCTATAAATAAATAAATAACTTGTGTAAAATTGTATCGTATTTAATAGTATTTCGCAATAAAAATATAACTATTTCGTATACACCTCGCATAACATCAAGTATTTTTGGCGCCGCTGCCGAGGAACACTCAACGCCGAAGCGAAACGCTATAAAAAAATTAGTTTTTAAGCCAATTTTGTAAAAATTTATTTTTATAAGTTTTAAATATTAAAATATAAAAATATAAAAACATAAAAAAAAGAAAAATATATATCTATATTTTTAAGTTTATTAAAAAGTTTATATTTTTATTTATTGTGAAAAGTTATAAAAAAAAAACTAGTAGGCAATTTTTAATATAAGTGTTGTTTAAATTACATTTTCTATAAAATAAAAACTGAAAATAAAAAATTAAAAGTAAAAAAAAGTATATATATATATATATATATATATATATATATATATATATATATATATATATATATATATATATATATATATATTAAATGTTGAACCTGCGTAATTTAAGCCTGCACTCGCGGAGTTTTTGGGCAGAAGACATCCGCACTCGCGGAGCCGTCTGACATCTACAACCTTGTACGCATTAATTACAGATTAGGGTTTAATTTAATTATTATTAATTAACCTAATTAGGGTTTATATTTAATATTAATTAGTTATAGTTTAATTAAAGTTGTATTTTAAGTTTTAAGTGTTAATTAGTTTTATAAATTTATAAAATTAATACTTTTATACAATAATATAAAAATAATATTTTTATAAAAATTGTATTTTTTATAACTTTAGTTTTATTTTTATATTTTGTATCTTTTTATTTCGTTTAATCATAATTTGTATATTTATCGTTCGTAATTAGTTTTAAGATTAGTTTTTACCGTAGTTATTTTTATTTCTAGATTTTTAGGCTTTGCCGTAAAATCCCTTAAGTGCTTTTTCTTTAGATTAAGATTTAGGTGCTTTAGAAGTTTGCGACGATGTTTATAAATTTTAGTACCTCTTAAGTTTCGACGCGCTACTTTCTTATTATTATTTTTCGACTTCTATTTTTCGACGCTTATTTTTCAACTTCTTATTTTTCGACGCACTGTTTCTTTTTCATTTCGACGCTCTAGTTTTTAGGACATAGAATTTTCTTTACTTTCTTTCAATTTCGACGAAAAATTATTTTAAGCGGTTAAATTGATAGACATCCAAAATTTTCTGGTTCGTAGTTATAGTTGGATTTGTTAGTGGCGAGTTGTGGGCTTCTGATTTAAAGGGTCCTGACTACCTGCTGCATCTATTGGCTATTCGAAACGTGGGCAAAATCAGAAAAGTCTATTAATTTGATAACTTATATAATTTTTATCTTTATAACTAATAGGATATTCGGTGAATGCACCGAGCAAAACGTTCACCACCTTTCATACGTTCACCACCTGTAACTCGATCAAGACATCTAGCCAATATTGTCGCCGTTGATTTTTCTTTAGAATCGTCATCTAGTCGACCAAGTACTCCAATTCAAATTTTCGATAATCCATTTTTTGAACCCGACCTCACAATTGAGAATCCGGAGGATATTCAGGGACAATTCAGAGATCCTGAACCACTAATCATTCCTCCTGAACCACAAATCACTCATCCAGAGATTGTCGAGGAAGAAACCATTAAATCAGAATCCTCTAGTGATTCAGATTCAACAAATTCAATCATGGAAAATCTGGAACCTCTAAGTATGGAAGACCGAATGAGGGCTAAACGCACTGGCCAAGGTCACGAAATTACTCAACCAGACATTAATGCACCAGATTATGAAATCAAAGGACAAATCCTACACATGGTAACTAATCAATGCCAATTTAGTGGTGCACCGAAGGAAGATCCAAATGAACATCTTCGAACTTTTAATAGGATTTGTACTCCATTCAAAATAAGAGAAGTTGAGGATGAACAGATCTATATCATGTTATTTCCCTGGACTTTAAAGGGAGAAGCCAAAGATTGGTTAGAATGGTTACCTGAAGGGGAGATTGATACATGGGATGTCTTAGTTGAAAATTTTCTTAAACAATTCTTTCCGGCATCTAGAGCCGTGAGACTTCAAGGAGAAATTGTTACGTTCACGTAAAAGCCAAATGAAACTCTATATGAGGCATGGACAAGATTCGGAAAGTTGTTGAGAGGATGTTCTCAACATGGTTTAGACACTTATCAAATAGTACAAATATTCTATCAAGGATGCGACATTACTACACGAAAAGACATCGACATAGCAGCGGGTGGTTCCATTATGAAGAAAACCGCAACTTAAGCTTAAAAAATTATTGATAACACAGCCTCCCACTCACATGAGTGGCATCGATAAAAAGATATCGTTAGATTATCTAAAGCGGCTAGAGCCGATTCTAGCCATGACTTTGATTCCATTTTTGCAAAATTAGATGCTTTCGAGAGACGAATGGAAAAGATGACTAAGGATATTCACGCAATACGAATTAGTTGTGAGCAGTGTAGAGGACCACATTTGACAAAAGATTGTCTCAGTATTGAACAAACAATGGAACAAAGAGAGAATGTTTCATACATGAACCAAAGGCCTGGAAATAATTACCAAGGTAATTATTAACCGCCAAGACCAAACTACAATCAAAATTAGAATTATAACCGAAATGTTCCATACAACAACCAATAAGGTCCTAGCAATCAACAAGTATCTAACAATACTTACAATCAGCAAAGACCTATTTTTCAAAATAAACCACCACAAACCGATGATAAAAAGACAAATTTAGAAGATATGATGTCAAAGCTAGTTGAATCTCAAACGCAATTTTTCACATCTCAGAAACAAACTAATGAACAAAATGCTCAAGCATTTAGAAATCAACAAGCTTCTATTCAAAATCTGGAACAAGAAGTAAGTAACCTAGCAAGGTTAATAGGTGAAAGAAAACCGGGGAGTCTACTAGTGATACAAATGCTAACCCCCGAAATGAAACAGCTAAAGCTATTACCACAAGAAGTGGTATTACACTTAAACCACCTGAAATGCCTGTAATTTCTGATGACTCTATTCCTACTACACAGGCACCACAACCTGAGCAAGAAAAGGAATCAGAATCGGTAGTTGAAAAGGTTAATGAAGATAACACAGTTAAGGCTAAACCTTATGTTAAACCATACCAACCACCACTTCCTTACCCGAGTGAAATGAGAAAAGAAAGACTTGAAGCTGAACAATCCAAATTCTTGGATATGTTTAAACAAATAAATGTCAATCTTCCTTTCATTGATGTGATTTCAGGAATGCCTAGATATGCTAAATTTCTGAAAGATCTAATCACAAATAGAAAGAAAATGGAAGAACTTTCGGCTGTTAATATGAATGCTAATTGTTCTGTAGTGTTGTTGAATAAGATACCAGAAAAATTATCAGATCCAGGAAGTTTCAAAATTCCATGTTTTCTGGGTAGTCTTAGTTCAATAGAAGCATTGGCAGATTTAGGTGCTAGTATAAATTTAATGTCATATTCATTATACACTAAACTAAACCTTGGAGAATTAAAACCAGCACGAATAAACATACAACTAGCCGATCGATCAGTAAAATATCCTAGAGGGATAATGAAGAACATGCTAGTTAAAGTTGCTACTTTAGTATTTCCAGTAGATTTTGTTATTCTGGACATGGAAGAAGATTCTCGAGTTCCTCTCATATTAGGAAGACCATTCTTAAACACGGCTAAAGCAATAATAGACGTGTTTGGTAAGAAACTGACCCTAAGTATAGAGGACGAGAGTGTTACCTTTTCTGTGGATAGAGCCATGCAACAACCGCAATCTGCAGATGATACATGTTATTATATTCGAACTATAGATTCACATGCAGAATTGTTAGAAGAATTTCCAGAATTACAAGGAACAGGAGAATGTTCTTTAGGAGAAGGAACTGAACCAATTGATGAAGCTGAAATGTTAGCCGCACTCATGGCTAAAGAATACAAACCAACAACAGAAGAACTTCAAATGCTAAAAGAGGAAGACAGATATCTATACAAATCATCGATAAAAGAATCACCGATATTAGAGTTAAAGCCACTTCCAAACTATTTGGAATATGCTTATTTACATGGTGAATCTGAATTACCTGTAATAATATCGTCTTCTCTTACGGAAAATGAAAAATCTCAACTCATTTCTGTGCTAAAAGCTCATAAACCAGCTATTGCATGGAAGATTCATGACATTAAAGGTATAAGTCCTTCGTATTGCACACATAAAATCCTTATGAAAGAAGGTCATAAAACATATGTGCAACGCCAACGAAGAATAAATCCTAATATGCAAGATGTTGTTAAGAAAGAAATTATTAAAATGCTAGATGCAGGTTTAATTTATCCAATCTCTGATAGTCCATGGGTAAGCCCAGTTTAATGTGTGCCTAAGAAGGGTGGCATGACTGTCATCACAAATGAAAAAATGAGCTTATTCCTACTAGGACTGTAACAGGATGGCGTGTTTGTATTGATTATAGAAAATTAAATGACGCCACCAGAAAAGATCACTTTCCCTTACCTTTCATTGATTAAATGTTGGAAAGGTTAGCCGGAAACAGTTACTATTGTTTTCTTGACGGTTTCTTCGGATATTTTCAAATTCCAATAGCACCCGAGGACCAAGAGAAAACCACCTTCACGTGCCTTATGGTACTTTTGCTTATAAACGCATGCCATTTGGACTTTGCAATGCCCCTGCAACCTTTCAAAGGTGTATGATGGCTATTTTTCACGACATGATAGAAGAATGCATGGAAGTTTTCATGGATGACTTTTCAGTCTTCGGTGATACTTTTGAAACATGTCTAGTTAATCTTGAACGAATGCTTATTAGATGCGAGCAATCAAATCTAGTACTTAATTGGGAAAAATGCCATTTCATAGTTAGAGAAGGCATCATTCTCGGTCATAAAATCTCAAAGGAAGGAATTGAAGTGGATAGACCTAAAGTAGATGTAATTGCTAAACTTCCAAATCCCACCAATATTAGAGGAGTTAGGAGTTTTCTAGGGCATTCTGGTTTTTAACGACGTTTCATAAAAGATTTTTCTAAAATTGCCACTCCTATGAATAAACTCCTTGAAAAAGATGCTCCATTCATCTTTTCGGATGAATGCATCAAATCTTTTAATATTCTTAAAGAAAAACTCACTAATGCGCCGATCATGATAACTCCAAATTAAAATCTACCATTTGAACTTATGTGCGACGCAAGTGATTTTGCAATGAGAGCCGTTTTAGGACAAAGGATTGAAAAACGATTTCAACCTATCTATTGCGCTAGTAAGACATTACAAGGAGTACAAATGAATTACACAACTACTGAAAAAGAACTCCTTGCTATTGTCTTTGCTTTTGACAAATTTCGTTCATATCTCGTTCAAGGAAAAACGGTGGTCTATACCGACTATTCTGCTCTTAGATACCTATTTTCAAAACAAGATGCCAAACCACGATTAATCCGTTGGATCTTACTCTTACAAGAGTTCGATATTGAGATCTGAATTAGAAGTTCTAAATGAATCGGCCATACAAGATAACTTTTCTGATGAATATCTTTTGAAGATCGATTATAATGAAATTCCATGGTTTGCAGACTATGCAAACTACTTAGTATGTGGATTCCTTGAAAAAGGGTTGTCATACCAAAAACGAAAGAAATTCTTTAGTGATATAAAACATTATTTTTTGGAAGATCCACATTTGTTTAAAAGTTGTCCCGATTGAATAATCCGCCGATGTGTATTCGGGGATGAAGCTAGTCAAATCTTAAACCATTGTCACACAGGACCAACAGGAGGGCATTATGGGCCTCAACTTACAGTAAGAAAAGTATACGATGCTGGATTCTATTGGCCTACAATTTTTAAAGACGCGCACCTTCTTTGTAAATCCTGTGATGCATGTCAAAGGGCCAAAAAAATAAGTCAACGTGATGAAATGCCACAAAATGTCATTCAAGTATGTGAAGTATTTGACATTTGGGGTATTGACTTTATGGGTCCATTTCCAAAATCTCATAATAATCTTTACATTCTCGTTGCCATTGATTATGAATCTAAATGGGCAGAAGCACAAGCTCTCCCAACTAATGATGCACGAGTTGTAGTCAACTTCTTAAAATGTCTTTTTGCAAGGTTCGGAACATCGAAAGCTTTAATAAGTGATCGGGGTACTCATTTCTATAATAATCAACTTGAGAAAGTTCTCAAAAGATATGGAGTAACTCATAAAATCTCCACCGCTTATCATCCACATACAAGTGGACAAGTTGAAAATACCAACCGAGCTTTAGAACGTATTCTAGAGAAAACTGTAGGATCAAATCCGAAGGAATGGTCCATGAAATTGGAGGATGCACTCTGGGCTTTTAGAACAGCCTACAAAACTCCAATTGGAACCACACCTTTTAAACTCATTTACAGAAAAGCATGTCACCTTTCAGTAGAAATTGAGCACAAAGCATTTTGGGCTTTGAAGACATGTAATCTTGATTCACATGAAGCCGAACGTCTACGGTTAAGTCAATTAAACGAATTAGAAGAATTAAGACATGAAGCATATGAAAATTCGTTAATCTATAAAGAAAGAATGAAGAAATGGCATGATAAAAGAATCAGAAGTTCAAAAGAATTTAAGGAAGGAGACAGAGTCCTTCTTTTCAATTCATGATTCAAGCTATTTTTTGGAAAATTGAAATCAAGATGGTCTGGACCATTCATAGTCAAAAGAGTTTTCCCATACGGAACAATAGAGTTAATAAATTCAAATGGGATTGAATTTAAAGTTAATGGTCACAGAGTTAAACATTACATACATGGTCTGATGGAAGTTGACAATGAAGTTAATCATAATTTCACCACTCAAGAAACCCTCAGAATGAAAACATAAATATGTTATCAACAACATATGAAAAACCAAAATTGGAAGATGGGGAAGCTTCAAATTGGAGTGATGAAGAAGAATTCCTATACAAACCTCCCATTCCAAGAAACAAAGAAAAATGTGAACAAAAAGTTCAAGTAGAAGTGAAAGAACCAAGAAAATATCACCCAGAAAAGGTTAACAAACCAACTCTACTTACTAAAGTAGGAGACCTGGTGAATTTATCATTTCTTGCTTGCTTAATGATGGTGCTATGTATAATGGACTAGCAGATTTAGGAGCAAGTGCAAATATTATGCATCTTTCCTTAGACAAAAGATTAGGTGTGGGTAAATTAAGACCAATCAGAATAGGTGTTCAATTATTTGATCAAACCATTAAACACCCGGTTGGAATAGCCAATAATTTACTTTTTAAAGTGGGAAGTTTGACCTTTATTGCAAACTTCATAGTTATTAATATGGAGGAAGACCTTGATATTCCTCTAATTTTAGGTCATCCATTTTTAGCAACCATCGAAGCGTTCATTGATGTAAGAGAAGGTAGAATGACACTTCGGGATGGTGACAAATCGGTTACCTTTGTGAACCGAAAGTTTAGATCTCCACCAACCAAAACTGTTGAACCCATAAAAATGCCTATGTGTGGGGAAAATGAAGAAACACCTAATGATAACCCGATAACAAAGAACCCCGTTATTGATACGAAATTAGATGAACCCTTTTTCAACAGTTCAACAAAGAAACTTTATAAACGGATTCAAGATGCTAGGATTAAGGGGAACTTTAAATTATGTAACATATTAGTATCCAATTTGTCGCCTAAAGAAAAGGCAATGTTAGTTGAATTTGTGAAAGTTACAGAGGAAATCAACAATTGGCTTGAAGCAAAAGTCAGAGATATACAAGTTGTTGATAGTCCAATTGAAAATGAAATTAATCACAATTTCGACACCACAGCTAACTAAGTGTGGGGAGAATCAAGTCTTTTTAAGGATAATATATATTTCTGTTAGAGTTAGATTTTCTGTTTTCGTGTAGTTCTCGAGAATGGAATCTGAATGGTCTTTCCCTAGCAGACCCTAAAGAACTAGTCTTCTCCCTCCATTCTGAATTTTTATTTTTTTTAGGTTTTACGAGATGAAGAATTCCTTTGATCTGAACCATGGTCTACTACTACACGCTATGATTACTAAACGTAATAATAACATCTTTCCGAGTGAACTGGTATCATGCATAAGAGGCAAAATGGATGAAGTGAGGAAAGAACTCATGAAGAATCATCATAAGATACATTTTGGAAAAGGAAAATAAAAATCCGCAACAAAAAGAAGAGCATGACACCTTGAAAGATGTCATAAATGCGGAAAATGATCACACGAAGGTAAATTTTCAAACAATCAAACATATTCAAATACCGAATTTGTTACTCTATGCAGAGAAGGACCGTTCATATGTTTAGAAGAAAAGTTATTGAAGAATCGAGGTTACGCTTATGTAGCTATGGAAAACCAAATCACACGACTCTCCTATGAGTCGGCTAAAGCAGGTCTCTGAGAATTCTTTCTCATAAGTAAGTATGTACAGTTTTTATTTTATTTTATTGATTTTAACCTTTTGATAATAAATGCTTAATCGTTCGCTATAAAGTATTAAATTGATATTCAATAAAATTAGGTATGCGAAACCGAAATTATTGATATCATACAAAAATTTATTACATCACTGCGAAATTTACCGTTTATTCATAAGGTATAAATATCTTTAATCAATCAATCCAAAATATTTCAAAAATTCGTCAGGAGTAAAACTAGGTAAAATAGCAGAAATTACTTTACCCAAAAGAGGAGCGTATATTTTTGATAATATTTGATTGATTAAAGTGGGATAAAAGACCAAAAAGATTTTTAATTTTCTTTTTACCTTGTTTTTAAAATTAATATATAAATATTAAATTAATATTGTAAATCTTTTTAAATCAATATATTTAAGTTTTTAAAAATTAATATTTTCAATATAAGTTTGTAAAATTAATGTATAAAAATATTAATGATATTAATATGAATTTTTAATTTTATACATTTTAAATTTAAGTTTGGTGTGAATTTAAAAACAAAAATGTACCTTATTTCATTAAGTTAAAAATATGATTTCTAAAAATCGTCGTAAGTTGAAAACTAGGTCGTTGAACCGAAATTGCTTTACCTAAGGGAGGGACGAGAAATTTTATTATCATTATTTTTAATTTCATTGATCTAAAGTATGCAAAAACATTAAAAAAAAAAAAAAAAAAAACCAAAAATCTTTGCTTTTAAAACAATCGCTTTAAAATGACAAATTTTAAAATTTTGTTGAGGGACGGACTAGGTAAACGTACCGAAACAACCTCGTCCTAAATAAAAAGGAAAACAAAATTTTAAATTTAATTAATTGTTTTATTAATAAAGGTTTTATAATAAAAAAAGGGAAAATCCGCACTCGCGGAGTTTTTGTGGTACCCAAATCCGCACTCACGGAGGTTCTAAAAACCAGACCAGGATATATCTGGTCGAGACAGACCAGTCCACACACAAACACATTTTTTCTGCGAAAAAATACCCAAAAACACTCTCAAAATCACGATTTTTCACCGTTAATCATCAAATTTCTTGCTAAAATCACGATGAGGAGATACTTGCCAAGAAGTTTTTCAAGAAAATCGACTGAAAGGGGTGAATCTTCATCCGCATCTCATGCTCGCAATGCTCCTCCTGAGAATGCAGACGAACAGGATATTAACGACCAATACAAACAAAATATACCTAATCAAGTCATTTCATTTTCAAATATCCATGAGGCAGATTTACACCCAAACTTGAGGTTTGATAGATTTTGGATAGAATATCCAAAATATCAAAGGAACTTATACACCCTTCAGTCTAATGATGTTGAAGTACCCAGGGTAATAGATTGGGAACCATTAGAAATAGTGGGATTGGCCGATCCAATCAGAGAATTACTTACACAAAGGTATGGTAATTCTACTTTAAATGATTGGGAACGTTTGTTCAATATACGTAGGCGTGTATATAGAGAATTATGTGTGGAATTATTATGTAGTGTTGAAATAAATGATCGGGTAGCTACCTTAACCGATCGGAGTTTTATTAGATTTTTATTAGGATGTGTGATGCGCCATATGTCTATACTAGACATGGCTTAGGCTTTGTGTATATATACGCCTGAGGAACTAGCATCTACTGATTGTCAAAGGTTGATAGTTAATGGTAGGAGGGTTGATGAAAATTTTGATATGAATGGAATGTGGAGTAGAACGACTAGCCATAATCGATTTCGTGGGGGGAATTACTCTTATACTGATATTGATAGAGCTGAGCAAAGAGTAATCCATAGGTTCTTAGCAAACTCGATTACACAGCGAGGTAGGAACAAAGAGAGGGTAAATGAGAATGATTTATTTTATCTCATGTGTATTCGAGACCCACAGAGAGCTGTGAGTATACCTTATTGTGTGGGTTATTATTTATCGGCTATGGTTAGGGGTATACGGCCTAATAGTATAATAGGAGGTGGTATCTTTGTTACTTTAATTGCTGAGTATCTCGGTGTCGATAGAAGTCAGGGGGATTAATAATTGCAGCACCAGAACCCCGTGATACAATTGGTTTGAAAGTATATCATGGTGCTAAGGTTTTAAAGAAACGAGATAACGCTGCAGCACCATATGATGGCAATCATCCACAGGTCGAAAGAGATCAGCAGCAAGGTAATGCGGGAGGGGGGAATCAGATAACAGAAATGCAAATTTTTATGGCTCAACATGAGTATGAAATGGCTAGACAACGAGCATTTCAAGATTGGCAGTATCATCAAAACCAAATCATAAGTCATTGTACATACATAAATACAAACTACATTCCTACTCTAATGCCCGTATTTTCTCCCTGGACTATACAGACCCGACCACCGTACCCTACATATGACCCAACTCAAGCATTCTACACTTACAGCTATGAATGGAATCCCTACTGGCACCATTCTCATCAACCCTAATTTTCTTGTATTCCTATTTTTATTTATTTGGTAACTTGTAATTTTATACTTTTAATACTTCTTTTGATACTATAATAGTTTTTAGAATTTTCTAACTTTTATTATTAGATTTTAATAATTTTTGAATGTGGGGTGATATACCCAACTTCAAAAATATGTATATATATGTTTGTAGTTTATCTCATGTACAAAACAGGGTAAAACAGCGCACTTTCAAAGACTGACATTAAGTTCAGCAAAAGCTATTAATTTTGAAGACAAAACGAAAAACAAGTGTGATGTAACAATAGACGGAATGAACAAATGATGTGCACCATTTATCATCAACACAAACAACAATATGTTTGGAAACTTTGGTAAAATTTAATCATTTTTCTACGCTAATCACCCTCAATAATTTAAATTGCTACTGATTTCTTGCAAATGAGGGCATTGCAAGATCTTAAGTGTGGAAAGGGGTTAAATTCTTTTAGATTTTTAAAATTTTAATTTAAACACTTGGTTACCATTAAAAATCCTAGTAACGCAGTAGTTGTATTAGAATCTGGTGCTCTCTGATAATAAAGAACAGCCCTAGTCTTATATACTGACTACCCACTTCTAGTAAAAATTTAAAAAAAAAAATTCAAATAAATGAATTCAAAATCATGTTTATACATATTTATGAACGATAAAACTAGGTGTTAATACCGAAATTGTCGTTACCTCGTAAAGGACATAAATTAAGAAACAACCTAAAACGCTTGAATTCATTAAAAAATGGAATAGAGGAGAATAAAAAGGCAAAGAAAGAAAAATAAAAGCCAAGTGTGGGAAAAATTTACCAATTTATTTAGAACATATATCACATATTTTTGTACAAATAATTGAAGATACTTTTGTTTTGAACGATTTAATCAGTTTTACCCGATTTTTTTATAATATATTTGAAAGAAATGTGCCACTTGATTTAAAAGGAAGTAAAGTCTTCCGAGAAAAAGACACGCGCTTCTTAATTTAGGTCAGGAAGTTGTCGTCCAGACCAGTTGTAGAGTCTACGAAAAACCTTGAAAAGTTTTCTCGAAAATCAGCTGGAAATCCACGGACCTCAGCATCAAACAGGGTCGCTAAGTGGTCAGACTTATCCTAACCATGAGAGGATCTGTCTCGTACAATGGGGGGGCACTGTGCAAATTAGCTTATAAGACTAATGAATCAGATCTCCAGAAAGGATAATCTCCTTAAAAGATCAAAAATCAGCTTTTAAGCCTGATATTACTCAATCCTTGAGATTGACTTTAAAGATTGAGAATTCAAACTCATGGAATTCGATGATATCTAAACTCGAACTTGAACGAGAAAATATTTTGATCAAATTACAAACCGATTTGTTTTCTGAAAACCCATTTTTAATGCGTTCATTACCATTGAACGTAAAATCCTAAGAATTCACCGGAATTCATTAGGTCACCTGAACCAAATCGGGTGTCAACCGTAAGAACGGTAGTTGCATAGCATGGTCAAAGACAGGACCTTGTGCCAGGCCGAAACACTATAGGGTGAACTTTACTATTGCTCCTACCAAGGATAGTAATTGCATCCGACACGATATAGACCATAATCAAAAGCATGTCACGGGACATTGCCTTAACAGTTGCTTGTTAAATGCTTTCCTTTACAACCGGACGGTAGTTTACCAAAAGGTAATATACGGAGCAAGTATACTGGATGTGTTGCTTTCCCAATACAAGGTTAGCAAGTGGGTGACACAAAACCATAAGTTTTGAGCTAAAATTTTCAAATCTGAAACCCACAAAACCCACAAAAATAATTTGCAAACACCGGTGAAGGGTTATTACAGAAAACTTATCTAGGGTAAAAACTAGATTGAATTTTCAAAAGATCAAATATTTTAATAAAGATCCAATTTCCTAACGGATCTAAATTTTTATAGTCATGTGGGACTGTAAACCACATCGTTACCATCATTGTTCATAACCGCCGTATTGAAATTACTGATGTACAAAGTGTGAAGAATAAAGAAGTGATTCTAGTAAAGTTTTATTCAAGATCTATATTGCTTGAGGACAAGCAACGCTCAAGTGTGGAAATATTTGATAATGCTAAAAACGAACATATATTTCATAGCATTATCCTTCAAGAAAGACAAGCTTTTAGTTACAGTTGTTCTATTTACAAGTTATATTCGTTTAAATAATTGTGACAACCCGAAAATTTTTGACCAAATTTAAACTTTATCTTTAAATGATTTAACGTTTCCGACACGATAAGCAAAGTCTATGAAGTTGAATCTCAAAATTTTAGAACTGTTTCATTACATTTGACTGCTCTCGACGATTCATGAACAATTATATGTATGTATATATATATATATATATATATATATATATATATATATATATATATATATATATATATATATATATATATATATATATGTACAAGTAAAAATGACTTTCCTACAGTAAAACACTATTTACTACAGTAAAATGACTTTGCTACAGTAAAATACTATTTACTACAGTAAAACACTATTTGCTACAGTGAAACTGTATTTTGCTACAGTGCTACAGTGAAAACGACTTGCTGCAGTGATTTGCTACAGTAAACACTATTTGCTACAGTGAAACACTATTTGCTACAGTAAAACACTATTTGATGTCGACGAACTAGCAAACAAAAATGGATAAGGCGGTCATGCGATCGCATGGCAAAAACACTGAAAACTCATGCGATCGCATGAGGTACTGTAGCAGGCCACATACTATAAAAGCTCGGTTCATTCCTCCGAATTATTATTTTTATATTATTATTATTATTATTATTATTATTATTATTATTATTATTATTATTAAGATTAATATTATTATTATTAATCTTATTATAATATTATTATTAGTAGTATATATACCTAAAATACTACGGCGAGGTTATGAGCGTGTCACCTTCAAAATGGGTTTTTGAGTTGGATAGACCTAAGGAAATTATGGGTTATTGCCAAGGAGGTTATGGGTAATGTTCGGGGGTATATTTGTGAATCAAATCTAGTGTTTATCATCTACGTACTTTCCTACAATATTGAATCTCAATATTTATACGTAAGCACTCATATTTTATCTTTTATATATTAATTGTGTATCCATGTCTAGTGCTCGAGTATATATATATTTATATATGCTTGTATGCTAAATTTCGTCGTTAAACAATTATAATGAATCACGAATTAAATACATATATTACTGGTAAAAAGTATATGATATACATGTTTTTGGAAAGCTGGCGAAAAATCAATAACTTTTCATTTAGATATCGAATAATTTCGATGAACGGATTAAAAGATATGATCAACTGAATTATGATTGACGTTATTTGAAATTGCTTTTGAATCTACAATTAAGATTTAAACAACTCGTTTACGAGATTGATAATTTGGATTTTTGAATATTACCAACCGAGTAAATGAATCCTTATATAAGGTACGTCTCGTTTTGTTAAACAACTGTCAAAATTGACTTTTTGAAACTACATTGGATAACTTTTGTATGTCGATCTCGAGCATTAGGATTGTGATACACTATGACCTGACCTAGCTTAATAGACGTTTATTGACCAACATATGTTCTCTAGGTTGAGATCTACGATTATTTGGTAATCCGAGTTTCGATCACATTTTGGTGAACGACTTTATATGCTGCTAAGGTGAGTTTCATTTGCTCCCTTTTTAATTGCTTTTGCAATCTATATTTTTGGGCTGAGAATACATGCACTTTATTTTAAACACAATGGATACAAGTACATACTAAATTCTACACTGAGTTTGAACCGAAAATCCCTTAGCTTTGGTAACTAGTAACTGCCAGTTATAAGAACTGGTGGGCGCGAGTAGTAGTATATGGATCCATAGGGCTTGATATCCCCGTCCGAGCTAGAGCACTAGCCTTTTAACGGACGTATGCTATCTGAGAAGCGTACACGTTGGTTTACGTGTATTATTAAGATGATTATACAAAGGGTATAAATTATATATACGTTAAAGTTTAGTTACCAGGGTGCTCAATTTCGTAGAATATTTTGATAAACGTTTCTGGATGAAACAACTGAAATCTTGTGATCCACCTTTATATACAGATTATACGAAACATTAAAACTATGAACTCACCAACCTTTGTGTTGACACTTGTTAGCATGTTTATTCTCAGGTTCCCTAGAAGTCTTCAGCTGTTTGATTATATGTTACACAAGCTATGTGCATGGAGTCTTGCATGTCATATTTTTTCAAGGAAACGTTGCATTCACCAAATCATCACCATGTATCTTATTTTGACTGCATTGTCAACGGAAGTACTATTGTAAACTATTATTTATGGTGATTGTCTATATGTAGAAATCATCAGATGTCGAAAACCTTTGATTTAAATATTCATTTATGGTGTGCCTTTTCAAAATAATGTAATGTTTACAAAACGTATCATATAGAGGTCAAATACCTCGCAATGAAATCAATGAATGACGTGTTCGTCCATATGGATTTGGAGCGATCATCACAATAATAAAAGGTGAAGACAAAAGGCATATTCGTCGAATTGAAGACGCAAATGACCAAAAAGCTAAAAACTACAAAGTATAACCCAAGTGCTTCAAATTATTGATGAGAAACGTCTAAAAATTACAAGAGTACAAGCCATGAAATGCAAAGTACAAGATATTAAATCGTACGAAAAGGCGTTCGAAAATCCGGAACCTAGACATGAACCAACTTTCAGCGCGCGACGCAACTGACCAAAAATTACAAGTCAACTATGCACAAGAATATAATATAATATATAATAAATTATATATATTATTATATATTATATTTATAAGCAGCCCATGTTTAACTCAAAGAGATGAGCTGGAATCCATACCTCCGCACTCGCGGAGCTGTGATGAAGAAAACCTCTGCACTCGCGGAGCTCAACAGTTCAAAGTGGGCTTATAAAAGGCCGCGCATTCTGATCGATTCAACACACCTTTTCTTTTCCTTTCTCATATCATATACGATATATATATATATATATATATATATATATATATATATATATATATATATATATATATATATATATATATATATATATATATATATATTATAATTTTAATTTAAGTTTAATAATAATAAGGTTATAGTGGCGAATGTTTTAAGTTTGTAAGTCGAAACTCTGTCCGTGTAACGCTACGCTATTAATACTCATTGTAATATATGTAGAAATCATCAGATGTCTAAAACCTTTGATTTAAATATTCATTTATGGTGTGCATTTTCAAAATAATGCAATGTTTACAAAACGTATCATATAGAGGTCAAATACCTCGCAATGAAATCAATGAATGACGTGTTCGTCCATATGGATTTGGAGCGATCGTCACAGTTGGTATCAGAGCGTTGGTCCTAGCGAACCAGGTCTTGCATGAGTGTGTCTAACTGATAGTTGTTAGGATGCATTAGTAAGTCTGGACTTCGACCGTGTCTGCATGTTAAAAGTTTTGCTTATCATTTCTTGTCGGAAATTACATGTTTATCATTCTTAAGTCTAGACACGTTTTCCTTTATTTATTGCATAAATAGTGTATAGATAAAAATTCATATCTTAGCGTATCTGTTACTGTAAACTTTTCCTGACATCTTCCGAAAATTCCTCCGTGATTTATGAAATTTTGGTATTATATATACATATGTAAATTATGTATTGAAGAGTACCAATCTAAATTCTATAATCTATTTCATATCAAAAATCATCTCTCTAATTATACAAGATGGATCCCGTATCTAGTTCAAATTCCTTAAACTCCGACAGCTATTCCGATATGGATATTCACCTGAATTCCGAAGACAGTGTAACCAGAATGGATCAACCAATCAGCCATCATCTATTCTAGATGAATTGGGGATGGGTTCGTAACCTACTTAATTATTGGAGACACGAAGAAGGCGATCCCTTCCATCCACCACATTGCCCTCTTGGCGAAGAACCTGAAGCACTTACCGGCGAACCTGTTCGTAATACCATTTCTCTCTCATCTCCAGAATATCTCGTCATGATCATATACTCTCTCAAATTCTGGATCTTATTCATCCGCTAGTCCGAACCGCCAATCATCCCGGTGTAGTAGAAGAAGTCAACGAGCTTCGCGCTCGGGTAGTGGCTTTGGAGAACACGGTGCAAAGGTTACAAGCACCAGCAAAATCACCGGCATCAACAGTACCATCGACAACAACACCAACAGTGCCATTACCACCACCAACAACATCGGCATCGCAAACCTCAACTTCACAATCTATTCCACGAGCATCAATGTCATACGCACCGTAATTACCAAGAAATACCAGCAACAATAACCGATGAAGTATTAACTCATTTCCCCTGAAGAAATTTTATGTATATTTAATATATATGAATTTTGAAATCAAAATAAATCTTTTCGTACTAAGCTATTACGTGTGAATCTTAAATGGTAGGTACTACTCGGTTAGTTCATATTACTAATATGCAATGATGTACATCCTTCCTTAACAACTTAACCATTGTTAACTACAATCTCTGTTTCAACCTAATGAATTCCATTTCATAATAAACCAAGTGTATTATTCAATTACATAATTGATTTTACATTTTCATTTTCGATGTACTCGAAACTTTTCAGAAAACATCATCTGTGCCTTGTAAGGTTCACAAAAATTCCACGAGCACCAACATCCTTCACTGAGGAATATCAATAAGAATAAATAATGAAGTGTTGATTTCATTAGTGAAATACTCCACAAAGACTATGTAATCTTTAATGTTTTAGAGATTAATCATTTTTAAGTCAAGTCGAAAATCAAATGAGCTTAATATGATATTAACTCATTAAATCCGTATTACATCTGAAGAAATATACATACATATATTTTCATAAAGACTGTAATGAAAATTCTTTTGTAAAAAATATTACTTGTGAAATCTTTAACGGGTAGGTAATTCCCGGGAAATATATAAGTTCACAATTAATATGTTATATTGTACATTCTTCAACTTTGATTCAAAAATTATTAACTATGCTCACAGTGATATACAATCGTTTCCATACAAATTCAAATACATATTCTGATATTGACGGATCAGAATCCAAGTCATAACTCTGAACCGGTGACATCATTCTTAGATCTCTACATCTTTCAAATCTATACTTTGACTTCAAAACTGTGCAAGATCCTTTAGCGTTGTTTTTACCGAAAATAACCTTGCAATTTCTTTTTCAAAGTATCCAGTTTTACCCCCACTTTCAACCAGTCAATTTCGACTTTTCAGATTAGTCTTATTATAACCTTGACATATACATTTTTGTTACTTGAGAACCTTTTATGTTCCACCACATTAGCAGTAAATTTACCAACAACTTCATTGATCTTTGACCTTCCGATAAGTCATTATACTCATTGAAACCCTATCATGTACTCATGCACATCTTGTAACGGTAATTGCCATACTAACTACCGGGAATTAGCAATCAGTATTTTGAATCTCGCAGCATTTTCTACGACAACAGTTATATATAGATAACATCTATCTTCTAGACTTACATACTTCGAATGTGAAGCTTCTGAAAAACATCCCAAACTATGAAATAGTTCTCTGAAATTGGAACAATGCTGATGAAGCAGCAAAAACTGTAAACGACCTTAACAGTCAAAAGTTTGATGATAAAGAATAGTATGGTGGTAAAGCTGAGAAAAAGAGAAGGTTTGGAACTGAAAAACGGATTGAGCAGACCATGAAGGAGGCTGTGGACAAATCACAAAGACTAAATCTACCTTCAAAGAATCCAAATGATTCAGTGTCTGCTAAAATCATTAGCGAATACCTTGCTCCTTACTCTAAAACCTTTACGTATAATATTCTTTATCATCATCTTATCTTAAATATTATAAGATATCATCGTATCTTCCGTTATAAATATCCTTCATATTTCTGAAGATATTTTCATAACTATTCTTATCTGAAATCATTCATCTCTTCGCGCTATCTGTGTTATATCATAAAAGAAAATGTTTCAGTTTCTAAATTCTGAAAATTTCGAAAAATGGATGTCTTTGAAATAGTGTTGGGAACTGAAGCATGAGTTAGTATAATATAATGACATTTGATCAACGTGATTATATTACAGTAAGTCATGCTGAGTTTCTAATGGAACATGATAAAGGTTCACAGATCCCACCCTCATCATGAACCATGTTACATAACTCTTTCATTCTATATAATCTCTAAATATAACAAGAAAATATATTTCTTGATGATTCGGTCTTTTTCGAGGTATTCTGGTAATTTGACAAGTCAGATTGTACTATTACCATTTCTTTCTTAGAACATTATTTATGTTCATCTAAAACTTCATACCTACGAATTCTGGACCATTATCCGCTTGACTTAAGGTCGGGAAGAGAAAAAGAAAGCATGAAGCTCCGAAATATAATGGAGAATATAAAGCCCGATAACAACCCCGAAATTACAAACGGTGTATATCAATGCGTATAGCAATATAAAGACACGGGAGAATGAAAAACACTATAACCCCAAGGTAATAGTAGAAGAAAATAACTTCCGCTGGTGGCAGATGAAAAAGAAGAATGAAGGATACGATAGCCAGGAAAATATCAAGAATCAGAACTGGATTAAGCATTTTCACAATCTATTGGGATGTATGAAATAAGAAAGAAGATTATAGGAGTGGTGAAAATAAATGAAACGGAAGAGGTCAATTTATAGAGAAATATCAGACATAGCAATCGACGCAGATTACGCATTTAGTCAAAGAAAATCCTAATTTTCGCAAATTCCGAAGAATCAAATTTTATTTAGATTATGAAGATTTTCTATTCCTTAAATTTCGGAAATCAATCGTAACTACGTCAAAAGTTAAGACGAATCGCTATTCTTTCATTTCACTCTTTTACGATAACTTCTCTCATACGCTTCGAGAAATCGGATTGTTTTATCCATATAATTCAACGGTGATAAAATTCTATTTATCAACTCATATCTGTCATGAAAACATTTTTATTGTCAGCCATGATGACCTCACTCAAATTTCGGGACGAAATTTCTTTAACGGGTAGGTACTGTGACAACCCGGAAATTTTTGACCAAATTTAAACTTTATCTTTAAATGATTTAACGTTTCCGACACGATAAGCAAAGTCAATGAAGTTGAATCTCAAAATTTTAGAACTGTTTCATTACATTTGACTGCTCTCAACGATTCATGAACAATTATATGTATGTATATATATATATGTACAAGTAAAAACGACTTTCCTACAGTAAAACACTATTTGCTACAGTAAAATGACTTTGCTACAGTTAAATACTATTTGCTACAGTAAAACACTATTTGCTACAGTAAAACACTATTTGATATCGACGAACTAGCAAACAAAAACGGATAAGGCGGCCATGCGATCGCATGGCAAAAACACTGAAAACTCATGCGATCGCATGAGGTACTGTAGCAGGCCACATACTATAAAAGCTCGGTTCATTCCTCCGAATTATTATTTTTTATATTATTATTATTATTATTATTATTATTATTATTATTATTATTATTATTATTATTAAGATTAATATTATTATTATTAATCTTATTATAATATTATTATTAGTAGTATATATACCTAAAATACTACGGCGAGGTTATGAGCGTGTCACCTTCAAAATGGGTTTTTGAGTGGGATAGAGCTAAGGAAATTATGGGTTATTGCCAAGGAGGTTATGGGTAATGTTCGGGGGTATATTTGTGAATCAAATCTAGTGTTTATCATCTCCGTTACGTCTACGTACTTTCCTACAATATTGAATCTCAATATTTATACGTAAGCACTCATATTTTATCTTTTATATATTAATTGTGTATCCATGTCTAGTGCTCGAGTATATATATATATTTATATATGCTTGTATGCTAAATTTCGTTGTTAAAAAGTTATAATGAATCACGAATTAAATACATATATTACTGGTAAAAAGTATATGATATACATGTTATTGGAAAGCTGGCGAAAAATCAATAACTTTTCATTTAGATATCGAATAATTTCGATGAACGGATTAAAAGATATGATCAACTGAATTATGATTGACGTTATTTGAAATTGCTTTTGAATCTACAATTAAGATTTAAACAACTCGTTTACGAGATTGATAATTTGGATTTTTGAATATTACCAACCGAGTAAATGAATCCTTATATAAGGTACGTCTCGTTTTGTTAAACAACTGTCAAAATTGACTTTTTGAAACTACATTGGATAACTTTTGTATGTCGATCTCGAGCATTAGGATTGTGATACACTATGACCTGACCTAGCTTGATAGACGTTTATTGACCAACATATGTTCTCTAGGTTGAGATCTACGATTATTTGGTAATCCGAGTTTCGATCACATTTTGGTGAACGACTTTATATGCTGCTAAGGTGAGTTTCATTTGCTCCCTTTTTAATTGCTTTTGCAATCTATATTTTTGGGCTGAGAATACATGCACTTTATTTTAAACGCAATGGATACAAGTACATACTAAATTCTACACTGAGTTTGAACCGAAAATCCCTTAGTTTTGGTAACTAGTAATTGCCAATTATAAGAACTGGTGGGCGCGAGTAGTAGTATATGGATCCATTGGGCTTGATATCCCCATCCGAGCTAGAGCACTAGCCTTTTAACGGACGTATGCTATTTAAGAAGCATACACGTTGGTTTGCGTGTATTATTAAGATGATTATACAAAGGGTATAAATTATATATACGTTAAAGTTTAGTTACCAGGGTGCTCAATTTCGTAGAATATTTTGATAAACGTTTCTGGATGAAACAACTGAAATCTTGTGATCCACCTTTATATACAGATTATACGAAACATTAAAACTATGAACTCACCAACCTTTGTGTTGACACTTGTTAGCATGTTTATTCTCAAGTTCCCTAGAGGTCTTCCACTGTTTGATTATATGTTACACAAGCTATGTGCATGGAGTCTTGCATGTCATATTTTTTCAAGGAAACGTTGTATTCACCAAATCATCACCATGTATCTTATTTTGACTGCATTGTCAACGGAAGTACTATTGTAAACTATTATTTATGGTGATTGTCTATATGTAGAAATCATCAGATGTCGAAAACCTTTGATTTAAATATTCATTTATGGTGTGCCTTTTCAAAATAATGCAATGTTTACAAAACGTATCATATAGAGGTCAAATACCTCGCAATGAAATCAATGAATGACGTGTTCATCCATATGGATTTGGAGCGATCGTCACAATAATAAAAGGTGAAGACAAAAGACATATTCGTCGAATTGAAGACGCAAATGACCAAAAAGCTAAAAAGTACAAAGTATAACCCAAGTGGTTCAAATTATTGATGAGAAACGTCTAAAAATTTCAAGAGTATAAGCCATGAAACGCAAAGTACAAGATATTAAATCGTACGAAAAGGCGTTCGAAAATCCAGAACCGAGACATGAACTAACTTTCAGCGCGCGACGCAACGGACCAAAAATTACAAGTCAACTATGCACAAGAATATAATATAATATATAATAAATTATATATATTATTATATATTATATTTATAAGCAGCCCATGTTTAACTCAAAGAGATGAGCTGGAATCCATACCTCCGCACTCGCGGAGCTGTGATGAGGAAAACCTCCGCACTCGCGGAGCTCAACAGTTCAAAGTGGGCTTATAAAAGGCCGCGCATTCTGATCGATTCAACACACCTTTTCTTTTCCTTTCTCATATCATATACGATATATATATATATATATATATATATATATATATATATATATATATATATATATATATATATATATATATATATATATATATATATATATATATATATATATATATATATATATATATATATATATATATATATATATATATATATATATTATAATTTTAATTTAAGTTTAATAATAATAAGGTTATAGTGGCGAATGTTTTAAGTTTGTAAGTCGAAACTCTGTCCGTGTAACGCTATGCTATTAATACTCATTGTAAGTTATGTTCAACCTTTTTAAATTAATGTCTAGTAGCTAAAGTTATTATTATGCTTATTTAAATGAAAGTAATCGTGATGTTGGGCTAAATATTAAGGGTAATTAGGCTTTGGACCATAATTGGGGTTTGAACAAAAGAACGACACTTGTGAAAATTGGACTATGGGCTATTAATGGGCTTTATATTTAATTAACTAAATGATATCTTGTTAATTTAATATAAAGGTTACAATTTGACATATATATAAATAACCACATACGCTTAATCGGGTACGGTGGGCGGGATATCTATAAATACCAATAATTGTTCATTTTACCGGACACGGGGATGGATTAATAGTCAATGGACTCATTGAAACAGGGGTGGATTATATTCAAGGGTAATTGGTGTAATTGTTAACAAAGTATTAAAACCTTGGACTACAAGCAGTCGATAACCGGGTGTATTCATTAAACAAAGTATTAAGACCTTGTTACAGTTCGAATCCCTAATTAGTTAGAATATTTGACTTCGGGTATAAGGATAATTTGATGAAGACTCTCGCACTTTATAATTATGACTGATGGACTATTATGGACAAAACCATATGGACATATCGAATAATCCAGGACAAAGGACAATTAACCCATGGTAATAAATTAAAATCAACACGTCAAACATCATGATTACGGAAGTTTAAATAAGCATAATTCTATTAATTTATATCTTATCGCATTTTTATTTATCGTCATTTTATTTATCGTACTTTAAATTATTGCACTTTTAATTATCGTACTTTTATTTTATCGCATTTTTATTTATCGTCATTTACTTTACGCTTTAAATTAAGTTATATTTATTTTTAATTAGAACTTAAAATCGACAAACCGGTCATTAAATGGTAAAAACCCCCTTTTATAATAATAATAATACTACTTATATATATATATATATATATATATATATATATATATATACAAATATACTTTAAAAAAATATAGCGTTAAACTTGGCTAGCTCCCTGCGGAACTAACCGGACTTACTAAAAACTACACTACTCTAAGATTAGGTACACTGCCTATAGTGTTGTAGCAAGGTTTGGGTATATCCACTCTATAAATAAATAAATAACTTGTGTAAAATTGTATCGTATTTAATAGTATTTCGCAATAAAAATATAACTATTTCGTATACACCTCGCATAACATCAGCATCGCCTGACATGTGGATGCTGCCAATGTGCGCGGATGGAACTGGCGCCACGATTATAAGTATGGCGCTCTATGCCTTAGCGCGCACCCTTGTAAATCCTTGTGGCGATGCTGTTTGATGCGCTACACGATCTGATCGGGTATGCGTATTATTAAGTCCCCCCAGTTCAATCGTATGAACAGGTACGGCGCATGCGTTGAACTCAACTCGTAACTATCGTTCAATGGTGTGCACAAGTTTTGTGCGCGGCGTTGAACTCAACTCGTAACTACCGTTCAATGGTGTGCGCAAGTTTTGCGCGTGGCGTTGAACTCAACTCGTAACTACCGTTCAATGGTGTGCGCAAGTTTTGTGCGCGGCGTTGAACTCAACTCGTAAATATCGTTCAGCTATTCTTCTCCACGCACCTCCACTTTCTTCTACCTATATTTCAAGAATATTTTGTCCTGCTGTATTAAATGTAGAGAAATCGAAGCGACATTTTGTCAGTTGCTACAGTTGTCATTCCGCCGTTTTCGCCGCCTTTAGTTACCTCGTACTCTTCCCCTTCCATCTTTTGACACGTGGCTCCATATCCGCCTTTCATATTTTAACCGCCCTTTTTCAACTTCTCTTGAGGCCCCTTCCATGTTTTTACTCCCCTATAAATACCTCATAACCATCTTTCTCAGTTTTTACTTCAACTGTGCTCTCTAATCCTGCGCAAATCTTATCGGCTTATTACTTCGACTTTGCTTCTTTAGATTTTTCAGGTTAGCGCGCGCTTAGTTTCTTTTCTTACGATCTATTAAATTACTTGTTAATAGATGGCGTCTTCTTCCTCTACTTCTGAGCCTCCAAACTGCGAGGTTATTAGGTCTATTATGACAAAGCGCAAAATTGCGCTGTTGGTGGATTGGTACTCTTCCTTCTATCATTTTGGTTCACTCAACTGATTCATGGTTAGGGCTAGAATAGATAATCTCTAAGACTTTAGAGACTATATAATCGTCTCAGAATGTTTCTCCAATGAAGTTATGAATCAACACTTCATCATTTGTTGTTATTGGTATTCCTTGGCATCTACAGAGCGTATGACATTGGTGCTCGTGGGACAGATTGTAAAGTTGAGGTTTACAACGCGGTTGTGGTTAGAGGTGGTAATGGTACTGTTGGCGTTGATGATGGTGGTACTGGTTATGCTGCTGGTGTTGCTGCTGGTATTTGTAACCTTTGCACCATATTCTCCAAAGCCACTACCCGAGCGCGAAGCTTGTTGACTTCTTCTATTACACCGGGGTGATTGTCGGTTCGGATGAGTGGATAAATAAAATCTAGAATTTGATGTAGTATATAATCGTGACGAGATACTCTGGAAATAAGAGAGAAAATGGTGTTTCGGACAGGTTCGTCGGTAAGTGCTTCAGGTTCTTCGCCAAGAGGGCAATGTGGTGGATGGAAGGGATCACCTTCTTCTTGTCTCCAATGATTGAGAAGACTACGAACCCATCCCCAATTCATCCAGAATAGATGATGGCTGATTGGTTGATCCATTCCAGTCACACTGCTTTCGGAGCTTGAATGGGATTCCATTTCAGAATCCGAGGGACTTGAACTAATGACGAATTCCATTTCGTACGATTGAATAAAAGATTTTTCGATATGAAATGATTTTCCGGCTATCGGATGGTATTCTAATTACATTGAATATCTATATATAGAGAGCAAAAGATTTCATAGATTACGGAGGAATTTACGGGATATGTCAAGCAAAGTTTACAGTGACAGATACACTAAGATATGAATTAGCAGATACGCTAAGATATGAATTTTGTCTATACACTATTCATGCAATCAATGCAATAAGATGTGTCTAGACTAAGAATGATAAGCAGGTAGTTTCCGACAAAAATGATAAGCAAAACTTTTGACATGCAGTCACGGTCGAAGTCCAGACTCTCTAATGCATCCTAACGACTATCAGTTAGACACACTAATGCAGACCTGGTTTGCTAAGACCACAGCTCTGATACCAACTGAAATGACCCGTTCATATACATTATAAATGAATTACAATAGTTGAATACATCGCGAGGTATTTGACTTCTATATGATACATTTTACAAACATTGCATTCGTTTCTAAAAGACAAACTTTCATCACATCGAAAGTTGACATGCATGCATACCATTTCATAGTATCCAAACTATAAATGACCTAATCTGTCATTTACTTAATAATAATCCTTATTGAACTCAACGACTTGAATGCAACGTCTTTTGAAATATGTCATGAATGACTCCAAGTAATTTCTCTAAAATGAGCAAATGCACAGCGGAAGATTTCCTTAATACAAGTGTCAACCAAAAGGTTGGTGAGTTCATTAGTTTATCATAATCAATTATTTTCATAATTTTAATAGACCACAAGATTTCATTTATTCATTTATCATACACTCGCAAGTGTTTAAAAAAATTCATTCATATGGATTGAACACCTGGTAACCGATATTAACAAAATGCATCTAGAATATCCCCAAACATATAAACATCGAAGTACTAAAGCAGTTCAAATTCTCTGACCGGGGCGTGTCAAAACCCATAGATCTATCTTTAGGATTCGCGTCAATTGGTGGCAATTATAATAAACATCAATTCTTAGGCTACCAAGTTCAACAAGGGCGATATCCGGTATAACAATTCAACCATAGAATGTAGTTTCGATTACTTGTGTGTATTTCGTCAATCATTTATAAAAGCGCAGGTATTCTCAGTCTCAAAAATATATATTGCAAAAGCATTTAAAAAGAGAGCAAATGAAACTCACAATACTGTATTTTGTAGTAAAAATACATATGACGGCATTGAACAAGTGTAGGGTTGGCATTGGATTCACGAACCTATATTAATTATATATATTTATATGTTGGTCAACATTTGTCTAACAAATTAGATCAAGTCATAGTGTACCACAATCCTAATGCTCGAGACTACTATGCAAAAGTCAACGAAAGTCAACTTAACCAAAATGGTTTCCACAATTTATACATGATTATTATATAGTTTAAATATAGTCGTTTTAAATTTTTTAAATATTTTTAACAGATACATTAGAGTAAATAATATAATTCATTTATTAATAAATAAAATTTTATATTAAAATTTATATAATAAAAATATACTTTTATATATCTTAAGTAATAAAATTTATAAAATTCATTTAATATCATAAAAATATAATGCTAGGTATTATTAATGTAATTATATTATACGTAGTAAAATATGTTTGTATCACATATTTATTTGATAAAATAATATTGATAATAACATTAATAAGTTAAAGTTGTATTATTTTGTAATAATGATTATTATTATTATACTAATAATAATAATAATATTTATATTTACTAAAAATGATATTATGATAAAAATGGTAATTTTTATTAATAATTATACTAAAATGATAATAATAATAATATTTTATAATAACAATGATATTTCTATTTAAAAATAATAATTTTTAGTAAAAATGATAGTTTTAATATTAATAATACTTTTTAATAAAAATAATGATAAAAATAATAAAATTGATATTTTTCTCTTAAATTAATGTCTTACAATATTTTAATTTCATCATGATACTCATACTCATTATTTCTCAATCAATTTGTTAATAGCTTTTAGTCGTCTTTTATATCGCGTTCATAATAATAATAATAATAGTAATCAAAATAATTAAATGTTTCTAATATTAGTTTTAATTACAATAATACTAATAATAATAAATACTATGATAATATTTAACGATAATACTAATAACTATTTTAATGGTAATAATAATAATAATAATAATAATAATAATAATTATAATTATAATTTTAATGATAATAACGATAGTAATAATAATAAAAATAACAATTTTTAATGATTATACCTTTTATTGATAATGATAATAATAATAATAATAATAATAATAATAATAATAATAATAATAATAATAATAATAATAATAATAATAATAATAATAATAATAATAATAATAATAATAATAATAATTAGATAAAACTATAACGACGATAATAACGACGATAATAATAATCATTTTTAATAATAATACAAAAATTCAATTGACTATAACTTCTAATCCGTTTATCGAAACCATTCGATATCTAAATGAAAAGTTCTTAATTTTTCGCTAGCTTTTCAATGACATGCATATCTTATACCTTATCTCAACCGCATATGTAACTAACTCAGGATTCAACATAACCTATCTAATGGCAATATCAAAAATACAAGCATGCATAACCTTATATACTCGAGCACTAGTCAGGGATACACTATTAATATATAAAAGTTAAGTTATGAGTGCTCACGTATCAATATTGAGATTTAATATTGCAGGAAAGGTACATAAATGCAACGGAGATGATAAACACTAGGTTGACCTCACGAGCATACCCATGAACATTACCCATAACCTCCATAGCTATAACCCATAATTTCCTTAGCTCTATCCCGCTCATAAAAACCCGTTTTGAAATAGCTCGCTCACGACCTTGTCATAGTATTTTATGTATAATACTACTAATAATATTACTCTTAGTGATAATAATTAGATAAAAAAATATTAATCTTACTAATAATATTTATAATATAAATATATATGTGTATATCGTGAGAGATAGATAGAGTGAACACTGGAACCAGGATAGGGTTGATTTTATAGATATATGCTACCACCGACACTCATGCGATTGCATGAGTGTCTAGTATTATATTCATGTGAGCGCACAACAAACAGCACACGATTTTGTTTCTCAAAACCACGTATTATATTAGTTAATATAATATAAATATTATTTAATCTATAGAATTAATTAAATATTATATTATATTCTCGTGCATAGTTGATTTATAATTTTTACACCGATGTGTTGTACGTTGACCCTCGACTTAAGTACCAATTTCGGTTTTTCGAACGCATTTTCGTACGCTTAGAAAACTAGCATTTTAGATTTCGTGATGCGTACCTTTAACAAAAATATAAACTTAACTATCAATAAACTATATAACTTGGAGTATAATCTATACATTTGAATGTTGTGGTCATTTGCTTCTATAAATCAGTGGCTCGTTGTTTATCAAAATATATTATTTTAAATCAGAACATTTTATGACTAAGTTAAAATATATAGATATATATATATTTTCATTTAGAATTATAAATTTATACATAATATATATATGTTTGAAATATTTATCTAATGATATAATATTTGGCTTTTTAAAACTAATTATATTTCAAAAATTATTATATATAACCGTTTAGATAATAGAATTCACTATGTCGTAGCACGTTTACGTTTTTGAAACAATATATATGTAATTTATAATACAAAGCTTTAATTAAGTTCTTTAAAACTTATGAACAACTTATCTTATAAAACGTTTTAATAATAAAGTTCTTTTTAAACTAAAAATGTTTTTGTACGTTTGAAACAATATTAAATAAATATGAAAACTTTGTTTTCCAAAACTAAATATATTTAAGAATCATTTTACTATAAAATGTTATAATAGTGGAAGCTGTTGTATCGTAAAAACGTTTTAGAAAAGTAAGATTAAATATGCTCTTAATAGATTTCAAGTTTTTTTTTTTTAAAAATTAACGTTTGTTGGTGAAACGTGATATAAAGTCCAAAGGTTAGATAAATGTATGAAATTATCTTAATGTAAAATGTCGATATCCAACGTCTATGTTATTTACATTCCACGTTTCAACTTTAAGATGAAAGTTAAAATAGTTATCTTATTAAAATCACGCGGAAAATGTTGTAAAGCATGAACTGAAAATCAAATAGGAATCTCCACTAACTCTTGTCTAGTTTTCGTTAATTGACACTTTTGTTCTTACTTGTAATTCACTTTACCAATTATTCCGAATACCGTTAAAAGGAAAGGTTTCCTAATTCAAAGTGGACCTCTCAACAGAGACATGTAATTCGTATCATAATGAATCTTGATAACTCAATCATTTGATGTTATTTTATAACTCCATCGATAAACATATTGAAGCAGATACGTTCATGTAACTTATTATACGTTTAAATACCTTGTTAATATTCTCAAGTTATAATAATATATATATATAATCATATTCATTTATATAATGGTTCGTGAATCATTGGAATTTGGTCGAGGTTAATTGAATGTATGAACATAGTTTAAAATTCTTGAGATTTAACTTAACAAAATTTGCTTATCGTGTCGGAATAATGTAAAGATAAAGTTTAAATTTGATCGGAAATTTCTGGGTTGTCACAGTACCTACCCGTTAAAGAAATTTCGTCCCGAAATTTGATTGGAATGGTCATGGCTGACAATAAGTATGTCTTTGTGACACATATGGGTTGGAAATTAAAGTTTTATCATCATTGAGTAATATAGATAAAATAATTCGATTTCTGTGAAGAGTGCAAGTGAAGTTATTACAAAAGAGTGAAATAAGTAAGTGTAGATCCGTCATATCTTTTGACGTAGATAGGATTGATTTTTCAGAGTTCAAGGGATTTGGAGAAAATATTCGTAATAAGATTTGATTCTTCGGTAATCAAGAAAATTAGGATCCGCTTTAAATGCAACCATCTGTTTTGATTCCTCTGTCGGATATTTTACTATAAATCCACCCCCCTTCGTTTCCTTACAACTCACCTTTCATTCTTTCTCCTTCATACTTTGAATCATTCGTCAATATGCTCCATCCAGTTCTGGTTCACGATATACTTCTAACTTTCATATCTGTCATTCTTCTTTTTCACCTGCCGCCGGAAGAATCTATTTACTTCTACTATACTCTGGGTTTTATAGTGTTTTTAGTTCTCTCGTGTCTTTATATTGCTATATGCATCGATATATACGGTTTATATTTTCTGAGTTGTTGTTGGGTTTTATATCTTTCCTTATATTTCGATGTCTCTGCTTCTATCTTCTATAATCATTGTCATCCCCAGTTAATGCTCTCTTTTATTTGCTACGATTTATACTCCAATTTCTATTTCGGAGCTTTGTCCTTTCATTTCTTCTTCTTGCGATTAAGCACCGTATGTAATGGTCCAGAATTCGTAGATATGAATTTCGGAATGAACATAGTTAATGTTCTAAGAAGGGAATCGTAATGGCACGATCTTGATTTGTCAAATTGCCAGAATACCTCAGAAAAGACCGAATCATCAAGAAAATATTTTCTTGATATTATTAGAGGTTAAACAGAATATCAAATTCGTGTAACATGGCACATAATGACGTTATAATCTGTGAATCATCACGTTCCATTTAGAAGCTCAGCATGACTTACTGTAATATAATCACGTTGATCAAGTGTCATTATATCATACTAACTCACGCTTCAGTTCCCAACACTACTTCAAAAACATTCTTATTTTAAACTCAAAGGTTTCGGAATTTAGAAATTAAAATAATTTCTTTTATGATGTAATGCAGATAGCGTGAAGAGATAAATGATTTCAGATAAGAATAATTATGGAAATATCTTCAGGAATATGGAGGATATTTATAATGAAATATATGATGATATCTTAGAATTTCTAATATCAGAGGATGATGAAGAATATTATCCGCAAGGGTTTAGAGTCAGGAGCCAGGTATTCGTTAATGACTTCAGCAGATACTGAATTATTTGGATTCTTTGAAGGCAGATTTAGTCTTTGTGATTTGTCCACAGTCTCCTTCATACTTTGCTTAATTCGTTTTCCAGTTCCACACCTTCTCTTTTTCTGAGCTTTACAAATACACTATTCTTTATCATCAAACTTTTTACTGTTAAGGTCGTTTACAGTTTTTGCTGCTTCATCAGCATTTTTCAAAATTTTGAGAACTAGTTCGCAGTTTAGGGTGTTTTTCAGAAACTTTCACATTCGCAGTATGTAAGTTTAGGAGATAGACGTTATATGTACACATATAACTGTTGGCATAGACATGCTGCGAGATTTCAAAATACTGATTGCTAATTTCCGATGATTCGTATGGCAATTCCTGTTACAAGATGCAGATGAGTAAATGATGGGGTTTTGATAAATTTAATGATTTTTCTGAAAATCAAAGATCAGTGAAGTTGTTGGTAAGTCCATTCATAATGTGGTGGAACATAAATGGTTCCCCGGTAATGATGGCGAAAGGGCAACGTATATTTCAGGGTTATAATGAGGCTGTTTCGGCTGGAAAGTCGAAGTTGACTTGCTAGAGCTGTGACAAAACTGACTACTTTGGAGAGGAATTGAAAAGTTATTTTAGCTAACGGACACGTGTTAAACTATGACTTTGGTTTCAAGAGTTCTTCAGGTACATACCTGTGGGTAACATGTGGTTGGATCATCATCTCAATTGTTCATTGTTTGAAGTGTCTTCAGAAATTTCGGAGGGTTTGAACACAGATTGTAATCGTTAATATACATATGATGTTCTAACACATTTTTGAAGTAAAAGTATAACTTCAAAAGATGTGGAAATCTAAGAGGGATAATACTGGTTATATCTCGAATTGAATCCTGCGATTTCAAAATCAGAATATGTAATTGAATTCGAATGAGTATGGTTGTTATGATTTCTATGAAAGAATTTATATAGTTGTGAAAGTATTGAGTATCGTTGATGTCTGATGAATCCGGTTCGAAGAATGTAACATATTAATTGTGAATTTATATCTCTCTGGTATTACCTACCCGTTAAAAAAATTCACAATTAATATTTTGTACAAAAAAATTTTATTACAGTTGATGTGATGAAAGTGTCGTATAAATTGTCGTATAAAATAATATGGAAAAATACCGATTAAAGATTTCTACACACTAACGGGCAGTGTACCCGATCGTGTAGTAGTATAGTAACTGGTTTAGTTCCGTGTATCGTTCCAAGAACAGTTGTATTAGCCAAACTAGAATTAGAAACTATATTATGATTAACTAAGTAAATGAAACTTAAAGGTACAAGTTTTATGTTTTGGTGGCCATTTAACGATTTAGCCAAATCAGAGAAGGTTAAATGTAAAAACAATATTTTTGGTCGTTTAAATTTATAAGATGAAAATAAATGCAAAGAAAGCAAGTAAGATAGTTTTGATTTAAATCAAAGAGATGAAATGTTCATCTAGATATTTTACCCTCGGTATTGGATGTAAGTTTTGATATTAAGGCCTGATTGAATAATTATGTGTGTAAGTTATCTAATAGGTTCACTAAGAGTTCTCTTGAATAAACACGCAAACACAATCACAAGATCAAAGGTTCCCTTTTCACTATAGTTCTTGTATTTGTAATCAAATAACTATTATAAGCATGCTAATCACCTAAATCGACCCGTCAAGAGTTCTCTTTAGCGAGTACTCAAACTAGAATTACTAAGTGAGGGTTCCCTATTACTTAGACCTTTTCGTTTGTGACTAGTTGATTAGCTAGATCAAAGACTTGAATAACAATTGTCTTTGCGTTCGCTCTACACAATTCATTCCTATTTTGTTTAACCATTTTAATCTAGTTTACCCCCTTGGTTCGGTTTAGTAAACAATCAATCTAAGACAAGTTGATTGTAAATCAATATGATACATCAACAAGAGTTCTCTTTATTAACAACATATCAATTAACTAGATACAAATGATTTTAACAGCAATAAGCATGGTTCTTAATTCAAGCTTTAATCTATCACACATAATACATTCAATCAATAAGATTACATCCAATACCTTGGTTATTAATCTAGACAAACATTATAGAAACTAGCCAACAATCATGGTAACAGACAACATAACAATCAGATTAACAACTGAAATCATTGTTTTTAGAACAAGGAATAACCTACAAGAACAAGGAGTTCTTGGATGAAGAAGGTTTTGATCTTTGATGTCTTGATGTTGAGCCTCTTCTAAGAGCTTGGAGTTCTCCAATTTTGCTCCTAAAAATCGTCTCTGTACTCTCTGGTTCGTAAGCTATGAAACAGTCCCTCAAAACAGTAGTTTTAAAGTGGAGAAAGTAGGTAAAAAGCACAAGAGTCGGCTGAAACCTACTACGGGACGGCGTCCAAAAAGGCTGGACGGCGTCCTGTCCTTAAGAGCTAGACGGCGTCCTGTTTCAATAGGCTGGACGGCGTCCTGTAACCCCGGACGGCGTCCAGATATGCTGAGATTCACTGTTTCGCTTTCTTTTCAATCCTCTTTTATTTGGACGAAGCCTAAATCCTTGGAAGCTTTGTTTTACCATTTTAGAGCACTAAATAGACCTTAAGTCGTATCGGGATCAACCAATGTCATAAATCATCAAAACTCTTTGTAAATCACTCTTCCGATACAAATTTGCGCATCTTGGATTATCATTTGTAGAAACGCCTTCATTATCCTCGATTCTGGAGCATTTTACACGATATTGCGATAGATATATATGATGTTATTGAGCAATATCAAAACACCCCACACTTAATCCTTGCTTGTCCTCAAGCAATTCTTTCTTTACACAGTAGAACAATATCAAACATAATCACACAATATAGATTACAAACATTACATGAATCACTCGAAGCACACGAAACACACACGTTGATATGAAACACAACTCACGCTATATACACAATGGAAACACACGCTTTAAGTATAGCACACTTTTATTGAAATCACACGCACGCTATATACACAATGGAAACACACACACATTTTTGGGAGATTAGAGCCAAGTATCCGAAAAATTTGACCCTAGGGAAATCAGGATCTTATGAAAACGTTTATGGTTTTGAAAATATCATGCTAGTTTTTAATACTATGCACGTTTTCTGATTTTGATCGGATTTTCTGAATTTTTAAAAATGAGTGCGGGTTTCCCGCTATTGGTCAAGCCAATCCCTCCCACGGTACCTAACATTACGAGATGTCGGTAGAAAATAATGTGCTTTAGGAGGATACACATTACGTCCGGACATCATTGACAATTATGAGGTAATCATCTAATCCGTTAAATCAATCATGAAGATTGAGGTTTATCAGTCTTAAAAGCTGATATTTTACCTTTCTGGAGGTTATCCTTCCGGGGATCTGATAAATCACTAACATTTTGTGTATACATGGTGCCCCCCCCCCCCCCCCCCCCCGTTTTACTAGTTAATCTCCCTCATTGAGATAAACTTTGACTACCAGTTTCCCTGTTTGACGTTGAGGCCTGGTAGATTTTCAGTCGATGTCAGTAATGACTTTTCAAGAGTTTTTGTCACCCTACAACTGGTCTGGACTACATCTTCTGAATTGAATCAGTAAGTGTGTCATTCGGAAGACTTTACTTCCTTGAGGATGGAAAAGATACATCCTATTGGTCATATCAAGTGGTCGGACGCAATATTGTCCTTGTTAGGAGAAACAATGAGGACCGTCCTTAGGGTTTTCGATCTGGCGCGAGATCCGGTTTCCGACCACGCTATACAATCACCGCTCTCTCACGGTTTACACTCGTTTTGGTACAAGTGACCTACAAGTTAGCTTACTAAACTAGTAGGATTTTCATTCAAATAATTGAATGATAGTGCAACTTCAAAGACTATTAATAATTTAAAATGTAAACCAACATTTATTTTCTAGATTTTAAGATCATAATGCGTATAACATGGTTTTTGGACTTTTAATCATTTTTAAGGCTACTTGATTAAAATTTTTATAATAAACGCCTTAATTTTAGTGAAACGAGTTCCCGATAAATTTCTATTCCCCACCCCACACTTGAGATCATGCAAGGCCCTCATTGCATGAAATCAGAAAAAGGATTAAATTTAGAGGGTAAAGCGATAGGGTGATTGTAGAAATTTTCAATTTTTTTAACCTGCAAATCGTGGAACATGTAGACGGATGCCGCTGAACTTACTGCCATCATAAGAGCATCGTCCATTCCGCGATTATCATCATACACACATCATAATATCAAATGTCGCTGAACTTAATGCCAGTCTTTGAAGTTCAATCACGCTGCACAAATTAACAAACCACACAATTTATAATAAAAAGAACTGTGTTTTTACAACCACAACCGTTCATAAATCCACACAATTAGCCAGTTATTACAAACCAAATATTGTCTAAAATCACATCACACAAATTAAATTGTCTCAAAACAAAGTACAAAATGATCAAAGGCACGCAGGCCTAGTTATCAAACGGCCAAAAATAATTACCCGAACCATCTCTGTACGGGCGTCCCTGTGGATATTCCTGCTCAAATCTGTTCCGAGCATCCTGCAACGCAGCGGTATTATCATAAATCGGGTGAGGTGGAGGTGGGTTTTGAGGATCCGTGTAATATTGGGGTGTCAGACGTGTCGTCCCATAGTACTGCTCGGGGTTGGAATAAAACAACTCTGAGTTATGGTTATTCCAATCAATACCATAACTCATCCATCCCTGATCGTGCACTTGAGCAATCTGTCGTTGCTCCATTCGCTGCTGACTATCCCACATTTGGTTGTTGTGCGTCCTTTGTTCGTTCGGGCTTAACCTCATGTTATTAACACTACCAACCAAACTGTCCCAACTTGATTGGGACAGATGCCACGGAACCTGATCACTAACGTTAGTCTGTGCCTCCATTTCTGCCTCTTCTTCCTGCTGCTGTTCTTGCTGCACGCCACTGCCACTTGCGCCACCTGCGCCACCTGCCTCAAAAGGTACCAAATGCCCATTTCTATCTTTCATAAGAATTTCAGCATTAATATAAGAAACCTTTTTTAATGGTTTCATGACGTTCGTACACTCTTGTAATCTGCTGAAATCTATGTTAAAATGTTGAGCAAGTCGGGTGATGTAGTGGCCTCCCAGAAGTGGCTTCTGTTGCTGTGTCTCGGTAGCAATGGCCAGGAAATAATTACCGATCAACCCAGGAATGTCGGTATAGCAACCCCGCTTTATTTGGTCCATAATCCATAAATCCAACGTTTTCACTTTCTCGTGACCCTCAACCCTCGCATTAAAAGTGCATGCGATAAGTCTATGAAGCAGTTTATCATCCCGGGCTGCGATTTCGTTGTACCTGTGCCTGCTTGATCTAAACTGTGCAGCCGCATTCGGCCTACAAATCCTTCGCCAATAAGAAACATCACTAAATTCATGCCGGCCAACATAATCAGAGGCCCGCAAGTATTCACCTAACTGGGTATCGGTGAGTTCCTCAAAAATACCCAAAACTCGGCATAGCTCAAAACTACTTATACCCCTGTACTCACCCCCTAAACGAAATCGAAGAAAGTCATTTGACAAATAATCGCTGACATTGTTAAATCGCACAGTTGAGTAGAATTCTTTAAGCAGCACCGGATAAATTGGTTCGTTGATGCTGAAAACTTGCTCCCAAGCGTGGGTGACTACTCTACCGTAGGGGATGGCGAGTAAGTTAGAAACATGGCGGCGCATACCCGCCTCTTCCAATGGGCCCCAGATAAAATACCAAGTGGCATTAATAGGCCTACGGTTTATCGTCTCAAATGTTTCTGCGTAGTCTTCGTCGTTTTGAACCTGTGTCAACCAAACTCGAGGATCATTTCGATCCTCCTCTTCTTCTTCTCCTGACGATGATGATGAATGATGTTGTTGTTGTGGTGGTTGTCGTGGTGGAGCCAAACCTGCTGTCCTTCCTCTCTTTGCCGGTCCTCCTCGGCTTGATTGTCCCTGCAAAACATTAACACCAGACCAAAAGAACATAGAAACCGTTGTGTTAATGTTAGCTAAAACATAACCGAGTAGCAAGAGAACTTAATCATTTCATTTCAAGTTCATAAGTATTATGACTCATTTAAGCAAAAGCGTATGTTCACAATTTTAAACCAAAGTCAACTATAGTCAACATAAACCCGTTAATAACTTTTCAAAAATGAAAATCACAACTTCACAATGTAGCATCAACTTATGACTCAAGGATTCAAGCATGTTGTGTTATAGATCATAACATTTAAATTTGCATTCTAATGATATTCATTACAAATCATAACACATTTTTCGCAATTTTAGTTCAAATGACCTATTATAACATCATACATTATGGCATTCCATTCCATCAATTTACTTCAACAGGCCCATACAAATGAAAATCAAGCATACATACTTCATAAGTTCATTACAATTCAACAGTATGCTAAAAAAATTCAAGAACATTCAAAAATGACCCGGCCAATTTGACATCAATATCACCAACACAATTAAATACTTCACAAGATTCATTAACATCATACACAAACTCAACATCATGAACTAATCACCCTAAATTCGGATTCAAATTCCACAAACCCTAAAATCATGAACAAACCCTTAAAAGCATGTAATCTTCGCAAAATAAACACATTATGGGCAATTAAACTACTAAGGCATGTAAATCTTAACAATAATCATGCAAATCAAACACCCCACACTTATCCTTCACCAATTTATAGATATAAACATACAATTCAAGTAATTGATAAAGAAAAGTGTAAAAATGGAGTATCCATACCCTAGAAAACATGATTTGAAGTTTGGATTTGAAGAAGAAAACGCGAAATTGAGGTACAAATTAGGGTTTTTGGAGAGTGTTTCGTGTTTGGCAGAGAGAAATGGATAAAAATGTGTTTTTGTGGTTAATAAATGGGTTGGATAGGTATTAAAACGTATTTTTTTTCTGAGTCAGTCACTTGGGACGGCGTCTAGCAAAAGAGGACGGCGTTCAGGTATTTAATTAGGGACGGCGTCCACGAAAATGGGACGGCGTCCAGTTCTTCATTTTGGGACGGCGTCCAGGAAATTGGGACAGCGTCCCGGTCTTTAAATGGGGACATCGTCCAGGAAAATGGGACGGCGTCCCATTGCACTAAAACTCACTGACCTGTTTTTCTGAGTCGCGCGTGTTTAAAGGCCAAACGTAAATCATTTTGTACCAAACTAAAATTTATCGTGCACACATTTCAAACCTATTTACAATTGTGAACCATTTTTTAACGAGTCGTTCACCAAACTCGTCCCCATTTTGATTTATGCCTTGTTCTTGAAGTTGAGGCTAACCTCATCCTCAATTTCTAGGGGACCATCAACATAGTGTTTGACCCGGTGGCCATTCACTTTAAAAGTATCACCCTTCCAGTTCACCATTTCAATTGTACCATAAGGGTACACCTTTCTAACCACAAATGGTTCCGTCCATCGGGACTTAAGCTTTCCTGGTGATAACTTGAAACGGGAATTGTAAACAAGGACACGATCTCCTTCCATGAATTCTTTTGGATGTTTCAATCTTTTGTCGTGCCATTGTTTGGTTTTTTCTTTGTAAATTAGAGAGTTGTCATAGGCTTCGAGCCTCAACTCGTCTAATTCGTTTAGTTGGGTCAAACGTAACCGACCCGCTTCTTGGTAATCCAAATTGCATGCCCTTAGCGCCCAATGCGCTTTGTGTTCAATCTCCAACGGGAGATGGCATGCTTTTCCGTATATCATACGGAAAGGAGTTGTTCCAATTGGTGTTTTGTAGGCCGTGCGAAAGGCCCACAATGCATCGTTTAACTTGATTGACCACTCTTTTGGATTTGCACCAACGGTCTTTTCAAGTATGCGTTTTAATGACCGGTTGGTGTTTTCTACTTGCCCACTTGTCTGGGGATGATAGGATGTTAAAATTTTATGGATTACTCCATATCTCTTCAACACCTTTTCCAATTGCTTATTGCAAAAGTGGGTGCCCCGGTCACTTATAAGAGCTTTTGGAGTGCCAAACCTAGAGAAAAGTTCCATCAAAAAGTTTACCACAACTCGGCCATCATTTGTTGGTAGAGGTTTTGCCTCCGCCCATTTGGAAACATAATCTATGGCAACAAGTATGTATAGGTAAGAATGAGATTTTGGAAAGGGCCCCATAAAGTCAATTCCCCAAACATCGAACACCTCGCTTACTTGGATGCTTTGTTGAGGCATTTCATCCCGTTTACTGATTTGACCGGCCCGTTGGCACGCGTCACAAGCCTTACAAACAGTGTAGGCATCTTTGAATATTGTAGGCCAATAGAAACCGGCCTCGTAAACTTTCCTCCCCGTGATTTGGGGACCAAAGTGCCCACCTGTTGAACCAAGGTGACAGTCAAGCAGAATTTCGGTGCATTCTTTCCCCGAAACACACCGACGAATAATTTCATCCGCACATCGCCTAAATAGATAAGGGTCTTCCCAAAAATAGTATTTTAGGTCACTAAAGAATTTCTTTCTTTTCTGATGTGACCAACCGGTTTCTAGAAATCCACCCGCAAGATAGTTGGCTATGTCTACAAACCATGGATCATCAATTTTCTCAATCTTCATGAGATTTTCGTCTGGAAAGTTATCTTGGATAACAGTCTCATGGAGAACCCCAAGATTCGGGTTCTCAAGTCGAGAAAGGTGATCGGCAGCTAGGTTTTCGGCCCCCTTTTTGTCTTTAATATCGATGTCGAATTCTTGCAAAAGCAAGACCCAACGTATTAACCGGGGTTTAGCATCTTGCTTAGCAAGCAAATACTTCAATGCCGAGTGGTCTGTATAGACAACCGTCTTTGCTAGTACCAAATAGGATCGGAATTTATCAAACGAAAAGACGATTGCCAGGAGTTCCTTCTCGGTGGTAGTGTAATTAAGTTGGGCTCCTTGCAATGTCTTGCTAGCATAATAAATGGGCTTGAAATGTTTTTCAATTCTTTGCTCCAAGAAGGCACCAATAGCAAAGTCACTAGCGTCACACATAAGTTCGAATGGTATTGACCAATTCGGTGATATGAGAATGGGTGATTGTGTGAGCTTTGCTTTAAGTAGGTTAAAGGCGGTAAGACACTCGTCCGTAAAGACAAATGGAGCGTCTTTCTCAAGAAGTTTGTTCATGGGGGTTGCAATTTTGGAAAAATCTTTAATGAACCGCCGGTAAAAACCGGCGTGCCCCAGAAAACTTCTTACGCCTTTTACATTTGACGGTGGTGGTAATTTGGCTATGACTTCCACTTTAGCTCTATCTACCTCCAGACCTGCACAAGAAATTTTATGACCCAATACAATGCCCTCTTTTACCATAAAATGGCATTTTTCCCAGTTTAGCACAAGATTTGATTCTTCACACCTAATCAACATAAGCTCAAGATTATGAAGACATGAGTCAAAAGATTCACCGAAGACTGAAAAGTCATCCATGAATACTTCCATAAAGTCTTCAATCATATCATGAAAAATAGCTACCATACACCTTTGAAAGGTAGCAGGAGCATTGCATAAGCCAAAGGGCATACGTCGATAGGAGAAAGTACCATAAGGGCATGTAAAGGTTGTTTTCTCTTGGTCCTCTGGTGCTATAGGGATTTGGAAATATCCCGAGAAACTGTCAAGAAAACAATAAAAGTTCTTTCCTGCCAACCTTTCCAACATTTGATCAATGTAAGGAAGAGGAAAATGGTCTTTTCGGGTAGCATCATTTAATTTTCTGTAATCAATACATACCCTCCAACCCGTGATAGTCCTGGTAGAAATTAATTGGTCGTCTTCATTTGTGACAACGGTCATGCCACCCTTTTTGGGCACGCATTGGACCGGACTCACCCAAGGGCTATCCGAAATTTGATAAATGAGACCTGCATCTAGGAGTTTGACAATCTCCTTTTTAACAACTTCTTGCATATTAGGGTTGAGTCGCCTTTGTCTTTGTACACATGGCTTATAGTTATCTTCCATTAATATCTTATGCGTACAATAAGAGGGACTTATACCCTTGATGTCATGAATTTTCCATGCTAGAGCCGTTTTATGGGCTTTTAACATGGAAACAAGTTTAGACTTCTCACTTACAGAGAGTTCGGATGAAATGATAACCGGGAGAGTAGAACCTTCTTGTAGGTAAGCATATTCCAAGTGTTTTGGAAGTGGCTTGAGTTCTAAAACGGGAGGTTCTTCAATCGATGTTTTACATCGGTACTCATTTCCTAAATCCAACTTTCTGTATTCTTCATCATTTGGCTCATAACCGTTAGCCATCAAGGTGGTCAACATCTCCACTTCTTCCAACATATTCTCTTCATCACCTTCCGCAAAAAAGCATTCTCCCGCACCTTGCAATTCTGGAAATTCCTGCAACAACTCCGAATATGTGTCTATGGTTTGCACATAATAACATTGATCATCAGTAGACTCGGGGTATTGTAGGGCATGGTCAACGGAAAAGGTAACCTTCATATCCTCAATACTAAGGGTCAATTTCTACCCATGAACATCTATCATAGCTCTAGCGGTATTGAGGAAAGGTCGACCTAATATAAGAGGCACACGTGTGTCCTCCTCCATGTCCAAAATTACAAAGTCAGCTGGAAATACTAGGGTACCTACTTTTACCAACATATTCTCTAAAATTCCACGAGGGAATTTAACAGAGCGGTCCGCTAGTTGAATTGCCATTCGGGTTAGTTTTAGTACCCCGGGGTTTAGCTTAACATATAATGAATAAGGCATTAAATTTATGCTAGCCCCTAAATCCGCTAATGCTTTAATGCATTCCAAATCTCCCAGGAGACATGGTATGGTAAAACTTCCAGGATCTGCTAATTTCTTTGGTATTTTGTTCATCAAAATTGCTGAACAATTAGCATTCATGGTGACGGATGAAAGTTCCTCCATTTTCTTCCGATTAGTAAGTAAGTCTTTTAAGAACTTAGCATACTTGGGCATACCTGAGATTACATCAATGAAAGGCATATTTATGTTAATTTGTTTAAACATATCTAGGAATTTTGACCTTTCGGCCTCTAGCCTTTCTTGTTGTTGTTTTCTTGGGTATGGGAGCGGTGGTTGATATGGTTTCACGACGGGTTTTTCCCGTTCTTCCTTTTCAACCACTTTTTCCGGCTCCTTAACCGGTTCATCATTTCGGTTCAACGGAACACTAAAATCAGAATTTTTGGGCATTTTTGGAGCATCGTATGCTAAACCACTCCGTGTGGTGATAAGATTGGCGTGCTCATTTCGAGGGTTCTTATTTGTATCGCCTGGTAAACTACCTGGTTTTCTCTCACTAAGTAAATTAGCTAAACCACTCATTTGTTTCTCCAAATTCTGAATTGAGGCTTGTTGATTTCGAAACTGGTGTTCATTTTTCTTGTTGGTTTGGTTTATATTTGTGACAAGCTGAGTTTGTGATGAAATTAACTTTTCCAACATACTCTCCAAATTTGACTTTTTTTCTTCCTGTTGGGGTTTTTGATAAAAACCCGGAGTTTGTTGTGGGAACCCACTACTTGACCCTTGTTGGTAATTGGAATTTTGACCTTGAGGGTTGTAGGGGTTGTTAAAGTTCCGGTTAAATTGGGCTCTTCCTTGAAATTGATTGTTATTTCTTTGGCTTACGAAAGCCACTTCTTCTTTTTGAGCCATTGTTAAACCGGCATCACAATCTTTTCCTAAATGAAGACCACCACAGTATTCACAACCTACTTTCATACTATGAATTTCCTTGGTAATTTTATCCATGGTTCGAGCAACACCGTCTATTTTAACACTTAGGGAACTAAGGTCATCATAGGCGCCGGTGCTTTGGACTTGAGCATTACGAGTAATTGGGCGTTCTTGATGCCACTCATGAGAATAATCGGCTAGCTTCTCGATTATTTCATAAGCCTCTTGCTCGGTTTTGTCCATAAGAGAACCACCGGCCGCTTGGTCAATTGAAATTCGGGTTGCTACATCACAACCTTTGTAAAAGATTTGGACCTTTTGAAAGGTATCCAAACCATGGTTTGGACAACCTCTTAGCATTTTGGAAAATCGATTCCATGCTTCGTACAGGGTTTCCATCGGCTTTTGATAGAATTGGGTAATTTCGTGTTGGAGTCTCGCGGACTTGGATGCTGGAAAATATTTCTTAAGAAATTTTTCCAACATACCATCCCATGTTTCTATCGTAGCCTCGGCCAATGAATCTAACCAACTTCGTGCTTCCCCTTGGAGTGTCCAAGGGAAAAGTCTTAATAATATGGCCTGGTCAGTTTCTGGTTTAAGTTTAAAAAGAAGACATATCTCTTGAAAGAGACGAATATGTTCGTTTGCATCTTCATTCGGACCACCACCAAATTGACACCTGTTATTAATCATTTGAAGAATAGGTCCTTTTATTTCAAAAGTTACCTCACCAGTAGGTGGAGTAATAGCACTACCTTGTCTGGTCCGGGTTGCTTTCATCTTTGCTGCCATTGATTGTCGTGGTACCAACGGTCTTTCTCCTTCCATTTCAAAATTTGGGGGTTGAACGGGTTTACCAAAGTCTGAATATCGAGGCTTGGTCGTACTTGATTCTGAATCAAAGGTTTCTTGCTTTGATGAAGATTCAAAAATTTCAAGTACTTCTTTTGGAATTCTACCAAGCTTTCTATCAGGTTCTGTAAGTGGTGTAAGCAATGGAGATTCTGAACTTCGGGTATGTGGCATATGCGACCTATAAACTGTCAATCACACAACTAACAAAAATTATTAAACATACCGATTCTATAAGTTTAAAAATCAAAGACTATTAAAAATTTAAAATAATTAAGAAACTACTTAATCACAAATCAGTTAATAATTCTATTTTGACACAAAACTGTCCCCGGCAGCGGCGCCAAAAACTTGATGTGATGAAAGTGTCGTATAATTTTTCGTATAAAATAATATGGAAAAATACCGATTAAAGATTTCTACACACTATAGGGCAGTGTACCCGATCGTGTAGTAGTATAGTAACTGGTTTAGTTCCGTATATCGTTCCAAGGACAGTTGTATTAGCCAAACTAGAATTAGAAACTATATTATGATTAACTAAGTAAATGAAACTTAAAGGTACAAGTTTTATGTTTTGGTGGCCATTTAACGATTTAGCCAAATCAGAGAAGGTTAAATGTAAAAACAATATTTTTGGTCTTTTAAATTTATAAGATGAAAATAAATGCAAAGAAAGCAAGTAAGATAGTTTTGATTTAAATCAAAGAGATGAAATGTTCATCTAGATATTTTACCCTCGGTATTGGATGTAAGTTTTGATATTAAGGCCTGATTGAATAATTATGTGTGTAAGTTATCTAATAGGTTCACTAAGAGTTCTCTTGAATAAACACGCAAACACAATCACAAGATCAAACGTTCCCTTTTCACTATAGTTCTTGTATTTGTAATCAAATAACTATTATAAGCATGCTAATCACCTAAATCGACCCGTCAAGAGTTCTCTTTAGCGAGTACTCAAACTAGAATTACTAAGTGAGGGTTCCCTATTACTTAGACCTTTTCGTTTGTGACTAGTTGATTAGCTAGATCAAAGACTTGAATAACAATTGTCTTTGCGTTCGCTCTACACAATTCATTCCTATTTTGTTTAACCATTTTAATCTAGTTTACCCCCTTGGTTCGGTTTAGTAAACAATCAATCTAAGACAAGTTGATTGTAAATCAATATGATACATCAACAAGAGTTCTCTTTATCAACAACATATCAATTAACTAGATACAAATGATTTTAACAGCAATAAGCATGGTTCTTAATTCAAGCTTTAATCTATCACACATAATACATTCAATCAATAAGATTACATCCAATACCTTGGTTATTAATCTAGACAAACATTATAGAAACTAGCCAACAATCATGGTAACAGACAACATAACAATCAGATTAACAACTGAAATCATTGTTTTTAGAACAAGGAATAACCTACAAGAACAAGGAGTTCTTGGATGAAGAAGGTTTTGATCTTTGATGTCTTGATGTTGAGCCTCTTCCAAGAGCTTGGAGTTCTCCAATTTTGCTCCTAAAAATCGTCTCTGTACTCTCTGGTTCGTAAGCTATGAAACAGTCCCTCAAAACAGTAGTTTTAAAGTGGAGAAAGTAGGTAAAAAGCACAAGAGTCGGCTGAAACCTACTACGGGACGGCGTCCAAAAAGGCTGGACGGCGTCCCGTCCTTAAGAGCTAGACGGCGTCCTATAAATCCAGGACGGCGTCCTGTTTCAATAGGCTGGACGGCGTCCTGTAACCCCGGACGGCGTCCAGATATGCTGAGATTCACTGTTTCGCTTTCTTTTCAATCCTCTTTTATTTGGGCGAAGCCTAAAACCTTGGAAGCTTTGTTTTACCATTTTAGAGCACTAAATAGACCTTAAGTCGTATCGGGAACAACCAATGTCATAAATCATCAAAACTCTTTGTAAATCACTCTTCCGATACAAATTTGCGCATCTTGGATTATCACTTGTAGAAACGCCTTCATTATCCTCGATTCTGGAGCATTTTACACGATATTGCGATAGATATATACGATGTTATTGAGCAATATCAACAGTCTTTATGAAAATATACATGTGTATATTTTTTGCAGATGTAACATAGAATTAATGAGTTTATACTAAATTAAACTCATTTGATTTACGGTTGAAGCTAGAATTGAATAATCCCTAAAAACTTTAGAAATTACATAACTTTTACGGAGTAATTCTTCAATGAAATTGAATTTGTGAATTAATACTTCGTTATTTGTTGATGCATGATGTTAGTGTTCATGGGATTCTTGTGAACTTCGCAAGGTACGAATGATGTTATCTGAAAAGTTTCGAGTACTTCGATGATGAAAGTGTAAAATCAAACATATATTTGAATAATACACTTGATTTATTATGAACTGGAATTTATTGAATTGAGACAGAGATTGTAGTTAACGATGGTTAAGTTGCGGACGAAGGATGTACATTATTGCATATTAGTAATATGAATTAACTGAGCAGTTAAGATTCACACATAATATCTTAGTACGAAAAGATTTATTATGGTTTAAAAATTTATATATATAAGATATACATATAAATCCTTTAGTGGAAATGGGTTAATACTTCATACCTCGTTGATATGACATACTTGTTGTGGATTTGTAATGATGCCCATAGTAATTCTTGAACTTGCGGAGTTTGTAATTGTGACGACCCGGAAATTTTCGAACAAATTTAAACTTTATCTTTATATCATTAGATAAATATTTCAATCATATATATTACGTACAAATTTACAATTCTAAATAAAAATATATATATATTTTAACATAGTCATAAAATGTCCTGATTTAAAATAATATATTTTGATAAACAACGAGCCACTGATTTATTGAAGCAAATGACCACAACGCTCAATTTTATAAGTTACATTTTTTATAATATAATTTATTGATGAGTAAGTCAAATTATTAATAAGGGTACACGTCGCGTAACGTAAAAGGCTAGTTTTCTAAACGTACGAAAGTGCATTCAAAAAACTGAAAGTGGTACATGAGTCGAGTGACAACGTACGAGTCACTTGAACAAAAATTACATTTTTACTACGCACGTAAATATAATATAATATATAATTAATTACATGAATTAAATATATTATATATATAAATAATATATAAATGATGTCGGTAGAATAAAACAAATGATGTTGTGCGGTAAATTGCACTCATGCGAGTGCATGATATTAACAAGAGAACTCCATGCAATCACATGGAGTCTAATTCTTGGAATCCTCTATAAATTCAACTCGTGCACTGCATTTTACACACACCTCAACCTTCATTTACAATACTCTGTATTTTATTTATTATTTATATAATTATATTTATTATTATTATTAAGATTATTATTATCAATCTTATTATTATTAGTAGTATTAGTATTAGTGTTATTTATACATAAAATACTACGACGGAGTGTTGTTCGAGTAATTTAAAAACGGGTTTTACGAGCGGGGCAGAGCTAAGGAAATTCTGGGTTATAAATATGGAGGTTATGGGTAAGGACCATGGGTATGCTCGTGAGGTCAAACTAGTGTTTATCATCTCCGTTGCGTCTACGTACTTTCCTGCAATATTGAATCACAATATTGATACGTGAGCACTCATAACTTAACTTTTATATATTAATAGTGTATCCCTGACTAGTGATCGAGTGTATATGATTATGCATGCTTATATGTTTAGTTTCGTTGTTAGATATTTTATGATAAATCATGAATTTGATACATATGCGATTGAGATAAGGTATATGATATGCATGTCGTTGGAAAGCTGGCGAAAAACTATAAAATTTTCATTTAGATATCGTATTATTTTGATGAACGGATTAAAAGATATCGTCAATTGAACTATCTATAATTTTAAAGTATTATTGTTAAAATGATTATCGTTATCGTTATCGTCATCATTATCGTCGTTATTATCGTTATTATTATTATTATTATTTAATAATCAATATTATTATTATTATTATTATTATTATTATTATTATTATTATTATTATTACTTTAATAAAATCTGATAAATATATATAAAACAATTATATTTAAGTTATATAATAAACATATATAAATTTTGGATGTCATTTTGAATCAAGTTGATTTTTGTTGACGTTGTATGATAATCTCGAGCATTAGGATTGTGATACACTATGACCAGACCTAATTTGTTAGACATGTATTGACCAACATATATTCTCTAGGTTGAGAACTATGGTTATTTTGCATTCCGAGTTTTGGTCACATTCCGGTGAATTACTTTATGTGCTGTTAAGGTGAGTTTCATTTGCTCCCTTTTTAAATGCTTTTGCAATCTATATTTTTGGGCTGAGAATAAATGCACTTTATTTTAAACGCAATGGATACAAGTACATACTAAATTCTACACCGAGTTTGAACCGAAAATCCCTTAGCTTTGGTAACTAGTAACTGCCGGTTATAAGAACTGGTGGGCGCGAGTAGTAGTATATGGATCCATAGGGCTTGATATCCCCGTCCGAGCTAGAGCACTAGCCTTTTAACGGACGTATGTTATTTGAGAAGCGTACACGTTGGTTTGCGTGTATTATTAAGATGATTATACAAAGGGTATAAATTATATATACGTTAAGTTTAGTTATCAGGGTGCTCAATTTCATAGAATATTTTGATAAACGTTTCTGGATGAAACAAATGAAAACTTGTGATTCACCTTTATATACAGATTATGCGTAACATTAAAACTATGAACTCACTAACCTTTGTGTTGATACTTTTAAGCATGTTTATTCTCAGGTTTCTAGAAGTCTTCCGCTGTTTGCTTATATGTGATACAAGCTATGTGCATGGAGTCATACATGCTTTATTCAAGAGAACTTTGCATTCACAAAATCATCACCGTGTATCTTCTTTTGACTGCATTGTCAACGGATGTATTATGGTAAACTATTATTTATGGTGATTGTCTATATGTAGAAATCATCAAACGTTGAAAACCTTAGAAATTGATATTCATTTATTGTGTACCTTTTGAAAAGAATGCAATGTTTACAAAATGTATCATATAGAGGTCAAAACCTAACTATGAAATCAATGAATGATATATTCGTCCAAAGGGATTTGGAAGGATCGTCATAGTTGGTATCAGAGCTTGAGGTCATAGGGAACCAGAATTTGCATTAGTGTGTTTAACTGGTAATTGTCAGGATGCATTAGTGAGTCTGGACTATGACCGTATCTGTTTTTACCGGGTTTTGCTTATTATTTCTTGTCAGAAATTACCTGTTATGATCTTAAGCCTAAGACATGTTTTACTGCATTGATTGCATAGATAGTGTATGGACAAATTTCGTATCTTAAGCATACCTATTACAGTAAACTCTGTCTTACACTTTTTGAAAATTTCTCCGTAACTTATGGGATTTTGGTATTATATATACATATGTAAATTATGTATCGGAGAATACCAAACTAAATCCTATAATCTATCTCATATAAAAATCAATTCCATGATTATACAAGATGGATCACGTATCTAGTTCAAATTCCTTAAACTCCGACAGCTATTTCGATATGGATATTCACCTGAACTCCGAAGACAGTGTAACCGGAATGGATCAACCAATTAGCCATCATCTATTCTGGATGAATTTAGGATGGGTTCGTAGTCTACTTAATCATTGGAGACAAGAAGAAGGCGATCCCTTCCATCCACCACATTGCCCTCTTGGCGAAGAACCTGAAGCACTTACAGGCGAACCTGTTCATAATACCATTTTCTCTCTCATTTCTAGAGTATCTCATCATGATTATATACTATCTCACATTCTAGATCTCATTCATCCGCTCGTCCAAACCGAAAATCATCCCGGTGTAATAGAAGAAGTCAACGAGCTTCGCGCTCGGGTAGTGGCTTTGGAGAATATGGTGCAAAGGTTACAAGCACCAGTAGCAGCACCGGCAGCAACAGTACCACCATTAGCAACACCAACAGTACCATCACCACCACCAACAACAACATCCACATCCCACACTTTAACATCAAAATTTGTACCTTGAGCATCAATGTCATACTCACCATAGATACCAAGGAGTACCAACAACAATAACTGATGAAGTATTGATTCATAACTTCATTGGAGAAATATTCTGCGACGATTATGTAATATCTAAAGTCTTATAAATTATCTATTCCAGCCATAACCGTAAATCAGATGAGTGGACCGAAACGATAGAAGGAAGAGTAGAAACCCTAACCGGAATGGTGCACAATTTACAAGCTAGACTTGTTTTACCAGCAGCATCAACAGTACCGTCAGTATCACCAACACCTGCAAAACCTGTAGCACTACAAGTTTCGCCAATTCTGTAATCACCAACATCATCACAAATCAACAATGCGTATATTGTATCAATGAGATATGAAGTATTAAATCATTTCCCCTGAAGAAATTATATGTATATTTAATATATATGAATTTTGAAATCAAAATAAATCTTTTCGTACTAAGCTATTAAGTGTGAATCTTAACTGGTAGGTACTACTCGGTTAGTTCATATTACTAATATGCAATGATGTACATCCTTCATTAACGACATAACCATCATTAATTACAATCTCTGTTTCAAATTCAATGAATTCCTTTTCATAATAAACTAAGTGTATTATTCAATTACACGTTTGATTTTACACTTTCATTTTCGATGTACTCGAAACTTTCTAGAAAACATCATTCGTACCTTGCGAAGTTAGCAAGAGTTCCATAAGCACCAACATGATTCACTAAGGAAATATCAATAAAACTGAATAACAAAGTGAAATACTCCGCGAAGATTATTAAATCTTTAATGTTTTAGAGATTATTCATTTCTGATCCTGCTGAAAATCAACTGAGCTTAATATGATATTAACTCATTAAATCTGTATTACATCTGAAGAAAATATACATACTTATATTTTCATAAAGACTGTAATAAAATTCTCAGGTACAAAATATTACTTGTGAAACTTTTAACGGGTAGGTAATACCCGAAAGATATATGAATTCACAATTGATATGTTACATTATTCGATTTTGATTCAGCAAATCATCAACTATACTCACTACTTTCACAACGATATACAATCTTTCCTAGAAATCAAAACAACCATTCGCATTCAAATTTGATTACATATTCTGATTTTGAAAAATCAGAATCCAAGCCAAGATTTAACAGAAAACATCACTCTTAAATTCTTACATCTTTCAAAGCTATACTTTGACTTCAAAACTGTGCTAGAACATCACTTCTATTCATAAACCCAGAAAAAATATTTGTATCATTTAAAATTCTAGAACATCATATGTATCTTGACAATTACAATCTTTATGCAAACCCTTCAAACTTTTGAAAACACCTCGGATTGATAATCGACGATTCGGTTATGATAACTTTGAATGCTGATGAAGCAGTAAAAACTGTTAATGACCTTAACAGCCAAAACTTTGATGATAAAGAATAGTGTGTTGGCAAAGCTCAGAAAAAAGAGAAGGTTTGGAACTGGAAAACGGATTGAGCAAAGTATGAAGGAGGCTATGGATAAATCACAAAGACTAAACCTGCCTTCAAAGAATCCAAATGATTCAGTATCTGCTGAAGTCATTAACGAATACCTTGCTCCTGATACTAAACTCCTACGGACAATATTCTTCATCATCCTCTGATATTAGAAATTCTAAAGATATTTCCATAATTATTCTTATCTGAAATCATTTACCTCTTCGCGCTATCTGTATTACATCATAAAAGAAACTATTTTAGTTTCTAAATTCTGAAACTTTCGAGTTTAAAATAGGAATATTTTTGAAGTAGTGAAGCATGAGTTAGTATAATATAATGACACTTGATCAACGTGATTATATTACAGTAATTCATGCTGAGTTTGTAAATGGAATGTAATGATTCACATATCATAATGTCATCATGTGCCATGTTACACGACTCTTGTATCCTATTTAATCTCTAAAATATCAAGAAAATATTTCTTGATGATTCGGTCTTTTCCAGGGTATTCTGGTAATTTAACAAATCAAAATCATGCCATTATCATTTCCTTCCTAGAATATTAACAATGTTCATTCCAAAATTTATATATGCGAATTCTGAACCATTACAAGAGATGCCTAATCGCAAGAAGAAGAAACGAAGGGACAAAGCTCCGAAATAGAAATTGGAGTATAAATCGCAGCAAATAGGAGGGAGTATTAACTATGGATGACAATGATTATAGAAGACAGAAGTAGGGACATTGAAATATAAGGGGAGATATAAAACTCGATAACAACGCATAAATTACAAACCGTGAATATCAATGTTTATCGCAACATAAAGACACGGGGGAATTAAAAGCACTATAATCCCAAGAGCAAAGTAGAAGTAAGCAGATTCCTCTGGTGGAAGTTGGAAAAGGAGAATGATTGTTGCGATAGTAAGGAAAAGGACAAGGATCAGAACTGGATTAAGCATTTTCACAATCTTTTGAATTTAAGAATTAAGTATAGGAATGGTAAAAGTGATAAACCGGAAGAAGTTAATTTATAGTGAAATATTTGATAGAGAAATCAAGGCAGATCTCCGCATTTAATAAGAGAGATCCTAATTTTCTTATTCACTGAAGAATCGAATCTTTTAGATTTAGAAGATTTTCTTTAAATCCCTTGAATTCCGGAATTCAACCAAGGCAACATCAAAAGTTAAAACTTTAGTTCTCATTTCATTCCTTTTAGGATAGCTTCACTCGTACTCCTCAATTAATCGAATCGTTTTATCTATATTACTCAATAGTGATAAAACTCTATATACCAACTCATATTCGTCATAAAAACATTTTTTATGATTACCCATGACGACCACGATCAAATTTCGGGACGAAATTTCTTTAATGGGTAGGTACTGTGATGACCCGAAAATTTTCGAACAAATTTAAACTTTATCTTTATATCATTAGATAAATATTTCAAACATATATATTACGTACAAATTTACAATTCTAAATAAAAATATATATATATTTTAACTTAGTCATAAAACATCCTGATTTAAAATAATATATTTTGATAAACAACGAGCCACTGATTTATAGAAGCAAATGACCACAACGCTCAATCTTATAAGTTACATTTTTTATAAGATAATTTATTTATGAGTAAGTCAAATTATTAATAAGGGTACACGTCGCGTAACGTAAAAGGCTAGTTTTCTAAACGTACGAAAGTGCGTTCGAAAAACCGAAAGTGGTACATGAGTCGAGTGACAACGTACGAGTCACTTGAACAAAAATTACATTTTTACTACGCACGTAAATATAATATAATATATAATTAATTACATGAATTAAATATATTATATATATAAATAATATAAAAACGGTGTCGGTAGAATAAAACAAATGATGTTGTGCTGTAAATTGCACTCATGCGAGTGCATGATATTAACAAGAGAACTCCATGCAATCGCATGGAGTCTAATTCTTGGAATCCTCTATAAATTCAACTCGTGCACTGTGCATTTCACACACACCTCAACCTTCATTTACAATACTCTGTATTTTATTTATTATTTATATAATTATATTTATTATTATTATTAAGATTATTATTATCAATCTTATTATTATTAGTAGTATTAGTATTAGTGTTATTTATACATAAAATACTATGATCGAGTGCTGTTCGAGTAATTTAAAAACGGGTTTTACGAGCGGGGCAGAGCTAAGGAAATTATGGGTTATAACTATGGAGGTTATGGGTAAGGACCATGGGTATGCTCGTGAGGTCAAACTAATGTTTATCGTCTCCGTTGTGTCTACGTACTTTCCTGCAATATTGAATCACAATATTGATACGTGAGCACTCATAACTTAACTTTTATATATTAATAGTGTATCCCTGACTAGTGCTCGAGTATATATGATTATGCATGCTTGTATGTTTAGTTTCGTAGTTAGATATTTTATGATAAATCATGAATTTGATACATATACGATTGAGATAAGGTATATGATATGCATGTCGTTGGAAAGCTGGCGAAAAACTATAAACTTTTCATTTAGATATCGTATTGTTTTGATGAACGGATTAAAAGATATCATCAATTGAACTATCTATAATTTTAAAGTATTATTGTTAAAATGATTATCGTCATCGTTATCGTCATCATTATCGTCGTTATTATCGTTATTATTATTATTATTATTTAATAATCAATATTATTATTATTATTATTATAATTATTATCATTATTATTACTATTATTATTATTTCTTTAATAAAATCTGATAAATATATATATATAACAATTATATTTAAGTTATATAATAAACATATATAAATTTTGGATGTCATTTTGAATCAAGTTGATTTTTGTTGACGTTGTATGATAATCTCGAGCATTAAGATTGTGATACACTATGACCAGAACTAATTTGTTAGACATGTATTGACCAACATATATTCTCTAGGTTGAGATCTACGGTTATTTTACATTCCGAGTTTCGGTCACATTCCGGTGAATTACTTTATGTGCTGTTAAGGTGAGTTTCATTTGCTCCCTTTTTAAATGCTTTTGCAATCTATATTTTTGGGCTGAGAATAAATGCACTTTATTTTAAACGCAATGGATACAAGTACATACTAAATTCTACACCGAGTTTAAACCGAAAATCCCTTAGCTTTGGTAACTAGTAACTGCCGGTTATAAGAACTGGTGGGCGCGAGTAGTAGTATATGGATCCATAGGGCTTGATATCCCCGTCCGAGCTAGAGCACTAGCCTTTTAACGGACGTATGCTATTTGAGAAGCGTACACGTTGATTTGCGTGTATTATTAAGATAATTATACAAAGGGTATAAATTATATATACGTTAAGTTTAGTTATCAGGGTGCTCAATTTCGTAGAATATTTTGATAAACGTTTCTGGATGAAACAACTGAAAACTTGTGATTCACCTTTATATACAGATTATGCGCAACATTAAAACTATGAACTCACTAACCTTTGTGTTGACACTTTTAAGCATGTTTATTCTCAGGTTTCTAGAAGTCTTCCGTTGTTTGCTTATATGTGATACAAGCTATGTGCATGGAGTCATACATGCTTTATTCAAGAAAACTTTGCATTCACAAAATCATCACCGTGTATCTTATTTTGACTGCATTATCAACGGATGTATTATGGTAAACTATTATTTATGGTGATTGTCTATATGTAGAAATCATCAAACGTTGAAAACCTTAGAAATTGATATTCATTTATTGTGTACCTTTTGAAAAGAATGCAATGTTTACAAAACGTATCATATAGAGGTCAAAACCTCACTATGAAATCAATGAATGATGTATTCGTCCAAAGGGATTTGGAAGGATCGTCACAGTAATGTTATAGGTGTTGCTGATTCTGGTGATACTGACGGCACTGACTGTGATGGTAATGCTACGGTACTGTTGATACTGTTGGTAAAACAAGTCTAGCTTGTAAATCATACACTATTCTTGTCAGGGTTTCTACTCTTCCTTCTATCATTTTGGTCCACTTAACTGATTCATGGTTAGGGCTATAATAGATAATCTCTAAGACTTTAGAGGCTATATAATCATCGCAGAATGTTCTCCAATGAAGTTATGAATCAACTCTTCATCGTTTGTTGTTGTTGGTATTCCTTGGTATCTACAGAGCGTATGACATTGGTGCTCGTGGGACAGATTGTAAATTTGAGGTTTACAATGTGGTTGTGGTTGGAGGTGGTAATGGTACTGTTGGCGTTGATGGTGGTGGTACTGGTTATGCTGCTGGTGCTGCTGCTGGTGTTTGTAACCTTTGCACCATATTCTCCAAAGCCAGTACCCGAGCGCGAAGCTTGTTGACTTCTTCTATTACACCGGGGTGATTGTCGGTTCGGACGAGTTGATAAATAAAATCTAGAATTTGATGTAGTATATAATCGTGACGAGATACTCTGGAAATAAGAGAGAAAATGGTGTTTCGGACAGGTTCGCCGGTAAGTGCTTCAGGTTCTTCACCAAGAGGGCAATGTGGTGGATGGAAGGGATCACCTTCTTCTTGTCTCCAATGATTGAGAAGACTACGAACCCATCCCTAATTCATCCAGAATAGATGATGGCTGATTGGTTGATCCATTTCAGTCACACTGCTTTCGGATCTTGAATGGGATTCCATTTCGGAATCCAAGGGACTTGAACTAATGACGAATTCCATTTCGTACGATTGAATAAAATATTTTTCGATATGAAATGATTTTCTGGCTATCGGATGGTATTCTAATTACATAGAATATCTATATATATAGAGCAAAAGATTTCGTAGATTACGGAGGAATTTACGGGATATGTCAAGCAAAGTTTACAGTAACAGATACGCTAAGATATGAATTAGCAGATACGCTATGATATGAATTTTGTCTATACACTATTAATGCAATCAATGCAATATGATGTGTCTAGACTAAGAATGATAAGCAGGTAGTTTTTGACAAAAATGATAAGCAAAACTTTTGACATGCAGACACGGTCGAAGTCCAGACTCACTAATGCATCCTAATGACTATCAGTTAGACACACTAATGTAGACCTGGTTCGCTAAGACCACCGCTCTTATACCAACTGAAATGACCCATTCATATACGTTATAAACGAATTACAATAGTTGATTACATCGCGAGGTATTTGAGTTCTATATGATACATTTTACAAACATTGCATTCGTTTTTAAAAGACAAACTTTCATCACATCGAAAGTTGACAGGCATGCATACCATTTCATAATATCCAAACTATAAATGACCTAATCTGTCATTTACTTAATAATAATCCTTATTGGACTCAACGACTTGAATGCAACGTCTTTTGAAATATGTCATGAATGACTCCAAGTAATATCTCTAAAATGAGCAAATGCACAGCGCAAGATTTCCTTAATACCTGAGAATAAACATGCTTTCAAGTGTCAACTAAAAGGTTGGTGAGTTCATTAGTTTATCATAATCAATTATTTCCATAATTTTAATAGACCACAAGATTTCATTTATTCAATAATCATACACTCGCAAGTGTTTAAAAAAATTCATTCATATGGATTGAACACCTGGTAACCGATATTAACAAAATGCATCTAGAATATCCCCAAACATATAAACATCGAAGTACTAAAGCAGTTCAAATTCTCTGACTGGGGCGTGTCAAAGCCCATAGATCAATCTTTAGGATTCGCGTCAATTGGTGGCAATTATAATAAACACCAATTCTTAGACTACCAAGTTCAACAAGGGCGATATCCGGTATAACAATTAACCATAGAATGTAGTTTCGATTACTTGTGTCTATTTCGTCAATCATTTATAAAAGCGCATGTATTCTCAGTCTCAAAAATATATATTGCAAAAGCATTTAAAAAGAGAGCAAATGAAACTCACAATACTGTATTTTGTAGTAAAAATACATATGACGGCATTGAACAAGTGTAGGGTTGGCATCGGATTCATGAACCTATATTAATTATATATATTTATATGTTGGTCAATATTTGTCTAACAAATTAGGTCAAGTCATAGTGTACCACAATCCTAATGCTCGAGACTAATATGCAAAAGTCAACGAAAGTCAACTTGACCAAAATGATTTCCACAATTTATACATGATTATTATATAGTTTAAATATAGTCGTTTTATATTTTTTAAATATTTTTAACAGATTTATTAGAGTAAATAATATAATTCATTTATTAATAAATAAAATTTTATATTAAAATTTATCTAATAAAAATATACTTTTATATATCTTAAGTAATAAAATTTATAAAATTCATTTAATATCATAAAAATATAATGCTAGGTATTATTAATATAATTATATTATACGTAGTAAAATATGTTTGTATCACATATTTATTTGATAAAATAATATTGATAATAACAATAATAAGTAAAAGTTGTATTATTTTGTAATAATGATTATTATTATTCTACTAATAATAATAATAATATTTATATTTACTAAAAATGATATTATGATAAAAATAGTAATTTTTATTAATAATAATACTAAATAATAATATTTTATAATAACAATGATATTTCTATTTAAAAATAATAATTTTTAGTAAAAATGATAGTTTTAATATTAATAATACTTTTTAATAATAATAATGATACAATTAATAAAATCGATATTTTTCTCTTAAATTAATGTCTTACAATATTTTAATTTCATCATGATACTCATACTCATTATTTCTCAATCAATTTGTTAATAGCTTTTAGTCGTCTTTTATATCGCGTTCATAATAATGATAATAATAGTAATCAAAATAATTAGATGTTTCTAATATTAGTTTTAATTACAATAATACTAATAATAATAAATACTATGATAATATTTAACGATAATACTAATAACTATTTTAATGATAATAATAATAATAATAATAATAATAATAATAATAATAATAATAATAATAATAATAATAATAATAATAATAATAATAATAATAATAATAATAATAATACTAATTATAATTTTATTGATAATAACGATAGTAATAATAATTAAAATAACAATTTTTAATGATTATACCTTTTATTGATAATAATGATAATAATAATAATAATAATAATAATAATAATAATAATAATAATAATAATAATAATAATAATAATAATAATAATAATAATAATAATAATAATAATAATAATAATAATAATAATAATAATAATTAGATAAAACTATAACGACGATAATAACGACGATAATAATAATCATTTTTAATAATAATACAAAAATTCAATTGACTATAACTTCTAATCCGTTCATCGAAACCATTCGATATCTAAATGAAAAGTTCTTAATTTTTCGCTAACTTTTCAACGACATGCATATCTTATACCTTATCTCAACCGCATATGTAACTAATTCAAGATTCAACATAACCTATCTAATGGCAATATCAAAAATACAAGCATGCATAACCCTATATACTCGAGCACTAGTCAGGGATACACTATTAATATATAAAAGTTAAGTTATGAGTGCTCACGTACCAATATTGAGATTCAATATTGCCGGAAAGGTAAGTAAACGCAACGGAGATGATAAACACTAGGTTGGCCTCGCGAGCATACCCATGAACATTACCCATAACCTCCATAGCTATAACCTGAAATGTCCCGTTCATATTGATTATAAACATTCCATATTAATTGATTTCGTCGCAAGTTTTGACCTCTATATGAGACGTTTTTCAAAGACTGCATTCATTTTTAAAACAACCATAACCTTTATTTTATCTATAAAGGTTTAAAAAGCATTACGTAGATTATCAAATAATGATAATCTAAAATATACCGTTTACACACGACCATTACATAATGGTTTACAATAAGAATATATTACATCAAAAATAAGTTTCTTGAATGCAGTTTTTACATAATATCATACAAGCATGGACTCCAAATCTTGTCCTTATTTTAGTATGCAACAGCGGAAGCTCTTAATAATAATCTGAGAATAACATGCTTAAAACGTTAACAAAAATGTTTGTGAGTTATAGGTTTAACCTATATATTATCAAATCATAATAATAGACCACAAGATTTCATATTTCAATATACATCCCATACATAGAGATAAAAATCATTCATATGGTGAACACCTGGTAACCGACATTAACAAGATGCATATAAGAATATCCCCTATCATTCCGAGAAATCCTTCGAACATGATAAACACGAATTCGAAGTACTAAAGCATCCGGTACTTTGGATGGGGTTCGTTAGGCCCAATAGATCTATCTTTAGGATTCGCGTCAATTAGTAGATCGGTTTACTAATTCTTAGGCTACCAAGCAAAAGGGGCATATTCGGCTTCGATCATTCACCCATATAATGTAGTTTCATTTACTTGTGTCTATTTCGTAAAACATTTATAAAACTGCATGTATTCTCATCTCAAAATATTAGATTTTAAAAGTGGGACTATAACTTACATTCACAGATTTTTACTTCGTCGGGAGTAAGACTTGGCCACTGGTCGATTCACGAACCTATAACAAATATATACATATATCAAAGTATGTTCAAAATATATTTACAACATTTTTAATACATTTTGATGTTTTAAGTTTATTAAGTCAGTTGTCCTCGTTAGTAACCTACAACTAGTTGTCCATAGTTAGATGTACAGAAATAAATTGATATATATTATCTTGAATCAATCCACGACCCAGTGTATACATGTCTCAGGCTAGATCACAACTCAAAATATATATATTTTTGAAATCAACCTCAACCCTGTATAGCTAACTCCAACATTACTGCATATAGAGTGTCTATGGTTGTTCCAAATAATATATATAGATGGGTCGATATGATATGTCAAAACATTTGTATACGTGTCTATGGTATCCCAAGATTACATAATATATTAGAATACACCTGTTGAATACAATATAAGTTAGCTAGGATGTGATGCCTCGTACAAAACCATCGTGTATGAATCATCAACAACAGGATCATTACAAGGTTAAGTACTATATGCGTTTTCAAAAAGAGTTTGCATTCATTAATAAAGTGATGTCTAAACCAACATCGAATGTATTACAATCCAAAAGCATGCTTCACTAAGTAGAAGCAAATAATAAGTGTATGTGACCACAACGGTCGTTACAAGTCATAGTTCAAAAGTACTAAAGTTTGAATGCAAGGTAAAGTAGTTCATGCGATGACAACTCTAAGCAGCGGGTGTCTACAGCACGACTAGTACACAGCGGAAGCTAATCTCAAGCACCTGAGAAAAACATGCTTAAAAACGTCAACACAAAGGTTGGTGAGCTATAGTTTAAGTATAACAGTAAGTAAGGTAGGCCACGAGATTTCAGTGCTACAAAGAGCGTTTCAAAATAGTATGATAAAGTATATGTTTACCGTGGGCACTTGGTAACTAACTTAACGTTTATACCCCCTGAAAGTACACTTGGAAAGTGCGTATGTTTACGAAGTATTAAACACTCGTTAAATGCTAGCGCTACTAGCCCGAGTGGGGATGTCAAACCCTATGGATCCATATCTAAGATACGCGTTCACGGTTCAAAAACCAATGATTAAACGTTACCGAGCTAAAGGGAATGTTTATGCCGTTGTATAACCCACACATATATAAAGTTTAAGTACTCGTGCCTAGTATGTAAAACATAAAATCCGCATGTATTCTCAGTTCCCAAAATAAGTTAAAGTAAAAAGGGAATGCTATAACTCACAATGATAAAGTAGCGGTAAAAGTCGAGTCGGGAAAAGTGTGCAAGTAATCGGTCCGAAAAGTCCAACGAGTCCTCAACCTAAGTCAAATAGTACTAAGTCAGTAAATCGTCCGAATAGGTTTAAAAGTATGTAAATAAGGTCTTAAGGGTCATCATCATTCATCATCAAACAAAAGGCGTAAAGTAAGTTTCGTTTATGAAAGTAGTTTAAAACAAAGGCTGACTTCAGTCAGTCACCACGGCCTCTACCCTTACTGAATTAAGGTGAGACCAGTGGCCATGGCTCCGTATATGAGTCCTTTAAGTGTGGTAAAATTTACAGAAGCAAACTCGTCTTCGTTTGACAGTGGAGACGGTCTAAGTGAGAGTAGGTCAGAAATTTCTGCACAACGTTAAAAGGACATAGTGACATCGGAGGGCCATAAATCCTAAACCGTAACTCGGATTAAGATGAGTCCTATATGAAAAGTTATCTACTCGAAAAGATCTATTTGAAAATAAAGGTCACAGCAGATCAGGTTTACTGGTCTGTTACAGAAACAGCAGAACACTAGGTAGAAGACAGAAAGCAGTAAAATAATGGGTTCCGGTGAGTTTTATGCTTGATGCTTATCACGGTTCTCATCCTTGATGCGTATAGCTTCAAGTGTACAACTCGTTGATGTGTTTGCATCATATTGACCAAGATTTGACCATCATAACCCAAGTGCAAGTCTAAGACACGAAGCACAGCTCACTTAAGTGTTGCAAGTGTTTTGATGAACCAAAGTTTCATCAAAGTCTTAGAATTAGCACATACATGAACTATAAAAGTAATATTAACTAAGTTTTGACAATTATGACACAAGTGTGAGTCTAAGACATGTAGATCAACTCACTTAAGAGTTGTATGAAGTTGATGAACCAAAGTTACATCAAGGTCTTAGATCTAACACTTACATGAACTTTAAAAGTAAAAACAAGTTACAAACTTGAAAGTAAACTAACTAATCAAGATCTTAAGATGTAGAACATAGTTCTTAGTTAGATCTTGAAGATCCAAGACCCAAAAGTCTAGATCTAAGGTTATTAAGTTAAATCCAACACAAGTATGTAAAGTTATAAATAAAGAGCTACACTTCCATGTTCTTGAATCTTTAAAGTTAACTTTAAGTTTCAAGAAAGTATGAGATCAAGACTAACTTGTAGTACTTGACCAACAACAACAACAAACATGAAATTAAAGTGTATAAAATGAAGAAGTAAACTAAGTAAACAAGTAATTAGTTCATGGTTTGTTCATACTTTAAAGATTCAAACCAAAGTTTGATCTTTAAGAAAGTAAACTTTAAAGTTTACTAACATGACTTTCAAGTATGATTTGCAACACATGAATTTGCAATCTTTTAAGAAAGTGTATGTAGAACATACCTAGTAAGTTAGTTCTTTTTTGTTCTTGAAATTACAAGATAAATGAAGAATGAAACTAAAGAGTTTGATTCTTGGAAACTAGTAAGTAAATAAATAAACAACTACTAGTAATCAACACAAGTAACAAAAGATTTAAACAAACAAAAAATGATGATGATTATGGGAGTTAATGGCCACGGTTTTACCAAGAAAAAGAAAGGAAGAAATGCTTCAAGTTACTTACAAGAATGTAGAAAGAATTGAGAGAGAAATGAAGCAAGTATGTGTGTGTATTTTTGAAAGAGTAAACTAGTGAATGAAGTAGTGAAGACAAAATAAACAAAACCCCTTCAAGGCCTTCTAGGCCTATGGCCTGCAGCAGATTCAAAAGGGGGGAGGGAGTTATTTGATGGTTACTTGCAAGTAAAGCTTCAAAAGTGTGGATAAAGAATGGTTATGCATGGGGATAACAAGTTAACTAGATTCCTAATGCCTTAACCAACTAGTTCATGTTCAAATAATACTTACAAGTGGGAGAGTGGGCTAGTTAGTCCACTTAGAAGGTAGGGTGGGCTTATAAGCCTAAAGTCATAAGTCCATTACACTAATCAAAGCCCAAGTTCAATAATTCACAAGTTAAACCAATTAAAAGCTCAAGTAACTAACTAACAACTTTAGTTAATAAAAATGATTAATAAACTTAATCATGAATGCAAATAATATCTAAAAATATTATTCGTGAAAGTTCTGGGCGTCACAAAGATGTTTCGGGCACTTAAAAGTCATGTACGGTTAATCATGGCAACATATAAATGTAATAACATACATTCGTTTAATCACACATATTAATAATAATAATTATTAATAAATAAACGTTGGAAAATCCAGGGTCGTTACATTACCCACCTGTTAAAGAAAATTTCGTCCCGAAATTTTAAGCTGAAGGTGATGGAGGAGCGGGGAAAAGGTGAGGATACTTCCGCATCATTTGATCCTCTCGCTCCCAAGTAAACTCGGGTCCTCGTTTGGCATTCCATCGTACTCGGATGATCGGAATCTTGTTGCGTTTCAAAGTTTTGATCTCACGATCCATAATTTCAACAGGTTCTTCCACAAAGTGAAGTTTGTCGTCAATCGTAAGTTCTTCAAGTGGTATGATAAGTTCAGGTGCAGCAAGACACTACTTTAAGTTTGACACGTGGAAGGTAGGATGAACTGAGCTCAATTGTGCTGGTATATCCAAGCGGTATGCAACGGGTCCAACACGTTCCAAGATTTCGAAAGGACCAATGTATCGTGGGTTTAACTTTCCACGTTTTCCAAAATGGATCACACCTTTCCAAGGTGCAACCTTCAACATTACACGATCACCAACGTTGAATTCAAAGTCTTTACGTTTAAGATCGGCATAACTCTTTTGACGATCGCGTGCAGTCTTAAGTCTCGCTTGTATCTGAGCAATCTTCTCCGTTGTTTCATGGACTACCTCGGGTTCGGTGATTTGCTTTTTGCCTACTTCAGCCCAACAAATAGGAGATCTGCACTTGAGGCCATACAATGCTTCAAAAGGTGCGGCATTAATACTTGAGTGGTAACTGTTGTTGTACGAAAATTCGGCGAGTGGCAAATGCCTTTCCCAGGCCTTTCCGAAATCGATAACACATGCATGCAACATGTCTTCCAAGGTCTGAATCGTTCGTTCACTTTGCCCGTCAGTCTGAGGGTGATAAGCAGTACTCATGTCAAGACGAGTTCCCATGGCTTCTTGCAAAGAACGCCAAAATCTAGAAGCAAAACGGGGATCGCGATCGGAGATGATCGATAAAGGTACACCATGATGAGATACAACCTCCTTGATGTATAGTTGAGCAAGTCTTTCCATTGTATCTGTTTCCTTCATCGCTAAAAAGTGTGCAGATTTTGTAAGGCGGTCAACAATAACCCAAATAGTATCGTATCCGCCCACCGTCTTTGGTAGCTTGGTGATGAAATCCGTTGTGATCCTTTCCCACTTCCATTGTGGGATTTCTGGCTGTTGAAGTAACCCAGAAGGTCTCTGATGCTCGGCTTTAACCTTCGAGCAAGTCAAACACTTACCAACATAAGTCGCAACGTCTTTCTTAAGATTCAGCCACCAATACTGTTCTTTAAGGTCGTGGTACATTTTGCCCGCTCCAGGATGAATCGAATATCTCGATTTGTGTGCTTCATCAAGTATAAGGTTCCGTAAATCCTCATAAAGAGGTACCCAAATTCTTCTGGCATAACATCGGAGTCCAGACTCCCTAACCTCGAATCGAGAGACAAGTATGTTCAAATGTTCATGAGTTATGTTCTCCTCCTTAAGAGCCTCATCTTGGGCTACTCTGATCTGGCTGTTGAGGTTCGAATGGATGGTGATGTTCAGAGCCCTAACACGAAGAGGTGCCGTCCTCTCCTTTCAGCTTAAAGCGTCAGCTACAACATTGGCCTTGCCAGGGTGATAACAGAGTTCACAATCGTAGTCGTTGAGTGTCTTGATCCATCGACACTATCTCATATTCATTTGCTTCTGATCAAAGATGTGCTGGAGACTCTTGTGATCGGTGAAGATAGTACTCTTAGTTCCATAAAGATAGTGTCTCCACAATTTGAGTGCAAAGACAACGGCTCCAAGTTCAAGATCGTGAGTAGTGTAGTTTCGCTCGTGAATCTTCAATTGGCGGGAGGCATAGGCAATAACTTTTGATCGTTGCATCAGTACACAACCAAAACCACTCTTCGATGCGTCACAATAAACAACAAAGTCGTCACTGCCTTCGGGAAGTGATAGGATAGGTGCGGTGGTTAACTTCTTCTTCAAAGTTTGGAATGCTGAATCATGTGTAGGTTCCCAAATGAACTTCTTGCCCTTGTGAGTCAGTGCGGTCAAAGGACGCGCAATCAGAGAAAATCCTTCAATGAACCTTCGGTAATAACCGGTGAGACCTAGGAATTGGCGAATGTAAGTTGGAGTGGTGGGGGTCTCCCACTTGCTGATGGCTTCAATCTTGGTGGGATCTACTTTGATACCCTGGTCGCTCACAACATGACCCAGAAATTGAACTTCCTTCAACCAAAATTCACACTTGGAGAATTTGGCGTAAAGTTGCTCTTGTCTCAAGAGTTCAAGTACTAGCCAGAGGTGTTGCTCATATTCTTCTTCGCTTTTGGAGTAGATGAGGATATCATCTATGAATACGATAACAAACTTGTCCAAGTACGGCTTGCAGACACTATTCATGAGGGCCATGAACACGGCCGGTGCATTTGTCAAACCGAATGGCATCACGAGAAACTCATAATGACCATAACGAGTTCTAAATGCAGTCTTCATCACGTCACTTTCCTTCACCCTCAGCTGGTGATATCCAGATCGCAAATCGATCTTTGAGTAAACGCTCGATCCTTGTAATTGATCAAAAAGATCGTCAATTCATGGAAGAGGATACCGATTCTTGATTGTCAATTTGTTGAGTTCACGGTAGTCGATACACATATGGAAGGATCCATCCTTCTTCTTCACAAATAGAATAGGTGCACCCCAAGGCGAGAAACTTGGTTGGATAAATCCTCGATCAAGTAGTTCTTGTAGTTGGCTCTACAATTCTTGCATCTCAGAAGGTGTGAGTCTATAAGGTGCGCGAGCTACAGGTGCAGCTCCTGGCACTAAGTCGATCTAAAACTCTACTGCTCTTGGCGGCGGCAATCTAGGCAATTCCTCTGGGAAGAAATCGGAAAATTCGTTCACAATTCGAACGTCGTTCACGCTCTTCACCTCAGTTTCTACCGCTTTCACATGTGCTAGGACAGCAAAACGTCCCTTCTTCATAATCTTTTGAGCTTTCACACAACTAATGAGGTTCAACTTCGAGGTACATCTCTCTCCATAGATAACCAGTGGTTCGCCATCTTCTTGTGGTATGCGAAGTGCTTTATCTCCACAGATAATATCGGCCTTTATCTTGCTCAACCAATCCATACCGACGATCACGTCAAAACTTTCCAGTTTGATAGGTATCAAGTCAATTTCGAAATCTGCTCCAGCTATGTTGATAATAGCTCCATGACTAATATGGTCAACCTTTTTAAGTTTTCCATTGGCGACCTCGACAAGCATACTCTCTTTTAACGGGACTAATGACCAATTAATCTTATCACAAAAATGTCTACAAATATAACTTCTATCCGCACCAGTATCAAACAAGACAGAAGCTAAAAGATTGTTGATTTTGAATATACATGTCACCAAGTCGGGGTTTTCGCGTGCGTCCCTTGCATTAACATTAAAAGCTCTACCACGAGGTGGTCCGCCGTCTTTTCGCTTGTTTGGGCACGCATTTCTGAAATGTCCCGTCTGCCCGCATTCGTAACACTTCCTCGGCCCTGTGGGGTTCGGCTTCCCATTCAAAGTGGTGACCTTGCAGTCTTTCCCGATATGCCCAGACCGTTGGCACTTCTCGCAGACAACATTTCAATACTCATTGTGGTGTTTGTAACACCTCTTGCATTGTGGTAAGGTTCCCTTGTAGTTTGGGTTGGAGTTGGTGTTGTTGTTGGGGTTGGGGTTTCCACCGTTGTTGTTTCCTCTAAAACCCTCATGTCATTTCGCCAGGTTCTGATCATAGTTCCTTCCTCTATTGTTGTTGTTGTTGTGGTTATCCCATTTGCGTTTCTCACTAGTATCCGCTTCAGACCTAGTTTTCTCCGGTTCATCGATGGTTATTTGATTCATTAAAGTATGCGCCATGCGCATCGCTTCGGGAACATTTGGTGGTTTGGATGAGGTGACGTTTCCCTTGATGCTCTTAGGGAGTCCCCAGAAGTATCTCTCCATTCGCTTGAATTCCGGGGTGACCATTGTCGGACACATCAAGGCTAATTCCAAAAATCTCCTGTTGTAACCATCAAGGTCGTTCCCAACGGCCTTTAACTGCATGAATTCCATTTCCATCTTTTGGATTTCGGTTCTCGGACAATACTCATCAATCATAGCTGCTTTGAATTCCTCCCATGGCGTAGCATACGCCTCATCGATACCTTTCGCTTGAGCTAACGTGTTCCACCACGTTATCGCGCCGTCAGATAGCGTGCAAGATGCAAACTTGGTCTTGTTGTCCTCCGAACAGTTGCTAACTCGGAATACTGATTCAAGTTTCTCGAACCATCTGGTGAGACCAACCGGTCCCTCGGTTCCACTGAAGTTGTGTGGTTTACAGCTCTGGAATTCCTTGTAAGTACACCCATTTCGAACGGGTGGGATAACCGGTGGTGGTGGCAGTGGAGCTTGGAGGTTTCTTTCTGCTAGGGCTGCGGCTACACATTCTTGGATCATCTCTTAAATTTGAGCAGCAGTAGGTGTGGATCGACCGTTAGCCATGATGTTCTAAACAAAAATTTTGACTCAAGTCAAAATCCAATATTCAAATAGTAATAATACAGTATATAGTAACCAACATGGAATCAAAACATCACATGTTATTAAATAACGCATCTAGGTACAAATACCACAGAATCATCATACAGTAATGTAAATAGAACATCGTGCAAGAATTTAAATAACGCAAAGTTCCATTAATAATAATAAGTTTCATACATCTGATTAAGTTCGTACAATACATGAGTAATACAATAAACTACAACTAGATTACATAATGAAATCTAAATACAAAAGTCCTACGGTGAAGGTGGGTGAAGGATGTCCATAACCTGAGACATCTGCTCCTCAAGCTCAGCTACCCGAGCTTGGAGGATCTCCACCTCCCTTGTCAATTCCTCGACCGTGGGAGATGGTGGGGTGGGCGGTGCTGGTGGTGCAGGTGGTGCGAGTGGTGCAGGTGGTGCCGGTGGTGCAGACCGCACGAATCGGGGTGCAGATGTCCCGGTTCCAGAAATAGTCAGCACGTAACGAGGTGCCTTATGTATGAGTGGATCGGCAGGGTACGGCACAAGCCGCTTACGGGCAGTAACCCTCTGACACCGACCAAAAGCGTCAGTGAAAGCACGACCTCCATTCACCCTTGGAATGACGGTGCCATCAGGACGGTACCGCTTCTTCGGCGGGGTGGAGGGTGCCTGTATAGGTACGTCATCAAGGTTCTCTTCGTCGGAGTCACTGGAGTCATCTGTAGAGGAGTCATCGGATGAAGGATCATCAGAATCATGTGGTGGTGACACGGGTGGCTGAACTGGTCGTCCATGAGCGGCCATCATCTGTCTGTATCTGAATGGCGGAATCGACACTAAACGTCCATCTGGAGCGCGTCGGCACGGCATGCGCATATGGTTACGGAATGGCCCTTCCCCGAACTCCGCGGGGATCACAACACCACCGATGCGGGGCTGTGACTCCAAGGGTCCGAGAGCAGACGGAGCTGGAATCTCCGTAGGGTCCACGTGTCCGTCAATAGTAGCCACTGGTGCAGGCGGCTGGCTGCTAGTCCCGGAAGATGAAGCGCCGGGGTCACTCGTGCGTATCGGGATTGGTGGATCGGCAACGGTGGTAGGTGGGGTAGCTGAAGAGTCTAAACTGCCCAAAACGATAGCAGGTGGTACATCCGACATCTGAACAAGGAAAAATAAATTTTCCATGTCAGTAAGTCATAAAGCAAGCACGTATTAGGCCAACAGTTTAAATCATGTATAACAATAAGTAGCATGGTAATAATAACGAATCGTACAGAAGTAGCATGCAATCGAAAGCAAGTAATATCATGCAGTAGTGAAATCATGTAATATCATATGGCATATAGCAGTGGAAGTAAGCAGCAGTATGCAGTAAGTTCAGCAGAAACACGTAAACTAGCAAGTTGTAGATTAGTCCTATTAGTGAATCCTACTCGGGTCGGTCTTAGACTCACTAATGCAACCTAATTCCCTACAACCAATGCTCCGATACCAAATGTGATGCCCCGTACAAAACCATCGTATACAAATCATCAACAACAGGATCATTACAAGGCTAAGTACTATATGCGTTTTCAAAAAGAGTTTGCATTCATTAATAAAGTGATGTCTAAACCAACATCGAATGTTTTACAATCCAAAAGCATGCTTCACTAAGTAGAAGCAAATAATAAGTGTATGTGACCACAACGGTCGTTACAAGTCATAGTTCAAAAGTACTAAAGTTTGAATGCAAGGTAAAGTAGTTCATGCGATGACAACTCTAAGCAGCGGGTGTCTACAGCACGACTAGTACACAGCGGAAGCTAACCTCAAGCACCTGAGAAAAACATGCTTAAAAATGTCAACACAACGGTTGGTGAGCTATAGTTTAAGTATAACAGTAAGTAAGGTAGGCCACGAGATTTCAGTGCTACAAAGAGCGTTTCAAAACAGTATGATAAAGTATATGTTTACCGTGGGCACTTGGTAACTAACTTAACGTTTATACCCCCTGAAAGTACACTTGGCAAGTGCGTATGTTTACGAAGTATTAAACACTCGTTAAATGCTAGCGCTACTAGCCCGAGTGGGGATGTCAAACCCTATGGATCCATATCTAAGATTCGCGTTCACGGTTCAAAAACCAATGATTAAACGTTACCGAGCTAAATGGAATGTTTATGCCGTTGTATAACCCACACATATATAAAGTTTAAGTACTCGTGCCTAGTATGTAAAACATAAAATCCGCATGTATTCTCAGTTCCCAAAATAAGTTAAAGTAAAAAGGGAATGATATAACTCACAATGATAAAGTAGCGGTAAAAGTCGAGTCGGGAAAAGTGTGCAAGTAATCGGTCCGAAAAGTCCAACGAGTCCTCAACCTAAGTCAAATAGTACTAAGTCAGTAAATCGTTCGAATAGGTTTAAAAGTATGTAAATAAGTTCTTAAGGGTCATCATCATTCATCATCAAACAAAAGGCGTAAAGTAAGTTTCGTTTATGAAAGTAGTTTAAAACAAAGGCTGACTTCAGTCAGTCACCACGGCCTCTACCCTTACTGAATTAAGGTGAGACCAGTGGCCATGGCTCCGTATATGAGTCCTTTAAGTGTGGTAAAATTTACAGAAGCAAACTCGTCTTCGTTTGACAGTGGAGACGGTCTAAGTGCGAGTAGGTCAGAAATTTCTGCACAACGTTAAAAGGACATAGTGACATCGGAGGGCCATAAATCCTAAACCGTAACTCGGATTAAGATGAGTCCTATATGAAAAGTTATCTACTCGAAAAGATCTATTTGAAAATAAAGGTCACAGCAGCTCAGGTTTACTGGTCTGTTACAGAAACAGCAGAACACTAGGTAGAAGACAGAAAGCAGTAAAATAATGGGTTCCGGTGAGTTTTATGCTTGATGCTTATCACGGTTCTCATCCTTGATGCGTATAGCTTCAAGTGTACAACTCGTTGATGTGTTTGCATCATATTGACCAAGATTTGACCATCATAACCCAAGTGCAAGTCTAAGACACGAAGCACAGCTCACTTAAGTGTTGCAAGTGTTTTGATGAACCAAAGTTTCATCAAAGTCTTAGAATTAGCACATACATGAACTATAAAAGTAATATTAACTAAGTTTTGACAATTATGACACAAGTGTGAGTCTAAGACATGTAGATCAACTCACTTAAGAGTTGTATGAAGTTGATGAACCAAAGTTACATCAAGGTCTTAGATCTAACACTTACATGAACTTTAAAAGTAAAAACAAGTTACAAACTTGAAAGTAAACTAACTAATCAAGATCTTAAGATGTAGAACATAGTTCTTAGTTAGATCTTGAAGATCCAAGACCCAAAAGTCTAGATCTAAGGTTATTAAGTTAAATCCAACACAAGTATGTAAAGTTATAAATAAAGAGCTACACTTCCATGTTCTTGAATCTTTAAAGTTAACTTTAAGTTTCAAGAAAGTATGAGATCAAGACTAACTTGTAGTACTTGACCAACAACAACAACAAACATGAAATTAAAGTGTATAAAATGAAGAAGTAAACTAAGTAAACAAGTAATTAGTTCATGGTTTGTTCATACTTTAAAGATTCAAACCAAAGTTTGATCTTTAAGAAAGTAAACTTTAAAGTTTACTAACATGACTTTCAAGTATGATTTGCAACACATGAACTTGCAATCTTTTAAGAAAGTGTATGTAGAACATAACTAGTAAGTTAGTTCTTGTTTGTTCTTGAAATTACAAGATAAATGAAGAATGAAACTAAAGAGTTTGATTCTTGGAAACTAGTAAGTAAATAAATAAACAACTACTAGTAATCAACACAAGTAACAAAAGATTTAAACAAACAAAAAATGATGATGATTATGGGAGTTAATGGCCATGGTTTTACCAAGAAAAAGAAAGGAAGAAATGCTTCAAGTTACTTACAAGAATGTAGAAAGAATTGAGAGAGAAATGAAGCAAGTATGTGTGTGTGTTTTTGAAAGAGTAAACTAGTGAATGAAGTAGTGAAGAAAAAAGAAACAAAACCCCTTCAAGGCCTTCTAGGCCTATGGCCTGCAGCAGATTCAAAAGGGGGGAGGGAGTTATTTGATGGTTACTTGCAAGTAAAGCTTCAAAAGTGTGGATAAAGAATGGTTATGCATGGGGATAACAAGTTAACTAGATTCCTAATGCCTTAACCAACTAGTTCATGTTCAAATAATACTTACAAGGTAGGGTGGGCTTATAAGCCCAAAGTCATAAGTCCATTACACTAATCAAAGCCCATGTTCAATAATTCACAAGTTATACCAATTAAAAGCTCAAGTAACTAACTAACAACTTTAGTTAATAAAAATGATTAATAAACTTAATCATGAATGCAAATAATATCTAAAAATATTATTCGTGAAAGTTCCGGGTGTCACAAAGATGTTTCGGGCACTTAAAAGTCATGTACGGTTAATCATGGCAACATGTAAATGTAATAACATACATTCGTTTAATCACACATATTAATAATAATAATTATTAATAAATAAACGTTGGAAAATCCAGGGTCATTACATAGGATAGGATTAATATAGATTTGTTACCAATTTTCACGTAGCTACAATAAGCAAAAATATCCAATCTTGTTTTACCCATAACTTCTTCGTTTTAAATCCGTTTTGAGTGTTTCAAGTTGCTATGATTTATATTGAACTTAAGTTTTTGAATCTAAATAGAAAAATTATAAGTTAATAGTCGGAAATACAGGTTACAAGTCATTTTTGTAAAGGTAGTCATTTCAGTCGAAGGAACGACGTCTAGGTGACCATTTTGGAAAACATACTTCCACTTTGAGTTTAACCATGATTTTTGGATATAGTTTCATGTTCATAAGAAAAATATTTTTTCCAGAAGAACAACTTCTAAATCAAAGTTTATCATAGTTTTTAATTATCTAACCCAAACAGCCCGCGGTGTTAATTATCTAACCCAAAGTTTATCATAGTTTTTAATTATCTAGATCTAGCTTCAAAGGATCCTTGGATGGCTTGAAAGTTCTTGAAGTAGAATCATGACACGAAAACAAGTTCAAGTAAGATTTCCACTCGAAATAAGATTGTTATAGTTATAGAAATTGAATCAAAGTTTGAATATGAGTATTACCTTGTATTAGAAAGATATCTTACTGTAAATAAGAAATATTTCTTGAGGTTGGATGATCACTTTACAAGATTGGAAGTAAGCTAGCAAACTTGGAAGTATTCTTGATTTTATGAAACTAGAACTTATAGAATTTATGAAGAACACTTAGAACTTGAAGATAGAACTTGAGAGAGATCAATTAGATGAATAAAATTGAAGAATGAAAGTGTTTGTAGGTGTTTTTGGTCGTTGGTATATGGATTAGATATAAGGGATGTGTAATTTTGTTTACATGTAAATAAGTCATGAATGATTACTAATATTTTTGTAATTTTATGAGATATTTAATGCTAGTTGCCAAATGATGGTTCCCACCTGTGTTAGGTGACTCACATGGGCTGCTAAGAGCTGATCATTGGAGTGTATATACCAATAGTACATACATCTAAAAGCTGTGTATTGTACGAGTACGAATACGGGTGCATACGAGTAGAATTTTTGATGAAACTGAACGAGGATGTAATTGTAAGCATTTGTGTTAAGTAAAAGTATTTTGATAAGTGTCTTGAAGTCTTTCAAAAGTGTATGAATACATATTAAAACACTACATGTATATACATTTTAACTGTGACGACCCGGAAATTTCCAACCAAATTTAAACTTGATCTTTATATGTTTTTGACATGATAAGTAAAGTCTGTTAAACTGAATTTCAGAAACTTTGAACTGTGTTCATGTTTACATTTGATCTTCGACCATTACCGACGATTCACGAACAAATTATTGTAAATAAATATGTATATATATACATATATATATATATAACTGTAATATATATAATGTATAAGCTATTAAATATTTAATAAATGTAACTATTAAATACATTGTGTGAACATTAAATACTAATTGTCCTTTTGCTTTATTTAAACGGTCAAGTCCGACGATTTACACAACTTTCACCAAAATATATATATATATATATATATATATATATATATATATATATATATATATATATATATATATATATATATATATATATATATATATATATATATATATATATCAGCCCCTTTTTCTTTATGAAAATCTGGAAAGCAAGATTGCTTTTATAATTGTTCATCTAAAGACAAAATGTGGCTTACTTTTCACACGTTTTTTTTTTTTTGTCACAAGTTGGTAATGGGTTTGTTTTTTTTAAGCCTACAAATATTATATAGATGCACATGCATATAGAATAGCTGTAAAGTAAAATAGATTATTGAACTAGAGCACACACACCTATTTTGTTTATGTTAACCAATCCTTTCTTTCTAATTCTATTTATCACCTTCAATCACTAAATCAACTTGTTACAACTACTCATTTTTCTGTTACTACATCAATGAGAACCAAACACCATCGTCACCTTAACCATCACCACACTAAGGACTACCATCTTCTTCCTCTCTCACTAACTCTTTCTCTATCTGCAAAAAGTAAACCACCATCAATCACCACCTTAAACCCACCTTCACAACACACCGTTACCACCCAAGATCAACCTACAATTATTTCTTGTTCCTCGCTACTGTTTCAACTGCAAAAACAAACCGTAACCTGCTACTATTGTTTTGTTACTACTGCTGCAGCTATGTTTTGTATATTCAGTCAAGAACAGCCCGATCAACCGTAACCTATTGCTACGCTACTGCTACGTACCACTGTTGTTCTCTGATGTATTCGAACCCCACATCACACGAACCTGCTGCATATTTTTGTGACTTAATCCACCACAATCAACAACCGTCGTTCGTTCACACAATTTGTATGGATGTATATTGTATATGTATGTCTGTATTTGGGGAGAGATGGATTGATGGAGGGATATTTAAAGATACATGGATCCGTTTTCTTATGATTTCAGGTCCTGAATAATTAAGCTGTATCTTGAGTATATATATTTTTTTTTTCTGTTGAAAATGAAAATCTGAAAAGGGAGTTTTTGGTTATATTATAACGTGATATTGATATTGATGATGACGGAATGAGTATGAGACTGTGACAATACCTAAACGAACGAAGATGAAGATTATGATAAGAACACGATTTCGTTAACGGAATGATGTGGTGACAAAGAAGAAAAATGGAATAGAATGATGTGGTGATAAAGAAGAAAAATGGAACAGAATGATTGCGGGATAAATAAATATAGATGAGTTATAATTTCAGAAAAATAGAATTGGAATTATGGTTAATAGTGTTGTCGAGTGTTCGAGAGGTCAGGTGTTCGAGTCTCATCTTGGACAATTCTTTTTGGACAAAGTTTCTAAAGGGTATACAAAATTACTTCAAGTTTTATTATCATTATTATTATTAATTGTTATGATTATTATTATTAGTTATTGTTATTATTATGATTAATATATCTTTTTGATTGTTAGAATTATACTTATTATTACTAATATTACAATTATATTTATAATTACTAAAGACGTTATTAACATAGCTATATTTTTATAAGTATTAATAACATTAATATTAATCTTATCATATAGGCATCATTATTATTACTATACTTATTAATGTTATCATTATTTTTAATTAACCTTAGTATTAGTATCATTTTTAAACATTAGTATTATTAATCTATTTATAGTTAATATTACTATTATTAATAAACTTTTCATTTAAAAACTGTTATTATCATTATTATTTTTTTTTACAATCACTAACATTACTATAAATACTATATTATTTTTAACAAACAAATTATATAAAAATATATTCAATACATATAACATAATGAAATTTATATTTTTCTATACAAAATGAATACCAGAAACATATATACATATATATTATGATATAACTAATAAATTTATATATATATTTATTCGAATATAAATATGTATATTAATAAACATACCAATGATATAGGTTCGTGAATCCGAGGCCAACCCTGCATTGTTCAATTTAGTCATATGTATTTTTACTACAAAATACAGTATGGTGAGTTTCATTTGCTCCCTTTTACTCTTTATATTTTTGGGACTGAGGATACATGCGCTGTTTTTACAACTGCTTTATTAAATGCTTTTGAAATATATTTTGGACTGCGAATACATGAAATGCTTTAATAAATGTTTGACGAGATAGACACAAGCAAAACATTCCTCGAATGAATTATTATGCAGACAGAAGTTCTGCGGATTATTATTGAATTATGTGGACATGATAATTGCCACCATTGAATTATGTGGACATGATAATTGCCACCATTGAATTATGTGGACATGATAATTGCCACCATTGAATTATGTGGACATGATAATTGCCACCAGTTGATGTGAATGTTATATATCGAGAGAATGATTTTATACACAGGTTATGTGTATATTATTTTTATGCACAAGATATGTGTACGGTTACTATGATTTATGAAAATGGTTTCGTACACGAGAAAGATGTACTGTATGTACATTACAGGTGGGTATAGGATTCGGGCCCATTTGTACCATGCAGCATTTAAATTGTGTGGTCTATCAAAATGATGAATTTTATTATTTTAAGATAAACCTATGAACTCACCAACCTTTTGGTTGACACTTGAAAACATGTTTGTTTTCAGGTATGAAAGAAATCTTCCGCTGTGCATTTGCTCATTTTAAGGACATTACTTGGAGTTAATCATCGCTCTGGGATCAAATGTTGATGACTTCGTCCAGATGGATTAGGACGGGGTGTTTTAGTTGGTATCAGAGCGGTGGTCTTAGCGAACCAGGTCTTGCATTAGTGTATCTAACTGATAGTTGTTTAGATGCATTAGCGAGTCTGGACTTCGACCGTGTCTGCATGTCAAAATTTTTGCTTATCATTTAGTGTTGAAAATTATTTGCTTATCATCCTTAAAGTCTAGACACGTCTTACTGCCTCTATTGCATAGATAGTGTATAGATAAATTCATATCTTAGCATATCTGTTATTTTTACCTTTGCCTGACAGCTTCCGTAGATTCCTCCGTAACTTATGGGATTTTAGTATTATATATGCATATGTAAATTATGTATTGCAGGGTACTAATCTACATCCTATAATCTATTTTTTTATTGAAAATCCTTCATCTGATCGTACGAGATGAATCCCACAACCAGTTCGAATTCCTCAGATTCTGACAGCTATTCCGATATGGAGTTTCACCTAAGATCCGAAAGTAGTATCACCAGAATGAATTAACTAATTCATCTGATGGGTTCGTAGTCGACTTAATCAATGGAGACGCGAAAAAGGCGATCCCTTTCACCAACCGAATTCACCTCTCGGCGAAGAATCTGAGGCACTTACCGGCGAACCTGTTCGAAACACCATTTTCTCTCTCATTTCCAAAGTATCTCGACACAATTATATTCTATCCACAATTCTAAACCTTATTCATTCGCTCGTTCCAATCGACGATCATCCCGGAATAATATAAGAAGTCAACGAACTTCGCGCTCGAATAATCAATTTGGAGAATATGGTGCAAAATTTACCAGCTTCAGCAACATCATCCGTATCAGTAGTACCAGCAGCACCAGTAGTACCACCAACAATAACATCCGCATCATAAGCCACAACACTAAACGTCTCAACCTCACAATAGGTACCTCGAGCATAATCATCGTTCTACATGACGTTCTACATCATTTATCTTCGTTCGACATGGCGATTATGTAATCTCTAATGTTTTAGAGATTATATATTCTTATTCTAAAGGTAAATCAAATGAGATTAATATTATATTAACTCATTTAATCCATAATTACATCTGAAGAAAATATATATGTATATGTTTTCATAAAGATTGTAATTAAAAATTCTTTTGTACAAACTGTTAATGGTGAAAATATTTTAACGGGTAGGTAATACCCGAGGAATATTTAGATTTCACATTAATAAGTTACAATGTACATTCTTCGAATTTGATTCAACGATCATTTACTATTCTATTTACAACCACCGATATACGTATTCGTTCACCAAAGAATAACTATTTTCATTCAAATTCAATTTCATATTTGGATTTTGATTTATCAGAATCCAACAAGTGGCATAATAAAGAAAACATTTGACAGAATAAAAATTGTTAGAAACAAACAAATTAAATATGAGAAATTTTGTTAAGAATCCATGCTAACTGTTCCTAGCTAATTGTTCCTAGCTAACTGATTACATTTTAATTATCGTAATTTAATTATCGCAATTTACATTCTCGCAATTTTATTTATCGTCATTTAATTTCTGTTATTTACTTTACGCACTTTAATTATCGTCATTTATTTTTTTTAGTTATTTATTTTACGCACTTTAAACATCGGGACACGTATACAAGGTTTTGACATATCATATCGACGCATCTATATATAGTATTTGGAATCACCATAGACACTCTATATGCAGTAATGATCGAGTTCTCTATACAGGGTTGAGGTTGATTCTACAATAATATATATAGTTTGATTTGTGATCGAGTCTGAGACATGTACACGGGTCACGATACGTATTGATTAATTCGAATATTATATATTAAATTATATATGAATTATTGGACTGTCAACTGTGGACTATCGACTGTGGACTAATAACATTGGACAATTAAAATGAATTAAAATATTGATTAGAACATATGAAACTAAACAATTCTTCAAGTTTGCCACTTGATTTCATCTTAAACCTCATTTGTATCTTGACAATTACAATCTGCGTTCAAACCTTTCACGAATCTTGGGAACACCTAAATCGAGAGGGTGAACCAATCGCATTTCATCTACGGAAGAAAATATTTATGCATATAGTTATGCACCTGAAAAACTCTCGGAAACTGAGTAAACATTTAACACATAGCTGTGTTAATCTCTTTAGTGTTATTATTACCCAACATAACTTTGCAATCCCTTTTCAAAGTAGCAAATTTTGTCACAGCTCCAGCAAGTCAACTTCGACTTTTCATTCAAAACAACCTTATTATAACCTGGTTATATATCCGTGCTCTTTTATTGTTATCGGGGAACCTTTTATATTTCACCATATTACCAGCAGACGTACCAGCAACCTCGTTGCTCCTTGGCTTAAATCTCTCTGACAAATCATTAAATTCATTCATTGAAACCCTATCATATACTCATCCGCATCTTGTAACGAGAACTGCCATACCAATTACCGGGAATCAGAAAACTTTGAAAACTCACAGCATATCTACAGTTATATGTATGACATTTATCTCTTAGAATTATGATCTCTCATTCTGAAATTCTGAAAAGCACTCAGTCACAAATCAATACTATGAATGTTGAAAAAGCTGAATGAAGCAGCAGAAACTATAGACAACCGTAAACAACCTTAATTATAGGAAGTTTGATGATAAAGAATAGTATGTTGGAAAAGCTCAGAAAAGTTGGAACTGGAAAAAAACGGATTGAGCTAACCACGAAGGAGACCAGGGACAAATACAAGGACCATACCATATATTCAAAGAATCCAGGTAATTCTGGATCCGATGAAACCTTCAACGAATATCATGCTCCGTACTCATGTTAAAATCTTGCGGAAAATCTTCCTCATCAACCATCGAACTTAGAAATTCCAAGATATCATCGTATCTTTCATTATAAATATTCTCCATATTTCTGAAGATATTTTCATAACTATTTTTATCTGAAATCATTAATCTCTTCGCACTATCAGCGTTACATCATATAGAAACTGTTAGTCTCTATATTCTGTAAACTTTCGAGCTTAAAATATGAATGTTATTAAAGTAATGTTGGGAACTGGTGCATGAGTTAGTATGATATAATGACACTTGATCAACGTGATTATATTACAGTAAGTCATGCTGAGTTTCTAATGGAACGTGATGATTCACAGATCATAACGTCATCATGTTCCATGTTATAAAACTCTTTCATTCTGCTTAACTTCTGTACATATCAAGAAAATATATTCTTGATAGTTCTATTCTCAGCGGTTCGGGTAATTTGACAAATCAAATCGTGCGATTATGTTCTTTCTTATTTAGAACATTAAATTCATTCGAAACTCCACATTTAGGAATCCTGGACCATTATTCGCTTGATTTAAAGTCGGAAAGAGAAAACAAAAGAATGAAGATTTGAATTAAATGAGAGTACAAATCACAGTAAATTGGAGAGAATATTAACTGTGGATATCAATAATTACAGAAGGACGGAAGCAGAGACATCAAAATAGAAAGGAAGATATAAAATCCGACAACAACACAGAAATCACAAACCGTGTACATTAATACGAATAGAAATATAAAGACACGGGAGTCTGATAAACACAATAACCCCAAGGTAATAGTAGAAGTGAATAGATTCCTTTGGCGGTTAATGGAAAAGAAGAATGACAGATGCGATAGTTAGGAAAATATCAAGAATCAGAACTGGATGGAGCATTTCCACAATATGTTGGAAGTAGGAATAGAGGAAGAAAGTATAGGAATGGTGAAAATAATGGAACGGAAGAGTTTAATTTATAATGTGAATACCAAACAAAGCAATCGAGACAGATGATCGCATTAAATTAAAGAGATTTTAATTTCCTTAAATCTCGAAGAATCAGATCTTATAGATTTCCAAGATTTTCTTTTGAATCCCTTGAACTCCAGAATTCAACTCATCTACGTCAAAAGATATGACGAAACTTACTTTTCTCATTTCACACTTTTGTGATAGCTTCACTCGTACGTTTCACATAATTGAATTGTTTTATCTATATTACTTAATGATGATAAAACTCTATTTATCGACTCATATTCGTCATAAAAACATTTTTAATGTTAACCATGACAACCACACTCAAATTTCGGGACGAAATTTCTTTAACGGGTAGGTACTGTGACGACCCGGAAATTTCAAACCAAATTTAAACTTGATCTTTATATGTTTTCGACATGATAAGTAAAGTCTGTTAAACTGAATTTCAGAAACTTTGAACTGTGTTCATGTATACATTTGATCTTCGACCATTACCGATGATTCACGAACAAATTATTGTAAATAAATATGTATATATATACATATATATATATATATAACTGTAATATATATAATGTATAAGCAATTAAATATTTAATAAATGTAACTAGTAAATGCGTTGTGTGAACATTAAACACTAATTGTCCTTTTGCTTTATTTAAACGGTCAAGTCCGACGATTTACACAACTTTCACCAATATATATATATATATATATATATATATATATATATATCACAGCCCCTTTTTCTTTATGAAAATCTAGAAAGCAAGATTGCTTTTATAATTGTTCATCTAAAGACAAAATGTGGCTTACTTTTCACACGTTTTTTTTTTTGTCACAAGTTGGTAATGGGTTTGGTTTTTTTTAAGCCTACAAATATTATATAGATGCACATGCATATAGAATAGCTGTAAAGTAAAATAGATTATTGAACTAGAGCACACACACCTATTTTGTTTATGTTAACCAATCCTTTCTTTCTAATTCTATTTATCACCTTCAATCACTAAATCAACTTGTTACAACTACTCATTTTTCTGTTACTACATCAATGAGAACCAAACACCATCGTCACCTTAACCATCACCACACCAAGGACTACCATCTTCTTCCTCGCTCACTAACTCTTTCTCTATCTGCAAAAAGTAAACCACCATCAATCACCACCTTAAACCCACCTTCACAACACACCGTTACCACCCAAGATCAACCTACAATTATTTCTTGTTCCTCGCTACTGTTTCAACTGCAAAAACAAACCGTAACCTGCTACTATTGTTTTGTTACTACTGCTGCAGCTATGTTTTCTATGTTCAGTCAAGAACAGCCCGATCAACCGTAACCTATTTCTATGCTACTGCTACATACCACTGCTGTTCTCTGATGTATTCGAACCCCACATCACACGAACCTGCTGCATATTTTTGTGACTTAATCCACCACAATCAACAACCATCGTTCATTCACACAATTTGTATGGATGTATATTGTATATGTATGTCTGTATTCGGGGAGAGATGGATTGATGGAGGGATATTTAAAGATACATGGATCCGTTTTCTTATGATTTCAGGTCCTGAATAATTAAGCTGTATCTTGAGTATATATATATTTTTTTCTGTTGAAAATGAAAATCTAAAAAGGGAGTTTTTGGTTATATTATAACTTGATATTGATATTGATGATGACGGAAGGAGTATGAGACTGTGACAATACCTAAACGAATGAAGATGAAGAATATGATAAGAACACGATTTCGTTAACGGAATGATGTGGTGACAAAGAAGAAAAATGGAATGGAATGATGTGGTGATAAAGAAGAAAAATGGAACAGAATGATTGCGGGATAAATAAATATAGATGAGTTATAATTTCAGAAAAACAGAATTGGAAGTATGTTTAATGGTGTTGTCGAGTGTTCGAGAGGTCAGGTGTTCGAGTCTCATCTTGGACAATTCTTTTTGGACAAAGTTTCTAAAGGTTAAACAAAATTATTTCAAGTTTTATTATCATTATTATTATTAATTGTTATGATTATTATTATTAGTTATTGTTATTATTATGATTAATATATCTTTTTGATTGTTAGAATTATACTTATTATTACTAATATTATAATTATATTTATAATTACTAAAGACGTTATTAACATAGCTATATTTTTATAAGTATTAATAACATTAATATTAATCTTATCATATAGGCATCATTATTATTACTATACTTATTAATGTTATAATTATTTTTAATTAACCTTAGTATTAGTATCATTTTTAAACATTAGTATTATTAATCTATTTATAATTAATATTACTATTATTAATAAACTTTTCATTTAAAAACTGTTATTATCATTATTATTATTTTTTTTACAATCACTAACATTACTATAAATACTATATTATTTTTAACAAACAAATTATATAAAAATATATTCAATACATATAACATAATGAAATTTATATTTTTCTATACAAAATGAATACCAGAAACATATATACATATATATTATGATATAACTAATAAATTTATATATATATTTATTCAAATATAAATATGTATATTAATAAACATACCAATGATATAGGTTCGTGAATCCGAGGCCAACCCTGCATTGTTCAATTTAGTCATATGTATTTTTACTACAAAATACAGTATGGTGAGTTTCATTTGCTCCCTTTTACTCTTTATATTTTTGGGACTGAGAATACATGCGCTGTTTTTACAACTGCTTTATTAAATGCTTTTGAAATATATTTTGGACTGCGAATACATGAAATGCTTTTATAAATGTTTGACGAGATAGACACAAGCAAAACATTCCTCGAATGAATTATTATGCAGATAGAAGTTCTGCGGATTATTATTGAATTATGTGGACATGATAATTGCCACCATTGAATTATGTGGACATGATAATTGCCACCATTGAATTATGTGGACATGATAATTGCCACCAGTTGATGTGAATGTTATATATCGAGAGAATGATTTTATACACAGGTTATGTGTATGTTATTTTTGTGCACAAGATATGTGTACGGTTACTATGATTTATGAAAATGGTTCCGTACACGAGAAAGATGTACTGTATTTAAAAGATATAGCATGTACATTACATGTGGGTATAGGATTCGGGCCCATTTGTACCATGCAGCATTTAAATTTTGTGGTCTATCAAAATGATGAATTTTATTGTTTTAAGATAAACCTGTGAACTCACCAACCTTTTGGTTGACACTTGAAAGCATGTTTATTCTCAGGTATGAAAGAAATCTTCCGCTGTGCATTTGCTCATTTTAAGGACATTACTTGGAGTCGATCATCGCTCTGGGATCAAATGTTGATGACTTTATCCAGATGGATTAGGACGGGGCGTTTCATTAACTGAGTCGTTAAGTCATCGTTAGTCGTTACATGTAAATGTTGTTTTGAAACCTTTAGGTTAACGATCTTGTTAAATGTTGTTAACCCATTGTTTATTATATCTAAAGAGATGTTAAATTATTACATTATCATGATATTATGATATATTAATATATCTTAGTATGATATATATACAGTTAAATGTTGTTACAACGATAATCGTTACATATATGTCTCGTTTCGAAATTGTTAAGTTAGTAGTCTTGTTTTTACATATGTAGTTCATTGTTAATACACTTAATGAAATGTTTACTTATCATTTATCATGATTAAACATAGTGTAACAATATCTTAATATGATTCATATGTATTTAGTAAGACGTTGTTATAACGATAATCATTATATATATTGTTTCGAGTTTCTTAATTCAATAAACTCAATTTTATGTATATAACTCATTGTTAAAATACCTTATGAGATACTTACTTATCATAATATCATGTAAACTATATATATATATATATATATATATATATATATATATATATATATATATATATATATATATATATATATGTCATCATATAGTTTTTACAAGTTTTAACGTTCGTGAATCACCGGTCAACTTGGGTGGTCAATTGTCTATATGAAACCTATTTCAATTAATCAAGTCTTAACAAGTTTGACTGCTTAACATGTTGGAAACACTTAATCATGTAAATAACAATTTCATTTAATATATATAAACATGAAAAAGTTCGGGTCACTACATAACCCATAATTTCATTAGCTCTATCCCGCTCATAAAAACCCGTTTTGAAATAGCTCGTTTATGACCTTGTCGTAGTATTTTATGTATAATACTACTAATAATATTACTCTTAGTGATAATAATTAGATTAAAAAAGTATTAATCTTACTAATAATATTTATAATATAAATATATGTGTGTATATCGTGAGAGATAGATAGAGTGAACACTGGAACCAGGATAGGGTTGATTTTATAGATATATGCTACCACTGACACTCATGCGATTGCATGAGTGTCTAGTATTATATTCATGCAAGTGCACAACAAATAGCACACGGTTTTGTTTCTCAAAACCAAGTATTATATTAGTTAATATAATATAAATATTATTTAATCTATAGAATTAATTAAATATTATATTATATTTTCATGCATAGTTGATTTGTAATTTTTACACCGATGTGTTGTACGTTGACCCTCGACTTAAGTACCGGTTCCAGTTTTTCGAACGCATTTTCGTACGCTTAGAAAACTAGCGTTTAAATAATAAAATTTACTATGCCGTAGCACGTTTACGTTTTTGAAACAATATATATGTAATTTATAATACAAAGCTTTAATTAAGTTCTTTAAAACTTATGAACAACTTATCTTATAAAACGTTTTAATAATAAAGTTCTTTTTAAACTAAAAATGTTTTTGTACGTTTGAAACAATATTAAATAAATATGAATACTTTGTTTTCCAAAACTAAATATATTTAAGAATCATTTTACTAAAAAATGTTATAATAGTGGAAGTTGTTGTATCGTAAAAATGTTTTAGAAAAGTAAGATTAAATATGCTCTTAATAGATTTCAATTTTTTTTATTTATTTTTTTTAAATTTATGTTTGTTGGTGAAACGTGATATAAAGTCCAAAGGTTAGATAAACGTATGAAATTATCTTAATGTAAAATGTCGATATCCAACGTCTATGTTATTTACATTCCACGTTCCAACTTTAAGATGAAAGTTAAAATAGTTATCTTATTAAAATCACGAGGAAAATGATGTAAAGCATGAACTGAAAATCAAATAGGAATCTCCACTAACTCTTGTCTAGTTTCCGTTAATTGACACTTTTATTCTTACTTGTAATTCACTTTACCAATTATTCTGAATACCGTTAAAAGGAAAGGTTTCCTAATTCAAAGTGGACCTCTCAACAGAGACATGTAATTCGTATCATAATGAATCTTGATAACTCAATCATTTGATATTATTTTATAACTCCATCGATAAACATATTGAAGTAGATACGTTCATGTAACGTATTATACGTTTAAATACCTTGTTAATATTCTCAAGTTATAATAATATATATATATATAATCATATTCATTTATATAATGGTTCGTGAATTATTGGAATTTGGTCGAGGTTAATTGAATGTATGAACATAGTTTAAAATTCTTGAGATTTAACTTAACAAAATTTGCTTATCGTGTCGGAATAATGTAAAGATAAAGTTTAAATTTGATCGGAAATTTCTGGGTTGTCACAGGTGGCGCTAGTGGCTCTGGCATTGCCGAGCAGCGTACGGGTATCGAGGGACCCAAGGTGACTGAGGCCCACACTGAAAGTGGGCACAAGCGTAAGCGCGAGAAAAAGGCAAAAGGTAGTTTCGTTTTTGCCTAAGTTATGAATACTCGCACTACTAATTATGTTATTGATTGATTATCTGTTTATTTGCAGAGGCATGCTTGCAGTTTTATGGTATGAACGACCTGCTGTCAATACCAGAGAAGGCGGCGACTTCTTAATTCAACTACTTGGAAGACATTAAGCTTCCCAACTACTTTGGGCATCTCTCGCCCGTGGAAGCATGGCGCTTAGACGTTCAATTGGCTATGCTGATGATGTGCGCTAAGTGTTGCCTTAAGGAGGCGAAGGCTCGTTTGGAGGGTGCCGTCTCTTCCACACCGGGCGCGCTGACTGCTGAACAGATGCATGACCGCATCGTGCATCTGACCTCAGATCTTGAGCAGTCAGAAAAGTCGCGCGAAGAGGCAGTCAGCGCCCCGTCTGCTCTAGCTGTGGAGAAGGTGTCTTTAGCCTCTCAAGTTGAGGATTTGACTGAAAAGGTCAGGTCCCTCGAGTCTGAAAAGAGCTCTTGGGAGGGAGAGCGCGAAAACTTGACTGATCGCTTAACTACTTGTCAGGTTGATCGTGACACGACAAAGTGTCAATTTGAGACCTTAAAGAAGGGTCTCCCTACACTTGTTGCTCGTGCTTGCGACTCGAAATATGTGAGCGATCTTCTTTTTGACGCCATTCTTGCTTTCAAGGTGGAGTAGAGGCTTGTTTTCTGGAATAAGATTCAGCCTCACGTCCAATCTTCTGATGCCTTGGATGCCATTATTTCTAAGGAGGTGGATCCTCTTGCGGCGCAAAAGATCCAAGGGGTGGCGCCGACGCTGATGAACATCATGGTCCCTTCACTTGTGGCTTTATCCGAAGACCCCGCTGCTGATGCTTATCGTTTGTTAAATGATCCATTTTAATTTTGTAATTTCCTTTAAGAATGTAATCACCTTCTGGGTAATAATAAAATTTTATTTTGTTGACTTCTCTATATTGTGCATGGTTTGCATGTTGTAATGCGTTTAAAGTTTACAAGTGCGGGTTAGCAATTTACACTTAAGCATATTTCATTGTTAACTATAGGTTGTATATGCGCACTGGACCCGATTCTGTCCTTTGCGACTTGTATGTTTCTAAGTGATAATTGTTAAATATCAGTGCGACCAAGTATATGGGTTATGTTCGAGATTCTTGTATGATCATGCGCGTAAGATCGTTTGTTTAAAATGTTTAAGTTTTCATTGATTTTCATCATAATTATACTCGAGGCATGTCAACGTTTAACTTATCACATATATTGTTGTGCACACAATATATGCTTAAGTTGAGCATCCGTGTGTGCCCATCGGGAGTCTTCTAACTGCGCCAACACTTAGGATTGAGGTCAGGCACGACCAACGCCATCATTTATAGTCATGACTTGCAGATCTCAAGTTCTGCATGGGTTTGTTAGGTCAACCCAATGATGCTTAACCGTCCGGTTATAATAGACTAGCTTGTCATCAAAGAAGCTTCTGCCGCACGGGTGCCGGAGAAAGCAACCCATCAAAGGCAGGAGTGCGCTGCCTAAGAGATTGATTAGAGAGCTACTTTGCATATAATGGCACAAAGATTATGGTAGACGATAACTTGAACCCAATAATTAAACATAGATAAACATGCACGTAAAGCACTTAAGAGACATTGTTTCATCAGTACAGATTTTTAAACATGCGCTAAACATGGTGCGCTCAATAACTTCCTATCTTTCTAATACCAGTAATAGCTGTATCCACCTTGATCATAACTGTAGCTACATGCTCTCTCCTCCCTCAACTTCTCGTCCTTGTATTCTTTTAACTCATAGTCCACGCCGGCAATTTCGTCTCCCTCGTCATTTCCGACTCCAGAAGAATCGGCCCCATCTTTCGTCACCTTTGCTGCGGCTTGAATACTTCGGATCTGTGGATACCAGTCAAATAGTGTTATAAATCAACGAATGCTCGAGTATGTGTGCAAGTGCACTCTAATATGCATCTTATGTTTTGGATTATGTAAGATTGTGCTCATTTTAATGCGGTAAGCGCGCAGACTGGTTGCGCGTTTATTGCATTTCATCCAGAAAAGTATGCAAGCGCCGATTTTGCTGTTATGTGGCTGCGCGTGATTTGTGGTTTTAATTTTCAAAACGATTAGCTACATATGTTTGTGTGTACCTGTCGAAGTCGATAGTCCTCTGCGGTCACTTTGGACTTGAGTGTGGCTTCTCCTAGCGGGGTGGGTAGCGTTATGATTCCTCGGTAAAGACAGGTGCTAATGGCAAAGTGTGATAGAGCCGGTTGTCCAAGGATAGCGTCGTATTCCGATTCAGCACGTATCACTTTGAAGTCGACCACCATCATGTGCGCCCTTTCTTTGTGTTGATCGTCCCGCAAGGTTAACGCTGCCCCAAGTATCCCCTTTGACCAAGCTGGGTCTCCACTAATTCCTCTGAACTGTTGTTTTACCTTTCTTAAGTTGCGCTTCACTGTGTAGGCTAGGTTCTTAAAACAATGAAAGAACATGACATTGACACAACTGCCAGTATCGATGAGAATTTTATCAATGTGTTGAGTACATTCAGGCATGTAACCTTCTACCACTAGTGGGGCGCATTTCCTCTTGAAAATGGGCTCGCGCAGGAGATGCGCCTTCAGGGTCTCATACGGCAGCAGTGGATCTTTCTCAACTTCCTTCTTCTTCTCCTATGAAAAGACATAAATGACATTGTCTTTCTCAACTCCTTCGTTCTCCTTCTTATACCCTCCTGATTCATCCTTCCTCGTTTTCAAGTGTTTCAACTCTCCGCGTTTGAGGCACGCAACCACCTTATCAACCAATGCTTCTCGAACGTTTTAGAGATTGGCTCAGTCACATAGATCTCTTTCAAACTCTTGGTGAGGCTCCTGATCAAAGCTTGCTTGTTTTCCCTGGTGTCATTGTCCCTGTTCTGATGATGTTGCTGGTTGTTGTTGTTGTTGTTCCCCTGGTAGTTTCGCTGGTGCTTTCTGTCCCTATGATGGTTGTTACCATGGTGGAAGTAGGGGCTAGAGTCGTGTTGGTTTCTCCCGAAACCGCCGGACGGGCGCCCACCCCTTGGCGAGTCGTAACCGTCGCGCCGACCATTTCCTGGGCTCCTGTAACTTGAGTACCTGGTGGTGTCTTCTTTAGCGTGCATGTGTTCGTGCGCTTTCCTTATCGCTTCTGCCAGTATCTCTGGAGGACGCTTCCTCAACCTCTGCCACAACGTTAGGTGGCACTCCCTACAGATTCCGTGTATGAAATCGGATACCTTCAGTGACTCTGTGCAGTTGCGAACTCTAGCTACCTCTTGGCAATACCTGTCGATGAACTATCCTAAGGACTCCCCTCTCTCATGCTTGATGTCATGACATTCAACATGTGTCCTTCGAGTTGCGCGCATGTTATGAAACTTAAGCAGGAAACGCGTTCGGAGATCGTCGTAACAGCTTATAACTAGCGCTGGCAGGTTGTTGAACCACTGCCGAGCTACGCCCTTAAGTAGCGGTGGGAACTCAATGCACTTTGTCTCGTCAACCCATCGCTGGTTTCACACTATTCATTCATACTTTTGCAAGAAGTCATCTGGGTTTGAGAATCCATCATAGTACCCCAGGGTTAGCGGTATCACGGGCAGCGGTGTAGAAACATGGCTTAGTATGTGCGCTGAGAACTTTTCTCCGGTAGGCGCTGTTTCGAAAGAGGGTTTGACGGGTACTCCTTTCATCCCTACGTATAGGTTTTTATTCATGAGCTCGGCCTTTCCCGGTTGCTCAAACTCATGCACCATATCATCTGGCGCGGCATTCATCAAAGCGTAAATCAGATTGGCTTGATTGTGGGCACGTTGTTCGCGTGTCCGAGCTGGTGATTCTGTGGATGTCCCCCTTCCTGCAGATGAAGCTCCATGCGCAAACATGGTAGCGCTAGACCCGGTTGTGGTTGGGGAGGCATCTCTCCGAGGTGAAGGTGAGGGTCGCACGCCCTGTGAGCCAGCGGGACTACTAGTATGTCTTGGGCTATTGCGCGCGGATTCAGTCGTTGGGTAGATGGGTACGAAGCCCGTGCTTGTAGTTTTCGAGGCCTGTGGTATCGGCCTAATTGCTTCTGGAGTCTTGAAGGACGACGCAAACGCGCCAGGGGGAGGCATCTGGGCGCCTCTTGGTGGCGCGTTGTCAGAAGTTCCTGCCGACCCCTTGACGGCTGGCTTTAGTCCTGTAGGCGAGGTAGCTCACGCTTGCGCAGGTTTTTGTACTTCCTGCTTGCTGGCCATTTCAACACCTGTTATTGTATCAAAAGGAAACAAGTGAGTCGTTAGTGGAAATACAGAAAAAATATCGAATCAAAATCTATTAACTTGAGTGTCCCACGGATGGCGCCAAATGATCAAGCATAGAATAATCGGGTCGGGTTCGGTCCATGCTTGACATCATTGAGAGGGGATTTAAGGGTCAATTGAGTTTAACTCTCCAGTCCGGAGTACCGTGAATAACCCCTCGCAAGATGAGGATCTCAACAGGGGTAGTTAAACGTAGACCCACCATCGGCGGGTAGTCCGGACATTGATGGCTCACGCTAAGTTGTAGGGTTTATGTTCATGGAACGTCACCTGTATATCGAGGATGTCTAGTGTAATGCTATGAGTCCGGTAACGCGGGTATAATTGCGCTATGCGCTGCTGTTCTTAGAGTATATGTGTGAAAGTGAATTCCAGGGTGCTTTGTTCTGTGGACGAAGTCTTGTATTTATAGGATAACCTTTCTTGTCTTTTATCGCCACGTAATAAGGTAAAAAGGATCGTGGCCTGCAAATAGTACGTCTTCAAGCGAGCTGATCCGACAAAAGTAAAAAGTATTCTTGTCGGCTCTGACCTTTTGTCTGTCAGGTGTCTTCTGCCAGCTACAGCATCGCCTGACATGTGGACGCTGCCAATGCGAGCGGATGGAACTGGCGCCACTGTTATGAGTATGGTGCTCTATGCCTTAGCGCGCTCCCTTGTAAATCCTTGTGACGATGCTGTCTAATGCGCTACACGATCTGATCGGGTATTCCTATCATTAATTATCATCTTGACGGTGATAGTGTGGGGTTAAAACCCTAAGTGGGGGAGTGTGTACCCGGAGGGTACGGTGTTTCCTCGAGTTAGAAGGCATGTTTGAGCAATTTTTTTGGAAGTCGTCCCGTTTTGTGAGCAACCTAGGGACATAGAGTGTTGATTTTCGACTGCTTTGTGTAGAGATATGTTAGTATGGTGCGCGTTCGAGAGTGAGTTCTTTAGAGAACTGAGGACTTGTACGTGCGAGAGGTGTTAAGATCATCCTTAAAGGACGGTCGAAACGAGGTTCGCCGGGTACTGGTGGACGGGTTATGGAAATTTAGAGTTGCGCATCGATTGGAGTACCGAAAAGCTTGCGGGAAGATCCATCACCGTGTGCGTGGTGCGGATGACACAGTTAAATTGTAAATTGGCGGTAGAACTCTAATTCATGAGTTGGAGTGCGCCAGAGAGTCATGAAGGATGGTTACGTGTTGGAAACGTTGTGCGACGAGGAAGTGTATTCGATAGGATGCAATGGTGGCATCAAAGGGATGTATAGTTGTGTGAGAACTCGAAGAGTCGAGGAAGGCGTACTTTTTGGCTGTATTGGGGCTAAGATCATAAGGACGTGATCCAATTTAAGTGGGGGAGAGTTGTAAGACCCTGTATCCTATTCCAGTGCAATGGGACGCCGTCCCACATTTTGGACGCCGTCCAAATGTGCTGACGGGCCAGCTGTTTTATTTTGTTTTAAAAAGGGGCATTTTGGTAAATTCACTTGGGTGTCGGTTTGGAGCCCTCAAAACTAATCTAGATCTCATTTGTGGATCACATTTCATCCACACAAACACTCTCATCCAATTCTAGAGAGAGAAAGAGTTTAGTGAGAGAGAGCTTGATTTGGAGAAGAAGGAGTTGGATTCTCACCAAAGCTCGGGTTTTAAAGTTGTTCATCTCGCTCCTAGCTGCGTTTTGGTTGTTGTAGTAAGTTCTAACTCCGAATTTCATTGTTTGATTTGATATTCAAAGTTAGGGTTTGAACTTAAATTGTTGATAAACCCATTTAAACTCATGAAGTGAGTTTAGTAATGCTAGTAATCAGGTTTTATTGTGTCGTTGGTGGATTTTAGGTTGGTTGATGTTTTGGTCAAGTTCAAGACTTGCAAAATGGGTTAATCACTAGGTTTAGTGATTTTGGATGTGTTGAAACATATTCGGGTGTATTTTGGTTGACTAATTTTGAAATGGGTCAAAATTAGGGTTTGGTGTCAAATTGGGTAAGATAAGTGTTTAACACTTAAGTTTTTGAGTAAAATATGGTGTTAGAACATAATCGCTAGTTAATTGTGATTATGAGTATTTTGGGCGAGATTTGACTTAGTCAAAGTGAAGTATGTGCAAATGGGTCGAAATGGCACTTATGGTGTTTTGGGCATAAGCTAGAGTGTTTAGCTTATTTGTTTGTGAATTATCTAGGTGATTCACATTTGGACGATTAGGAGCTCAAGCGGGAGTTGCCTTTCTTGTAATCGAGGTGAGTGGAATATTTATACATGTATGTATGTAGTTTATTTACTCGTACGCGTTGTGAGTTTTCGGTGCCACATCGTGAGTATTGGTGTTATGTCACGGGCCGGTGCCACATCGTGACTTATTGGTGTTATATATATATAAGTATTAGTGTTATCATTTTTATGTTAATAATTTATATATATTTTATATGTTCATTTTATATATAAAGATATTAAATTTTGTTATGTTATATGTGTTAAATATCTATATTTATGTATGTATTTCATTTGTTTATCGAAACATTGGTTCAAATTACACCAAATTAATATTAGTAAGAAAATGATGATAGTAACTTTAATAATATATTTATGTTAATAATAACTCTATTAGTGATAATAACAATGATATTAATAATAATACTTGTAAAAATATGAATTTTATGGTTGATGATCATTATGATATCGATTTTAGTAATTACATAATAATAATACTCGTGATAATATAATTAATAATATTTATGTTAATATAAACAATTCTAATATTTGTAAAAAGATACTAATACTAATATTTGCGAAAATAATTATAATTTGTATTATTTTCATAATAATAATCATAATAATCCTAATCATAATCATAATAATAATAAAAAAAATACAACTATTAGTGATATATAACAATAATCTTCATACTTGTATATATATCATAATTTTATCATAATACTTATTTTTGTAAAGATAATAATTATTATGTTACTAATAATAACAATGTTGATAATTATATTAATGATGATCTTAAAAAAATAATAACACTAATAACCATAATGATTATAATACTTCATGATAATAATAATAATAACAATAATACTAAGTGTAATAATAATGATAACAATCATCATAATAACAACTCTAATAATAATAACAATAATAATAATAATAATAATAATAATAATAATAATAATAATAATAATAATAATAATAATAATAATAATAATAATAATAATAATAATAATAATAATAATAATAATAATAATAATAATAATAATAATAATAATTAAAAATAAAAGAAATAAAAATATACCCTTGAAGTTTGTTTGTAAAAAGAATTGTCCCATATGGGACTCGAACCCACGACCTTCTGTTATAACAAACACCCTCATGACCATCCTTCCATCTCTGTCTTTCTGAATTTATTCTAACCTAAAATGTATTTAACCCGATTTAGTTGTTCTTCATCTTCTTCAATTTGGAATTCGATCAGACACCCATTTTATATAACAGCAATCAATTCAATCGACATTAAGATTCTCAATTCAAACAGAACGTCAGGGATTCCTTTAACTTGAATTATTTAATAGCAAACAACAACAAAAAATACTTTAATTACAACCGTCGTGTTCTTGAGTTCATAAACTCAATGTTTGATTTTGATTTTAAGACCATTTTAAAAGAAACTTTATATATGAAATAGATTGCAAAAGACTCCTATAAACTATATGAATTCTCAATTTAACAGGAAACAACTTACAGAATTCAAATTTCACGATGAACTCAATTGTTGACTTTTGCTTCAAAAAGCTTTGACTCGAAAATTCATGTTTGATATAACGAATTAAGACCTGCGAATTTGAGGAAACATTCACGACATGATTTCGGACACTTCTAAAATTTTACTTCTGGTCAATTCATTTCAAATCAATTCGAAGGTTAAATGGGTCAACGATGAACACAAAGGTCAAATTTAATCGAATTCACTGAAATAAATTTCTGTAAAGTTGTAGTGATGATTTTAGAAGTTTAGGAATCATAAAGTGAATGGATTACAGTAATTAATCTGTATTGAAAAGTTCCAAAATTGGATTGGTGAATTTTGGATCAAATAGGCTACAATCAGAGAGTTTAAAGAGAAAAGAAAAAAAAATAAAGAACAGATGAAACAGATATAATCGAATAAGGATTGTTTTCATGAAGGAGTTCTTGTATACAGCATTTTCTATCAACATACCTTCACAGGTAAATAGAAGACAGAAGAAATAAATAAATGAACTGATGGCTATAGCTAACAGTCTTTGTTCTTATGTTATATATATATATATATATATATATATATATATATATATATATATATATATATATATATATATTAATTTATAAATATAATATACAAATATAAATATATTAATAATAATAATAATAATAATAATAATAATAATAATAATAATAATATTAGTAATAATAATTAATACAATAATAATGACATTAATAATATTAATATAACAACTATATTTTAAATTGTATTATATATATTACTAGTTATGTACTATTTAATAACTATATGATATTTTATATAATAATATTTATTAAAATAATATTTATACATTACAATATGACAATAATTATACATATAGATCTTATATGTGTATATATATTCTAATAACAACATAACTATTTTGTATATATATATATATATATATATATATATATATATATATATATATATATATACATATACATTTTAACACCAGACTTTATTATATAACTAAATATATTAAATATAAATTTAATATTTAATTTATTATATTTATAATTAATAGTACTTCTCATTACATCATATATTATTTTATTTTACTTATTTACTTCTAGCAGTTAAATCGTATTTTATTTCAAATTATATTTCAAACTAATATATATATATATATATATATATATATATATATATATATATATATATATATATTCAAATATATATGTATCTATTTACAATTAGTTGTTCGTGAATCGTCCGGGAGTGGTCAAAGGTAAAAATGCATATATGAAACAGTTCAAAATTTTGGAGACTCAACTTAACAGACTTTTCTTATCGTGTCGAAAACATTCAAAGATTAAGTTTAAATTTTGGTCGGAAATTCCCGGATCATCACATTACCTACCCGTTAAAGAAATTTCGTCCCAAAATTTGAGTGAGGTGGTCATGGCTAACAATAAAAATGTTTTCATGACGAATATGAGTTGATAACTTGAGTTTTATCATCATTGAGAAATATGGATAAAAATAATTCGATTATTCAAAGAGTACGAATGAAGCTATCACCAAAGAGTGAAATAGGAAAGTAAAGATTCATCTTAACTTTTGACAGAGTCAGGGTTGAATTCCGGAATTCAAGGAATTTAAAGAAAATCTTCTAAATCTAAAAGATTTGATTCTTCGGCGAGTAAGGAAATTAAGATCTCTATAATTAAATACGGTGATCTGCCTTGATTACTCTGTCTGATATTTCCATTATAAATTAAGCTCTTCCGTTCCATTATTCTCACCATTCCTATACTTTCTTTCTTAGTTCATACATCCAAAAGATTGTGAAAATACTTAGTCCAGTTCTAATCCCTAATATTTTCCTAATTATTATTTCTGTCATCCATCTTTTCAATCTTCCATCAGAAGAATCTGTTTACTTCTACTATTACCTTGGGGTGATACTATTCTTAATTATACTGTGTCTTTATATTGCTATTCGTATTAATATCCACGGTTTGTGACCTCTGTGTCGTCATTGGGCTTTATATTTTCTCTTATATTTCGGTGTTCCTACTTCTGTCTCCTATAATCATCGTCATCCACAGTTAATGCTCTCTCTTATTTGCTGCGATTTATACCCCCTTTCTATTTCGGAGCTTCATGCTTTTATTTTCTTTTCGCAAGTATTGGTCCATAATTTGTAGGTATGGAGTTCCAAATGAACTGAATGTTCTAAGCAAGAAAGAATGTAATAGCACGATTTGATTTGTCAAATTACCAGAATCACTGAGAATAGAACTATCAAGAATATATTTTCTTGATATGTTCAGAAGTTAATTTGAATAAAAGAGTTATGTAACATGGCACGTGATGACGATATGTCCTGTGAATCATCACGTTCCATTAGAAACTCAGCATGACTTACTGTAATATAATCACGTTGATCAAGTGTCATTATATTATACTAACTCATGCTTCAATTCCCAACACTTCTCCAGAATTCATTCATAATTTATACTTAGATGTTACAGAATATTGAAAACTAAAACAGTTTTCAATATGATGTAATACAGATAGCACGAATAGGTATATAATTTCGGACGAGAATATTTATAAAAATATCTTCAGAAGTATCGAAGATATCTATGATGATATTTTGGAATTTCTAAGTTCGAAAGTTGTTAAGAAAAAGGTTTTCCGTAAGATTTTAACATGACTTCGGAGCAGGATATTCTCTAAAGATTTCATCGGATCCAGAATTACCTGGATTCTTTGAATATAGGGTTTGGTCCTTGTATTTGTCCTTGGTCTCCTTCATGGTTAGCTCAATCCGTTTTCCAGTTTCAACTTTTCTGAGCTTTTCCAACATACTATTCTTTATTATCAAACTTCTGGCTGTTAAGATCGTTTACGGTTGTCTACGGTTTCTGCTGCTTCATTCAGATTTTTCAATATTCAGAGTATTGATTTGTAGACTAGGTGCTTTTCAAAATTTCAGAATGGAAGGTCATTATTCTAGAAGATAAATGTTATACATATAATTGTTGATGTAGATATGCTGTGAGTTTTCAAAGTACTGATTGCCAATTCCTCTACATTTACTGCTACCATATCTGAATCATTGGTTATCGATCCGAGGTGATTTCAAGAGAATTGTGTTTTTAGATGATTAAACGCTGATGGTAATATGGTGGAATATAAAAGGTTCCCCGGTAACAATAAAAGAGCATACATATAAATCAAGGTGATAATAAGGTTGTTTCGAACGAAAAGTCGAAGTTGAATTGCTGGAGCTGTGACAAAATTTACTACTTTGAAAGGAATTACCAAGTTATTTTGGGTAATAATAACACTAAAGGAATTAGCACAACTACGTGTTAAACGTTTACTCAGTTTCCGAGAGTTTTTCAGATGCATAACAAAATGCATCAATCTTTTCTCTCGTAGATGAAGTGCGGTTGGTTCATCCTCTCGTTTGAGATGTTTTCAAGAATCATGAAAGATTTGAACGTGGATCGTAATCATCAAGATACAAATGAGGTTTGAGATGAAATCAAGTGGCAAACTTGAAGAATTGTTTAGTTTCATATCTTATAGTCAATATTTTTAATTCATTTTAATTGTCCAATGTTATTAGTCCACAGTCGATAGTCCACAGTTGACGGTCGAATAATTCATATATAGTTCAATATACAATATTCGAATTAATTAATACGTATCGTGACCCGTGTACATGTCTCAGACTCGATCACAACTCAAATTATATATATTATTGTAGAATTAACCTCAACCCTGTATAGAGAACTCGTTCATTACTGCATATAGAGTGTCTATGGTTATTCCAAATAATATATATAAATGCGTCGATATGATATGTCAAAACCTTGTATACATGTCCCGATATTTAAAGTGCATAAAATAAATAACAGAAATTAAATAACGATAAATAAAGTGCGTAAAGTAAATAACAAAAATTAAATGATGATAAATAAAATTGCGAGAATTAAAATTGCGATAATTAAATTGCGATAAATAAATTGCGATAAATAAATGTAATACGGAATTAACAGTTAGCTAGGAACATTTAGCTAGGAACAGTTAGCTAGGATTTTGTTAGCGTGAATTCTTAACAAAATTCCTCATAGTTAATTTGTCTGTTTCTAACAAATTTTATTTTGGTCAAATGTTTTCTTCATTATGCCACTTGTTGGATTCTGATAGATCAAAATCCAAATATGAAATTGAATAAAAATGGTTATTCTGCATTGAATGGATTCGTATATCTGTGGATGTAACTAGGATAGTAAATGAATGTTGAATCAGATTTGAAGAACGTACAATATAACTTATTAATGTAAAATCTAAATATTCCTCGGGTATTACCTACCCGTTAAAATATTTTCACCATTAACAGTTTGTAGAAAAGAGTTTTTAATTACAATCTTTATGAAAATATACTTACATATATATTTTTCTCAGATGCAATCATGAATTTAATGAGTTAATATGATATTAACTCATCTGATTTACCGTTAGAACAAGAATATATAATCTCTAAAACATTAGAGATTACATAATCGCTATGTCGAACGAAGATAATTGATCTAAAATGATTCGTAGAACGATGATTATACTCGAGGTACAGAATGAGATGTTGAGGCATGGATTGTTGATGATACTGGTGCTGTTGCTGATGGTACCGTTGGTACCGATGATGTTGCTGAAGCTGGTAAATTTTGCACCATATTCTCCAAATTTATTTCTCGAGCGCGAAGTTCTTTGACTTCTTCTATTATTCCGGAATAATTGTCGGTCGGAACAAGTGGATGAATAAGGTTTAGAATCTGAGTTATGATATATTCGTGGTGAGATACTCTGAGAGAGAAATTGGTGTTTCGAACAGGTTCGTCGGTAAGTGTATCAGGTTCTTCGCCAAGAATGCAGGTTGGTGGTTGGAAAGGATCGCCTTCTTCTCATCTCCATTGGTTAAGTCGCCTACGAACTCATCAGATGAATTGGGGATGGATGATTGGCTGATTCATTCTGGTGACGCTTCTTCCGGAGCTTAGGTGAACATCCATGTCGAAATAGTTGTCCGAATAACTATCGAAATAGCTATCGGAATCTGAGGGACTCGAACTGGTTGAGGGATTTATCTCGTACGATCAGATGAAGGATTTTTGATAAGAAATAGATTATAGGATATAGATTAGTACCCTGCAATACATAATTTACATATGCATATATAATACTAAATCCCATAAGTTACGAAAGAATCTACGAAAGCTGTCAGGCAAAGGTAACAATAACAGATACGCTAAGATATGAATTTTTGTCTATACACTATTCATGCAATCAATGCAGTAAGATGTGTCTAGACTAAGAATGATAAGCAGATGATTTCCGACAAAAATGATAAGCAAAACTTTTGACATGCAGACACGGTCGAAGTCCAGACTTACTAATGCATCCTAATGACTTATCAGTTAGACACACTAATGCAGACCTGGTTCGCTAAGACCACCGCTCTGATACCAACTGTGATTACCCGTCCTAATTCATCCGGACGAAGTCCATATCGATTATAAACGATTCACAACAGTTGATTACATCGCGAGGTACTTGACCTCTATATGATACATTTTACAAACATTGCATTCGTTTTTGAAAAGACAATCTTTCATTACATCGAAAATTGACGGCAATCATACCATTTCATAATATATCTAACTATAATTGACTTAATAATAATCTTGATGAACTCAATGACTCGATTGCAACGTCTTTTGAAATATGCCATGAATGACTCCAAGTAATATCTTTAAAATGAGCAAATGCACAGCGGAAGATTTCTTTCATACCTGAGAATAAACATGCTTAAAAGTGTCAACCAAAAGGTTGGTGAGTTCATTAGTTTAACATAAATAATCATTTCATAATTTTAATAGACCACAAGATTTCATATTTCCATTTCTCATAAACATACGTCCCATGCATAGAGACAAAAATATCATTCATATGGATTGAACACCTGGTAACCGACATTCACAATATGCATATAAGAATATCCCATCATTCCGGGATCCTCCTTCGGACATGATATAAATTTCGAAATACTAAAGCATCCGGTACTTTGGATGGGGCTTGTTGGGCCCGATAGATCTATCTTTAGGATTCACGTCAATTAGGGTGTCTGTTCCCTAATTCTTAGATTACCAGACTTAATAAAAAGGGGCATATTCGATTTCGATAATTCAACCATATAATGTAGTTTCGATTACTTGTGTCTATTTCGTAAAATATTTATAAAAATTGCGCATGTATTCTCAGCCCAAAAATATAAAGGGTAAAAAGGCAAATGAAACTCACCATACTGTATTTTGTAGTAAAAATACATAGGACGACATTGAACAAGTATAGGGTTGGCCTCGGATTCACGAACCTATATTATTTGTATATTTATTAATATTCATAGGTGTAATTGAACACACACACACACACACACACACACACACATATATATATATATATATATATATATATATATATATATATATATATATATATATATATATATATATATATATATATATATATATATATATATATTATTAGTGTTATCATTTTTATGTTAATAATTTATATATACTTTATATGTTCATTTTATATATAAAGATATTAAATTTTGTTATGTTATATGTGTTAAATATCTATATTTATGTATGTATTTCATTTGTTTATCGAAACATTGGTTCAAATTACACTAAATTAATATTAGTAAGAAAATGATGATAGTAACTTTAATAATATATTTATGTTAATAATAACTCTATTAGTGATAATAACAATAATATTAATAATAATACTTGTAAAAATATGAATTTTATGGTTGATGATCATTATGATATCGATTTTAGTAATTACATAATAATAATACTCGTGATAATATAATTAATAATATTTATGTTAATATAAACAATTCTAATATTTGTAAAAAGATACTAATACTAATATTTGCGAAAATAATTATAATTTGTATTATTTTCATAATAATAATCATAATAATCCTAATCATAATCATAATAATAATAAAAAAATACAACTATTAGTGATATATAATAATAATCTTCATACTTGTATATATATCATAATTTTATCATAATACTTATATTTGTAAAGATAATAATTATTATGTTACTAATAATAACAATGTTGATAATTATATTAATGATGATCTTAAAAAAATAATAACACTAATAACCATAATGATTATAATACTTCATGATAATAATAATAATAATAACAATAATACTAAGTGTAATAATAATGATAACAATCATCATAATAACAACTCTAATAATAATAATAGTAATAATAATAATAATAATAATAATAATAATAATAATAATAATAATAATAATAATAATAATAATAATAATAATAATAATAATAATAATAATTAAAAATAAAAGAAATAAAAATATACCCTTGAAGTTTGTTTGTAAAAAGAATTGTCCCATATGGGACTCGAACCCACGACCTTCTGTTATAACAAACACCCTCACGACCATCCTTCCATCTCTGTCTTTCTGAATTTATTCTAACCTAAAATGTATTTAACCCGATTTAGTTGTTCTTCATCTTCTTCAATTTGGAATTCGATCAGACACCCATTTTATATAACAGCAATCAATTCAATCGAGATTAAGATTCTCAATTCAAACAGAACGTCAGGGATTCCTTTAACTTGAATTATTTAACAGCAAACAACAACAACAAAAATACTTTAATTACAACCGTCGTGTTCTTGAGTTCATGAACTCAATGTTTGATTTTGATTTTAAGACCATTTTAAAAGAAACTTTATATATGAAATAGATTGTAAAAGACTCCTATAAACTATATGAATTCTCAATTTAACAGGAAACAACTTACAGAATTCAAATTTCACGATGAACTCAATTGTTGACTTTTACTTCAAAAAGCTTTGACTCGAAAATTCATGTTTGATATAACGAATTAAGACCTGCGAATTTGAGGAAACATTCACGACATGATTTCGGACACTTCTGCAATTTTACTTCTGGTTAATTCGTTTCAAATCAATTCGAAGGTTAAATGGGTCAACGATGAACACAAAGGTCAAATTTAATCGAATTCACTGAAATAAATTTATGTAAAGTTGTAGTGATGATTTTAGAAGTTTAGGAATCATAAAGTGAATGGATTACAGTAATTAATCCGTATTGAAAAGTTCCAGAATTGGATTGGTGAATTTTGGATCAAATAGGCTACAATCAGAGAGTTTAAAGAGAAAAGAAAAAAAAAATAAAGAACAGATGAAACAGATTTAATCGAATAAGGATTGTTTTCATGAAGGAGTTCTTGTATACAGCATTTTCTATCGACATACCTTCACAGGTAAATAGAAGACAGAAGAAATAAATAAATGAACTGCTGGCTATAGCTAACAGTCTTTGTTCTTATGTTATATATATATTAATTTATAAATATAATATACAAATATAAATATATTAATAATAATAATAATAATAATATTAGTAATAATAATTAATACAATAATAATGACATTAATAATATTAATATAACAACTATATTTTAAATTGTATTATATATATTACTAGTTATGTACTATTTAATAACTATATGATATTTTATATAATAATATTTATTAAAATAATATTTATACATTACAATATGACAATAATTATACATATAGATCTTATATGTGTATATATATTCTAATAACAACATAACTATTTTGTATATATATATATATATATATATACATTTTAACACCAGACTTTATTATATAACTAGATATATTAAATATAAATTTAATATTTAATTTATTATATTTATAATTAATAATACTTCTCATTACATCATATATTATTTTATTTTACTTATTTACTTCTAGCAGTTAAATCGTATTTTATTTCAAATTATATTTCAAACTAAAAAATATATAGATATATATATTCAAATATATATGTATCTATTTACAATTAGTTGTTCGTTAATTGTCCGGTAGTGGTCAAAGGTCAAAATGCATATATGAAACAGTTCAAAATTTTGGAGACTCAACTTAACAGACTTTTCTTATCGCGTCGAAAACATTCAAAGATTAAGTTTAAATTTTGGTCAGAAATTCCCGGGTCATCACATTTCTTATCCACCATAACTCGTATGGAGTTTCATCCATTTTTTTTGGATATCTAATTTAAAAGATAGTTTGCCGATAGGATGGCATCCCCCCCCCCACACACACACACACACACACATATTGACTGGCTTACACCAGAACTCACCAACATCGCATTTACCATTTCTTTCAAGGTTTTATTCTTTCGTTCAGCAGTACCATTTGATTGGGGTGAGTAAGGTGCAGTGAATTCATGTCTAATGCCATTTTGCGCATAAAATTCAGCAAAAGGTGCAACATATTCACCACCTCTATCACTACAGACAACCTTGATTTTCCGTTCAAGTTGATTCTCAACTTCATTTTTATAAGCAATAAACTTGTCAATTGCTTCATCTTTACTTTTCAATAAGTAAACGTAACAGCACTTCGTGTTATCATCGATAAAAGTAATGAAGTACTTGTTACCATTCCTCGTTGGAATGGATTTCAAATCACACACATCAGTGTGGATCATATCAAGTGGTTCGGTTATTCGTTCAATCGATTGAAGGATGGCCTTGTTAATTTGGCTTCAACACATGTTTTACATTAATAGTTTGAGTCAATGTGTAAAGTTGGTATGCAATTCAATTTAATTAAGCGACGAATGGAATTAAAATTAACATGACCTAGTATACCATGCCACATATTAGAAGACTCAAGCAAATAAACAGAACTAGTACTTGTTTTATTAGCTTCACTGTTAATAACCATTACATTTAACTTAAACATGTCATTAAGGACATAACCCTTACCAACATAAACACCAGTTTTGGTCAATATGACCTTATCAGACTCAAACACTAGCCTAAAGCCAAACTTATTCAATAACCACCCAAACACAAGATTCTTACGAATCACAGGAACATACAACACATTAGTCAAAGTGAGTTCCTTTCGAGAGGTCATCTTCAGGATCACATTTCCTTCATGATATCAGCTGTAGCAGAGTTTCCCATAAACAGCTTATCTCCACTAGTAACTGTTGAGTCCTCAAAATAATTAAGGATTTAATTATAACACAACAGCAATTATATACACTAAAATGTTATGTACAGCTAGCACAGGTTTAGTTATGTATAAACATCAATTGTTGATGTGTCAAGTGTTTCAGCATGCTGTCTAGTCTACCAGTACAAGGTAGACAGTATTCTTCATTTAGCACAGGATGTGTAACCAGCAAATCATGAAGATCAAGTGACTCAGCATAGAAGAACCAGTATAGCTGGTAAGCAGCATACAACACGAAGACAGCCATGCTCCATTACATGCATGGTAGTTTTCTGAGTGGTCTACATCAAATGTAATATTCAACAGAAGTCGAAGACAAAGTTGAACAGAAAAGGACACACGTCGGCGGCTGACAAGTGACCTTACAAGACCACGTGGGAATGCAGAAGTTTAACGCATGTGCAGACATGTGTAATTCTTTGTCAACGCCTAGGGAACACAACATTCTATTTGTTCATTCAAATAGTGGTGCCAAACCGAATTGGGGTGTTCCTGCAAATAGCTACCAAAGAGGAAAGAAGAGAGCACGCTCTCTGATGCAGTTGTCTCCACAAGTACAGACATCATATGTACCAACGGACAATAGATCAATTACACGGATCAAAGGACCATTATAAATAGAAGTATCCACTATTGTAATAACTAGTGGCGTGGTTTATTTAATTAGAGTCCAAACGTGTAATAGCTTAAGATATCATCTATAGCTAGAACTTAGGTGTAATCTGTATCAACCAACTGTTATTCTACCAAGAACAGTTGTAATTCTTTGTGATCTATATCAATAAAGAATAACCGTTGAAAATTACCCATGACTCTTATTTAAATTACTTGCTTGAATACTAAACTGTTATATATGTTAACATAATCAAAAAGAATTGTATTCAACCCCCCCCCCCCTACAATACTCCTGTTGTTAATCAAGGGACCAACAGTAACCTCTTTGAAAGTGTTAAAGAGGCTCTTATCAGCACAAACATGACGGGTAGCCCCAGTATCAACCCACCACTCTCTAGTATTAGAACAAACCAGATTAACCTCAGAAATCATAATAGCGAGGTCAGAAACCATAGCAACCAGGTTGTCAGCATCATCAACCATGTTAACTTGCCGGGTAGTCTCTTTCTTTGGCTTCTTGCACTCATCAGCACGATGACTTGGCTGGTTACGATTAAGGCATTTTCCAGAGAAACCTTTCTTTCTAGAAACACCACCTTTAGGTCCAAGCTTGTACCCTTTCCCCTTGTTACTTTTCTCAGTCTTTCCTTTACTCTTGCTACCTTTTGAGGAGTGACCATGTTCAACAATATTAACCTTTGTCGAACTAGGGGTAATGCTCTTTTTAAGAGCAACTTTATTGTCTTCCTCGATGCGAAGACGGACCACAAGGTCTTCAACATTCATCTCCTTTCGCTTATGTTTCAAGTAATTCTTGAAATCAAGTAAGCTTTGTGGTAACTTCTCAATTATTGCTGCAACTTGAAAACTCTCACTGATTACCATTTTTTCAGCATGTATGTCATGAATAATGACCTGCAATTCTTAGACTTGAATCATAACAGTCTTTGAGTCAACCATTTTAAAATCCAAGAATTTAGCCACTACCCATTTCTTAGTACCAGCATCCCCAGTCTTGTACTTTTTCTCTGAAGACTCCCATAATTTCTTGGCAGTCTCTGCTGTGCAGTACACGTTATAGAGAGAATTCTCCAAGCCATTCAAGACATAATTATGGCACAGATAATTCGAATGTTTCCACGCCTCAACCGCGCTCACAGTTTGAGCATCCCCTTCAACAAGTTGGGGAGCGATTTCAGTTAAGACCCTCGCAAGGTTCAACGTGGTTAGATAAAAACGCATTTTTTCTGCCAACGTTTAAAGTCCACATCAGTGAATTTTTCAGGTTTCTCAGCATAAGAAACAACCGCATTAGGTAGTGTAACAAATCTACGACTGAGACATTCTGAAAGATGAATTCAAAACAGAATTAATAACTACGAATTAAAGGTAGTGTAGCAAATCTACGAATTAAACTTGAATAATAATAAAAGTTTGTAAATCAAACTCATAAATGATGTACACATTATTAATCGCAATAAAGCATATAGCATTAGTATTAGTATTAGTATATAATATTTATAGTCAGAAGACTATTTTCATTAAACTATTAAATACCACACTTTAAAAACATACTAGCAAGATTATAATAATCATTATCTCATGTACATAGATAATAAAGTTGATTGAATAGTGAAACAAGACTCTAGATAATCAGAGAACACTTCATGATCATGTGAATTAATTATTAAAAGGCATAATAAAAAAAATAGACCATGTGAGCAACATAACAGCAAACAAATATTAATCACGTCCTGTTTTAGTAGCACGTTTTACATATAATTATACATCAAAACAGTGCTTATAAAAAGTAGATTTAATCAATTCTAATAAAAAAACAATAGTAGTTCTATTAACATGCAAATCTAATCGCAATATAATCTGAATACATATCAGTTCGCATGATGAATACATGAACAGATTATTAAAGTAAAACAAGCATATTAAAATATGGTCAGTTGATAATAGCAACACTAATATAAGCATGTTATAATTCAGTAGGCTTATAACTACCTTTAGTGGTTTGATTCTTGATGTTATAATTCAGTAGGCTTATAACTACCTTTAGTGGTTTGATTCTTGATGTTATAATTCAGTAGGCTTATAACTACCTTTAGTGATTTGATTCTTGATTTAGAATACTAATAATGAAGTGTAAGAACAAAGATGATAATGGAGAGAAAGAAAGAAACACTTTGTAAGTGTGAGAAATGGTGCAAGTTTAATGCTTGCATTCATGAGTATTTATAGCCTAAAATCTCAATATAAAAATACATACTTTGTGTACCAAAATTGACTATATGTATACACCAAAATTGACTATCCATATCTATATTATTATTATTATTATAACACTCCCCCTTGGATAGCAATTTTATTTTGTTGAAGATCAACTATAAATTACTGCCTCGTTAAAAACCTTGCTAAAGAAAACCCAGTGGAAAAAAACTTTAGCTAAGGGAAAAAGAGTGCAGCATGGAGTTGACTCCCCCTCAAGTAGACATCGCTTCAGCTGTTACATCTTTTGAACATGTCTCATGCCAATGTTATGAACGTGTGTTCTGAAAATAGCAGTTGGAAGTGCTTTCGTGAAAAGATCAGCAGAGTTTTTGCTAGATTGCACATATCTCATTTCAATCTGGTTGTCCTTAATGAGATTTTGAGTGTATGAGAAGAATCTAGGTGGTATGTGTTTTGTTCGGTCACTTTTGATATACCCTTCTTTCATCTGTGCTATGCAAGCTGCATTATCTTCAAAGATAGTTGTTGGACTTTTATCGCGTTCTAGTCCACAAGAATCAGTAATGAGTTGTGTCATTGATCTCAACCAAAAACATTCTCGAGTAGCTTCATGTAATGCAATCACTTCGGCATGATTTGACGATGTAGCAACAAGTGTTTGTTTTTGAGAACGCCATGATATTGCAGTACCTCCATTTAGGAATACATATCCAGTTTGAGATTTAGCTTTATGTGGATCAGATAAATAACCTGCATCTGCATAACCAACCAAATCTTGTTTTGATTCGTTAGAATAAAATAATCCTAAATCAGTAGTTCCTCGAAGGTATCGAAATATGTGTTTGATCCCATTCCAGTGTCTTTTGGTAGGAGCAGAGCTGAACCTTGCCAACAAATTAACTGCAAAAGAAATGTCAGGTCTTGTACAATTTGTAAGATACATAAAAGCTCCAATTGCACTAAGATATGGTACTTCTGGTCCAAGAATATCTTCATGATCTTCACATGGACGAAATGGATCAGTTTCAACATTGAGTGATCTAACAACCATAGGAGTACTTAATGGTTTTGCCTTGTCCATATTGAAACGTTTCAAAATCTTTTCAGTATATGTTGTTTGATGTACAAGTAAACCATTAGGCATATGCTCAATTTGTAAACCAAGGCAATACTTGGTTTTTCCGAGATCTTTCATTTCAAATTCTTTCTTTAGAAGTTGAATGACTTCATAGATCTCTTTATTTGTACCTATGATGTTAAGATCATCAACATAAACAGCTATGATCACATATCCGGATGTTGTTTTCTTAATGAAAACACAAGGGCAAGTAAGGTTATTTGTATACCCTTTGCTTATCAAGTAATCACTTAATCGGTTATACCACATACGTCCCGATTGTTTTAACCCATATAAAGATCTTTGTAATTTAATCGAATACATTTCTTTGGGTTTTGCATTTGATGCTTCTGGTACCTTAAATCCTTCAGGTATCTTCATATATATATATCACTATCAAGTGATCCATATAGGTAAGCAGTCACAACATCCATGAGATGCATTTCTAAATTTTTAGAAACTGCCAGACTGATTAAGTACCTAAAAGTAATTGCATCCATAACAGGAGAATAAGTTTCTTCATAATCAATTCCCGGTCTTTGAGAAAAACCTTGAGCTACAAGTCTAGCTTTATACCTTGTAACTTCATTTTTCTCATTTCTTTTTCGGACAAAAATCCATCTGTATCCTACAGGTTTCACATCTTTAGGAGTGAGAATGATGGATCCGAAAACTTTTCTTTTATTGAGTGATTCTAATTCAGCTCGTATTGCTTCTTTCCATTGAGCCCAATCATGTCTATTTTGACATTCAACCATAGATGTTGGTTCTGGATCATCATCATTATTCATGATGTCATATGCAACATTAAATGAAAATTTCTCATCAAGATTTTTCATTTCATTTCGGTTCCATAATATTTTTGAATATGCATAATTGATTGCAATTTCTGTATTGACATCATCAATCTCCTCTGCAGTAGGAGTACTGATTTGTGGTTCTTCTTGAACACTTTCTTTTACTTCATTATCAGCTGATTTTCTTTTTCGAGGATTTTTATCCTTTGAACCGATTGGTCTTCCACGTTTCTGACGTGGCAAAGATTCATGAGTGACGTTATTGCCAGCTTTTGGAATTTCAATTCGAGCTGGAGTATTTACTGCTGGTATATATGATTTTGTCACCGTTTTTGTATCTGTAAATGCATCAGGCAATTGATTTGCAAGTTCTTGTATATGCATTATCTTTTGAACTTCTGTCTCGCATTCTTTTGTGCGAGGATCAAGATACTTTAATTGAGGTTCACACCATGAAACATCATTTTCTTTATTTTTCATTTCTCCCCCTAATCTAGGGAACAATGTTTCATTAAAATGACAATCAGCAAAACGTGCTGTAAAAACGTCACCTGTCATAGGTTCAATATACCTTAATATTGAAGATGTTTCATATCCAACATATATTCCCAACCTCCTTTGAGGACCCATTTTTGTACGTTGTGGTGTCGCAATTGGAACATACACTGCACAACCAAATGTTCTAAGATGGGAAATATTTGGCTCTTGACCAAAAGCAAGTTGTAGGGGGGAATATTTATGACTTGCACTTGGTCTGATGCGAATCAATGCAGCAGCATGTAAAATTGCATGACCCCATATAGATACAGGGAGTTTTGTTCTCATTATCAATGGTCTAGCGATTAACTGTAAATGTTTAATCAATGACTCGGCTAAACCATTTTGTGTATGCACATGAGCAACAGAATGTTCAACAACAATTCCTATAGACATGCAATAGTCATTAAATGCTTGAGATGTAAATTCACCAGCATTATCAAGTCTCACCCTTTTAATGGTGTAATCAGGAAAATGAGCTCTCAATTTAATAATTTGGGCAAGAAATTTTGCAAATGCCACATTACGGCTTGATAACAGACAAACATGAGACCATCTGCTAGATGCGTCTATTAGAACCATGAAATATCTAAATGGTCCACATGGTGGATGAATTGGTCCACATATATCACCTTGAATTCTTTCAAGAAACATTGGTGATTCTTTCTCAACCTTAAGTGGTGAGGGTCTAGTTATCAATTTTCCAAGAGAGCAAGATGTACATGGAACCATTGTATCATGATGGATTTTTCTATCCTTTAGTGGATGTCCATGAGTACATTCAATAATCCTTTTCATCATTGTTGATCCTGGATGGCCTAATCTGTTATGCCATAAACTGAATACACCAGGATCAATATATTTTTCGTTAACTACCATATGTATTTCTGGTACATTTATATGTGTATAATGTAATCCAGAACTAAGTCTTGGCAGTTTTTCAACCACATGACTCTTGTCAGTGATACTTAAATATTTCTCATTTTCTGTTGTCACTGACTGATAATCATACCCGTTAAGGTATATGTCGGAGAAACTCAATAAATTTCTGCTTGACTTGGGAGAAAATAAGGCATCATTTATTAAAAATTTTGTACCATTTGGTAGTATGAAATTTGCCTTTCCTATCCCTTTTATCAAGTTAGCAGGTCCTGATATTGTATGTATAGTTCCTTCCGTTGGTTTTAGATCAATAAAATATTTCTCGGATTTAAGTATAGTGTGTGTAGTTCCACTGTCTGCTATACAGAGATCTCCACCACTTGATTGATGTTGTATTCCAGCAAAATTCATATTGAACTTCATATATAAGAAATAAATAGTGAGTACATTAATATTACACAATATTTTAAATGCAAATAGATAGTACTGAAACATTTAGCAAACATAATGACAAAGACAGACGATATTAAATCGTTTATTTTTCAAAAGACACACAACTTAAACATTCAAGAAATCTTCATATAAATCAGATGGTTTCTCAGTGACTGTTGGATCAATATTATCCACAAAATTTACTTCCTTTTCTTTACCTTTCAGCGAATCCTGATACATCTTAACAAGATGTTTAGATGTTCGGCAAGTATTAGCCCAGTGGCCCATTCTACCACATCTGTAGCAAGATTCTTCAGAATTTTTAGAAGAATTTTCTTCAACATCTTGTTTAGTGGGCTTGTTTTGTGGTTGATATTTATATTTTCGTGGATTATTATTTCTTTGACCACCACGGCCACGACCACGACCACGTCCTCGCCCATTACCATTACCATAAGGATGGTTTCTCTCATAGTTATGGCTTTTGGCATGATGATGGTGATGGTTATTATAACCACGACCTTGCCCGCGTCCTTGTCCCTGTTTATAATTATTTGCAGTATTTGCTTCAGGGATTGCAAGTGTACCAGTAGGACGGGATTGCTGATTTTTCATTAATAGCTCATCATTTTGCTCTGCAACTAAGAGATATGAATTAAGTTCAGGATATGTTTTGAACTTTAGCATTCTCAAATTTCTTTGCACTGTGATGTTTGCAGCATTCATTGTGGAGAAAGTTTTCTCCATCATGTCTGCATCACTTATTTCATGTCCACAGAATTTAAGTTGTGAACATGTATTATACAGAGCTGAGCTATATTCATTTACTTTCTTAAAGTCTTGGAACCTTAATGTTCTCCATTGTTCCATAGCAGCTGGAAGTAAAATTTCTCTTTGATTATTGAATCTGCTTTTGAGACCTTTCCATAAAACATGGGGATCTTCTACAGTCACATAATTATTTTGTAAACATTCATCAATATGTTGATGAATAAAGCAACATGCCGTTGCTTGTTCTTTTTCAGAACAAGTGTTGTTTTCATTTATGGCTTCAAGAATGCCCATTGATTTAAGATGCATTTTTACTTTTATAACCCATGGCATGTAGTTGTTTCCAGTTGATTCTAAAGGAGTAAATTTAAGCTTTTCCAGATTCGACATTTTCTATTAAAACAAACAACATGATAAATTATAGTCACTTTATATTCATAAGTATATAAACATTAAACATAAATTTAATATAACATAAATGATAAGTAGGTGACAGTGTCGACCATATGTAAGCAATCATTAATAAATGTTATATAACATAAATATAAATATTAGTAAACATAAATGATAAATTTGGCGACAGTGTCGACCATATATTTTTTCAGGTGGTATAACCGACCTATATCATTCTGGTGGTATAACCGACCATATATCATTTTGGTGGCAGAGCCAACCATATTTAGTATTAAGATTATCGTGCTGATAACGTGTTATAATTCAGTAGGCTTATAACTACCTTTAGTGGTTTGATTCTTGATGTTATAATTCAGTAGGCTTATAACTACCTTTAGTGGTTTGATTCTTGATGTTATAATTCAGTAGGCTTATAACTACCTTTAGTGATTTGATTCTTGATTTAGAATACTAATAATGAAGTGTAAGAACAAAGATGATAATGGAGAGAAAGAAAGAAACACTTTGTAAGTGTGAGAAATGGTGCAAGTTTAATGCTTGCATTCATGAGTATTTATAGCCTAAAATCTCAATATAAAAATACATACTTTGTGTACCAAAATTGACTATATGTATACACCAAAATTGACTATCCATATCTATATTATTATTATTATTATAACAAAGCATATATTGTCAGTTTAAGGACAAAATTATAGTTGATTAGACCATTCCCAGCGGCCCGCCCTCCACCTTGTCATGGGTAACTCCCTCCGAGGGCGCCGATGGCATTCCTGCCGCCCTCGGCCGCCCTCATGTTTCTCTCTCCATTTCGTGCTGCAAGTTTTCTTCCACAAGCATATCCCAGGACGAATTTTGTTGCTTTTTTGGACTGTTTAAACGAATTTTGTTGCTTTTTTGTTACCTCCGAATTTTTTTGTTAATTTTTGTTGCAGGTTTGAGAAAATATAAAATGAAGGAATGGAAGGTTGAAGATGAACATTTGGCATCTTTATATATATTTATATTAATATTATTCAATATTCAGTATATATAATATAATATATATAGTGGGTAGGTGAGGTAGGTGACTATTGAATGGTGTTTAAAACTAGACAAAAAAAAATACAGTTTTACATTTTACTCCGTAGAAATTTTCTAATTTTGATTAAAATTAATAATTTATAAAACTAATACAATTAATAAATATAAATATAAATATATAAATATAATTAATAATAATAAAATAATAAATAATAATAATAAAAATAAAAAAAAAATTGAGAAAGTATGTCATGGTTGGCAATGGTGTGTTATGGGAGTGTTATGGGAGGAAGTGGTGAGAAAGGAGGAGAGAGAAAGCTGATGTGGCGCTGAGGAAATGCCCATGACGGCGTCATGGTTGGGAGTGGTCTAATAGCAACACTAATATAAGCATATATTGTCAGTTTAAGGACAAAATTATAAACGACCAGAAGCATGCGAAACAGGTTATAAACGATTCAGTTTATATAAGCTTATTTAAGCATATAATCAACATGTATAAGCATATAATTCGATTAAACATATCTTATTTTCGTGGAACTCGAATCTGTTTAAGAAAATGATTGAACGTATCAACCAAGAAAACGTTTTTCTTGTCCACCAAGAACCAAATCGTTTCCTTTTTGGTGTAATTCTGTAAATCTTTTGCACCGGGGGTAAAATATGTCATAAGATCTTGACATAGCTTATATCTATTTTTTCAAAATTGCTTCTACTTTGTACTTAAACTAGCAACTTTGAGACGCGATATTTCATTCACCATTGACCCGTTTTAGACACGCTTTAGTTCGTTTTAAAGCTCTCATTTGTAGTTACAAAAGCCACTAAGTAGTAGTTAATATATATCACTTTATTATATATTAACTTGTGTCCAAACATTGGTGGAACACACTTTTTCAACCAAATTTTCTAACAATAGTAAAGTTCATTCTATATATAGATAAATAAAGATGGATGATCATCTGAAATTCTTCATTCAAGTCGGCAACATATGAAGTCATGGTAAGGCATACCGCTCGTATAATGTACGGAGTAAGAAATAAAATTTAAACAAAATTAAGATTAAGATGACATATTAATCACAACTTATAATTAGATGAAATCGCACAACATAAACTAAACCTACGTATGGCCTGGAATGTCTATTTCGTTACACGTGTTAAGCTTACTTATTTGTCTTCATGTTGTGACTCACTCAATCATATTTTTGCTTTAGTTATGACTTTATAAATAACGTACCAAGGTGTATTAGGCGTCATTGAATGTCATTGTCAAATTATACATTCATACTACATAATCTATCTATCTATACTATATATTAAAATGCTAACTTGATAATGTCATCATAAACAAAGAGCTTGACACGTATCGCGATGTGAGGACTTGTGATGATGTCATATATCACTATTAATTAATATTATTTTTAAATAGAAACTTTATAAAAATAGATAAATAACTTCCGCCTAATTTAAATGACTTTTATTGTTTTTACTACTCAATTCAAATAAGTCAATACAATCAACAAACTTTTTTTTTAACTAATTCACGAAATTTAAACCAAAAAAAAAAAACGTTGAAATATTTAAATATGGTAAAAAAAAAACCTTGGAAATTAAAATCATTTCTTAAATTTTATCCACCATTATATATTTTATTGGTCATTACGTATCACAACTTTTTTCATATTTTCATAGGTGGGAGACTTTGTTCATTCGACATTTTTCATTCTATATTCAACATAAGATACATGTTTGTAACTTTACACGGGTTTTTTGACATTTCAATTGTTATATTTTTAATTCTCTATCAAAGATTTTGTCAAGTATGATTTTATTCTTTAGACATGTGATAGAAGAATTAATCTTTCACAACAAACAAGTATATATCTATATCTATGTTCATATATGTTAAACTTTTATTATATTATAAAATAATAAATTTAAATAAAGTCAGATGTAATAAATTCATCACAATCTATAAAAATTTTATTAAATTAAAAATAGAATTATATTCAACATTTTATCTGTGATCCTTTTTATTTGTTTTATTCTCAATCTATCGTTAAAATTTAAATTAAAATTCGGTTTAAATCATCAGTTTCTATTAAATTAAATCACATAACTCTTTAACAACAATAGTAGCTATGCACGTATATTTAAATAATTTTTTTTTCAACAAGCCCGTGAGTTCACGGGTTCTTAAACTAGTATTATTTATATATCTATGAATATAGGATAAAGAGATAAACGACTAAATAGATGATGTTTAATTAGTTTAGGCTACTCGTAAATATAGATTATTTTTACTCATATTTATGCACTCAAATCAGGTTTGTAAGAGTTTAAATGTCGATGCTTTTCATTCAAATATCATCGTGTATATATAAATACACGAACTTTACATAACTTGTCCTATGATCAAGCCTAAAACTAACAATAACGAGTTCGAGTGCTTAAATTGAGAAAAATGTACTTGATAGATTGTTTTAACTCCAAAATTCGTGCAAACTCGATTGAAATTTGGATTCACGAGGGCGTAAAACAATCAATCGGATTAATCTACCCCATAAAATTGAACAGATTAAAATTTCAGTGATGACTGGAATTTAATCGAAGTATGAATTAACTGTAATCTCTGAGGTGATTTTGGCAGAGTGATGTTGCAGTGATTGTGTTGTTGAAATGAATAACTCATGGGGCGTATTTATAGATGTCAAGAGTTTGTTAGATAGAATAATGGGCGTATTCCTTGTGTGGGATGATCCCTTCTAGCTGCCCGTAACCCTATCTCCAACCTTGAGCAATTCTTGTGTAGTAATATTTGTCAAATCACCCAACTTACACAAGTCTCTTCCACAACTTTACCACCATACATCATTTTTCTTACAATAATGTCACGTCATCACATATTCTTTCAACAACTATGTATCACTCACAACATTCCCCACAACTCCTCATTATTATAACAAATGGTCTTATACTATTTATCAAGTCTGGTTGTGAATATCTTTTTGCATAAATTTAGGGGCTAAATCATTTCCTTTTCTTAAAAATTTGGATTGGATGGATGAGGATTACTAGTTATTTGTTTGAATCAAATTATTTTCTAAGTCCTATAAATACATATTTTGGGTACCCAAAAAGGTATAAATAAAAGAGAGGAATACATTTCTCTAACGACGTTGATCGTTTCTTCGTTCTCTCTTTTCGATCTTCGTCAACCCGTTGCTTTACGGGCGGCATTTGTGCCGCATTGCCTTCTATACGATCCATAAATAAGTTTCTTTATAAACCGTAAGATACATCATTTTATTTTATAATTATATTTACTTTTTATGTATATTTTGGAGCATCATATCATTATTACTAGCATGCATTACGATCTTATTATATTTTTCAGGTTATTAATATATACGGAGTAATAGATAAAAAATTTTTTGGGGGGTTTACGTTGTTTGTGTATGAAATATAGTTAAATGTAAACGGTTTATGTAGATAAACAGTCATTACCACCAATTAATATATTGTCCATGATAAAATGAAAGTCAAATGTGTTTAACAACTAACCTTTAATTAGAATGTTATTGTTATTAATTTATTTGACAATCATTAATTATTACTAATTACTAATTACTCCGGTCTAAAATTTCGGTCTAACGGTCATTGGTTTTTTGTACCAGTTTATAGAATCATTCATTTATTAATGAAGGCATTCTAATTTTAATAATAATCGTTATTTAAGCCAAAAAAATATATATATTCAGTTTATACAGTTAAATAAAGAAGTCTGTATTTTATATATATCTTTCGTTTTGGATGGTGATTTGTATTGTGATCACGGGGCCTTATTTTTTTTAAGTTTTGTCCAAAAAAAACTCACAAAGCCTGTTGCGGGGCTTTAATTGGGTTTGACTAGAGCGTTTTTATGTCCTCAAAGGGTAAAAATGAGGTGTTTTAATTGGCATGCTTGTGATGTATATAAATAAATATAAATATAAATATAAATATAAATAAATATAAATATAATAATTAAATTAATTCCCTTCTATACTAGCCTGCAAATTATTTATAAAGGCCCCCATAAAGCTCACCATAACATTTCCTTGCAACCTTATGACATCGATCACCTATAAAACTTTCAGAAAGCCCACATAAAACTCTTACCACAAAAATAATCTAAATGCTTCTAAATGTGTTTAAATTAGGTATAGATTGTGTGTAAAACAAACTTAAAGTATTAATTATTGTCATTGTATTTATTTTTGTTATATGTTACTCCACCAATATTCACTTAATTGACAATAACAATAAGTTTTATCTATACCGTAAGTAGTTAAATGCGCCATTTAATTAAAATATCAACTTTAACCTAAACTCCGTATGATCAATAGTCTATTTTAGAGCAACATCTATCTAGTAACAATATAGTAGCTAGTAAATATTACATCAGCTCATTTTTAGATTAAATTCATCACTTTGATTCGTGCAGGGCAAGATGCTAGGATATATGCTTAATCGCGTACTTATGTATGTTTCGGTCACGTATCCTTTCTTTAACGAGAATCTAGTCTGGAATAATGGTATTAACAACCTGCATAAATTTTACAGGTTGTTACTTGCATATTTGTATCCAGCTTATGAATGCTTCAAAAATATAGAGAAGAATAAACCAGACGTGGATTCACTTCGCTTTTGGTGTCAATACTGGTATTATATTTATATACATGTCTTTCGGATACGATCTAAGCTATAAATATGCTTGGTTTTTTTATATAATCGGATTAATTGTAATGTTTACAGGATAATAATCGCTCTGTTGACCGTATGGGATTCATTTGGTGATGCCTTCGTTTCATGGTATGAGATGATTTTTTTTGGAAGAAACGTAATATTAGAACGGACTCAAGATCAACAAATACAACCAATAAACAAAATTCAAAACGAGGCCTACCCAAACAATACAAACCTAGACGAGAACCCGTTTAACTAGGAAGTAAAACAAAGCAAGAGATAACAATTTAATAGTCCTCAAACAGAAACAAGTAATTAAAAACTATATATTTGTACACTTTACTTTTTATTTACTTTACAGTTTTACTTTATTATTTAACTATACATATTTATCTTGCATATATAAATTAAGGGTATAAATGAACACTACACTTTATTTTTATTTATTTTAAAAAAAATAAATAATTAATTTATAACAATATAAAAAGAAATACTAGACAATAATTTTAGGAAAATATAGTATATGATAGTAATAATGATTAGTATGTATAAAGTAACCATATAAGAGATAACGTGATACATGAAGAAGAAAAAAAACTGAAGATAAAGAAAATGTCAAAATTACGTGTCAAATAATGAATAGATTTAAAGGTGTGTTTAGCCACAAAATTTGTTAGGAAGTTATTAATGATTTTTTCTAGCATTGTTTGATATACAAAAATTTGTAATGAAAAAAGAAGCACTAAAAAAGAAGCAAGTTAAAATAGCTTTTAAAAATAAGATAGAAACTGATGAAACAAAAAATTACACAAATACCTCATATATAATTGTATATCATGTGATTATTCGTCTTTTTATGTCAATTCACACATTTAAGTTTCAACTAGTTTATGCCCAATAATAACTATAAAAAAGTTGTAGTTATAAGCTATAACTCTTTGCTATAAGTTAGTCTAAACACATGCATACTTTTAAACACATGTTTTAAGACTTTTTTCTCTGTTGGTCCTTCAATTATACACGAAATTGCAATTCGAGTCCCTCAAGTTTTTTTTTTGAATTTTCAAGTCCTTAAAATTGCAAAATTTTGCAAACCGAGTCCCTCCGTCAGTTTGTCGTCTAAATTGCCCGTTAACCCTTGACATGTGCCATGCATGTAAGGGTAAAATCGTCTTTTTACTCTTTTCTTCAATAAAAATGAGGACCACCGAAGCAAAACATAAATATATATTTTAATTTATAAATGTATAAAGTAAACATAATATATATAAACACATCTTCATCTTCACCATTACAATGACAAACCCAAACCAAATTCAATTCTAAATCCCAAATTAAAATCGAACAATTTCAGATGCAAATTATGTATTATAAATTAAACAGGTACATATCTATCTCAACTAAACAAATTATAATATTATGTATTGAAAGTTACCTGTGGCTATGTAAACTTGACACCTTGGATGGCAGCAAGACGGAGAGATCGTGATCCATGTACTCAAATATAAGGTAAAGAGTACAAGACATTCTTAAAGTAAATAATCCTTGAAACTTAATAATACATTGCTATATGTCCCTTTGCCCAATCTATATCATAAGCAAACTCAACAATCATAAATATGAAAAATACATATACATACCACCCGCTCCGGAGGGAATACGACAACCACTAGCCACCTGCAACACCGACCACGATCTCCGGCCATTTTGTCTCCTTTCTTCTTCTCGAGGTAAGCAAAATTTGTTGCAATTTTAATTTCTAGATCTCGTTTACGATTTATGGTGCTGCCGGAACCCGAGCAAATCGACGGTTTTATGTTTGATTCTAAGCGACTTTGAATGATTTAGAGATATAGAATGATTTGTGTGTAATTTTGGGTGTAATTTTGGTTTTTGTTGAAAAGTTAGGGTTTATATATTTTGGGGAAGATGAAGATGTATATATGATGGGTTTGATTGCTTGAGTTTTTGATGTGGTTTTAATTTGGATTGTTGGTGATTTTGAGTTTATGAGTGAGAGAGATGATGACATCTAGTTAAAGAGGTTCGCACAAGATTGAACCAGAGCATGAGATGATGATGATTTTATTTTTATAAATTTATATATAATATATATTTTGTTTTTATTTTTATAAATTATAAATTAAAAATATATAAATTATATTTTGCGCCGGTAGTCCCTCGATTATGTTGAAGAAAAGAGTAAAAAGATGATTTTACCCTCACATGCATGGCACATGTCAAGGGTTAACGGTTAATTTAGACGGCAAACTGACGGATGGACTCGGATTGCAAAATTTTGCAATTTTAAGGACTCGAAAATCCAAAAAAAACTTGAGGGACTCGGATTACAATTTCGTGTATAATTGAAGGACCAACGGAGCAAAAAAGTCCATGTTTTAATATTAAGGTCTCACTTAATTTTTTTTTTGTACATGTGAAGGCTTCCCTTGTACAGTGAAGTAAAGGTAGTAATTTGTGTATACTTGTGGTACCCCAAAACAAAGGTAAGGTTTTTTGGTATTTGTTATCAATAAAATTTGTAATTTGTATGACATGAAGTGAATAAGTACTTAATCTTCATATTTTTGTGCTTTGATTCAATTATTTTAGGGAACAATATACATTTATAGCACCTTTGTGAAACCATACCTTTTAAAGCACGAAGGAGATATTGATCGTACCATAGCTGAATTGAAGACCAGGGCTGGAGATTCTGCATCTCTTTATATTCAAAGAGTTTTAGCCTATGGACAAACAAGGGCTGTCGAAATTGTTCAACTTGTTATGACACAATCTTTACAAAGAGCTCAACCCGCTCCGGTATGATTCTAGCTTTTTCTTTATTTATAATTAACCCTTGTAAATGGGTGGGTCATTTTTGTTGGGGTACAAAATGAAATGTGGATAGTGATTTTATGAAAGGTCAAATGGTCCAAAAAGGTAACCTAAGTTATCCAATTTGACAATAAATGTAACCCCTGATTTGCGTAAGCCCGAAAAAAATATGATTTTTAATTTGGCACAAAAAAGGACTACGATTTGAAAAAGTGTTAAACTGAAGTAATCATCGTCAAATTCATCAACGATTGTTAGTCAAAAAAATATACGATTGGTCCCTGAAGTTTTTTAAAAAATTGCACCAAAAGTCTCTCTTTATCATCTTCATTCCCACCACCACCACCACCCGCCTGTTTTGTCTTGTAGTGCTGCAAGTAATCTGCTTCTTCTTCAAAAAGTGGTACAAAGGAGCTTGTTCTTTGTGTTTTTGAGCTCGCCAGAGTTGGTGGTGGCGATGGGTGGTCGACGGTGGTGTGTTTCAAGTGTGTATATGACTAGCTATGTTATTTTATCCAAAAGAAAATTTTGGTAAATAATGGAACAAAGCAATCGTTTTGAATCGTCATGGTTGTAATTATCGATTGCAAATCAACTATTAACTTACCCAAATTACATTGGCAACTATATAATCATTTGTACCTGAAGTTTCTATCCAGAATAAACTATGAAAAATCCTACAAAATCACTACTTTATTTCTCACAGTAATTTTTTTAGTAAGTAATAGTTATATTTCGCCGATAACAAATGAATAATAATAATTGTAAGGCGGATAGTACAGGCAACAGCAAGTGACAACAAGGCATCGGCTGCTGTTTCTGGAAGTGGTGAAGATGGACCTGTTAAGTTGCGAAAAACTGGTGCAGTGGCTAAATGAATATAAATCTGAAGTATATATATATATTTTATATATTATATATAAAAGGTCATCTTCTTCACATGTTAGATCACAAGTTTGTGATTATTTAGGCATTTGGAGATAATTGATGTAACTTTTTTTCTCAATTCTTTATGTACATATGTTTTTTTCTTTTCATATGTATATTTGTTGCTTGATAAAACTTCATTTATACACACCAAATCTTTGCTTATTAATATCCTTGAATGCTGCCAGCCATATTGATTAAGATTTAGAATATCGTAAATAGACATTGATAAGATGTAGCAAATACTCAAGGAAATTCTTTTTCAAACACATTATCCATTATCCAATAATATTAATAGGCACGAGGGCTAACTACGGTTCAAAATGACATATTGTAATTATTCCCAACTTTGAGGGTAATTTTGTAACTTTTTTTTTTTCAAAACCTTTTTCATATTATTTTTTAACAAACTTTTTTTTAACAAACTTTTTATAACAAACTTTTTAACAAACCTTTTATAACTTCTTTTTTTCACTTTCCTTTTTGATTTCATTATCTTTTAAACGTTAAATTAACCAACTGTTAACTGTTTATTTAACGGTTCAATTAATTAACTGTACTTTTTTCGCTTCATTATTTCATTTTCTTTTTTTATTGCTTTATTTTTCAACTTTCAATTAACCAACAGTTAATCGTTTTTTAAATGTTTAATTAATTGTCTTTTAACCAATCAAAACACCCCGTAGCGAAGTGCAAGTCTTTAATCATGTTGACAGCAAACAACACTTACATATTTGGGTATGTTTTAATAATTCGCGTTAAAGAATGTCTTTATAAAATGTCTCGTTCTTATTGATTAAAAACGTTCCATATTAATTGATTTCGTTGCGAGGTTTTGACATCTATATGAGACGTTTTTCAAAGACTGCATTCATTTTTAAAACAAACCATAACCTTTATTTCATAAATAAAGGTTTAAAAAGCTTTACGTAGATTATCAAATAATGATAATCTAAAATATCCTGTTTACACAAGACCATTACATAATGGTTTACAATACAAATATGTTACATCGAAATCAGTTTCTTGAATGCAATTTTTACACAATATCATACAAACATGGACTCCAAATCTTGTCCTTATTTTAGTATGCAACAGCGGAAGCTCTTAGTATTCACCTGAGAATAAACATGCTTTAAACATCAACAAAAATGTTGGTGAGTTATAGGTTTAACCTATATATATCAAATCGTAACAATAGACCACAAGATTTCATATTTCAATACACATCCCATACATAGAGATAAAAATCATTCATATGGTGAACACCTGGTAACCGACATTAACAAGATGCATATATAAGAATATCCCCATCATTCCGGAACACCCTTCGGATATGATATAAATTTCGAAGTACTAAAGCATCCGGTACTTTGGATGGGGTTTGTTAGGCCCAATAGATCTATCTATAGGATTCGCGTCAATTAGGGTGTCTGTTCCCTAATTCTTAGATTACCAGACTTAATAAAAAGGGGCATATTCGATTTCGATAATTCAACCATAGAATGTAGTTTCACGTACTTGTGTCTATTTTGTAAATCATTTATAAAACCTGCATGTATTCTCATCCCAAAAATATTAGATTTTAAAAGTGGGACTATAACTCACTTTCACAGATTTTTACTTCGTCGGGAAGTAAGACTTGGCCACTGGTTGATTCACGAACCTATAACAATATATACATATATATCAAAGTATGTTCAAAATATATTTACAACACTTTTAATATATTTTGATGTTTTAAGTTTATTAAGTCAGCTGTCCTCGTTAGTAACCTACAACTAGTTGTCCACAGTTAGATGTACAGAAATAAATCGATAAATATTATCTTGAATCAATCCACGACCTAGTGTATACGTATCTCAGTATTGATCACAACTCAAACTATATATATTTTGGAATCAACCTAAACCCTGTATAGCTAACTCCAACATTCACATATAGAGTGTCTATGGTTGTTCCGAAATATATATAGATGTGTCGACATGATAGGTCGAAACATTGTATACGTGTCTATGGTATCTCAAGATTACATAATATACAATACAAGTTGATTAAGTTATGGTTGGAATAGATTTGTTACCAATTTTCACGTAGCTAAAATGAGAAAAATTATCCAATCTTGTTTTACCCATAACTTCTTCATTTTAAATCCGTTTTGAGTGAATCAAATTGCTATGGTTTCATATTGAACTCTATTTTATGAATCTAAACAGAAAAAGTATAGATTTATAGTCGGAAAAATAAGTTACAAGTCATTTTTGTAAAGGTAGTCATTTCAGTCGAAAGAACGACGTCTAGATGACCATTTTAGAAAACATACTTCCACTTGGAGTTTAACCATAATTTTTGGATATAGTTTCATGTTCATAATAAAAATCATTTTCTCAGAATAACAACTTTTAAATCAAAGTTTATCATAGTTTTTAATTAACTAACCCAAAACAGCCCGCGGTGTTACTACGACGGCGTAAATCCGGTTTTACGGTGTTTTTCGTGTTTCCAGGTTTTAAATCATTAAGTTAGCATATCATATAGATATAGAACATGTGTTTAGTTGATTTTAAAAGTCGAGTTAGAAGGATTAACTTTTATTTGCGAACAAGTTTAGAATTAACTAAACTATGTTCTAGTGATTACAAGTTTAAACCTTCGAATAAGATAGCTTTATATGTATGAATCGAATGATGTTATGAACATCATTACTACCTCAATTTCCTTGGATAAACCTACTGGAAATGAGAAAAATAGATCTAGCTTCAAAGGATCCTTGGATGGCTTGAAAGTTCTTGAAGCAGAATCATGACACGAAAACAATTTCAAGTAAGATTTCCACTCGAAATAAGATTGTTATAGTTATAGAAATTGAATTAAAGTTTGAATATGATTATTACCTTGTATTAGAAAGATAACCTAATGTAAGTAACAAAGGTTTCTTGATCTTTGATGATTACTTGAAATGGATTTAGAAAACTTGGAAGTAAACTTGCAATCTTGGAAGTATTCTTGATTTTATGAAACTAGAACTTTTGGAATTTATGAAGAACACTTAGAACTTGAAGATAGAACTTGAAGATAGAACTTGAGAGAGATCAATTAGATGAAGAAAATTGAAGAATGAAAGTGTTTGCAAGTGTTTTTGGTCGTTGGTGTATGGATTAGATATAAAGGATATGTAATTTTGTTTTCATGTAAATAAGTCATGAATGATTACTCATATTTTTGTAATTTTATGAGATATTTCATGCTAGTTGCCAAATGATGGTTCCCACATGTGTTAGGTGACTCAAATGGGCTGCTAAGAGCTGATCATTGGAGTGTATATACTAATAGTACATACATCTAAAAGCTGTGTATTGTACGAGTACGAATACGGGTGCATACGAGTATAATTGTTGATGAAACTGAACGAGGATGTAATTGTAAGCATTTTTGTTAAGTAGAAGTATTTTGATAAGTGTCTTGAAGTCTTTCAAAAGTGTATGAATACATATTAAAACACTACATGTATATACATTTTAACTGAGTCGTTAAGTCATCGTTAGTCGTTACATGTAAATGTTGTTTTGAAACCTTTAGGTTAACGATCTTGTTGAATGTTGTTAACCCATTGTTTATTATAACAAATGAGATGTTAAAATTTTATATTATCATGATATTATGATATATAATATATCTTAGTATGATGTATATACAGTTAAATGTCGTTACAACGATAATCGTTACATATATGTCTCGTTTCGAAATCATTAAGTTAGTAGTCTTATTTTTACATATGTATTTCATTGTTAATACACTTAATAATATATTTACTTATCATTTAACATAATTAACCAAGTGTATCAATATCTTAATATGATTCATATGTACCTAGTAAGACGTTGTTATAACGATAATCGTTATATATATCGTTTTCGAGTTTCTTAAATTAATAGTCTCATTTTTATGTATATAACTCATTGTTAAAATACCTAATGAGATACATACTTATAATAAAATCATGTTAACTATATATATAACCATATATATGTCATCGTATAGTTTTTACAAGTTTTAACGTTCGTGAATCACCGGTCAACTTGGGTGGTCAATTATCTATATGAAACCTATTTCAATTAATCAAGTCTTAACAAGTTTGATTGCTTAACATGTTAGAAACACTTAATCATGTAAATAACAATTTCATTTAATATATATATATAAACATGGAAAAGTTCGGGTCACTACAGTACCTACCCGTTAAATAAATTTCGTCCCAAATTTTAAGCAGTTGGAGGTGTTGACGTATCTTCTGGAAATAAATGCGGGTATTTCTTCTTCATCTGATCTTCTCGTTCCCAGGTGAACTCGGGTCCTCTACGAGCATTCCATCGAACCTTAACAATTGGTATCTTGTTTTGCTTAAGTCTTTTAACCTCACGATCCATTATTTTGACGGGTTCTTCGATAAATTGAAGTTTTTCGTTGATTTGGATTTCATCTAACGGAATAGTGAGATCTTCTTTAGCAAAACATTTCTTCAAATTCGAGACGTGAAAAGTGTTATGTACAGCCGCGAGTTATTGAGGTAACTCAAGTCGGTAAGCTACTGGTCCGACACGATCAATAATCTTGAATGGTCCAATATACCTTGGATTTAATTTCCCTTGTTTACCAAATCGAACAACGCCTTTCCAAGGTGCAACTTTAAGCATGACCATCTCTCCAATTTCAAATTCTATATCTTTTCTTTTAATGTCAGTTTAGCTCTTTTGTCGACTTTGGGCGGTTTTTAACCGTTGTTGAATTTGGATGATCTTCTCGGTAGTTTCTTGTATTATCTCCGGACCCGTAATCTGTCTATCCCCCACTTCACTCCAACAAATCGGAGACCTACACTTTCTACCATAAAGTGCTTCAAACGGTGCCATCTCAATGCTTGAATGGTAGCGGTTGTTGTAGGAAAATTCTGCTAACGGTAGATGTCGATCCCAACTGTTTTCGAAATCAATAACACATGCTCGTAGCATGTCTTCAAGCGTTTGTATCGTCCTTTCGCTCTGCCCACCAGTTTGTGGATGATAGGCAGTACTCATGTCTAGACGAGTTCCTAATGCTTGCTGTAATGTCTGCCAGAATCTTGAAATAAATCTGCCATCCCTATCAGAGATAATAGAGATTGGTATTCCATATCTGGAGACGACTTCCTTCAAATACAGTCATGCTAACTTCTCCATCTTGTCATCTTCTCTTATTGGTAGAAAGTGTGCTGATTTGGTGAGACGATCAACTATTACCCAAATAGTATCAAAACCACTTGCAGTCCTTGGCAATTTAGTGATGAAATCCATGGTAATGTTTTCCCATTTCCATTCCGGGATTTCGGGTTATTGAAGTAGACCTGATGGTTTCTGATGCTCAGCTTTGACCTTAGAACACGTCAAACATTCTCCTACGTATTTAGCAACATCGGCTTTCATACCCGGCCACCAAAAATGTTTCTTGAGATCCTTGTACATCTTCCCCGTTCCAGGATGTATTGAGTATCTGGTTTTATGAGCTTCTCTAAGTACCATTTCTCTCATATCTCCAAATTTTGGTACCCAAATCCTTTCAGCCCTATACCGGGTTCCGTCTTCCTGAATATTAAGATGCTTCTCCGATCCTTTGGGTATTTCATCCATTAAATTTCTCTCTTTTAAAACTCCTTGTTGCGCCTCCTTTATTTGAGTAGTAAGGTTATTGTGAATCATTATATTCATATATTTTACTCGAATGGGTTCTCTGTCCTTCCTGCTCAAGGCGTCGGCTACCACATTTGCCTTCCTCGGGTGGTAACGAATCTCAAAGTCGTAATCATTCAACAATTCAATCCACCTACGCTGCCTCATATTCAGTTGTTTCTGATTAAATATGTGTTGAAGACTTTTGTGGTCGGTATATATAATACTTTTAACCCCATATAAGTAGTGCCTCCAAGTCTTTAATGCAAAAACAACCGCGCCTAATTCCAAATCATGCGTCGTATAATTTTGCTAGTGAATCTTCAATTATCTAGACGCATAAGCAATCACCTTTGTCCGTTGCATTAATACACAACCGAGACCTTGCTTTGATGCGTCACAATAAATCACAAAATCATCATTCCCTTCAGGCAATGACAATATAGGTGCCGTAGTTAGCTTTTTCTTCAATAATTGAAACGCCTTCTCTTGTTCATCCTTCCATTCAAATTTCTTCCCTTTATGCGTTAATGCAGTCAAGGGTTTTGCTATTTTGGAGAAATCTTGGATGAATCTTCTGTAGTAACCAGCCAATCCTAAAAATTGACGTATATGCTTCGAAGTTTTTGGGGTTTCCCACTTTTCAACGGTTTCGATCTTTGCCGGGTCCACCTGGATACCTTCTTTGTTCACTATGTGACCGAGGAATTGAACTTCTTCCAACCAAAATGCACACTTTGAAAACTTAGCATACAGTTTTTCTTTCCTCAATACTTCTAGCACTTTTCTCAAATGTTCTTCGTGCTCTTGATCATTCTTTGAGTAAATAAGTATGTCATCGATGAAAACAATGACAAACTTGTCAAGATATGGCCCACACACTCGGTTCATAAGGTCCATGAACACAGCTGGTGCGTTAGTCAATCCAAACGGCATAACCATAAACTCGTAATGACCATAACGCGTCCTAAAAGCAGTTTTTGGAATATCATCCTCCTTTACTCGCATTTGATGATATCCAGAACGTAAATCGATCTTCGAATAAACCGACGAGCCTTGTAGTTGATCAAATAAGTCGTCAATTCTCGGCAGTGGATAACGGTTTTTGATGGTAAGTTTGTTCAACTCTCTGTAGTCAATACACAACCTAAATGTACCATCCTTCTTCTTGACAAACAAAACAGGAGCTCCCCATGGTGATGTGCTTGGTCTAATGAAACCACGTTCTAATAGTTCTTGCAGTTCTTTCATCTCGCTGGGTGCGAGTCTATAAGGAGCACGAGCTATTGGTGCAGCTCCTGGTACAATATCTATTTGAAATTCAACAGATCGATGTGGAGGTAGTCCCGGTAATTCTTTCGGAAATACATCGGGAAATTCTTTTGCGATGGGAACATCATTGATGCTCTTTTCTTCAGTTTGTACTTTCTCGACGTGTGCTAGAACAGCATAGCAACCTTTTCTTATTAGTTTTTGTGCCTTCAAATTACTAATAAGATGTAGCTTCATGTTGCCCTTTTCTCCGTACACCATTAAGGGTTCTCCTTCTTCTCGTACAATGCGAATTGCATTTTTATAACATACGATCTCTGCTTTCACCTTCTTCAGCCAGTCCATGCCAACTATTACATCAAAACTCCCTAACTCTACTGGTATCAAATCAATCTTAAATATTTCGCTACCCAGTTTAATTTCTCGATTCCGGCATATATTATCTGCTGAAATTAATTTACCGTTTGCTAATTCGAGTAAAAATTTACTATCCAACGGCGTCAATGGACAACTTAATTTAGCACAAAAATCTCTACTCATATAGCTTCTATCCGCACCTGAATCAAATAAAACGTAAGCAGATTTATTGTCAATAAGAAACGTACCCGTAACAAGCTCCGGGTCTTCATGTGCCTCTGCCGCATTAATATTGAAAGCTCTTCCGCGGCCTTGTCCATTCGTGTTTGTAACGACCCGTCAAAATCGCTATTGACGCGGCACGTTAATCATTGATTCCACAGTGAGGTTTTGACCTCTATATGATACGTTTTGATAAAATATTGCATTCATTAAAATAAGTGACTTTCTAAACATAGAAAGTTATAAACATGTGGGCGAGTGCTTAGGTATAAGCAAAACCCCAAAATACATAAGTCTTTAATTTACAGGTTGACATCACAGTCCAATTATTTATTACACAACGCAGTTTTATTTTGAATGCAATAAACTTTGTACAAAGCATGAGAGACTCCATGCAGGCAACAAGCACATCACAGCGGAAGCATTCTAAGGACCTGAGAATAAAACATGCTAAAAAGTCAACACGGATGTTGGTGAGTTATAGGTTTAATTGCTCGAGTCATAAACATATATAAAGATAGACCACAAGATTTCATCAAAAGTTTATCAATAGATTTTACGTAACAGAGTACCCTGGTAACTAAACTTAACGCTATAGTGATAATTACCCCATTCGTTTTAATACGCGCAAACCAACGTGTCTTAAACTCAAATAACATACGTCCGTTAAAAGGCTAGCGCTCTAGCTCGGACGGGGATGTCAAGCCCTATGGATCCATATACAATTATTCGCGCCCACCAGTCCATATCCTATGTACTGGCAGCTACTAGTTACCAAAGCTAAGGGATTTCCGGTTTAACTCAGTGTAGAATTTAGTATGTACTTGTGTCTTATCGCGTTTAAAATAAATTGCATGTATTCTCAGCCCAAAAATATTTAAAGTATTTAAAAAGGGAGACTATAAACTCACAGTTCAATATTGAGACTCAATATTGTAGGCGAATTGCGTAGACGTAATGACGGTAGATGACTGTATGGTTGGCCTTGGATTCAAGAACAATACCCCAAACAATACCCAATATTTCCTTAGCTTAAAGCGGTTTGAAACCCGAATTAAAAATACCCTCGAATATACTTTATTATTATTAAACTTAAAATTAAAATTATAATTATAATTATAATTATAAAATTTACGTACATATATATTTATGAAATATTTCGTCGAGCAAAACTGACCTTTTATAGTACTTTTCGATTTACTGTAGCTCATGCGATCGCATGAGTTTTCAGTGTTTTTGCCATGCGATCGCATGGCCGCCTTTTCTGTTTCTGTTTGCTAGTTCGTCGACATCAAATAGTATTTACTGTAGCAAATAGTGTTTACTGTAGCAAATAGTGTTTACTGTAGCAAATAGTGTTTTACTGTAGCAAATTGTGTTTTACTGTAGCAAAGTAATTTTTACTGTAGGAAAGTCGTTTTTACTTGTACATATATATATACATACATATAATTGTTCATGAATCGTCGAGAGTAGTCAAAGGTAATTGTATATATGTAACAGTTCTAAAATTTTGAGACTCAATCTAACAGACTTTGTTTAACGTGTTAAAATAATAAATCGTATAGAGAATTGGTTTAAATAAGTCAAAAAATTTTGGGTCATCACAGTACCTCCCCGTTAAGGAAAATTTCGTCCCGAAATTTTGAGTAGTACCTGTTTCATGAGCGATATCAGTGAACAAATGTGGATACTTTTGCTTCATTTGATCTTCACGTTTCCAAGTAAACTCGGGTCCTCGTCTTGCGTTCCAACGAACCCTAACTATCGGTATTTTGCTTTGTTTTAATTGTTTGACCTCACGGTCTATGATTTCAACAGGTTCTTCGACAAAATAGAGTTTATCATTGATTCGTTTTTCGTCAAGAGGAATTATGACATCCTCTTCAGCTAAACATTTCTTCAAATTTGACACGTGAAATGTGTCGTGAACACTACTAAGTTCTTGCGGTAGCTTTAATCGATAAGCAACTGCTCCAATTCTTTCGGTGATTTCAAAGGGTCCTACGTACCTAGGACTTAGCTTTCCTCGTTTACCGAATCGTACAACGCCTTTCCAGGGTGACACTTTCAACATGACTTTGTCGCCCACTTGAAATTCTAGCAGTTTTCTTCTTACATCAGCATAACTCTTTTGGCGACTCATGGCCGTTTTCAATCGCTGTTGTATTTGAATGATCTTTTCGGTGGTTTCGTGAATAATTTCTGGTCCAGTAAGTTATCTTTCTCCTACTTCACTCCAACATATAGGAGATCTGCACTTTCTACCGTAAAGTGCTTCAAATGGCGCTGCGTTGATGCTCGTATGATAGCTGTTATTGTATGAAAATTCTGCCAACGGTAAGTGTCGATCCCAACTGGTTCCAAAGTCAATCACGCATGCCCGTAACATGTCTTCCAATGTTTGTATTGTTCTTTCACTTTGACCATCTGTCTGTGGGTGATAAGCGGTGCTCATATCTAATCGAGTTCCCAATGCTTTTTGTAATGACTGCCAGAAACGTGATGTGAATCGGGTGTCGCGATCAGATATGATAGAGATGGGTACACCATGCCTGGAAACTACTTCCTTCAAATATAGGCGTGCTAATTTCTCCATACTGTCTGTCTCCTTTATTGGTAGAAAGTGAGCTGATTTAGTTAGACGATCAACTATCACCCAAATAGTATCATGACTACTTGCAGTCCTTGGAAATTTTGTAATGAAATCCATGGTTATTCTTTCCCATTTCCACTGCGGAATTTCTGGTTGTTGCAGTAATCCTGACGGCTTTTGGTGCTCAGCTTTGACCTTTGCACACGTTAAACATTTGCTTACATAAGTAGCAATTTTTGTTTTCATATTAGGCCACCAATAAAACTTCTTGAGATCGTGGTACATTTTTCCGTTTCCTGGGTGAATTGAGTACCTCGTTTTGTGTGCTTCATCCAGTACTAGTTGCCTTAGGTTACCATGTTTTGGTACCCATATCCTACCAGCAAAATACAGGGTTCCATCGGCTTTTTCTTCAAGTTGTTTTTCTAACCCTTTGCTTATTTCGCCTTTTTCGTTTTCTTCTTTTAAAGCCTCTAACTGTGCTGCTTGAATTTGCTTTGTGAGATCAGTACGAATTGTAATATTCAAAGCTCGGACCCTAAGAGGTTTTACTCTTTCTTTTCGACTTAGGGCATCAGCTACAACATTAGCCTTTCCGGGGTGGTAACGGATTTCACAATCGTAATCGTTTAACAACTCTACCCAGCGACGTTGCCTCATATTGAGTTGTTTTTGATCAAAAATATGCTGAAGACTCTTATGGTCGGTGTACACTGTACACTTGGTGCCATATAGATAGTGTCTCCATATTTTGAGTGCAAAAACTACTGCTCCAAGTTCTAAATCGTGCGTCGTATAGTTCTTTTCATGAATTTTTAGTTGTCGTGAGGCATATGCGATGACTTTTGTGCGTTGCATTAATACACATCCTAAACCTTGGCATGAAGCATCACAATAGATCACGAAATCATCATTTCCTTCCGGTAATGACAAAATGGGTGCAGACGTTAACTTCTTCTTTAATAACTGGAATGAGGATTCCTGTTCTGTGGACCAATCATACTTCTTTCCCTTTTGAGTCAATGCAGTTAAGGGTTTGGCGATTCTAGAGAAATCTTGAATGAATCTTCGGTAGTAACCAGCAAGACCTAAGAATTGGCGAATTTGTGTTGGAGTCTTCGGGGTTTCCCATTTACTAATGGCTTCGATCTTGGCAGGGTCAACTTTAATTCCATGTTTACTGACAACATGGCCCAAAAATTGTACTTCTTGTAACCAGAAATCACACTTTGAAAATTTTGCGTACAATTCTTCTTTCTTGAGTATCTCCAGTACCAGTCTTAAGTGTTGCTCATGTTCTTCCTTGTTCTTCGAGTAAATCAATATGTCGTCGATAAAAACAATGACAAATTTGTCTAAATACGGTCTACAGATGCGATTCATTAGATCCATGAATACTGCTGGAGCATTAGTTAATCCAAAAGGCATGACTAGAAACTCATAGTGACCGTAACGGGTTCTGAACGCGGTTTTAGAAACATCTTCTTCCTTCACTCTCAGTTGATGATATCCAGAGCGTAGATCAATCTTAGAATAAACACTTGATCTTGCAATTGATCAAACAAATCATCAATCCTCGGTAATGGGTACCGATTCTTGATCGTTAATTTGTTTAATTCTCGGTAATCTATGCACATTCTCATAGATCCATCCTTCTTCTTGACGAACAGAATAGGAGCACCCCAAGGTGAAAAACTAGGACGAATAAATCCACGGTCCGATAATTCTTGCAACTGGTCTTGTAATTCTTGCATTTCTGAAGGTGCAAGTCTATATGGAGATCGGGCTACAGGTGCAGCTCCTGGTATGAGATCAATCTGGAATTCTACACATCTGAGTGGAGGTAGCCCCGGTAATTCTTTTAGAAATACTCCGGGATATTCTCTTACAACCGGCATGTCATCAATGCTTCTTTCTTCAGTGTCGATCTTCTTTACGTGTGCCAGAATAGCATAACAACCTTTTCTTATAAGTTTCTGGGCCTTCATACAGCTGATAAAGTTCGGTTTTGAGTTGTTCTTCTCCCCATAAATTATTAATGACGTTTCATCCTTACGAGGGATGCGGATTGCTTTCTCAGCGCAAACAACTTCCGCTCTTGTTTTGGACATCCAGTCCATGCCAACGATTACATCAAAACTTCCTAATTCTACGGGTATCAAATCAATTTTGAAGGTTTCACCAGCGAGATTCATTTCGCAACCATGGCAAATTTTATCGGCTTTTATCAGTTTACCATTAGCTAATTCAATAGTATATTTATCGTCTAGAGGTAATGATGCACATTTTAGTTTAAAACTAAAGTCTTTACACATATAACTTCTATCAGCACCCGTATCAAACATAATAGAAGCTAGTTGATTATTAACGGTAAACGTACCCGTGACAAGATTAGGATCCTCACGTGCTTTACTGGCACTAACATTAAATGCCCTCCCACGTGCGGGTTCTTTGTTCTTCTCCTTATCAGGGCATTGATTTATAAAGTGACCAGACTTCCCGCATCCAAAACATTTCTTGACATCGGTCAGTTTTGTCTTTACTTCAGAAACGGTGGCATAACAATCTTTCGCCACATGTCCTTTCTTGTTGCACTTATCACAGACCACTTGACAATAACCTGCATGATGTGTGTAACATCTTTTGCAGAACGGATGAGGTCCCTTATAGTTTGGACTTGCAGTTGCCCCATCTTGTTTACCTTTAAAAGTTTCTTGTTTCTTCAGATGAGTACTTTTGCCCTTATAGTCTTCCCATTTCCTCTTTCCTTCAGTTGTCTTGACTTCGGTAATTGGTGCCTTAATCGAACTCTCTGTGATCTGGTCCATGAGTTGGTGTGCCATTGTCATGGCTTCCTGCATCGTATTTGGTTTGGACGATGTAACATTTCCTTTGATATTGATCGATAAACCGTCAATATACATTTCTATCTTTCGTTTCTCGTTTGGCACCAATTCGGGACACAACAAGGCTAGTTCCATGAAACGTTTTTCATAGTTATTGAGATTCGCGCCGATAACCTTCAGATTACGTAACTCAGATTCCATTTTTCTGATCTCGTTTCGAGGACAGTACTCCTCGATTAGCATCTTTTTCAGTTCTTCCCAAGAGATATCATATGCCGTATCTATTCCTTCTGCTTTAGCATAATTGTTCCACCAAGTAAGTGCACCGTCTTGCAACGTACACGAAGCATACTTTGACTTATCTCCGTTCGCACAATTACTGATTTTGAAAACGGACTCCATCTTTTCAAACCATCGGGTTAGACCGACTGGTCCCTCGGTTCCACTAAACGTCTGTGGTTTGCATCCTTGAAAAGTTTTGTATGAGCATCCGTTTCGTGAGTTTGTGTTTACGGCTGCTGCTTTGGCTGCTGCTTCGGCTGTTGCTTTTGCTGCTTCGGTTGCAGCAATTCTTTCATTCACACGTTTCTCGACTAGTTGCTCAAACTCAGCATCCGACATTTGAGACATGTTTCTTCAATAAACACAACAGATATAATTTAATCATATAGAATATTATAGGTAAAATGAGTTGTCAATAGTTAATCGTAGCATATTAATAATATGAACCGATTATTATAAAAGCCTTTTCTTCTTATTAGCATTTTATAATTATTTCTAGGGTATTACCTACCCGTTAAGTTCATACATAATAGCTAGTACAAGGAATTAACTACTAAAATCCTAATAATATTCCACTATGAAAAATTATAGCGAGTTACTACATTATTATGTAATAATAATAATAAGAAGTAGTATTAATACAAATAATCATTCCATGCATTTATTATTAATAAACCAAAATAATACAATAACATACAATACTGATATTTTACATATGCTTATTTTACATAACAAGATAGAGTAGCACACATAAGTAATAAAATAGCGCATGGAAGATTTATGGTTGCGAGGTCGTTCATTCAGAACTATCAGAAACTTCTTCCCATTTGGTTCTCTCTGCCAATTGTTTGTGTGCACATGGTCCGACAGACATTCTGGCAGTGTATTTTATTTTTAGTTGGGGTTTTGAGGTACCCGTTACCTCAGTGGGTTTAATACAATAAGGGTGGTTACGGATCGAATGGTCCTGTTCTTTTTTAATAATTAAGGACATTTTATTATTGTGGTTGTTTTTATTATCTATAGCAAGTTGGAATTTCTCCTTAGTGATCTCTTTTATTTCATTAGCGAAATCCTCCTCCTTACTGATCTCGTCTGATGACGAACTGTCTGAGTCATGTGTAGGAGAATATGATGACGAACTGCAAGAATATGTACCGGTGGTCATGAACCGAAATCTGCCAGGCGTAATCGGCACAACCCGCCCGTCGGCGGTATATCTGGACCAATGTCCATATTTGTTTAGAAATGGACGATCCTCGTTTACTCCAGGGATCATGGGTCCATGCCAACGATACTGTGGCTCCGGAAAACTAAAGCTGGGTGGAGCTGGAACCTCCTCTGGGTTTACCGGGAGTTGAGATTCCCCGGCTAACACAATTTCTTCTTTAATAGGTATTGGAACGCCCTTTTCAGTTGTGGATAGAATAGATTCAGTGTCCGATTCCGAGTAGTACAAAATGATAGGATTAGAGGAAGTCATCTATCACATAATTGAAACAACAATTACGTTAGCATATAAATATATCACATATAATGTTTTTGACCAAATAATAAGCAAAAATCAGTAAAAACAGATATGGTCATAGTCTAGACTCACTAATGCATCCTAACAATTACCAGTTAAACACACTAATGTAATTTCTAGTTCCCTATGACCTCAAGCTCTGATACCAACTGTAACGACCCGTCAAAATCGCTATTGACGCGGCACGTTAATCATTGATTCCACAGTGAGGTTTTGACCTCTATATGATACGTTTTGATAAAATATTGCATTCATTAAAATAAGTGACTTTCTAAACATAGAAAGTTATAAACATGTGGGCGAGTGCTTAGGTATAAGCAAAACCCCAAAATACATAAGTCTTTAATTTACAGGTTGACATCACAGTCCAATTATTTATTACACAACGCAGTTTTATTTTGAATGCAATAAACTTTGTACAAAGCATGAGAGACTCCATGCAGGCAACAAGCACATCACAGCGGAAGCATTCTAAGGACCTGAGAATAAAACATGCTAAAAAGTCAACACGGATGTTGGTGAGTTATAGGTTTAATTGCTCGAGTCATAAACATATATAAAGATAGACCACAAGATTTCATCAAAAGTTTATCAATAGATTTTACGTAACAGAGCACCCTGGTAACTAAACTTAACGCTATAGTGATAATTACCCCATTCGTTTTAATACGCGCAAACCAACGTGTCTTAAACTCAAATAACATACGTCCGTTAAAAGGCTAGCGCTCTAGCTCGGACGGGGATGTCAAGCCCTATGGATCCATATACAATTATTCGCGCCCACCAGTCCATATCCTATGTACTGGCAGCTACTAGTTACCAAAGCTAAGGGATTTCCGGTTTAACTCAGTGTAGAATTTAGTATGTACTTGTGTCTTATCGCGTTTAAAATAAATTGCATGTATTCTCAGCCCAAAAATATTTAAAGTATTTAAAAAGGGAGACTATAAACTCACAGTTCAATATTGAGACTCAATATTGTAGGCGAATTGCGTAGACGTAATGACGGTAGATGACTGTATGGTTGGCCTTGGATTCAAGAACAATACCCCAAACAATACCCAATATTTCCTTAGCTTAAAGCGGTTTGAAACCCGAATTAAAAATACCCTCGAATATACTTTATTATTATTAAACTTAAAATTAAAATTATAATTATAATTATAATTATAATTATAAAATTTACGTACATATATATTTATGAAATATTTCGTCGAGCAAAACTGACCTTTTATAGTACTTTTCGATTTACTGTAGCTCATGCGATCGCATGAGTTTTCAGTGTTTTTGCCATGCGATCGCATGGCCGCCTTTTCTGTTTCTGTTTGCTAGTTCGTCGACATCAAATAGTATTTACTGTAGCAAATAGTGTTTACTGTACCAAATAGTGTTTTACTGTAGCAAATAGTGTTTTACTGTAGCAAAACACTGTAGCAAACTCGTTTTCACTGTAGCACTGTAGCAAAATACGGTTTCACTGTAGCAAATAGTGTTTACTGTAGCAAATTGTGTTTTACTGTAGCAAAGTAATTTTTACTGTAGGAAAGTCATTTTTACTTGTACATATATATATACATACATATAATTGTTCATGAATCGTCGAGAGTAGTCAAAGGTAATTGTATATATGTAACAGTTCTAAAATTTTGAGACTCAATCTAACAGACTTTGTTTAACGTGTTAAAATAATAAATCGTATAGAGAATTGGTTTAAATAAGTCAAAAATTTTCGGGTCATCACAGTGTTCTCCTGGTTTGGGTAATTTCTAATAATGTGGCCTGGTTTTCCACATTTATAACAAACTACATTGGCATAACTTGCTCCGACACTACTTGTTCCGCCATTACTCGTTCCGACACCATTTGTTCCTTTCGTTCTGTTAACCCCTGGTCCGTAGACCTCACACTTCGCCGCGCTATGACCATTTCTTTTACACTTGTTGCAAAATTTGGTGCAGAACCCCGAGTGATACTTTTCACACCTTTGGCATAGCAGCTTCTGATTGTTGTTGTTGTTGCGGTTGTTATTGTTGTTGGGATGATTGTTGTAGTAGTTGTTGTTGTTGTTGTTGTTGTTGTTGTTGTTGTTGTTGTTATTGTTGTTGTTGGGCCGTTTGTTGTAGTTGCGATTGATGTTGCGATTGTTGGGATAATTGTTGCGATTATTATTGTAATTGTTGTTGTTGTTGTATTGGTGATTCTTATCACCGTTTTCCTCCCACTTTCTTTTGACTTGCTTCACATTGGCCTCTTCAGCCGTCTGTTGTTTAATTCTTTCCTCAATCTGGTTCACTAGTTTGTGAGCCATTCTACATGCCTGTTGTATAGAGGCGGGCTCGTGTGAACTTATATCTTCTTGAATTCTTTCCGGTAATCCTTTCACAAACGCGTCGATCTTCTCTTCCTCATCTTCGAACGCTCCCGGACACAATAGGCACAATTCTGTGAATCGTCTTTCGTACGTGGTAATATCAAATCCTTGGGTTCGTAACCCTCTAAGTTCTGTCTTGAGCTTATTGACCTCGGTTTTGGGACGGTACTTCTCGTTCATCAAGTGCTTGAATGCTGACCACGGTAGTGCGTACGCATCATCTTGTCCCACTTGCTCTAGATAGGTATTCCACCATGTTAACGCAGAACCTGTGAAGGTATGCGTAGCATACTTCACTTTGTCCTCTTCAGTACACTTACTTATGGCAAACACCGATTCGACCTTCTCGGTCCACCGTTTCAATCCGATCGGTCCTTCGGTTCCATCAAATTCCAAAGGTTTGCAGGCAGTGAATTCTTTGTAGGTGCATCCTACACGATTTCCTGTACTGCTAGATCCAAGGTTATTGTTGGTATGTAGCGCAGCCTGTACTGCGGCTATGTTTGAAGCTAGAAAAGTACGGAATTCCTCTTCATTCATATTCACGGTGTGTCGAGTAGTCGGTGCCATTTCCTTCAAAATAGTCAAATGAAACAAGTTAATCATACAGAATATTAAGAGTAGTTAATAGTATTTTATAGCATAATATGAACTCATTTATAAAAGCTTTTTCTTCATATTAGCGTTTTATAAGTTTAAATTCGGGTAGTACCTACCCGTTAAGTTCATACTTAGTAGCTAATATACAATTCAACTACTACAATTCTATATGAAAAACTGATTATAATAATATTTCGCGTTCAAACTTTTATACAATATTTTACAAACTTACAATACCGCTTATTTTACATAAAGCATGAAATATAGCACACAATAACTTTGATACAAGATAGTTGTGAAGATAATTCTAGCTAGTACACAAGTCGTTCAGCAAAGGCAATAAAGACACGTAATTCATACGTCCAGAAACAAGTCATGCATTCTGGTTTTACTAGGACTACTTCCCATCCTTGGTCTTATGGAACATAACCGTTATGGCCGTTGATAAGACAGCGTGTTGTAACATCGTCAAAGGGACGAGGGTTACGTAATGACCAACAGTCTCGTAATAACCTAAAAACCTCATTTCTTACCCCAATTACCGACTCCGTCACTTGTGGGAACGTTTTGTTTAATAGCTGTAGCCCGATGTTCTTTTTCTCACTTTGGTGAGAAGCGAACATTACTAACCCGTAAGCATAGCATGCTTCTTTATGTTGCATGTTAGCCGCTTTTTCTAAATCATGAAGTCCTATATTCGGATACATTGAGTCAAAATAATTTCTTAACCCATTGCGTAAAATAGCATTTGGGTTCCCCGCAATATATGCGTCAAAGTAAACACATCGTAACTTATGGATTTCCCAATGTGATATCCCCCATCTTTCGAACGAAAGCCTTTTATAAACCAAGGCATTCTTGGAACGTTCTTCGAATGTCTTACAAACTGATCTCGCCTTAAATAGTTGTGCCGAGGAATTCTGACCGACTCTAGACAAGATTTCATCAATCATGTCTCCGAGTAGGTCTCTTAAAATATTGGCTTGTCTATCCATTTTGTGTTTTTATACTGTAAAATAGACAAGAGTTAGATTCATAAAAAAAAAATACTTATTAATACAAGTGTTATAATAATAATAATAATATAGATATGGATAGTCAATTTTGGTGTATACATATAGTCAATTTTGGTACACAAAGTATGTATTTTTATATTGAGATTTTAGGCTATAAATACTCATGAATGCAAGCATTAAACTTGCACCATTTCTCACACTTACAAAGTGTTTCTTTCTTTCTCTCCATTATCATCTTTGTTCTTACACTTCATTATTAGTATTCTAAATCAAGAATCAAATCACTAAAGGTAGTTATAAGCCTACTGAATTATAACATCAAGAATCAAACCATTAAAGGTAGTTATAAGCCTACTGAATTATAACATCAAGAATCAAACCACTAAAGGTAGTTATAAGCCTACTGAATTATAACACGTTATCAGCACGATAATCTTAATACTAAATATGGTTGGCTCTGCCACCAAAATGATATATGGTCGGTTATACCACCAAAATGATATATGGTCGGTTATACCACCAAAATGATATATGGTCGGTTATACCACCAGAATGATATAGGTCGGTTATACCACCTGAAAAAATATATGGTCGACACTGTCGCCAAATTTTCATTTATGTTTACTAATATTTATATTTTTGTTATATAACATTTATTTATGATTGCTTACACATGGTCGACACTGTCACCTACTTATCATTTATGTTATATTAAATTTATGTTTAATGTTTATATACTTATGAATATAAATTGACTCTAATTTATCATGATGTTTGTTTTAATTTTTGATAATAAAAAATGTCGAATCTGGAAAAGCTTAAATTTACTCCTTTAGAATCAACTGGAAACAACTACATGCCATGGGTTATAAAAGTAAAAATGCATCTTAAATCAATGGGCATTCTTGAAACCATAAATGAAAACAACACTTGTTCTGAAAAAGAACAAGCTACGGCATGTTGCTTTATTCATCAATATATTGATGAATGCTTACAAAATAATTATGTGACTGTAGAAGATCCCCATGTTTTATGGGAAGGTCTCAAAAGCAGATTCAATAATCAAAGAGAAATTTTACTTCCAGCTGCAATGGAACAATGGAGAACATTAAGGTTCCAAGACTTTAAGAAAGTAAATGAATACAGCTCAGCTCTGTATAATACATGTTCACAACTTAAATTCTGTGGACATGAAATTAGTGATGCAGACATGATGGAGAAAACTTTCTCCACAATGAATGCTGCAAACATCACAGTGCAAAGAAATTTGAGAATGCTAAAGTTCAAAACATATCCTGAACTTAATTCATATCTCTTAGTTGCAGAGCAAAATGATGAGCTATTAATGAAAAATCAGCAATCCCGTCCTACTGGTACACTTGCAATCCCTGAAGCAAATACTGCAAATAATTATAAACAGGGACAAGGACGCGGGCAAGGTCGTGGTTATAATAACCATCACCATCATCATGCCAAAAGCCATAACTATGGTAGAAACCATCCTTATGGTAATGGTAATGGGCGTGGACGTGGTCGTGGTCGTGGCCGTGGTGGTCAAAGAAATAGTAATCCACGAAAATATAAATATCAACCACAAAACAAGCCCATTAAACAAGATGTTGAAGAAAATTCTTCTAAAAATTCTGAAGAATCTTGCTACAGATGTGGTAGAATGGGCCACTGGGCTAATACTTGCCGAACATCTAAACATCTTGTTAAGATGTATCAGGATTCGCTGAAAGGTAAAGAAAAGGAAGTAAATTTTGTGGATAATATTGATCCAACAGTCACTGAGAAACCATCTGATTTATATGAAGATTTCTTGAATGTTTAAGTTGTGTGTCTTTTGAAAAATAAACGATTTAATATCGTCTGTCTTTGTCATTATGTTTGCTAAATGTTTCAGTACTATCTATTTGCGTTTAAAATATTGTGTAATATTAATGTACTCACTATTTATTTCTTATATATGAAGTTCAATATGAATTTTGCTGGAATACAACATCAATCAAGTGGTGGAGATCTCTGTATAGCAGACAGTGGAACTACACACACTATACTTAAATCCGAGAAATATTTTATTGATCTAAAACCAACGGAAGGAACTATACATACAATATCAGGACCTGCTAACTTGATAAAAGGGATAGGAAAGGCAAATTTCATACTACCAAATGGTACAAAATTTTTAATAAATGATGCCTTATTTTCTCCCAAGTCAAGCAGAAATTTATTGAGTTTCTCCGACATATACCTTAACGGGTATGATTATCAGTCAGTGACAACAGAAAATGAGAAATATTTAAGTATCACTGACAAGAGTCATGTGGTTGAAAAACTGCCAAGACTTAGTTCTGGATTACATTATACACATATAAATGTACCAGAAATACATATGGTAGTTAACGAAAAATATATTGATCCTGGTGTATTCAGTTTATGGCATAACAGATTAGGCCATCCAGGATCAACAATGATGAAAAGGATTATTGAATGTACTCATGGACATCCACTAAAGGATAGAAAAATCCATCATGATACAATGGTTCCATGTACATCTTGCTCTCTTGGAAAATTGATAACTAGACCCTCACCACTTAAGGTTGAGAAAGAATCACCAATGTTTCTTGAAAGAATTCAAGGTGATATATGTGGACCAATTCATCCACCATGTGGACCATTTAGATATTTCATGGTTCTAATAGACGCATCTAGCAGATGGTCTCATGTTTGTCTGTTATCAAGCCGTAATGTGGCATTTGCAAAATTTCTTGCCCAAATTATTAAATTGAGAGCTCATTTTCCTGATTACACCATTAAAAGGGTGAGACTTGATAATGCTGGTGAATTTACATCTCAAGCATTTAATGACTATTGCATGTCTATAGGAATTGTTGTTGAACATTCTGTTGCTCATGTGCATACACAAAATGGTTTAGCCGAGTCATTGATTAAACGTTTACAGTTAATCGCTAGACCATTGATAATGAGAACAAAACTCCCTGTATCTATATGGGGTCATGCAATTTTACATGCTGCTGCATTGATTCGCATCAGACCAAGTGCAAGTCATAAATATTCCCCCCTACAACTTGCTTTTGGTCAAGAGCCAAATATTTCCCATCTTAGAACATTTGGTTGTGCAGTGTATGTTCCAATTGCGACACCACAACGTACAAAAATGGGTCCTCAAAGGAGGTTGGGAATATATGTTGGATATGAAACATCTTCAATATTAAGGTATATTGAACCTATGACAGGTGACGTTTTTACAGCACGTTTTGCTGATTGTCATTTTAATGAAACATTGTTCCCTAGATTAGGGGGAGAAATGAAAAATAAAGAAAATGATGTTTCATGGTGTGAACCTCAATTAAAGTATCTTGATCCTCGCACAAAAGAATGCGAGACAGAAGTTCAAAAGATAATGCATATACAAGAACTTGCAAATCAATTGCCTGATGCATTTACAGATACAAAAACGGTGACAAAATCATATATACCAGCAGTAAATACTCCAGCTCGAATTGAAATTCCAAAAGCTGGCAATAACGTCACTCATGAATCTTTGCCACGTCAGAAACGTGGAAGACCAATCGGTTCAAAGGATAAAAATCCTCGAAAAAGAAAATCAGCTGATAATGAAGTAAAAGAAAGTGTTCAAGAAGAACCACAAATCAGTACTCCTACTGCAGAGGAGATTGATGATGTCAATACAGAAATTGCAATCAATTATGCATATTCAAAAATATTATGGAACCGAAATGAAATGAAAAATCTTGATGAGAAATTTTCATTTAATGTTGCATATGACATCATGAATAATGATGATGATCCAGAACCAACATCTATGGTTGAATGTCAAAATAGACATGATTGGGCTCAATGGAAAGAAGCAATACGAGCTGAATTAGAATCACTCAATAAAAGAAAAGTTTTCGGATCCATCATTCTCACTCCTAAAGATGTGAAACCTGTAGGATACAGATGGATTTTTGTCCGAAAAAGAAATGAGAAAAATGAAGTTACAAGGTATAAAGCTAGACTTGTAGCTCAAGGTTTTTCTCAAAGACCGGGAATTGATTATGAAGAAACTTATTCTCCTGTTATGGATGCAATTACTTTTAGATACTTAATCAGCCTGGCAGTTTCTAAAAATTTAGAAATGCATCTCATGGATGTTGTGACTGCTTATCTATATGGATCACTTGATAGTGATATATATATGAAGATACCTGAAGGATTTAAGGTACCAGAAGCATCAAATGCAAAACCCAAAGAAATGTATTCGATTAAATTACAAAGATCTTTATATGGGTTAAAACAATCGGGACGTATGTGGTATAACCGATTAAGTGATTACTTGATAAGCAAAGGGTATACAAATAATCTTACTTACCCTTGTGTTTTCATTAAGAAAACAACATCCGGATATGTGATCATAGCTGTTTATGTTGATGATCTTAACATCATAGGTACAAATAAAGAGATCCATGAAGCCATTCAATTTCTAAAGAAAGAATTTGAAATGAAAGATCTCGGAAAAACCAAGTATTGCCTTGGTTTACAAATTGAGCATATGCCTAATGGTTTACTTGTACATCAAACAACATATACTGAAAAGATTCTGAAACGTTTCAATATGGACAAGGCAAAACCATTAAGTACTCATATGGTTGTTAGATCACTCAATGTTGAAACTGATCCATTTCGTCCATGTGAAGATCAAGAAGACATTCTTGGACCAGAAGTACCATATCTTAGTGCAATTGGAGCTCTTATGTATCTTACAAATTGTACAAGACCTGACATTTCTTTTGCAGTTAATTTGTTGGCAAGGTTCAGCTCTGCTCCTACCAAAAGACACTGGAATGGGATCAAACACATATTTCGATACCTTCGAGGAACTACTGATTTAGGATTATTTTATTCTAACGAATCAAAACAAGATTTGGTTGGTTATGCAGATGCAGGTTATTTATATGATCCACATAAAGCTAAATCTCAAACTGGATATGTATTCCTAAATGGAGGTACTGCAATATCATGGCGTTCTCAAAAACAAACACTTGTTGCTACATCGTCAAATCATGCCGAAGTGATTGCATTACATGAAGCTACTCGAGAATGTTTTTGGTTGAGATCAATGACACAACTCATTACTGATTCTTGTGGACTAGAACGCGATAAAAGTCCAACAACTATCTATGAAGATAATGCAGCTTGCATAGCACAGATGAAAGAAGGGTATATCAAAAGTGACCGAACAAAACACATACCACCTAGATTCTTCTCATACACTCAAAATCTCATTAAGGACAACCAGATTGAAATGAGATATGTGCAATCTAGCAAAAACTCTGCTGATCTTTTCACGAAAGCACTTCCAACTGCTATTTTCAGAACACACGTTCATAACATTGGCATGAGACATGTTCAAAAGATGTAACAGCTGAAGCGATGTCTACTTGAGGGGGAGTCAACTCCATGCTGCACTCTTTTTCCCTTAGCTAAAGTTTTTTCCCACTGGGTTTTCTTTAGCAAGGTTTTTAACGAGGCAGTAATTTATAGTTGATCTTCAACAAAATAAAATTGCTATCCAAGGGGGAGTGTTATAATAATAATAATAATATAGATATGGATAGTCAATTTTGGTGTATACATATAGTCAATTTTGGTACACAAAGTATGTATTTTTATATTGAGATTTTAGGCTATAAATACTCATGAATGCAAGCATTAAACTTGCACCATTTCTCACACTTACAAAGTGTTTCTTTCTTTCTCTCCATTATCATCTTTGTTCTTACACTTCATTATTAGTATTCTAAATCAAGAATCAAATCACTAAAGGTAGTTATAAGCCTACTGAATTATAACATCAAGAATCAAACCACTAAAGGTAGTTATAAGCCTACTGAATTATAACATCAAGAATCAAACCACTAAAGGTAGTTATAAGCCTACTGAATTATAACAACAAGCAATTTTTACATATATCATAAAGCATAAGCACACTATATTACATATATTACACCACACGAATACAACTATCTTATTCCGACTCGCTCGTTTCTTCTTCTTCGGTTTTGGTTCGTTTTGCCAAGTTTCTAGGGATATATGATGTTCCCCTAATACGAGCTATCGTTTTCCACAACGGTTTAGAAAAACCTGGTGGTTTAGAGGTTCCCGGGTCATTGTTACAACTTAAGGGCTTCGGGGGTTGACGATACATATAAAGTTCATCGGGGTTGGAATCAGATTTCTCTATTTTTATGCCCTTTCCCTTATTATTTTCTTTTGCCTTTTTAAATTCAGTTGGGGTAATTTCTATAACATCATCGGAATTCTCGTCGGAATCCGATTCATCGGAGAATTGGTAATCCTCCCAATATTTTGCTTCCTTGGCGGAAACACCATTGACCATAATTAACCTTGGTCGGTTGGTTGAGGATTTTCTTTTACTTAACCGTTTTATTATTTCTCCCACCGGTTCTATTTCCTCCTCCGGTTCCTCCTCTTCCGGTTCCGATTCTTCTTCCGGTTCTGATTCTTCTTCCGGTTCTTCTTCGGGAACTTGTGAATCAGTCCAATATATATTCGACTCTTCGTTATTATTAGGTGAGTCAATGGGATTTGTGCTAGAGGTAGACATCTATCACACAATATCAAACACGTTAAGAGATTAATATATCACATAATATTCACATGTTAAAAATATATAGTTTCCAACAAAAATGTTAAGCAATCATTTTTAAAGAAAACACAGTCGAAGTCCAGACTCACTAATGCATCCTAACAAACTCGATAAGACACACTAATGCAAATTTTCTGGTTCTCTAAGACCAACGCTCGGATACCAACTGAAATGTCTCGTTCTTATTGATTAAAAACGTTCCATATTAATTGATTTCGTTGCAAGGTTTTGACCTCTATATGAGACGTTTTTCAAAGACTGCATTCATTTTTAAAACAAACCATAACCATTATTTCATAAATAAAGGTTTAAAAAGCTTTACGTAGATTATCAAATAATGATAATCTAAAATATCCTGTTTACACAAGACCATTACATAATGGTTTACAATACAAATATGTTACATCGAAATCAGTTTCTTGAATGCAGTTTTTACACAATATCATAAAAACATGGACTCCAAATCTTGTCCTTATTTTAGTATGCAACAGCGGAAGCTCTTAGTATTCACCTGAGAATAAACATGCTTTAAACGTCAACAAAAATGTTGGTGAGTTATAGGTTTAACCTATATATATCAAATCGTGACAATAGACCACAAGATTTCATATTTCAATACACATCCCATACATAGAGATACAAATCATTCATATGGTGAACACCTGGTAACCGACATTAACAAGATGCATATATAAGAATATCCCCATCATTCCGGGACACCCTTCAGATATGATATAAATTTCGAAGTACTAAAGCATCCGATACTTTGGATGGGGTTTGTTAGGCCCAATAGATCTATCTTTAGGAATCGCGTCAATTAAGGTGTCTGTTCCCTAATTCTTAGATTACCAGACTTAATAAAAAGGGGCATATTCGATTTCGATAATTCAACCATAGAATGTAGTTTCACATACTTGTGTCTATTTTGTAAATCATTTATAAAACCTGCATGTATTCTCATCCCAAAAATATTAGATTTTAAAAGTGGGACTATAACTCACTTTCACAGATTTTTACTTCGTCGGGAAGTAAGACTTGGCCACTGGTTGATTCACGAACCTATAACAATATATACATATATATCAAAGTATGTTCAAAATATATTTACAACACTTTTAATATATTTTGATGTTTTAAGTTTATTAAGTCAGCTGTCCTCGTTAGTAACCTACAACTAGTTGTCCACAGTTAGATGTACAAAAATAAATCGATAAATATTATCTTGAATCAATCCACAACCCAGTGTATACGTATCTCAGTATTGATCACAACTCAAACTATATATATTTTGGAATCAACCTCAACCCTGTATATCTAACTCCAACATTCACATATAGAGTGTCTATGGTTATTCCGAAATATATATAGATGTGTCGACATGATAGGTCGAAACATTGTATACGTGTCTATGGTATCTCAAGATTACATAATATACAATACAAGTTGATTAAGTTATGGTTGGAATAGATTTGTTACCAATTTTCACGTAGCTAAAATGAGAAAAATTATCCAATCTTGTTTTACCCATAACTTCTTCATTTTAAATCCGTTTTGAGTGAATCAAATTGCTATGGTTTTATATTGAACTCTATTTTATGAATCTAAACAGAAAAAGTATAGGTTTATAGTCGGAAAAATAAGTTACAAGTCGTTTTTGTAAAGGTAGTCATTTCAGTCGAAAGAACGACGTCTAGATGACCATTTTAGAAAACATACTTCCACTTTGAGTTTAACCATAATTTTTGGATATAGTTTCATGTTCATAATAAAAATCATTTTCTCAGAATAACAACTTTTAAATCAAAGTTTATCATAGTTTTTAATTAACTAACCCAAAACAGCCCGCGGTGTTACTACGACGGCGTAAATCCGGTTTTACGGTGTTTTTCGTGTTTCCAGGTTTTAAATCATTAAGTTAGCATATAATATAGATATAGAACATGTGTTTAGTTTATTTTAAAAGTCAAGTTAGAAGGATTAACTTTTATTTGCGAACAAGTTTAGAATTAACTAAACTATGTTCTAGTGATTACAAGTTTAAACCTTCGAAAAAGATAGCTTTATATGTATGAATCGAATGATGTTATGAACATCATTACTACCTCAAGTTCCTTGGATAAACCTACTGGAAATGAGAAAAATAGATCTAGCTTCAAAGGATCCTTGGATGGCTTGAAAGTTCTTGAAGCAGAATCATGACACGAAAACAATTTCAAGTAAGATTTCTACTCGAAATAAGATTGTTATAGTTATAGAAATTGAATTAAAGTTTGAATATGATTATTATCTTGTATTAGAAAGATAACCTACTGTAAGTAACAAAGGTTTCTTGATCTTGGATGATTACTTGGAATGGATTTAGAAAACTTGGAAGTAAACTTGCAATCTTGAAAGTATTCTTGATTTTATGAAACTAGAACTTTTGGAATTTATGAAGAACACTTAGAACTTGAAGATAGAACTTGAGAGAGATCAATTAGATGAAGAAAATTGAAGAATGAAAGTGTTTGTATGTGTTTTTGGTCGTTGGTGTATGGATTAGATATAAAGGATATGTAATTTTGTTTTCATGTAAATAAGTCATGAATGATTACTCATATTTTTGTAATTTTATGAGATATTTCATGCTAGTTGCCAAATGATGGTTCCCACATGTGTTAGGTGACTCACATGGGCTGCTAAGAGCTGATCATTGGAGTGTATATACCAATAGTACATACATCTAAAAGCTGTGTATTGTACGAGTATGAATACGGGTGCATACGAGTATAATTGTTGATGAAACTGAACGAGGATGTAATTGTAAGCATTTTTGTTAAGTAGAAGTATTTTGATAAGTGTCTTGAAGTCTTTCAAAAGTGTATGAATACATATTAAAACACTACATGTATATACATTTTAACTGAGTCGTTAAGTCATCGTTAGTCGTTACATGTAAATGTTGTTTTGAAACCTTTAGGTTAACGATCTTGTTGAATGTTGTTAACCCATTATTTATTATAACAAATGAGATGTTAAAATTTTATATTATCATGATATTATGATATATAATATATCTTAGTATGATGTATATACAGTTAAATGTCGTTACAACGATAATCGTTACATATATGTCTCGTTTCGAAATCATTAAGTTAGTAGTCTTATTTTTACATATGTATTTCATTGTTAATACACTTAATAATATATTTACTTATCATTTAACATAATTAACCAAGTGTATCAATATCTTAATATGATTCATATGTACCTAGTAAGACGTTGTTATAACGATAATCGTTATATATATCGTTTTCGAGTTTCTTAAATTAATAGTCTCATTTTTATGTATATAACTCATTGTTAAAATACCTAATGAGATACATACTTATAATAAAATCATGTTAACTATATATATAACCATATATATGTCATCGTATAGTTTTTACAAGTTTTAACGTTCGTGAATCACCGGTCAACTTGGGTGGTCAATTATCTATATGAAACCTATTTCAATTAATCAAGTCTTAACAAGTTTGATTGCTTAACATGTTGGAAACACTTAATCATGTAAATAACAATTTCATTTAATATATATATATATATATATATATATATATAAACATGGAAAAGTTCGGGTCACTACACTTTATGTTTGTTGTAATCTTGATTTGATAAATGTATCGTGTTTAGTTTCATATGTATTCAATACTCTTACAAACAGGTTATGGTATCGAGTCAATCATTGTTGATCCGGTTTGTATAGTTGACTTCATATATTTTTATTTTTTTAGTTTTAGGCAAACATTTGTATACAATCCATCTTAATTGAGTCTATAACTGATAATCAATCCATCGAAAGGATAGGTTAAAGAACAAAAATTCGTTTATTTGCATAAAGTTTTTGGGGACTCATTCAAGACTTACAAAGAACTATTACCACGTGAAAAGTGAAATATTCCACATTGATCCTCGAGGAGAGGTCAATACCCATTTTCTCTATTCTACATTCGAGCTTATCTCGCATCATCTCACTGGCCGACTTGACCCTTTTCGAGGCTAGAGTTCAATTAAAAGGAAGTCTCTTTCTTAAACTAAATCATAGATGATGGAATCATCAAAGATTTGATCTTTTTGGACTCTATCTGTATTTCACTAGAGGCCCGGGCATTCTACACACCTCGCGTCACACTATGGGAGTTCACCATTGCTCGAAATCGCTACCTTAACCGCAAGGAGGAGTTCCTTTTTTACTACTAGTAAAATATAGGATTAATTTTTCACCTTCACATATAACTAATACTCCAAAAAAACTCTCCACTAACATTTGCCTAGTAATATAAGGGTGCACATAGAAAAGTAAATTGTGTGATTATTTGATGTTCAAATGAACAAATATTTAAAAAATTTGTTCAAATCTCTAATTCAAAATGATTGGTTATGAGAGATGGAAGACGATTGTTACAATAGGTACAACATCCGATCAAAATGAGACATGTGGCTAAAAATACCATTGACAAGCTCACAAGGATACAATCAACAACGACCACACAAGGCTCGTTGTGGACGTGGTTCTTGAACAACGATGATCGTTGTTGTTGCACAATGGATGGTCTAATTAAGAAATAGCTCTTTTCACTCAATCTTCAGCTAAAAAAGTGTACTTAACAACTTATAATATAAATCAGTTAGGATTCAAATTTTATTTTTTCCTCTCTATTTTCTCTCGTTACAATTAACTATAATTGACTAAAAATTTTTGAGTAAAAATGAGTGGATGAATAATTTTTCTTTGTAATAAAATGAATTTATGTATATTTCTATTAAAATTCTATAATGATGATGTCATTATTAGACTCATTCTTTTGTTTAAAAAAATTTAAAAACAAAAGCAAAAAAAATTTAAGCATTGCGAGTGATGTCATTAATCTAAATAATTTTAACTTAAAATTAAATCTTATTTATTAATTAATATATTATTAAATTTTATTAATAATTATTTTAATTATTAAAATTAAAAAAAAAATTTGAATTATTTTAATTATTTGAATTGAGTACGAGAAGGTATAAAAGTTAGTCAGACGGAAACTAATTCTGAATTTATATTTTAATTTACACTTTTAAAATAAAATGACAACTAATATTATCTCTTATGATTGGATGTGGATTGTTTAATATGCATTTTAGGTGTTTGATGAAATGTTCAGTTGACGGGTTTCTTAGTTGGACTCTGTAGTTCCATGAGTCATTAAACTAAATGACTTTAGCATATACGTTCACTTAATACCTAAAACATATCATTAAACTGTTTCATTTAAACAAACCCGTGATTTCACGGGACATTTCACTAGTTTATTACTTATTATGAAAAAATATACTTGTGCGTTCATAAAATTCTTTCATTTCATAAAATTTCATATTTTATCATAAATTCATAAAATAAATATATAATTATTGATTTCATAAATTCGTAAATTTTTTAATGAATAATTTTATAAATTTATAATTTCAGAATTTTTATTTCACACAACAATAAAAAAAAACCCTGAAAAACAGAAAAAAGAAATAAAAGAGAAAAGTTTGTATTGGAGAGTACATTGTCTTCCCCCCATCCCACTTTCTGTGCGCTCTTATTCTCATTCATTCTTTAACAATTAACAAAACATAAATATATATATTTCCACATTTCATTTCATATAAATTCACCACCGCCAGTCTTTCATATGAATCTTTAATCTTTTTTCACCCAATTCGTTACCCACTTCACTCCGATCCCACTAACCTAATTTCTCCAAAAAAAACCCAATAAAAGGCCTTCAAGATTTCAAGGATCTAATACCATGTTTCCAAATTTGGAAATAAATATATAAAGATTTGATTTTTAACCCAAGAATTACACTTTATTGATTGATTTAAAAAGGGGTTTGTTGAATTTCAGTTTTTGAATGATGGGTCGTTTTAGGGTTAATAAGTGATGATGGTGGTGGGTTCAATTTGAGATCTACGCTGAATAAAAGGAATAGATTTTGTGAATTATATGGATATGGATTATAATAATAATGGTGAATTGGGTCATATTGACCCGGAATTATTACAGCTGAATGAAGTATCGTCTTTGGGTATCAAGTCAAATGCTTTTGTTGCTCAGAAGCTGTTTGATCAATGGCTTTCGCTACCCGAAACCGCTACTTTGGTAATATTTCATCCTTATTTGTTTTTCTTTGATATGAATCATTATCATTATCATTATTATTATTATTTATATATTGATAATGATGTATTTATATTTATGTTGTGATCAAATATGGTGGAAATTAATGTCATTAAGTATGCTATTTATGTTGCCTAAATTGTTAATTTATTTTGGGTGATATGTATCTTAATCACTCTATTTATTACAAGGTTGTTTTCAGTTATCATCAGTTAAAACTTTTTGACAATATTGCTTTTCAATCGTTGAATCATTGCCTCAAAATGCTTGTTTTCGATGTAGAATGATTAGTGAACCATTGGGTCATTAGTATGTTTTGCAATTATCGTCTTACTCGGGTCAAATTTATGTATGTTCATTTTATATGTATTAAGCAATAGTTGTAAGCTAGTATGCATTTTGTACTGATAATAGGCTAATAGCTGAATACTGAATAAGGCAATACATTTTACTTTAGCCCCACTAAGGTTATCTCAGTATCTAACTTTTCGACTTTATGACACGAAAACAGAATAGAATTTTAAAGCAGTAATAATTGTCATTTCTTGACATCACTTTCACCTAGCTAGTTTAAAAAGTACTTTAAGATAGTATACTTAAACTTTGATATATTAAAAGGTAGGGCAAACAAAGATATATCATGAAGATTTTAACAATTTAACAAAGGTTACTTATAAAGGGAATTTAGTGTTTCATACTTAGATTTATCTGCCTGCTTCTTAGAGTAAACTCTGTTTAATTCACTTGGGATTTGAGAATCCCTTTTGAAAAAGTCTTGCATTTCAATTCAAGTTACATCTACCGACATACGTAATACCATGTTTTCATTATTACTAGTATATTTTTTTCCCATCATATATCATTCACTAATAAACATCATAAACAAGATATGCTATCACATTTATGAGTCTAATGTAAAATGTTTTCGTTAGAATGCAAATGAAGCTAAAATGTTCAAGTCTTAACGATCGTGTGATTTTGTGTCTACTTCTGTTTGTTTTTTATGATATGCATAAACCAAATTTGCACTAAATAGAAAATTTTCAACCTGAGAACACACGATGCTCTAATACATCCAAATATCTACTTGGCGTTTTAAGAAATCGTACATGTGTTCCATACATATTTTAATCCAAAAATGATCACTTTCCAAGCTTCTTACTTATGTTCTTGATGTTTCTTCTTAAATCTCACTTCTCTTGAAATTTTGTTCCTTTTTTATACCCGGTGCTTATGAACATTTTATTTTTACTTGGATTTAGAAGACGCGCATGCTATGCTTATAAATTTCAGTCCAATACTGGCTAATTTGTAAGCTTCTCGCTTCTTGAAAAATTGTTCCTTTTTTCCTTCTCATTTTAGCTCGTCGTCAAATTAAATCACGAAGTGTAAATAGTTTATGCTCCCTTACCTTTTTATGTGTACGGCCACATTGTTTCGGGTTCTTACTTTTTAAATATATTTATCGGCTGATAAAGTAATAACCACCCACTAAATTTAATAAACTCCAAATGATAACAAAAGGTGAACGTAGTGGACTAGGTGAAGTCTATGCTTAACAAGGTTGTATTTTTTTGGCTGATAAAGTAGGATTAATGACTACTCAATATAATAAACTTCAAATCTCATTTATTCTAAAAAATTGCTCCTTTTTTGCCTTCTCATCTTAACTTAATTTGAGACAAACATGTTATGTTTGCTCATTTGGATATAGGTGAAGTCTATGCTTAACAAGGCTAAAACCGGGGCTACGTTGAGCGTATCTGGAGCAACTAATAGCCCAAAGTCTGCCGGTAACAACTTGGTGCCTCCACTTTCGCCAAGAAGTTCTTCGGGCTCTCCTCGTATAACAAAACAAAGTCGAGGCCCATCTGTTTTAGGCTCACCTTTAAAAGTGCTTGCCGAGCCCATCAAAGAGTTGATTCCACAGGTTTGATAGCAGCAACACTAGTGTAGAGGTGGCAGTTTTGGTCCATTTACTTATGAATGGGTTGATCCGGGTTATGTTTTCTCCCCACCAGGTCAAACGGGTAAACTTAATATGGTTAGTTATAAATGAAAGCGTTGTAAGTCAGCCAAACAAATTGTTAGTTTATAAAATATTTTACTCAAGAACTAGATTTTGAAGAAAATAACATGATTACCATAATAATAGTATATTTTACACACTTAAACTTAAATTCCAAGACACAAATTTTCTTTTACATCCCAACCCTAAAGTACCTAGTTTGACCTGTACCCGTAAGTGCATGTTTTGACCCGGACCCACTTGACTCGTTACCTTTTTCTCAGTTTTGCCACCTATACAATCTAGATTGTAGCATCATAATGTTATGATTAGATATAACTAACGTACATGCAAATGGTTGCAGTTTTATTTTCAAAACGGGCGTCCACCACCTAACGAATTAAAAGAACGTTGTTTGTTTAGAACTAACCAGTTCTTCTACGGTCATGCGAATGGACTATCATTAAATGGTGCGATTTTTTTATTTTATTTGTATGACTACTAATTGGGACATACGTATTTTATATAATTTAAGTTTTCTTTTCAATGGACAGAATTTAAACCTGTTACAAAGGAAATATGCATGCTTCCATCTTTCTTCTCTAGCACTCTTTTTAAAAAGATCGATGTTGCTAACACCGGCGTTGTAACCAGGTATGAATCTTTATTTAAGTTGTTATTAACTATGTATGTTCGATTTAGTTGAATACGTGTTTAAAATGCTTTCAGGGATGCATTTGTGGATTTTTGGGTCAATGGTAACATGCTGACAAAAGACACAGCAACTCAGATATTTACGTTATTAAAACAGCCCGATTTGAGACATCTAACTCAGGTCATTGTCTTACTCTCTCTGATGTCAGAAAAAATATGTTCTAATCTAATTTTTTTTTGTTATTATTATTTATTTCCGTATAATAAGTTTTATTTCCGTATAATAAATTGCCTCAGGAGGACTTCAAACCGATACTTCGTGAACTTTTAACAACTCATCCCGGGTTGGAATTTTTACAGAGCACACCTGAGTTTCAAGAGAGATACGGTAAAATTGTTATATCTATTTATGCATGAATATTTTTAGTAATTTTAATTTTCTATTAATCGTTATGTTATATTTTTCTATTGCTATGGGCAGCTGAAACGGTAATATACAGAATATTTTACTACGTGAATAGAGCGGGTAATGGTTGTCTTACTCTACGAGAGCTCAAACGTGGGAGTTTAATTTCTGCAATGCTTCATGCTGATGAAGAAGAGGATATAAACAAAGTTTTGAGGTAAAGTTTAATAAGCTTAAGATTTTTAAAGTGAACTTTAGTTTTTATTATTTATTTTTATATATTTTCAAAATGGTTATATAACTATTCTTTCTTCATGCAGGTTCTTTTCTTATGAGCACTTTTACGTTATATATTGCAAGTTTTGGGAGCTGGACACAGATCATGATTTCTTGATTGATAAAGAGAACCTTATAAGATATGGTAACCATGCACTCACTTACAGGATTGTTGACAGAATATTCTCCCAGGTTTGTAAAGAATTAGAAATGTTAATGATATTGTTATTAATATTATTGACTTAATTACACAGATGGTCCCTATAGTTTGTCAAAAATTGCACGATTTGTTCTTTAATTTTTTCCGTGCATTGATAGTCCTGTGGTTTGCATGATAGTCCCTCTGTTTAACCGCCCCTTCCCCTAGACCTGGCTGCTTCTCGCTCACCAAAGTGTACTTCGTTTCCCGGGACGGGCGGCTCCCTCTTTCTTCCGGTAAGAAAGCGGGTTTTCCCTCAGGTTCTTCCCTGACCTTAGTCCCTCTGTTTAACGGGAGTTAATTTTTTTTGTTAAAAAGGTCATGTGAGGGGCACGGAAGTCTAAAAAGACTAGTTTACTCATCACGTTCCCTTTCACATGACTTGACTTCACCAAAAAAATTAACACCCGTTAAACATAGGAACTATCCGTGAAAGAATTGCGAACACAGGACTATCCATGCACGAAACGTGCAATTTTTGACAAACCACTGGGACCATCTGTGTAGTTAAGTCTTATTATTTATTTTCTTCACTTATTTCAAGTTGTTGCAATTTTTACCCATTTACTTATGTTGATATAAATGTAATCATATCTGACACACTAATTATTTATTATTTATATAAGCAAGTTCAGTATATTTGAAATAGATGAATATAACACTGTTACTTAACCCACTCGTCCATTTTGCTGCATTATATCTCGTTCTGATGCTTTAGTCCGTCTCAGGTTCCAAGAAAGTTCACCAGTGAAGTTGAGGGGAAAATGGGATATGAAGATTTTGTTTACTTTATTTTGTCCGAAGAAGATAAATCATCTGAGCCTAGTCTTGAGTACTGGTATGACTACTATTTAGTACTTTTTAGTTTTTATATCTTCGGTGCCTTGAATCAAGTTTTTGTTGTTTTTATTTTTCATCACTATAATAATGGAGAACGATATATATATATATATATATATATATATATATATATATATATATATATATATATATACATATATATATATATACATATATATATATATATACTTTTTTTCTCTTTTCAGGTTTAAGTGCATAGATTTAGATGGAAATGGGGTACTAACAAGGAACGAATTGCAATTTTTCTACGAAGAGCAGTTGCATAGGATGGAATGTATGGCCCAAGAACCTGTTCTTTTTGAGGACATATTATGCCAAATAGTTGACATGATTAAACCACAGGTAATTGGATATTTGGTGTTGTGGGTCGGACAATTTGGGTAACGGGCCACGTTAGATTTGGTTGACCTGCATACACTTTTCACGCATTTTTTGTGAATAGTTTGATGACTTATAACGAGCCATTTAGCTAAAAATGTGTACGTGATCCATCAATTATTTGACTTTCAGGATGAGGCTTATCTGACTTTAAACGACTTGAAAGGAAACAAGCTTTCTGGTAGTTGTTTTAATATCCTCTTTAACCTTAACAAGTTCATGGCTTTTGAATCTCGTGATCCGTTTCTCATTCGCCAGGTATGCATTTTCTATTTTCTTAATTATTTATTCGTAGGTTAAAAAAAGAAGAAATAACAGTTTGGTGTATGTTAGGAACGTGAGAATCCGACTTTGACTGAATGGGACCGGTTTGCACATCGGGAATATATACGGCTTTCAATGGAGGAAGATGCAGATGATGCCTCTAATGGCAGTGCAGATGTATGGGATGAGTCTCTTGAGGCACCATTTTGATTTCAATCTGAAAAACTACTCATCAAGGTAATACAGAAGTTGGGTTATAAAAATTGGTGGGGCAGTAACAGGTCAAAATGGCCAAATGGGTATTTCTAGCACGGGTCTAAATGGTTTTGGTAGGGTTGGTTTTGAAAATACTTTAATGGTTGTTTTTTTATTTTTATTAAGTCGGATTGTCTGAATTTGTATATTAGATTTGTGGGAAATAAGTGATTGATAAATAGTTGGTGTTTGTTTTATGTGCTGAATAAAAGTCTGAATTATTAAAATAACTAAATTAACCTTCCATGGGGAAAAGTTGAAAAGCAGTTAATAATACATTTTAAATAGTGGGGACTCAAATGTAAATTCACACTTAATTTTTTTTAAAAGAATCATTAAGACACATCTTAATTAATAAGTCGAAAACAAACAACTCATCCATGACTCTACATGTTAAGTTATGTCATTAAGTCAATTAAAGGTTAGATTAAGATAATGTTCTAAGTTTTATAGTGAAATGATTAAGATAATGTTCTAAGTTTTATAGTGAAATGATTTTGAATTTAGGCTTGTTTGACCTGTTTGACTTTTCCTAGTAGTGGCCAAAACACAAACCAAATCGGCTCATTCAGTAATAAATAGGTCGAGGTTGCCACCTTTAGTCTGAATAATGGCTGTCGTTTATATATTTTTTATATTTTGCAGGTGAACAAGGATGCGACTATTAAGTCAACCCGGATAACCTACAGAATTCTGTAAAGTTTTTAGATGCTGTTATCGAGTATGACTAACCTGAAGTGAGTAATCTCTATGCTGAGTAGAAGGGGATTCTCAAGTTATATGCATAGTATAAGCGTTACATCATAAATCAAGTTGACTCATTTTTTATATTGCATTTTCATTTTGATTAGTACTTTTTGCTTAAACTGATAGTCGTTTCGTGGTCCTAAGATCCATTCATCTACATTTTTTCAATGTGTTTCGACACGGTTTCAATTGGATTTCCTGTATGTAATAGAATCTTTAGTGTTTATGGCATCACTCTTACCATTAAGGTTTTAAGTATGTGAGACTTTGATTTGTTTTGACCAACATAAAAAGTTCGTATGAAATCATGGATCATAAAAAGTTCGTAAGTTTACGTAACTTGACGTAACTTCGTGTAACTTTACGTAACTTCGCGAACTTTACATAAGTTGACGTAATTTTACGTAACTTGACGTAATTTAATTTTTAATTTAATGTAAGTTTACGTAACTTGACGTAATTTTACGTACCTTTACTTAAGTTTACGTAACTTTACGTAAACTTGATGTAACTTTAAGTAAGTTTACTTAACTTGATGTAAGTTTACGTAACTTGACGTAACTTTACGTAATTTTACGTCAAGTTACGTAAAGTTACGTTTTACGTCAAGTTACGTAAAGTAAGTTTACGTAACTTGACGTAACTTTACGTAATTTTACGTCAAGTTACGTAAAGTCACGTCATGTTACGTCAAGTTACGCAAACTTACGTAAAGTTACGTAATGTTCAAGTTACGTCACGTAAATTTACGTAAAGTTACGTAAAGTTACGTCAAGTTACGTCAAGTTACGTAATGGTTACGTCATGTTACGTCAAGGTTACGTAAACTTACGTAAAGTTACGTCAAGTTACGTCAAGTTAAATTACGTAAACTCACGTCAATATTAATTAGATATTAGAGGGTATTATTGCTGCTTTCAAATTATTTACGTTTTGCTAAATTTTAGATGTTTTAATGTATTTTTAATTGAATCATAAATGTAAAAGAATTATTATCAATCATTAATTGTTTATAATGGCATTTTTGGTAAATAAATTTTAAATTTTTAGTTATAGCACTATAAATTTAAATGAGTGGTTAGATTATAAGGGTATTGATTGTTATTTGCGTAATCTAATGGTTGATAATTAATCCTAAATAAAATTATTGCTTTATTAAGTTTTTTTTTTTTTTTTTTTTTTTTTTTTAATATATAGTATAAAAGTAGAGATTATATATTTATTCTATCTTATAAAAGGAACTTTGGGGTGATGTCACTTTAAAGAGTTGTATTATGTGCTTCTAATGTCACTTGAAGATATAATATTTATAAAGGAATATTCAAATGAATTCAACTTTTAAGTTGAAATCCAAGAGACCAATCAGAGTGCGACATTTGGCGCGACAATCAAATGTGATTGAAAAAAAAAATTCAAATTTTTTTTTTTTCAAATTTTTTTTTCAATGACATGTAATTGGATTTAACATGGAGTAAATCACATGTGAATGTCAATCACATGTGATTGTAATACACAATCACATACGATTTTGCATGTCAAATTCAATCTCATGTGATTGAAAAAAAAATTGAAAAAAAACAAAAAAATTTGAAAATAAAATGAATTTTTTTTTCCAATCACATGTGATTGTCGCGCCATATGTCGCACTCTGATTGGTCCTTTGGATATCAAGGAAATTATTAAATTCACATGTTACAAATCAATATTTATAATTATTTAAATTTTAAAAAATAGATCTATTATTCTAATAAACTGAAGTTTTGGGTGAGGTCATCACGTGCTTTCAAGTGTGGTAACATTTGCTTCTAAAGTTGTAATATCTAATTTAATGATGTAATACTTAAACAGTAATATAAATAAAAAATTCTTTAATTATATTTGTGTTTTACTCACATGCACTGTAACATTAAATAGTCTTTCATTACTCCAGTACACTACCCAAAAAATCATGCCTAATTGATTGCCCAAAAACTTACATTACCCCAAAAATTATACTGTCACAAAAATCACGTCTTTTTTCTTCCATTGGCTTATTTTAAACTGCATCTCTGCCCCAAAAATTGAGCAGCTCTAAAAATTGGACAGCTTTATTCATTACTCCCCTTTTAATTTTTTTTCCTTCTGTTTCTCTTCTTCATCTTATGCTTCCATATTCAAGTTGGAATTTTTACGCAAAAAGATCCAATGTATTTGTTCGTTGTTGTGAATATCCTTCAATATATGTAGCAAGTTTATCAGTTTAGATACACATCAAGTGTTTGATGATCTGATCAAATGAATTTTCTTGGCGCATAATAATATAAATTATGTTTTTCCGTTTTGAGCAGATGAAGCTACACTGAATCAATGAGTGTTCGATTTGTATTTTTCTTATGGTTCTTTCTCTTGATGCACCTTATGGTTGTGTATAAACTTATTTGAAAAATAGAGTCGATGAATTGAATCTGGCCAAACTTGAAGAAGATAATTCTTTGCATAATTCTACCGATCTTAGAACTTAATTTACATATATCAAGTAACTATAGTACGCTAGATGATGATGATGTATATTGTATATTATAATTATTAATGAAACTAAACGTGGTCTTTTGTAGAACAAACTAGCTACAATTTATGCTAAGCAACACTAATCTTTGACATCATATAATGTGTGGATCTTCATATACAAATGATTAGTTTATTTTACATACTTCATGGTATTCATTTTGAACCTTTTCGGATCTCATGATGTATTTTTGTAAACATGAAAATTCAATGTACAAGCTTTCACACAAGTTATTTTTACTGCATCGTAATCCTCTTTAATCAGGATGGCATAAATAATATATACTCCATAATTCTCTCACGGTACTTTGACTGTGCATTTTTAGAAAATCAGACTATTTTTTCATAAAAAGTCAACTCACACAACCCAACACAAACATTTTTGGAATATATACATATTGTCTACCCCTCAACTTGAACCCATAATCTCCGGTTAGAGGGTCAGCTCGACCTCGATATTGCAAGACCAATGACCCTTTGATCTCTACCACTCAAGTTTTAAAGGATACTTATAATGGAACGAGGTAGCAGTGACTTTTCCATCCACTTGGTTTCATGAAAAGTCATGTTGTTCACTCTGTTCACTAGTTAACCTATTTCATAACCTGTGAACCAATTTAAACCCACTATGTTACTCAGTGATAGCCTACAACGACTCAAGTCATATAATTCATGAATATCGTATGCGTGATGTCGCAAATTCTTCCATAGCTTCCTCACAACGTCAGTAGGATACATACGCATAAATCGGTGCCTAAGGAGATTCATTAGCCTTCAACGCAATACACCTTGAGAAAATAGTGCTCTTATACCCTTTGCAACACCTCAATCCTAAAGTAATAGAACAATCAAGCTGTATGTCCTTGACAAATGTTTACTTAAGTGAACTTCTAGCTAGTAAAGTATTATTAGCCACTGTATTATAAGTCAGAATATGTAACAATATATTCGTATGTTTCAGTCAAATATGTAACAAGAATAGGTAGTCAAAGGGATAAAACTCACATGCTATTATTCCCTAAATTAGCTCAATGTTAGTTACAGGAAACTATGTATGTATTCACTGATTGACACTTACTCACATGGTATCAGACGACCAGTAAATCATTCCCTCCTCTTTCTGCTCACATCTTCATCTCTTCTCCAACACTCTACTTATTCACAAACAGTACAACAATGTCTAATCCATCCACCATTCATCCTGCCATTACGGTCAACAACATCAAGAATTTCATACCGATAACTCTTGAAATGGAAAAGAGTCAATACTCTTTTTGGTCGGGATTGTTTAAAAATCACTGTCGTGCCTACGAAGTTCTCGATCATATCATCCCGGCCACCACTGACTCCGAATCTTCTACCACCCCAATCACCTGCTCAATCACCTTCTTGGGAACGAATCGATGCTATCGTTCTCCAATGGATTTACGGAACGATCTCTCTTGATCTTCTTCGCACCGTATACAAAGACGACTCAACGGCCCAACAAGCTTGGGATCGATTGAAAGGGCTTTTTCATGATAACAAAAACTCTAGGGCTGTTCATCTGCAACATCAATTCACCAACACTCGCATCGATAACTTTCCTGATGCATCCTCTTATTGTCAAGAGCTCAAAATTCTTGCTGATCAATTGGGAAGTGTCGGACCCGCCATTGAAGAAGATCGATTAGTCCTGCAACTTGTTACTGGACTTAATGACAACTACGCCAGTCTTCGTTCCATCATCACCCATCGTGAGAAGCTACCCTCCTTTTATGAAGCTAGATCTATGCTACTACTTGAAGAAATTCACACACAAAAAGTCGCTGCTCAAGCCGCATCCACCGATGCCACTGCCCTTGTATCATCTATCAACACCTCCAATCAAACGCAATACAACAATTCATCAAATCGTCCAGTGCATAATCGGGGTCGAGGCGTGTATCGAGGAAATAGAGGAAGAAATTCGTCCGGAAATAGGGGTAAAGGAAGATCCTATTCGGGTTCACTCAACACCGGTTTTAATTCGGGTAGACAATCATACGGGCATTGGAACAATAATAATCCATCAGGCACTTATGGCCCTTGGGCCTGGAACAATACTAATTGGACTTTACCTTCTTGCCCTTTTCCCACCACTGCTTGGACAGGTCCACCATCTAGCAACCATCAACCTGGACTATTGGGCCCACGACCCAATGCTAATTATGCTGCATCTACTGTGTCGCAACCTACTGATATCGAAGCAGCAATGCACACTGATCATATACATAGCATTGTATATGTATATTTTATTTTCTAAAAGCTAAGGACAGAACTACGCGGATTATAAGGCACAGTTATGCAATATTCGCTGAAAATAAATACTGCGGTTATGTATTCGCTGAAATACCAAACTGCGGTTTGATCCGCTGACTTTCCGCGGATAGCCGAGCATCTCGCAGACCGTGGATATCACGGATACTATAAATAGGGAGCTTGGCCTCTCATTTATGGGTTGTTGATTCTCTGCCATTTGCCTAAGCCTTTGTAGATTTCACTTGTGACTTTGCCCAAGGACTTCTTACATTGAGTTAAGGTGAATCATGCTAATCGATAACGAAGACCGGGTCGGGGTGGTTGATCACTTGATAGTTAAAGTGAAGAACGATCATCGGGGCCCAAAATAATCATCGAACATCTCATCCTCCATTATAATCTTATTGCACTCAATTCGTAATTAAGCAACGTCATTAATTAAGGATTGATCAATTGGCACCATCCGTGGGACACGTTTTACGAATTAAACTGAAAATTTTTGTTTTACGCTGTTATACAATTAATTAGGCGGTTTAATTTCAATCGTGTTTTTGTTGCGATGATTTGCAGGTGCGTGCTTTCAAATTGGCAGTAAATAATGAATAACATTGGCGATATTAGTGATAACATGGCCACTATGCGAATGAATGTCCAAAAAAGAGGAAAGAAGCGAAAATCTGCCAAAATGTATCATAATTGGCAATCAGCGCCAATTAGCTTTCCAAAAATGCAGAGCGACGATTTTTCTGAAATGCCGATAATAGTATCGTGTAAAATTGCGGACGCTAATATCACAGTAATGAAAGTTCATGTTGATAATGGTAGTAGCGTTGATATTATTTACGAACAATGTTTCGCTCAGTTGCCAGAGGATATTAAAGCAAATCTGCAAACGACTGCGGTTTCGCTAACCGATTTTGCAGGAGAATTTTCGCTACCAATCGGTGTCTTGTCGCTGAACATCGAGCTAGCCGATGTAAATGATAATGCTTTAGCGCGACAAGCACGGCTAGATTTCTATGTTATGCGAGCTTCTTCTCGCTATAACATGTTGCTAGGAAGGACCGCTATAAGCAAATTTGGAATTGTACCGTCCACAATTCATGGCATGATTAGATTTCCAACATATAAAGGAATCGCCGCAATATGTTCAGCGAGCATAGTGCCTATTTGCGCGGCTGTCAATGTAAAAACCGCAGGTCAGAAACCTGAGGATACTGCGGATAAGGAGGATAGCATGGAAATAGTTAATCCTGCATATCCAGAACAGAAAATCAAAGTAGGTCGCAATCTTAGTGCGGATACTCGAAAGCAAATTGTGCAATTACTTGATGAATATATGGATGTTTTTGCCTGGTGCGAAAATGATATGACCGGTGTTCCGCTTCACATTGCGGAACACAAGCTAAATGTAAATCCCGCTCCAAAACCAGTAGTGCAAAAGCGAAGGGGTATGGCCCCAGATCGCGTCAAATGGTTGTGCGAAGAAGTCACAAAATTAGTCCGAGCTGGAATTTTGCGCGAAGTACAATATCAGTCATGGATCGCGAATCCAGTATTGGTGAAAAAACCAGATAATTCCTGGCGAATGTGTATTGACTACAAAGATCTGAATAAAGCGTGCACCAAAGATAATTATCCGCTGCCAGAAATTGATTTAAAGGTGGAATCTTTGCATGCATTTCCATATAAATGTTTTCTGGATGCGGCAAGAGGTTATCATCAAATCCCTATGGCGCAAGAGGACGCAGATAAAACCGCGTTTCACATAGGCAAAAGCATATATTGTTATATAATGATGCCTTTTGGACTAATCAATGCGGGTGCGACATATCAGCGCTTGATTGACACCGCGTTTGATAAGCAAATAGGGCGTAATCTTGAGGCCTATGTCGATGATTTAGTCATCAAAAGTACAACGCAAGAGCGAATCGTTGAAGATATGCGCGAAACATTTGATAAACTGCGTGAGATAAACATGAAGCTCAATCCGCTGAAATGCAGTTTCGGCGAAACTGAAGGAAAGTTTTTAGGATATCTTGTTACGGAACAAGGTATTCAAGCTAATCCAAAAAAGATCGCGGCTATCGAAAATATGATCGCGCCAAAGACGGTTAAGGAAGTGCAAAGTTTAACAGGCAAATTGGCCGCCCTAACGCGTTTTTTGTCTAAAGCTGCTGAGCGACAATTGCCATTTTTCAAAACTTTAAAAGGTTGCTTGAAGCAGAAGAATTTTGTTTGGACCGCTGAAGCAGATTCTGCGTTTCAAGAGATGAAAAACCTGTTGAAAACTTTGCCTACACTAACAGCGCCAATTCATGGCGAAATTCTCTATCTATATATTTCAGTAGCAAATGAAGTGTTTGGCTCAGTCTTGATAGCGGAAAGGAACAAAATACAAAAGCCAGTGCATTTTGTTAGCAAAGCTCTTACGGGAAGCGAAATAAACTATGCGCCGATCGAAAAGTTTGTATATGCGCTCATTTTAACAACGTGAAGGCTACGTAGATATTTTCAGGGGCATCCAGTGCATGTGCTAACCAATCTTAACAAAACCGGAGATTTCCGGTAGACTCGCATTATGGGCAGTGGAGTTGGGTGCCTATCAAATATCCTACTTTCCACGAAGTGCGAAAAAAGGTCAAGTTATGGCAGATTATCTCGCAGAGCTGTCTGGAGAGTTGGAAGTAATTAATGAGCGAACCGCGCTAAAACCAGCAGTTAATGAAACTTGGGAGTTATATACTGATGGTGCTTCTTGTGCGGAAGGTGCAGGTGCGGGTTTAGTTTTGGTAAGTTCTAAAGGCGAAGAGCACACTTACGCACTGCGGTTTAATTTTGATGTGACAAACAATGAGGCAGAATATGAAGCATTGCTTGCAGGCTTAAATATCGCGCAAAAAATGAATATTGTTAAGTTGCGTGCATTTACAGATTCGCAACTAGTAGCGAATCAGTTTAGCGGATCTTTTGAAGCGCATGATCCTTCTATGCAGAAGTACTTGCAACTGCTAAAAGAAACTACTGCGCGGTTCGAATACTTTGAACTCGCGCAAGTGCCTAGAAGTCAAAACAAAAAGGCAGATGCTTTGAGCAAATTAGCCTCTCTAACATTTTCGCATTTTCAAAAACAAGTATGGGTTGAGGAATTGCCAAGTAAGTCAATTGATAGTGATTTAATGGTAGCATCTGTTACAGAGGCGCAGCCAAATTGGATGGAACCAATCCTGCAATATATTCGCAATGATATTTTGCCAGAGGATAGTCGCGAAGCTCGTTTAGTGCGAGAGCGAACGCCGATGTATCTCATACAAGATGATGTCTTATATCGCAAATCGTACTGCGGACCGATGATGCGGTGTGTTGGACCAATTGAGGCGGAAATGCTTGTTGAAGAAGTGCATAATGGTACTTGTGCGCTACATTCAGGATACAAGACTATTGCTGCGAAAATTATGCGGATGGGATACTTTTGGCCGTCCCTATACCGCGATGTGGCAAAAATTGTTAAACGCTGTAAAAGTTGCCAAAGGCATGCTCCGCAGAATCGAATGTCGCGGCATGATATGATCCCTGTTAATTCGCCATGGTCGTTTAGTAAATGGGCCATTGACATTGTGGGGCCATTTCCTGCAGGACCTGGCAATGTTAAATTCCTAATCGTTGCAATTGATTATTTTACTAAATGGGTTGAAGCGAAAGCGGTTCGCACAATCACTGGTGTGCAGGTGCGAAATTTTGTGTGGGAATACATTGTGTGCAGATTTGGTATTCCGCGAGAATTGGTTAGCGATAATGGCGCACAAATAGCGAAAGATCCATTTAAGACGTGGTGCACTGACTTAAACATAATACAAAAGTTCACGTCAGTAGCGCACCCGCAAGCTAATGGTTTATGCGAGGTAACAAATCGCGATATTGTAAGCGGAATAAAAAAGAGGTTGTGCGAAAGGCGAACTGGTTGGGTAGATGAATTACCCAATGTCTTATGGGCACATCGTACAACTTTCAAAAAGAGTACAGGTGAAACACCATTTAGCCTGGTTTATGGCTCTGAGGCAGTAATCCCCGCTGAAATTTTAGTACCAACGCATCGAATCGCTAACTTTGATGAAGAAGCAAATGATGCTGCGTTGTGCGAAAATCTCAATTTTATAGAAGAGCGGAGATTAATAGCTGCTATCAGAGAAGCGAATAATAAACAGCAAATTGCTAAGTATTATAATAAAAGAGCGCGAGCTTTATCATTCGCTATAGGTGAATGGGTGTTGCGTAATAATGAGGCAAGCAGAGCAGAAAAGCTAGGCAAATTGGGTCCTAATTGGGAAGGCCCTTATCAAATTGTGGCAATTAATGCGGCAGGCTCATATAAGCTCGCGGACGTGGAAGGGCGAACTTTGCCTAATGCATGGCATGCTGTCCTTTTAAAGCGATATTATGCATAGTTTTGCGGAAATTAACAATTGTATATGTAAAAAATCGCGAAAATTATATTCAATACACATGGCTGAAATACTTATTAAGTGTCCTTGTTTTTAATTTTTTGCAAGTCTTGATCACGCTTGTTAAAATTTTAAGTATACTCACTTGTAAAAGTATGCGAAAGTTCTAATGCGAATAAATATGATATGTTTTGCAGTTAATTTCTTATTTTTATATTCCGAATTGTTTATATAGCAAAGTGATGAAATTGCCCACTTTTGCACGCGAATTATTGCGAAATGAATATTATCTCCTAAATATTTGATCTTGCCAATATTTAGATGCTTTGCAATGCTGATTACATACCTAAGGATCGTTACGACGGACTTAGAAGATTCATAACGTATAAGTATATACGCATACAAATTGTTTCGCGAAAGTACGTGCTTATTATGTGCACAATAATAAAGTGTTGGAAATTGCAAAGGACAAGTTTGTGTTATGAATATTGCTAAAATAAAAAGCGCTATATAAATATTGAGTACTCGCAAATAAAGATAAAACGCTAAAATTTTATTAACAAAACCGCAGAGATAGCTGCGTGCTATATTACATATCCCTAATCTAATTTTGACAAGTCAAGTGCTATGATGTCTTAAGCAGTAGCATCCTCTGCATAACTAATAGCAACGACTTTGTCAATAGGGATATCCGCTAACTTAGCTTCTGCCACAGCAGCTGCGTTCCGTGCGTCTTCAAGAGCACAAATGCGGTCACTAATTGCGGAGGGAAGAGGGTCTGGTATGGTGCAAAGCGGTGCAATTTCATGCAGAAACTCTACCCTTTCGCGCAATTGCAAGGCAGATGCATAAGTTGTGAACTGCGTGTTCACGGGTGCTGAATTAAGCACCTTTTTCGAAAACTCCGGTAAGTGTTGGCGGAGTAGAGAAAATTCATGCTTTGCAGCAGCCGCTTTAGCCAGAGCATTATCCCACTCTGCGGTGAGCTGAAACTTGAGTGAGGAAATAGAAGATTCCAGTTTCTTCTCATTTTCAGCAGCGGCTGAAACTTGAGATTGCAAATCCTCTGCGGTAGTCTTCGCCGTAGTAAGTTGATAAGCTAAGTCAACAGCGCGCTTCTCACTATTTTCAGCTCTGATCCACTCAGAGTTATATTTTTGATGCTCAGTGTCGAGGATGTCGAAGAATTTTTCTTCGCGCAAAATCATATCATATGCCGAGTTAAAGCACATGTAAAAGTTTTGTACAAAACTATTATGTGCATCAACGGCAGAGCTTTTGGCGAATTCACGACGAAGTTCGCTCGGAATTGCAAGCTTCATTTGTTCGCGCTGATCTGCAGCAGCGCCGGGAGAAGCGTAAGTATATCCCGATAACCCATCAATTCGCACTCCATATGAATCAGGAGGAGTGCGAAGAAGCTCTGTGATCTGCGCCACAGTGTTCGGGCTGGGAAACAAAGGATTGAAGGATGCGCCTTCTGCAAACAAAAAAAGAAACGCGGATTATAATCCTAACAATAAATATTTCAGATAAAGGTATGAGATCATGGTTATTAGATTTATACCTGTTTGTTGTTCTCCTTCATAATCCGCTGATATCGGATTATCGAAAAGGGGAGAACTTTGTTTGGCCCTCTTGCTTTGCGTAGAAGGCGGGTTTTCGAGCGGTCGTTTACCAGTACTTGACTGGGGCGGTGGTGAGTTTGCCGTCAAATCCACAAGAGGAATGTCAGGCTTCTCTTATTTAATTTGACATCTGGATAATACTGACTTCGCCTCAGGGCTTACGAGTAGCTTGTTAATTAGCATTTTTGGGTCCACCTTTCGATCAACTTCATCCATCTACATGATTAATGATTGAAGGTTGTGATTGCCGACTTGATAATGTTTCAAAGAGAACAAATGAATTGAGAATAAGCGAAAGAAAGTGAGAATAGCGAGGGTAAGTGTGACGTTGGTGATTGTGAACCACAATATATATAGGCGAATGCAAGGGGTAATCAAGTGTTTTAATTATCCGTTGTAAAAAACTCAAACGGTAATATTTGAGTTAGCAGGAAACAACGGTAACTTTTACAACGATAACTATGCTAACGCGACATTAATTAAAGCGGAAAATAACTGCGAACATTGCGAATTTTAGAGTTTATCATGATGCATTTGCTTCGCGAAAATACATCATAATAAACTGGGGGGACTTGATCATATACATAGCATTGTATATGTATATTTTATTTTCTAAAAGCTAAGGATAGAACTACGCAGATTATAAGGCAAAGTTATGCAATATTCACTGAAAATAAATACTGCGGTTATGTATTCGCTGAAATACCAAACTGCGGTTTGATCCGCTGACTTTTCGCGGAGAGCCGAGCATCTCGCAGACCGCGGATATCACGGATACTATAAATAGGGAGCTTGGCCTCTCATTTATGGGTTGTTGATTCTCTGCCATTTGCCTTAGCCTTTGTAGATTTCACTTGTGACTTTGCCCAAGGACTTCTTACATTGAGTTAAGGTGAATCATGCTAATCGATAACGAAGACCGGGTCGGGGTGGTTGATCACTTGATAGTTAAAGTGAAAAACGATCATTGGGGCCCAAAATAATCATCGAACATCCCATCCTCCATTATAATCTTATTGCACTCAATCCGTAATTAAGCAACATCATTAATTAAGGATTGATCACACACCATGAGTCTAAACCCACCCGATGATAATTGGTACTTAGACACGGGCGCTACCTCTCACATGACCAACATCCACGGTAAATTTATGTTTTATTGTCCAACATATTGCTCTAAACGTATTATTGTAGGTGATGGAAATGGATTACCAATTCAAGGATACGGTCATACTTTACTTCCCACCTCCTCTACTCGTCCATTACATTTAAATAATGTTCTTTACTCATCTCATTTAATTAAAAATTTAATCTCTGTTCGCCGTCTTTCTATTGACAATAATATCTATATTGAATTTGATCCGTTTGGTTTTACTGTGAAGGACTTTCCGAAGGGGACCCCAATCATACGATGCAACAGCACCGGTGATCTTTACCCGTTTCAACCTTCCTTGATGCAAGCTATCGCATCTCATTCAGCATTTTCAGTTTCATCTTCAGATTTATGGCACAAACGTCTAGGTCATCCAGGCGTTAATGTTTTTCGTTCTCTTAGCAATAAAAATTACATTCCTTGTAATCCTAGTAATAAAAATAATATTTGTCAAGCTTGCGTTTTTGGAAAACATGTACGTTTACCATTTTATACATCGTCAAATCTTACTCATGCTCCCTTTGACATAATTCATAGTGACTTATGGACTTCACCAATTGTTAGCAATGGTGGTCATCGTTATTATATGCTTCTACTTGATGACAAAACAAATTTTCTTTGGACATTTCCACTCTCTAACAAATCACAAGTCTTTACTATATTTACTAATTTTCATAAATTCATCAAAACTCAATTCGGTATAAATATAAAATCGTTTCAATGTGACAATGGAATCGAATTTAATAATACAAAATTCCATCAATTTTGTGCCGATAATGGCATGGTTTTCCGTTTCTCGTGTCCCTACACTTCCTCTCAAAATGGCAAAGCTGAAAGAAAAATAAGAGCCATTAACAATATAATCCGTACTATTCTTTCACAATCTTGTGTGCCTTCCAACTTCTGGCCTCACGCCTTTCAACATGCAACTTATTTACTAAATATTCTACCAAATAAAATTCTTAAAAATCTATCTCCAACTCAGCTTTTATATCACCGCACACCTACTTATGATCACCTTCAAGTTTTTGGTTGTCTTTGCTATCCACTCATCCCTTCTACAAAAATCCACAAACTTCAACCTCGATCCACCCCATGCGTATTCCTTGGTTTTCCTACCAATCATCGTGGTTATAAGTGTTACGATCTCTACGCTAAATAGATCATCGTTTCCCGTCATGTAATATTCGATGAAAACTCTTTCCCGTTTACCTCCAACACCACCAACACCTCTACATACCAATCATTCACTGACTCATTTAATCCCATTTTCTATACATCACACACCCCAACAATACCAGTCACTAGCCCAACACCTAATACCACTTCTACTCCAGGACTAAATTCGTCAACCTTCCCACATCAGTCCATCTCACCTACTGTGATGACCCGGAAAATTCTGACCAAATTTAAACTTAATCTTGTATGATTAACGTTTTCGACACGATAAACAAAGTCTGTGAAGTTAAATCTCAAAATTTTGAACTGTTCAATTAATCTTCGATTGTTCTCAACGAAACGCGAACAATTATATATAGATACATATACTATAACTTGAAAATGTAACAAAGTGTTGAGGATATGATACTGTGCATTAAACTTATTGGTTTAATTATCTGATTGATATATTTAACTACAGAGTTAAAAGATTATGCCAAACGATTCAAGTAAAAGATATTTACCGAGTCTCTTAAGAATTATGGTATTATTACGAGTCTCTGTTGAGAGGTCCACTTGATTTGAGAAATCATTCATTTTAACGGTATTCGGAATAAATGGTGAATTATTTGTTTAAATAACGTAATTTGGACACATACAATAATAAGGAATATTAACTGTTAACAATTAATTATATGAATAACTTGCGATACGTATTTTAAAACGTGTTTATAAATATTGAGAATAGATATTAACTTGGTTATGAAACGTTTGATAAATACTATTATATTAATAAATAACGAGACAATGATTTATAGAAGTAAATGAACAAAATACTCTAAAGTTTAAGATATACTCTGGATGGTATAATTTAAGGATAATTTAAGGCTATATTTTGACAAAGGTACGTGTCCCAGAATGAAAATTACAAGTTTTCTCAGCGTACGAAGGACACTCGAAAAACCGGAACCGGGACATAAGTCGCGTAACAACGTACGACTTATCGGAACAAAAATTACAAGTTAACTATGCATGTGAATTTAATATAATATATAATTAATTATATAAATTAAATATATTATATATTATTAATTATTATGTCGACAAACAAAAAAACAAAAATATGTGAGCTGGATCTGACGGCCATGCGATCGCATGAGAAATAGGCATAAAACCCATGCGATCGCATGGGCATCAGAATCAGGAATTATGCCTATAAATACCAGGTTTCTGCGCGAGTTGTTTTACACATATATTACTATGTGTAAATTTATTTATTTGAATTATTATTATTATTATTATTATTATTATTATTATTATTATTATTATTATTATTATTATTATTAAGATTATTATTATTTATTTTATTATTATTATTTATTTTATTATTATTAATAGTATTATTATTATTATTAATTATATCACTTAAAATACTACGACGAGTTCATGAGCATGTCACTTTCAAAATGGATTTTCAAGTGGGATAGAGCTAAGGAAACTATGGGTTATTACTAAGGAGGTTATGGGTATTGTTCGAGGGTTTTGCTCGTAAGTCAAACCTAGTGTTTATCATCTCCGTTACTTCTACGTACTATCCTACAATATTGAATCTCAATATTGATACGTAAGCACTCATATTTTATCTTTTATATATTAATTGTGTATCCATGTCTAGTGCTCGAGTATATATATTTATACATATGTGTATGCTAAATTTCGTCGTTAAACAGTTTATAATAGATCACGAATTAAATACATATATTACTGGTAAAAGGTATATGATATACATGTTTTTGAAAAGCTGGCGAAAAATCAATAACTTTTCATTTAGATATCGAATAATTTCGATGAACGGATTAAAAGATATGAGCAACTGAATTATGATTGAAGTTAATTGAAATTGCTTTTGAATCTACAATTAAGATTCAAACAACTTGTTTACGAGATTGATAAATTGGATTTTTGAATATTACCAACCGAGTAAATGAATCCTTATATAAGGTACGTCTCGTTTTGTTAAACTATTGTCAAAATTGACTTTTTGAAACGACTTTGGATAACTTTTATATGTCGATCTCGAGCATTAGGATTGTGATACACTATGACCTGACCTAGATTGATAGACATTTATTGACCAACATATGTTCTCTAGGTTGAGATCTACGATTCTTTGATATACCGAGTTTCGGTTACATTACGATGAACAACTGTATGTGCTGCTAAGGTGAGTTTCATTTGCTCCCTTTTTAATTGCTTTTGCAATATATATTTTTGGGCTGAGAATACATGCACTTTATTTTAAACACAATGGATACAAGTACATACTAAATTCTACACTGAGTTTGAACCGAAAATCCCTTAGCTTTGGTAACTAGTAACTGCCAGTTATAAGAACTGGTGGGCGCGAGTAGTAGTATATGGATCCATAGGGCTTGATATCCCCGTCCGAGCTAGAGCACTAGCCTTTTAACGGATGTATGCTATTTGAGAAGCGTACACGTTGGTTTGCGTGTATTATTAAGATGATTATACAAAGGGTACAAATTATATATACGTTAAGTTTAGTTACCAGGGTGCTCAATTTCGTAGAATATTTTGATAAACGTTTCTGGATGAAACAACTGAAATCTTGTGATCCATTTTTATATACAGTTTATGCGAAACATACAAACTATGAACTCACCAACCTTTGTGTTGACACTTGTTAGCATGTTTAATCTGAGGTTCCCTAGAAGTCTTTCGCTGTTTGCTTATATGATAGACAAGCTATGTGCATGGAGTCTTATATGGCATATTTTTCAAGAAAACGTTGCATTCACCAATTCATCATCATGTACCTTATTTTGACTGCATTGTCAACGGAAGTACTATTATAAACTATTATATACGGTGATTGTCTATATATAGAAATCATCAGATGTCAAAAACCTTTGATTTAAATATTCATTTATGGTATGCCTTTTCAAAAGAATGCAATGTTTACAAAACGTATCATATAGAGGTCAAATACCTCGCAATGAAATCAATGAATGACGTGTTCGTCCATATGGATTTGGAGCGATCGTCAAAGTTGGTATCAGAGCGTTGGTCCTAGCGAATCAGGTCTTGCATGAATGTGTCTAACTGATAGTTGTTAAGATGCATTAGTAAGTCTGGACTTCGACCGTGTCTGCAAGTTAAAAGTTTTGCTTATCATTTCTTTTCGGAAATTACATGCTTATCATTCTTAAATCTAGACACGTTTTCCTGCATTTATTGCATAAATAGTGTATAGACAAAAATTCATATCTTAGCGTATCTGTTACTGTAAACTTTTCCTGATATCTTCCGAAAATTTCTCCGTGATTTATGGAATTTGGTATTATATATACATATGTAAATTATGTATTGAAGAATACCAAACTAAATTCTATAATCTAATTCATATCAAAAATCATCTCCCTATTTATACAAGATGGATCCCGTATCTAGTTCAAACTCTGACAGCTATTCTGATATGGATATTCACCTGAATTCCGAAGACAGTGTAACCGGAATGGATCAACCAATTAGCCATCATCTATTCTAGATGAATTGGGGGTGGGTTCGTAGCCTACTTAATTATTGGAGACAAGAAGAAGGCGATCCCTTTCACCCACCACATTGCCCTCTTGGCGAAGAACCTGAAGCACTTACCGGCGAACATGTTCGAGACACCATTTTCTCTCTCATTTCCAGAATATCTCGTCACGATAATATACTATCTCAAATTCTGGATCTTATTCATCCGCTCGTCCAAACCGCCAATCATCCCGGTGTAGTAGAAGAAGTCAACGAGCTTCGTGCTCGGGTAGTGGCTTTGGAGAATATGGTGCAAAGGTTACAAACACCAGCAGCATCACTGGCATCAACAGTACCACCGACAACAACACCAACAGTACCATTACCACCACCAACAACATCCGCATCGCAAACCTCAACTTCACAATCTGTTCCACGAGCATCAACGTCATACGCACTGTAGTTACCAAGAAATACCAGCAACAATAACCGATGAAGTATTAACTCATTTCCCCTGAAGAAATTTTATGTATATTTAATATATATGAATTTTGAAATCAAAATAAATATTTTCGTACTAAGCTATTACGTGTGAATCTTAACTGGTAGGTACTACTCGGTTAGTTCATATTACTAATATGCAATGATGTACATCCTTCATTAACGGCTTAATCATCGATAACTACAATCTCTGTTTCAATTCAATGAATTTCATTTCATAATAAACCAAGTGTATTATTCAATAACATGGTTGATTTTACACTTTCATCTTCGATGCACTCGAAACTTTCTAGAAAACATCATTTGCACCTTGCGAAGTTTGCAAGAATTCCACGAATATCAACACCCTTCACCAAGGAATATCAATAAGAATAAATAATGAAGTATTGATTTCATTAGTGACATACTCCGCGAAGATTATGTAATCTCTAATGTTTTAGAGATTATTCATTTCTAATTCAAGTTAAAAATCAAATGAGCTTAATATGATATTAACTCATTAAATCTGTATTACATCTGAAGAAATATACATACATATATTTTCATAAAGACTGTAATGAAAATTCTTTTGTACAAAATATTAATTGTGAAATCTTTAACGGGTAGGTAATACTCGGGAATATATAAGTTCACAATTAATATGTTACACTGTACATTCTTCAACTTTGATTCAAAAATTATTAACTATGGTCACAGCGATATACAATCGTTTCCATACAAATTCAATTACATATTCTGATATTGACGGATCAGAATCCAAGTCAAGATTTAACGGGTGACATCATTCTTAGATCTCTACATCTTTCAAAGCTATACTTTGACTTCAAAAATGTGAAAGATCCTTTAGCATTGTTATTAATGAAAATAATCTTGCCATCCTTTTCAAAGTATCCAGTTTTATCACACTTTCAACCAGTCAACTTCAACTTTTCAGATTAACCTTATTGTAACCTTGACATATACGTTTTTGTTACCGGGGAACCTTTTATGTTCCACCACATTAGCAGTAAATTTACTAACAACTTCATTAATCCTTGACCTTCTGAAAAATCATTATACTCATTAAAACCCTATCATGTACTCATCCACATCTTGTAACAATAATTGCCATACCAACTACCGAGAATTAGCAACCAGTATTTTGAATTTCGCAGGAATTCTACGCCAGCAGTTATATATATATACATATAATGTCTATCTTCTAGACTTACATACTTCGAATGTGAAGTTTCTGAAAAACACCCCAAGCTACGAAACTAGTTCTACGAATTTTGGAAAAATGCTGATGAATCAGCAAAAACTATAAACGACTTTAACAATCGAGAGTTTGATGATAAAGAGTAGTGTGTTGGAAAAGCACAGAAAAAGAGAATGTTTGAAACTGGAAAACGGGTTGAGCAAAGTATGAAGGAAGCTGTAGACAAATCACAAGGACGAAATCTACCTTCAAAGAATCCAAATGATTCAGTGTCTGCTGAAACCATTAGTAAGAATCTTACTTCTTATTCTAAACCTTCACAGACAGATTTTCCGCATCATCCTCCGATATTAAAAATTCTAAGATATCATCGTATCTTCCATTATAAATATCCTCCATATTTCTGAAGATATTTTCATAACTATTCTTATCTGAAATCATTTATCTCTTCACGCTATCTGTGTTACATCATAAAAGAAACTATTTTAGTTTCTAATTTCTGAAAATTTCGAAAAATGGATGTTTTTGAAGTAGTGTTGGGAATTGAAGCATGAGTTAGTATAATATAATGACACTTGATCAACGTGATTATATTACAGTAAGTCATGCTGAGTTTCTAATGGAACGTGATAAAGGTTCACAGATCATACCCTCATCATGAACCATGTTACATAACTCTTTCATTCTATATAATCTCTAAAAATATCAAGAAAATATTTTCTTAATGATTCGGTCTTTTTCAAGGTATTCTGGTAATTTGACAAGTCAGATTGTGCTATTACCGTTTCTTTCTTAGAACATTAATTATGTTCATTCCGAAATGTATGGCTACGAATTTAGGACCATTATTCGTTTGACTTAAAGTCGGGAAGAGAAAACGAAAGCATGAAGCTCCGAAATATAATGGAAAATATAAAGCCCGAAAACAACCCCGAAATTTACAAACCGTGTATATTAATACGTATTGCAACGTAAAGACACGGGAAAATTAATAACACTATAACCCCAAGATAAAAGTAAAAGTAAATAAAATCCTCTGGTGGTAAATGAAAGAGAAGAATGACAGATATGAAGGTTAGGAGTATATCAAGAATCAGAAATAGATGAAGCATTTCACAATCTTTTGAAAGTTTGAAATGAGGAAGAAGATGTGGGAGTGGTGAAAATAATGAAACGGAAGTGGGCAATTTATAGCAAAATATCAGACATAACAATCGAGGCAGATTACGCAATTAATCAAAGGAAATCTTAATTTTCTTAATTCCCGAAGAATCAAATCTTATTTAGATTATGAAGATTTTCTATTCCTTAAATTCCGGAAATCAATCGTTACTACGTCAAGAGATAAGACGCATCTCTATTCTCCATTTCACTTTATTACGACGGCTTCTCTCATACGCTTCAAGTAATCGGATTGTTTTATTCATATTATTCAACGGTGATAAAACTCTATTTATCGACTCATATTCGTCATAAAAACTTTTTTTTTATTGTTAGCCATGACAACCTCACTCAAATTTCGGGACGAAATTTCTTTAACGGGTAGGTACTGTGATGACCCGGAAAATTCTGACCAAATTTAAACTTAATCTTGTATGATTAACGTTTTCGACACGATAAATAAAGTCTATGAAGTTAAATCTCAAAATTTTGAACTGTTCAATTAATCTTCGATTGTTCTCAACGAAACGCGAACAATTATATATAGATACATATACTATAACTTGAAAACGTAACAAAGTGTTGAGGATATGATACTGTGCATTAAACTTATTGGTTTAATTATCTGATTGATATATTTAACTACAGAGTTAAAAGATTATGCCAAACGATTCAAGTAAAAGATATTTACCGAGTCTCTTAAGAATTATGATATTATTACGAGTCTCTGTTGAGAGGTCCACTTGATTTGAGAAATCATTCATTTTAACGGTATTCGGAATAAATGGTGAATTATTTGTTTAAATAACGTAATTTGGACACATACAATAAAAGGAATATTAACTGTTAATAATTAATTATATGAATAACTTGCGATACGTATTTTAAAACGTGTTTATAAATATTGAGAATAGATATTAACTTGATTATGAAACGTTTGATAAATACTATTATATTAATAAATAACGAGACAATGATTTATAGAAGTAAATGAACAAAATACTCTAAAGTTTAAGATATACTCTGGGTGGTATAATTTAGGGATAATTTAAGGCTATATTTTGACAAAGGTACGTGTTCCAGAATGAAAATTACAAGTTTTCTCAGCGTACGAAGGGACACTCGAAAAACCGGAACCGGGACATAAGTCGCGTAACAACGTACGACTTATCGGAACAAAAATTACAAGTTAACTATGCATGTGAATTTAATATAATATATAATTAGTTATATAAATTAAATATATTATATATATTATTAATTATTATGTCGACAAACAAAAAAACAAAAATATGTGAGCTGGATCTGACGGCCATGCGATCGCATGAGAAATAGGCATAAAACCCATGCGATCGCATGGGCATCAGAATCAGGAATTATGCCTATAAATACCAGGTTTCTGCGTGAGTTGTTTTACACATATATTACTATGTGTAAATTTATTTATTTAAATTATTATTATTATTATTATTATTATTATTATTATTATTATTATTATTATTATTATTATTATTATTATTATTATTAAGATTATTATTATTTATTTTATTATTATAATTTATTTTATTATTATTAATAGTATTATTATTATTATTATTATTATTAATTATATCACTTAAAATACTACGACGAGTTCACGAGGGTGTCACTTTCAAAATGGATTTTCAAGTGGGATAGAGCTAAGGAAACTATGGGTTATTACTAAGGAGGTTATGGGTATTGTTCGAGGGTTTTGCTCGTAAGTCAAACCTAGTGTTTATCATCTCCGTTACTTCTACGTACTATCCTACAATATTGAATCTCAATATTGATACGTAAGCACTCATATTTTATCTTTTATATATTAATTGTGTATCCATGTCTAGTGCTCGAGTATATATATTTATACATACGTGTATGTTAAATTTTGTCGTTAAATAGTTTATAATAGATCACGAATTAAATACATATATTACTGGTAAAAGGTATATGATATACATGTTTTTTGGAAAGCTGGCGAAAAATCAATAACTTTTCATTTAGATATCGAATAATTTCGATGAACGGATTAAAAGATATGAGCAACTGAATTATGATTGAAGTTAATTGAAATTGCTTTTGAATCTACAATTAAGATTTAAAAAACTTGTTTACGAGATTGATAAATTGGATTTTTGAATATTACCAACCGAGTAAATGAATCCTTATATAAGGTACGTCTCGTTTTGTTAAACTATTGTCAAAATTGACTTTTTGAAACGACTTTGGATAACTTTTATATGTCGATCTCGAGCATTAGGATTGTGATACACTATGACCTGACCTAGATTGATAGACATTTATTGACCAACATATGTTCTCTAGGTCGAGATCTACGATTCTTTGATATACCGAGTTTCGGTTACATTACGATGAACAACTGTATGTGCTGCTAAGGTGAGTTTCATTTGCTCCCTTTTTAATTGCTTTTGCAATATATATTTTTAGGCTGAGAATACATGCACTTTATTTTAAACACAATGGATACAAGTACATAGTAAATTCTACACTGAGTTTGAACCGAAAATCCCTTAGCTTTGGTAACTAGTAACTGCCAGTTATAAGAACTGGTGGGCGCGAGTAGTAGTATATGGATCCATAGGGCTTGATATCCCCGTCCGAGCTAGAGCACTAGCCTTTTAACGGACGTATGCTATTTGAGAAGCGTACACGTTGGTTTGCGTGTATTATTAAGATGATTATACAAAGGGTACAAATTATATATACGTTAAGTTTAGTTACCAGGGTGCTCAAGTTCGTAGAATATTTTGATAAACGTTTCTGGATGAAACAACTGAAATCTTGTGATCCATCTTTATATACAGATTATGCGAAACATACAAACTATGAACTCACCAACCTTTGTGTTGACACTTGTTAGCATGTTTAATCTGAGGTTCCCTAGAAGTCTTCCGCTGTTTGCTTATATGATAGACAAGCTATGTGCATGGAGTCTTATATGGCATATTTTTCAAGAAAACGTTGCATTCACCAATTCATCATCATGTACCTTATTTTGACTGCATTGTCAACGTAAGTACTATTATAAACTATTATATACGGTGATTGTCTATATGTAGAAATCATCAGATGTCGAAAACCTTTGATTTAAATATTCATTTATGGTATGCCTTTTCAAAAGAATGCAATGTTTACAAAACGTATCATATAGAGGTCAAATACCTCGCAATGAAATCAATGAATGACGTGTTCGTCCATATGGATTTGGAGCGATTGTCACACCTACTGACCCAAATAACTCTACCACTCCTATTAAACATACGGTTCCTTCTACACCATCTAATCCCATCTCCACTTCCCATGATATACCTACTGATACATATAATTCTCCTCCTTCTACCACTAATACCAATCATACACCTTCTATTATTATCCCACCATCTTCGCTCCATGATTCTCAACATACTACTGTCCATAATTCTCAACCTACTCAACCTACTATCAATACTCAACCTACTGTCCATAATTCTCCTCCTGTCATTACTACTCAACCTACTCGCACCATGACGACTCGCGGTATGCAAGGCATTTATAAACCGCGTGTCCCGTTCAATCTTTCCGTATCCACCTCAACTCTTTCTCCTCTTCCTTCAAACCCAAAAGAAGCCTTGGCCAATCCTAATTGGTACCATGCCATGACTGACGAATACAAAGCACTTGTTGATAATAAAACATGGATTTTAGTACCTCGGCAACCACATATGCATGTAATTCGCTCTATGTGGATTTATAAGCATAAATTTTGTTCTAATGGTTCTTTTGAGCGATACAAAGCGCGTTTGGTTGGTGATGACAGGTCACAACGATTAGGAGTCGACTGCACAGAGACATTTAGTCCGGTCGTTAAACCCGCAACTATTCGAGTAGTTCTTTCACTTGCACTTGCACATTCGTGGCAAATACGACAGCTAGATGTCAAATACGCGTTCTTACATGGCAACCTCAATGAAACGGTGTATATGTATCAACCGATGAGATTCCGGGACCCTAATTATCCCGACCATGTTTGTCGTTTAAATAAATCTCTATACGGTCTCAAACAAGCGCCTCTAGCATGGTATGAAAGATTTGCGACCTATGTTTTTTCTCTCGGGTTCACACACAGTCGTTGTGATCACTCTCTGTTTATTTATAAAAAGGACAAAGATATTGCATATATATTACTTTACGTAGACGACATCATCCTCGTTACATCTTCAGACGAATTGCGAGAAAATATTATGAAACACTTGTCAAATGAATTTGCCATGAAGGATTTAGGTTTCTTAAGTGATTTTTTGGGCATATCAGTCCATAAAACACCAAGTGGTTTGTTCTTAAATCAGTCCAAGTATGCTAAGGAAATAATACAACGTGCTGACATGAGTGCTTGTAAATCTTCAAACACTCTAACACCCCGTTTTTCCCCGTACATGATTTATAAGTGTATTGTGTATGTACGATAGGCGAATGAAGGGTTCGGGACATGTTCGGGTGTTAAAGTCTTATACGCGAGAGAAGGGCTCAGGTCGAGCTTTGTGTCGCGGCGCGACAAAGGAGGCCGCGGCGCGGCAATGAACTGAAGTTGAGATCAGAAGTACGACAAAGAATGATCCCAGACCCAGCTATAGGTCGCGGCGCGACAAAGAGGGCCGCGGCGCGGCGTTTCGAAGAAATCCAGACCAGAAGTTCGTTTAAAAGTGATCCCAGTTCAAGGCAATCGTCGCGGCGCGACAAATTAGGCCGCGGCGCGGTAAATGGTGCGAACTGGCACCAGATTCTTGTAAATTTAAATGAAGTTCAAGGGCAAATTGGTCATTTCACGATTGAGCCAGATGGGGATCTAAAATCTGGTCCACCCATTTCATTTCTTATTTTCTTTTTCCTTTTCTTTCATTTTCTCTCAAGAAACTCAAATACCCCAAGTGTTTCAAGTGGGATTTTGGAAAGGAAGAAGCGGGTTTTGATCTTTGGCGTAATTGATAAGTGTGTTCTCCTCGTTCTTAGCTACACGGTGATACTACTGGTAAGCTCTAACTCCGAAATTCATTTTCGTGTTCATCATTCAAGTTTAGGGCTTTTGATTGTATGATTCATAGGTGAAACCCATTTAGTTGTTAATTGAAGGTTAACACCAAGATTCGGGTTTATTGTTGTTAATGTCGGGTTTTGGGTTTGGTGTGCAAGTTTATGCTTGTAAGACTTGTAAAATATGGTGTTAGAACATAATCACTAGTTGATTGTGATTATGGGTGTTTTGGGCGAGATTTGACTTAGTCAAATTGGAAGTAAGTGCAAATGGGTTAATATTGCACTTATTGGTGTTTTGGGTATAAGCTAGAATGTTTAGCTTATTTGTTTGTAAATTACTTAGGTGATTTGCATTTGGACGATTTGGAGCTCAAGCGGGATTGCTTTTCAAGTAATCGAAGTGAGTGGAATATTTATACGCCTATGTATATAATTTGGTTGCTTGCGTGCGACGTGGTAAGTGACATCCGTTAGGATTCACTTTTCGTGGACCACATTTGAGTTGGGAAAATATAGTGAGTGATATCCGTGTGGATAGCTCTTCGTTGGCTATATTCGTTTTGTGTATGTGGCGAGTGATAAATGTTTGACCTATCGCTCTTTGTCGGCCACGTGTGTATGTGTGTGTTTGGAATGTGGGGAGTGATTTCCGTAAGGAATGACTCTTTGTCGACCACAAATGGAGGTGAGGCATGTGACGAGTGATAAATGTTTGACCTATCGCTCTTCGTCGGTTACATGTTAGTATTGGTTATGTAGCGAGTGATTAATGTTTGATCTATCACTCTTCGTCGGCTACATGTGTGCGTTTGGATATGTGACGAGTGGTTAATGTTTGACCTATCACTCTTCGTCGGTCACATGTGTATATTTTGTTTTGTGGCGAGTGATTAACGTTTGACCTATCGCTCTTCGTCTGCCACATGTGTGTATGGGTAAGTGGTGAGTGTTATCCGTTTAGGGATTCGCTCTTCGTTGGCCACTTATCGTGGGATGGTAAGCGGTTTCGCTTTTCGTCGGCCATCCTTGTGATTGAGGTAAGTGCTAACGTTTCGGTTGCACTTTTCGTCGGCCTCATGGTGCGTAGTGGTGAGTGGTTAACGTATTTGACCTACCGCTCTTCGTCGACCACGTACGTGTTGCGATGGGTGGTGAGTGGTTAACGTATTTGACCTACCGCTCTTCGTCGGCCACCATCGAGTCGAATGTCGACATTGTGTATATTGGGTTGTGTATGTTCTACTAGCATTGTACGTATTATTATTCGTGTATTCGTTTATTCGTTTATTGTGGTATGCTAATGATATTGTGTTGTTGTGTAGGTGTATGCAAGTAATTGGATTATGTATGTATGCGTATAAGTATTGCATTCACTAAGCATTAGCTTACCCTCTCGTTGTTTACATTTTTTTTATAGGTTCGCATGCTTGGCGGCTCGGGTAAGCTTGGGGATTAGAGATCTTGGCTAGGTTGCTTTAGAAGATCTTGCTTTTGGACTCGATTAGGATTTGGGTAGCATAGTCCCAAATCACCATGCTCGGGTTATGTTTTAGATAACATATTATTGTATTAAGGAGTTTAAATTATTAATGTATGTTTTAAGTTCGTTGAACTTACTTCGGTAACAAATATGTTTTGGAAATTGTGTATTGGGACCTAAAGTATTATTTAACGCGTATTAAAAGGAAAAATTTTTATGGGCCGGTTTTAATACGGGTTGGGTTGTTTCAAGTGGTATCAGAGCATGGTCTAAGGGATTTAGGTGACTTGAGATAGGTGCCTAGACTTAGACTTTTTGTGTGTGCTATTATGCGGGACTTGTAGGATTACGGGTCGGTTCGGGTTTTAGTTAGTGCCTTAGAGAATAGGTGAACTAACTATGTATTGATTATGTTGTTACTAATCATGTTGTTTTGTGTTGAACGTCTAGCGAGATAGTTGTTGTATTCATGAGCTCGGCATGACATGTGAGCGTAATAATGCTTCGCGACCATTATTACGGTTGCAAGCCAAGTCAAGTAAGTGATGTACAACAAGTATTGAACCAGATGGGATGTGCGAACGGTGGCGTATTTACTTGATTGTGATTAGTGTTCACGACGGTGTATATAATTTATTCGTGTTGCGTTCCTAACCGAGTTCATTTCTTAGAATGAAGACGAGGAACGGACATGATAATGGTGATCAAGGCGAGGACTCCGAGTTCACGGCTAAGGTTGAGGCCATCTTCGAACATCACAAAGCGGGGTTTCTAGAGGACGTTAAAAAGATGTTCTTAGATACGATTGACGAGCAAGTAGTCAATCTAGTCAAGGAACAAGTTAAGATTGTTCTTCACGAAGATAATATGGTAAGGCGCGACTTCTACTACAAAAACTTCAAGGATGCTCAACCTCCCACTTTCGAGGGTGAGCGAGATCCACTTAAGAGTGCTCGATGGATCTCCGATATGGAGGGGGCCTTTCGTACTAGTGAGTGCCCTCTCGATAAGAAGACGAGGTATGGTAGTAGTATGCTAAGGGGTGACGCCAAGTTGTGGTGGGATGCGAAAATTCAACTCTATGGTGAGGAACAATGTATGGAGTTCAATTGGGACGAGTTCAAAGCGGAATTTTTCAAGGAGTACCGAACTACGGCCGATCTTTCTAAGCTTAAAGACGAGTTGCGTGCTTTGAGGCAAGGGTCAATGGATTTAAACACTCTCAAATCTGTATTCTTATCAAAGACCCAATTTTGCCCGGAGTATGTCGGTAATGACAAAATGTTGAAGGAAGACTTCTATCGAATCTTGAACGATAGTTATCAAGAGAAGATTAGCGTAAACGTGGTGAAAACTTTTGACGAGTTGTTTGACATGGCGAAAGGTTTTGAGATGCTTGTCCTAAAGAAGAGTGGTTCCGATGTTAGTAAGCGGAAGTCCGAGACTACGATGCATTCGAACAAGAAAAGTAAGAGTACTTCCGAGGGCGGCGGAAGCGTGAAGAAGAGTGGTACGGGCGGTTTTGTACCCACGTGTTATAATTGCGGAGAACGGGGTCATTTGTCGCGTGAATGTACGAATGCGAAGTCTAACAAGGTTACGTGTTTTAATTGTCGAAAGGAGGGACACCGAAAGTCGGCGTGTCCGGATTTGGTTGGTAATGCATGAACCTGACGACGATGTTCAGGTACCTTTCGATTATCTTATTGAAACGTACTTATGACTTTGTTTAAATGCATTTTGTGTTAGTGCATAGTGTGATGAGGGGCAGCGTTCCTTATAGAAGTACCCTATGACGATGGTCGGATTGACGAGCTAAGGGCGTAAGACTTGGTGATTCCAGGCATTCCTTAGTGTTGGGCGAAAGATTTTACCAAGCCATGAGAACGGGCTTTGGTGTTGTTTTGGTAGCGCGTAGTCGCTTTTGTGTCGTAATTGATGAAACATAAGTTTCGTCAGGTACGGATGACTTAAGGTCACTTTAGTGTTGTGATGGGTGACATCGGATGAATGGAACCCTCGAGGTCGAGTTTTTCGGTCTCGATGAATGTTGATAGTGGAGTCTATGTGACGCGATGTCAGGTGCCTCTTTCATACCTGCAAGCGTAACGTTCGACTCCGACGGTATTGTGGTTACATTGTACTTAGGGTACCGGAGAGAAACCCTTAGGTACATGAGTGACTAGGTGGAACTTTAACAAGTTGTGGCAATCGTGGGATTGCAAGAATAAAGTTGTGTAATTTGTGATGAACTCTTCGATCGAAGTGTTTAAGGGTATGTTAAGATCCTTAGTATGCTCAAGGTTGGAGCAAGATATGGTGATGGGTCGTGTGAACCCAATTGTTGGTAAAGTCTACCTTTGGTAGCATTGTACGGTTGTGCAAGATGCAGTTATGGAACGTAGTTCCAAGTGGGGGAGTTACACTCCCGCACGAGGAGGTTTTGGTGTGAAAATTTCGGATAATGCTCATGATTAGATCCGGAGTTGGTGTCGAGGCCTAGATTGGTCGATTTGTGGTGGAATACAATTTTGGTTGAATTGTATTTATTGATTTGGATGTGAATTACTACTCGAGGTGGTAATGTGGGAAATCTCGTTGAGAGATAATGGACGTGTTTGACGAGCAAGGAAATCCCCGGTTAAGGAGTGTGCGTGTCGAATTCTCTTCTAGAGGATTATTGTTTTGTGCCTATGTGCGCTATAGGCAGTTCTTGCTCGATTGTGTTAAGCAATGTTCGCGGGTGCGGACATTTCGTGTGCGGAAATTCCAGACGGTATGGAATGATTCTAAGTATGCGCATATACTTAGTTTGTTTGTATGTATTGTGGTAAGTGTTATCCATTGTGAGGATTCACTTTTCGTTGGCCACGGTTTGAGTGTGATAAGTAGTAAGTGTTATCCGTTAGGATTCGCTTTTCGTTGGCTACTTATTGGTGTGTGGCATGCGTTTTCCGTTAGGAATCGCTTTTGTTTAGCCATGTGTGAGGAGAGGTAAGTGTGATCCGTAAGAATGCGCTTTTTGTCGGCCTCTTGTTGCGTAGTGGTAAGTGGTTAACGTTTGATCTACCGCTTTTCGTCGGCCACGTACGCGTGAGGATATGGGGCAAGTGGTATCCAATCGTGAGGATTCACTTTTCGTTGGCTCCATTGTATTGTTTGTTGGCCATATTATTGGTGTGTTGTTACTTTAGCGATGTACATGATAAGGGTACGCTAAAGGGATTGCTAACTCGGTACGAAATTTGGAATGTTAGCATGTGTTTGTCATGCGGTCGAGACATGAGTTCGTTCCGGTTTGGGGACGAAACGAGATTCTAGTGCTCGGCTTGGTAGATTTGGTAAATCACGGATGATGATTTAAATCGGGAGGGTAACTTTTGTGTAAAGTCGCCTAAAGGAGTTGAGCGAAATCTTCGGATTTGTGGGAATTGTTGTGGACATCGAATTTGAGACTTATGTTGAGGACCATAGCGTGTGGATTCGGATCGGTTAAGTGACGAGGATCACGAGGACGTGATCGAGTCTAAGTGGGGGAGAGTTGTAACACCCCATTTTTCCCCGTACATGATTTATAAGTGTATTGTGTATGTACGATAGGCGAATGAAGGGTTCGGGACATGTTCGGGTGTTAAAGTCTTATACGCGAGAGAAGGGCTCAGGTCGAGCTTTGTGTCGCGGCGCGACAAAGGAGGCCGCGGCGCGGCAATGAACTGAAGTTGAGATCAGAAGTACGACAAAGAATGATCCCAGACCCAGCTATAGGTCGCGGCGCGACAAAGAGGGCCGCGGCGCGGCGTTTCGAAGAAATCCAGACCAGAAGTTCGTTTAAAAGTGATCCCAGTTCAAGGCAATCGTCGCGGCGCGACAAATTAGGCCGCGGCGCGGCAAATGGTGCGAACTGGCACCAGATTCTTGTAAATTTAAATGAAGTTCAAGGGCAAATTGGTCATTTCACGATTGAGCCAGATGGGGATCTAAAATCTGGTCCACCCATTTCATTTCTTATTTTCTTTTTCCTTTTCTTTCATTTTCTCTCAAGAAACTCAAATACCCCAAGTGTTTCAAGTGGGATTTTGGAAAGGAAGAAGCGGGTTTTGATCTTTGGCGTAGTTGATAAGTGTGTTCTCCTCGTTCTTAGCTACACGGTGATACTAGTGGTAAGCTCTAACTCCGAAATTCATTTTCGTGTTCATCATTCAAGTTTAGGGCTTTTGATTGTATGATTCATAGGTGAAACCCATTTAGTTGTTAATTGAAGGTTAACACCAAGATTCGGGTTTATTGTTGTTAATGTCGGGTTTTGGGTTTGGTGTGCAAGTTTATGCTTGTAAGACTTGTAAAATATGGTGTTAGAACATAATCACTAGTTGATTGTGATTATGGGTGTTTTGGGCGAGATTTGACTTAGTCAAATTGGAAGTAAGTGCAAATGGGTTAATATTGCACTTATTGGTGTTTTGGGTATAAGCTAGAATGTTTAGCTTATTTGTTTGTAAATTACTTAGGTGATTTGCATTTGGACGATTTGGAGCTCAAGCGGGATTGCTTTTCAAGTAATCGAAGTGAGTGGAATATTTATACGCCTATGTATATAATTTGGTTGCTTGCGTGCGACGTGGTAAGTGACATCCGTTAGGATTCACTTTTCGTGGACCACATTTGAGTTGGGAAAATATAGTGAGTGATATCCGTGTGGATAGCTCTTCGTTGGCTATATTCGTTTTGTGTATGTGGCGAGTGATAAATGTTTGACCTATCGCTCTTTGTCGGCCACGTGTGTATGTGTGTGTTTGGAATGTGGGGAGTGATTTCCGTAAGGAATGACTCTTTGTCGACCACAAATGGAGGTGAGGCATGTGACGAGTGATAAATGTTTGACCTATCGCTCTTCGTCGGTTACATGTTAGTATTGGTTATGTAGCGAGTGATTAATGTTTGATCTATCACTCTTCGTCGGCTACATGTGTGCGTTTGGATATGTGACGAGTGGTTAATGTTTGACCTATCACTCTTCGTTGGTCACATGTGTATATTTTGTTTTGTGGCGAGTGATTAACGTTTGACCTATCGCTCTTCGTCGGCCACATGTGTGTATGGGTAAGTGGTGAGTGTTATCCGTTTAGGGATTCGCTCTTCGTTGGCCACTTATCGTGGGATGGTAAGCGGTTTCGCTTTTCATCGGCCATCCTTGTGATTGAGGTAAGTGCTAACGTTTCGGTTGCACTTTTCGTCGGCCTCATGGTGCGTAGTGGTGAGTGGTTAACGTATTTGACCTACCGCTCTTCGTCGACCACGTACGTGTTGCGATGGGTGGTGAGTGGTTAACGTATTTGACCTACCGCTCTTCGTCGGCCACCATCGAGTCGAATGTCGACATTGTGTATATTGGGTTGTGTATGTTCTACTAGCATTGTACGTATTATTATTCGTGTATTCGTTTATTCGTTTATTGTGGTATGCTAATGATATTGTGTTGTTGTGTAGGTGTATGCAAGTAATTGGATTATGTATGTATGCGTATAAGTATTGCATTCACTAAGCATTAGCTTACCCTCTCGTTGTTTACATTTTTTTATAGGTTCGCATGCTTGGCGGCTCGGGTAAGCTTGGGGATTAGAGATCTTGGCTAGGTTGCTTTAGAAGATCTTGCTTTTGGACTCGATTAGAATTTGGGTAGCATAGTCCCAAATCACCATGCTCGGGTTATGTTTTAAATAACATATTATTGTATTAAGGAGTTTAAATTATTAATGTATGTTTTAAGTTCGTTGAACTTACTTCGGTAACAAATATGTTTTGGAAATTGTGTATTGGGACCTAAAGTATTATTTAACGCGTATTAAAAGGAAAAATTTTTATGGGCCGGTTTTAATACGGGTTGGGTTGTTTCAAGGATACAACATCTAAGTTAAGTAGTCACATTGGTAATCCATACCATGATCCTTCTCTTTATAGAAGTTTGGCGGGTGCTCTACAATATTTAACTTTCACAAGACCCGACATTTCGTACTCCGTTCAACAAGTATGTCTACACATGCACAATCCTCATGACACCCATATGGCGGCACTGAAAAAGATAATCCGTTACATTCAAGGGACGATTGATTATGGGATACACATGAATAAAACCAACACGACCTCTCTAATTTCCTATACGGACGCGGATTGGGCCGATTGCCCCGACACCCGTAGATCAACATCCGGGTATTGCGTGTATCTTGGTGACAACTTGATTTCGTGGTCTTCTAAACGCCAACCTACTATTTCCCGCTCTAGTACCGAAGCCGAGTACCGAGGAGTTGCCAACGTGGTCTCAGAGTCGTGTTGGCTACGCAACCTATTACTTGAACTACATCACCCTCCCGACAAAGCCACCATCGTCTATTGTGACAATGTGAGTACAATCTATCTTGCAAGCAATCCGATACAACACCAACGAACAAAGCATATTGAGTTAGACATTCACTTTGTGCGTGACAAGATAGCTCGTGGTCAAGTTCGTATTCTACACGTCCCTTCACGGTATCAAATTGCGGATATATTCACTAAAGGCCTACCCCGACTACTATTTGATGATTTTCAATCCAGTCTCAACGTCCGTCCACCTCCCGATTCGACTGCGGGACCCTATTAGTCACTGTATTATAAGTCAGAATATGTAACAATATATTCGTATGTTTCAGTCAAATATGTAACAAGAATAGGTAGTCAAAGGGATAAAGCTCACATGCTATTATTCCCTAAATTAGCTCAATGTTAGCTACAGGAAACTATGTATATATTCACTGTACATGAATGATGAGAGGAGATGAATTGACACTTACTCACAAGTATTTCATAACTTTTGAATCAATTTAAGACCATTGTGAAATCATTACTAGCCTACAACTCAAGTCTTAAAAGTTATATGACTTATATCAATGGCATGCGATGTTGCAAATTCCGCCACTTAACTTTCTCACATTGTCATTAGGATATATTGGGAGTTTGTCTAAGCACGTGATGATACTAAGCGCGTGATGATAATCTTGGATATTCTTTAGATCGTGTACAAAACCGTTATGTTGACTTTCGTGTAAATCTATATACAACACGACAAATAAAATAAATAACATTACAGAAAAATATATACGAGTTAACTTTTACGCGTTAATAAATATATTTACAAAACATTAACTTATAATATGGTAAAACTTTCATAAATTTTACTTTAATGCAAAATTAATTCATTGTCTATCTTTGTATCAATGTTACCAATATTGTGTTTATGTATAATCAAAGTTTGTATAAATGTATATGCATTCCCTTTTATTCACCAAAAAGACCATGACTCGTTCACCGATCAAGTACCAATTCTTGGCTGATGAACGAGTCAGGAAAGTAACCTTCAAGAAGAGGAAAACTAGTTTGTTGAAGAAGGCGCATGAGTTGAAGACTTTATGTGATGTTGATATGTGCCTTGTGATGTATGAGAACGATGATGGCCCACCGAGCGTTTGGCCATCGGTTCCTGAAGCGCGTCGTGTGATTAAGAGGTACCAAGGATCGAATTTGTGGAGCGCAAACGCTACTCAAGATCACAAGTCGTTTCTTGAGAGAAACATAGCCAAAATGAAGAAGCATTTGGAGAGAGAAAGGGAGAAAGGCTTAAAACATTCGATGGTGAAATGTTTGTTTGATGAGAACGCGATTAATGAGATCAAACATGAGAATTTGCAGAGCGTGATTGACTTAGTTGATAAGGAGATCAAATCGATTGATGAGGTGATAGGCCGAATTGAAGAAAAATTAAAACTTTCTTTATAAGAAATATATGCAATAAATCTTGAGATATCGCGAGAAATTGCAGTTATATTTTACCTAAATAATATATGATCTTGCTGTTAACTACTGATCATGGTGGTTGTAATGCTTTATGATTAGAAGTTATATATATAGCATGATTTTATCAAATTATTCTCTTGATTGAATTAGATGAATTTGTTTTCTGGATAACAGTACGAATATTAGGTGATGGAGTAATATATGGTTTAGTTCTTAATGACTTCATAAACATATATATGACTAAGCATATCCATTGATTTTGTTGTTTTTTTGCTTTTAGATAATTAATACTCTCTGTGATATTGTATTAATAGAAAAATTAAAAAGAATAAATTTGTAAATATAATGCTGCCACAAAAGTCATAAAAAATTGAAGTCTGAATTGAAAAATTCATCATAAGGTTTCACACATAGAAGATTAGATCAATAGATTCATCAGATACATTCAAAACTAATCATCAAATTGACAATCGTTAATACAGATTTTCAAAGATTATTACGATAATCAAATTGAATACAGATTCACACATCCCATAGGCAAGACAAAGAGTCTAAAGAAATCAAGACAACTTTCGTAAAGAGATAACTTGTTTATTACGGACTTAAATTATTGCTATTAACCATATAGTAACGAGATAAACTGAAAAAGAAAAACCTACATTACTTGCAAGATCCAGAATTTATCTCCAAGTGCAGAAACCCTAAAAATCTTAATAACTTTCAGCAATAGGAAGAGAAATGGGACACACAAGTTTGAAAATTAATCGTTATAAATCATGATGTGGATGCTTGATCAGGTCTTGGACGCTTTAAAGAGCGTGGACTACATCCGCTGTTGACATTAGATAAGTTTGCATCCTGTACTTGTATTTCAGAGATTGACTTTGACTTTTGGTCGGTCAGTTCAGTTGACTTTTGGATATCATCATCTGATTTACAGTGATCGGCCTTTGGTTTTTCGGTTGCATTTGATGGGTCGTCATCTAGATTACATGATGACGACTTTAACCTTTCGTTTTCCATCTTTCTTTGCTGCTCAAACATCATTTGAAGGTATTTTCCCTGTTCTTCTATTCGTAACTGCAAGGTTCTTTGGATCTGAAAAAGAAGATCAAATTTTTGATCAGATGAGCCTTTTAAGGTGCGTTTAGTTACAGATGACTGGGCAAGTTATTACAAAATTAAATTCATGAAAGGTTGAAAAAACTGCAAACACATTCGAAATAAACGAGTAAATGGATCATGTTTTCCTTGTTTAGTCTACGCGAGGAAGAAACATATTTTTTTACTCAACCTAAAAGGGTTCTACTTGACCGTTTCCTACCCTTTTCCCTGGTCACCCCAAGATATGCCAAGGTTGAAAAAGTCGCGAGATGGAGACGAGTCAGTCAGAACATTAAAACGACTAGTCGGTCGAGTCGGGGTCAGGTCAGATTTTGACTAACGTTGACTTTTAATATGTGTATATATATATTACACATAAGTACATCAAACATAAATACATCAAACGTAAATATTTCAAATATACATGGCACGAAATCTGAGTATAAAAATATTAAAACTTTGAACTAACTTTTACCAACCTTGAGTTTGGTCCGACCCAGACCCGACTTTGACCTGACTTTTTAGCGTTGACCGACTAATTAGACATTTTTGGACGAAATGGGACGGACTAGTCATCAAATCGACTAGTCAGCCGAGACGGCGGCCGTCTACAACACTGAGATATGCTGATATGCTGCTAGTAAGATTTGAACCTTAGACCTCTAGTGAGAATGCCAGGACCCAACCATTAAGCTATCTTGGGATGATTCGGATTCATCTTCGAAATGAATCTCCGATTATTGAAAATTCATTCTACAAATTATAAACTACACTATTAACTTTTATCACAATTACAATTGATTATCTATCTAATTCTATGATAATAAGCACACAGCCCATTTTGTAACAGATATCCAACACCCCTTTAACCATGTAATCAAATAACTCATTTGAACTATATAATGCCTTAAGAAAAGAAAAACAACATACAATATGCTATTATTTGCATACCTCGAGCTGTTCATGAAGTTGCTTTTGGACTTCCATCTGCAGTTTCAAGGCGTCCGTAAAACCCAATGCCCTGTAATCAAACCATAAACATAAGTTCACAATTTGGACTATTTATCATATATATACAAATCAAGATCTCAAAATTTATATTCTTGTAAAGCAAGCACCAAATATCAAAATCAAAATAACCTTGTGAACCAAATAAATTATAACATTTTTGCAATTAAGGCAGACTGCATCAATGTAGAATAAACATCCCATCTGGAATTTTTTTTTGCAATAATGATAGAAAACAATTAGATTATAGAATGCAACTGAGCTGAAAATAGAAAAAGCAATATGAAAATAGCTTAATCGACTCTCGAAAAATTATATCTCCCACGGCTTACTTTTGAGAGTCAAACCAACACTCTCAATAATATCAAAACAACCGTTCAAACGCAACATAACAAGAATTATAATCTAGTGAGCCTATCTAGACTAAAAACAACCGAAGCCTAATACTTGTAGGTAAAGTAACTTGCAGGTAAAGTAACTTGCTTCTCAAGTTCGTAATTAAAAAAGTTATAAGGTTTTACTTTACGCAACCCATCAAAATTACACCCCGACTGTTTCCAACCCTTCCTTGGCCATCACAAGATTCGAACCTCAAACCTCTTGCAGGGATATCAGGGCCCTATTAATAATCATATCCTATATTATAGAGTTGCTAATTTATGATATAATACTAATACTTGTATCCTAGTCCTAATTCCTAATAGTAATAATAACAATAGCAAATAGCAAATATAATTAAATGATAATAGTCTAATTCACGTCAAATGATATGAGTACACATATACATGTATATGTGACTATAGAAAGAGAGACTAACTTGTTTTTAATATCCATAGATACAATCTCATCGATAGAAGTTGTCTTTTTCTCTGATGTTCCTGTATTAAGAAAACCACTCAAAAACAAAGTATAGTTGCATCCTTTATTATAAAAAAAGGTACCCAATTCACATGAGCGCAGGTAACAGATTCAACCAAGGTTGCAAAAATCGCTACTCGGGGTGTACTCGGTCGGGACTTTTTAGGGAGTACTCAGCAACTCGAGGAGTACTCGGATGTTGACCAGATTTTACTTTGACAAATTTTAACCGATTGTCCGAGTAATCCCGAGTTTTGACCGATTTTCCGAGTTTGACCGAGTACTCCCCAAGTTGCAAAAACCGAGTAATTCCATGTTCTGCAACCCTGGATTCGACATTGTTCATAGTTGAATGCAAGATCATAAGACAATTGTATGTGTTATATATATCAGTTATCACCAAAAATGATTTACATTAATTTTCTACATATTTATCTCTTTATTATTGGCAGGTAGGATTACCTTCGGATAACTCCGGCTTGTATCTAGCTGTTCTGTATTTCTGAAATCAAAGTAACAGATAAAACATCAATCTGAAATGTTCTATGATCAAAATAACTATTTCTCAGATATTCAAAAGAGGGCTTATCAAGTTTCTCAGATATAAAAAATGCAGAAGGGAGCTTATCGAACAACTATTTTTCCAAAGAGCAACAAATCTTTCAGCATTCGATCGCATATAATTTCAAAATTGTTTGACCTCGGGAGTCAAAATGTGAGACTCTGATTAAAGTAAAAAGATTTTTATAAATAAATCTCCAATACATACCTGCAGATGGCTTTTCACATGATAAATTGTCAATCCTTCATGATTCATGAGCTTCAAGACACCTTTTGGTGTAGCTCCTTTAAAATAAAGACAAAAATCAGTAACATAAATTGAAACGATCTATCCAAATAAACCCTAAAAAGCAATATTATCGAAACGAGATGGAGCCGATAATAAAAAATACTTACGTTCACTACCACCCAGATGGTTGACGGCTTCAACAAAAGATTCATGAAGTTCGGGTGTCCAACGCATTCGAGCTTTAATTGAGGCTCCATTAGATGATGGGCTGCTAACAGGGCATGCTTCTATACTTGTTACACGAGGTTGAGAAACGATTTGCGTTTGCTGCAAAAACGACATGCTACAAATTAACAAAATATTGTAGCAAGATTATAATACTAAGTGAACATGAACAACAAGGCTACATGACACCTATTATAAATATTGATATAGTTACAACACAACAATTGACCACTTTTATCAAACTTCTATTTGAGGCGACACACTTTGTTTGCACTATAAATCAAAAGATTTTAGTTTAGGGTAATATTCTTAATTAAGCGTCAATATTTACCCATACGTTCTAGTCAACATTTTTAAAAAGTCACCTTTTTTATCGAAAAAGATTTAGCCTCTTTCTGAGTATAAAAGAAGTGTGTAAACCAAGACTGAAATTAGACCAAAGTCTGTTCCTTCATATTTTATCAGCCCCTTATTTATATGCAAAAGTGTTGCAGTTAAATGACGATTATAAATTTCTAAGCAAAAAGATTAAAAGGCATGTACTTTTGGTTCAAGGCTTGGAACATCGACATCAGCTAAAAGTTCGGTCCAATTTGATTCATCACCGATCATTAATTGTTCCTCCCAATTCTGCCAGTTCGAGTCGGTTCCGTTACCATTATCACCAGATGGAACGAGTGTATTGTGGGGCCCAATTTGCGAATTCCCGGAAATAACATTTTCAGGGAAATTAAGTAGATCGTCAAGTGATTCTGTACCCCATGATACCCCATTATTATGTTGACCAACTAACGCCATTGGTTGTGTATTTACAAAATGAGATGGTTGGCCCATTTGTAATGGGACTGTATCAGTCAATGACCTAGAAACTAATGAAGATTTTTGTGATGACATGGCTCCCGAAGGTCCTATACGATTCAGCTGCGTTTCACTTGATGGTTCAAGACACACAGGATTGTATTTCCATGTTTGACCATTCATAAAATCAGCAACGGTTGAGAGACGTTGGAGCCAAGTCAACTTACACGCGTGTATAACTCAAACCACAACCACTACTATCTTTCTACACCAATGCATTTCAATTGTCTGAAAACACAGTTTCATCAAAAATCATTGAACATCATCATATATGATACAAACATCAGGTAATAGGTCTTCAATATATCCTAAAAATCAAAATAAACTTGTAGCAAATACATAATGAACCAAAAGTAGAATATGTCACTTAATTCACTATAGGTGTCTAAATGCTAGGTAATGTGCTGTCATATATATATGATTAAAATCTTTAATTCAGATAAAAATAAAAAGAATTTTAATTAGCTTAAAAAAAAAAAAAAAAAAAACGTAGCTTTATTTACCCCATAATACCAAAGTCAACTTTTTAAGCTTTTTTGCTTAAAAAAAAAAAAAAAAAAAAAAAAAAAAAAAAAAAAAAAAAAAAAAAATCCTAAACCCAGTTTCATTATCGAACACCTTAAAACCTTAAAAGGTCTGAAATTTATTATCACCCAAATTACAAGAATTCAATAACCCTAATTTCAATTATAATCCAAATAATTCCCAACTATAATTACACAATTAAAGCATAACCCATCATAATTTCTTCATGAATCGATTCAATTTCTATTTAATTTCAATTCAATTTAAGAAATATAGAAGCTTCAATAAACTATAGATATGGAAATATGTATGTATAGATATAACAAACCTTGATTTCAACGGGTGATGTACGGATAAAACAAAGAAAGTAGATTGAAGTGTATTTCCCAATCACCAACGAATGGAGTATATAGTATTGCAATGATGAGGAAAACATACAACACACACGTCTTTTGGGATTGTTGTATGTATGTATATTTTGTATCCTATGGATTGATATGATCTTCACCGTTGATGTTGATTAATTTTAGTTAAATAGAAATTGGACGGTGAAGATTAGATGATGTGTAGGGATGGTAACGTGTGGCAAGAAACATAGGATTCAAGTTGCTTCAATGGAATGAAAAAAGTATTCATTTAAGTGGAGAGTTGAAGGATAAAAAATTGATATGAATCTTTATGCAATAGTTTTATTTTCTTTCTCAGATTTAGTCATAAAGGTCATGATAATATTTGATTTGTGCATATGGATGTTTTCCGCGGGTTGAGTACCAATCCACTAGATCCATCATTCATATTTGCTGATTTTTTTTCAACCTGTTAGTCTGTAAATCTCCAGTGACGTATATATTTTTAGACCATACTTGTACCCGTAAAGATTTACGGGTCAAGGATTTACCCACAAATTTTATATACTTCAATAATTTTATAAAAATAAACAACGATAATAACAAACTCAATATACCACATGAGTGGTGTAGGGTGACTAATAATAATATTGATGAATATGTGTGGATTACTAATGATGGCAAAAAGGTGAAGTTTTCTATAAGTCAAGTATGGTGTGACTTTAGAAAGAATAGAAACCAGATAGAGTGACACCATGTCATTTGGTTTAGATATTTTGATCCTAAACATGCCTTCATCCTATAGCTTACTATGTTAAAAAGATTGAACAATGGTTCAAAGATGGTTGCCCAATCAGGTTTTGAAGTATGCTTTATGTGATCAGTGTAGGGACTCAATTGATCATTTGTTCTATAGCTGCAAGTATAGTAAGGTGGTATGGAAAAAGATGAAAGACATATTAATATTCAAAGGTCTGACGGATAATGTTCATGAAATTGTGCAAAGGTTAGCTCAATATCCATACAAGAATAATATTTGGAACATTACTAATAGAATGGTGGTTGCTACTTGTGTGTACTTCTTATGGCAAGAGATAAATGACAGAGTCTTTAATCGAAAGAAAAGAACTGTTGATGAGTTAAGTGTTTGTATTATTAATCATGTTCGTTTAAAGCTGTTGTTGGTGAAAGTGAAGAAAATAGTTGCTACTCTGAGAGCTGCAGATATTTGGAAGCTTATTCTGGTGGATTGCAAGTATAGTTTGGGTTAATTTTTTTAAGGCTTTTCAGATTGTATTGGTGATTCATGTATCTGCTTGTTTGTCTTGTTGGACTGTATGTTTCTTTTGTTGTTGGGCCGGGGGTATGTCCAGCCCTTGTTGTAACGACCCGTCAAAATCGCTATTGACGCAGCACGTTAATCATTGATTCCACAGTGAGGTTTTGACCTCTATATGATACGTTTTGATAAAATATTGCATTCATTAAAATAAGTGACTTTCTAAACATAGAAAGTTATAAACATGTGGGCGAGTGCTTAGGTATAAGCAAAACCTCAAAATACATAAGTCTTTAATTTACAGGTTGACTTCACAGTCCAATTATTTATTACACAACGCAGTTTTATTTTGAATGCAATAAACTTTGTACAAAGCATGAGAGACTCCATGCAGGCAACAAGCACATCACAGCGGAAGCATTCTAAGGACCTGAGAATAAAACATGCTAAAAAGTCAACACGAATGTTGGTGAGTTATAGGTTTAATTGCTCGAGTCATAAACATATATAAAGATAGACCACAAGATTTCATCAAAAGTTTATCAATAGATTCTACGTAACAGAGCACCCTGGTAACTAAACTTAACGCTATAGTGATAATTACCCCATTCGTTTTAATACACGCAAACTAACGTGTCTTAAACTCAAATAACATACTTCCGTTAAAAGGCTAGCGCTCTAGCTCGGACGGGGATGTCAAGCCCTATGGATCCATATACAATTATTCGCGCCCACCAGTCCATATCCTATGTACTGGCAGCTACTAGTTACCAAAGTTAAGGGATTTTCGGTTTAACTCAGTGTAGAATTTTGTATGTACTTGTGTCTTATTGCGTTTAAAATAAATTGCATGTATTCTCAGCCCAAAAATATTTAAAGTATTTAAAAAGGGAGACTATAACTCACGGTTCAATATTGAGACTCAATATTGTAGGCAAATTGCGTAGACGTAATGATGGTAGACGACTGTATAGTTGGCCTTGGATTCAAGAACAATACCCCGAACAATACCCAATATTTCCTTAGCTTAAAGCGGTTTGAAACCCGAATTAAAACACCCTCGTATATATCTTATTATTATTAAACTTAAATTTAAAATTATAATTATAATATAAATATAAATATTGATTGTAAAAAAAATAAAGTGTATATATATCGTCGAACAAACTGGCCTTTTATAGGCACATTTCCTGATTTTTATCCCCATGCGATCGCATGGGTTTTCAGTGTTTTTGCCATGCGATCGCATGGCCGCTGAACCCCTTTTGTTTGCTAGTTTGTCGACATCAAATAGTGTTTACTGTAGCCCATGCGATCGTATGGGTTTTCAGTATTTTTGCCATGCGATCGCATGGCCGCCTTATCCGTTTTTGTTTGCTAGTTCGTCGACATCAAATAGTGTTACTGTAGCAAATAGTGTTCACTGTAGCAAATAGTGTTTACTGTAGCAAATCACTGTAGTAAAGTCGTTTCACTGTAGCACTGTAGCAAAATACGGTTCCACTGTAGCAAATAGTGTTTTACTATAGCAAATAGTATTTTACTGTAGCAAAGTAATTTTTACTGTAGCAAATAGAGTTTTACTGTAGGAAAGTCGTTTTTACTTGTACATATATATATATACATACATATTATTGTTCATGAATCGTCGAGAGTAGTCAAAGGTAATTGTATATATGAAACAGTTCTAAAATTTTAAGACTCAATCTAACAGACTTTGTTTAACATGTTAAAATAATAAATCGTATAGGCACTTCTTTCAACCAGTCCATACCGATTATCACATCAAAACTCCCTAACTCTACTGGTATCAAATCAATCTTAAATATTTCGCTAACCAGTTTAATTTCTCGATTCCGACATATATTATCTGCTGAAATTAATTTACCATTTGCTAATTCGAGTAAAAATTTACTATCCAAAGGCGTCAATGGACAACTTAATTTAGCACAAAAATCTCTACTCATATAGCTTCTATCCGCACCCGAATCAAATAAAACGTAAGCAGATTTATTGTCAATAAGAAACGTACCCGTAACAAGCTCCGGGTCTTCCTGTGCCTCTGCCGCATTAATATTGAAAACTCTTCCGCGGCCTTGTCCATTCGTGTTCTCCTGGTTCGGGCAATTTCTAATAATGTGGCCCGGTTTTCCACATTTATAACAAACTACATTGGCATAACTTGCTCCGACACTACTTGCTCCGCCATTACTCGTTCCGACACCATTTGTTCCTTTCGTTCTATTAACCCCTGGTCCGTAGACCTCACACTTCGCCGCGCTATGACCATTTCTTTTACACTTGTTGCAAAATTTGGTGCAGAACCCCGAGTGATACTTTTCACACCTTTGGCATAGCTGCTTCTGATTGTTGTTGTTGTTGCGGTTATTATTGTTGTTGGGATGATTGTTGTAGTTGTTGTTGTTGTTGTTGTTGGGTCGTTTGTTGTAGTTGCGATTGATGTTGCGATTGTTGGGATAATTGTTGCGATTATTGTTGTAATTGCTGTTGTTGTTGTATTGGTGATTCTTATCACCGTTTTCCTCCCACTTTCTTTTGACTTGCTTCGCATTGGCCTCTTCAGCAGTCTGTTCTTTAATTCTTTCTTCAATCTGGTTCACTAGTTTGTGAGCCATTCTACATGCCTGTTGTATGGAGGCGGGCTCGTGTGAACTTATATCTTCTTGGATTCTTTTCGGTAATCCTTTCACAAACGCGTCGATCTTCTCTTCCTCATCTTCGAATGCTCCCGGACACAATAGGCACAATTCTGTGAATCGTCTTTCGTACGTGGTAATATCAAATCCTTGGGTTCGTAACCCTCTAAGTTCTGTCTTGAGCTTATTGACCTCGGTTCTGGGACGGTACTTCTCGTTCATCAAGTGCTTGAATGCTGACCACGGTAGTGCGTAAGCATCATCTTGTCCCACTTGCTCTAGATAGGTATTCCACCATATTAACGCAGAACCTGTGAAGGTATGCGTAGCGTACTTCACTTTGTCCTCTTCAGTACACTTACTTATGGCAAACACCGATTCAACCTTCTCGGTCCACCGTTTCAATCCGATCGGTCCTTCGGTTCCATCAAATTCCAAAGGTTTGCAGGCAGTGAATTCTTTGTAGGTGCATCCTACACGATTTCCTGTACTGCCAGATCCAAGGTTATTGTTGGTATGTAGCGCAGCCTGTACTGCGGCTATGTTTGAAGCTAGAAAAGTACGGAATTCCTCTTCATTCATATTTACGGTGTGTCGAGTAGTCGGTGCCATTTCCTTCAAAATAGTCAAATGGAACAAGTTAATCATACAGAATATTAAGAGTAGTTAATAGTATTTCGTAGCATAATATGAACTTATTTATAAAAGCTTTTTCTTCATATTAGCGTTTTATAAGTTTAAATTCGGGTAGTAACTACCCGTTAAGTTCATACTTAGTAGCTAATATACAATTCAACTACTACAATTCTATATGAAAAACTGATTATAATAATATTTCGCGTTCAAACTTTTACACAATATTTTACAAACTTACAATACCGCTTATTTTACATATAGCATGAAATATAGCACACAATAAATTTGATACAAGATGGTTGTGAAGATAATTCTAGCTAGTACACAAGTCGTTCAGCAAAGGCAATAAAGACACGTAATTCATACGTCCAGAAACAAGTCATGCATTCTGGTTTTACTAGGATTACTTCCCATCCTTGGTCTTGTGGAACATAACTGTTATGGCCATTGATAAAACAGCGTGTTGTAACGTCGTCAAAGGGACGAGGGTTACGTAATGTCCAACAGTCCCGTAACAATCTAAAAACCTCATTTCTTACCCCAATTACCGACTCCGTCACTTGTGGGAACGTTTTGTTTAATAGTTGTAGCCCGATGTTCTTGTTCTCACTTTGGTGAGAAGCGAACATTACTAATCCGTAAGCATAACATGCTTCTTTATGTTGCATGTTAGCCGCTTTTTCTAAATCACGAAGTCCTATATTCGGATATACTGAGTCAAAATAATTTCTTAACCCGTTGCGTAAAATAGCATTTGGGTTCCCCGCAATATATGCGTAAAAGTAAACACATCGTAACTTATGGATTTCCCAATGTGATATCCCCCATCTTTCGAACGAAAGCCTTTTATAAACCAAGGCATTCTTGGAACGTTCTTCGAATGTCTTACAAACTGATCTCGCCTTAAATAGTTGTGCCGAAGAATTCTGACCGACTCTAGACAAGATTTCATCAATCATCTCTCCGGGTAGGTCTCTTAAAATATTGGGTTGTCTATCTATTTTGTGTTTTTATACTGTAAAATAGACAAGAGTTAGATTCATAAAAAAAAATACTTATTAATACAAGCAATTTTTACATATATCATAAAGCATAAGCACACTATATTACATATATTACACCACACGAATACAACTATCTTATTCCGACTCGCTTGTTTCTTCTTCTTCGGTTTTGGATCGTTTTGCCAAGTTTCTAGGGATATATGATGTTCCCCTAATACGAGCCGTCGTTGTCCACATTGGTTTAGAAAAACCTGGTGGTTTAGAGGGTCCCGGGTCATTGTTACAACTTAAGGACTTCGGGGGTTGACGATACATATAAAGTTCATCGGGGTTGGAATTAGATTTCTCTATTTTTATGCCCTTTCCCTTATTATTTTCTTTTGCCTTTTTAAATTCAGTTGGGGTAATTTCTATAACATCATCGGAATTCTCGTCGGAATCCGATTCATCGGAGAATTGGTAATCCTCCCAATATTTTGCTTCCTTGGCGGAAACACCATTGACCATAATTAACCTTGGTCGGTTGGTTGAGGATTTTCTTTTACTTAACCGTTTTATTATTTCCCCCACCGGTTCTATTTCTTCATCCGGTTCCGATTCTTCTTCCGGTTCCGACTCTTCTTCCGGTTCCGACTCTTCTTCCGGTTCCTCTTCGGGAACTTGTGAATCAGTCCACGAATCATTCCAATTTACATTTGACTCTTCATTATTATTAGGTGAGTCAATGGGACTTGTTCTAGAGGTAGACATCTATCACATAATATCAAACGCGTTAAGAGATTAATATATCACATAATATTCACATGTTAAAAATATATAGTTTCCAACAAAATTTGTTAAGCAATCATTTTTCAAGTAAACACGGTCGAAGTCCAGACTCACTAATGCATCCTAACAAACTCGATAAGACACACTAATGCAAAATTCTGGTTCTCTAAGACCAACGCTCGGATACCAACTGAAATGTCCCGTTCTTATTGATTAAAAACGTTCCATATTAATTGATTTCGTTGCGAGGTTTTGACCTCTATATGAGACGTTTTTCAAAGACTGCATTCATTTTAAAACAAACCATAACCTTTATTTCATCAATAAAGGTTTAAAAAGCTTTACGTAGATTATCAAATAATGATAATCTAAAATATCCTGTTTACACACGACCATTACATAATGGTTTACAATACAAATATGTTACAACAAAATAAGTTTCTTGAATGCAGTTTTTACACAATATCATACAAGCATGGACTCTAAATCTCGTCCTTATTTAAGTATGCGACAGCGGAAGCTCTTAATAATCACCTGAGAATAAACATGCTTAAAACGTCAACAAAAATGTTGGTGAGTTATAGGTTTAACCTATATATATCAAATCATAATAATAGACCACAAGATTTCATATTTCAATACACATCCCATACATAGAGATAAAAATCATTCATATGGTGAACACCTGGTAACCGACATTAACAAGATGCATATATAAGAATATCCCCATCATTCCGGGACACCCTTCGGATATGATATAAATTTCGAAGTACTAAAGCATCCGGTACTTTGGATGGGGTTTGTTAGGCCCAATAGATCTATCTTTAGGATTCGCGTCAATTAGGGTGTCTGTTCCCTAATTCTTAGATTACCAGACTAAAAGGGGCATATTCGATTTCGATCGTTCAACCATATAATGTAGTTTCAATTACCTGTGTCTATTTCGTAAAACAGTTATAAAAACAGCGCATGTATTCTCAGTCCCAAAAATATATATTGCGAAAGCATTTAAAAAGGGAATAATGAAACTCACTTTCACAGATTTTTACTTCGTCGGGAAGTAAGACTTGGCCACTGGTTGATTCACGAACCTATAACAATATATACATATATATCAAAGTATGTTCAAAATATATTTACAACACTTTTAATATATTTTGATGTTTTAAGTTTATTAAGTCAGCTGTCCTCGTTAGTAACCTACAACTAGTTGTCCACAGTTAGATGTACAGAAATAAATCGATAAATATTATCTTGAATCAATCCACGACCCAGTGTATACGTATCTCAGTATTGATCACAACTCAAACTATATATATTTTGGAATCAACCTCAACCCTGTATAGCTAACTCCAACATTCACATATAGAGTGTCTATGGTTGTTCCGAAATATATATAGATGTGTCGACATGATAGGTCGAAACATTGTATACGTGTCTATGGTATCTCAAGATTACATAATATACAATACAAGTTGATTAAGTTATGGTTGGAATAGATTTGTTACCAATTTTCACGTAGCTAAAATGAGAAAAATTATCCAATCTTGTTTTACCCATAACTTCTTCATTTTAAATCCGTTTTGAGTGAATCAAATTGCTATGGTTTCATATTGAACTCTATTTTATGAATCTAAACAGAAAAGTATAGGTTTATAGTCGGAAAAATAAGTTACAAGTCGTTTTTGTAAAGGTAGTCATTTCAGTCGAAAGAACGACGTCTAGATGACCATTTTAGAAAACATACTTCCACTTTGAGTTTAACCATAATTTTTGGATATAGTTTCATGTTCATAATAAAAATCATTTTCTCAGAATAACAACTTTTAAATCAAAGTTTATCATAGTTTTTAATTAACTAACCCAAAACAGCCCGCGGTGTTACTACGACGGCGTAAATCCGGTTTTACGGTGTTTTTCGTGTTTCCAGGTTTTAAATCATTAAGTTAGCATATCATATAGATATAGAACATTTGTTTAGTTGATTTTAAAAGTCAAGTTAGAAGGATTAACTTTTGTTTGCGAACAAGTTTAGAATTAACTAAACTATGTTCTAGTGATTACAAGTTTAAACCTTCGAATAAGATAGCTTTATATGTATGAATCGAATGATGTTATGAACATCATTACTACCTTAAGTTCCTTGGATAAACCTACTGGAAAAGAGAAAAATGGATCTAGCTTCAATGGATCCTTGGATGGCTCGAAGTTCTTGAAGCAAAATCATGACACGAAAACAAGTTCAAGTAAGATCATCACTTGAAATAAGATTGTTATAGTTATAGAAATTGAACCAAAGTTTGAATATGATTATTACCTTGTATTAGAATGATAACCTACTGTAAGAAACAAAGATTTCTTGAGGTTAGATGATCACCTTACAAGATTGGAAGTGAGCTAGCAAACTTGAAAGTATTCTTGATTTTATGAAACTAGAACTTTTGGAATTTATGAAGAACACTTAGAACTTGAAGATAGAACTTGAGAGAGATCAATTAGATGAAGAAAATTGAAGAATGAAAGTGTTTGTAGGTGTTTTTGGTCGTTGGTGTATGGATTAGATATAAAGGATATGTAATTTTGTTTTCATGTAAATAAGTCATGAATGATTACTCATATTTTTGTAATTTTATGAGATATTTGAAGGTATTTCGTATGCCCGAGAGACATATTAAATTAACGCGGCTAATATGTTTTGATCCAAGTCGGGTCATACCCAATAACAAACTTACCAACACCTTATTCGTATTTGATTTTAACGATTGGTTCATTGATCAAATACGCGACACTTGAACCTTAAGAAAAATGGTTTTCTTAAATATTACTTGATGTGTATTTATATAAATTATGGAATAATTTATATAATATGGATTTAATTATTTATAGGTAAATAATTAATAATGATTATATTACATTTTGTTATAAATTAGTTTTATATAAAATGTATATATATTTGTATGTAGAAGTTTATAAAAATGGTTTTATAAAAATTAATACCTTTTATAAAACTAATTTTTTTATAAACAAGATGGAAGTGGCATGGGGACTCTTGCACACATGCGTAGATGCTTTTCTTGGTCAATTACAATTGCCATTCTCTATAAGCATGATCTAAAGACTTGTAGAAAACCACATACATGCAAAACCACATCAAGACTTGTAAAAATTCTGCTCTCATTCTTGCTTGCTGCTGCCGTGACTTTGAGAGGGAGAAAAGGGTTCTCAAATTTTTTTTTTGCAAGCTATTTACAAGTGTTATTAAATCCTAACCAAAAGCTAGGTGTTGGTGCACAAGTTTGGGGTATTATTCACTTGAGGTTTCATCCATTTGAAGCTCCATTTTGCATCATCTTCTTCATCATCTTGCAACCTTGTAAACAACCCTCAACTAGCTTGAGGAGGTACATAAATCTTCTCTACTTGTTATATTTGTAAGCATTTATCCAAGACTTGATATTAACAAGGAATTTAACATAAATGGTTAAACTTAAAACATGAACTTTTGCATGCTTCCGCTTACTTTATCTTCATAAAATGAAATTATGAACTTGTTAATATGTAGAACATGTTGTTTAAAGATTGTTAAAATTCCTTCAATGGTATCTAGAGCCGAGGTCTATGGATTATGCTTCTTATATAGTCTTTAAACCCACTATATTTGCATTCCATGCACATGCATGAATATGGAATATAAAATATTTCGGGTTTGGGAGGGTTTATAATTTTGGCCGAATTTGGAAGGGTTCCAAAGTGGGTTTTGGGTCTTCCATTTTGGTCAAATTTTGGTTGCATGTTGTTCACAATCTTAGCCTTGACCTTGTGTATGGTTGCATGTATGTTTGGTTGAATTAATCATTCATTTGGTATGTAATATTAATTCATTCATGTGGTTGTAATATTGGTTTGTAATAATATTATTTTGGTCATGTAATTTATTTTATATTTGGTATGTAAAATAGATTAGGTTGTATTCTCATTTTCTAGACAAAATGTATTAGGATATATTTTGTAAAATGATGAAGATGATGAAGACTTGAAGAACACATGAAGATGCATTTGGATGCAAGTTTAAGTGGGAGGTTAAAACCTCCTACTTTGTGTTAAAACCCCTTAACCGGTGGCATTTGTTTTCGGCTAAACAAATGCCTACCAAAATGGCTAGATTGTGAACAATTTTGTTTTGCATGCGTGGTTGTTTTAATTTCTTGTATGATTGTGGATTGTATGTTTGTATGCTACAAGTTAATCACACAAGTTAACAACAAACAAAACTAAAATTTAATTGGTTAAATTAGACGTTATTGAACACATGCAAAGCGACAATTTAAAATGGTTAAATTGAAATGGCAAAAGGACACTAATAAATGGTTATTAACAACAATAAATGGATTTAATAAATGGTTATTAAAACACATATAAAATGGTTTATATCAAAGTAATAAAATCGGCTTTATTACATGACATGAAAATGGATTTCAAATAAACCATACACTAAATGCATGTTGGTGTGTGGTGCAAAAGTTTTCTCAAACTAGAATTAACGAAAACTCAAAATCCCTTTAACAAACAAGGTAAACAAGTTAAACGCCATCCTATTGTGTGACACTTAAAAGTATTAGGGAACTCATGATGGGATAAAGGTCACCTAACCATTATGAGCAAACTAATATGATTAAGGTAAATTTCGCATGCTTGTGGGATAAAGGTCACCTAACCACATGTATGTTAAATTTACAAGTCTATACAAGTAGGACGACTTGATTTGGGAATCATGAACTTGGGGTCACCGAAGCATGAGGAACAAATAGGCGTTGATGGGATAAATATGTCATGCAAAAGGATTGCATGATCCCATACTCTAGAAGTTGCAAATGGATTGCAATTGTCATTTATTGACTACCTAGCTAAATCAAATTGCGGGATAAAGGTCACCTAACCAAAATTTGGTTTACCGTTGGATTCTAGAATTTAATAATTCAATTGATTTAAAGGGTATTGAATGTTAAATTAAAATCGATACTTAAACGAACTTTGTAAATTTTGTAGATGGCCGCCAATAACAACAACAACATTCCAAACGCACCACTTAACCTAAACCACCTATCATTAAGGTCTCTCCTAGAGAAAGACAAACTCAACCATACTAACTTTATGGATTGGTTCTGCAATCTTCGGATTGTCCTCAAACAAGAGGATAAAGCGTATGTACTTGAGGACCCCATTCCCGATCAACCGGATGAGAATGATGTGGAGGCAATGGCCTCTTACGATAAGTATTGCCACGACTCCCTTCAAGTCTCATGCTTGATGCTTGGGACTATGATACCCGAACTCCAAAAGGATTTCGAGCATCATAGTGCATACGACATGATAACGCAATTGAAGGAGATGTTCCTCCAACAAGCGCGTGTCGAACGCTTCGAAACGGTTCGGGCGCTACATGCTTGTCGTATGGACGATACCCAATCGGTTTCATCTTATGTACTTAAGATGAAAAGCCTTATCGATCGTGCTAACCGTCTTAACCTAAACATATCTAATGAGTTAGCCACCGATCTTATCCTTAACTCCCTATCAAAAAGGTTTGATCAATTTGTAATTAATTACAATATGAATGGGATGGATAAGAGCATAGGTGAGCTTCACGGTATGCTTAGAACGGCGGAAACTAGCATGGGTAAAAGGGCTTTACCTGTGTTAGAAATCGATCAAGGTGGATCCAAAGGTAACACCTCTAAGCCAAAGGTGGCTAAGAGGAAAGGACCCGCCCATCAAGGCAAAGGGAAGGGGAAGATGGTTACCCCAACCAAGAACAAGGCTAAGAAGCAAAAGGTAGCCGAGAAGGCAAACCCCAAGGAAGACCCATGTTTCGGTTGCGGTGAAATGGGTCATTGGAAATGAAACTGTCCGATCTATCTTAAGGATTTGAAGGACAAGAGGGATGCAGGGCAAACCTCAGGTAATATATATATGGTATATATAGAGCTTAGTATTACTTCTTCTAATACATGGGTATTAGATGTAGTGACCCGAACTTTTCCATGTTTATATATATTAATTGAGATTGATATTTACATGATTAAATGTTTCCAACATGTTAAGCAATCAAACTTTTTAAGACTTGATTAATTGAAATAGGTTTCACATAGACAATTGACCACCCAAGTTGACCGATGATTCACGAACGTTAAAACTTGTAAAAACTATATGATGACATATATATGGATATATATATATATATAGTTAACATGATACTATGATAAGTAAACATATCATTAAGTATATTAACAATGAACTACATATGTAAAAACAAGACTACTAACTTAATGATTTTTAAACGAGACATATATGTAACGATTATCGTTGTAAAGACATTTAATGTATATATATCATATTAAGAGATATTCATACATGATAATATCATGATAATATAATAATTTAAAATCTCATTTGATATTATAAACATTGGGTTAACAACATTTAACAAGATCGTTAACCTAAAGGTTTCAAAACAACACTTACATGTAACGACTAACGATGACTTAACGACTCAGTTAAAATGTATATACATGTAGTGTTTTAATATGTATTTATACACTTTTGAAAGACTTCAAGACACTTATCAAAATACTTATACTTAACAAAAATGCTTACAATTACATCCTCGTTCAGTTTCATCAACAATTCTACTCGTATGCACCCGTATTCGTACTCGTACAATACACAGCTTTTAGATGTATGTACTATTGGTATATACACTCCAATGATCAGCTCTTAGCAGCCCATGTGAGTCACCTAACACATGTGGGAACCATCATTTGGCAACTAGCATGAAATATCTCATAAAATTACAAAAATATGAGTAATCATTCATGACTTATTTACATGAAAACAAAATTACATATCCTTTATATCTTATCCATACACCAACGACCAAAAACACCTACAAACACTTTCATTCTTCAATTTTCTTCATCTAATTGATATCTCTCAAGTTCTATCTTCAAGTTCTAAGTGTTCTTCATAAATTCCAAAAGTTCTAGTTTCATAAAATCAAGAATACTTTCAAGTTTGCTAGCTCACTTCCAATCTTGTAAGGTGATCATCCAACCTCAAGAAATCTTTGTTTCTTACAGTAGGTTATCATTCTAATACAAGGTAATAATCATATTCAAACTTTGTTTCAATTTCTATAACTATAACAATCTTATTTTAAGTGATGATCTTACTTGAACTTGTTTTCGTGTCATGATTCTGCTTCAAGAACTTCGAGCCATCCAAGGATCCATTGAAGCTAGATCCATTTTTCTCTTTTCCAGTAGGTTTATCCAAGGATCTTTAGGTAGTAATGATGTTCATAACATCATTCGATTCATACATATAAAGCTATCTTATTCGAAGGTTTAAACTTGTAATCACTAGAACATAGTTTAGTTAATTCTAAACTTGTTCGCAAACAAAAGTTAATCCTTCTAACTTGACTTTTAAAATCAACTAAACACATGTTCTATATCTATATGATATGCTAACTTAATGATTTAAAACCTGGAAACACGAAAAACACCGTAAAACCGGACTTACGCCGTCGTAGTAACACCGCGGGCTGTTTTGGGTTAGTTAATTAAAAACTATGATAAACTTTGATTTAAAAGTTTTTATTCTGAGAAAATGATTTTTATTATGAACATGAAACTATATCCAAAAATTATGATTAAACTCAAAGTGGAAGTATGTTTTCTAAAATGGTCATCTAGACGTCGTTCTTTCGACTGAAATGACTACCTTTACAAAAACGACTTGTAACTTATTTTTCCGACTATAAACCTATACTTTTTCTATTTAGATTCATAAAATAGAGTTCAATATGAAACCATAGCAATTTGATTCACTCAAAACGGATTTAAAATGAAGAAGTTATGGGTAAAACAAGATTGGATAATTTTTCTCATTTTAGCTACGTGAAAATTGGTAACAAATCTATTCCAACCATAACTTAATCAACTTGTATTGTATATTATGTAATCTTGAGATACCATAGACACGTATACAATGTTTCGACCTATCATGTCGACACATCTATATATATTTCAGAACAACCATAGACACTCTATATGTGAATGTTGGAGTTAGCTATACAGGGTTGAGGTTGATTCCAAAATATATATAGTTTGAGTTGTGATCAATACTGAGATACGTATACACTGGGTCGTGGATTGACTCAAGATAATATTTATCGATTTATTTTTGTACATCTAACTGTGGACAACTAGTTGTAGGTTACTAACGAGGACAGCTGACTTAATAAACTTAAAACATCAAAATATATTAAAAGTGTTGTAAATATATTTTGAACATACTTTGATATATATGTATATATTGTTATAGGTTCGTGAATCAACCAGTGGCCAAGTCTTACTTCCCGACGAAGTAAAAATCTGTGAAAGTGAGTTATAGTCCCACTTTTAAAATCTAATATTTTTGGGATGAGAATACATGCAGGTTTTATAAATGATTTACAAAATAGACACAAGTACGTGAAACTACATTCTATGGTTGAATTATCGAAATCGAATATGCCCCTTTTATAAAGTCTGGTAATCTGAGAATTAGGGAACAGACACCCTAATTGACGCGAATCCTAAAGATAGATCTATTGGGCCTAACAAACCCCATCCAAAGTACCGGATGCTTTAGTACTTCGAAATTTATATCATATCCGAAGGGTGTCCCGGAATGATGGGGATATTCTTATATATGCATCTTGTTAATGTCGGTTACCAGGTGTTCACCATATGAATGATTTTTATCTCTATGTATGGGATGTGTATTGAAATATGAAATCATGTGGTCTATTGTTACGATTTGATATATATAGGTTAAACCTATAACTCACCAACATTTTTGTTGACGTTTAAAGCATGTTTATTCTCAGGTGAATATTAAGAGCTTCCGCTGTTGCATACTAAAATAAGGACAAGATTTGGAGTCCATGTTTGTATGATATTGTGTAAAAACTGCATTCAAGAAACTGATTTCGATGTAACATATTTGTATTGTAAACCATTATGTAATGGTCGTGTGTAAACAGGATATTTTAGATTATCATTATTTGATAATCTACGTAAAGCTTTTTAAACCTTTATTTATGAAATAAAGGTTATGGTTTGTTTTAAAAATGAATGCAGTCTTTGAAAAACGTCTCATATAGAGGTCAAAACCTCGCAACGAAATCAATTAATATGGAACGTTTTTAATCAATAAGAACGGGACATTTCAGTTGGTATCAGAGCGTTGGTCTTAGAGAACCAGAATTTTGCATTAGTGTGTCTTATCGAGTTTGTTAGGATGCATTAGTGAGTCTGGACTTCGACCGTGTTTACTTGAAAAATGATTGCTTAACAAATTTTGTTGGAAACTATATATTTTTAACATGTGAATATTATGTGATATATTAATCTCTTAACGCGTTTGATATTATGTGATAGATGTCTACCTCTAGAACACGTCCCATTGACTCACCTAATAATAATGAAGAGTCAAATGTAAATTGGAATGATTCGTGGACTGATTCACAAGTTCCCGAAGAGGAACCGGAAGAAGAGTCGGAACCGGAAGAAGAATCGAAACCGGAAGAAGAATCGGAACCGGATGAAGAAATAGAACCGGTGGGGGAAATAATAAAACGGTTAAGTAAAAGAAAATCCTCAACCAACCGACCAAGGTTAATTATGGTCAATGGTGTTTCCGCCAAGGAAGCAAAATATTGGGAGGATTACCAATTCTCCGATGAATCGGATTCCGACGAGAATTCCGATGATGTTATAGAAATTACCCCAACTGAATTTAAAAAGGCAAAAGAAAATAATAAGGGAAAGGGCATAAAAATAGAGAAATCTAATTCCAACCCCGATGAACTTTATATGTATCGTCAACGCCCGAAGTCCTTAAGTTGTAACAATAACCCGTGAACCTCTAAATCACCAGGTTTTTCTAAACCAATGTGGACAACGACGGCTCGTATTAGGGGAACATCATATATCCCTAGAAACTTGGCAAAACGAACCAAAACCGAAGAAGAAGAAACGAGCGAGTCGGAATAAGATAGTTGTATTCGTGTGGTGTAATATATGTAATACAGTGTTCTTATGCTTTATGATATATGTAAAAATTGCTTGTATTAATAAGTATTTTTTTATGAATCTAACTCTTGTCTATTTTACAGTTTAAAAACACAAAATGGATACACAACCCAATATTTTAAGAGACCTACCCGGAGACATGATTGATGAAATCTTGTCTAGAGTCGGCCAGAATTCCTCGGCACAACTATTTAAGGCGAGATCAGTTTGTAAGACATTCGAAGAACGTTCCAAGAATGTCTTGGTTTATAAGAGACTTTCGTTTGAAAGATGGGGGATATCACATTGGGAAACCCATAAGTTACGATGTGTTTACTTTGACGCATATATTGCGGGGAACCCAAATGCTATTTTACGCAACGGGTTAAGAAATTATTTTGACTCAATATATCCGAATATTGGACTTCGTGATTTAGAAAAAGCGGCTAACATGCAACATAAAGAAGCATGTTATACTTACGGATTAGTAATGTTCGCTTCTCACCAAAGTGAGAACAAGAACATCGGGCTACAACTATTAAACAAAACGTTTCCACAAGTGACGGAGTCGGTAATTGGGGTAAGAAATGAGGTTTTTAGATTGTTACGGGACTGTTGGACATTACGTAACCCTCGTCCCTTTGACGACGTTACAACACGCTGTCTTATCAACGGCCATAACGGTTATGTTCCACAAGACCAAGGATGGGAAGTAATCCTAGTAAAACCAGAATGCATGACTTGTTTCTGGACGTATGAATTACGTGTCTTTATTGCCTTTGCTGAACGACTTGTGTACTAGCTAGAATTATCTTCACAACCATCTTGTATCAAATTTATTGTGTGCTATATTTCATGCTATATGTAAAATAAGCGGTATTGTAAGTTTGTAAAATATTGTGTAAAAGTTTGAACGCGAAATATTATTATAATCAGTTTTTCATATAGAATTGTAGTAGTTGAATTGTATATTAGCTACTAAGTATGAACTTAACGGGTAGGTACTACCCGAATTTAAACTTATAAAACGCTAATATGAAGAAAAAGCTTTTATAAATGAGTTCATATTATGCTACGAAATACTATTAACTACTCTTAATATTCTGTATGATTAACTTGTTCCATTTAACTATTTTGAAGGAAATGGCACCGACTACTCGACACACCGTGAATATGAATGAAGAGGAATTCCATACTTTTCTTGCTTCAAACATAGCCGCAGTACAGGCTGCGCTACATACCAACAATAACCTTGGATCTAGCAGTACAGGAAATCGTGTAGGATGCACCTACAAAGAATTCACTGCCTGCAAACCTTTGGAATTTGATGGAATCGAAGGACCGATCGGATTGAAACGGTGGACCGAGAAGGTCGAATCGGTGTTTGCCATAAGTAAGTGTACTGAAGAGGACAAAGTAAAGTACGCTACGCATACCTTCACAGGTTCTGCGTTAACATGGTGGAATACCTATCTAGAGCAAGTGGGACAAGACGATGCGTACGCACTACCGTGGTCAGCATTCAAGCACTTGATGAACGAGAAGTACCGTCCCAGAACCGAGGTCGATAAGCTCAAGACAGAACTTAGAGGGTTACGAACCCAAGGATTTGATATTACCACGTACGAAAGACGATTCACAGAATTGTGCCTATTGTGTCCGGGAGCATTCGAAGATGAGGAAGAGAAGATCGACGCGTTTGTGAAAGGATTACCGGAAAGAATCCAAGAAGATATAAGTTCACACGAGCCCGCCTCCATACAACAGGCATGTAGAATGGCTCACAAACTCGTGAACCAGATTGAAGAAAGAATTACAGAACAGACTGCTGAAGAGGCCAATGTGAAACAAGTCAAAAGAAAGTGGGAGGAAAACGGTGATAAGAATCACCAATACAACAACAACAGCAATTACAACAATAATCGCAACAATTATCCCAACAATCGCAACATCAATCGCAACTACAACAAACGGCCCAACAACAACAATAACAACAACAGCAACTACAACAATCATCCCAACAACAATAATAACCACAACAACAACAACAATCAGAAGCAGCTATGCCAAAGGTGTGAAAAGAATCACTCGGGGTTCTGCACCAAATTTTGCAACAAGTGTAAAAGAAATGGTCATAGCGCGGCGAAGTGTGAGGTCTACGGACCAGGGGTTAATATAACGAAAGGAACAAATGGTGTCGGAACGAGTAATGGCGGAGCAAGTAGTGTCGGAGCAAGTTATACCAATGTAGTTTGTTATAAATGTGGAAAACCGGGCCACATTATTAGAAATTGCCCGAACCAGGAGAACATGAATGGACAAGGTCGTGGAAGAGTTTTCAATATTAATGCGACAGAGGCACAGGAAGACCCGGAGCTTGTTACGGGTACGTTTCTTATTGACAATAAATCTGCTTACGTTTTATTTGATTCGGGTGCGGATAGAAGCTATATGAGTAGAAATTTTTGTGCTAAATTAAGTTGTCCATTGACGCCTTTGGATAGTAAATTTTTACTCGAATTAGCAAATGGTAAATTAATTTCAGCAGATAATATATGTCGGAATCGAGAAATTAAACTGGTTAGCGAAACATTTAAGATTGATTTGATACCAGTAGAGTTAGGGAGTTTTGATGTGATAATCGGTATGGACTGGTTGAAAGAAGTGAAAGCGGAGATCGTTTGTTACAAAAATGCAATTCGCATTATACGAGAAAAAGGAAAACCCTTAATGGTGTACGGAGAAAAGGGCAACACGAAGCTACATCTTATTAGTAATTTGAAGGCACAAAAACTAATAAGAAAAGGTTGCTATGCTGTTCTAGCACACGTCGAGAAAGTACAAACTGAAGAAAAGAGCATCAATGATGTTCCCGTCGCAAAAGAATTTCCTGATGTATTTCCGAAAGAATTACCGGGATTACCCCCACATCGATCCGTTGAATTTCAAATCGATCTTGTACCAGGAGCTGCACCAATAGCTCGTGCTCCTTACAGACTCGCACCCAGCGAGATGAAAGAACTACAAAGCCAATTACAAGAACTTTTAGAGCGTGGTTTCATTCGACCAAGCACATCACCGTGGGGAGCTCCTGTTTTGTTTGTCAAGAAGAAAGATGGTACATTCAGGTTGTGTATCGACTACCGAGAGTTGAACAAACTTACCATCAAGAACCGCTACCCACTACCGAGAATCGATGACTTATTTGATCAACTACAAGGCTCGTCTGTTTATTCAAAGATTGACTTACGTTCCGGGTATCATCAAATGCGGGTGAAAGAAGATGATATTCCAAAGACTGCTTTCAGAACACGTTACGGTCATTACGAGTTTATGGTCATGCCGTTTGGTTTAACTAATGCACCAGCTGTGTTCATGGACCTTATGAACCGAGTGTGTGGACCATACCTTGACAAGTTTGTCATTGTTTTCATTGATGACATACTTATTTACTCAAAGAATGACCAAGAACACGGTGAACATTTGAGAAAGGTGTTAGAAGTTTTGAGGAAGGAAGAATTGTACGCTAAGTTTTCAAAGTGTGCATTTTGGTTGGAAGAAGTTCAATTCCTCGGTCACATAGTGAACAAAGAAGGTATTAAGGTGGATCCGGCAAAGATAGAAACTGTTGAAAAGTGGGAAACCCCGAAAACTCCGAAACACATACGCCAGTTTTTAGGACTAGCTGGTTACTACAGAAGGTTCATCCAAGACTTTTCCAGAATAGCAAAACCCTTGACTGCATTAACGCATAAAGGGAAGAAATTTGAATGGAATGATGAACAAGAGAAAGCGTTTCAGTTATTGAAGAAAAAGCTAACTACGGCACCTATATTGTCATTGCCTGAAGGGAATGATGATTTTGTGATTTATTGTGATGCATCAAAGCAAGGTCTCGGTTGTGTATTAATGCAACGAACGAAGGTGATTGCTTATGCGTCTAGACAATTGAAGATTCACGAACAAAATTATACGACGCATGATTTGGAATTAGGCGCGGTTGTTTTTGCATTAAAGACTTGGAGGCACTACTTATATGGGGTCAAAAGTATTATATATACCGACCACAAAAGTCTTCAACACATATTTAATCAGAAACAACTGAATATGAGGCAGCGTAGGTGGATTGAATTATTGAATGATTACGACTTTGAGATTCGTTACCACCCGGGGAAGGCAAATGTGGTAGCCGATGCCTTGAGCAGGAAGGACAGAGAACCCATTCGAATAAAATCTATGAATATAATGATTCATAATAACATTACTACTCAAATAAAGGAGGCGCAACAAGGAGTTTTAAAAGAGGGAAATTTAAAGGATGAAATACCCAAAGGATCGGAGAAGCATCTTAATATTCGGGAAGACGGAACCCGGTATAGGGCTGAAAGGATTTGGGTACCAAAATTTGGAGATATGAGAGAAATGGTACTTAGAGAAGCTCATAAAACCAGATACTCAATACATCCTGGAACGGGGAAGATGTACAAGGATCTCAAGAAACATTTTTGGTGGCCGGGTATGAAAGCCGATGTTGCTAAATACGTAGGAGAATGTTTAACGTGTTCTAAGGTCAAAGCTGAGCATCAGAAACCATCAGGTCTACTTCAACAACCTGAAATCCCGGAATGGAAATGGGAAAACATTACCATGGATTTCATCACTAAATTGCCAAGGACTGCAAGTGGTTTTGATACTATTTGGGTAATAGTTGATCGTCTCACCAAATCAGCACACTTCCTGCCAATAAGAGAAGATGACAAGATGGAGAAGTTAGCACGACTGTATTTGAAGGAAGTCGTCTCTAGACATGGAATACCAATCTCTATTATCTCTGATAGGGATGGCAGATTTATTTCAAGATTCTGGCAGACATTACAGCAAGCATTAGGAACTCGTCTAGACATGAGTACTGCCTATCATCCACAAACTGATGTGCAGAGCGAAAGGACGATACAAACGCTTGAAGACATGCTACGAGCATGTGTTATTGATTTTGGAAACAGTTGGGATCGACATCTACCGTTAGCAGAATTTTCCTACAACAACAGCTACCATTCAAGCATTGAGATGGCGCCGTTTGAAGCACTTTATGGTAGAAAGTGCAGGTCTCCGATTTGTTGGAGTGAAGTGGGGGATAGACATATTACGGGTCTGGAGATTATACAAGAAACTACCGAGAAGATCATCCAAATTCAACAACGGTTGAAAACCGCCCAAAGTCGACAAAAGAGCTACGCTGACATTAAAAGAAAAGATATAGAATTTGAAATTGGAGAGATGGTCATGCTTAAAGTTTCACCTTGGAAAGGCGTTGTTCGATTTGGTAAACGAGGGAAATTAAATCCAAGGTATATTGGACCATTCAAGATTATTGATCGTGTCGGACCAGTAGCTTACCGACTTGAGTTACCTCAACAACTTGTGGCTGTACATAACACTTTCCACGTCTCGAATTTGAAGAAATGTTTTGCTAAAGAAGATCTCACTATTCCGTTAGATGAAATCCAAATCAACGAAAAACTTCAATTCATCGAAGAACCCGTCGAAATAATGGATCGTGAGGTTAAAAGACTTATGCAAAACAAGATACCAATTGTTAAGGTTCGATGGAATGCTCGTAGAGGACCTGAGTTCACCTGGGAGCGTGAAGATCAGATGAAGAAGAAATACCCGCATCTATTTCCAGAAGATTCGTCAACACCTTCAACAGCTTAAAATTTTGGGACGAAATTTATTTAACGGGTAGGTACTGTAGTGACCCGAACTTTTCCATGTTTATATATATTAATTGAGATTGATATTTACATGATTAAATGTTTCCAACATGTTAAGCAATCAAACTTTTTAAGACTTGATTAATTGAAATAGGTTTCATATAGACAATTGACCACCCAAGTTGACCGATGATTCACGAACGTTAAAACTTGTAAAAACTATATGATGACATATATATGGATATATATATATATATATAGTTAACATGATACTATGATAAGTAAACATATCATTAAGTATATTAACAATGAACTACATATGTAAAAACAAGACTACTAACTTAATGATTTTTAAACGAGACATATATGTAACGATTATCGTTGTAAAGACATTTAATGTATATATATCATATTAAGAGATATTCATACATGATAATATCATGATAATATAATAATTTAAAATCTCATTTGATATTATAAACATTGGGTTAACAACATTTAACAAGATCGTTAACCTAAAGGTTTCAAAACAACACTTACATGTAACGACTAACGATGACTTAACGACTCAGTTAAAATGTATATACATGTAGTGTTTTAATATGTATTTATACACTTTTTAAAGACTTCAATACACTTATCAAAATACTTCTACTTAACAAAAATGCTTACAATTACATCCTCGTTCAGTTTCATCAACAATTCTACTCGTATGCACCCGTATTCGTACTCGTACAATACACGGCTTTTAGATGTATGTACTACTGGTATATACACTCCAATGATCAGCTCTTAGCAGCCCATGTGAGTCACCTAACACATGTGGGAACCATCATTTGGCAACTAGCATGAAATATCTCATAAAATTACAAAAATATGAGTAATCATTCATGACTTATTTACATGAAAACAAAATAACATATCCTTTATATCTAATCCATACACCAATGACCAAAAACACCTACAAACACTTTCATTCTTCAATTTTCTTCATCTAATTGATCTCTCTCAAGTTCTATCTTCAAGTTCTAAGTGTTCTTCATAAATTCCAAAAGTTATAGTTTCATAAAATCAAGAATACTTTCAAGTTTGCTAGCTCACTTCCAATCTTGTAAGGTGATCATCCAACCTCAAGAAATCTTTGTTTCTTACAGTAGGTTATCATTCTAATACAAGGTAATAATCATATTCAAACTTTGGTTCAATTTCTATAACTATAACAATCTTATTTTAAGTGATGATCTTACTTGAACTTGTTTTCGTGTCATGATTCTGCTTCAAGAACTTCGAGCCATCCAAGGATCCATTGAAGCTAGATCCATTTTTCTCTTTTCCAGTAGGTTTATCCAAGGAACTTTAGGTAGTAATGATGTTCATAACATCATTCGATTCATACATATAAAGCTATCTTATTTGAAGGTTTAAACTTGTAATCACTAGAACATAGTTTAGTTAATTCTAAACTTGTTCGCAAACAAAAGTTAATCCTTCTAACTTGACTTTTAAAATCAACTAAACACATGTTCTATATCTATATGATATGCTAACTTAATGATTTAAAACCTGGAAACACGAAAAACACCGTAAAACCGGACTTACGCCGTCGTAGTAACATCGCGGGCTGTTTTGGGTTAGTTAATTAAAAACTATGATAAACTTTGATTTAAAAGTTGTTATTCTGAGAAAATGATTTTTATTATGAACATGAAACTATATCCAAAAATTATGATTAAACTCAAAGTGGAAGTATGTTTTCTAAAATGGTCATCTAGACGTCGTTCTTTCGACTGAAATGACTACCTTTACAAAAATGACTTGTAACTTATTTTTCCGACTATAAACCTATACTTTTTCTGTTTAGATTCATAAAATAGAGTTCAATATGAAACCATAGCAATTTGATTCACTCAAAACGGATTTAAAATGAAGAAGTTATGGGTAAAACAAGATTGGATAATTTTTCTCATTTTAGCTACGTGAAAATTGGTAACAAATCTATTCCAACCATAACTTAATCAACTTGTATTGTATATTATGTAATCTTGAGATACCATAGACACGTATACAATGTTTCGACCTATCATGTCGACACATCTATATATATTTCAGAACAACCATAGACACTCTATATGTGAATGTTGGAGTTAGCTATACAGGGTTGAGGTTGATTCCAAAATATATATAGTTTGAGTTGTGATCAATACTGAGATACGTATACACTGGGTCGTGGATTGACTCAAGATAATATTTATCGATTTATTTCTGTACATCTAACTGTGGACAACTAGTTGTAGGTTACTAACGAGGACAGCTGACTTAATAAACTTAAAACATCAAAATATATTAAAAGTGTTGTAAATATATTTTGAACATACTTTGATATATATGTATATATTGTTATAGGTTCGTGAATCAACCAGTGGCCAAGTCTTACTTCCCGACGAAGTAAAAATCTGTGAAAGTGAGTTATAGTCCCACTTTTAAAATCTAATATTTTTGGGATGAGAATACATGCAGGTTTTATAAATGATTTACAAAATAGACACAAGTACGTGAAACTACATTCTATGGTTGAATTATCGAAATCGAATATGCCCCTTTTATAAAGTCTGGTAATCTGAGAATTAGGGAACAGACACCCTAATTGACGCGAATCCTAAAGATAGATCTATTGGGCCTAACAAACCCCATCCAAAGTACCGGATGCTTTAGTACTTCGAAATTTATATCATATCCGAAGGGTGTCCCGGAATGATGGGGATATTCTTATATATGCATCTTGTTAATGTCGGTTACCAGGTGTTCACCATATGAATGATTTTTATCTCTATGTATGGGATGTGTATTGAAATATGAAATCTTGTGGTCTATTGTTACGATTTGATATATATAGGTTAAACCTATAACTCACCAACATTTTTGTTGACGTTTAAAGCATGTTTATTCTCAGGTGAATATTAAGAGCTTCCGCTGTTGCATACTAAAATAAGGACAAGATTTGGAGTCCATGTTTGTATGATATTGTGTAAAAACTGCATTCAAGAAACTGATTTCGATGTAACATATTTGTATTGTAAACCATTATGTAATGGTCGTGTGTAAACAGGATATTTTAGATTATCATTATTTGATAATCTACGTAAAGCTTTTTAAACCTTTATTTATGAAATAAAGGTTATGGTTTGTTTTAAAAATGAATGCAGTCTTTGAAAAACGTCTCATATAGAGGTCAAAACCTCGCAACGAAATCAATTAATATGGAACGTTTTTAATCAATAAGAATGGGACATTTCATTAGACACTGGATGTGGAACTCACATTTGCAATTAATTGCAGGGGTTCAAAAAAAGTAGCAAGCAAACGGGAACATCAAGTCTCTACATGGGTAATGGAGCCAAAGTGCAAGTGAAGGCTCAAGGAGACTTTGTGTTAAAGCTTCCAAGTGGTTTGGAACTTATTTTGAAAGATGTTTTGTATGCACCCGATTTATGTCGAAACATTATTTCCATTTCCCGTTTGAAACAATGTGGGTTTTATCTTAATTTTGTTAATGATGATATCCATATTTATTTAGATAATGTATTCTATTTCAAGGCTTCACCTTCAAATGGAATTTATGAATTGGTTCATGATGACACATCATCTAGTAGCTCAATGTACCATACAAGCACCAAGAAACTCAAAAGGGATTTGAGTGATTCCTACTTATGGCATTGTCGCCTTGGTCACATAAACAAGAACCGAATGCATACACTTCAAAAGAATGGGCTTTTGAAATCAAATGAAATGGATTCGTTTGATGTATGTGAATCTTGTTTACAAGGCAAGATGACTAAAGCACCTTTCAAAGGGACTTATGAAAGGGCTAAAGATTTATTGGGATTAATACATTCGGATGTATGTGGACCCTTTAAACCCATGACTAGGAATGGTGAAAGATACTTTGTTACTTTCATTGATGACTTTAGTCGTTTCGGATATGTCTACTTAATAAGACACAAGGACGAAACGTTTGAAGCATTCAAAGAATATCAAAACGAAGTACAAAATCAACTCAATAGGACAATTAAGGTACTTCGTACCGATAGAGGAGGTGAATACCTAAGCGATGCCTTCCAAGATCATCTTAGGAGTTGTGGGATTATCTCACAACTTACTCCACCCGGAACACCCCAACTTAATGGAGTTTCCGAAAGGAGGAACCGAACCCTAATGGATATGGTTCGATCTATGATGGCAAGAAGCTCATTGCCTCTATCATTTTGGGGTTATTGTCTGAGCTCCGCGGCTCGTATTTTAAATATGGCCCCAACCAATAAAGTGGAACGAACTCCTCATGAGATGTGGTTTGGAAAACCTCCTTCTCTTTCATACTTGAAAGTATGGGGATGTGAAGCTTACCCTAAGCGTTATGTAGCAAATAAGCTACATGCTCGATCCACAAAGTGTATCTTCATAGGATATCCCAAAGATGACATGGGATATTACTTCTATGATCCATCCGAGCAAACGGTATTTGTTGCTCGGAAAGCGGAATTCCTAGAAACCAAGTTCCTTATGGAAGGTGATGGTGAAAGGAAGATAGATCTTGTAGAGGTACAAGATCAAGCCGATGATACACAATTGGTTGGCACTAGTACTCAACATGAGGATGTTGAAAATGATCAAGTGGATGATCAAGGTACACAAGACGTTCGAAGATCTAGTAGGATTAGTAATCCTCCCGAGAGATATGGGTTTCTCGTGGATGGTTGCTACACGGTTGATTTGGATGAACCGACAAACTACGAAGATGCTTTATCAAGGATTGATAAAGATAAATGGCAGGAAGCCATGAACGCCGAGATGCAATCCATGTATGAAAACCAAGTGTGGGAACTTGTTGAGCAACCTCCTAGCTCTAAGCTAGTTGATTGCAAATGGCTTTTCAAGAAGAAAACCGACATACATGGAAACTTGGATACATACAAAGCTAGACTTGTAGCAAAAGGTTTCACTCAAACTCAAGGGGTTGATTATGATGAAACTTTTTCGCCTGTGGCAATGCTAAAGTCTATTAGGATATTATTTGCCATTGCTGCTCATTATGATTATGAAATATGGCAAATGGATGTCAAGACCGCTTTCCTGAATGGATATCTTATGGAAGATGTCTATATGGTTCAGCCTGAAGGTTTTGTTAATTCAAAATATCCTAAAAGGGTATGCAAGTTAAAGAAGTCAATCTACGGATTGAAACAAGCATCTAGAATGTGGAATCATCGTTTTAATGAGGAAGCCGAGAAATTTGGCTTCATTAAAAACGGTGATGAAGCTTGTGTATATAAGAAAGCTAGTGGGAGCACTATCATGTTCCTTGTACTATATGTGGATGATATATTATTATTTGGGAATGATATTACCACAATGCAAGGAGTCAAAACTTGGCTAAAGAGTTGCTTCTCCATTAAGGATCTTGGAGATGCACAATACATATTGGGGATAGGGATCTATAGGAATAGATCCAAGAGATTGATAGGTTTAAGTCAAAGTACATACATTGATAAAATCTTGAAAAGGTTCAAGATGGAAAACTCAAAGAGAGGTTTGGTACCTATTCAAAAAGGAACCGTTCTCAGTTCATCTCAGTGTCCTGCCACGAAAGATGAATAAGAGAGAATGAAGAAAGTCCCATACGCATCTGCTATTGGGTCTATCATGTATGCAATGATATGTACTAGACCGAATGTGTCATGCGCTCTAAGCTTGACAAGTAGATACCAGAATAACCCAGGAAATAGTCATTGGATTGCTGTTAAAAGCATATTGAAATACCTTAGGAGGACTAAGGATATGTTTCTAATATATGGGTCTGGTGAGGAGGAACTCGCCGTAAAAGGTTACGTGGACGCGAGTTTCCAAACTGATCGAGATGACTCTCGATCACAATCCAGTTATGTCTTCATGTTAAATGGTGGTGCGGTCTCTTGGAAGAGTTTGAAACAGGAGGTTGTTGCGTTATCCACTACAGAGTCGGAGTACATTGCCGCCTCACTGGCAGCTCAGGAAGCTGCATGGATGAAGAAATTCATCGACGACTTAGGAGTGGTCCCTTCCATTCAGGACCCTCTTGAGATCTTTTGTGACAACGAGGGTGCGATTGCTCAAATCAAGGAACCTCGTGCTCATCAAAAGACTCGTCACATTGAGCGGAGATTCAACTACATCAGGGATGAGGTTGAAAAGGGAAAGATATGTATTCACAAAGTTCACACAGATCAAAATGTTGCGGATCCACTCACGAAGCTTTTATATGGGCCAAAGCATGAGGGACATGTTTGTGCATTAGGGCTTCGATATTCTAGTGATTGGAATTGATCTATTTTATGTATTGTATCGGAACGAATTAGTTCAAACTCATTAATATAATTATGGTATTAATTTATTTATGTGTCATGTTCCAATTTTGCATATTTTATCCATGAATAAACTATTATTCTGAATTCCGTAGTTGATCACATTTGTGGGAGCAAGTGTGAGGTTTAGACTATTATGAACTTGGATTGGTATACATTCAGGATGAATGTGGGGCAAGGTTGCTGCCAAGGTTCATAGATATTTGTGGGATACAAATATTGGAAGACCCGCTCTCAAGATTTACTGTATGGAGCCTTTGTGGTTGATCACATGTAATCTTGAGTAAAGGAGAATATCATTGTATCCTCTGACCTGAGATACATATAGGGTTCAGATATTCACCAAATATTGTGCCTTGATTCTTTCCTTCGCTATTCTGAAAATGGTAGCTCATAAGGAAGGCTTCAGGTATGGTATGAAGTGTAGTGTCTTGGACGTATGTAGTCAAGATGGAATTTATCCCTCTTATTCGTTGAGAGTCAGATGTCTAAGGCCTGATAAAGTTAAATCTATAAGAGAGTGATCACTCTATATCTCTTGGATTTAACATGACATCTAGGACGAAAGGATATAATGAAAGATTCACCTACATATATCAGTTCGAGTAGGGAGCTCGAAAGGGATGATGTTATTGAATGGCACAAAGTCATAACATATTAAGGGTGATGGACGGTGTGTTAGGCTGTATCCATCACTTGCATTAATTTCTTATGTTTCCCGTGCAAGTGGGAGATTGAAGGTATTTCGTATGCCCGAGAGACATATTAAATTAACGCGGCTAATATGTTTTGATCCAAGTCGGGTCATACCCAATAACAAACTTACCAACACCTTATTCGTATTTGATTTTAACGATTGGTTCATTGATCAAATACGCGACACTTGAACTTTAAGAAAAATGGTTTTCTTAAATATTACTTGATGTGTATTTATATAAATTATGGAATAATTTATATAATATGGATTTAATTATTTATAGGTAAATAATTAATAATGATTATATTACATTTTGTTATAAATTGGTTTTATATAAAATGTATATATATTTGTATGTAGAAGTTTATAAAAATGGTTTTATAAAAATTAATACCTTTTATAAAACTAATTTTTTTATAAACAAGATGGAAGTGGCATGGGGACTCTTGCACACATGCTTAGATGCTTTTCTTGGTCAATTACAATTGCCATTCTCTATAAGCATGGTCTAAAGACTTGTAGAAAACCACATACATGCAAAACCACATCAAGACTTGCAAAAATTCTGCTCTCATTCTTGCTTGCTGCTGCCGTGACTTTGAGAGGGAGAAAAGGGTTCTCAAAATTTTTTTTTGCAAGCTATTTACAAGTGTTATTAAATCCTAACCAAAAGCTAGGTGTTGGTGCACAAGTTTGGGGTATTATTCACTTGAGGTTTCATCCATTTGAAGCTCCATTTTGCATCATCTTCTTCATCATCTTGCAACCTTGTAAACAACCCTCAACTAGCTTGAGGAGGTACATAAATCTTCTCTACTTGTTATATTTGTAAGCATTTATCCAAGACTTGATATTAACAAGGAATTTAACATAAATGGTTAAACTTAAAACATGAACTTTTGCATGCTTCCGCTTACTTTATCTTCATAAAATGAAATTATGAACTTGTTAATATGTAGAACATGTTGTTTAAAGATTGTTAAAATTCCTTCAATATTTCATGCTAGTTGCCAAATGATGGTTCCCACATGTTTTAGGTGACTCACATGGGCTGCTAAGAGCTGATCATTGGAGTGTATATACCAATAGTACATACATCTAAAAGCTGTGTACTGTACGAGTACGAATACGGGTGCATACGAGTAGAATTGTTGATGAAACTGAACGAGGATGTAATTGTAAGCATTTTTGTTAAGTATAAGTATTTTGATAAGTGTCTTGAAGTCTTTCAAAAGTGTATGAATACATATTAAAACACTACATGTATATACATTTTAACTGAGTCGTTAAGTCATCGTTAGTCGTTACATGTAAATGTTGTTTTGAAACCTTTAGGTTAACGATCTTGTTAAATGTTGTTAACCCAATGTTTATAATATCAAAAGAGATTTTAAATTATTATATTATCATGATATTATGATGTACGAATATCTCTTAATATGATATATATACATTAAATGTCGTTACAACGATAATCGTTACATATATGTCTCGTTTCAAAATCATTAAGTTAGTAGTCTTGTTTTTACATATGTAGTTCACTGTTAATATACTTAATGATATGTTTACTTATCATAATATCATGTTAACTATATATATAACCATATATATGTCATCATATAGTTTTTACAAGTTTTAACGTTCGTGAATCACCGGTCAACTTGGGTGGTCAATTGTCTATATGAAACCTATTTCAATTAATCAAGTCTTAACAAGTTTGATTGCTTAACATGTTGGAAACATTTAATCATGTAAATATAAATCTCAATTAATATATATAAACATGGAAAAGTTCGGGTCACTACAGTACCTACCCGTTAAATAAATTTCGTCCCGAAATTTTAAGCTGTTGAAGGTATTGACGAATCTTCTGGAAATAGATGCAGGTATTTCTTCTTCATCTGATCTTCACGCTCCCAGGTGAACTCGGGTCCTCTACGAGCATTCCATCGAACCTTAATAATTGGTATCTTGTTTTGCTTAAGTCTTTTAACCTCACGATCCATTATTTCGACGGGTTCTTCGATGAATTGAAGTTTTTCGTTGATTTGGATTTCATCTAACGGAATAGTGAGATCTTCTTTAGCAAAACATTTCTTCAAATTCGAGACGTGGAAAGTGTTATGTACAGCCGCGAGTTGTTGAGGTAACTCAAGTCGGTAAGCTACTGGTCCGACACGATCAATAATCTTGAATGGTCCTATATACCTTGGATTTAATTTCCCTCGTTTACCAAATCGAACAACGCCTTTCCAAGGTGCAACTTTAAGCATGACCATCTCTCCAATTTCAAATTCTATATCTTTTCTTTTAATGTCAGCGTAGCTCTTTTGTCGACTTTGGGCGGTTTTCAACCGTTGTTGAATTTGGATGATCTTCTCGGTAGTTTCTTGTATAATCTCCGGACCCGTAATCTGTCTATCCCCCACTTCACTCCAACAAATCGGAGACCTGCACTTTCTACCATAAAGTGCTTCAAACGGCGCCATCTCAATGCTTGAATGGTAGCTGTTGTTGTAGGAAAATTCTGCTAATGGTAGATGTCGATCCCAACTATTTCCGAAATCAATAACACATGCTCGTAGCATGTCTTCAAGCGTTTGTATCGTCCTTTCGCTCTGCCCATCAGTTTGTGGATGATAGGCAGTACTCATGTCTAGACGAGTTCCTAATGCTTGCTGTAATGTCTGCCAGAATCTTGAAATAAATCTGCCATCCCTATCAGAGATAATAGAGATTGGTATTCCATGTCTGGAGATGACTTCCTTCAAATACAGTCGTGCTAACTTCTCCATCTTGTCATCTTCTCTTATTGGCAAGAAGTGTGCTGATTTGGTGAGACGATCAACTATTACCCAAATAGTATCAAAACCACTTGCAGTCCTTGGCAATTTAGTGATGAAATCCATGGTAATGTTTTCCCATTTCCATTCCGGGATTTCGGGTTGTTGAAGTAGACCTGATGGTTTCTGATGCTCAGCTTTGACCTTAGAACACGTCAAACATTCTCCTACGTATTTAGCAACATCAGCTTTCATACCCGGCCACCAAAAATGTTTCTTGAGATCCTTGTACATCTTCCCCGTTCCAGGATGTATTGAGTATCTGGTTTTATGAGCTTCTCTAAGTACCATTTCTCTCATATCTCCAAATTTTGGTACCCAAATCCTTTCAGCCCTATACCGGGTTCCGTCTTCCCAAATATTAAGATGTTTCTCCGATCCTTTGGGTATTTCATCCTTTAAATTTCCCTCTTTTAAAACTCCTTGTTGCGCCTCCTTTATTTGAGTAGTAAGGTTATTATGAATCATTATATTCATAGATTTTACTCGAATGGGTTCTCTGTCCTTCCTGCTCAAGGCATCGGCTACCACATTTGCCTTCCCCGGGTGGTAACGAATCTCAAAGTCGTAATCATTCAATAATTCAATCCACCTACGCTGCCTCATATTCAGTTGTTTCTGATTAAATATGTGTTGAAGACTTTTGTGGTCAGTATATATAATACTTTTGACCCCATATAAGTAGTGCCTCCAAGTCTTTAATGCAAAAACAACCGCGCCTAATTCCAAATCATGCGTCGTATAATTTTGTTCGTGAATCTTCAATTGTCTAGACGCATAAGCAATCACCTTCGTTCGTTGCATTAATACACAACCGAGACCTTGCTTTGATGCGTCACAATAAATCACAAAATCATCATTCCCTTCAGGCAATGACAATATAGGTGCCGTAGTTAGCTTTTTCTTCAATAACTGAAACGCTTTCTCTTGTTCATCATTCCATTCAAATTTCTTCCCTTTATGCGTTAATGCAGTCAAGGGTTTTGCTATTCTGGAAAAGTCTTGGATGAACCTTCTGTAGTAACCAGCTAGTCCTAAAAACTGGCGTATGTGTTTCGGAGTTTTCGGGGTTTCCCACTTTTCAACAGTTTCTATCTTTGCCGGATCCACCTTAATACCTTCTTTGTTCACTATGTGACCGAGGAATTGAACTTCTTCCAACCAAAATGCACACTTTGAAAACTTAGCGTACAATTCTTCCTTCCTCAATACTTCTAACACCTTTCTCAAATGTTCACCGTGTTCTTGGTCATTCTTTGAGTAAATAAGTATGTCGTCAATGAAAACAATGACAAACTTGTCAAGGTATGGTCCACACACTCGGTTCATAAGGTCCATGAACACAGCTGGTGCATTAGTTAAACCAAACGGCATGACCATAAACTCGTAATGACCGTAACGTGTTCTGAAAGCAGTCTTTGGAATATCATCTTCTTTCACCCGCATTTGATGATACCCGGAACGTAAGTCAATCTTTGAATAAACAGACGAGCCTTGTAGTTGATCAAATAAGTCGTCGATTCTCGGTAGTGGATAGCGGTTCTTGATGGTAAGTTTGTTCAACTCTCGGTAGTCGATACACAACCTGAATGTACCATCTTTCTTCTTGACAAACAAAACAGGAGCTCCCCACGGTGATGTGCTTGGTCGAATGAAACCACGCTCTAAAAGTTCTTGTAATTGGCTTTGCAGTTCTTTCATCTCATTGGGTGCGAGTCTGTAAGGAGCACGAGCTATTGGTGCAGCTCCTGGTACAAGATCTATTTGAAATTCAACGGATCGATGTGGGGGTAATCCCGGTAATTCTTTCGGAAATACATCGGGAAATTCTTTTGCGACGGGAACATCATTGATGCTCTTTTCTTCAGTTTGTACTTTCTCGACGTGTGCTAGAACAGCATAGCAACCTTTTCTTATTAGTTTTTGTGCCTTCAAATTACTAATAAGATGTAGCTTCGTGTTGCCCTTTTCTCCGTACACCATTAAGGGTTTTCCTTTTTCTCGTATAATGCGAATTGCATTTTTGTAACAAACGATCTCTGCTTTCACTTCTTTCAACCAGTCCATACCGATTATCACATCAAAACTCCCTAACTCTACTGGTATCAAATCAATCTTAAATGTTTCGCTAACCAGTTTAATTTCTCGATTCCGACATATATTATCTGCTGAAATTAATTTACCATTTGCTAATTCGAGTAAAAATTTACTATCCAAAGGCGTCAATGGACAACTTAATTTAGCACAAAAATCTCTACTCATATAGCTTCTATCCGCACCCGAATCAAATAAAACGTAAGCAGATTTATTGTCAATAAGAAACGTACCCGTAATAAGCTCCGGGTCTTCCTGTGCCTCTGCCGCATTAATATTGAAAACTCTTCCGCGGCCTTGTCCATTCGTGTTCTCCTGGTTCGGGCAATTTCTAATAATGTGGCCCAGTTTTCCACATTTATAACAAACTACATTGGCATAACTTGCTCCGACACTACTTGCTCCTCCATTACTCGTTCCGACACCATTTGTTCCTTTCGTTCTATTAACCCCTGGTCCGTAGACCCCACACTTCGCCGCGCTATGACCATTTCTTTTACACTTGTTGCAAAATTTGGTGCAGAACCCCGAGTGATACTTTTCACACCTTTGGCATAGCTGCTTCTGATTGTTGTTGTTGTTGCGGTTATTATTGTTGTTGGGATGATTGTTGTAGTTGCTGTTGTTGTTGTTGTTGTTGTTGTTGTTGGGTCATTTGTTGTAGTTGCGATTGATGTTGCGATTGTTGGGATAATTGTTGCGATTATTGTTGTAATTGCTGTTGTTGTTGTATTGGTGATTCTTATCACCGTTTTCCTCCCACTTTCTTTTGACTTGCTTCACATTGGCCTCTTCAGCAGTCTGTTCTTTAATTCTTTCTTCAATCTGGTTCACTAGTTTGTGAGCCATTCTACATGCCTGTTGTATGGAGGCGGGCTCGTGTGAACTTATATCTTCTTGGATTCTTTCCGGTAATCCTTTCACAAACGCGTCGATCTTCTCTTCCTCATCTTCGAATGCTCCCGGACACAATAGGCACAATTCTGTGAATCGTCTTTCGTACGTGGTAATATCAAATCCTTGGGTTCGTAACCCTTTAAGTTCTGTCTTGAGCTTATTGACCTCGGTTCTGGGACGGTACTTCTCGTTCATCAAGTGCTTGAATGCTGACCACGGTAGTGCGTAAGCATCATCTTGTCCCACTTGCTCTAGATAGGTATTCCACCATGTTAACGCAGAACCTGTGAAGGTATGCGTAGCGTACTTCACTTTGTCCTCTTCAGTACACTTACTTATGGCAAACACCGATTCGACCTTCTCGGTCCACCGTTTCAATCCGATCGGTCCTTCGGTTCCATCAAATTCCAAAGGTTTGCAGGCAGTGAATTCTTTGTAGGTGCATCCTACACGATTTCCTGTACTGCCAGATCCAAGGTTATTGTTGGTATGTAGCGCAGCCTGTACTGCGGCTATGTTTGAAGCTAGAAAAGTACGGAATTCCTCTTCATTCATATTCACGGTGTGTCGAGTAGTCGGTGCCATTTCCTTCAAAATAGTCAAATGGAACAAGTTAATCATACAGAATATTAAGAGTAGTTAATAGTATTTCGTAGCATAATATGAACTTATTTATAAAAGCTTTTTCTTCATATTAGCGTTTTATAAGTTTAAATTCGGGTAGTACCTACCCGTTAAGTTCATACTTAGTAGCTAATATACAATTCAACTACTACAATTCTATATGAAAAACTGATTATAATAATATTTCGCGTTCAAACTTTTACACAATATTTTACAAACTTACAATATCGCTTATTTTACATATAGCATGAAATATAGCACACAATAAATTTGATACAAGATGGTTGTGAAGATAATTCTAGCTAGTACACAAGTCGTTCAGCAAAGGCAATAAAGACACGTAATTCATACGTCCAGAAACAAGTCATGCATTCTGGTTTTACTAGGATTACTTCCCATCCTTGGTCTTGTGGAACATAACTGTTATGGCCATTGATAAAACAGCGTGTTGTAACGTCGTCAAAGGGACGAGGGTTACGTAATGTCCAACAGTCCCGTAACAATCTAAAAACCTCATTTCTTACCCCAATTACCGACTCCGTCACTTGTGGGAACGTTTTGTTTAATAGTTGTAGCCCGATGTTCTTGTTCTCACTTTGGTGAGAAGCGAACATTACTAATCCGTAAGCATAACATGCTTCTTTATGTTGCATGTTAGCCGCTTTTTCTAAATCACGAAGTCCTATATTCGGATATACTGAGTCAAAATAATTTCTTAACCCGTTGCGTAAAATAGCATTTGGGTTCCCCGCAATATATGCGTCAAAGTAAACACATCGTAACTTATGGATTTCCCAATGTGATATCCCCCATCTTTCGAACGAAAGCCTTTTATAAACCAAGGCATTCTTGGAACGTTCTTCGAATGTCTTACAAACTGATCTCGCCTTAAATAGTTGTGCCGAAGAATTCTGACCGACTCTAGACAAGATTTCATCAATCATCTCTCCGGGTAGGTCTCTTAAAATATTGGGTTGTCTATCCATTTTGTGTTTTTATACTGTAAAATAGACAAGAGTTAGATTCATAAAAAAAATACTTATTAATACAAGCAATTTTTACATATATCATAAAGCATAAGCACACTATATTACATATATTACACCACACGAATACAACTATCTTATTCCGACTCGCTTGTTTCTTCTTCTTCGGTTTTGGATCATTTTGCCAAGTTTCTAGGGATATATGATGTTCCCCTAATACGAGCCGTCGTTGTCCACATTGGTTTAGAAAAACCTGGTGGTTTAGAGGTTCCCGGGTCATTGTTACAACTTAAGGACTTCGGGGGTTGACGATACATATAAAGTTCATCGGGGTTGGAATTAGATTTCTCTATTTTTATGCCCTTTCCCTTATTATTTTCTTTTGCCTTTTTAAATTCAGTTGGGGTAATTTCTATAACATCATCGGAATTCTCGTCGAAATCCGATTCATCGGAGAATTGGTAATCCTCCCAATATTTTGCTTCCTTGGCGGAAACACCATTGACCATAATTAACCTTGGTCGGTTGGTTGAGGATTTTCTTTTACTTAACCGTTTTATTATTTCCCCCACCGGTTCTATTTCTTCATCCGGTTCCGATTCTTCTTCCGGTTCCGATTCTTCTTCCGGTTCCGACTCTTCTTCCGGTTCCGACTCTTCTTCCGGTTCCTCTTCGGGAACTTGTGAATCAGTCCACGAATCATTCCAATTTACATTTGACTCTTCATTATTATTAGGTGAGTCAATGGGACTTGTTCTAGAGGTAGACATCTATCACATAATATCAAACGCGTTAAGAGATTAATATATCACATAATATTCACATGTTAAAAATATATAGTTTCCAACAAAATTTGTTAAGCAATCATTTTTCAAGTAAACACGGTCGAAGTCCAGACTCACTAATGCATCCTAACAAACTCGATAAGACACACTAATGCAAAATTCTGGTTCTCTAAGACCAACGCTCGGATACCAACTGAAATGTCCCGTTCTTATTGATTAAAAACGTTCCATATTAATTGATTTCGTTGCGAGGTTTTGACCTCTATATGAGACGTTTTTCAAAGACTTCATTCATTTTAAAACAAACCATAACCTTTATTTCATCAATAAAGGTTTAAAAAGCTTTACGTAGATTATCAAATAATGATAATCTAAAATATCCTGTTTACACACGACCATTACATAATGGTTTACAATACAAATATGTTACAACAAAATAAGTTTCTTGAATGCAGTTTTTACACAATATCATACAAGCATGGACTCCAAATCTCGTCCTTATTTAAGTATGCGACAGCGGAAGCTCTTAATAATCACCTGAGAATAAACATGCTTAAAACATCAACAAAAATGTTGGTGAGTTATAGGTTTAACCTATATATATCAAATCATAATAATAGACCACAAGATTTCATATTTCAATACACATCCCATACATAGAGATAAAAATCATTCATATGGTGAACACCTGGTAATCGACATTAACAAGATGCATATATAAGAATATCCCCATCATTCCGGGACACCCTTCGGATATGATATAAATTTCGAAGTACTAAAGCATCCGGTACTTTGGATAGGGTTTGTTAGGCCCAATAGATCTATCTTTAGGATTCGCGTCAATTAGGGTGTCTGTTCCCTAATTCTTAGATTACCAGACTAAAAGGGGCATATTCGATTTCGATCATTCAACCATATAATGTAGTTTCAATTACCTGTGTCTATTTCGTAAAACAGTTATAAAAACAGCGCATGTATTCTCAGTCCCAAAAATATATATTGCGAAAGCATTTAAAAAGGGAATAATGAAACTCACTTTCACAGATTTTTACTTCGTCGGGAAGTAAGACTTGGCCACTGGTTGATTCACGAACCTATAACAATATATACATATATATCAAAGTATGTTCAAAATATATTTACAACACTTTTAATATATTTTGATGTTTTAAGTTTATTAAGTCAGCTGTCCTCGTTAGTAACCTACAACTAGTTGTCCACAGTTAGATGTACAGAAATAAATCGATAAATATTATCTTGAATCAATCCACGACCCAGTGTATACGTATCTCAGTATTGATCACAACTCAAACTATATATATTTTGGAATCAACCTCAACCCTGTATAGCTAACTCCAACATTCACATATAGAGTGTCTATGGTTGTTCCGAAATATATATAGATGTGTCGACATGATAGGTCGAAACATTGTATACGTGTCTATGGTATCTCAAGATTACATAATATACAATACAAGTTGATTAAGTTATGGTTGGAATAGATTTGTTACCAATTTTCACGTAGCTAAAATGAGAAAAATTATCCAATCTTGTTTTACCCATAACTTCTTCATTTTAAATCCGTTTTGAGTGAATCAAATTGCTATGGTTTCATATTGAACTCTATTTTATGAATCTAAACAGAAAAGTATAAGTTTATAGTCGGAAAAATAAGTTACAAGTCGTTTTTGTAAAGGTAGTCATTTCAGTCGAAAGAACGACGTCTAGATGACCATTTTAGAAAACATACTTCCACTTTGAGTTTAACCATAATTTTTGGATATAGTTTCATGTTCATAATAAAAATCATTTTCTCAGAATAACAACTTTTAAATCAAAGTTTATCATAGTTTTTAATTAACTAACCCAAAACAGCCCGCGGTGTTACTACGACGGCGTAAATCCGGTTTTACGGTGTTTTTCGTGTTTCCAGGTTTTAAATCATTAAGTTAGCATATCATATAGATATAGAACATTTGTTTAGTTGATTTTAAAAGTCAAGTTAGAAGGATTAACTTTTGTTTGCGAACAAGTTTAGAATTAACTAAACTATGTTCTAGTGATTACAAGTTTAAACCTTCGAATAAGATAGCTTTATATGTATGAATCGAATGATGTTATGAACATCATTACTACCTTAAGTTCCTTGGATAAACCTACTGGAAAAGAGAAAAATGGATCTAGCTTCAATGGATCCTTGGATGGCTCGAAGTTCTTGAAGCAAAATCATGACACGAAAACAAGTTCAAGTAAGATCATCACTTGAAATAAGATTGTTATAGTTATAGAAATTGAACCAAAGTTTGAATATGATTATTACCTTGTATTAGAATGATAACCTACTGTAAGAAACAAAGATTTATTGAGGTTGGATGATCACCTTACAAGATTGGAAGTGAGCTAGCAAACTTGAAAGTATTCTTGATTTTATGAAACTAGAACTTTTGAAATTTATGAAGAACACTTAGAACTTGAAGATAGAACTTGAGAGAGATCAATTAGATGAAGAAAATTGAAGAATGAAAGTGTTTGTAGGTGTTTTTGGTCGTTGGTGTATGGATAAGATATAAAGGATATGTAATTTTGTTTTCATGTAAATAAGTCATGAATGATTACTCATATTTTTGTAATTTTATGAGATATTTCATGCTAGTTGCCAAATGATGGTTCCCACATGTGTTAGGTGACTCACATGGGCTGCTAAGAGCTGATCATTGGAGTGTATATACCAATAGTACATACATCTAAAAGCTGTGTATTGTACGAGTACGAATACGGGTGCATACGAGTAGAATTGTTGATGAAACTGAACGAGGATGTAATTGTAAGCATTTTTGTTAAGTATAAGTATTTTGATAAGTGTCTTGAAGTCTTTCAAAAGTGTATGAATACATATTAAAACACTACATGTATATACATTTTAACTGAGTCGTTAAGTCATCGTTAGTCGTTACATGTAAATGTTGTTTTGAAACCTTTAGGTTAACGATCTTGTTAAATGTTGTTAACCCAATGTTTATAATATCAAAAGAGATTTTAAATTATTATATTATCATGATATTATGATGTACGAATATCTCTTAATATGATATATATACATTAAATGTCGTTACAACGATAATCGTTACATATATGTCTCGTTTCAAAATCATTAAGTTAGTAGTCTTGTTTTTACATATGTAGTTCACTGTTAATATACTTAATGATATGTTTACTTATCATAATATCATGTTAACTATATATATAACCATATATATGTCATCATATAGTTTTTACAAGTTTTAACGTTCGTGAATCACCGGTCAACTTGGGTGGTCAATTGTCTATATGAAACCTATTTCAATTAATCAAGTCTTAACAAGTTTGATTGCTTAACATGTTGGAAACATTTAATCATGTAAATATCAATCTCAATTAATATATATAAACATGGAAAAGTTCGGGTCACTACAACTGGGCCACGACATTTTGGGGAGAGTTGTAATGGGGGGCTTTTGTCATGGTAAGACTGTGACGTGACATTTTATTTTTCTTTTTTTAATTGTTTTTAAATTATTTTTTATTTTGTTTAATACAAAATATAAAATAAATTAGACAAAAGTACATTAATTATTTAAAAAAAAACATTACAATTAAAAAAAATACATGCAAAAAAAAAAAAAAAACCATTACAATACATTATTAAAAAAAACACTAGTTATGCATCGAGCGAAAGTTTGGCGGGAGGTTCCAAATATGAGCCGTTAAATCTTCACGAAGTTGATCGTGCACGTCTCGATCGCGAATCTCTTTCTCTCGTGATCGACGATCTTTGACCCTTCTCCGAATATTGCGACGAGACCGGTTTTCGGGTTTATCTAACCATTCTTGTTCCCAAGTACTTAACGCAAACCCGTTATCTTCTTGTATCATGTTGTGCATAACAATACAACTATACATTATCCTTCTCATCTTATTAACACTCATAACTCGTGCCGGTGTTTTTAAAATCGCAAACCGACCTTGTAAAACACCAAATGTACGCTCAACATCCTTTCTAGCACTCGCTTGAAATTTAGTAAATTTTTTCCTAGGCTCTTCAATAGGAGTCGTATACCCCTTTATTAGTGTTGTCCAATCGGGATATATCCCGTCCGCCAAGTAGTAACCAAAGGGATACTGGTTTCCGTTTACTTCAAACGGTGAAGGTGCGGCTCTATCCTTACGAAGGGAATCAAACAACGGAGAATGATTTAACACATTAATGTCATTGTTTGAACCCGCCATCCCCAAAAACGCATGCCATATCCACATATCGTATGAAGCAACCGCTTCAAGCATGATCATCGGGTGACCGTGATCACCTCTCGTATATTGACCTTTCCATGCAACGGGACAATTTTTTCATGCCCAATGCATACAGTCAATACTACCCAACATTCCCTTGAAACCATGTTTCTCCTCGTGCGCTGAATACAACCGAGCAATGTCAGTTGCATTAGGCTTCCTCAAATATTCCCGCCCATATAAGTCAATTATACACTTGCAAAAATTATTTAAAGTAACATAACCCCTTTTTCCGCCATTTTAATATATTCATCAAATATATCCGCGGTCATCCCATACGACAATTGCCATAACGCGCAAGTTATTTTTTGAATAGTTGAGAAACCAAGACGTCCAAGTGCATCCGAACGTTGTTGGAAAAAAGTAAAATGATCGGGGGCATTAGGAGTATAAGAGTGTTGAAGAATACCGTCTCGGATACGGAGAAATAAAACTTTGCGCATCCGAAATTGTCTCTTGAAAATGTCGTCAGGAAACGTCGGATTTTCACAAAAGTAATCGCTCCACAATAATTGACTCGCTGCTTCACGATCTCTATTTAAAAAACGTCGTGGTTGTCTTTGAAAACGAGTTCTTGGTTGGATTTCTTCCTCTTCTTCGGACGACGTTGAATCGAATAACAAATCGATACTTAAGGCTAAAAAATCCATATTTTTTAGTTTCTAAAACAAAAAGAAGATATAAACTCTTATATATATATATATATATATATATATATATATATATATATATATATATATATATATGAGTGTGTAGTGAATAAAAGTGTGTGAAAAATGAAAATAAAGAGTGTGTATTTATAGAAGAAAAAGAGAAAAAAAATGCAACGGCTAGCTTATAACGGCTATGAAATTTAGACCAATCAAAACGTGGCATGTCCCCTACTGATGCGTTTGTACCAGCGTTTTTTCGTGACAAACGCCCAGATACAAACGCCCATTCCGGGCGTTTGTGGGCGTCATATGCCGACAAACAACTACGTTATCTGTGGTCTTAGTCTACTCTTCATGAATACTACTACCTCCGTCCCAATTTAATAGTCCACAGACAAAAGGATACACATTTTTAGAATATATCACTAACTTCATTTATCCACCAATGAAATATTTTCTCTCTCCAGATCCACCAATCAAATATCCTCTTTCTTTTCTATTTATAGAAGTGGACTATTAATTTGGAACATCCAAAAAAAAAAAAACATGAATTTTCTATTTACGAAGGTAGGACTATTAATTTGGAACAAGCCAAAATAAAAAAACATAACAAAAAAGGACTATCTAATTGGACCGAGGTAGGACAATCTTTACCTCTTCTATCTAATATTCTAATCTACTGACGATTTTCATCACAAAAGTAGGGCTGCCCTTTACAAAATTAGGGTTTGCGATTAGGAAATTAGGGTCTCGGACAACCAGAGATTCACAAATGTCGTCTGAACTTCTTTTACAAAGGTTTGCATTTTAATTCCGTTTATTGGTTACTCATATTTTCCATGGTTCCAATTATAGGTTTTCATATTCATATGATTTTGCTCAAAATTACGTTTGATTTCGTTCTGTTTTGCGTCTTCAATTAATGTGTGCATAAATTTGTTCCCAATAATGTTTGATATCGTATAAATTTGCTCCCAATAGTGTTTGATATCGTGTAAATTTGTTGTTAGTTTGCTCAGTTGTTTTCGATGTATTGCGGAAAAAAATGTTTTTAACTTCTGTTAATTCTTAATATTATAGTCCTTTATAGCTTTCATTTATGTTCAGTGATCTTTCAATGCAAAAAAATGTGGTGAATTTGATAAATATGAAATAGTTTCATGATTGGTGTTTGACTCGAACTAATTGCTTTTCAGACCTGTAACTTTATAATTCATGAACTTATATGACGCGTTGTTACAAGTAATTTTTTGTACTAAAAGGTTACGTGAACCTGATTTGGGAAAATTTTCTGTTAAATAGACGATCTTCAAAGATTGATTTTACTCAATCTGAAAAAATGACTTGGAATTAATATTCGACCGATATAAGTCAACGAGATCACAGCGGGATTATTTGAGACCAATTTATGTTGAGCATATCGTATAAGAATCTGAGGAATTTTTTGAGATATGTTCAGTGATTGTATTAGTTTATGCTTTTTTTTGTGTTTCTTTTAGTTTGTTTTCCTTTGAATAGATTGGACAAATAGTTAGTATAAAGTGTATTATGTATTTTCAATGTGTGTATTATATGTATATGGCTTCTTTTCAGCTCTGCTCAAAATGCAATATTTGGGCTCCGGCACAAGAATCAGTCTCAACGTTGGAACCATGAATTTCTCTTATGGGTCAAGTTGGTATCTCTAATGCTCTATTCATTAAGTTCCAGTATAATCATTTTTTTTCTTTTGTGTCTACTCTGATTGTGTTATAGTTTGATCATATGAGTCACATTTAAATTAGTATTGTATTGTTTCTTAGGTACGAGAAGAAGTTTAATGTTTATGCCAAAACTCCTTTTCGACATTATCACTGTTAGTTATCCATCAATATGAATAGTTAGTATTATATAGCAAAGATAACCATAGCTGATAATAAAATATACAAATGATGTCTAACATTTTAAATGGTTACTCTTTTATTAGTTACAAATCTATGTATAGTGGGTTCAAATTGCTACTTTGTAAAAATACAACTTTCTACAGATAATGGCCAAGTAAGTAGCATTAAACTTGCCAACAGAATTAAAAAAAACAGTAAGATATTATATGGGTCCAAGTTGCTACATTACATTAATGACACATATATGCAAGTATAACAATTTGAAAGCCTTAACCATGTATAGCATGAAATATTTTACAGATTGCTAACAAAATCCACATGAGTAGCTTGAATGGGTCTAAATTTAGTCAACATTGCATTGACTAAACATCATAACATCTACATTTGCATACTGGATGGCTCTAACTCTCAAAATCAACATTTCTTATATAAGTGTCAAACTATTAAAATCAACCATTTGCACAAGCACAAGTTTTGAGGCCTTAATAAAAGTATATTATGAATAATCTAATTTAGGTAATCTAAAAGCTTTTAAATTAGCTACAAGACTAAGGTGATGTCAAAGTCTCATGTCAAAAGGGGGTGTCAAGCTTCAATACTTTTTCCGTCTTTTCAAAATATGACCTATTAGTGCACCAAACCTAAGCTAAAAGTTCTTTGGGCGATATTATAGAATATCACATTAATTTGGAACCTATCACTCTCATAACTATTTAAAATATGCTTGAAGATCTTAGACGTTTGTAATGTATGATTAAAATATTGCAACCGAGTTAATTCATCTATGATTTTGTGTCTTTCGATGTTGAAATTTAGATCATTCATAAGTTTTCTTTTTCTTTTTTTAAGTAGCAGATGTCCAACAGGCCGATTCACATTGGAGCACGAGTGTTCGGAAGTTATCCCCTGTATCAAAAATCATCGTGAAACAACGTGCGACCCCCAAGTAGGGTTGCCTGCCGCGGCCATGGGCCCCAAACAGAACACAACCTCAGGTTACTCTTTTTTCTAAACCACCTATTAGTTGAAAAATAACCTAGCCTAGAAGATGTTATACAAAGTATATGTGAACATGACTACATAAACATGCTACATGAACCATATATATTATATGATCTGGGCTTTATGTGATTATAACCAACCCATTGATTGTACATATCCCAGCTATTCGAGTAATACCAGTAGCACCATAAACATCTTCATATTGACAGAAACATCACTTTACTTATAATATCTAAACGTCACACGATTTTAGAAGACTTAAGATTAGAAGAATGAAATTAGAAGACTTAAGATTATGGATGACATGGTTTTTAATAGTGTCCTTTTTTTATAGATGTTTGTAGAATTATAAGTGTTAGAAAAGATTGTAATTTGGTATTTGGCCATTACAGATAGTTTGAAAGATTATTTATTGATATTGATGACGTAGGGTTTGGCCCAATTAGGGTCTACGCAATTAACTTGGGCCCCAAGTCAAGTAACCCTAATTCCCATCTATAAATATGGGGCAAAACCTACATCAAGTTCACACGCTCCCAATCGCATACACCTCATACGGTCATTCGATCACACCGCAACTCCTCCACCACCGCAAGTCCGCAACGCATACGGCAGTTCTCGCCGGATCTTCTCCACGATCGTCTTCACGATCGCAACACTAGGGTTTTTACCTACGGGTCTTGTAGGGTTTTTTCTCCCTTTGCCGTCGATAGGGTCCGACTATCGACCGGCGGGCAATTCGTTGGCCACCCTCCCGAGATCATCATCTCGTGTACGGGTTATTCACGGTAACCGGACCGGAGATCAACGACGTTGACGCCTAAAAAAACCCTTTCGCATTGTTGTTCGTGTGTAGGTTTTCCCTTGGAAAAAATATGCATGAACAATTGGCGCCCACCGTGGGGCACGATGCATTATGTCTCGTGTTTCTACCGTCTATCGTTCGGTTTGAGAAGGTTTGTCTTTTCTTATTGAGCTTTTAATTCGTTATATGCGGTTTAAGTACATGAATATTTAGCGCAGATGTTCGCGCGCTTGCGCAACTGTCCACACGCTTTTGTCCAGGTTACGCACGCTTTGCGCACAGTTGTCCGCGACTTTAGACACAATTTTCATGCGGTTTTACGCATGCTAGTTCATGCGGTTTCCCACGCATTCTGCATGCGGTTTTTTGCGCATATGTTCGCGGGTTTACGCACAGTTGTTTGCGCAAGCTCCTGTGAACTTATTTTCCGCAGCATAATGAGAAGTTCGATACGATACTTGACAAAAATATCATACCGAACTTGGGGGACTTGATGACGTAGGGTTTGGCCCAATTAGGGTCTATGCAATTAACTTGGGCCCCAAGTCAAGTAACCCTAATTCCCATCTATAAATATGGGGCAAAACCTACATCAAGTTCACACGCTCCCAATCGCATACACCTCATACGGTCATTCGATCACACCGCAACTCCTCCACCACCGCAAGTCCGCAACGCATACGGCAGTTCTCGCCGGATCTTCTCCACGATCGTCTTCACGATCGCAACACTAGGGTTTTTACCTACGGGTCTTGTAGGGTTTTTTCTCCCTTTGCCGTCGATAGGGTCCGACTATCGACCGACGGGCAATTCGTTGGCCACCCTTCCGAGATCATCATCTCGTGTACGGGTTATTCACGGTAACCGGACCGGAGATCAACGACGTTGACGCCTAAAAAAACCCTTTCGCATTGATGTCCGTGTGTAGGTTTTCCATTGGAAAAAATATGCATGAACATTTGGCGCCATCCGTGGGACCCGATGCATTATGTCTCGTGTTTCTACCGTCTATCGTTCGGTTTGAGAAGGTTTGTCTTTTCTTATTGAGCTTTTAATTCGTTGTATGCGGTTTAAGTACATGAATATTTAGCGCAGATGTTCGCGCGCTTGCGCAACTGTCCACGCGCTTTTGTCCAGGTTACGCACACTTTGCGCACAGTTGTCCGCGACTTTAGACCCTTTCGCATTGTTGTTCGTGTGTAGGTTTTCCCTTGGAAAAAATATGCATGAACAGATATACTGATGTTTATTATAAAATTATAAATTGCCCTCATGTCTCTAGCACATGTTAGTATTTAACGAAACTTTTTAACTGTCGTGAGCAAGAGGACTAGCGTCCTGCATTTTATCAAATGCGATAGATTAAAGTGGCTATTATATATTATCTAACTTAATGATTATTACTGAGTTTTAACATTCAAAAAGCTTACTTATTTGGATGTCAAAATGACGGATTAAATTTGATTTCCATCATTAGACTAGGAACCTTGGATTTAGTGGTACTTTTTCCTTTTGAAATCAAACGTTTAATTTGTCTGATGACGATTTTTGTAGAACTTTGTTTCATATTTTATAAGGTGGTATCATTTACAGTTTTCTTTCAGTTAATATTTGCCTTTTGTGGGCTTATGTATATGATATTTATGTGTAGATTCTTATGTACAGTAGTCTAACTTAATTCTTATTATAACTCCAGGTTGATGGTATATTTAAACATTTTAGACACGATGATTGTGTCAGTAGATTGTGGATGCAAAATATGTCAGTGTCTTTCCGAATGTGTGGGGGGTTTTTGGGTGACATCTGCTGTTTCCACTGCGGATAATTTGTTTCATCCTGGGGCTTCCGGTGTTTCAGGTGTGCTGGTGTTCCGACAATTGATTACTTCGGGCTCAATCGAGCTTCCAACTAGCAAACTCCGGTGACAATGCTTCACTCTCATACTTGCTGCCAGATGTTCAACAGGCTTCACGTAATTGTAGTTTTATCAACGTTATTAATAATCATCGGCGATTATCACTGTTCTCACAACCACGTCAACCACGTCAACGCATTTTAGCCACCCACCGTACGACCATGATCTAGCCGCAGCAACGCGCGGCCGGATTTTTTCTAGTTATTACTATTACTACTACTACAGTATTATTATTAGTTTTCTAATCATAATCCTAAATGGTATGTTTAAGAAGATATTTTATGCTTGATTGGTAGTACAAAATGGTTACTAAGGTAGTAGCAAGTTACAAACATATGTAACAACAAAGAGTTGGCGTACTAGTGGTGACCTGACTTCCTATATGAAATGTCAGTGGTTCGACTTTTACTCGTTGCAGAATTTCTTTTGATCCATCATTCATACTTTCTTTTTTTTTTTTTTTCAAATATAGCCCGATGTAGAGTTTAGGATTTAGAGTTTAGTGTTTTAGTTTTATTTCCTAAACTCATAATCGTAAACCCTAAACCCTTGTCATTAACTTTTGTTAACTTTCTCAGTTAAGTGTCAACTTCGCATAACATGTCAAGTCCTTTATCGACCAACATTTTCAACTCGCGATTCCGACACACGTTTTCGACGTGCGGTTCCGACATGTGTTTTCGACGCGCGTTTTTTAGGCGCGCCTCGGAACCTGGACCCAGATTCGGAACCGTACCCGGACCCGGACTCGGAACTGTACCCGGACCCGTTACCGTAAAAGACCAACAAGATTGGAATATGATTCCTCCATGTATGTCTATATGGAAGAATCTTAAAGGGTACACTATCCCACTTGATAAACGTGTGGTAGCCGATTGGAAAGGACTTGAAGGAGTGAAAATTAACGTTAATTTTGCAAATGTTCCCGAAACGTTATATGTAGCAGAACTGAGACTTCGAGAAGCTGTTGCCGTGAGGTCCAAAGTTCGAAAAGAAATGATGTTGATAAGGGTCAGTCCCAAGAATTTGAGGGCCTAGAACGAGATGAAAAAAAGGGCCTTTGAGCCTTAACGAATAATATAAACTATTTAATAAAAAGACCCTTTCGCCCTTGCTAGAATGCTAGTGGTCTTTGATGTCTTTTTTTTCTTGGACATTTGATTGTTGTTTTTGGGCCTATTGTGCTTTGCCTTCGTTGCTTTAGTTGTGTTTTCCTAGTTTCTGCTTTTCAAATCTCCGATTATGTCTGTATAAATGAAAAAAATTGGGCCCCTAAAAATTTTGGGCCCTGAGCGGTCGATCACTTTGTTCCCCCTCCGGGCCTCCCCTGTTGATAGACAAAGAAATAAAAGAGCAAGAGTTACTAGCGTTGGCTAAAAAAGCAAGATCTGAATGAACTGGTGCTGGAATAATTGTTCGCTACTATGTCACTTCGCCTGTAAATTGAGTTTATGAGTTACCATTTTGAAGCTTGAAAAACACAAGTATATGAATTGTCATTTTATTACTCAATAGATTCAAGTTATATACAGATATAAAAACATACACAAAGCCAAGCATGAAATTTTACAAAGCCATTAATCTATTCATAAACGTTGCAAAAACATACAACCATGATTTTGAACTCAATAGTTTGAGGTTATTTTTAAGAGAACTAGCAGGACACTGAAACCACAATGTCGTCTTCACCAATCTGCACATATAAGTTTAGTTATCAGTTATATGCCTAAATCAAACGCCCTTAAAAATCTTGAAAACGACAAATAATTTATGAACAACTTAACAGGGGAGAAGCCAAAACTGATCAATAAAATTTTGTGCTGTCTACAGATGAAAAAGATGATTACTAGCAATAAAGTCAATGATTCACAGTGTCTATGTACAGTACAACATATTTAAAGTCAACTAACCTTCATGTTTTCTACTCGAAGATTTGATGCAGTAGCAAAGGCTAAACAATAAAGCTAAAGCAACTCCGATCCCCACCACCATTGCTGCTACCTTCGCCGAACCACCCCCCACATTGTTTTCTGCGTGCCCAAAAAAATTGAATACTATCAGACATTTTATTTTGTAGTTCTGTTATTTATATATGCACATCAAACTACTATTAGTGATCTTTTTACATTGCAAAAAGATTTTTCAGTCTATGATTTGAAATTAAATATAACGAATCATAAAAGTGTGTACCATGTGAATAACTCGTTCCGCCCTGAGTGGGTTGTTGGTCGTCACTAAAAGTAATGAAACAGTTGTCCAAATAAACTTCCCCTGAATCAGATCCCCAACATTCATCTTGAGCCACTTGAAACGCGTTACTTACACATTCTCCACATTCGCACTCTCCTAAACTCCCTACACATTGCCCCATCGCGTACAACCCTTCCTTTGTTGTGTCGCAATACCTAATGACACTACTCGTTACACATTTAGCGACTATCTCAAACGACACATCCCTAATTTCCTCCAATCCATCAAATAACGCTTTCCTTTCACCACATTTCTTGTGTTGCACGTAATCTTTTTGAACCCCGATCAACACCCTATTATGGTCTATATCACCCTCAGGTTCAGGTTCGGGTTCAGGCTCTGGTTCCAAGCTCATGAAGCAACCTTTAAGATGAATCCTAGCGAGAGAGCTCGATGGACTTGATAATCTTGTGACGGTGTTGACTATGCAATCATGACAATCGTCATTAGTAAGGTAATGTTGGCACTGAAACATGCCAGAAACCGCTAATGTATCATCTCCGGTGCTTGTTTGGTAAAACTTTGAATTTGTGGATCTTTCAACAAGTTCTTGAAGGAGGGATGATACAAAGTTTTGGGGAATATGAGTTTCATTTCGACATTTTTTGTACACGAACTCGGTGTAGTGTGAAACTTCACTAGGATTTGATGAAACAAAGTTTAGTAACATAAAGTTGATGAGCATTAATGGTAAAACTCGTGGTTTAAACGCCATTGAAGAGATGGTGTTTAGTATATTTTTCGATGAAGCTAAAGATTGGAATGACTGTCCTATTACTACACTAGTTACTATTACTATACTAGATTTTAAAAAGTTATGGAAAAACATATTTTGTTCTTCAAGGGTAGCTTAAGTTAGGTTGGTTGAGTTAATGGAATATCGTATTTTCTCACCAAAAGCTAACAAATGTTTTATATTTTTCCATTAACATAAAATTGGTCAAGTTAAAGTGATGGTGAGTAGGACTATTCATGGTACAAAATCGGATCAAAAAATAAGGCCCTTTTTAAATTGAACTTAATTGGCTGGATCTGAGTAGGACTATTCATGGTACAAAACCGGATAAAACTACGGCCCTGAATCTGAAAATCGCCTGAATTTAATTTAACATTAATAAGATAAGCATCTTGAGTTACTAAAGGGGTAAATGGCCGAAAGGTTCAACAACGAGATTTTATAAGTTCATGTCAAAACACGAACATTTTAGATATACTCCAAAGCAACAGATAGATGCAATTAGTCAATGAACATAATTCCAACACCAAAATTAGACATATAGGTAAGATTCTCAAAAATGGTGATTCTATTAAGCTTTTGGTATTCAAATCTCATCAGACAGAGATGACATGTAATACGTCGTGTACTATGATCACTCTTATATTTCTTCATCCTCAAAGGGATCTCGTTTAGGATAATCTCCAACCTGGAAAACGTCCAAAACATAACAATATTGAGAAACAAGTAACAAACAAAGAAATCATATACAGATTATTGCCAAAACATAAAAGACGAGGGAAATTTAATACCAAAACATAAATGAAATAGATATTGTGAATGTCAAAGGATATAAGTTGAAAATAATGACGCTAACCTTTACTTTGTCTGGTCTAACCATGGCTCCATGGAGTGGTGGGCACTCAAAGAACCGTGTTCCTTTCACCCTATCAACATCACCAAAATAATATTTCAATAACTAGATTTACAAAACCGAACAGATAGTTTACTAAAGCGTAGTTGATAAGTTGAATGCCCAAATACTCAAACAGTTTACTAAAAAATATCTTTATTTTAATAAGGGTGGCTACAGTTTTCTAAATCACCTTTTTAACATCACATATTTATAGAAAAAATTTAACTATTGTGACATGAACCCTGTTTGACATGTTATCAAACCCGGACATCTTACATCCTCTAATCAAAGCCTTAAGTGAATGAACTTCTATAAGAGAAATTAATAGACAATAGTATTATAACAGTATGCTTAACACATCGTGCAGTATATTCATTCATCCACAGTAAGCAAATAAAAATATACAAATTATTTTGCAACTAAAAAATAATAATAATAATGTGATTAAGAGTTCACTTACAAGCCATCATGTTTGCCCAATGGTTCATCATACTGAATTCCAACCCAGAAACCAGCTCTAAGCCCTTCTGCCTTACCCACATATTTTACAACGCCCCTTTTCTCCCCTGGCTCAACTTCACATCTGTCCCCAACCTATTATGTTTTTGAATAATAAAACAAAGCACATAATCAAATTCAACAAAGTGTTTGACCTATTGTTAAGTGGAGTATCAAAAGTATTAGAGAAAAAATACAGATATTTCATACCTTGATATTCATAGAAATATCTTTCATATAGTCATCATCCGTCTGCTCAAACAAGCAAAAATAACAATCATATCAACAATACAACACACACTAGTATTTCTAATACCAAGTACCGTTTGATATTTGTGGGCTCACTTTAGAGGCCTGAGCAGGACTAGCTCGAGGTCCAAGCTTCTCCTTAAACTTTCGATATCACAACTCATACGAGAAATATAATAACAACAGTTTTTAATAACTACAAAATTAAAATTAATAAAGTCATTAAAAATGAGTTTTCATTACCATCAAGTTTGTCATACGCCTCATCAGATATCTTATATTTTTCCACCAGTGAGGTATCCTCCAACCAACCACCAGATGTTACAGAAGTTGGATCTAAATCAATAATATGCAGGCGATATCTACAATTTATCGATGGTGTATAAGCAAGACAATCACAATTTTATTTAAATCTGAACATAGACATCATTTCCAACTAAATATTAAACTAACCCGTCTAATGGAGAATAAAAGCCAAAAGGTCTTGTATTATCATTTAAGTCTGATAGTTTAGCACGAGTATCATCATATAGTTCAAGGCACATTGAAGTAACAGCAGTGCCACATTTTTTCCAAAGTTTGTCTTTAACTGCTTCTACATTGCTCTAACAATGTCGTGAAATAAAAAAGGTTGAATCAAATTATTTAAATTTAAACTAAAAACATTAACTAAGGAGCAAGTAGGATACCTCAAGTGAGAACCTAACTTCAGAAGAAAAAGTTTTGAGATTAGAATGAGTTACGTGTATCAAAACCGAATCATCCACCGGGAGTTGTAATCGGGAAGCCATTGCTTCTTATCTACAACAAAATCATACATACGGGATAGCATGTTCAATATCCATAATCATGTTTAGTCAATTAGTCTAAACACAATATACCCTACCTTTAATGAGGTAAAAAATACTTGATCTTGTAAAGAATATGTCATACATAGAAGAAAACACACATGTTAATACATATCTTGATCATTATGATGCATTAAAAAATGGATCTTTTCAGGAAAATAAGTCATTTGATCTCAGTCATTCCATCAAACAGTTGGTGGGCGCACACAAAAATGATTTTATTATTTTAATTAAATAAAAATATCTTAAAATAGCATCTCTCTGTAACCGGTTCCAGTTCCGGTTCTTGGCGATGGATTTTTATCGGATATTTTTTCAGAATCGGTTTTTTTCGGTGCTCGACCGGATTTTTTTCGGAATTTTTTCGGACTAGAATTCCATTTTGCGGATAAGCGAATATTTTAAAATCGATAACCCGTTTCATCAAAAATCACGAATTGGATGAAACCAATGAGCAGTAAGTCAGTAACGGCTAAATAAGAATTTTCCGTTTCATGTGGTGCGCTCCAAACATCACAAGTTATAGAAACACTATGTTTATATGTTCGAAAACCTTCAATTATTTTTTTTTATATAAAAGTTATGAAGTTTTATTGCATATGCCGAATGGCTAAAATACAATCAAAGTGCGCAAGAAGCGGGCTAAGACATAACACCAAATATTGTATCACCCTTTTACAACACTAAACAAAAGAGTAACTAAATCCCACAATTATACTTCTATCATGTTAATATGATAGTGTGATACAATGATTGAGCAGATATTGTGAATGTCACAGGATATAAGTTTAAAATAGTGACGCTAACCTTTACTTTGTAAAGGTAAACTATGAGATATATCATATGTTGGTGAGTCAAAATTTAAGCGGTCTCATGCATTCAATGGGGTCATCACTGATGACTGAATGATCCTCTTTTTGAACCAGTTGTTTTCTGGAAAATCTTAACCCCATATATGCATTCCACTATGATGTAAAGAGTTGTATTAAGAAGCTGATAGAGGTGTGGTTTGGTGTTTCTGGAAATGGATCTAACCATCACCTCACCTTGATGATGTAGACGTGTTTAAAAAAAATAAAATAAGAAATAGATAGAAAAGCTTACTAAAGCATAGGTGGTGGTAGGCAAGGGTGTATATATAAATCAAAATATGAGAGACACCACCAAACCATTTTGATTTTAAGCATTCATCAAATCAAATTCGAAGCATTCAACAAACGCCACAGTATAAGAAAGAAAGAAAGAAAAACATATAAACACATCCATGGAAGCTTAAGTAAAATACCAGAAGAAGCAAACGATTGATTTACTACTTCTCGTCCAAAGAGAATACATCGTAGTCACCACCACTTGGCATTTTCAGGTCTGACTGCAAACTTGTAATTAAAACTTTCTTTTTACTTAATAATACCTCCAGTAGCTCCTTTGTTACCTTTTGTAGTCTCTTTTTCTTAATTCTTCCATTCTCCATCTGCTTCGTCAACTCCTCTATGTCTCTCATTTCTCGCACCATGTTCATCATCAACTCCTCTTTTTCTCTCCTTTCTCGCTCCATCTGCATCTTCAACTCCTCTTTTTCTCTCCTTTCTCGCTCTATCTTACCATAAAGTACCTTAATAGCTACGTCGTCTATAAACTTGGAAATAGCACTTTTCAACGCTTCAACTGATGCAGCATCCTCCTTTGATGCTTCATCAGTGTGTCCCCGATTCTTCTGGTAATTTTGGTCCGGGCTGTTTAATAATGTATCATTCACACCCGATGATGACAAATCGGGGCTTAGTTTCCGTCCATCACCTTTTCTATCCACTGAATTATTTTGCGTTTTCCTCTTAGCAGCATTTACTTTATTAAAGTAAACATCAGCCTCATATTCCAAGAGTCCGTATACATGCTCTAATTCAAAAGTGACACCAACTGCATCAACATCCCATGGAGCAAACATGCCTATAAGGTTATCGTAACGCCCTCCAGAAGCAATCGAAATAACCTGCTGCTCATGCAAAAACATACACACAAGGTTATTTAACCAAATTTTCTTCTTTTATTTTTTATTTTTTTATATATTAAAAAAAGAAAAAGATAATTAAAAAAAAATAAAGGAACAAACAAAACAAACCTTTGTGGTCCCACTCTTTAAGAGAGCTTCATATATCATACCCGTGTAATAGTCAGGGCATCTTGCCAAACTCAACCTCAAATCAAGAACCACTTTATCAAATCCCCAAAATTTTATAACTTCGAATATAGTATCCAACTGTTTCAATCCCTTATTTAAGGAGGCGTTGTATTTTAGATCTCCACTATATCGCTCTTTGATTTGCGACAATACATCCCTAGGGCTGCCGCTTAGCGACACAAACCAACCAATTTGATCCACTGTCCCAACATCTAAGCCCTCCTCCTCGATCTAAAAATTGACACAACATTTTCATTATTCATTTATTATTAAATAAACGAAACCACATGATTCGAAGCCTACAGTAGTAGTAATAATAGTAATAATAATAATAATAATAATAACTACCAGTTCGTTTTTAATCTGCTCAAACGACAGATTGTCTTCTAATAATTTGTTAATGCTTAAACGAACGGTTCGAAACTTTTCACACGGCACACCAAATATATCCAACATTCCATCCAGTAGCTTCCTGTGGTTCAACTTTATCTGTTTCAGAAAGCAGAGGCCGTAATTCGTCAATGTAATGTTGTTGTTTTACAAGAGATCTATCTTAAGGGGAACTAATTTTACCTCATAATCACCAAGATGGAGCTCATCATCTCTTTTCCTTTTACTTCATCATCACCGGCAATGTCAAAACTACATAGAAGATATTTATCGTTGTCCCTATACACTGTTCCCATTTGGTACGCTTTGAATGACTATAAAAAATTCGTAGCAACATATTGAGCAAAGGGGACAGTTAGATCATACTGCTGCAAACAAAGCTCTTCACCATCCTAAAAAATAAAGACCAAATATGTCAAAAACAAAAAACACAATAAGCAAAACAGTTATGTAACTAACCTCGTCAACCAGGTTATCTGACTCTTGAATAAACTTTGAATAATCTTCCCCGTAAATCCTTCTAAACCTTTCTTTTGATTCAATTACGGGAGTCTCAAAGGACACACCCATAGCATGGTGCCTCTCAAACACACGGAAAATTGTAGACAATGCTGCAATAATTAAGAATTAATAATTAATTATTTAATAATTTAATGATTAATAATGAATGATAATTAATAACGATACCCATACCGATACCAAACCTTTACCATACTCAGCAAGAGATACTAATCTGCTGGATGCATCCCACATTTCTTCTTTTCTGATACAATCAATCAATCAATCAATTTGTTCATACAAAAATAATAGATTTAACCTCCTTTCATAAACAAACTTGGATTTTAATTGATTCAAAAGATTGAACCTGAAACTCTTTTCCTATAAAAACATAAAACTTTATGTTTTGTAGAATTGATTTGATGTTTAGAACGAATTGAATTCAAGGAACGTACCTGTCACTTGTCTCGAATTCCATCTGTGAAGAGTCGAGTCTGGAACGATCGATTTAGGGTTTGGTGAAGGTTTAAACGGTCGATTTGGGGTTGGTGTAGCGTAAGAGTTTTTCCTGATATTCATTATTATGCTCAATATCCTCTTTATATGGATCGGATCGGAAGAAAGATTCGTCTTCTGGCCCAACTGGCCCAAAGACGTACAAGCCTTGTCAGCAGTCAGCACCTGCATTTAACTCGAGAATTATTATTATTAGAAGAATGGGGGAGATGCATGTGGACCCTTTAGATCCCACCCAAGTTCAAACATAAACGGGTACCAAAAGCTAACGGGTCACCACCTGTATCGGTTACGCACTCCCCACCCGGACCCGGATCCGTTACCATAAAAGACCAACAACATTGGAAGATTCCTCCATGTATCGGGAAGAATCTAAAAGGGTACACCATTCCACTTGATAAACGTTTGGCAGCGGATGGTAGAGGAGGACTTGAAGAAGTGCAAAATTAACGTTAATTTTGCAAATGTTCCTGAAGCTTTATATGTAGCGGAACAGAGACTTCGAGAAGCTGTTGCCATGAGGTCCAAAGTTCGAAAGGAAATGATGTTGAGAGACAAAGAAATAAAAGAGCAAGAGTTACTAGCGTTGGCTAAAAAAGCAAGATCTGAATGAACTGGTGCTGGGATAATTGTTCGCTACTATGTCACTTCGCCTGTAAATTGAGTTTATGAGTTACCATTTTGAAGCTTGAAAAAAACATAAGTATATGAATTGTCATTTTATTCCTCAATAGATTCAAGTTATATACAGATATAAAAACATACACAAAGCCAAGCATGAAATTTTACAAAACCCATCAATCCATTCATAAACGTTGCAAAAACATACAACCATGATTTTGAGGATATTTTTAAGAGAACTAGCAAGACATTGAAACCACAATGTCTTCTTCACCAATCTGCACATATAAGTTTAGTTATCAGTTATACGCCTAAATCAAACGCCCTTAAAAACCCTTAACCGACAGATAATTTATGAACAACTTAAAAGGGGAGAAGCCAAAACTGATTATAAAAATTTTGTGCTGTCTACAGATGAAAAAGATGATTACTGGCAATAAAGTCAATGATTCACAGTGTCTATGTACAGTACAACATATTTAAAGTCAACTAACCTTCATGTTTTCTACTCGAAGATTTGATGCAGTAGCAAAGGCTAAACAATAAAGCTAAAGCAACTCCGATCCCCACCACCATTGCAGCTACCTTCGCCGAACCACCCCTCACATTGTTTTCTGCCTCAAAAAGATAGAACACTATCAGACATTTTATTTTGTAGTTCTGTTATTTATATGCTCATCAAACTAGTATTAGTGATCTTTTTTACATTGCAAAAAGATTTTTCGGTCTATGATTTGAAATTAAATATAACGAATCATAAAAGTGTGTACCGTGTGAATAACTTATTCCACCCCGAGTGAGTTGTTGGTCGTCACTAAAAGTAATGAAACAGTTGTCCAAATAAACTTCCCCCGAATCAGATCCCCAACATTCGTCTTGAGCCACTTGAAACGCATTACTCACACATTCTCCACATTCGCACTCTCCTAAACTCGCTACACATTGTCCCATTGCGTACATCCCTTCGTTTGTTGTGTCGCAAAACCCAATGACACTACTAGTTACACATTTAGCGACAATCTCAAACGCCACGTCCCTAATTTCTCCCAATCCATCAAACAACGCTTTCCTTTCACCACATTTCTTGTGTTGCACGTAATCTTTTTGAATCCCGATCAACACCCTGTTATGGCCTATATCAGGTTCGGGTTCAGGCTCGGGTTCCAAGCTCATGAAGCAACCTTTGAGATGAATCCTAACGAGAGGGCTCGATGGACATGATAATCTTGTGACGGTTTTGACTATGCAATCATGACAATCGTCGTTAGTAAGGTAATGTTGGCACTGAAACATGCCTGAAACCGCTAATGTATCATCTCCGGTGCTTGTTTGGTAAAACTTTGAATTTGTGGATTTTTCAACAAGTTCTTGAAGGAGGGATGACAACAAGTTTTGAGGAATATGAGTTTCATTTCGACATTTTTTGTACACGAACTCGGCATAGCGTGAAACTGTATTAGGATTTGATGAAACTAAAGTCAGTAACATAACGTTGATGAGCATCAATGGTGCAACTTGTCGTTTCAACGCCATTGAAGAGGTGTTCCGTACGTTTTCTAGTGAAGATAAAGATTGGAAATTGTCCTATTACGACACTAGTTACTATTACTAGTACTAGGAATTAGATGTTATGGAAATACAGAATTTGTTTTTAAAAGGTAGGTTAGTTATAGTTGGAGGAGTTAATGAAAATTTGGATTTTCTCACCCAAAGCTAACTAATGTTTTAAATTTTCCTTTAACATAAGATTTAGTCAAGTTGAAGTGATGTTTACATTTTCCTTTAACATAAAAAATTTGGTCAAGTTAATAGTGATGGTGACTAGGACCATTCATGTTACAAAACCTGATCAAACTAATAAGAGTTTGTATGACTACATCTGCAACTTAACATTCATAAGATAAGCATCTTGAGTTACTAAAGAGGTAAATGGTCGAAAGGATCAGTAACGAGATTCTACAAAGTTCATGTCAAAAAAGGAACATTTTGGTAATACTCCAATGCAGAAGATAGATGCAATTAGTCAATTAGTCAATGATCATAACTCCAACATGAATACGTACAATTCTCATCAAACAGATATGACATGTAATACGTGTACTATCATCACTCTTATATTTCTTCATCCTCAAAGGGATCTCTTTCAGGATAATCTCCGACCTGGAAAACGTCATACGTAAAAAAAACAAAGAAAGCATATACAGATGATTGCCAACACATACAGCATAAGGGTAATTTTAAACCACAATTATACTTTCGTCGGGTTAATGTATGTAAACATCAAAGGATACAAGTTTTAAAAAGATGCTAACCTTTACTTTATCTGGTCTAACCATCGCTCCATGGAGTGGTGGACACTCAAAGAAGCGTGTTCCTTTCACCCTATCAACATCACCCAAAAAAAATAATTCATAAAGCAGCTCCTTTAAAAAAATATCTTTCACCTAATAAGGGAGGCTACAGTTTTCTAAATCATATTTTTCACATTATATATTTGTAACAGAAAAAAAAAAGACCCAACCCTAGTGACATGAGTACATTTTGACACATTATTAAACCCCGACATCTTACATTCTCTAATCAAGACGTTAAGCGAATGAACTTTTATAAGAGAAATTAATAGACTAGAGTACTATACAAGTATGCTAAATACATCCTGCTGTATATTCATTCATACACAGTAATAAACAAATAAAAATATACAAATTATTTTGCACGAATAACAACAACAAAAAAAGTGATTTAGAGTTCACTTACAAGCCATCATGTTTGCCCAACGGTTCATCATATTGAATTCCAACCCAGAAACCAGCTCCAAGCCCTTCTGCCTTACCTACATATTTTACAACACCCCTTTTCTCCCCTGGTTCAACTTCACACCTGTCCCCAACCTATTATGTTTTTGAACAATAAAACAAAACACATAATCAAATTCAACATTGTGTTTGACCTATTGTCAAGTGGAGTATCAAAAGTATTACTGAAAAAATACAAATATTTCATACCTTGATATTCATAGAAATATCTTTCATATAGTCATCATCTGTCTGCTCAAACAATCAAAAGAAACAGTCACATCAACAATACAACACAGACTAGCATTTTTCTAATGTAAAGTTACCTTTGAAATTTGTTGGCTCACTTTAGAGGCCTGAGCAGAATTAGTTCGAGGTCCAAGCTTCTCCTTAAACTTTCTATATGTACCTGCAAACATTTGTAACCATATCACAACTCATACGAGATATATAACAAAAAAATAGCTTTACGATAACTACAAATACAATATACAATATTAAAAATGAGTTTCCTTTACCATCAAGTTTGTCATACGCCTCATCAGATATCTTGTATTTCTCCACCAATGAAGTATCCTCCAACCAACCACCAGATGTTACAGAAGTTGGATCCAGATCAATAATATGCAGGCGATATCTACAATTCATCGATCATGTATAACCGAGACAGTCACAAATTTATTGAAATCTGAACATAGACAACGTTTCCAACTAAATATTGAAAAATATTAAACATTTGGAAAACTAACCCGTCTAGTGGAGAATAGAAGCCAAAAGGTCTTGTATTATCATTTAAGTCTGATAATTTAGCACCAGTATCATCATATAGTTCAAGGCACATTGAAGTAACAGCAGTGCCACATTTTTTCCAAAGTTTGTCTTTAACTGCTTCTACATTGCTCTAACAACGTCACAAAATAAAAAAGGTTAAATCAAATTACTTAAATTTTATTCAAAAACATTAACAAACGAGCAACTACGTTACCTCAAGTGAGAACCTAACTTCAGAAAAAAAAGTCTTGAGATTAGAATGAGTTACGCGTATCAAAACCGAATCATCCGCCGGGAGTTGTAATCGGGATGCCATTGTTTCTTAACTACAACGAAATCATACAGCTAACATGTTCAATATCCATAATCATGCTTAGTCTATACACAATATAACCTACCTTTAATAAAGTAAAAAATACTTGATCTAGGAATAAAACATGTTAATACATATCCTGATCATGATGGTGTATTAAAAAACATGGATCTTCTCAGGAAAATAAGTCATTTGACCTCACAGTCATTTCATCAAACAGTTGGTGGGCGCACATAAAAAAAATGTTCAGTTAGCATTATATTGAAGGCTGACCGTAAATTTAGAATGCATTAAGAATGTAGTAAATGATATTGTATATATGAGAAAATGAATTGAACACTAACCGAGAGTTATAACGGCGCAATTGAATCTGATCTGAAGAGACAATAGCAGCTCTCCGTATCCTTCTAACTCAACATTCAACTTTTTATTTCTAAAAAGTGTGCAAATGATTTTATTTTTTTAGTTTTATTTTTCAATTAAATAAAAAATAGACAAAATTGCCCATTTCGTCTCCGTGTTTTTCACTTTTTGTCCTTTTTGTCCGTTTCATCCATGTGTTTTATTTTCTGCATTTTTGATCCTCAAAAGCATTTTAAAGTCCCAATTTCATCCCTCACCCTAACGAAGATTAACTGAGTCTGTTAAAACTATTTACAGAGACTATCAACGTAATTTTCAACTAATTAAATGAAAAAAAGATAAAAAGTAATTATACACCTGGATATAATTATTTGAAGGGGACTGCTGTTTTTAGGTCTCTTATCTTTCCGTCTAATATTGTAGAAGTAATTATACACTTGGATATACCTATCTTGCTTAACTTTCCTTAGGAACGAATTCTGTCCATTTACATGTTCTAGATGGGATCGGTATTTTTGTTATCTTGTTTTTAGTGAGTTGGTACCAGGTTTCTATTTTGATGAATGAAAATCATGTTGACGAATATTAATTTCAATATCTATATGAATCAGGCTACTTAAGGATTCAGTCTTGTAGCTTTGTAGACGATGCTCGTATATACATGTATAGAGTGATTTCATATAGAATGCAATGGTGATAAGCGTCTATCCACGTTAAGGTAGTCTTGACACACTTCATGGTCATGCTGTACCTTCTATATTCAATCGAGTCTTTGCCATGGTGGATTAACCATTTAAGCACTTCCTTAAATGTGTTTGTTTAAACGATTGTGGAAATATTGTGCATTTGATTTATGAAAAATGTCACTACATATTCATTAGTGTTCTTGTTTGAATTTATTTTCACTATGCTTGAAGTTCTTTACATGGCAGGAGACTAAAAGATAAAAAGGAAGCTGTTGAGCCTGAAAGGGACCAGAGGATTGTTTTTGCTTACCAGGTAGATGGGTTGTATATAATATTTAGTGATCTTGTTATTTGACTTTTAATAAGAAGGAATTGATTTTTGTAATTTAGATAGTTAAAGATTGCGTGGATAGCCCCTGTGAATAGTCTTAACGGATTCAATTAACCTTCGTTAGAGTGAGGGATGAATTTAGGACTTTAAAATGCTTTTAAGGATGAAAAATGCAGAAAATAAAATACAGGGATGAAACGAGCAAAAAGTGAAAAACACAAGAATAAAATGGGCAATTTTTTTAAAATAGCAGCTCTCCGTAACCAGTTCCGGTTCTCGGCGTCGGATTTTTTCGGAATCGATTTTTTCGGTTCTCGACCGGATTTTTTCCCGACTAGAATTCGATTTTGCGAATAACCAAATATTTTAAAATCGATAACCCGTTTTATTAAAAACCACGAATCGGAATGAAACCAATGAATATTAATGGCTAAATAAGAATTTGTGTTTTTATGTAGTGCGCTCCAAACATCACAGGTTATAGAAACATTATGTTTATATGTTCGAAAACCTATAATTATTTCGATTTTGGTTTTTTTCCATAATTTAAAGGTGTCACGTCTTATGGTAGTACGACTTACATTGCTATATCGCGGTTGTACTCGATTCCGAATTAGCTCCGTAAGCCTTGAATTGTCGAAGTGGTTGAAAGGAAGCCCTTGTTGAATGACAAACCTTGACAAATCTTGCCGAAGAGCTACGACATCGTAATCAAAAATCGAACCATCGGCCCAAAGTGTTTTTTGTCTCGGGTTTTTGCGTTTGCGATACAACTTTCGTCAAGATGTTTTTTAACGTACTATTACCTGAAACACCTAGGAACTTTGAACATTGTGTACAACGAGCTTTCTCGTTACCATCCTTCATTACAGACAACTCGAATTTAAGCCAAACGTCACATTTTCGCTTTGTATATTTTTTATAGTCAATATCAGCCATGTGTAACCATGTGAAGATGTTCGAACGTAAGTGAAATCGGAAGCGGAAGCTTGTCAATTATCCATTATATGATAAGTAAGTAGATATTAAAGAGTAATTATAGTGTGATTAGATCATTAGAGAGTGTTTAGAGACAGGGTCGTCTCAACGATTTCGAGGGCCCAGATCAATACATAAAAAGGTCCCCACTATAGAAATGAAATCTTTTAATATAGAAAAAGATAATACTATAAAAATTATCAATACAAAAAAAATTCTCAAAAAGCGTAGCAATCTATTTTATTCACAAATAATTGCCATTTTATTATAATTAAACTACTATTTTTTAAAATTTTGGGCCCTTAAATTTTTTTGCGTCATGTTCGGCTGCACACTCTGCACATGTATCGAAGACGCTCATGTTTAATGATTTAGAAAGAAATTTGAGAGCGTTTGTTAGGTGTGTTTTCAACCAAAACACTACCATCTATTTATAATACATATTGTGGGCCTAAAATGGTCAAAAAAACATTAAAAAGGGTAGAATCGGAAAAAAGGCTATTTTTTAAAAAATCGGATCGGGATAAAAACGGATCGGATAAAATCCGGTTTTTATCCGGTTTGGATCCCGTTTCGGCTGAAATCTAGAACCGATTAGGAACCGGATCGGATCTCGGATCCTTTTTTTTCTTGATGGATCCGGTTTCGGATCGTACATGGATCCGGTTTTTTGCCCATCTATAATAGCATGTGACATCTAGAGTGGATCCCTCCCAGGCCTACCATGTAGGCCTAACGCATTTGGAACTCCAGTATTTTATTCAACATACATGAGGTAACATTTTTGTAGCCTTTAGTTTTTATCAAAATTATTATTCTACTTTTTTTTGTTGGTGATTATCCAATTATAGATTTATTAGGAGTTTGAAGATACACTTGTTGCTTATATATCAAAAGTACAACCTCGAGGCTTGAGGTACATATGCAGGATGGTACAACCATGTTCTTGAGATACTCTACCTGATCTCTCATGAAAGCTAATATGTCTGCAAGAATCCAATAAGTTGAATTGCTTCATAGTAAGCTACATTCAAAAATAAACCGTCAAGACATGGTTCATTAAAAAAAAGTTTACCACACACAAGATTAACTAATAACGTTAAGGTGTGTTAAATTAGTTTGCATAGTAATCTACAAAGTCATCGGCTGTGAACAAACGGCCTTCTTAAAAGGAAGAAACATACTCGACAGCGTACTAATTGCAAACGAAATCATCGACGAACTAAAACGTAAAAAACAAAAAGGCCTTATTTTCAAAGTAGACTTCGAAAAAGCATTCGATTGCATCGATTGGACGTTTCTCCTTAACACGATGAGATGTATGGGTTTCGGGCGATAAATGGATCAGCTTTATAAGCGCATGCCTTGCCTCTTCATCTATTTCCATTCTCATTAACGGGTCACCTACCAAAGAATTCATCCCTGAAAGAGGCATTAGAGAAGGTGACCCAATCTCCCATTTTCTCTTCATCATCGCGGCAAGGTCTTAATATTTTGACCAAAAGGGCGTTATCCATGGGCCATCTTCACGGTCTAAAGATTGGACACGATAATGTTTGTGTAACACACTTACAATATGCCGATGATACAATCTTTTTCGGTGAATGGAACAAAAGAAACGCAAAACACATCTCTAAACTCCTCAAATGTTTTGAAAAAATATCTAGATTAAAAGTTAATCTTAAAAAAAGCAAACTATATGGAATCGGTGTACCTCAATCTGAAATTATCCAAATAGCAAATTACATAAACTGTTCAGCTGGCACTTCTCCTTTCACTTTCACTTACCTTGGACTGCCCATTTGCGTCCCCACCTCTAAAGCCTCATCTTGGAAGCCGATTGTTGAAAAATTTGACAAAAGGCTCTCAGATTGGAAGGCAAAGTCCATTTCTTTTGGAGGTCGTTCGACTTTTATCAAGTCCATCCTTAGTAGTATTCCACTCTACTACCTCTCACTTTTCCATGCCCCATCTTCCATCCTTAGCACACTTGAAGCTAAAAGACGTAAATTCTTTTGGGATGGGTCCGAATCCGAAAGTAAAATCAACTGGATTAAATGGGAACAAATCTTTTTACCACATGACAAAGGCGGCTTAAATGTTGGATCTCTTTTTAGTAAAAACATCTCGCTTCTTTGTAAATGGTGGTGGCGCTTTAAAAATGAAAATAATTCTTTATGGGTTAAAATAATATCTAGTATCTATGGGGTGGGAGGGGGGTTGGACACTAACGTTTCATGTAGGAATATTTCAGGTCGCACAATTTGGAACGAAATTATTAAAGCTGGAAAGATTGCGGACAATCTTGGAGCAAACTTCACATCCTCAATCATCAAAAATATTGGCAACGACGAAAGCATACAGTTTTGGAATGATACATGGTGCGGATATGAGCGGTTCAGCTCTCAATTCCGAAGACTTTACATGATTGAAACGAATAAAGACGCTTCGGTTGCCGAAAGAATCAACTCTATAAATGGTGTGAATCAACTCTATAAATGGTTCATCACACGGTGTTTAGAGTTGGACGCGAACACCAAGAGGACGTCTCCTAAATGAAATAAAGGAAATCAGTAATCTAATATCGAATGTCTCGTTATCCGATCGCCCCGACACTTGGAAATAGATCTTGGACAATTCTGGTACTTTCACAACAAAGTCCCTAACTCATAATCAACAATTTAAAATTCGGCACAAACTCCTCCAACATCACATTGAATCGCAACAAATACACTCCTCAAAAAGTCAACATCTTCGCTTGGAGAACCATCCAAAAGAGAATCCCGGTGAGGACTGAACTTGACAAACGAGGCATAGACCTCGATACCGTACTTTGCCCATTATGCAACACACATGTAGAGACTACTGAACACATCATAATTCACTACCCTTTCTCCTCGAATATTTGGAACCTTGTCCTAACATGGTGGAATCAACAACAATCCTCAATCACAAGCATTGAAGATGCCATAATCAACAAACAATCCTTTACAGCAGATGGTTTCGGAAATTGCATATGGCAAGCAACAAAATGGATAGTTTGCTATCATATTTGGAAATATAGAAATTTGAAAGTCTTCTCCAAAAAAAGATTGGGTCCCCACAACCATCATATCCGAAATACAAACTCAAAGCTTTAGTTGTATCTCCAAACGTTCAAAAACGAAATCTCTCGCATGACAACAATGGCTCATAAATCCATCCTCTTATGTTGCGACTCCCACTAATCGTGTCGGCATAGGCTAATTACATCGCTTGTTTAGTTTTGTCGGCATAGTATCTTAGAGTTTTTGGTTTCTTTAGGACTGTCCTTTTGTTATATTCTCGTGTTAGATTATTACCGAAATCCATTGATGTATAGTAAAGATAGGTCCTTGTAATCCTTATTATTGTTAATAATAACAGTCTTGCTTTAAAAAAAAAAAAAAAAAAAAAAAAGTTTGCATAGTTCAACAACATAATTGGAAAACGAAAGCTCCACCTCCTTCCCAGTCGTTAAGGATAACTCGATCAGGATCACGTTTCTCGGCGACAAACAGCAACCAAGTGAACCTATTAGTTGTAGCATGATCAAAGAGCATCTGCTTACTTGTGTAAACCATAAAATCTGCTGTCAGATTCGCTTTCAAACATTTGGCCACCAACATATCTTTATGGTCTAACAAATACTCATCTCCCCCCCTCTTCTACGCAAACTAAAAATTGTGCTTCAGTAGCCTGTAAAAAAACCAAAAGTAAACGTGTTGGAGATGAACAAAAAATAATTATGAAACAGCTCCATATATAACACCTGTATAATTAAATAATAATTAATAATTATACAGAGTTGAACATGGTCCAATTAAATAATAATAATTAATAAACAAAAAAACAAACCTCTGTGTTCCCATCCTTTGAAACAGCTCCATATATAACACTTGTATAATTATGATCGACTCTCTTGCAAAACTCAAATCAAGGACCACTCTATTTATACATCCCATCATTCATATTTAAATGATCAAATACATTGTGCGACTGGTTCAATGCTCGATCTAAGGTGTCATCTGAAGATTGACTATATTTATTTCTTAGTTCCGATATTACATTCACATGGTCGCCTCTTAGCTTTAGAAAAGAACGAACTTCTTCCATTGTCTTAGCAACTAAGCCCTCATCAATCTAAAAATGACATAAGCAATTAACCCGAATACCAAACCGAATTTCAAAAACGGTTTTCGGATCTATTAAAACCGAAACCGAATTCAATATTCGGTTTTTGGTTTTGAATATTTCAAATTTGGTTTTTGGTTTTGATTTCAGAAGTTGAAAAACCAAACAAACCGAACCGATTAAACCGAACAAACGAAAACCGAACCGATGATCACAACTAAATGAAACCACTTATTTAAAAGTTCACAGAATATTGTCATTACCAGTTCCTTTTCAATCTGTTGTAGCAACTCTGAATCTTCTAATTTTCTTAGTTTCTCGAGACTTAAAAGAACGGTTCGGGACTTGTCAGGCGGCACACCGCATCTAGTCAACATTAAATCCAGTATGATTTTGTGATTAAAGTTAATCTGCTTTCAGAAAGCAAAGGCGTAGTTGGTCGATGTTAATAATTAATTAAATATACTAAAAGGAAAAAAGACTATACTTAACACATAATTATTCTCGATCAGATCCAACAATGTAGTCAAAATCCCGACTACCTCCTTGTCTGCCTCAATTGTGTTACCATCGGCAACATCAAATTTATGATCAAAACCTTCCTTCCGTAGCAATAAAACTAGCAAACGGGACATGTAAGACATCCTAAAAATAGACCAAATAAGTCAAAAACATAAAGCACAATAAACAATTATAATTCTCGCCTTTCAGAAAAAAACAAACAATGAGCATATACATACATACATATTATATATGTGTATGTATGTATGTATTATATATGTGTATGTATGTATATATTATATATGTGTATGTATGTATGTATGTATGTTGGTAGGAGTTTGGGTTCTTCCTCACATGCTGACAATTTAAAAGTTTCTCTATGCGAACTGATTAATTTACTGAAGAAGAAGTCGGATCAATAAGCCTTACGGAGAATCGACAATTAGATAAACCTACAACTAATCTATTACTCCGTAACTTTGAATAAAAAAGTAAGGATTTTAGGGGAAAAGTCGATATTGATGGTTTTAACACGCAACAAATCGTCGATCAATTATGTGGATCAAATCGTCGATCACGCGCAAAGATCCAGATCCAGATAATTAATCGACGATTTATTGGGTGTTAAACCATCATATCAATTTTCCCCCTAAAATCCTTACTTTTGTTATTCAAACAAAATTAACAGATTGTAGTGAGTTTATCTAATTGTGGATTCTCCAACCATCACCCACAGCCGGAGCCAATTCGGACAACAATCACCGTCAACAAACCCCATTGCAACGTAGATCTGAAAAAGTGGTTTAAGACTTGAATGAGGGGATAAAACACATATACATAACATTAAGACAAATCTGAAGAAAAAAAAAAAAAAAAAAAAAAAAAAAAAAAAAAAGAGAGAGATATATTTAGTTGTTGGCCGGTAAAAGAAATAGATCGGAGGTCGGTGGTGCGGCGGTGGCATCGGTGGTTTGGTGGAGAAGAACTTATGTGTCGTGGATGTCGGCGATAATCAGTGGCCATCGCCGGCCACCATGAAGAGCCACCATCGACTTCCAATTCCGGCAAAAGAAACCGTCGGCGAGAACGACCAACAACTAGATCTTAAAAATTCTCAGATCTTAAAAAATAGAAATAAAAAAAAAATAAACCGATTTTTTCAAACATGTTGGCTTTTTTCGAACATGTTGACAACCATACAGGGCAGAATCAGTTGCCGTTTTGTGAGAATATTGGTTGAACGATTAGACAGGAAAAGAAAGGTAATTAGATCTTACCGTTATTGAACTTCGATCTGAAGAGGTGATGAAAACGAAACTTTATTTCAAATCTGAAGTGGCGATAAGCTAGGGTTTATGAGGTTATTGATAGCTAAAATTGACTTAAGACGTTAGGCTTTAAAACGTTTCAAGGTGTAGTTTCCTTGTTAGCCCACTTACAAATATACATTCGGCCCAAAAAGTAAATCCGTATTTGATATACTTCATAAACGTGTGAAAATTTTGATATTTGAAAGAGATTAAAGGTCAAAACTGTTATAATTCAGTAGGCTTATAACTACCTTTAGTGGTTCTTGATTGTAGAAGGTATATAGAGATAGAGATACTGTAAAACGGAGAAAATAAAGGTTGAACAAAAAGGTATGAGTAATTGGTTTTTATTTATAGAAAAATGTACAATGAGAGTTTGGTGGCATTTGGAATCTAGAGAGAGAGAGTGTTTTTGTTAACCAAAAAATACATACAATAAACTCTAACTCAACACACCTATTTATACTCAAAAAATATACTATGCAATATCTATAATAATAATAAAATTATCATCCAATTATTACTTTTATAACACTCCCCCTTGGATGATAATTTTATTAGTGAATAACTAGTACTGCCTCGTTAAAAACCTTGCTAAAGAAAACCCTTTGGGATAAAACTTTAGCTAAGGGAAAAAGAGTGCATCATAGAGTTGACTCCCCCTCAAGTAGGCAACGCCTGAGTTGTTACATCTTCTGAACATGCCTCATGCCAATATTATGAACGTGTGTTCTGAAAATAGCAGTTGGAAGTGCTTTGGTGAAAAGGTCAGCAGAGTTTTTGCTGGACTGAACATATCTCATTTCAATCTGGTTGTCCTTAATGAGATTTTGAGTGTATGAGAAGAATCTAGGGGGTATGTGTTTTGTTCGGTCACTTTTGATATACCCTTCTTTCATCTGTGTTATGCAAGCTACATTATCTTCATAGATAGTTGTTGAACTTTTATTGCGTTCTAGTCCACAAGAATCAGTAATGAGTTGTGTCATTGATCCAACCAAAAACATTCCCGACTGGCTTCATGTAATGCAATTACTTCGGCATGATTTGATGATGTTGCAACAAGTGTTTGTTTTTGAGAACGCCATGATATTGCGGTACCTCCATTTAGGAATACATATCCATTTTGAGATTTAGCTTTATGTGGATCAGATAAATAACCTGCATCTGCATAACCAACCAAATCTTGTTTTGATTCGTTAGAATAAAATAATTATAAATCAGTAGTTCCCCGAAGGTATCAAACTATTTGTTTGATCCCATTCCAATGTCTTTTGGTAGGGGCTGAGCTGAACATTGTCAACAAATTAACTGCAAAAGAAATGTCAGATTTTGTATAATTTGTAAGATATATAAGAGCCCCAATTGCACTAAAATATGGAACTTCTGAACCAAGAAGATCTTCATGATCTTCTAGAGGATGAAATGGATTAGTATCAATATTAAGATCTAACAACTATATGAGTACTTAATGGTTTTTTGTCTTGTCCATATTAAAATATTTTAAAATATTTTCGGTATAAGTTGTTTGATGTATAAGTAAGTCATTAGTTATATGCTCAATATGTAAATCAACGTAATACTTGATTTTTTTTTTATTTTAAAATTTTTCTTTAGAAGGGAATAACAAGAGCATCTATGAATACTCAAAGTTTCATATCCGAAGCGAGTTTTCAAGAAACTGCTCGAGTTTTAGTACCAAACACCTTGTAAAACAAAAATTGCACTCTGATGCAATAATGCACTCCTTCACAAAAATCATGTTTACATCAATTCGTAACTTTATGTTGTGTAATCAATCTATGTATGAACAACAAATTATCAAAGTTTTACTAATGTGTGTTGTTTATAAAAGCATATCTTACTAATTGAACCACAACAATACTTCTAACAGTTTTCCTATAATATCGTTATTTCATATATAAGTTTAAAAACTAATAATGATTGCGGATGAGTCCCCGTGCAACGCACGGGCTCATAAATCTAGTAAATTTATGCTAATAAAAAAAGTTGTGTAGTGACCTACCTTTTATAATCAATTAATCATGCGATCGACATCTTTTTTTGGAAAATATTAATATATATATATATATATATATATATATATATATATATATATATATATATATATATATATATATATAAAAGATCTTAAAGAATTAGTGGTAGACACACAACCGACAAAATTGAATGGTCTCGCTCTGATCGTCTTACAAACATTGGGCGATACCATTGGAAGAGAGCGAACACATTAAAATTGTAAAAGACAATACACTCGTACAAACCACCAAACCTAAATCTAAAACATATAAAAAATCGATCTCGTATCTAACTCCGCAGTCGCCACTATTTAAAATCCGCACAACGGGCACTTCAACAGCGCATAATTCGAGGCCTGTAAACCAATGTAACCTCTCGTACCCGATAAACCCAGTATCAACTCCAAAACCAGAGAAATAATAGCCCGTCGAATAAGATCAAATCCCCGTTCGAACGGAAAAAGGACCTTTTATTAAACGAGCAAAACAATAAACGTACGCTTCATGACTACCGCTGGAGAATCAAGATTATATTTTCCTCATAATTACATTAGATCTTTACCAACAATTGTCGAAAATCTAAGTGTAATTTCAATTCTAGCTGAAGCATTTACTGCTGGTATATATGATTTAGTCACTTATTTTTTATATCTTTAAATGCATAAAGTAATTAATTTGCAAGTTCTTGCATATGCATTATATTTGAACTTTCTTTTCGCATTCTTTTGTGCGATGATCAATATTCCTTAATTGATGTTCACACCATGAAACATCATTTTATTTATATTTCATCTCTCCCCCTAATATAGGGAACAATGTTTCATTAAAGTGACAATTGACAAAACTTGCTGTAAAAACATCACCCGTCATGGGTTCAATATATCTTATGATTGAAGATGTTTCATATCTAACATATATTTCAATCCTTCTTTGAGGAACCATTTGTTGTGGTTGTTCAATTAAAAATACACTGCACAATCAAATGTTCTAAGATGGAAAATATTTGGTCTCCACCAAAATTAAGTTGGTAATGGAGAATATTTATAACTTGCACTTGATTTAATGCGAATTAATGTCACATCATGTAAATTTACATGTCCCCATATAAATATTGAGAGTTTTGTACTCATTTCTAATTGTCTAGTTATTAGCTGTAAGCGTTTATCTATTGATTCAGCTAAACCAATTTTGTGTATGCACATGAGCAACTGGATGTTCAACAACAATCCTTGTAGACATATAATAATCATTAAAAGCTTGAGATGTTAACTCACCAGCATTATCAAGTCTCATCCTTTTAATGGTGTAATCAGAATAATGTGTTCTTAATTTAATAATTTGTGCAAGAAACTTTGCAAATGCCATATTATGGCTTGATAACACACAAACATGAGACCATGCGTTAGATGCGTCTATTAGAAAAATGGTCCACATGATGGATGAATTGGTCCATATATATACCCTTGAATTCTTTCAAGAAACATTGGTGATTATTTCTCAATGTGCTTTTCATTAATCGCCATATGTGATTTTCATTAATCACCATATGTGTTTTTCGTTAATCACTATTTGTGCTTTTCATTAATCACCATATGTGATTTTCATTAATCACCATATGTGCTTTTCATCATATATCATTTTCACCGTATGCGCTTTTAATCATATGTGCTGCGCTTTTCGTCATATGCACTTTTCATTATATGCGCTTTTAATTATATGCGATGCACTTTTCATCATATGCGCTTTTTATCATATGCGCTTTTAATCATATGCGCTGCGCTTTTCATCATATGCGCTTTTTATCATATGCGCTTTTAATCCTATGCGCTTTTCGGTGCTACATAGATATTTCTCATTTTCGATTATCATTGACTGATAATCATATCCATTATGATATATATCAGAGAAACTTAACAAATTTCTCTTTGATTTGGGAGAAAACAAGACATTGTTTACAAAAAAATTCGTACCATTTGGTAATATGAAATTTTGCCTTTTTCGTTTCTTATATCAAGTTTGCAAGAGCTGATATAGTATTTATAATTCCTTCATTTGATTTAAATCAATGAAATATTTCTTAGATTTGATCATAGTGTGTATGTTAATACTATCTGCAATACATAGGTCTTTACCATTTAATTGATGTTGTATTTCTGCAGGATTCATACTAAAACTTCAAATAAGATATGCAAATAATGAGTTATATTTCAGCAAGATAATCAAATTATATTACCTGCAAACAAGTTATAATCTGAAGTACATAAAAGATAACACTTAATAAAACATATGCGTTATGGTCTAAAACCATTTATTTATGAATGATACATAAAAAAAAACTAGGCATCTTAGAAAATTCAAACCATTCAAGTCTCAAGGTAGCTCAGGGTTAATTTAATCAAGATTTGTCAACAGATTCACTCTCGTTTTCTTTTCTTTTGGGACTTATTTGTAGAGCTAAACAAGATGTTCATGTATTCAAGAAATACTAGACTAATGATCCACGTTACCAGATCATTAATAAGAATCTACGGAATTCTTATAAGAGCGTCTACTAATATCTTTAATTTTATTCTTTCATGGATCACCGTTATTATTATTATTTTTTTTTTTTTGATAATTAATATCGTATCTATCTTTGAGTATTTTCCATAATACACTTGGATTTTCGATCATATAATATGTAGATTCTAAGGACTCGTCAATATGTTTGCTAAGAAAAATACTTACTATTGCTTTCTCTTGTTCGGAATAATTGTTATTTTCATTCAGGGTTTCTAAAATACCGTTTGATTCGAGATGTTTTTCTACATTCATAATCCATGTTAAGTAGTTGTTCCCACTTGTTCTAAATGAGCAAATTTAAGCCTTTTCAAATTCGACATTTTCTATTATCAAAAAAGATGAATAACATAAATCATAATCATAATCAACTTCTATTCATAGACAAATAATAAAATGAAATTAGAATCATTTTAAATTCATAAGTAGCAAACAACAGAATAATGGTATGATTACAAATAATAAAACCACAAGGGCAGGATAGAATATAGGTTCACCCGGTGGTATATTAGCAACAATGATGATAGTTAATATGACCAATACAATAGGAAAAATCATCCTTGTGTGAATCATTTTTACAAAAATTTTTTGAGAGTAGTAATCTGAAAAATGAAGATTGATTTGTGAAAATGTGAAAACGGAGATGTTTATTTTATATTTGAAAAATATAGTTGTTGTAACGTTGTCAGTTGACGTTAACAACCGTTATGTATATATGACCGTTGTAACGTCGTTAGTTGACGTTAACGAATAAAGTCACTATATCAAAACGCGTATGAGTAATATAAAGGACAAGATTTTTTTTCTTCTTATTTTAACTTTTAAGATTTACTTTTAATAAAAATACAAACTACTTTTTCTTATTTTAACTTTTAAGATTTACTTTTAATAAAAATACAAACTACTTTTTCTTATTTTAACTTTTAAGATTTACTTTTAATAAAAATACAAACTACTTTTTCTTATTTTAACTTTTAAGATTTACTTTTAATAAAAATACAAACTACTTTTTCTTATTTTAACTTTTAAGATTTACTTTTAATAAAAATACAAACTATTTTTTCTTATTTTAACTTTTAAGATTTACTTTTAAGAATAAACATTAGTATGCATGAAATAAATAATGATTAATTGCATAAGTAATCATAAATGTTAGATAACATATAAAGACCCCATCGTATTCGTATTGATCGGAATTAATCTCGACCCATGGTACCGTGTTGTCAAATGACGTGTTGCGTACATAAAGTACCGTGTTGTCAAATGACGTGTTGCGTACAATCATGAGGTCTTATTAACATAAATATAAATGCTAGTGAAGTTAATAAGAGTCAGATTACAGAAAATATAATTCGGGCGGTATAACCGACCATATATAACTTAAATAACATAAATATAAATGTTAGTGAAGTTAATGAAAGTTAGATTACAGAAATATAATTCAGGTGGTATAACCGACCATATATAACTTAAATAACATAAATATAAATGTTAGTGAACATAACTGTAAATGTTAGTATACATAAATAAATGTTAGATAACATAAATGTAAATGTTAGTATACATAAATAAATGTTAGATAACATAAATGTAAATTAGGCGACAGTGTCGACCATATATCATTTATGTGGTATAACCGACCATATATTAGTTAGGTGGCAGAGCCAACCATATTTAGTATAAATGTTGAGATAATCGTGCTGATAACGTGTTATAATTCAGTAGGCTTATAACTACCTTTAGTGGTTCTTGATTGTAGAAGGTATATAGAGATAGAGATACTGTAAAACGGAGAAAACAAAGGTTGAACAAAAAGGTATGAGTAATTGGTTTTTATTTATAGAAAAATGTACAATGAGAGTTTGGTGGCATTTAGAATCTAGAGAGAGAGAGTGTTTTTGTTAACCAAAAAATACATACAATAAACTCTAACTCAACACACCTATTTATACTCAAAAAATATACTATGCAATATCTATAATAATAATAAAATTATCATCAAATTATTACTTTTATAACAAAAACTAGTTTTTTTTTCTTTTTGTCAGACTAATGAGTCCATTTTAGTCTGATGATTAATAATTAACTCATCACTTTATTATTCATTTAATCAAATACGGAGTACACATTTAAATTTGAATTTAAATTCAATATAATTTGTAAGTTTACATGTTTTATCTAAAAACTTCAAATTTAAGTGAACATCTACCCATTAATTTGGGCTCATTATTATTTATGAATATGAATATGTGAATTCCTATTAAAGTAAATGCATTAATCTACGCGTTATTATAGTTATCTAAATCTAAATCTAAATCTAAATATGAACTCATATGATAAGTTGTGACCAAGTTTATTTATTTATTTAAATGTTCATCTTAACGCATAGTTCATAAATATAATAAATGTATAAGAAAATACCTATCCTAGAATTTCTTTTCTCCATTTTATCATTCTTTTTGTCTATTGAATTTATCTAAAATGTTCACCTCCGCGAAGCGAGGGTTCCTCACCTCGTTTGTTACTATATATTTTTCATATCATAAATATAAATATAAATATAATTATATTGTTTATTTTCTAATATTTCTCAATTTATTAAGTTTTATCATAAAAGTGACAACAATGAATTTCAACATTGCAAAGGAAAGATAAAGTGATAAAACCACATAAAAGGTTTTTTTTTTTTTTTTTTTTTTTTTTTTTTTTTTTTTTGAAGCCCCCAAATTGTAGCAGGTGTGAATTGAACATATGTCCCTTTAAAACTTTTCAAACATCTTACCACCAAGGCACATTTTTAGATTTTTTTTGTTTTCTTCTTTAATCTTTGTTTTCGTTGAGTTTTACTAGTCATGCTATATATATATATATATATATATATATATATATATATATATATATATATATATATATATATATATATATATATATATATATATGTATTATTAAGAATTTTGAATCCCATTAAACTTATTCATTTTAAATCTAGAGAGATCCCCATCAAGTAGTTTAGGTTTAACATAAATCGTTTATGTTAAAAGAAATTTTATTATAATGTAAATATAACATTTTATCACAAATGTTATATTCACAAAAATAAATATAAATAATATAGGCTTTCACACGCACATATTCACAAAAATAAAGATACGAATGTTCCTCTCTTTTCATAGAAAAAGCTTCTACAATATTTTTACTTGGTATAATTGTTTCACTTCATATTGGCATTTTTAGCTCTTGTCATTACAAATGATATATATTTATTTATTATATTATTGTTGAACAAGAAACCAAAGTACGTTTATATATTAAAATATTGATGATATGTTTTCATCATATATTTTACTAAATTCAAAAAAAGTGTGTATCAAGAATCAGCATCTCTTCTCTCTTATACATAATAAGAAAAATTAAATGATATCACCTCAATAGAAAATCTCTAATCCCAGCCATCAAATTAGAAGAAACTACTTAATCAAGACCATTAAAAGTTCTATGTCATGATTACGACTTCATAATCTTCAATTTTTGATTTAAGGAGACTAATATACCCTTGAATACGAGAAGAAACACAGGGCTCATCTAAAAAATTAGGGGTTCTAAGATAGGTTTTCATTTGTCTTAAAATTTTCAAACAAATAACACTAGATTAAGGCAACGTAAATGGATGAAATTGATGTTCATGGATCTTAATCGGAACATATGCGAAACGGATCAAAAGGTAATCACTAATCCCAATCAAAACACTACTATGATAATCACAGAAACATTTTAGTTATGCCGAAAATTTGATTGAACTGAAACATTTTTTGAAGTTCATGAGTTTTTTTTTGTCAAAGTTAGTAAGGTCATGAACATCAATAATTGCCAAAAGGTATTCACTATTCTAAACAAAAAAATATTATAGTCACGGAATGATAATAATGTTTTGATGTTCATGAGTTTATTATGAAAGTGAAAAATGTCATGATTTACACATGGATAAGTGTTGTAATTTGTAATCTGTTCCTCATTCATATTTCGAATTTTTAAACTCATGTTACTGTCATTTGTAATTGGATGAAAAGCTCATGTTGATTGGTCATTTTTTTTTAGTTTCATTAATGGAAGATGAATGAATCATGGTATGGATCATGATTCATTAACTTTGAATTATCATTAATCTGGTCAAATAAACAGGCATTAGAATGATTGAAGATGTATCCATATTGTCCTCTACATATAAATCATATTGGATAATCATTTTTTGATGTTCGTGAGTTTATTATGAAAGTGAATAATGTCATGATTTACAATTGGATAAGTGTTGTAATCTGTAATTTGTTCCTCATTCCTATTTCGAATTCTTAAACTCACGTTACTGTCATCTGTAATTCGATGAAAAGCTCATGTTGATTGGTCATCATTTTTTTTAGTTTCATCAATGGAAGATGAATGATCGGCCCGAAGTGTTTGTCCTCTCGAGTTTTTTGCGTTTGCGTTACAACTTTTGTCAGGATGTTATTTTAACGTACTATTACTCGAAACACCTAAGAACTTCGAAAATTGTGTACAACGAGCTTTGTCGTTACCATCCTTCAATACACACAACTCGAATTTAGACCAAACGTCACCTTTGTAGTCAGTATCGGCCATGGTGTAACCTTGTGAAGACGTTCTAACAGAAGGGGAATCGGAAGCTTGTGAATTATCCATTATATGATAAGTAGAGATTAAAGAGTAATTATAGTGAGATTAGATCATTAGGGAGTGTTCAGAGATTTAGAAAGAAATTTGAGATGTTTGTTGGTGTGTTTTCACTTTTCAACCAAAACACTACCATCTATTTATAATATGGGACTAAAATGGTCATTAAAAATTAAAAAAAAAAAAAAACAATAAAAATAGGCAAAATCGAAAGAAAAAAATGACAATTTTTTTTAATCGGATCAAATCCGTTTTTATAACGAGTTCCGCATCGGACATGGATCCAGTTTTTTTGCCCATCTATAAATACAGGTGACATCTAGAGTGGATCCCTCTAGACATATAGGCCTAACGCAGTTGAAACTCCGGTATCTTATCCAACATATGTGACTATATGAGGTAACACTTTTGTAGCCTTTAGTTTTTATCAAAATTATTATACTTATTTTTGTTAGTGATTATCCAAATTATTGATTTATTAGGAGTTTGAAGACACGCTTATATATCAAAAGTACAACCTCGAGTCTTAAGGTATATATATGCAGGATCGTACAACCATGTTCTTGGGATACTACCTGATCTCTCATGAAAGCTAAATTCTCTACAAGAATTCAACAAGTTGATTTGCTTCATAGTAAACTACATTCAATAAGAAAACTGTCAAAGACATGGTTCATTAAAAAAAAAAAAGTTTACCACGCACAAGGTTAACTAATAACGTTAAGGTGTTTTATTTAGTTTGCATAATTCATCAACATAATTGGAAAACGAAAGCTCCACCTCCTTCCTGGTCGTTAAATTTTCTAACGTACGAAGGATAACTCCATCAGGTTCATCACGTTTCTCAGCGACAAACAGCAACCAGGTGAACCTATTAGTTGGCTATTAGTTGTAGCATGATCATAGAGCATCTGCTTACTAGTGTAAACCATAAAATCTGCTGTCACAAACACTCATCTCCCCCCTCTTCTAAGCAAACTAAAAATTTTGCTTCATATTCAACTAAAAAAAAACCAAAAGTAAAGGTGTTAGAGACAAGGAAAAAAAAAAAGATTGACAATTGATCATGTCTTTTTCATTTTACCTTGTCATCGTCACTTTTGTTTTGTTCGTTGAATATGGTTGAATATGGATGAACGCTGAAATTCTAAAGATGCACCAATGACAGCAACATCTTTTTAACCAAACATGCCTATAAGCTTATCATAATGTCCTCCAATAGCAATCTACATAAGCATGCCAATTGAACCATTTTTTGGTTTTAAGTATTGATCAGGTATAATACAAACACGGTCCAATTAAATAATAATAATTAAAAAAAGAAAAAAACAACTGTGTTCCCATCCTTTGAAACAGCTCCATATATAACACCTGTATTACACTCACATGGTCGCCTCTTAGCTTCAGAAAAGAACGAACATCTTCCACTGTCTTAGAAGCTAAGCCCTCATCAATCTAAAAATGACATAACCGATTAACCCGAATACCAAACCAAATTTCAAAAACAGTTTTCGGATCGATTAAAACCGAAGTCAATATTCGGTTTTCGATTTTGAATATTTCAAATTTGGTTAAACCGAAAACTGAATTCAAAACCGAAAAATAACTTGGTAATAATAATTTTATAAATATATTAATATATATGTTTGATATTTTAAATTGACAAAATTTCATTCCTCGTCCCTGAACTTTACATCGACTTTGACTCCCGGTCCTTTTTCTTTTTTTTGTGCATTCCGAGTCCCTAAACTATGAAAAGAGTACATCCCTCGTCCCCCCGTCTAGTTTCCGTCAATTTCAGCCGTTTGTTCAGTCATGTGAAAATCATGTGAGTGTAAAAAGGTCATTTTGTCTTAAATGTATTTAATTATTAAAGGTTCACCCATTTTGACTTATTTTGGCTTGTATGGAAAAGGAGGGACAAGGAGAATAAATTGTGGGACCCACCTGCCAAACTTCACAAATATTATACTCAATCCACCCGTAACTACTGGTGTTGCTGTTTCTTCTTCATATATATATATATATATATATATATATATATATATATATATATATATATATATATGTATGTATATTTTTTTTTATGTTTTTGAACAGCAACATCATAAGTTTTCGAACACCAAGAACAGAGTGTGGCCGAAGATGGGTGGTTAGCGGCGGTTGGTGGTGGTGTTAATGGAAAACACCTCAAAATTCCATGAAACTTCATGAAAAGTTGCAAATAGCTGCAGTATCAACCATTAAACACATCTCCATTCTTAGATTTTGCAGAAACACAACCAAAATCGATGAACAATTCAATTTTAGTTTCAATTTTTTTTCAAAATAAAATATACAGATCTCAGTGATGACAACGAATTAGCTTCTGGTATTTTGAACACACCTTCACGAAAGGATTACCAAGCTTTCCATTCAAACACAATTTCCAATTTTGTTCTCGATTTTCAAAACCCAAAAGTCAACTAAAAAGTCAAACTTTCAAAAAACAAAAATTGGTTTTTCAGCAGTTGAGATGTTGTTTTTGGATTATATATATATGAACCTTCACGTTTGACTCGAGTGAATCCGGATTTTGGTGGTGGTGATTGTAAATGTGATGAGATTGAAGAAGATGAATAATTGAAGTGGGTCCATTTGGGATTTTGATTTTTTTTTTTCTAAAGAATGAGTGGGTGATAAATGGGATTTAATAAAAGATGATAACTTTGTTATGTGAAGAAGAAGACATAATTACGCTCCTCATCCTTGTAGTTTAATGACTTTTTTACCCTCACATGCTCTGCACGTGATAGGAGGGTAACGGAAAAATAGACAGAAAATAGACGGGAGGATGAGGGATGTAGATTTATGATACATTAGGGACTCGGAATGCACGAAAAAAAGAAAAAGGACCGGGAGTCAAAGTCGATGTAAAATTCAGGGACGAGGAATGAAATTTTGTCTTTTAAATTCGGTTGAATACACTTTGAATAGTTTAGTGTTTTGAATACTTGAAAATTGTAGCTATAATGCGATTGTGAAATATAAAAATTTTGTTTAGAGTTTAAAATTCCCATACATTGAAATATAAAGGTTTTGATTCACATAAGTTGTCGTTACCAGTTCTTTTTCAATCTGTTGTAGCAACTCCTTATCTTCTAATTTTCCTAGTTTCTCGAGGCTTAAAAGAACGGTTCGGAACTTATCAGGCGGCACACCGCATCTAGTCAACAGTAAATCCAGTATGATTTTGTGATTAAACTTAAATCTACTTTTAGAAAACAGAGGCGTAGTTAGTCGATGTTAATGATTAGTTAATTATACTAAGAGGATAAAAGACTATACTTCACATAATGAATCTCGAGCAGACCCAACAATGTAGTCATATCTACCTCCTTGTCTACCTCTATTGCATTACCATCGGCTACATCAAAATCACATTTATGAAATTCAAGGGCTACATTAAAATCACATTTATGAAATTCAAGATTGCCCCTATACAATGTTCCAACTCGGTAAGCTCTGAATTGATCAAAACCTTTTGTAGCAATAAATCTAGCAAACGGGACATGTAAGACATCCTAAAAATAGACCAAATAAGTCAAAAACATAAAGCACAATAAACAATATATATGGGTACCTGATTATTATTTTACTGAAGAAGAAGCCAGATCTTATCTTGTGCACAAAATAAGCCTTTAGGAGGATCCACAGTTAGATAAACCTACTACTAATCTGTTAACTTTGTTGAATAAAATAAGGAGTTTAGGGGAAAATCGGTATTGATGGTTTTAACACTCAACAAATCGTCAATCAATTATGTGAATCTTGACGCGTGATTATGTGTCAAGGAGTACGTGCATTATTGTACTACAATGCTATTTCATTTTATAAGGCGTTTGATGTCGTTGAAGCTTTTTCTTAAGAGGCGTTAGTTTTGAAATATGGTTTTAAATCAGTTTATAATTATTATAGTCATAAATCAGAATCTAATATACTTAATGAAATCAAAGAAACCCATGGGTTTCTTACCACCACTTGCGATTGAATCGGTTCATGGATACGGGTTAAATTGGATTCAGTCTCGTCGGTAAATGATTTTGCTTTTAAAAAAATTTATTTTGTTGGTCGAGGTTTTGTTTGCGCTCTTTCCGGTCTCGGTCGGGCTAGTACACACAGATTTGATTGCCGTTATTCTGAACTGGTAAATAATGAGTTAAATGATAATTTGGTTAAGGCTTTCGAAGAATGTTGCTTACATGAGTTAGAAGAATTGGTTAGTTCATTTTACACGCGTAGTAAAAAAAATATGTTGAATTATTACATGACATATATAAAATATTTTAGTCTGTGCGGAATATTTTTTGTTGGGAAGCAACACTTTCTTTAATCGCAGTTGATAAAATTCTGCAACAAAAACATATTGTCATGGGCGAAGGCATGTGTGTATTACTAATGTTTTATTAATGAAGCGATACGAGCTTTATTAAGCAGCAACGAGAACGAAAGAATGTTACATGTTGTTTCTTTGTTTAAATTTATACACGATAAGTTTGACTAACTTTCAGAGAAATTTCAAGAAGTTGTGTCACAAGTTGAACACAAACTTTATATGTCTTTTGCTGTCATTAACGGGCACAACCTCTTGAAATTTCTTTAAAAGTTGTTCAAATCTGTCGTGTATAAATTTATACAAAGAAACAGCAAGTTACATTCTTACGTTCTCGTTGCTGCTTAATACAGTTTTTAATGGTTGATTATCAAACTTCAGTAATACACACATGCCTTCTTCCATGGCAATATGTTTTTGCTGCAAATTTCTATCGACTGCGATTAAAGAAAATGTTCCTTCCAGACAAAAAACATTCCGCAAAGACTCAGACATTTTATATATGTCATGGAATAATATAACATACTTTTCTTTACTACACGTGGAAAATGAATCAACCAAACCTTCTAACTCATCTAAGCAAACATTCATTGAAATCCTTAACTAAATCATCATGTAACTCATTAATTACCAATTCAAAAAAACAACGATCAGATCTGTGCGTACTATCCCCACTGAGACGGAAAAAAACTCAAGCAAAGCCTCAACCAACAAAATAAAAAATTTTAAAAGCAGAATTATTTACTGACAGAACTGAATCTGATTCGGCCCGTATCCGTGAACCGATCCAATCACAAATGGAGGTAAAAAACCCATGAGTTTCTTTGATTTAATTAAGTATATTAGACTCTTGATTATGACTATAATTGGAAACTGATTTAAAACCATTCTTTAAAACTAACACCTCGTAAGAAAAAGCTCCAACAACATCAAATGTCTTGCAAAATGAAATAGCATTGTTGTACAATAATGCATATACTCCTTAACACATAATCACACCCCAAGATCCACATAATTGATCGACGATTTGTTGTGTGTTAAAACTATCAATATCGATTTTTCCCATAAAATTCTTAGTTTTGTTATTCAACAAAGTTAACAGATTAGTAGCAGGTACCAGATTATCTAAAAACATCTTCTGGAGAAAGTGATGTTTGACCACCCAATTTTAAGACATTCGGTCTTTCAGTAGACAACATTTCTGCACAAGAAACAATAACTATTATTAAAAGATCTCATCCCAACCCGAACCCATACCCGACGAGTCCACATTTACTTACTAACTGACGGGTATCCCCACTGGTAATCGGGTTTCGAATTTCCCCAGCGGGTAAGGGTATTTTTGCCATCCCTGCGCATAATTTTTCTTTCATCTAAAAAGAAAACTGATGAATACTAACCCAACTCTACCTCCTAAAATGTCATTTTCCCTTCCTTCTTCCCATTTATTTATCACATCAGCCAATAATATAGTATATGTGCTCAACAAATAAAGAAGGGCAAAAATACCCTCACTGTACTCAGTCCAATCACAATAAGTACAACCAACAAAGCATTGTGTACAATTGTTTCCACCTATTCAACTCACCAAAAAAATTAGGTCAGTCACCACCGCTACCGCTAACTATCATGGTCAGTCACCACCGGAAGTCAACTACGGCAACAATCATCGTCGGAAAACAGCATTGCCACCTAGATCTGACAAAACAAAAGTGGTTTCAAACATGAATGAGCGATAAAAACACATAAAGATAATATTAACACAGATCTGTAAAATAGGAAAACTAAAAAAAATTAATGGAAAATAAACTCATCTAAAAAAGGGGTAGTTCGATGGTTGAGAAACAGAAACTCATACCTGAAACGTTGAGAAGAGAGATATCTTTCTGAACATTGTGGCTCTTTGCAAAGTGGTTAGCCGTAAACAAATCTGCAGTTTGGTGGTTAGCCGGAAACAGATCGGCGGTTTGGTGGTTAGCCGGAAAGAGAAAAGAGAGCGGCGGTTGGATGGTTGGCCGCTCAAAAGAAAGAAAAAAGGAGGTTCGGCGACGTGTAGTTGATGGAACAGAAGAGGTTGGGTGGCGTAGATGCCGGTGACAATCAGTGGGAGCGTATGGTGGTTTTGTGAAGGTGAAGGGGTTGAGAGTGAGAGTGACACACAGTCAAAGTAGGTGGGGAGGTGACGTTTTAGTCAGCGATTCAGTTTTGAGAGGGTGCTTATTTTATGGGCAGTGATACGTAAGCAACCGATTTTTACAAAATACACAACCAAACGTACTTTACTGTACAACACTGCATATTTGGTTATGTATTTGTAAAAATTAGTTGCATATATATATCATCACTCTTATTTTATTTATGGAATTTTTTATTTTTGGATTTAATATAAACATGAGGACGGAAGCGTGTTTCATTATACAAAGAGTAAGTGATAAGTGACTATCATTAAATAAGTAACTTATTTTTTTTATTTTCGATAGTAAAAATTGTAAATTATTTTACTGACATGTTTATAAATTGATTTTTTGTTATAGATTTCAAAAATTAAAAATGTAGTCTCTCCGTCCCATATCTATTATCCATTATTCTTTTTTAGATGTCCCAAATTGATTGTTCATTTACATAAATAGAAAAGAATAATGTGATAAAATTCTTTTATAAAAGAGATGGTTTTTCTAACATCACTTTTAGTACTAGGGATGGCAATGGGTGAGAAAAACCCGTGATTCGCGAGTACCCGATCTGCGATGGGCGGGTAAAATCATTAAATCTTATCTGCGGGCACGGGTACTGGTAAAAATTTATACCCGCCGACGGGTCGCGGGCGGGTCGCGGGTATATACTACCCATCGCGGGTAAAACCCGACCCGCGAAGACATGAGACTTTTCTTAATTTACCCACGAATTAATATTTACAATTATTAAATTAAAAAGCCATTTTACTAGTATTTGAATAATGATTAAAAATATATTATTGTATACAAGTAAAAAACTTAATTTTCACTTCATTATACATATAGCTTGTACATATGGTTTTATAATTAATAAAATTATTTTGATTTTCTAATAAAAAGTTGTATATTATTATTACCCGCGGGTTACCCGCGGTTCACGAGCATTCGCGGGTAACGGCCATGAGCGAAAAGTTTTTACTCGTGAGTGGGTAACGAGTCTCAACGTGCAAAAAAGAAACCCGAAGGGCGGGTCGCGGGTATGTAGAACCCGTGCCCGTTACCTGCGGGCGCCATCCCTAACTTTTACTACTTTCACTTAAATAGTTAAATGTTCTAAATTATCTTTAATGGTGGCTTACATAAATTTCTTGGTATAATGAATAAGTATAATGAAATAAGGGATAGTTCTAGAAATAAATCGTCAAAAGATGGTGAAAGAATAAATATCAATGGTGGAAGTAGTATGTGGCTTAATACATGTATCTAAATATGCATCTTAGCTTATAGCCCACAAATGTAATAAATATATAAGAAAATCTATCCTGAAACTTTTTTTTATACATTTTTTCATCATTTTTGTCTATCGAATTTAGTAAAAACGTTTCCCGTCGCGAAGCGAGGGCTCATCGTCTCGTTTATATTTAAGAGCAACCAAATCTATATAACTATCACTAAAACACTTATAATCGTTTGTCAAAAATATATGATAGTTGATGTACAATGCCTTACATGAAGAGGGCTCCAACTATATCAAATGTATAACAAGAATTTTTGGAATTCCTTGATCATTCTTGATTAGTACCGAGCTAAA